>NC_073385.1:24663288-25916622 GCF_028641065.1 Leucoraja erinaceus
TGTAACAGCGAGAGAGAGGGGGCAGATGAAGACAAGGGAGTGACATTCTCGGCACACAGACTCGCGCCTCATCTATGCTATGTCGGTCTTCAAGGGAGATGCTAAATGCATTTCGTTGTCTCTGTACTGTACACTGACAATGACAATTAAATTGAATCTGAATCTGAATCTGAATCTGGATCTGCAGCCAGGATTGAACCCGGGTCCCCGGCGCCACAAGCGCTGCCGAACCGCCCTGTCCCACCCCGAGTGTCTCATCCCCGCCCAGGGGGTGGCCGGAGATGTCCGGGGCGACCCTGGACCGATGGGACGCCTGCGGCCCCAGGCCCACAGCCAGCATGGAGAAGGAGCAGCAGCTCCAGCTCAACTCTGCCTGGCCAACCAACAGCACCGGACCAACGGGACACCGGCGACCCCTGGCCCACAGCCTGAGCAGATAAGAAGCACCAACTCCAGCCCAACCCCGCTCCGATTCCCGAAGAACCCTCGCCCCGACGGACCGGGCACCGCCAGCCGCATCCCCCACCCCACCCAGCGACCACCGGCCAACCCCCCCGGTGCAGGCATAAGCTGAGTACCAGCCTTCAACGGGGATACACACAAAAAGCTGCAGCAACTCAGCTTGGCAGTCAGCATCCCAAGAGAAAAGGAATGGGTGACGTTTTGGGTCGAGACCCTTAGCCTGTCCCGCCGAGCCACCGTGGCACCTCGTGTGCATCCCCACAGATGACCGGTGCTCGGCCCCAGGGAGGCCAATCGACAGCCACTGGACAAGGAGAGAGGTGCAGCCGACACCCGGGAGCAGAGCCGAGCTGGAGCCAGTGCCTGGGGCCGCCGGCACCCCACCAGCCCAGGGCCACCCAGGCCACCTCTGGCCAACCACGGACAGGGACGGGACACCCGGGTGGGGACGGGGACGGCCCAGCATCAACTCAGCGGCGCCCGTAGCACCGGAGACCCGGGCCCGACCCTGACCATGGACAAAACATAGGTCTGCACCCACACAGCAGCATGATCTCGCTCCTCACCGAAGCATAAAACAATAAAGACGACAAAATCATTGTAGCTTTGCACAAAGGAACAATAAATACAACAATTCATAGTTTGAAAGCAGTATTTTCTTACCTAGAAGAATCAAAGCTATAAAATATGGATGAAACAAAGGTCTGTATGTACACAGCTGCTCACCTACCATCAATGTTTATGGCGAGTGACCTATGACCTGGGCATGCGCAGTCGGAATACCAAACTCGCTTATTGAAAGAAGCCAACAGCATTAGGCACGTTTAGAAGGAAACAAACAGTTGTAACAAGCATAGGTTGGTGCAGAGAAGTGTAGGCAGCTAAAGGGAGAGGGAGAATTCATTGGTCATGAACACGAGGAGAAAAGGTTGTAAAAATAGAAATAAAGGGGCATACAATTATTGACTGAACCAGGGAACAGACACAATGAAGAACAGAAACCAATGTGGCATACAGGTGCAGAAATATGAAGTTTGTCTGGTAGTCACAGAGTGTAGATACAAAGTAGGTGCAGGCAGGACACAGAGATGCAGAGGCAGAAACAGATTGATCTAATTGCCACAAACATGAGCAGGGAGATGTATAGTGGCATGGACAGGAGCAACTAGGAACAGACTTTGACAGATCATATCTAACAAGCAGAGAAAGTTGCAACACAAACAAGCTGATGCAGACAGGGAGAGATCTGGTGAGAAGGTAGTTGGTGGGACAATGTAGAGGTCGGCAGATGGGACTAGATGTGTGCTAACAGGGACGTTGAGGCACTGCAGGGGATGACCAGATGGGGAATGACCGGGATATTCAGGAACAGGGATGCAAAAGGGAGCAGCTAGGCATTGTCAGGATTATTCGGAAGATCAGAAACCAACAGGAGGAAATAGACTAAAACAAGGCTTCCAGAAGCTCGCAGATGTAAGCAGATAGGATAGACAGATTCTGACTGGCTCAGGTAGCAAACAATAGAAACAGGAAGTGGTGGGCAGTGATGGGAGCAGCTTAGTTTAGAGTTTAGAGCTGAGAGTGGAAAGGAACTGATTGATGCAAGCACAGATGTTAACAGTGACAGAGGAGCCAACAGGAGTCATCAGACTATAAAAGGGAATAAGTGATCACACAAACAGTGAATATGATTAAAGCAGCTTGAGTCCTGCCTAAGCACGTTCAGGATGCGAGATGATCACAAAAAAAACCGAGAGGATGAGAAAGCTCCATGATGTGCTGCAGCTTCAACAATAGCTGGGGCAGCCTGTGAATATAAAAAGAAAAGCTCGCCGCAATAGTGCAGAGTCGATATTGCTACTCATTAGACCGCTATCATAGCAGATACCTATCTTCGACAATTCATTTCATTCCAATCGTTATCAACAAATGGTTGAGTGTACTTGTTATCACAACGAAACTGTGGCTGATGAAATATGCTCCAGAACCAGCTAAGCTTTCCTAATAGGACCACAGTACTGCAAACATAAGCTGTCCAATTACCACATAATTAACCTACACTCAATCATCATCAGTGTGATAGAAGACGTCAATAATGGCAAATTATTTGTACATCAGTGCTGTTTATTTTAGGTTCCACCAGGAGAACTCAGCTTCATTATAAGCCTGGCCCATCCATCTGATTACAATTCCAGAAGAAAGCTGAATAGATACTATCAATTTTAATGCAGCATTTGAATAAGAAAATAATAGATTCCTTGTAAAACGGAATGAAATGGAAATCAAGAAAGTTATGCGTTACATAGAACCATGTCCAGGTAAAACAAAGATGGTTATTAAGAAATTTGTGGAGGCCAATTATCTCTGCGGAATATTATTGAAGGTATTCCATAGGCTAATGTCCAAGCCAAGACCATCTTCAGCTGCCTCATTCAGAACCTTTCCTTTGTCATAACGTTTGAGTAGGGCAGTACACTGTTAATTGTACAGTTTAATGATATTTATATTTCCTCACAAAATGAAATAGACAAGTCTATGTGTGGAAAATCTTACACAATATGCAATTTCTGGACCATTATATAAAGGTACACAAAAAAGCTGGAGAAACTCAGCGGGTGCAGCAGCATCTATGGAGCGAAGGTCCATAGATCTGGACTACACTTCTTCCCACCCTGCTTCCTGTAAGGACTCCATCCCCTACTCCCAATTCCTCCGTCTAAGCCGCATCTGCTCCACGGATGAGGCGTTCCACACCAGAACATCTGAAATGTCCTCATTATTCAGGGAACGGGGGTTCCTCTCCTCCACCATAGATGAGGCTCGCACCAGGGTCTCTTCCATACCCCACAACACTGCTCTCTCTCCCCATCCCACCACTCGCAACAAGGGCAGAGTCCCCCTAGTCCTTACCTTTCACCCTACCAGCTGTCACATACAAAAAGTAATCCTCTGTCAGTTTCGCCACCTCCAACATGACCCCACCACTCGCCACATCTTCCCATCTCCCCCCATATCTGCCTTCCGCAAAGACCGCTCCCTCCATAACTCCCTTGTCAATTCTTCCCTTCCATCTCGTACCACCCACACCCCGGGCACTTTCCCTTGCAACCGCAAGAGATGCAACACTTGTCCCTTTACCTCCCCCCTCGACTCCGTTCAAGGACCCAAGCAGTCGTTCCAGGTGCGACAGAGGTTTACCTGCATCTCCTCCAACCTCATCCATTGCATCCGCTGCTCTAGATGTCAGCAGATCTATATCGGTGAGACCAAGCGGAGGTTGGGCGATCGTTTCGCCGAACACCTCCGCTCGGTCCGCAATAACCAAGCTGACCTCCCGGTGGCTCAGCACTTCAACTCCCCCTCCCACTCCATCGCCGACCTCTCTGTCCTGGGTCTTCTCCATGGCCACAGCGAGCAGCACCGGAAATTGGAGGAACAGCACCTCATATTCCGCTTGGGGAGTCTGCATCCTGGGGGCACGAACATCAAATTCTCCCAATTTTGTTAGTCCTTGCTATCTCCTCCCCTTCCTCAGTCCCCCTGCTGTCTCCTCCCATCCCCCAGCCTTCGGGCTCTTCCTCCTTTTTCCTTTCTTGTCCCCCCCCCCGACCAGTCTGAAGAAGGGTTTCGGCCCGAAAAAACGTTGCCTATTTCCTTTGTTCCATAGATGCTGCTGCACCCGCTGAGTTTCTCCAGCTTTTTTGTGTACCTTCGATTTTCCAGCATCTGCAGTTCCTTCTTAAAAAACCATTATATAAATATATATACACATGAATAAATAAACTGATAAAGTGCAAATAAACGGTTAATGGGCTATTAATGTTCAGAGTTTTGTCCGAACCAAGTTTAATAGCCTGATGGCTGTGGGGTAGTAGCTATTCCTGAACCTGGTCGTTGCAGTCTTCAGGCCCCCGTACCTTCTACCTGAAGGTAGCGGGGAGATGAGTGTGTGGCCAGGATGGTGTGGGTCGTTGATGATACTGCCAGCCTTTTTGTGGCAGCGACTACGATAGATCCCCTCGATGGAAGGAAGGTCAGAGCCGATGATGGACTGGGCAGTGTTTACTACTTTTTGTAGTCTTTTCCGCTCCAGGGCGCTCAAGTTGCCGAACCAAGCCACGATGCAACCGGTCAGCATACTCTCTACTGTGCACCTGTAGAAGTTAGAGAGAGTCCTCCTTGACAAACTGACTCTCCGTAATCTTCTCAGGAAGTAGAGGCGCTGACGTGCATTTTTAATAATTGCATCAGTGTTCTTGGACCAGGAAAGATCTTCAGAGATGTGCACGCCCAGGAATTTGAAGCTCTTGACCCTTTCAACCATTGACCCGTTGATATAAACGGGACTGTGGGTCCCCATCCTACTCTTTCCAAAGTCCACAATCAGTTCCTTGGTTTTGCTGGTGTTGAGGGCCAGGTTATTGCGCTGGCACCATATGGACAGTCATCGATCTCTCTTCTATACTCTGACTCATCCCCAACAGTGATACGTCCCACAACAGTGGTGTCGTCAGCGAACTTGATGATGGAATTTGCACTATGACCGGCTACGCAGTCATGAGTACAGAGTGAGTACAGCAGGGGGCTGAGCACGCAGCCTTGAGATGCTCCCGTGCTGATTGTCATCGAGGCTGACACATTTCCACCAATACGAACAGACTGTGGTCTGTGAATGAGGAGGTCGAGGATCCAATTGCAGAGGGATGCGCAGAGACCCAGTTCTGGGAGTTTGGTAACCAGCTTGGAGAGGATGATTGTATTAAATGCCGAGCTGTAATCAATGAATAACAGCCTGACATATGAGATTTTGTTGTCCAAGTGGTCCAGAGCGGAGTGGAGAGCCAACGAGATTGCATCCACCGTTGATCTGTTGTGGCGGTAAGCGAATTGCAGTGGGTCCAGGTTTTCAAGGGACTGTACATTGGCCAGTAGGATAGTAGGGAGAGGGGGCCAAAGTCCCCTGCGCTTCAGTCTGACCTGAAGTCCTGCATGTTGGCCACGTTTCCGGACACAATGGAGGCTTCCCCTTTGTTTCCAGGTACTGTACTTGCTGTACCTGCTGATTCTGCGAACCTGCGCTGGAACAGGGATTCCTTCACAGACAGCAGCTCCAGCTCCGTAACGAACGGGGGTTCCCTCAAAGTCGGCAGCTCCACCTCCGTTGTTCTTGGAAGATCCAGCCCGTCGGATCTGGAGGTCATCCCGGGGTTTCCAGGTACCGTACCTGTATTCTTCCGTCGGGTCGGGAGTTTTACAGCCAGCGTGGGAATGTTTAAAGTCCGGCGCTCCCGCAGCTGCGGGAGATCGCGAAATCGCAAGAGCCTTGAGGTGCTCAAGCAGCTTGTCCGAAACGCCACCGATTTCTGCCATTTCTGCCGTTTCCCTGATGCGGGTGAGTTGTTGGAAGTTGGAAGTTGTAGGTGAACCTTTTATGTTCAGGCGCCATCTTGGAGCATAGAGGAATGCAGGGACAGGAGCATTTAATTAGCCCCTACAACCAGCCCTGTCTTTCAGTGATATCATGGCTGATCTGTGATCTGACTCAATCACCTGCTTTGGTTCCATTTCTCTTAATGTTTACCAGTAACAAAAATTAAATTTCAGATTTAAAGTTAATATAGTTAATAATAGTTTAAGATTCATTATAGAAATGGAAGGGAGATACAAACTTCTACAATATTTTGCATGATGGTCTGGCTCCGAATTTTCAGACATTTAACTCCATTTAGAACTCTCTAGGCTAGAGATTCTAGCCAAGGGGAAACGTTTATTTCAAAAACCTGATATAATACAGCGAAATTGTGGAGCAAATAACAATCATCCTTACACTTTAAAATAACAGGGAGTACATTAATTTGGATGATTTTTTGAACCTTCTGAACCTTCTGAATGTTGTAGTTGGCAGGGCAGTACTCTGCATATCGCCAACTTGGACAATTTTACGTTTTTATCAAGCCAATTAACCTACAAATCTGAACGTCTTTAGTGTGTGGGAGGAAGCTGAAGATCTCGGAGAAAACCCACGCAGCTCACGGGGGGAACGTACAAACTCCATACGGACAGCACTCGTAGTCGGGATCGAACCCGGGCGTCGGGTGCTGGATTTTGCTGTAAGGCAGCAACTCTACCGCGGTGCCACCATTTTGTTACTTTATTAAAACTTTGTTGCATTCCCTCCAGCTTTGTCTGTGCTTTGTTCTGATTGTAACAGGCCTTGTTAATCTGGTAATGATAGTTGATCGCTCTGATTTCGACAAACTGCAGGGAAAGTTCACCATTTCTTCTTATCCATGGATCTGCGGCAGGTTTGAGCAAGATATCTGTTGTTCAAACTGACAGCACACACCGTACCTCTTCAGCTTCATTTGTACGGCTCTGGAATTACACTGTCAGCAAAAATGTGACATCGAAAGGACAACTGATCTTCAAAGGTGATCTCAAATAAAAAAAGTGAACAGATCAAAACTTAAAAAAATCCTTTTGGCTTGATCACACACGCTCAGAAAATTTCACTTGCAAAGACAAGAAAAGGGAAAGTGCAGAGAGCTACTAGGAGGTAGCTAGAGATTTACTCTTGCAATGTTCCAAAGCCAGCAAGTGTGTGGAATATATATTTCAGGCAATATTAGAGCGTAAAATGGATCAACTCAGTCCCTGACCGATAAAGATTGAATCTCCCTCTTCCTGGCCTGATCAAAAATCACTTGGGGAGGAATGGACGTATAGACTACTGGCACAGAGTAAAGCTCCTCCTATATCATTCCGTTAAGCAAACCTTGGGCAGATACAGTACAGTTTAAGTAAAGAAATTGGCTCCGGTAATTTACGCTCTCCCCTACATCAGGAACAGCAATTTTGATTGGTAAAAGAAGTAAGAAATCACTATAATATTCCAGTCAAACGCAACCAGGTGTGATACATCATGTGTTTATTATGTGATGCGTACTGCTTTTTTTAAATACTTTATCAGAAAATGAAAACTTATGAATAGTATGTGTCACCTGGAGTAAGAAGTTGACATCATCTTGATGAAGTACAGCAGCTAGGATAAGGCATAATGCCTGCGGAGTAAACAGATCTCTCTTTGTGTGTGTCAAACAGTCCCAGCTGAAATACAGTACGTGTTAAATTAGTGGTATCAAAATCTGAGTCTTGTCGCATTTGCCAAACAAGCTCACAAATGTTGGATGTGCTGACTGCTGGCACCTGGGCTGACATGGATCTCAGTTACTGCTGAATGTTTTTGTCTTATACTTGTCGCTGAAACTGGAGCAGCCACTCCCTCCAGATCTATTCTGTGACTGTAACACTCTTCCCAAGTCCCAATCAGTGTTGTGATGACTCGAGACCTCTCTGTTCACCCTCTTGGGAGGCTGCTCACTTCATCTAATGTACAATTAAAACTAATTCCAGAATTTTAATGGCTGTTATTATATCTGATTTTGATGTATTTGTAACATGACAGTTGGTCAAATCACATAATTAGATATTAAATGATCTTTTATCTCACATCACACAATCCACTTACTCTCCAGCTTCTCCCACACGATAATTCCACTGATCTTGGTCAGGGGTTAATCACAAAGCAGTTCAAGTCCCTCTGACACATGATGTACTATGCTCTGTGTAGGTTCACTGGGAATTATACCATGTGGCAAAATCAGACCTTAATTCCATCAATGTTACCCTCAGCACCAAACCCAGCTGCCCCCATTGCGCTGAAACTTCAGCCAGTAAGATATCCATTAGTCTGAAGAAGGGTCCTGATCCGAAAACGTCATCTATCCATGTTCTCCAGGGATGCTGCCTGATCCGCTGAGTTACTCCAGTACTTTGTGTTTCTTTTTGTAAACCGACATCTGCAGTTCATTGTTTCTACCATGATCGCATTGAATGGCGGTGCTGGCTTGAAGGGCTGAATGGCCTACTCCTGCACCTATTGTCTGCTGTCTATTGTCCATTGTCCATTACCGCATAATTTCTTTCTTCATTCCTCCAAATGTTCCCTTTGCACACTTCCTCTCTTCAGCTGCCATCATGACAGAGTGTGGAGCCACTTTGAAGTTTGTAGACTAAGATTTATCCCCTGATCCTGATTCCACGGACTAAAAACTCACGACAGGAGAGCAAAAGCCTACTCGGTCTCATCAGACACATGCAGGAAATGTATAGCGTGGATTAAACATAGATAAAAAATATCTAATCCAGGCTAAGAAATAGCCAAATACAAGATAAGTCACAAATTGAATGCAATACAAAGCTCTCCCAATTATACATCCTGTAACTGAACTACATCGGATTATTTTTAGTGACAATAATTATATATCATTTGAGATTATAATTAATGACTTTTATTGAAATGATATAGTTTAAACATTGTTCTCTCATTTTTGCTTGTGTAGTGAAGCAATTCTCCGTAGCTACTAACTCCATCTCCACGTAGCAATTCCACTGTATATGTGTTACAATTGATTTTAACTCAGCTCCAGATTCCTTCATAAAGAAGCTAGGAGTCAATGACACAGAGCATGATCTAAAGCCATGCATTGTGTCAGCCATCTCAACACCACCACTCCATCATGTGTAACCATGTGACAGGTGCTGACATGACATTACATACACTTAAAATTGCTGTTTTTTTCCCTTTTTCCTTCCGCCCACAATAAAAGAATATGTGATTCTGCTCCATTCTGTTTGTAGTTTGTTGGTTGTTTGTTTGTTTGTCTTTTTGCACAAAGTCCGCGAGCATTGCCACTTTTCATTTCACTGCACATCTCGTATGTGTATGTGACGAATATACTTGACTTGACTTGACAGTAGCCAGAATAAAGATCACAATGCAAATCAAACCACCTACTTCTTGCAAGATAACTTGAGATTCCACTTTTCAATGCCCTCCATATCTGGTTGTATAATTTTTGCTCGGGCATTAAGAGGCAGTTTCAGGAAAGGTTGCCTGGGATGACTGAATGGAATTGCTACCTTCATTTTCCACTGAAATCAATCTATTCCCTGCCACAGGAAGTGGTCTCAGGTGCAGTAAGGGGAAGGATTATTAAGGACACCAACTCTTAAGGGATTGGACAGGCTAGATGCAGGAAAAATGACCCCGATGTTGAGGGAGTCCAGAACCAGGGGTCAAAGCTTGGGAATAAGGGGTTGGCCATTTAGGACTGAGATGAGAAAAAACGTTTTCACCCAGAGAGTTACAAATCTGTAGAATTATCTGTCACATAAGGCAGTGGAGGCCAATTCACTGGATGTTTCGAAGAGAGTGTTAGATATAGCTCTAGGGCTAACAGAATCAAGGGATTCTTAAGGGGTTTCCAACCCCTTTCTTAAGGGGTTGGACAGGCTAGATGCTTGAAAATTGCTCCCGATGTTGGGGAAGTCCAGGACAAGGGGTCACAGCTTAAGGATAAGGGGGAAATCCTTTAAAACCGAGATGAGAAGAACTTTTTTCACGCAGAGAGTGGTGAATCTCTGGAATTCTCTGCCACAGAGGGTAGTTGAGGCCAGTTCATTGGCTATATTTAAGAGGGAGTTAGATGTGGCCCTTGTGGCTAAGGGGATCAGGGGGTATGAAGAGAAGGCAGGTATGGGATACTGTTGGATGATCAGCCATGATCATATTGAATGGCGGTGCAGGCTCGAAGGGCCGAATGGCCTACTCCTGCACCTAATTTCTATGTTTCTATGTTTCTATGATATAGAAAGAAAGCAGGAACAGGGTACTGATTTTGGATGATCAGCCATGATCATGTTGACTGGCTCAAAGAGCCGAATGGCCTTCTCCTGCACCTATTTTCTATGTTTCTATGAATAACCATTCTTTCTTTAATTAGAAAAGGGATAACATACTTTGGTATTGTGTCTTCAAACACTTCCAGATCAGGCAGCAATGTTTAGAAACTAAGTAACGTTCCACCTACATGGTTCTGTTAATAATGTCCAAGACATGTACAACATGAATTATATTCCGGTTCATAATTTTAAATCAAGCTTGGTATCAAATGCCTGCAAGCAAGGTTCAGCATGAATTGGATAGTGTGACAAAATATTGGTTCTCTAAGCACAGCTGAAACAGTACAGCATGCATTAAAAATGCAGAGTTCAAACTCTGACCGTATCTATTGCAACCCTTTGGCTCACCCGAAGCAGGGTAATCACACAGAATATCCAACTACATCTAAATAAGGCAAGAGCAGGCTCTGCACATGAGCTAATGTCAATGTCACATCAAAAGCTCAACCTTATAGCGGCTGATATGTGGCTTTCAGACGCTGCTTAGTCGCTCATATCAGCAAAATCCTGGATCGAAGGGTATCTCAGTAAAGCCTCTCACATTTCAAATCATTGAAGTGTGTGTGCTGTTTGATCCTTTCTTCAGAACCGAGCATTTTGTCCCAGTGAGATTTGCTCAGTGAATCCATTGACCTTTCTCCAGTCTGAGTAGGTGGTAACAATTCAACTTCTCCTCGCGACCCTCCTGGGTCTGCTCTTTTCAAAAATCTTTGAACATAAAAGTGATTAATATTAATCCTAGGATGTATATCTGAATAAAATGGGACAGTTCAGTGTCAGTGATTACTTTTACTAAAGGTATTTGTTATTGCAGCCACCTGTGAACACTGAGATGGCAGGGACAATTATCTTTTTAAAATCAATACGAATATTAATAAACCAGGGCAACCATTGTATTGTTCCATTAAACTCTCAGGCTAGGGATCATCTGGTGATTTAGGCAGCCCATCATGTTTTGCTAGAGTTTCTTTCAGTATCTGGAATTTTGTGCTGTATAGCAATCAACATTGCAGATACAGGATCTATCTGGCAAGATCTTTGCAAGGTTTATATGCTCAAGTTATATTTGATTTGATATACCCTCACCTTCACTAAAGCACTTGCTTGCTGCCTAGTGCCTTTTATGCTGGATGCCTTGTGCATCTGAGCAATGTGGGCTGCAATGCATTATGGCTGTGTCATGCACTGATGTGCAGTGCACTTTGGTATGTGGTATGCTGAAGTAAGTTTCTGCACTGCACTCTGGTCTCTGCTGTGTTATGATGTGCCTTGCTGTGTGAAAAGAACTATGCTTGCATTATGTTGTGGTGTTTGTTGTGGTGTGCCATGCTCCATTGTGTGATATGTGGTGTTGTATGTGGTGCTGTGGCACACTCTGGTGATCAGTACGATGCTGTATGCATTGTATGTCTAGTATCCTCCCACATCTCAAAGACATATTGTGTTGGTCAATCGGCGCCTGTACTTTGCCCATAGTGTGTGTGGTAGAATCTTAGAGGTGGGGGGTAATTGATGGGAAGGTGGGGAAGGAGGGGTGACAGGGTGGCACAGCTACTGCTGCCTTACAGCACCAGAGTCCCGGATTTGATCCTGACTATGGGTGTTGTCTGTACGGATTTTGTACATTCTTTCCGTGACCGTGTGGGTTTTCCTTGGGTGCTCCTGTTTCCACCCACATTCCAAAAAAGTACATGTTTGTAGGTTAATTAGGCTCCGGTAAAAATTGTAAATTGTCCTGAGTGTACAGGATAGAGCTGGAGTACGGCGATTGCTAGTAGGTGTGGACTCGGTGGGCCGAAGGGCCTGTTTCTGTGCTGTATATCTAAACTAAACCAAACTAAAGCCGACTTTTACGAAAATTAAAGTGCAAAGTGATAGCTCTCTGAATCTCCATAGATTTGATGGGCCAAAATGGCTGCCTAAGTTGTAAGGAAATGTGGATTATTGGTAGCTGTTTATGTTCAATAACCAAAGAAAAGATATCTTGAAACAGTAGACCAAATGGTTGACTGAGAACACTCACCCGCCCGGGTGGGCTCCACTCACCCGCTGAAGAACCGTGCCGTGGACCTGAACTTTCCCATAGACCCGACTCGCCTCCACTAGCCTCCCCATGAGGCAACGGAGATGCTGGGCGGTGAAGCCTGCCTGGGCCGATGGAGCCTCGCAGCGGCCGACTGAGCCTCTGCAGCAGTGGAGCTCGCTGGCGGTGGTGAGCCTCGGTGGTGGTGGTGGGGCCTCAGCGGCGGCGATGTTATTTGCACACCATTTGTGCCTTGTCACATGTGACAATAAAGTATTTCATAAATTATTCCATTCCATTCCTGAAGGTTACTGTAAATGCTGGTACTTATATGTGGTTTAGGTCAGAACATTGGTCTGTGTACTGGAAAGTGTGGAGAACATTTGCTTGGCAACCCTTCTGCTGTTCCCTGGCCATTTCAAGTGCATTGGATTCCAGGAATGGTTTTGCTTATTTTCATTATATATTACTTATTTCTACAGGTACATTACGGGTACATTAAGAGCAAAAAGGTAATAAGCCGAGAGAATAGGCCCTTTTAAAAATTAATGTCTATGTGTCGAGCTACAGGAAGTAGGCTAGATGCTAATACTTTTCATCTGTATTTATTGAAGAGTGTGGGATTAGCGCAGTTAGTCAATTCGGCCGGCATGGGCGAGTTGGACTGAAGGGTTTGTTTCCAAGTTGTGCAACTGTCCATGACTGTTGGAATGAGGAATGATGGTGCAGCCAAACTAAGCAATATTTTTTAAACCTTTGGGTATGAGTTTCAAGGATTCTTAGATCAAAGATATCTTTCATTTACTGCCACTTCAATGTCTTGGTCACACAGCACACATCACATTTCTCACAGTCAAGGAAGGGAAGTACATAACTGAAACCCCAGTGACGATACTAAAATTCAATTTAAATTGCTATGAATACACACATTTAACATAGCATACGACCCATTAATGGTCAAACTAGATTATAATGACATTGTCTCCACATTTCCAATAGATTTTGAAATCTTTTAATCAGCTTCATGGATTTAGCTGACCTATTTGCACAACCTCTCTGGGCTGTGCACCTATCAAATATTACTCTTAGAAATCAATGAGGAAGATTTGCTTAAGTTCCATTGGTTCCATCCAATTATCTGATAGCAACACATAAGGAAAGTTGAATTTCACTGTCAGAGTTCTGCAACCGTTCCTACAGTAATCAGGTTCTTGAACCGATCTCACAACCCTAATCCTACATCGACATTATCCCAATGGAGTTTGGGGGGTTGATTGTAATCATGTATTATCTTTCTGCTGACTGGTTAGCACGCAACAAAAAGCTTTTCACTGTACCTCGGTACACGTGACAATAAACTGAACTGAACTGAGCAACGGAACATTATGATCCATCCCTTGCACTACTTGGAATTGGTTTTTATTCTAATTGAGTTTTGTATTAAAATCATGTTTTTTACACATCTTCTTTCTTTTAGAAGTTATGTATAATTAATGTATAATTTGTCTAGCCTGTTTGTTCTAGTTGATGTGACTAAATCATTGTACCTGTACCTCACTGTACTTATGCATGTGGCAATCAACTCAAATTGATTTAATTTAACATCACCCTTCTCTAGAGAGATGTTTTCTCTACCGTCTGCGTAGATGCAGCTGTTTATAATTGTTTTTGACTATATCTCTGCATATCTTATGCATAGAGATCTTTCTTGCCCTAATTACTTCTTCTCACAGTTCACTTTCTTCTGCATTAAACTTGCACCATGCGCTGTTTATCTGTCAATCATGCTCATTGGTTTCCTTTAGCTCTCAGTTATATAACTCTTAATTCTTACTTTCAAATTTCTTCTTGGCTTCTTCCTTTCTAACCTCTGCAACTTCTTTCAGTTCTACACCCCTTTAAGGTATCAATACTCACCCCATTCAGGTCTCTGCATGCCTCTGATTTTAATTATTTCACTGTTGCTGGCAAAACCTTCACCCGCTGAAGCCCTAACTACTGGAATTCTGTGCAATTCTGCTTCTCTTTCATGGAATCAGTCATGCAACACAGACCCAGGTTCTTTGTCTCAACTAGTCCATGCCAACCAGGTTCTATAACTGAGCTATTTATATTTGTTTAATCTATCTAAATTGTTAGGATTGATCAAAACCTCTCGTATCCACATACTTGTCTAAATGCCTTTAAACATCGCCATTACACCTGCCTTGACAGCTTCCTCTGCCAGCTCTTTCTGTAAAGCAGTCCTCTGTCTGAAGAAATGGCCCTTCAGATCTCTTTTAAATCATTTCTATTTCATCTTAAACCAATGCCCTCTGGCCGCCTGAAATTTTAGAGCAATGACCATTTGTCTTTTCTATGCCTCTTATGATTTTGTACGCCTCTCTATGGTTCTCTCTGAGCCTCCTGCACTCCAGGGAAAATGTCCCAGCCTATCCAGCCTCCAGTTATAACACAAGATAACATCCTTATGCGTCCACGTAACCCGCTGATGAATCTTTTCTGTGTCCTTTCTAGCTTAATGACATCCTTCCAAAGTGGTCTCACCAACATCTTGTACAATCGTAGCAAGATGTCCCAACTCTTATATTCGATACACATGAAGGCAAGCATGTCAAACATCTTCTGCACCAACGTGTCTGTCTGTGTCACCACTTTCAAGGAACCGTGTACCTATACATCTAGGTCTCTCTTCTCTACAACACTTCCCAGGGCATTACTATTTACTGTGTAAGTCCTGCCATGGTTTGACTTAGCAAAATGCAACAGCTTGAATTTATCTGAAATGAACTCTATCTGCTCTTCCTTTGTCCACTGGCCCAGTTGATTGAGATGGTTTTGTAAAAGGAATAATGAGGGAAGGGTGGTAAATGTTGTCCATGTGGATTTTAACTAGGCCTTTGACAAGGACCCAAATAGTAGACTAGTACAGAAGGGTCACATGGATTCCAGGGACAACTGGATATATAAGAAACTATGCGAGGAAGGAGTGGGTGCCGATAGAAATTTGCTTTTGGATTGCAGGCCTGTGACTAGTTGTGCACCACTGGAATCGGTGTTGGGCCTATTGTTGCTTACCATTTATTTAAACAATTTGGATGAGAATGTACATGGTTAGTAAGTTAGCCGGTGATACTAAAATGAGAGGTATAATAGACAATGAAAAAGGTTTCCAAAAATGACAATAAGATCTTGCTCAGCTGGGTAAGTGGGCTGAAGAATGGCAAATTATGTACCATTCAGATAAGTGCAAAGTATTGCATTTTGGGAATTAAATGAGGGTAGCACTTTCACAGTGGGCGGTAGGGGCCTGGGAGGTGTTGTGGAACAGAGGGACTGAGGAGTAGATGTACATATTTCCCTGAAAGTGGCTTCCCAAGTAGATAGGGTGGTGATGATATTTGGCCAGCTGGCTTTCATCAGTCAGAGGACCTAGGTTTAAGGTGAAGGGGGAAATCTGAAGGGTAACATTTTCACACAAAGGGTGGCGGGTGTATGGAACACGCTGCCAGAGGAGGTAGTTAAGGCTGGGACTATCCCAAGGTTTAAGAAACAGTAAGGCAGATACATAGATAGGACAGGTTTGGAGAGATATGGACCAAAAGCAGGCAGGAGGGATGAGTGTAGCTGGGACATGTTGGCCTGTGTGGTTGATTTGGCCCACGGGCTTGTTTCCACGCTTTATCACTCTATGACTATGACTCTATGATTCATGGCACTGATTGCAAGACTTAGAAGCTATGTTGCAGTTGCATAAGGCATTGGCGTGGCTGTACCTAAGTATCTAGTTGTGGTTACCCAACCATGGGAAAGTAATCATTAATTTGGAAAAAGTGCAAAGAAGATTCATGGGGATTTGAGGGACTGAGCTGCAAAGAGTGATTAAGCAGGATAGGATTTTATTCCTTGGAATTTTGGAACAGAGAAGTGATATAAAATCATGACAGGTATAAATAAGGTGAACACTCACATGGATTTTCCCAGGGTAGGTAAATCAAAAACTTGAGGGCATAGGTTTAAGGTGAGGGAGAAAGATTTAAAAGGGACCTGAGGGTCAATTTCTTCAAACAGAGGGCGGTGCTATGTGGAAAGAACTGCCAGAGACAGTAATTGAGATAGGCCACACAGCACACAGTTATTTACAATATATATTAACGATTTAGACGAGGGAATTAAATGTGACATCTCCGAGTTTGCGGATGACACAAAGCTGGGTGGCAGTGTGAGCTGCGATGAGGATGCTAGTAGGTATGTTACAAAATTTACCTTCAGCGGTGCTGCGATTCTGCCACTGGCCGTTGCGCAATTTTGGCACGTTTGAAGGGGGGGGGGAGGTGGTAAAACTGAGTATTTTCCCGACCTGGTCCTGAATTATATTTGTGCAAGATGTTGCTAAAGAATCGTTCCTACGGCCGTTCTGTGTGTTCACCCGACAAGTTAATCGCTGGAATGATTTTAAAATCAGCTTCTGAAGCCGTCAATGCCGACAACTGGGACGGATTTTATGGAGGACCAGGTAAAAGAAAGTAGTTTATTTTTAAGTATAAAAGTGTTTCTTAAGATGTATTTAATTCACATTTTAAGTTGCTAAATGGCGATTTTCCCCCCCGAAGATCTGGCAGTGTATTTGCTGCCGATATGGGGGACTAAATTCACCGCATCCTGAACGTTCCAAATGGTCCCGTTCCAGAAAATCCCAATCACAAACTGATTTAAATGGCCATTAATTTAAAGGTATTAAACATTAAATTCCTTCCATTTGGCCCATAAACCCATGACAATAAGATAAAAAAATAATATGTTATATTCTGAATTCTTGTGTGAATGTTATTTGGACACTTAGGCTATTTAAAAATGTTAATATATTCTTAAGAAATGGATAGATGTTTAGATCTAGTAATTGAATTTTGTAATTAGCTACAATTAGGTAACTAACTGATTATATGCTTTAATTTCAAGTCATCTAAGTAAGATTGTTTCATATTTGTTTCAGAATGCTTTAATCTATAATAACTGAAAATTTCTTTCAGTTCTCTTAAATTTTAAGAAAGTTATCGGCTTTTAAATGTTCTCGATAACAGCTTTTGTGTTAAATCAATGAAAAAGCAATAAGGAACAAGATGCCAATTTCCGAGTATGAAAATGGCCATAACTTTTTTAATACTGAAGATATGAATGTGAATTAGGTGTCAAATTAAACTTCTTTTTATGCTTTATCTGATTGGGTAAATTAAAGACTTGATTTTTTAAATCTCAAAATTTTGTAACGTTGCTAATGCTAGGAGGCTGCAGGGTGATTTAGGTTGGACGAGAGGGCAGATGCATGGCAGATGCAGTATAATGTGGATAAATGTTATCCACTTTGGTGACAAGAACAGAAAGGCAGATTATTAACTGATTGGTGTCAGATTAGGAAAAGGGGAGGTGCAGTGAGATCTGGGTGTGCTTGTACATCAGTCACTGAAAGTAAGCATGTAGGTACAGCAGACAGTGAAGAAAGATAATGGCATGTTGACCTTCATTGTTAGAGGATTTAAGTTTAGGAGCAAGGAGGTTCTACTGCAGTTGTAGAGGGTCCTGGTGAGACCGCACTTGGAGAACTGTGTGCAATTTTGGTCTAATTTGAGGAAGGACATTACTTAGGTATGTTACAAAACCTACCTGAATCGTCATTAGGAATCTGCCCTCAGCCATGTCGGCGATTTTGGCACTGTTTGGAGGGGGCGGGTTTTAAACGCGATTTTTACTAGGCTGTACTAATCGCACACATGTTCAGCCTAGTAAATCATTAACGAAAAATCGCTGCAAGACCCGGTCGCAAAAGGTATTATTAGTTTTATAGGCCTCGATAATATAATTCTAATAGTTTTAAAATTACTGTCTCATTCTGCAACCTCTCGCAGCCCCAGGGTTTTATAAAGCAAACAATTAAAGGTATGTACCTTATTTTTACATTAAATGGGGCATATATATAATCCTGTAATTAAAGTTATCTATAGCGAGTGGAACATTTTCACTTTTTATATCCCGCAGTATTTTTCTCGGATTTTTGGGCACTAATCCAGCGCTATGTCAACGTTCTAAAACCAGCGCGTTCACATCCACCCTAGAAAGCCGATTTAAGCTGGGCATTTATTTACAGCAATTGAACACTAAACGTTCCATTTGCAGATAAATTAATGTAAATGCGACATAAAAATAAATCATATATATGTGAATTATTTGTGAATAATCTTTGGACACTTAGGCTATTTAAAAAATGTTAATCTTTCCTTAAGAAATGGGCGTTTGACTATCCAAGATCACAGCTTTTTTGTAATGTCCATTGAAAATCAATAGGGAACAAGATGCTAATTTCCGAGTATGAAAATGGTCATAACTTTTTTAACTTGAGATATGAAAGTGAATTTGGTGTCAAATTAAACTTATTGTTATGCTTTATCTGATGGGATAAATTGCAGACTTGATTTTTAAAATCTCAAAATTTTGTAACATTGCTACATTACTGCTATTGAGTTCAAGTTCAAGTTCACGTTTATTGTCACTTAACCAATTAAGGTACAGTAAAATTTCAGTTACCATACAGCCATACTAAGTGAAAAGCAACAATACACACAGCCACATAAAATAAAATTTAACATAAACATCCATCACAGTGGAATCACCATTCCTCACTGTGATGGAAGGCAATAAAGTTCAGTTATCTTTCTCCTTTGTTCACCCGTGTTAGTCGGGGCCTTTGATCCCTCCCCAGTTCGCCGCCGCCGATGGTCTGATGTCCAAGCCCTTGCGTCAGGATGATGGAAACTCCAGCTTTGAGACAGATCGGAACACTCCGCTCCATGGAGCTCCCAAGTCGGCCTCTTCTTACCGGAGAACACGGCTTCACGGTGTTAAAGTGCCCGCGGTCGGAGTGCTTTTGCTGGCGATCCTCGGCAAAGGATCGCCCGCTCCGCGATGGTAAGTCCACGCTGCGCCCACGGCTTGAAGCTCCAGGCCGGTCCCCAAGGAACGGCCGCACCACTCCACGTTGTAGGCCACAGAGGGGGGGACAGAGATGCGACACGGAAATAAATCATATCTCCGTTGAGGTAAGTGGCTTTAAAAAGTTTCCCCCGATCCCCCCCCCACATAAAACATACCAAGAAGCAATAAAACATACATTTAAGACATACATAAAATAATTAAAACAGAGAAGGAACGAGACAGACTGTTGGCAAGGTGGCCATTACAGGCGCCATTCGGTGGTGAAATTGAGAGTGTGCAGTGTAGATTCACCAGGTTAATTCCCAGGATGGCGGGACTGACATATGATGAAAGAATGGGTCGCCTGGGCTTGTATTCACTGAGAGGATGAGAGGGGATCTTAGAGAAGCATATAACATTCTTAAAGGATTGGACAGGCTAAATGTTCCTGATGTTGGGGGCATCCAGAACCAGGGGTTACAATTTAAGGAATAAGGGGTAGACCATTTAAGAATGAGATGAGGAAACATTTTTTTCACCCAGAGGGTTGTAAATCTGTGGAATTCTCTGCCACAGAAGGCAGTGGAGGCTAATTCACTGATGAAACTCGGGGAGAGTTAGATTTAGCTCTTAGGGCTAAAGGAATCAAGGGATATGGGGAAAACAGGAACATGGTACTGATTTTAGATGATCAGCCATGAACATATTGAATGGCAGTGCTGGCTCAAAGGGCCGGATGGCCTGCTCCTGCACCTATTTTTCTCTATGCTTTTATTTTTCTATGTTTCTATGACAGCATGATTGGCAATCGGATAGATTTTAGTATCATGAAGTGTATGTTCCTGCTGTGCCCCTCGAGCTTGCTGGTATGAGGCGTCAGAATCTTTTCAAGCTATTTACATGCACTGACACTGTCAAGGACAATTTGATTGTGGTTTGAATTTACGCTGCGGGATACTTACTGTATAGCAAGGCCATTGGAATACTGTTATGGATTCAGAGATTGTGTTAAATCTTAAGCAATTATCAACCTCACAGGTTGAGAGTAGCACAGTGGCACAGCAGAAGAACTCCTACCACATAGCACCAGAGACCCGGGTTCGATCCTGACTACGGGTATTGTCTGTGTGTAGTTTGTACGTTCTCCTTGTGACTGTGTGTTTTTTTTTCCCGGGTGCTCTGGTTTCCTCCCACACTCAAAAGACATATTGGTTTGTAGGTTAAATGGATTCAGTAAATTTTCCCTAGTGTGTAGGATGCGAAAGTGGGATAACATGGAACTAGTGTGCGGGTGATCAACAACAGGCATGGACTTGGTAGGCCGAAAGGCCTGTTTCCACGCTGGATCTCTAAACCAAACTAAAACTAACAAAAAACAGCCAAGAGAAACCCCAGTGGATGCTTCTTCTCATAACAGCCACATGTCAATCATTTCCATGCTGGTGAAAACTTTCTCTTGTAATGAATAACCTTCCTGAAGGCATTGCAGAACAGCAGGAAGAGCAGACAGCAAAGCAGACTGTTCACTTGCACTGCTGACAACTACACACACAGGTAAAATGCGTCTACACATTACCTCGACAGTGCAGTCAATCTTTATCTAGGACGAGTGCCAGTTTCATATTTCTATTCAATTCGCTCAGCAAATAGCTGAGAATGACACATACACTTGATTTCAAAAGCCAAGCTAGTTTTTATCTGCCATGGCCCATTATCCATAAGGAAATGAGCTAAAACTAATAGTGTCATTTCAGAGTGCATGAATGAAACTCCATCATTTGCAGGCAATCTGTATTGAAATATATCAGGAACTTATTACACATTACACGGTTAAAGCAGAAGTGTATATGGAACATTTTGGTTTCTGACAAAAAAAAAAACACTGACAAAAAACAGCCAAGAAAACTCTGTGGATGCTTATTCTCATAAAAGCCACATGCAATGACTACAGATAGCTGGTAGAGTAAGAGTGTTTGTAATGCAAACCTTCCCTTCTTGCAGAATTTCAGCTGGAGCAGACAAAAAGCAGTACATTGCATGCTGACATACTTATAATTAGGTTTAAATGAGCATCTACACTTACCTCGAAGGTGCACTGCTAAATGCTTTGATCTAATACGAGTGGCCAGCCAGTGTTCTATTCAATTCCGACTCCATGACAACTAGCAGGCCGGTATTGGTCCAAGGTGTGACCACTGTTGGTTCAAAACGCCAACGCAAGGCTTTGCAACCAAGGGTGCTGGGAAATCAGTGGTGGACCTGTATATAAAATTTAGGATTAACCATTTGAATGACAAAATAATGACAAACGGTTTCATACCATGAAATAAATATCTAATTATCTTGGCTGTCTTAACTAATATTGTCATTTCAGAGTGCATGAACGAAACTCCATCATTTGCAGGCAATCTGTATTGAAATATATCAGGAACTTATTACACATTACACGGTTAAAGCAGAAGTGTATATGGAACATTTTGGTTTCTGACAAAAAAAACTGAAATATTTTAATCTCTGTTCAGTATGAGTAAAACTTTGCAATGACTACAGATAGTGGCTAGAGTAAGAGTGTTGCAGCAATGCAGGCCTTCTTGTGAATTTCCTGGCTGGCTGAAAAAAGTACATTAACATGCTGACATCTTATAATTAGGTTTACTGAGCATCTTTCTCTAAAAGGTTAAACTGCTAAATGCTTTGAGGTCCAATATTGGTGGCCAGCCAGTGTTTTTCCATTAGCCGACATCCATGACCAACTTTGCAGGCCGGTATCTTGGTCCCTAAGGTGTGACCACTGTTGGTCCAGCAAAACGGTTAATACGGCAAGGCTTTGCAACCAAGGGTGCTGGGAAATCAGTGGTGGACCTGTATATAAAATTTAGGATTAACCATTTGAATGACAAAATAATGATAAACGGTTTCATACCATGAAATAAATAAGTTGGTGTTTCTTGGCTGTCTTAGGAAGATATTATTATTTAAAATGGCCAATCCTTTTTCTTTTATAGCTATATTTTATAGGTATTATAGATTCATAGAATTGCACAGCATAAAAGCAGGCGCTTTGATACCAGCATCCACACTAACTTTATTCCCCATGTACACTAATCCCATTTGCCTGCACTAGGTCCTTACCCTTCCATGCCTTGTATCTATTCAAATGCTTCCTTAACCTAACAATTTTATCTAATTCCACCAGCTCTTCTTGCAGTGTGTCCCAGATATCAGATATCAGATTTCAGTGTATAAAAAAAACTTATGGCAAGATTTTCTTTAAATCTCCTTCCTCTCAGGTTAAAATTTATTTATGTTGTACTGGCCATGGGCAAAAGATTGTAATTATCTGCCCGATCTATGCCTCATTTTATCTTATATACTTCAATCAGTTTACCCCACCGCCTCCTTTGCTCCAGGGTAAACAAGCCCACCCTACCCAGTTTCTCTTCATAACTAGTCCTCCAATCCACCGGTGAATTTTCCGTGCACACTCTTCAGAATTACACACTATACTCCAAGTATGATCAAACCAGGGTTTGTAATGTTGGAACATAATGGGTCAACTCTTGTAGTCTAGTCCCCTAACTGTGAAGGTAAACATGCCATACACCTTCTTCATGATCCTATCCAACTGTGTTACCACTTTCAGGGAACTATGGACTTCGATTTCAATGTCTTTCTGTCCATCCAAATTCATTAGAATTTATCAGTATTTTATGCTGTACTTCCAAAAAATGCATCATCTCACACTTATCAGGATTGATAAGTTCCAGCTCTCTGCTAAACTTTCCAAATGATCTATATCCTGCTGCAGCTCTAAAAATCTTCGTAGCTACCCGCAACACCACCAATTTTTTGTGTTTTCCGCAAACTTGCTAACCAGCCTCCTGCATAGAAAAAAATGTTCTGGAAGAATAGGAAGGAGTTCATTTACAATATAAACTATTTATATGGGAAAAAAGTCAGAAATATTAGTACAGCAACCAAAAAAATAACATTTCTAATTCAATGTAATATTTGAATTTATTAGCCGTATTACCAGCACCATAACCTGGTCCCTTCACACTGTAAATATGCTCCTAAAGCCCCCCCCCCCCCCCCCCCCCCCCCCCTAGTCTAGTTCAGTAAAACACGGAGTCAAGCACTGGATCAACTAAACTTTATTTTTGAACAAACAACAAATCTCCCCATACGATACCTAAACCAACGATCCTTGTCTCTGCCTGGCCAAGCACTTCAGCCTCGTGCAAGCAGATACTACCAAAAGATCGTGCAGTCCCAAGTGTAGTGGCCATTTGGCCTGTTTTGCATGTCATTGAGGATGGCATGTGCCTTTAAAATTTAGACTGCCTGTTATATTGTGGGTGGGATTTATGACGTGTTTTTGGGCGTGTTTGGAGCTTAGATGATTGCACAGAAGTTTAGTTTTTAGATTAGTTTGGAGAGCCATGGGGAAGGTTAACCCTTCTGCCATGTAAGATCATGTAAGATCATGTAAGAACATGTTAGAATATGTAAGAACATGTAAGATCATGCGGGTCATGCGGGGTCCATGGGAGATCTAAAGGAGATCATGCCAGATCTTGCCAGTGTTACGGAGACATGAGGAGTTTATTAATGTTTAAAGTAATAAGCTGGAGTTCGAAGAAGATTGTGGTAATGAGTCGGAAGAAACTTGGATGTATCTTACTGTTTTCTAGCAACAATAAAGCATTTATTCATCAAAAGACTGTGTTTTGAAGCTGTATCTGAGAAGAAGCTCTGATGGTTTCTGGAGTGAGCTTGGATGCGTTTAGAAAACACCCCCTTCAACCATGCTCATCTAAATAGCGGCTAGGGTGCTAATTACCTGAAAGAAATTATAATCTGCCACTACACCAAGCGCGCTCCCAGAAGATCGATTACAATCCAAGTGGGGGCTACCTTTTATAGGTCAACAAACACTGAGGGGCCGAACTACATACGGTGGCGCCCCTTACAAGCCAATCACACATATATATTACGTTAAAGTATTATTGACAGTCCCCCAACCCAATTACAAAAAGTACCAAACAATGTTTCTACAGAAGCTTCTGGAAGGAAGTCATTAATCAAATAATGCAACATTCTCCTGGGTAATGTAATTCAAACAAGGCTTCACACTTCAGCCAATCCTCATACAGCAGGATAACTGTCCTGCAACATTATTAACACTATTTACAATCCCTTTGCAGCAATCGGATCAAAGTAATGCATTTATAACATCTTGAAGCTTATTTGCAGGGTCCTCATACATATTGTCAATTGTGAGGACATCCGGATCTTTCCCCATCTTGCATGTCAATCTAGGGCTCAGACTGGCTGGCGCCATCCACAGCCTGTAATTTTCCACAAAGGTTAAGCAAATCTTACAAATGCAGGGATCCTCCACTTTATAGTGTCTTCAATTTGGTCAATATTAACAACACTAATACGGTAATCAAGAAAGCACACCAGCATATTTACTTTCTTTGGTTTCTGAGAATATTTTGTATTACCACAGGGATTCTCCTGAACCTGCAGAGGTGCTGAGATGTAGAATGCATAGCAAATACTACAGATATGGCAACTACTCTGCACTTAACCACCTGAACCTGTGGACAGTGGTAAATGCAGCCCAGGTCTACATGGGTCATCACTTCATTCCATCTAGTCCATCTTCATGGCACGTTGTCTTAGGAAGGATGGAAGTATCGTCAAGGATATCTGCCCTTCTGGTCATTTCCTTTTCTCTTATTAACCTTCCAGGAGATGTTACAAGGCCTTGAAAACTCAGACATCCAGGCTTAAGAACGGCTTCTACCCCACTGCTCTCTGGCTCCTAAACCAATCACCTCTTTTACACTCTTCTTTGAGGGTCTGCCTCGTATTTTGACACTTAATTCTACCTCATTGATTATTTAGTTTAGTTTAGTTCATAGATATAACGCGGAAACATTGAGTCTCAAATTATTGTGAGACTCAATGGAAAGTAAATAAAGCCCTTCGGCCCACCGAGTCTGCGCCGAACGTCGATCTCTGCATATTAACATTATCCTACACACAACTTTTACATTTACCAAGCCAATTTACCTACATCATTGGAGTGTGGGAGGAAATCGAAGATCTTGGAGAAAACTCAAGCAAACATGGGGAGAATGGACAAACTTCAAACAGACAGCACCCGCGGTCAGGATCGAACCCGGGTTTACGGTGCTGCAAGAGCTGTTAGGCAGCAACTCTACCGCTGCGCCACTGTGCTGCCCCAAATTATTCTATTGTTGCATTACAATATTCTTTTGCATTACTTAGTTTTTTCACTACAATCTTTCACCATTCTGCTGTTTTGCACTCATTATTGATTTATTTATATGTTCCCACTTTGTCAATGTTACCATTTGTGAAGTAACAAAAAGTTAAATAAAAGTGAGAGGAGAGACATCACTGTGGACCAGAAATGGAAAATGGTTTGATTACCTTGGATTACTTCAAGAAGGAAGAGATAAATGTCAGCAAAGAAACCTAAGATTCTAAGGATTAAACATACAGTAGCTGTGACCTTTCAAGTATGTAACAAATGACTGCTGGGTAATCAATGATTATTAAATGGAGTGAGGTGTATAGTGGGATAGGTCTATAAGTTTTATAGTTACAAATGCTAAAGTAAATGTTACATGAAAAAGGGAGATATTATATTAAAGAAACGATAAAGAACCTGTACAAGTTGACCACGTGAAATATTGATATGAAAAAAGCATCAACATTTCTTTAAGAATCAATCATGAGATGAAGATAAATGGTGCATTAAAAAAAAAATCAGAAAATAAATACAAATAAATATCTACCTGACAGATCAAATTATCATGAGACTCAATGGAAAGTAAATTTTGGATTTTCTGACAAAAGACAATAATAGGTTAATTGAAATTAACGTGGGTAAAAATGAACTAAAGAAGCAATTAAATCGGTTAATTTAACGATATAATCAGAATTAAATTAGGGGAATAATGACATTCAGATAATTGATGGGATGATCATATTTGGATTATTAGAATGTAACTAGATTCTGCAGTGTTGAATCAGTAATATGAGGACAACACAAGGAGAGGATTTTTTTAAAGGACCATTATATATTGCTAAAATCCAAATACATTACATTGGTTATCACCTGATCCAATTGATTTGATATCTGGCAATATAATTCAAAGTTTCCTTAATGTCTTGTCACTCAGGGTTAAGCAGGTGGTATCTCATATAATTACTTTATTTCAGGCTAATGCATATTTGTTCTCCTGAAGACGGTTTCATTCGATCAATTACTAAATATTTCTAGAAATTAAATGAAACTAAGGACGATAAATATTATCCTCCCTTTTGTTCATAAAATATAAATTCATCAAAGGATTGGTGTTCCCTGAGGCGTGAGTGAAATATATCATTAAGCCTGGAGTTGTGTGATAAGGTTACAGATTCTTAAGATATAAAGAAACCTTGATTCCTTGAGGCTTAATAAAAAGATTGCATTCATTATGATAACACCTGGACAGCAGCAGTGCTTTTTCATGACTAGAATTTTGACATGGCTGTCTGAATCGCAATAGTTGATATAATGTGTATCACGTTGTGTTGGCCTTCCAGTTATTATCTAACATTGTTTCGAAGCAACTATCCTGTTATTTTATTTAATGGAATGCCATGGTATTGAGCTGGATCTCAAACGATGATGAGATGGAATACGGGATGGAGATAGATAGCTTAGTAGAATGCTGTCAAAGCAATAATCTTTCCTCAATATTGGCAAAATGAAGAAGCTAGTGTTATACTGACCAGGAAGCAGGGTGGAATAGATGCCCCAGTCTGCGTCAATGGTGCTGAAGTGGACATGGTTCAAGAGATGGTGGCACAGTGATGCAATGGTAGAGTTGCTGCCTTACAGTGCCAGAGACCTGGGTTCGAACCTGACTAAGGGTGCGGATCTTAAGAATCTGTATGGAGTTTGTACGTTCTCCCGTGAATTTTTTTCCGATCATCCAGTTTCCTCACACATTCCAAAGATGTGCAGATTTGTAAGTTAATTGGCTTCTGTAAAATTGTCCTGATGCGTAGGATAGAACTAGTGTACGGATGATCAATGGTTGGGGAAAGTGCCTGTTTCCACGCTGTATCACTAAACTAAACTAAACTAAACTAAACTAAACTAAACTAAACTAAACTAAACTAAACTAAATTAATCGCTTCAAATTCCTGGGTATAAATATGACCAACAATTTGGCCTGGTCTGCTAACACTAGTGCTAAGGCCATGAAAGGACGCCAATGTCTCTACTTTCTCAGAAGGCTAAGGCAATTCAGCAGATACACCGTATAAAGCAGCCTATCTGGATGCAACATAACTTGATATGGCAACTGCTCTGCCCAGGTCCACAAGAAATTGCAGTGAGTTGTTAACACAGCCCAGTCCACCCAGTCTTCCCACACCCATGACTCCATCTGTACTTCACATTGCCTTGGAAAAGCACCCAGCATAATCAAGGATCACTCCCATCCTAGTCATTCTCTCTTCTCCCCTCTCCCATCGGTCAGTGATATAAATGATTGAAAGCATGTTCCAATCAATTCAAAAACACCATCTTCTCCATGATTATCAGACTCTTGAATGGACGTCTGATATGCGAGGGATAAATTCCTGATCTTCCAGTGTACCATGTTGCTGACCTTACACTTTTTTTCATTATTTTGAAAAACTGTAATATCATATTGTGTTCACATTATTTTCTGGTTTGCACTATATTCCCACGTTCAATCTCATTTGCCTGGATAGCATGCAAAGCAAACTTCTTCACTGTATCTCAGTGCATGTGATGATAAGAAACCGATATTAATACAATACCATGTATGAGGCTTCGTAATTTAAAGCCAAAAAATATACCCACTATAAGTGCATGTAATTTGTGCTATAATCCTCAAATCAATCCAGTTTTGAAAATGGAAATCAAGTCTGAAGGAGATGGGGCACATTGTTTAGTTTAGTTTAGATTAGATATACAGCGCAGAAACAGGCCCTTTGGCCCACTGGATCTGCGCCGACCAGCGATCCCCTCACATTAACACTATCCTACACCCACTAGGGACATTTTTTACATTTACCAAGCCAAATAACCTACAAACCTGGACGTCTTTGGAGTGTGGGAGATCTCGGAGAAAACCCATGTAGGTCACAGGGAGAAAATACAAACTTCGTACAGACAGCTTTGACTTCGTACAGATCATAGTCGGGATCGAACCCAGGTCTCCGGTGCTGCTTTCACTGTAAGGTAGCAACTCTACCGCTGCGCCACCTGCTGGGATGAGTAGTGGGAATTCACCCAGCATCTGTTTGTGTTACACATTAAACACATTAAACAGAAGCTCTTAATGTTGGGAATGAGTGTGTGCAATAATAATGAAGCAATAACAAAACAATCCTTATCTTTCGCAATAAGTATGTCAGAAGAGATCTCTCCGCATTTCAAAAGAAAAGAGTCAAGAGTGTTTAATTGTCATATGCAGAAGGAATAGAACAATTAAATTCTTAATTGCTGGGCTTTACAGGCACATTAACACATCATCACATATAAACATAGCATATACTAGACTAAGTGGGACTTGTTGGGTCCCAGCAGCACACGGGAGGGCTGGTCACCAACGCAATATTCCACCTCCCCACCAATTCCAATATTGCTCGCCAGTGGGGGGGCTGTCTGTTGCGCTAGTATGGGTGTTGCAGGCCGAAGGTACTGGTTTCCAGAGGGCTAGTATAGACATTGTGGGCCGAATGGATACTTGGGCTGGCATGCAACTGTTGCAACGATTTTAAAAGCCAAGCCAAGGCAAACAATTGGGCTGCAGCCACCTGACAACCAAAATTAATTTTGTGAACACAAACTTGTTAAAAAGGCATGGCAAACAATTGGGCTGCAGCCACCTAACAACCAAAATTCATTTTGTGAACATAAACTTGTCAAAAAGGCGAGGCAAGCAATTGGGCTGCAGCCACTTGACAACCAAAATTCATTTTGAAAACGATACTTTTTAAAAAGGCGAGACAAACAATTGGGCAGCAGCCACTTTACAGCCGCACCGTGGAGTAGACATGCGTTCAGTGTTAATTGCAGCTCAGAGAGCTGTGACCCTCTCGCTTCCTGGGTCTGGCAGAGACTGAGTGAGGGACAACACTTCCAGGTTTTATAGTCCCTCCCCCCTGCTGCCAGCAGGGGCAGCAGAGAGAATGGCAAATTTAAAAAAAAAACATTAATATCTCTTCGGTCCCGGAAGGCAGAGGGGGGCTCTGAGCGAGGTGGCTAAAAATGATGGCCGTAGGTGGCGGCGTTCTCTCAGAAATCGCAGCACAGTGGGCCAAAAGCGATCAAGATCAGACTTTTAGTAATATAGATAACACTCAATGTAAGAAAATGCATTTAAACAATAATACTATAAATTATTAGTTGTAATAGGTAACAAGGGTGTAGTAGTTCAAGTCGAAGTACATGATGTAACTGATAAAATGTCCGTGGTAGTTTGTTAGGTTTCAGCAGCGTTGATGGGAAAAATCTGTTCTTGAACCTGCTCCTGTATCTTCTTCTTGATTAAAGCAGTGAGATGGAAGCATGGGCAGGGTGATGTTGATGATATTAGTTATCTCTTTGTGAAGTGCTCACCTGTAGATCCTTTTGCTGGCGGGGAAGTCAATATCCATGATTGACTGGGTAATGGCCACTACTTCCTGCAGCCTCGTTTGTCTTTGATGTTTTGAGTTACTGAACCAGGTCAAAATGCAACCAGACAGTATGTTCTCGACGGTAGAACTGTAGAAGTCTGATAGAGTCCACGGCAACGTAATTGGTGTTGATGAGCTTTCCTTGTGAATGTATCAATGTGTTGGGTCCAAGATTGACTCTCTCCACACTGCTGTCCTGCTGTTGAAGACAGGTTCATGGACCCTCGACTGCAAGTCAGCAATCAGTTCCTTGGTCTTGCTAATATGGAATGGAATACTTTATTATCACATGTGAAATTCCTTGCTTGCATTCCCAAGGCATTCAAATAGTCGCCACATACGCACTGACAAAGTTGCAAAGTACATCCGCCAGCTCCTCCTTTGTTTCCCCCCCCTCCCCTCACCCTCCCCTGCTTCGGGTCCTCCATTGTTCATTGCTCACATCCCTCACGGCGGACCCCCATGGCGGGTCCTCCATGTTCTTGCCCCTCCCCGCCTCATGGTGGTTCCCCCGCCCCCTCATCGACCGCCGTCTGTGGGTCGATACTCGAGATAACGGTAACAGCTACATTGTTATTCTGGCACCATTCAATCAAATTATCTATCTCCCTCCTGTACTCAAATTCATTGTTACTTGTTATTTGTCCAACAATGTCTAAAAAAACAGGGAGACCAATGATGTTTTGTTTGTTTAGATTAGTTTAGAAATACAGCATGGAAATCGGTCCTTCGGCCGACAGAGTCCGCACCGACCAACGATCCCCACACACTAACATTATCCTACAAACCTGTATGTATTTGGCGTGTGGGAGGAAACCGGAGAACCCAGCCAAAAACCATGCAGGTCACGGGGAGAATGTGCAAAATTCGCCCAGACAGCACCCGTAGTCAGGATTGAACCCGGGTCTCTGACACTGCAAGGCAGCAACTCTACCACTGCGTCACCATGTTGCCCCGTGTTGCCCCGTGTCTCCATCCAAAACACTTGAATCTTTCTATTCGCTTTATAGATTTTTCATATTTTTGCAGCATCACTTGAATTGATTTCATATCTTTGGAATTGGTAGATTTTCATATTCAGAAGTGTTTCTATAACAACTTTGGCCACTGTAATTCTGTCACTATTAAATTCCTTTGCAGAGACGGTCGGGTTATTATCAGGCTCTTGAACAGACCTCTTGCATGCTAGTGAATAAGTAGAATGAGTGACTCTTGGTGTTTGAGGGTTTTTATCTAGAAATTAGTTCCCCTTCTTTGGAGTGCTGAAAGTTGATCCAATGCTCCTGTGATTTATTGAAAAATATTGCAAAATTGGACAAAAACATGTCAAGAGTGGTGACGTGATACTTACCAAATAAAATGGTGAAACAAATCACGTCGGCTTCCCGTTGAAATTCTTAATTGCTGGGCTTTACATGCACATTAACACATCATCACATATAAACATAGCATATACTAGTTTGTATGACCATTTGCCTGCGTTGACTTACTATAGTCACCACCAGAGGGAAACCTAACCCAAGTTACAGAAATATTCCAACGTAGGCTTGTGCTTCTTCAAGAGTTAAGATGTATAAATCAGACAAATAAACATATATATATATAAAACACAGACAAATAAACATGCAATAATCGTGCCATGTCCAAAATAATGCACGTGACTATATAGTTCAGAGCCTATTTGGGGTGTTTAATAGCTTGATGGTTGGAGGGAAGTTCTAGAGTATAAATGGAAATTCCTTTGAATTATGGAAGTGAACTTTCTTCTAAACTTTCAGTTTCTTTTCTAAAATAAAACCTTGTTGCTCTCAACTTACAAATTGAAAAGCGGAAAACTCCAAATGTTGAAAATCTGAGATAAAAAATACTGGAAATGTTAAACAGATGAGGCAGCATCTCTGGAAGGAAGAAAACTGAATTTATCATGGTAGGTTGATAACCTTTCATCAAAACATTTTTTTTCCAATGGAAAAGATTTGGTGACCACTTTGCAGAACATCTCTATTCAATCTGCAAAGGTGAGACAGAGCTTCCAGTAGCCTCTCACTTCAATTCTCCATTATACTTCCACTGACTTCTTTATGAATTCTTACTCTGTTTGTTGGAACAGAGTGTAATGCAAGCTTGAGAAACAGCATCACATCATCTGATTGACACATTCCAGTCCTCAAGACCCATTAATGTTCCTACAATTTCAGAAAACCTGCCTTTCCAGTCTGTATCATATATGCCAGTTCTAGTGAAAGGTTATCGAACTGTATTGTTACAATGCTTCTTCTTTCTCCACAAATGCTACATGACCTTCTGAATATTTTCAGCTTTGTTTTTATTTCTGATTTCCTGCAGCTGCTGTGGCTGCATCTTATGGTTCCAGTAATTTTTGTTCTAGTTTCTGTCCTCATTCATCTACCTCCATTCAAGAGCGGAACTCGCTATCAAAACATGGAGTGGACAGGGTACACAATCTTTTGGCGGCCACGCGCAGATGCGCACACTCACACACACATGCGCGAGGCTTCGGAGGCTCAATCCAGCGCTAAATGCAGCTCAACTCGGCCTGTCTCGCTGGGTTAACTACAGCCCTGGCTGGATTGACGGGATACCAGCGCGGCTTCTCCGCGCTGGCCATATTTCCTGCAAGTCCAGGAAGGGCTATAGGCTCACCTGGCGGGACAGGCAGAGTTGAGCTGGGTTTAGCGCTGCTTCTCTGCGCTGGCTGTGGGTCTGGGGGCACCGCGCCGGTCTGACTACCGACCAAAGATCCTATAGCGGAGGATCTTTGCTGCTGACCTCTCTGGCCACCCATGGGGGGGGTGGGCACTCGGGACAGCGCCGGATACTCGACCGGGATCGATCCTGGCTGCGGATGAGACGCAGGTCTGTGCCACGTCTCCCTCCTCCAATCATCGCGCTGAATTATCATGTCCCGCCCCCATTGCCTGCTGACCGACGTCTCTCTCGTCCAATCGGCGCCCTCGATCTTCAGTCCCACCCCCACTGTCTCGCGGAAAGCGGAGATTTCACCGGGTTTTAAAATCCGGATGACAAAAACTTGGGGGGGATGTCCCCCACCTCTCAAAACATGGGGGGGACATGTCCCCTCTGCCCCCCCCCCCCCCCGGGTTTTCCGCCAATGCCGCCATTTGCATCTTCCCCGGACCAACTTTCATCTCCCTCTCCCTGCCAGCACTATCATTCCATTCTACCACAGACATCCTTTTTATTCTCTTCACCTCGTCCCTTCTTTTCAACTTAAAGCCATGTCCTACTTAACTTTTCCTACCTCTGATGATAAATCATTGATTTGGAATTCTAACAGGGTTTTCCTACTGCATAGATGCTGCCTGACCTACTGTGTGCCTCTTTTTATTTCAGGCTTCCAAGCTAAGTTGACCTCTGTACAATGTTTTTGTTTAGATTATCAATATTGCAGGCAATGTATAGAGCTACTTCACCAAAAGCGGCATACTGAATAAGGTGTTGGATTATTGAAATACTGTGTTTCATTTTCTAGCTTAGGAACAAATGCGCAGATGGCTATCCTAGTCAGGAGTCGAGTTGGGTTGATGTGTACCTATAATGAAATGTCATTGACTTTTCAGACCCTCAATTCCAACTATATGTAGCAGAGAAATAGGCAGTTTGTCATGTCACTGAATCTGAAATATATGGTCGAGTATTATAACAAATCTAATTTCTGCTTCATGACAGTATATAATAAATGAATTTTGAAGCCAAAGTATAAAAGGAAACATCAATCGATATTTGTAATGAGAGGAAGGAACGTGGCTGAATAGGCTTTACAGTGGAGGAGAGACAGGAGCTAGATTAACCATAGAGTTCAGAACCAGTATGTTAATCAAATGAACCCTATTTCACAGAGGAGCCTACCAAGTAATATGCTGTCAAAAATATTACATTGCAATTATCATTGGACTTATTGAATCCACTACATCGACTTTGGTCAATTGTGTTGTTTCTTGTATTTTTGTTGAAGGATATTCTTGTGAGAATAGCGAAAGCACACTCTATCAGCTTGGCTGCATTTTTGTTCTTTTAGCTGACATTGATTTTATCACACACAGCAACTGTTCCTTTCATATTTCTCTGCTGATTGAAGTTTCTATCTTTGTTAACTTCATTGTGGTTTGTTGTGATTTCTGACCCATTGAACAAAGCATCCTCTGTTAATTGGAAGTAGTTGCCATGGTAATTATTTTGGAAATTTTACCATCCAGCCCCCACCTCAACACATACTCGTCTATATTGGCAGGAGAAATAAAATAAAGCAAATTATCCAAATGGTGAGATTCTGTAGTGATCTGAGATTTGGAGACCTAATGCATGATTTATAGAAGTTCATATATAGATATAGCAAGTAGGAAAGAAATAATACTTTTGTTTAAATTGGGGGAGCCATTATAAAAGTCGGGAGATTGTACTTTAGTAATATTGAATTTGGTGAAATCTCATCTTGTGTACCCTGTCTGGTATTGGTCCCATTATTCAAAAAATAATTGGAAATACTCAGAGAGGGGTACTAGACTAACAGCTGGAAAAATTGAGTTGTTTGATGATTAAAAGATAGACATATGAGAACTGTATCTGCTGGAGTTTAGAAGAGCAAGACGGGTTTTGATTGAAACCTGTGATATTCTGCGATAGGCTGGATGTAGAGAGGATGTTACCTCTTGTGGGAGAATCTAGAGCAACATAAGGGATTGCCCAGTTAAAGACAGGAATTAAGTGAGATTTTCTTTTCTCAGAATGTGGTGAACTTTTAGAAAATTCTTCTTCAAACTGAGTTGCCAACAATTTTTATATATTTGTAAGACAGAGGTAAGTAGACACTTGTTAAGTAAAAGGATGAAAGGCTACTTTGATAGACTGGAACATGGATTTGATGTTAGATTAGTCGTCATCATATTAAATGTTAAAACAGGTTTGAGGGGCTGAGTCGCCAATTCCTTCCTAATCCCCATGTTCATATCCTCTTATGTTCATGTCCATGTTGAAAGGCAAATAAAATATGCAGTCTTGATTATGTCAGTGGTATGAAAATAACTGAATCCTTGGACAAGATCCGTTGCGCGTAGCATCTATCTGATGTGGTCACAGGAAACAACAATGTTTATCAATTTGGACCCATGTTTATGTTCCGATTTTCTTTGCAGGTAAATCTATTAGTGGGCCTAACTTACCCATGCAAATCATTCAAAACACTGGAAAATGGAACTGAGTTGGAAGGTAATTTATGATCTTGATGACGATGGAACACGTTTGCAGGGTCAGATGACCTTACTTCTTATATGCTGGCCAACGTAACTATTAACATAATTAGAACTTCATATAATGGATGATATATTTTTCATACTCTGCCAAATGTTACTTGGCAAAGCTAAAAAGTATTTTGGTGGTGCCTACTTTCATCAAACGTTTTCAGCCAAGTGAATTTTAAAATTCCATGTGCTTAAAGCTTCTCATTTGTACCATTGATCCTTACTGGTCTTATTTTTATCTTACCAGTCCTCCAGCTGGGATGTTGATTTGTTAGATCTTGGACTGGCTTGAATTGAACCTGTGGTGACATTTGTTGTAACCATAATCCTTCCCACAATTCCAATGACTGAAAATCTAGAAGTTCAAAAACATTTCCATTATACCCGCAGTACCCCACCACTCAAGAAAGGTAAAAATGATTTTTTTTTAGGCATAAAACACTACATAAGAGGATACTGGATTGTACCTGCTACAATAAATTACCCATTCACCCTCTGGAGAATTCAGTTGCACCATGCAAGTACTATATAATAAATTTGAGACTTCAGCTTGAAAGGGATGTGTGTAGAAGTTATGCTCCTGTCCCACTCAGGCGATTTTTTAGGCGACTACAGGCAGCTAGGCTGTCACCACATGGTCGCTGGGGTGTCGCCTGTATGGTCTCCTCAGTCGCCCAAATAGTCGTACCTTATTTCTGGTCGCCGCTGGATTTTGAAATGTTCAAAACTTTTCCACTGCCCTTTGAAGCTCCTGAGATTCATGTAAGAGTTTTAACAAATGATTCCTGTTGTGCACAACTGCCAATGGATTGTTTGGTGGTGAATTAAAATGGTTCTTGGCTTCTCAGCTAATTGCCACTTCACTTGTTCGGTTACTGAGCAACTACAGGCAAATGGCGATGGTATGTCTGTCCATAGTCCAGTGACTCTGTTTGATTGTAGAATACTCTTGAGCAGCAGCCATTGCGCTCTCTGAATGCAGGGCTTGTTATTGAATTTATGTTATTTTGTTGTTATTATGCACCGGCATAAGGAAGGAAATGGACAAAACAAGGGCTGTAATTCAATGAGTGAAATTACAACAGGATGAAGGGTGTCGATAAATTCAACTTAATGAGCTCATCTAACTGGTCTTCAGATGTTGTTAATTACTCCACTCTGTTTGCCACATATAAATCTATCATTATGAGTGCCTGGTTATCTGGTGGAATACAATGCTACCTCTGTCTCATAGCACAAATGCTGAGTGGCACTGTGAGCTGCATCAATAGATGGACAGGTGTAGACGTCTTATTAGCAGCTTATTATCCCTCAAACGTCTGATCAAGTAATGCTTAAAGCATCTTATTGATTTTTCCAATTAGCAGTCTAGCTGATTTACCAAAATCTTCCTGATGATTTATATATCAGGAACGCAAGTGCCAACAATGTAGTTTTATAGGTCAAATGCAAAAAAAAAAATCAGTTGCAGAATTCTTGGCTGAGAATACAAAATTCGAAAGGTTCAATAGACAGTAAACAATAGAAAATAGGTGCAGGTGGAGGTAATTCGGCTCTTCGAGCCAGCACCGCCATTCAATGTGATCATGGCTGATCATCCACAATCAGTACCCCGTTCCTGCCTTCTCCCCGTTATCCCTTGACTCCGCTGTCTTTAGGAGCTCTATCTAACTCTCTCTTGAAAGCATTCAGAGAATTGGCCTCCACTGCCTTCTGAGGCAGAGAATTCCACAGATTCGCAACTTTCTGGGTGAAAAAGTTTTCCTCATCTCCGTTCTAAATGGCCTAACCCTATTCTTAAACTGTGTCCCCTGGTTCTGATTTCCCCAACATTGGAGACATGTTTCCTGCCTCTAGCGTGTCCAATCTCTTAATAATCTGGTATGTTTCAATAAGATATCCTCTCATCCATCTAAATTCCTGTGTATACAAGCCCAGTCGCTCCATTCTTTCAACATATGACAGTCCAGCCATCCCGGGAATTAACCTCGTGAACCTATGCTGCACTCCCACAATAGCAAGAATGTCCTTCCTCAAATTTGGAGACCAAAACTGCACACAATACTCCAGGTGTGATCACACTAGGGCCCTGTACAACTACAGAAGGACCTTTTTGCTCCTATACTCAACTCTTGTTATGAAGGCCAACATGCAATTAGCTTTCTTCACTGCCTGCTGTACCTGCATGCTTACTTTCAGTGACTGGTGAACAAGGACCCCCAGATCTCGTTGTACTTCCCCTTTTCCTGACTTGACGCCATTCAGATAATAATCTGCCTTCCAATTTTTGTCACCAAAGTGGATAAAGTCACATTTATCCACATTAAACTGCATCTGCCATGCATCCGCCCACTCATCCAACCTGTCCAAGCCACCCTGCATCCTCATAACATCCTCACAGTTCCACCCAGCTGTGTGTCATCTGTAAATTTGCTAATGTTACTTTTAATCCCTTCATCAAAATCATTAATGTATATTGTAAATTGCTGTGGTCCTAGCACCGAGCCTTGTGGTACTGCGATTGTCGTACTAGTCACTGCCTGCCATTTTGAAATGAACCTGTTAATTCCTACTCTTTGTTTTCTGTCTGCCAACCAATTTTCTATCCATGTCAGTACCCTACCCCCAAAACCATGTGCTCTAATTTCTTATGTGGGACCTTATCAAAGGGTTTCTGAAAGTCCAGGTACACTACATCCACTGGCTTTCCCTTGTTCATTTTCCTAGTTACATCCTGGAAAAATTCCCAGAAGATTAGTCAAGCATGATTTCCCCTTCGTAAATCCATGCTGACATGATCAGATCCTGTTACTACTATCCAAATGTGTTGCTATTTCATCTTTTATAATTGACTCCAGCATCTTCCCCACCACCGATGCCAGGCTAACTGGTCTATAATTCCCTGTTTTCTCTCTCCCGCCTTTCTTAAAAAGCGTGATAACATTAGCTACCCTCCAATGCACAGGAACTGATCCTGAATCTATAGAACATTGGAAAATTATCTCCAATGCATCCACGATTTCTAGAGTGCATTCCTTAAGTACCCTGGGAGGCAGACCATCAGGCCCTGGGGATTTATTAGCCTTCAGTCCCATCAGTCTACCCAACACCATTTCCTGCCTAATGTGGATTTCCTTCAGTTCCTCCGCCACCCCCAGATCCTCTGGCCACTAGCTGTGGCGGATTGGGTCTAAAAACATTGGTTGCCAGGAGACAAAGGGGGCCCACTTCATCAGGGGTCCACTGGCCACTAGTACATCTGGAAGATTCTTTTGTGTCTTCCTTAGTGAAGACAGATCCAACTTACCTGTTCAACTCATCTTCCATTTCCTTGTTCCCCATAATAAATTCCCCTGTTTCTGTCTTCAAGGGTCCAACTTTGGACTTAACTAATTTTTTCCTCTTCACATACCTAAAGAAGCTTTTACTATCCTCCTTTATATTCTTGGCTACCTCATCTTTTCTCCCCGTATTGCCTTTTTAGTTATCTTCTGTTGTTCTTTAAAAGTTTCCCAATCCTCCGGCTTCCCGCTCATCTTTGTTATGTTATGCTTCTTCTCTTTTATTTTTATATGGTCCTTGACTTCCCTTGTCAGCCACCGTCGCCCATTACTCACCTTAGAATCTTTCTTCCTCTTTGGAATGAACTGATCCTGCACCTTCATATTATTTCCATAAATACCTGCCATTGTTGTTCCACTGTCATCCCTGCTAGGGTATCTTTCCAGTCAACTTTGGCCAGCTCCTTCCTCATGGCTCCATATTCCCCTTTGTTCAACCCTAATACTGACACATCCGATTTTCCCTTTTCCCACTTAAATTGTGGATTAAAACATATCAGATTATGGTCACTACCTCCTAATGGCGCCTTTACCTCGAGTTCCCTTATCAAATCCGGTTCATTACACAACGCTAAATCCAGAATTGCCTTCTCCCTGGTAGGCTCCAGTACAAGCTGCTCTAAGAATCCATCTCGGAGGCACTCCACAAACTCACTTTCTTGGGGTCCAGTACTAACCTTATTTTTCCCAGTCTACCTGCATGTTGAAATTTTCCATAACAACTGTAGCATTACCTTTACTACATGCCAATTTTAACTCAGAAATCAACATCCACCCTATATCCAGGCTACTGTTTGGGGGCCTGTAGATAACTCCCATTAGGATATTTTTACCCTTACAATTCCTCAGTTCTATCCATACTGACTCTATATCTCCTGATTCTATGTCACCCCTCGCAAGGGACTGAATTTCATTCCTCACCAACAGAGCTATCCCACCCCCTCTGCCCACCTGTCTATCTTTTCGAGAGGATGCGTACCCTTGAATATTCAGTTCCCAGCCCTGGCCCTCAATCATAAGTTCATAAGCTCATAAGTTATAGGAGCCGTTCAGCCCATCAAGTCTACTCTGCCTTCAATCATGGCTGATACATCTTCCCCTCTCAAGCCTATCCAACCTCCAACTATGTTAACTAATGTTAGATATTTTGTACATATAGTTACTGACTGTGCATCTATATTATCAACTCAGAGCAGAGCTCCATGCAATTTGGCATTTTATGCTGAGTCTTCTGAGATGTGCTGACAATTCTCAGCGATTCTCAGGAAATATGAATTCTCTGGGATTGCTGGCAAGTTTCTGTAGTGTAGCTGTGATGTGAACAATGATGATTGTTACGGCAGCATAATTTCATTTCTGGATAAAGTTATCCCCCTGAGGACATAGAAGACATGGAGTTATAGAGGATAGAGCTTTGTACAGCACACAAACAGGCTCTTCAGGCCACCTTGTCCATGCAGGCATATTATGCTAATTCCATGTAGCTGCATTTGGTCCATGGCCCTCTTAACCCGTTCTATTCATATCTCTGTCCAACTGTCCTTTAAAGGTCATAATTGTACCCGATTAGAATACCTCCGCTGGCAGTTCGTTCCAGATACGCACTACCCACTAAGTGAAAAAGGTGTCCCTCAGGTCTCTCTTAAAACTCTCCTCTTTCACCCCAAGCCTATTCCCTCTAGTTTTAGTATCCTCTAATCTGGGAAAAAGACTATGAGTGTTTACTTTATCCATGCCCTTCATAATCTTGTATACCTTACTCCTCAGATTCCTATGCTCCAAGAAAAAGTCCAAGTTTATCCAACCTCTCCCTATAACTCAAGCCTACAAGTGCAGGTAACATAGGAAAATATGTTGCATACATTTTTTAAAGCCCATAACCATAGAGTTCAGGATAAGTATCAGGCAGTTGAATATCACTGATATTGGACATTTCTACAACATACGATTTCCCAAGAGCTCATTTGCTGAGGTTCGAGTCTATTGGAATTACCTGCAAGTAATTCAGTCATTAAAACTGTGAATTGTGCTGTAGTTTACTCCTTACAGATAATCACTGGACTGGGGGGGGGGGTTATTTTGCATGCTTTTCTTAGACTGATACCTGATTAAGCCAGTTTACTCGGAGATCCTAGCCCATTGTTAGTCATATTTCACTTCCTTCATGCATTTATCTGCAAAACATGTAGCCAATACTTTACACGTGAACAGACTGGCACTGGAGTGCCATGTGGCTTATCAATAGATCAGCAAAGCACCGCATGCAAAGTAAATTTTTGATGACCGATTTACAATAGCCTTGAGACTCACAGACATGGACTCCTTGGGAAATTCATATTGTCAGATTGGCCCTGCAGGTATCATTTCCTCTTCAATGCCTGACAAATCTACCGTCTAGCTAGGCATCTCTTTTGAGATTCTAGTTTTACCTGAAATATAAAATTCTATATTTGTATGTTTTGGTATTGGTGCATTATATTGATAGTGAAATCTCTCTGCAGTCACATGAACGTTGATTAATATATATATATATATTTTTTTTAATCCTTTAGGATTTAAGGATGCTGATGAAATAATATCGCAGATGTTCATCAGTAGCACCAAGCTTTGACAGACCTGATGCAATTTAAAGGGGGCTCTTCAATTCTATTGGTCAAACAAGAACAACTCATTTGTGTTAAATTGTGGCCAATTTTGGACTCTGGGCATCTGCTTCAAAAGTGACAAGGAGAAGCAACTATTTTACATCAATATGGATTTCAATTTAGATCCTAAGTGAAATGCAGTGTGATAACCCCTTTAGAGTCATAATGTCTCCCAGAAGCCCCCAAGCGCAGCGGAAGAAGCTTCCAGAACACCATGTGTGCAGGGGTTAGCCGCCAGGCTGGTCTCCCGCAGCCGAACGCAAAACCCGGGGGCCTGCAGCCTTGAATGGGGAGCCAGCACCTGCTCATCCCCTGAAGATCAGAGACTGAGAGGATGGACACACCTGGACCTGGCGAGGAGCGAGGCCGGTAGGAGGGGAGAGGGAACCCGGGTCTGCCCCACCGCACCTTCAAGGTGGACTGCAGGAGGCACACTGGAGGCACAAATACAATACAATACCATACCGTTTATTTGTCATTTGAACCTCACATGAAGTTCAAACGAAATTTGGTTTCTGCAGTCATACAAGAAAAGAACCAAGACACACACCAACACAATTTACACAAACATCCATCACAGTGAATCTCCTCCTCACTGTGATGGAAGGCAAAGTCTTGTCTCTCCCCTGCTCTCTATTCCTCTCCCGAAGTCAAAGTCAAAGTCAGAAGAATGGAGAGCAAAGGTGGATGGGTGAGCAGAGGGACGTTAGTTCAATGGCTGATGCAGATGTCCAAGAAGGTGATAGCTGGAGGCCCGCAGCAGTCTCGGGCTCATCAGCAACGGCCACCTTTCATAACAACTATATTGCGGACTGGACTTTGAAAATGACGCCAAAACATGGTTCCTCTTCCATGAGGGATTAGTAGACTATTTCTAAACAATTTGATACTTGAACATGTGCTTAGGTGTGGCAATACTCTACTGGACTCTTTGTATGAAAAGAGTTTCACTCTGCATTTGCACTTTGCACATGTGCAAAGGCACCATTGAACGATTGTCATAGAGAGCACTATTGAACGATTGTCCTAGTCCGGATCAACCCCCAACAGCGCTTTCATTGTAATCCTACTTTAATCATTATGCAATGAGTGACACTATGACATAGGATGTCATGATGATAAATTCAATTTATCACTGCTAAAGGTTTCTTCTCACATTTTAGCATGGGAGTGGATGAACTGGAACATACTGTTTCACCTCAAGCTTTGTACGGCAGCTCAGGAGCTTCATTCCTCAGCTCGCCAACAAAAACCTGCCAACCAAGGTCTACAAATATGAAACGGCTAATGTTTGACATCAAGAACAAGAATATCAACATTGTTTCTGCTGTATGACCACAGGCCATCCTAATAAAGCAAAACAGTAATTTAGAGCAGTAATTCCAGCAGTTTCATAGATCATCCTCTTTTGTGGCAATATCAGGTTACTTAATATTGTGAAGGGTATAATCAGCTCATAAGAGGCTGCAAAGACACTTTGTGGGCTTATTGTAAAGGTAGAAAATAAGCCGTGATAATGAGTCTGCTTTATGCAAATCATTTCTAATTTTTTTGTTCCATTAAATTCATTTTCAGAGTGGCATATATGAATATCTTATCTATTTTGTCAATTGGCAACTCTACATTGTGAGTCAGATTGAAAATAAATATCCCGAGGAATAGTTAATACTTACTTTTGTTAAGTTTATTTGAAATAGTGCTTGCAGAGTGCTTGGAAGCAGCATTTTACCAGTAAGATCCCTTCAAATATTTGTCAAGATACAGTAGATAATTTCTGAAATGTACCTTGAGTTTCTACAACTTCCAATTTTAAAAGCACACAACAGAACATATCTTTTTTTATAGGCGTTGACATTATGTGCCATACTATTAGTTGTGCGATTTTTTAATAAAATGGTGTTATTCCTAATCGTTTTTTCCTAATTATATTACATCTTGATGGGAGAATTGAATGCACGATTTGAATAAATAAGTGTCTATGCAGGGTATAATTTCATTTAAAAAATACCTATTTAATTTGAACATGATAATGAATAAGTGATCATGCCACATGTTCTAATACATAAATAGAATGAAGCTGGATAGAACATAATAATAATGCTTCTGACCCAAGAAGGCATATTGCGTAGGACTTTTAAATCAATAGTTTTACATATAGTATTGGAATTTGCAGCTTGCAATTATACTGACAATTCTATTTTAAATTACTTGCTGTACCTGGTTTTAGAGAAGCAATTATGAATGTGAAGCTGTTATAATAATAGAAAAAAAATCTGGGTTTTAACATTGTGTTAGCATGTCATGTGGTGGAGATCACTTATGTCACCATCTTAATTTAGTTTAGAAATACAGAGTGGAAACAGGACTTTCAACCCAACTGGTCCACGCCAACCAATGATCCACGCACGCTAACACTAAGGACAATTTACAATTTTACCAAAGCCAATTAACCTACAAATCTGTACGTCTTTGGAGTGTGGGAGGAAACCGGAGTACCTGGAGAAAACCCACACTTGAGAATACATATTGTACGAAGCATGTGAAGCAGACAGGCATCATACGGAAGGCATAGCACCGAAGGATATCACTTTTTACAAAAACTACAAAACCACACTCATTCAACTGTTATTTTCATCACTGTTGGCAATAAAATCATGTTTGGAGAACAACCTAAAGAATTGTGGTTGATACAATAGCCTAATGTCTGGAAGTCATTACATTTTACTCATGGAGAGAGAGGTACACTCCCTCATGTCCAAAACACTCTGTAACAAGGTGTTAAAATGACGGGAGAAATCAGAATGTTTCCCACAATTGTGGAGAGATGTAGATATTTTTTTGACATTGCTATGCTTGGTTCCCCTGTAAAGGTAAGTAGTGTTCTGAGCATGCTTAGTATTTGGGGCGAGGCATTAAAGAAAGCAGTCATTCTTTGCAATGAGCTCAACATTCACTTAGACGATTTATTGAGACCAATAACAACTTGCTTTCAATCCATTTCTGCGGGTTCTGAGATGATTGATGAGGTCCATGTGGGACCCACAGACTCTGCCACAGATGGGGCAGAGGATTCTAGAAGGGTGGATAGGTCGTTTGAGAGATGCTGTGCTCCTTCCACTGTTTATTCTATGCTTTAATATGTCTGACTAATTAATCACAGAAACAAGGTTAAACAGTCACAGAACATATTGGATTTGTTTGGCACAGCAGATGAACAAGGCAGCAGGGGTGTTTGTTCACCATTAATGAAGTTTGTGATGGGAACAAATCTTCATGTTTGATTTTTCTCAAAATCTTGTGGTCAGGCAACTCAGTCCAAGTACAAAAATTGGGACATCTGTTCCACTTTCTTCTCATTTCCAGTCTTGTTTGCCACCCACCAGTTTAATGCTTAGTCCCCAGTTTCTTCCGTCAACTGCTTGAAATCATCAATTAGCTCATGTCTCCGTTATTTATCCTTTATAATTTCACAAGCTTAGATCCAGTCCTTCTCAATTTTCTTTTATAAATGAGACAAATGCAGCCTCTGTGTATACTATAAAATAGTTTCAAAAGGTTTCATCTACAAGAAGAAGTGTTTGATGATGTAGGGGAATAAACTGTCAAAGCCCATCAGTGAATAGCTTGTGCTTTATGTCATGGTTGATACATAGGCTTTATTCTTTTATGCCTTTTCCTTTCCATTGAGAAAACTGTTGCCAGTTTAAGTGGTATGGCTGTTATCTTAAGTTTTCCTTTTTCCGAGAACTCTAATGAATAAAAACCAAGTACATAAAACAGCAGACAATATTTCAAATCTGACTTTTCTAGGATTGAAGCAAGCTGCTTATTTGAAAATGTATAAAAAAGTTACAATGGAACATCCTTCCATTAACTCGGTTAGCTGCTGAATGCTCAGATTGTTGTAACTTGAATGGGATGGAGATAAATTATATTTATCAACTAGACCAAGTGCAGACCCGTTGGGTCTGTTCCCCCAACGTGCGGTTGTGGGTGGGGGGAGGTGTCACACACTAACTATCCCCTGCTCCCCCCCCCACCCCTTGCACTCACGCTAATTACCCCCCTTGATATTATATTAATATTATTAATTTGCTCCTTTTACCCCATAACCACCCTATCTACTGACGCATAGCCCCCAACTTACAGTCACATCTAGAGAGGGGGGGAGGGGGGCGGGCGGGGGTAGAGAGTGAGGGCAGAGAGAGAAGGGGCAGAGACATAGAGAGAGACAGACACAGCGAGAGGTGCAAGAGGGATGGTGGGTGGAGAGGAGGGTAAGGGAGGGGGGGGGGAGGAGGGGGAGGGGGGGAGGGGGGGGGGGGGGGGGAGGAGGAGGGGGGGTGAGGAGGGGGGAGAGGAGAGGAGGGGGGAGAGGAGAAGGGGGGAGAGGACAAGGGAGAGGAGGGGGGAGGGGGGGGGGGGGAGAGGGAGAGGGGGAGAGGGAGGGGGGGGGAGGGGGAGGAGAGGAGGGGGGAGAGGAGGGGGGGGGGAGGGGAAGGAGAGGAGAGGGGGGGGAGAGGAGGGGGGGGGAGGGGGGGAGAGGGAGGGGGAGGGGGAGGGGGGGAGGGGGGAGAGAGGGGGGGGGGAGGGGAGGAGAGGAGAGGAGAGGAGAGAGGAGAGGGAGGGGGAGAGGAGGGGCCAGAGATGAATCTAATGTTTGTCCCGTGGGTGAGAGGGGAGAGGGAGAGAGAGAAATGTAGACAGGAGAGGGGGGAGAGAGAGAGAAAGAGTGACGGATAGGGATGGATAGTGAGAGAGAGAGAGAGAGAGAGAGAGTAACCTTTTTAATTCAACCCAAACAACCATTTGCAGGCAGTGCTTTTTTATTTCAAACTATATTTTCATTTTCAAACCAAATTAAGGGTACTCACAGTGCTGTAGACGTTTGTTCAATGTCATTCAGAGCTCAGAGTGACAGAGACTAATTGACAGAGCTCCAGCTTGCAGAGACTATTTGAGGCACACCACTTCCTGGTTTTATAGTCCCTCCCCCCTGCCTCCAGCGGGGGCAGCAGAGAGAATGGGGAATTTAGTAAAAACATTAATATCTCTGTCATATTTCATCGACGGGAAAAATCCTTGGCATACATACGGCGGAGGGGGGCTCTGAGTGAGGTGGCCAAAAATGACGGCCGCAGGTGGCGGCGTTCTCTCAGAAAACACAGCACAGATCGCCAAAACCGGTCAAGAACAGAGTTTTAGTAATATAGATGATTTGTCTGAATGTCAGAAAGTGCAGCAAATTGTTTTGGACAGAGGAACAACTCCAGGACTGTTTGGAGTCTGTAGACTGGGCAATGTTCAGGGACTCAGCAACGGACTTGAACGCATACGCCACAGTCGTTACAGACTTCATTAAGAAATGTGTGGAGGACTGCATCCCTACAAAAACCTTCCGAGTGTTTCCCAATCAGAAACCTTGGATGAATTTTGAGATCTGCACTCTTCTGAAGACCAGACACTCATGTCTGATGATACAGTGGTCTACAAGAAGTCCAGATACGACCTTGGTAAGGCCATCAAAAAGGCCAAAAGGGACTTTCGCTCCAAACTGGATGAGACAGATGTTCGGCAGTTGTGGCGGGGCCTGAATACAATTACCTCCTACAAGGCGAAATCAGGAGGCAGCTCGAATGTCGGCGAAACATCACTCCCTGATGAGCTCAATGCGTTTTACGCACGCTTTGATAGGGAGAACACCGATGTGCCTTCCTGAGCCCCCATTCACTGTGATGGTTTTTCAGTCTCAGTCACAGAGGCCAACGTCAGGAAATCCTTCAGAGGGTTGGACCCTCGAAAAGTGCCTGGACCTGATGGTATACCCGGTCGTGGTCTAAAAACCTGTGCGGACCAACTGGCTGGAGATTTTACGGACATTTTCAACCTATCACTTCTGAGGTCTGAGGTTCCCACCTGATTCAAAAGGGCATCAATTATACCAGTGCCCAAGAAGAGTAAGGTGACGTGCCTCAATGACTATCCACCTGTGGCACTAACGCCTATGGTGATGAAGTGCTTTGAGAGGTTGATCATGGCGCAGATCAACTCCTACCTCGACAAAAACCTGGACCCACTGCAGTTCCTTACCGCCACAACAGATCAACGGTGGATGCAATCTCACTGGCCCTCCACTCCGCTCTGGACCACTCGGACAACAAAAACTCATATGTCAGGCTGTTATTTATTGATTACAGCTCGGCATTTAATACAATCATCCCCTCCAAGCTGGTTACCAAAGTCGCAGAACTGGATCTCTGCGCATCCCTCTGCAATTGGATCCTCGACTTCCCCATTCTCAGACCACAGTCTGTTCGTATTGGTGGAAATGTGTCAGACTCGATATCAATCAGCACGGGAGTACCTCAAGGCTGTGTGCTCAGCCCCCTGCTGTACTCACTCTATACTCTTGACTGCGTAGCTGGTCATAGTGCAAACTCCATCATCAAGTTCGCTGACGACACCACTGCTGTGGGACGTATCACTGATGGGGATGAGTCAGAGTATAGAAGAGAGATCGATGACTATCCATATGGTGCCAGCACAATAACCTGGCCCTCAACACCAGCAAAACCAAGGAACTCATTGTGGACTTTGGAAGGAGTAGGATGGGGATCCGCAGTCCCGTTTATATCAACAGGTCGATGGTTGAAAGGGTCAAGAGCTTCAAATTCCTGGGCGTGCACATCACTGAAGATCTTTCCTGGTCCGAGAACACTGATGCAATTATTAAGAAAGCTCATCAGAGCCTCTACTTTCTGAGAAGATTACGGAGAGTTGGTTTGTCAAGGAGGACTCTCTCTAACTTCTACAGGTGCACAGTAGAGAGCATGCTGACCGGTTGCATCGTGGCTTGGTTCGACAACTTGAGCGCCCAGGGGAGGAAAAGACTACAAAAAGTAGTAAACACTGCCCAGTCCATCATCGGCTCTGACCTTCCATCGAGGGGATCTATCGCAGTCGCTGCCTCAAAAAGGCTGGCAGTATCATCAAGGACCCACACCATCCTGACCACACACTCATCTCCCTGCTACCTTCAGGTAGAAGGTACAGGAGCCTGAAGACTGCAACGACCAGGTTCAGGAATAGCTACTTCCCCACAGCCATCAGGCTATTAAACTTGGCTTGGACAAAACTCTGAACATTAATAGCCCATTATCTGTTATTTACACTTTATCAGTTTATTTATTCATGTGTATATATATTTATATAACGGTATATGGACACACTGATCTGTTTTGTAGTCAATGCCTACTATGTTCTGTTGTGCTGAAGCAAAGCAAGAATTTCATTGTCCTATCAGGGACACATGGCAATAAACTCACTTGAACTTGAACTTGAACTTGAACTCCATAGGAGGACTGTTGATTAAAGACACTTACCTTACCAGCCCATTGCAATGGGTCATTGCACAGGAAGCTACGTTATGTGACGCAGCATTCACACAGCACTTGTGTAAGTGGTGGAAGGATGATCTACAACTGGAAGTATCTGGTTAAATTTCAAAGCCACACATTTTGCCCTGGACATGGTCACATCTCATTCCACTCTGGAAAATCGAAGGTAGACAAAAATGCTGAAGAAACTCAGCAGGTGAGGCAGCTTCTATGCAGCGAAGGAATAGGTGACGTTTCGGAACGAGACCCATCTTCAGACCATTCTGGAAAATAATCTATTTTCTGACATGTAGCATTGTGGAAAAAAAACCCCACCACGTCTCCAATTTCTAGGCAATTTTCTATTCCCAAGGAATCACCCTTCATGGATGGACATTCTCATTTCCACAGATTTGTGGATGATTATTTCCCAAACTAAGCTTTCGATTGTCTTTATTTTGGTTCTTGAGAAATCAATTTTCCTCACATCTGTTGCAAAACCTTGGAAGATTATTTTGCAGATGGCTGGAGTGACCTGAAATATGAAAACAGAATATTCATGCCTGTGATGCAGAGAAGAATCAATTTAAGTTAATAATGCAAGAAATTTGTTTTGATTTTAAATCCAGCGAGCAATTTCATTTCAAACAACAAAGGCCTCCTTCTACAAACTCCAGCGAGCCTCAACTCTCTCTGTAAATGTCCTCAAAACCTCATGTGTTGTGCATGGTTTATATAAACATATAAGATTGAAACATATAAGATTGTTAAGGGTTTGGACGCTAGAGGCAGGAAACATGCTCCCGATGTTGGGGGAGTCCAGAACCAGGGGCCACAGTTTAAGAATAAGGAGTAAGCCATTTAGAACGGAGACGAGGAAATACTTTTTCTCACAGTGGTGAGTGTGGAATTCTCGGCCTCAGAGGGCAGTGGAGGCAGGTTCTCTGGATGCTTTCAAGAGAGAGAGCTAGATAGGGTTCTTGAAAATAGTGGATTCGGGGGATATGGGGAGAAGGCAAGAACGGGGTACTGATTGGGGATGATCAGCCACGATCACATTGAATGGTGGTGCTGGCTCGAAGGGCCGAATGGCCTACTCCTGCACCTATTGTCTATTATTATCACTTGGACATAAAATGCTGGAGTAACTCAGTGGGTCAGGCAGCACCTCTGGAGAAAATTATAAGAAAGATAAGTAGTTTGTAATATCTTTAACCTTTAACACTGGGGAAGCATGACAGGAAAAGAGGCCAACATAGTGAAGGGAACAAGGCTGTTAGGAGAAGCAACAAGTACATTTCTCATGTGTTTAGATTCCAAGACACAGCTAGAGGTAAAGCTACTATAAACTTTGTGGGTTGTAAACCAGACAAAAGGCAATAAAGTGAATCCCAAGATAAAGGTTATTTATTGCACCATTTGTCAGACAAGTAGGAGGATGGTTTATTAATTATTTAAGGAAAATGTTAAAGGTTATTCTAAGAGAGAAAAGGATGAATGATTACAATGAAACATTGATAACTAATGAATTATTTCAGAATTGTAATATGCAGTGGTAGAGTTGTTTCCTTACAGCGCCAGGGAACTGGGTTTGATTCTGACTATGGGAGCTTGTCCATATGGAATTTGTACATTTTCCCCTGGTCCTGCCTGGGTTTTCTCCGGGAGCACCGGTTTCCTCCCACACCCCAAAAGACGTTCAGGTTTGTAGGCTAATTGGTTTGGTATAATTGTAAATTGTTGTTAATGTGTGTAGGAAAGTGTTAGTGCAACCGGAAGTGTCTTCATGATTTTTTTACACCTTTATAGGACCACTCCTCAGTTTTCTACACTGGCCTGCTCAACTTCTTCTCATAGCTCAGCCCTTTAATTAGTGAGACAAATGCAACTACTATGCATAAAATAATTTCAGAAATTCAAAAAGCACCATCTTCAAGAAGAAGAATTTGATGGTGTGGAGGAATGAAATGTCAAAGCACATTACTGAATTTCTGGTGCTTCGTGTCATGGTTGACACATATGTTTTATTCCTTAATGTATTTTCCTTTCGAAGCAGAAAATCATTGCCTCTTTAAATAGTATGGTTATGTTTGGCTGAGATTGTAATTTTTTTTTTACCTGAGCAGTCTGATGAATAAAGGCAGAAAATGTGTAAAATAGCAGACCATATTCTAAAGCGGACTTATCATGTCACAAAGGATTAAAGAAAACTACATATCTGAAAATGTAAAAAAAAAGAAAACACTGGAACCTTCATTCAGGTGACACAAGCTGCAATGAAAATTCCATCAGATTGTTGTACTTTGAATGGGATTGGAAGCAAGTACATAAATCAATATTTTTGTCAGGAATCTTGCAAAGTGCAGCAAATGGCTCTTGAAATCCACATTGTTGAATATTCCTGAAATATGGTATTACATATTTTCATTGGAAGCAGATTTAATTCGTCCTTGAGATTGACTTTTTTTGTGTTTGCACCTTACATTGTCCTGTGTTTGATAAAAAAGAAAACAAATGCTGATACAAATATTTTAACTTAAAATATGCATTTTCAATGTTCATGAAACGAGTAATAAAACATGGAGTAAATGTTTAATTCAAAATATCATCCAAACAACTTTAGTTCGTTCCAAAATGTTGTAAATTAAAAATCTGTATTAAGCACAAAGTATGAGGCAATGCCAGATCAGCATCTTTTGTGCTTGGCCGAGTAAATTGACATGCTTTGGTCAGCATGATTGAACAGCTTGCTTGTGGGGTTCACATTTTTAACATATGGAGCAGGAAATTCTCAGACATACAAGGTGGGCTGGTCAGAAAGCTCCCGTGATTATGTGGTTTGTTGACAAGGTTCATGAGTTTAATATCTTGATCAAATGCATCACGATGAACATTATTCCATTACTTGTTGAAAAGATGGCAAGTTCTGGAATTTGTAGAACAACTCATAACAATGAGTGGGCGGCACAATGTCACAGCGGTAGAGTTCCAGCTCCAGAGACCCGGGTCCGGGTTCGATCCTGTCATCAGGTGCCATTTGTGCAGAGTTTGCATGTTCTCCCTGTGACCTTGTGGGTTTTCTCCGGGCACTCCGGTTTCCCCCACATTCCAAAGACAATCAATACAATCAATACAATCAGTTTTATTCGTCACATTGCCCATCAAGTGCAAGTGAAATGAATTTGCCAGCAGCGGTATAATGATAAAGAACACAAAAAAAACACACTAAAAATTTAACACAACCATCCACCACAGCATTCATCATTGTGGTGGAAGGCACAAAAATTTGGCCAGTCCTCCTCCAATTTCCCCAGTGTTCAGGACCTCAACCCTCTGCAATGCGGGCGTCCAGATGTACAGACAGGTAAAAGTCCAGGTAAGTCCAGAATCGGCTCTTCCCCTACATGTTGGTGTAGGCTGCAGGCTGGCAGTCGAAGATTTAAAGTTCCCGCTGCGCCGCAGCCAGAAGCACTGCAGACCGCAGGGCCGGCAATCGAAGCTCCTCTCCAGGTGTCCCCGGCGAGGGACCCCGCTCCTGATGGTAAGTAGCCGCCCCGCCCGCGGTAAAAGTAGGCCGCGGGCCGGCAATGGAAGCTTCTTCTTTTCCCGTGTCCCCCACGAGGGATCCCAGGCTGCGGACGCCGCACCAGCTGGAGTTCTGCAGACCGTGACTTCAGGCTGCCAGCTGCAGCGGGCCAGTGAAACGGAGCGCTCCCCTCCGGCGAGCCCCGGGAGTCCGCGCTGCTGAAGCCCCAGGCACTTCTCCGGGAAAAGCCGCCCGATCTTGTTAGGCCACGGGGGAGGTGACCTGGAAAAAGTCGCGCTCCCTGGAGGAGGTGACCGAAACGGTTTCCCCCTCACACCCCCACACCACCCCCCACACAAGATACACAAAGAAAGATCCCCCACAAAAACCACCCCCACTAAAAACCACACAAAGACATATAGGTTTGTAGGTTAATTGACTTCTGTTAGTTGTCTCTGGTGTGTAGGATAGAACTAGTATACGGGGTGATCAATGGTCGGCATGGACTTGGTGGGGCCCAAGGGCCTGTTTCCGTGTTGTATCTCTAAACTAAGAGTTAGATACAGCTCTAGGGGCTAGTGGAATCAAGGGATATGGGGGAAAGGCAGGCACGGATTATTGATTGGGGACAATCAGCCATGATCACAATGAATGGCTCGAAGGGCCAAATGGCCTCCTCCTGCACCTATGTTTCTATGTTTCTATGTTACTAAACTAAACTAAATTAAACTAAACAAAACTAAACTAAACTAAACTAAACTAAACTAATTGAGTCTGCTAAGAAGCTGGTTAATACTTTGATCCTTGGTGTTACCTTGGCCAAGTGACTTTTGAACATTTGGTTTTGTCAAACGTAGCACTAAGCTACTAACCTGCTAACCTGAAACATAGTTTGTCCTTTTCCATCCATACATGCTGCTTGACCTGCTGAGTTCCTCCAGCAGCATGTATACTACACAAGGTGCACACACTGCTATAGTCTCAAAGATAAACACAACGTGCGGGAATAACTCAGTGTGTGAGGCAGCATCTCTGGACAAAATGGACAGGTGATGTTTCAGGTCGGGACCCTTTTTCAGTCCCTTCTTCAGTCTCACCCTGAAAGATCACCTATCCATTTTCTCCAGAAATGCTGCCTGACCCACTAAATTACTCCAGCATTTTGTGTCTACCTTTGGTATAAACCAGCACCTGCATTAAAAAAAAATTACATTTTATCTACTTTAGTCTCGGTTCATTAATTATTATATTTTGTTTTCTCTGAGCACCTGTTTGGTGGAGGTGTAATGTATTGGACAATGCCTTCCTATTGCTAGATTGGTGCATAAATCCATATGAGCATTTAATATACAATGTTTTGGTAAAATTAGTTAAGAGACCTTCATATATTCTAAACCAATTCCTGTAAAATAACTTAATTATTTCTTTCTAATGGGCAGTTAGTTGTTTCAGGGCATATATCAACCTTCTGTTCTATGCAATGTCTTTAAAATATTTAACATAACCATAGGAAATGAAGCAATGTAACCTGGAGGAGGCTAATTCTTCTGACACTGAATTCTCATTCCCACTCAAGCAAATTTTGCTAACTTATGCATTCTATCAATACCAATGTCTCTCTCAGTGCGTACTGCATTTTTAATATCATTTATCAACTCTAACAATGTGCGTACTGCATTTTTAATATCATTTATCAACTCTAACTTTCTATATTGCCCACATATATTTTGTTGCAGTGATATTTTGCATTGAAGCGCTTTGTTCTTTAAGTAGTGCAGCTTCTTCTTGTTCTTAGGCAGCACTTTCATATGTTAAATTAAATTTTAAATACCACATGCCTCAGAGATCGATCAAGTGTAAATTTAAGCACTACCTTTGCATTTTTTAAACATTAATAGGCGCAGTGGTAGAGTTGCTGCCTTTCAGTGCCAGAGTCCCAGGTTCAATCCTGACTACGGGTGCTTGTCTGTACGGAGTTTGTACGTTCTTCCTGTGATCTGCGTGGGTTTTCCCGGGTGCTCCGGTTTCCTCCTACACTCCAAAGACGTACAGGCATGTATGTAAATTGGCTTGGTGTCATTGTAAATTGCTCCTAGTGTGTGTAGGATAGTGTTAATGTGCTGGGATCGCTGGTCCGACCGGACTAGGTGGGCCGAAGGGCCCGTTTACGCACTGTATCTCTAATCGATACTGGTTAGCTCCATAGTTACTATTTATAATTGATGGTCCTCCTCACTTTCTTTCTAACCACCAGAAAATATAGACTTGGTTAATGAAAGTAGTTTTCCTTTTTGTTTGTTGATCTTCCATTATTGTTATTGAAATTACATCCTCCATCTATTACAATTGTTCAAAATTCATAATAGAAAATTGTAGCTTTTCTCCATTTAAAATATGAATGTATTTGCAAATCAAATCTTGGTTTACAATTAATCTGTAAGTCTTCATTGTTGATTACTTTTGTTGCAGCAATATTGGGAATGATCCTAATTTGCCATTTTTTACCCAATTTATGTGATCATGCAAACACATTCATCAATTTTGAATTGTGCCAAAGATCCCTATCAACGAACTGTTGATTCCTAGAATAAGATACAAGAAAGATTCTCAACTAACACATTGAAATGTCCTTATAAAAAATGTTCTATTATTTAAATTAATGCACTTAAATTATAATTTACCCACAGATTCTTTTCCAAATTGCCAAGATATCCACACTAAATGAAAACCATAATCACATTGTCATAAGAGGTCTATGTAATCGCCTATAATAATACCATTTATAGCTCCATCAAAATTCTATGCAACAACCCACCAAATGACAAACCGCACACTATCAAAATCATTCCAACTGCCATCTGACCTTGCCACACATTGCCCAGATAGCACTGAATAAATTGCTACAAAACCACCCTTCACATACTACCGAGATACACATTTATTTGGCCATGGAAATTCCACAATGCTCAAAGGCTAAACCAGACACCATTTTAAGACCAAATGCAATGTCCACACAGTAAAAAGACCACAATGTACATCATCAGAATATAACTAGGCCCAACATCATAGGTGCATTAGACAGAATCACTTGCGTATGATTGCTTAAATTACACTTGTTGAAATGCATGCATCATTTCTCAGCCATCCAATATTATTTTTAAACAGGGAAACGTACTTTAAAAGCAATGTAAAACAATTTCAATAGAACATAGGGAAATTATGTAAATATCAATGTTTTAAATTTGGATCATGCCAAACCTGTACTGGGAGGTAGACAAAATGCTGGAGTAACTCAGCGGGACAGGCAGCATCTCTGGAGAGAAGGAATGGGGTGACGTTTCGGGTCAAGACCCTTCTTCAGACTGTACTAGGTGGTCATCAATAGGACCACTGATATTAAATACAGAGAATAAAAATGCACAATTATCATTCACTAACCCCTGATGTGAAATAGGATTAAATGAAAAAGTCAAGCTTAGTAGTTTTTACAAAGTAACCAAAACTAAATTAAAGTTAATGTAGCCTACTTCATGCATCTATTTAAATTCCAAGATTTTAATGAGTACATTCAATGACAATTTGACTTGCAAATTGAAATGTTCTTTGTCATTCATGAATCTGCAATAGATAAATTCCAATATAATATCGTATTTGCATGTCTTTTGCATTCATTTTGAATTTAATACATCTATTCATAGTTTAGCATTGTCGAGATCTCTAAAGTGATTATGTACAGGATTCTTTCCCTCTCTAGAATAATAAAATAATTCTCCTTTAAAATCACCGGAGTTCCAGGATGTCACTGACCTTTAGGCTCAGTCATATTCATCTGCTTCATAGTTGACCTGTTTTCACATAGGCAACACCAACCCTCCCCACCACCCCTGTGTATGGCCATTTGAGTAACATACATTTTGCTTTTACAAAATGTATCCCAAGAATATGAGAAACGTTTAAAATTTCCTGTTACCCAATTTGTGCAAAAAAAGTAAATTAAAAAATACTATTTTTGTTTCAATTCTCATTTCTTGACACACGTGCTGATGAAACATCTTTGCGTAATGGGAAATCACAATGGGACCATTTTCTAGCAATAACATCTGTATATTACTAAAACTCTCATCTTGTTTGTTTCTATGCGTGTGTGCATGTCTGTCTGTCTGTAATTGTGATCCTGGAACTATGCTAAAACAGTACACAATAGCACCACCGTATTCACCATTGTCCTGTGGTCGTTGGTATCAAGTTTTGTTCAGATTGATGTTATATTTCACAAGTTATTGATATTTGAATATTTACAAATTCAAGTTTAAGAAAAATTTAGCAGCTGTTGGGATCCAAATCCTTGCTGGCCCAGCTTGCAATAAAGTTGCAATCGAGCAACACTCAGTCCTTCCAGCAGGTTTTTAGCAGAACAGGAAGGGGAGGGGGCAAGTGCATTATTTTTTAAAGTCCACAAAGCAAGAGGAGGGAGAGGCAGTGCAGGCGATATGCCCTTGTACAGTTGCGGGCTCTGGGTAAGTGCTGGAATATGGGGGAATGGGTGAGTGCTGGAATATTGTGTTGGGGAATGGGTTGCGTTGGGGACCAGGCCTCCCATGGGGGCTATGGGTGTGGTCGAATATTACGTTGGGGGAACGGCTTGCGTTGGGGGAATGGGTGAGTGGCGGAATATTGCGTTGGGGAACGGGTTGCGTTGGGTAACCATGCCTCCCGTGGAGGCTATGGGTGAGTGGTTGAATGTTGTGTTGTGGGAACGGGTTATGTTGGGGGACCTGGCCTCCCGTGTGACAGGGACCCAATCTGTCCCACTTGGTCTAGTAACATATAACATTTTATAACCCTCCATAACACAGGGAATGCTTGTATAAAGCAATACATTCCAGGTCTGAAGAACTGAAACGTCATCCATCCTTTTTCTCCAGAGATGCTGAGTTACTCCAGCAGTTTGTGTCTGGCTTTGGTATAGACCAGCATCTGCAGTTCCTTTCTACACATTCTAAGACAATATCAGTAATCATAAAATTAACTGGACCAGTTACATAAATGTAGTGCCTCCAAGAAAAGATTAGGGGCTTGGTATCCTGTGATTCATCTCCTTGATTCCCCAAGCAAACTGCATTAGCAACGAGACTTAAAGAAAGAATGTGAAGAAACACTTTTCAATTGCCTCTTGTGTCAGAACCCAAATGTTAACTCTTTTTCTCTTTCCACATTTATACTGCAATTAGTTTCAGGATTTGATAACAAATCAATTTGAGTATAGAAACAAATATCATGGGACAAAAGATTATCCACACACTATTTATGTTAATACTCAATTAGCTTAACAGTCCGGTTATGATGAAAACAACTATGCTGTATTCTCTATCTACCTAAAAAATTAACGCTTTACAATATTTATTTTCATATGATACAATTTGATTGACTTTTCATAAATAATAGTAGGGAGGCTTGAGTTAATGCAGGGATATCAATCATATTTGGTTTGCTTACACCAGTTGTATAAGTTTACAAAAATCCAATGGGTTTTGAGATTAGAGTTGTGACATGAATAGCATAATACCAATTTGATGCTTTATGAACAAAACTGTCATTTTAGTGAAGAGTTGTGCAGCACTCTAAGATTATACGCCGTCTACATAATGATTTCTACTCCATTGTGCTAACATCTGTGACTCAAGGAGGCCACAAAGTACCTGTCAGTGACAGATCAAAATTCAGTGCTAGATATATTGCACAAAAAAGAAAATTGTACCAGGGAAAAATTAATATATTGATACACAGTAAAAATTCTAGTTTTAATGTTAGATTATATAATAGTTTGCCTTATAAAATAGGTAATTAAGTATACAGTATTTGATTAAATGTCTACAAAATTAACAGTCAAAGAGGATAAAGTTATGAATGCCTACAAACCATAATCAATTCAAGATTTTGAAGCACCTCTCTGGAGTGTTTTCAACCAGAATACTTCATGCGCATTGAAATGAATACACTTCCTGCATTTGAAAAGTATATTTTATATGCTACTCTTATAAATGAAACATAATAACATTTGTTGAAAATCTACACTATTATTTCTGTGATATGGCAATGGCTTTTCATCTCTGTAATGCTTTGGTAATATTACAAATAGAATACCATGTTCGGTGACTATATATGACCATGTTGAAATTTTGTTCCCATATTTGGAGTGGATATTTGGGAATCCTGTCGAATGCAAGTGGATGTTTGCAAAAACTGAGCAAGTGGGAGATATTCTACATGGAAATTCGAGGTGGAAGATATTCCACAAGGAGATTCTACCAATTTACATCAAGGAAACCTACCAGCTAGGATGATTAGAGAGCACAGCAAAGGTGGAAGGTCATTTCATGTTCATGCAAAGATATGGCAGGAGTCTTCAGACATTTTTGACGTGGTCTCACACTTTCTTATAGAAACTTACAAAATTCTTAAGCGGTTGGACAGGCAAGATGCAGGAAGATTGTTCCCGATGTTGGGGAAGTCCAGGATAAGGGATCACAGTTTAAGGATAAAGGGGAAATTCTTTAGGACCGAGATGAGAAAAACATTTTTCACACAGAGAGTGGTGAATCTCTGGAACTCTCTGCCACAGAAGGTAGTTGAGGCCAGTTCATTGGCTATATTTAAGAGGGAGTTAGACATGGCCCTTGTGGCTAAAGGGATCATCGGGTATGGAGTGAAGGCAGGTACAGGATACCGAGTTGGATGATCAGCAATGATCATATTGAATGGCGGTGCAGGCTCGAAGGGCCGAATGGCCTACTCCTGCACCTATTTTCTATGTTTCTATGTTCTATGTTTCTATGTTTCCCAAGGACAGAAAAGGTTTCTTTCTACCAATCCAATAAGTTTGTTTCAAAATCCTGCAAACCACTCTTTGTCTTTGTTAATGGAACATAGAATACAGAAAAATACAGCATAGGAGCAGTTCCTTCGGCCCACGATGTCTGTGTAGACCATTATTCCAATTTAAAGTACACATCTACCTGCACGCAGTTCATAGGTTCATGTTATAGGAACAGAATTAGGCCATTTGGCCCATCATCTACTCTGCTATTCAATTATGGCTGCTCTATCTCTTCCTCCAACCCCATACTTCTGCCTTCTCCCCATTACCCAGACTAATCAAGAAGCTATCTATCTCTGCCTTTAAAATATCCATTGACGACTTCCACAGCCTTCTGTGGCAATGAATTCCACAGATTCACCACACTATATTTCTATAGACCTATGGTCTATATGCCTCTATTGCCAGCATATGTGTATGTATCGAAACGCCACTTAAAAACTATTCACCACTTCGACCACCAGCACTGGTAGTGGGTTCTAGATATTTACAACTCTATAAAAACTAAAAATGCCTCAAATAAATGCCTTTTGACATTCTCCATCTCTTCTTAAAGCCAAACCTTTTAATATTTAACAATTCCTTCTTGGGGGGGGGGGGGGGGGGGGGGGGGGGGGGGGGGGGGGGGGACGATATACCGTATCTAAGCCTCTCATGATTCTAATTACTTTGCGAGCTAGGCCCTCAGCCTCCTATGTTCCAGAGAAAATACTCAAAGTTTGTTCAACCTCTTTGTAAAGCTAATACTCTCTAATCCAGTCTGGTAAACCTCTTCTGTGCCCTTTCCAAAGCCTCCACGTCCTTCCTGTAAGGGGGAGACGAGAACTGCACAAAAATCTTTATTGCCACTTGATTATTGCCACTAATATTGATGGAAGTTTTTTTCACACATTAACCACTAAGTAAGAAAATAATTTCACAAATTTCTAACATCTCGCAAGTCTTGCTTATTTGCCCATTTGCAATCAAGGTCAAAATTCTAAAGCAGATTTGCAACATTGTCAATTCATTACTGACATTAATGTCTTCCAGCCTCATTCCAATATAAATAATTTCAGAAATATTCAGCAATGATAATATTATAGAATTTAATAGTTTCAGAATATTCCATGCCCCAGCTTTGATTTTCCCAGAGGCCTTCTTTGATTAACACCTTAAAATTTTAAGTGGTTCACTTGTGAACAACCGATATCTTTGTCTTTATTCACTGCTTATTGCTGTAGCAGGGCCTAGATATAATATTTCATCCAATCTTGGAAAATAATACACTAGATAGTGATTATCCATCCTATAAATCTAGAATTCAAAATATCAGACGGAAGCAAGAAGCAATTGAAATATCGCCACAAAGTACCTGTCAGTGACAGATCAAAATTCAGTGCTAGATATATTGCACAAAAAAGAAAATTGTACCAGGGAAAAATTAATATATTGATACACAGTAAAAATTCCAGTTTTAATGTTAGATTATATAATAGTTTGCCTTATAAAATAGGTAATTAAGTACCTGTATACAGTATTTGATTAAATGTCTACAAAATTAACAGTCAAAGAGGATAAAGCTATGAATGCCTACAAACCATAATCAATTCAAGATTTTGAAGCACCTCTCTGGAGTGTTTTCAACCAGAATACTTCATGCGCATTGAAATGAATACACTTCCTGCATTTGAAAAGTATATTTTATATGCTACTCTTATAAATGAAACATAATAACATTTGTTGAAAATCTACACTATTATTTCTGTGATATGACAATGGCTTTTCATCTCTGTAATGCTTCGGTAATATTACAAATAGAATACCATGTTCGGTGACTATATATGACCATGTTGAAATTTTGTTCCCATATTTGGAGTGGATATTTGGGAATCCTGTCGAATGCAAGTGGATGTTTGCAAAAACTGAGCAAGTGGGAGATATTCTACATGGAAATTCTAGGTGGAAGATATTCACATGGAGATTCTACCAATTTACATCAAGGAAACCTGCCAGCTAGGATAATTAGAGAGCACAGCAAAGGTGGAAGGTCATTTCATGTTCACGCAAAGATATGGCAGGAGTCTTCAGACATTTTTGACGTGGTGTCTCACACTTTCTTATAGAAACTTACAAAATTCTTAAGCGGTTGGACAGGCAAGATGCAGGAAGATTGTTCCCGATGTTGGGGATGTCCAGGATAAGAGGTCACAGTTTAAGGATAAAGGGGAAATTCTTTAGGACCAAGATGAGAAAAACATTTTTCACACAGAGAGTGGTGAATCTCTTGAACTCTCTGCCACAGAAGGTAGTTGAGGCCAGTTTATTGGCTATATTTAAGAGGGAGTTAGATGTGGCCCTTGTGGCTAAAGGGATCATGGGGTATGGAGAGAAGGCAGGTACAGGATACTGAGTTGGATGATCAGCCATGATCATATTGAATGGCGGCGCAGGCTCGAAGGGCCGAATGGCCTACTCCTGCACCTATTTTCTATGTTTCTATGTTCTATGTTTCTATGTTTCCCAAGGACAGAAAAGGTTTCTTTCTACCAATCCAATAAGTGTGTTTCAAAATCCTGCAAACCACTCTTTGGCTTTGTTAATGGAACATAGAATACAGAAAAATACAGCATAAGAGCAGTCCCTTCGGCCCACGATGTCTGTGTAGACCATTATTCCAATTTAAAGTACACATCTACCTGCACGCAGTTCATAGGTTCATGTTATAGGAACAGAATTAGGCCATTTGGCCCATCATCTACTCTGCTATTCAATCATGGCTGCTCTATCTCTTCCTCCAACCCCATACTCCTGCCTTCTCCCCATTACCCAGACTAATCAAGAAGCTATCTATCTCTGCCTTTAAAATATCCATTGACGACTTCCACAGCCTTCTGTGGCAATGAATTTCACAGATTCACCACACTATATTTCTATAGACCTATGGTCCATTTGCCTCTATTGCCAGCATATGTGTATGTATCGAAACGTCACTTAAAAACTATTAACCACTTCGACCACCAGCACTGGTAGTGGGTTCTAGATATTTACAACTCTATAAAAACTTAAAATGCCTCAAAAATCTCCTTTTGACATTCTCCATCTCTTCTTAAAGCCAAACCTTTTAATATTTAACAATTCCTTCTTGGGGGGGGGGGGGGGGGGGGGGGGGGGGATGGACTACTCTACCGTATCTAAGCCTCTCATGATTCTAATTACTTTGCGAGCTAGGCCCTCAGCCTCCTATGTTCCAGAGAAAATACTCAAAGTTTGTTCAACCTCTTTGTAAAGCTAATACTCTCTAATCCAGTCTGGTAAACCTCTTCTGTGCCCTTTCCAAAGCCTCCACATCCTACCTGTAAGGGGGAAATGAGAACTGCACAAAAATCTTTATTGCCACTTGCTTATTGCCACTAATATTGATGGAAGTTTTTTTCACACATTAACCACTAAGTAAGAAAATAATTTCACAAATTTCTAACATCTCACAAGTCTTGCTTATTTGCCCATTTGCAATCAAGGTCAAAATTCTAAAGCAGATTTGCAACATTGTCAATTCATTACTGACATTAATGTCTTCCAGCCTCATTCCAATATAAATAATTTCAGAAATATTCAGCAATGATAATATTATAGAATTTAATAGTTTCAGAATATTCCATGCCCCAGCTTTGATTTTCCCAGAGGCCTTCTTTGATTAACACCTTAAAATTTTAAGTGGTTCACTTGTGAACGACCGATATCTTTGTCTTTATTCACTGCTTATTGCTGTAGCAGGGCCTAGATATAATATTTCATCCAATCTTGGAAAATAATACACTAGATAGTGATTATCCATCCTATAAATCTAGAATTCAAAATATCAGACGGAAGCAAGAAGCAATTGAAATATCGCCACAAAGTACCTGTCAGTGACAGATCAAAATTCAGTGCTAGATATATTGCACAAAAAAGAAAATTGTACCAGGGAAAAATTAATATATTGATACACAGTAAAAAATCCAGTTTTAATGTTAGATTATATAATAGTTTGCCTTATAAAATAGGTAATTAAGTACCTGTATACAGTATTTGAATAAATGTCTACAAAATTAACAGTCAAAGAGGATCAAGCTATGAATGCCTACAAACCATAATCAATTCAAGATTTTGAAGCACCTCTCTGGAGTGTTTTCAACCAGAATACTTCATGCGCATTGAAATGAATACACTTCCTGCATTTGAAAAGTATATTTTATATGCTACTCTTATAAATGAAACATAATAACATTTGTTGAAAATCTACACTATTATTTCTGTGATATGGCAATGGCTTTTCATCTCTGTAATGCTTTGGTAATATTACAAATAGAATACCATGTTCGGTGACTATATATGACCATGTTGAAATTTTGTTCCCATATTTGGAGTGGATATTTGGGAATCCTGTCGAATGCAAGTGGATGTTTGCAAAAACTGAGCAAGTGGGAGATATTCTACATGGAAATTCTAGGTGGAAGATATTCCACATGGAGATTCTACCAATTTACATCAAGGAAACCTGCCAGCTAGGATGATTAGAGAGCACAGCAAAGGTGGAAGGTCATTTCATGTTCATGCAAAGATATGGCAGGAGTGATAGTGATTATCCATCCTATAAATCTAGAATTCAAAATATTAGACGGAAGCAAGAAGCAATTGAAATATTGGCAACAATGATGTATAGGAGACTAGTAGATAGCAGAAGCAGATGAGGAGACACAAAAAACTGCAGATACTGGAATCTTGATCAAAAAGTGCTGGAGGAACTTAGCGGGCCAGGCAGCATTTATGGAGGGAATGGATAGACAATGTTTCAGTTTAGGATCGAAAAGTCCATTCCCTCCACAGATGCTGCCGGACACGTTGAGAAGCAGATGGATATGCTGGAAATTGAATAGTGTAAGATAAGGATACATGTAAAAATAAGCAGGTTACCTGAAAACAATCTGCAATTCCTATTCTATTAGTTAAGTTTCGATAGCTCGATTATGGGAGAAAAAATCTCGAAAGCATGTGAAGTCAAAAAATATATTTTGATGGTGTTAGAAAAGAAGTATATTTTATAATTCAATATCACCGAGTTCCAAAATGTCCACTTTTGTAAATAAAACCCCATCAATGGACCAAGATTGATTTTGTAGGGAAAAAAGGTTTCTGAAACTGAGGCACGATGATTTAATAAAGATATTTCCTAAGGATTAAGGATAGCATCTGACAACAATATCTTTCTATGGATTAATGACTGTGCCCTGCTGTATTCATTGCAGTCACTGCAGTAAAAGTGCCATTGGACTCACCAGTGCTGCATTGAATCATAGTTACAGTACAGACACAGGACCTTCGGCTCAACTCATCCACATTGTCAATTTACTTCAAGTTAAGTGATCGCCTGAAGTTATAAGGTTCACGTGAGGTTGCTCTGTTAATTGTATCACAAAAATGACATGAATAGAAGATGGTCAATGATCAAATAACATAGCTTATAAGTTCACGTTCATAAGAGATAGGGGCAGAATCAGGCCATTCGGCCCACCGAGTCTACTCCACCATTTAAGCATGCCTGATCTCTTTTTCCCTCTCATCCCCATTCTCCTTCCTTTCCCCCATAACCTTTGACACCCTTTCCTAATCAAGAATCTACCAATCTCGCTTTAGAAAGCCCAAAGATGGCCTCCACAGTCATTCGTGGTAATGAATTCTATAGATTCACCATCCTCTGGCTAAAAAAACCCCTTCTCATCTCCTTTCTAAAGGGTAAACTCTTTAAATCACTTTCATGGCTTTTGCTGTGATGACATAATATATTATTGAGAAGAAAAAAGTAAAGTTTACTGAGATATGCAGCAAGGAGAAGATGGTGAGGATTTGTTGATGACAGATCCTGAAGCCTCATGTAAATGCTTTTGGTGGTGGAAAGGGCTGTGCCTATAATGGACTGGGCTGAATCTTGCGCTTCTGTTATTTGCTATACCAGGCCATAATACTTTCTACGGTGTATCCGTGGGAGTTTGTTTGAGTACTTCGTAATATTTTAACTATTTTTAAACGTCTTAGAAAGTCGAGGGACTGCTGTTCCTTCTTCACGATTACATCTATGTGCTGGGCTCTTAACAGATGATCGTGCCCAGAAATTTGAAGCAGCTTTCTCCACTGCTGACCTACAAATGAAAACCTGTTGAGCTACTGTTGAGCTACTGAGATGTTTCAAGCTGAAGGAGAGCAGGCATTGAATGGAAAGAACTCTGAACATTTCTCAGCAAGGTAGCTGAGCCTGGAAATGAGATTAGCTTTTGGGTTACACCTGCATAGTTAAAGTTTCCTTTCATTTACCTCATTATTCATTCTACATTATTGCAGTATATTTATGCTGCTGACTGCTCCTTGACTGAAGTGATCTATAACATCATTCCATCCATGATTCCTCTCATGATTTGTCCATGTTTTAAACATATTTTCTCCATTATTGTCTGATTATTTTAATATTATTTTTTTTCTGAGTGAATATGGATCCGCATCTACTGTAAATGTAAGCTGTTATGATTTCTCCACAGGTGAGAACTGACTTGCACAGTGGTTCTAGTAGTTTATGTTCTTGCCTCATAACAGATTTACCATGCCAATTATTCTTTTTTTAACTTGTGCTATCGAATAATGAATGCTGAACACTTACATTTTCTGAATAATTCTCAATTATGTTCTACATCTTAATCTCGAACCAGGTTTAGTTTGTGTCCCCAAAGAACCGGCCAAATGAGCACCACTGCTAGGAACAAAGCGCAATTTAATTTAATGTTCTTAATTCTAGAACATATTTAATTTAGTTTAATTTAGTTTAAAAATACAGTGTGGAAACGGGCCCTTCAGCCCACCGAGTCCGTGCTGTACAACGATCAACCATACATTAATCCTATGTTGGCCCAGTTTTGCATCTTACACCCTAGGACAATTTTACAGAAGCCAATTAACCTACAAACCTGCACATCTTGTGGAATATGCAAAGTTGGCACCCGGAAGAAACCTACACGATCACAGGGAGAACGTGCAAACTTTGTACAGACAGCACCCATGGTCAGGATTGAACCTGGGATTCTGGCACTGTAATGCCTCTGTCCCACTTAGGAAACCTGAACGGAAACCTCTGGAGACTTTGCGCCCCACCCAAGGTTTCCGCGCAGTTCCCGGAGGTTGCAGGTAGTTGCCGGAGGTTGCAGGTAGTGGAAGCAGGTAGGGAGACCGACAAAAACCTCCGGGAATCACACGGAAACCTTGGGTGGGGCGCAAAGTCTCCAGAGGTTTCCATTCAAGTTTCCTAAGTAGGACAGGGGCATAAGGCAGCATGTCTACTGCTGTGCCACTGTGGCACCCGATTATGTTAAACGTTTGTTGAACATGATGGTTTGTGTGGTATACTCGACTTTCAACACTTGTCTCCATTTCACATTTGACTGGAACATGAATATAGCACGATAGTTAACCCTTCCGGAATAGGGTGGGGTTGTTCAATTGAGTGGAGGGCAGGTTTAGTAGTGGTTACCTTCACTTTCCTTGAGTCAGGGAGAAGCAGTAAATAATGAAAAACAGAAAAGTTGGAAGTACTCAAAAATATAAAAAACAAACTAGCTAGCTTGTGCCACTGTGCTTAGTGTAGATGAGGAGAAGACCGTCACATTGGAAGTTAGTCTTTTCCCCTCTCCCATCGGGCAAATGGTACAGGACTGTGAAAACGCACACCTCCAAATTCGGGGACAGTTTCTTCCCAGCTGTTATCAGGCAACTGAATCATCCTACCACAACCAGAGAACAGTCCTGAACTACTAACAGGCACGTGCCATGAGTAATTACTCAGGGTAGGCAGCCAATTGGCTTTAAAAAAAAATCTTAAACCGCGCATGCGCAGAGTGTTCTCTCCATAAAAATAAAAAATAAAAATAAAGACAGTAGCAATTCAATTTGCCCAAGGCTTCCTAGTCTCCTTTATTGTGAATTACTGAATGGGTGGGGGGTGAAGGGTGATGGCAGGTGGAAAGATGGTGGGAAAAACGGGAGCACAGGGAAAAGTTGAATCAGTGTCATCTTATTGAATGACAACACATGTTCAAGGGACCAATTGGGGGGACAGTTCCTTTCACAGCGTGTGGATGTGCCAGTGGTAAAATTGCGGGGAGGGCAGGAGTGTTGAGGAGGAGGGGGTCGGGGATAATGCCAGTAACTCACTCACTCACTCTGGGCGCGAAGCCACCGCACTGTAGCCGGGGATAGAAGTAGCTCGGGTAGCTGCGAGTGGCCGCCGGGACCCGACAGCAGAACTGCCGCCAATTCAGCGCCTTCTGCCGTCCTGCTCACCTCTGGCAGTGCTTGCCATCTGAACACCTCTCACCTGCCGCTCGCCAACTTCACTCATGTCAGTCGCTTCCCGCAAATCCTTAAATTCCCACAGCCGAGTAAACTCAATCACGCTGTCGGAATTTAAGGATTTGCGGGAAGCGGCTGACATGAGTGAGGCCAGCGAATGGCTGGAGAGAGGTTTTTAGACGGAGAGCTGCCAGAGGTGAGCGGGTGTCGGCAGAAGGCACTGAGGTGGCGGCTGGTTCCGCTGTCCGGCCCGGCAGCCACTCCCAGCCACCCGAGCTACTTCTACCCCTCTCCGCCCCCCCCGGCCTCAATGCGGTGGCATTGCATGCCTCCGTGCAAGGAGCGTCGCAAGTGACATGATCCCGACCCCCTCCTTCACAACACTCCTGCCCTCCCCGCAACTTTACCCCGGGCCAGACTCCCCAAACGCTGTGAAAGGAACCACCCCGGGAAATACGGTAGTTAAAAACATATAGCACTAAGAAATGTACTTACCACATTATTGGTATACAAACTCCATTCTTCTCTCTTTGTTTCCCAAGATACTCTTCAGATAATGGCAATCCATATTTGAAAAACCAACCAAGAAACTAGTGCTGTGTATGCGCAGTAGGCTGCTGCACCTGCGCAGTACAGCAAAGGCAGAATTTCTGCTGCCTTCAACTCCCCTTGAAATTGACGGCTTGAAGCAGCGCTGACGGCACATGGGCTGCACAGACCTTCGCGTGTTGCAAGTGCTGTGGATGAAAGGCACGGAAAATTATGCCTATCAAAGAGATCGATCTCTTAGATAGGCATAATTCTCCCATACCTTTACTATTTATATTTAGTAATTACCATTTTATAATTTTAGTCGATATAATAGGTAGTGCCTACCTTGCCTAACTTGACGGCACGTGCCTGACTACTATCTACCTCATTGGTGACCCTCGGACTATCTTTGATCGGAATTTATTGGCTTTAGGTTGCACTAAATGTTATTTCCTTATCTTGTATCTATACACTGTAAATGGATCGATTGTAAACATGTATTGTCTTTCCGCTGACTGGTTAGCAGGCAACAAAAGCTCTACACCGTACCTCGGTACATGTGACAATAACTAAACTGAACAAGTTTAGTTTAGTAGGTAATTCAGCATAATCTGCATTTTCATACAATTTTGCATCAATTGTCTTGTTCGAGTGGCTATTTAGTCGTTTCAGTAGCAGCATTATTGCATTTGCTGTTGGAACTGGCGAGTCTCTCCATCATTTTCTATCTTTAATTGGAGCAGCTGTGTTATGATTGGCCAATGTATTCACTGATGAAGCTGCATGGAAAGGCCCTGTTGCAAAAATGGCCTCCAGCTGCTGTTGTGATAGGAAGTTGCTGAATCATTTAAAATTAGAGGCTGCCTTATTGTGTATTAGAGCTGAGTGTGAGTCTTCCAATTAATTATAGATGTACAGGCAGATCATGGTTATTATGCTCAACCACCCAACTGGAACTGCAGTAGACTTTGATGTAATGCATAATTGCACATCTAGCAACCATGTTAGCATGTGGATTAAATATAAAGGGATCTTTGAATTCAACAATAAGAACAGAAAATGCTGCAAATACTTTGCAAGTCAGGCCGCATCTGTGGGAAGAGAAGCAGGGCTAATATTTCAGGTTGAAGTCGGCACAGTGGCGTGGCGGTGGAGCTGCTACCTCACAATCCCGGAGACCTGGGTTCGATCTGACTGTGCGGAGTTTGGCCGTTCTCTCTGTGACCGCGTAGGGTTTCTCTGGGTGCTCCAGTTTCCTCCCACGTTCCAAAGACCAAAGGTTTGTAAGTTAATCGGTTTCTTGAAATTACCCCTAGTGTGTAGGATGCGAATGTGGGATAAAATAGCACAACTGTGAATGGGCGGTCAATGGTCGGCATGGGCCAAAGGGCCTGTTTCCACGCTGCATCTCTAAACAAAACTAATTCTGGATCGAGAAGGAGATAAAAGAAAATCCCAGGAACTGCGATGCTGGTTTACAGAAAAAGACATAAACTGCTGGAGTCACTCAGCGGGGCAGGCAGCATCTCTGGAGAACATTGGTAGGAGACGTTTTGGGTCTTGTTAAGCTGCAAAGAGGGTAGGAGAGGAAGGAATGTCTCTGATAGAGGTGACCATGAAGTATTTTCACATACCCTTTGAAGTGAATAATTCTTATCTTAGCACAAAAGATCCATGGTACATGGATATGACAGGTTTGGAGGGATATGGGGCAAATGCTGGCAGGTGGGACTAGTGTAGCTGGGCCATGTTGGCTGGTGTGGGCAAGTTGGGCCGAAGTGCCTGTTTCCACACTGTGTCACTCTAAAAGGTGGCTTATTACATTTCTGATTGTTTCCAAATAACTTGTTTTGATTGTTCAAGTGAGTTGGATTCTTGGGCTGCTCTACACTTTCCCAATTGCTGTGTCCTATATTACAATGCCACAAGGCAGATTGGGTATATACAATGTACAAATTTGTATTTTCTACTTAAATGTACAGTTAACCAATTCTTGGTTTCCCCAATAATACATTATTTTATAATTTGAATGCTCAGGCAAAAGCCCCGATATTAGAGGGTCAGAGAGGGCTCTCTAGCTTGGTACCTCATCGATGAGGCTAGAATTTCAAATGTCTTAGTTTTGTTGGATAGTTGGTTCTTTCCCTTACATTTATAAATGTTTACAGAGGTGAAGACTAGAGATGCTTGTATTTCCTTGTTGTTATCAGAAGGACTGAAGAGGTGAACACAATCACCAAAAACGTCACCAATGTTGCTTCCACACTCTACACTCTAAAACATTTGAGTTCGAACCTGCTGGAAGTGTGGAATATGATGATTGCATTTGAAGGCAAAATAACGATTTGTTGGGAATGACCTCCTCCACAGAATGGCTATTCTAAATGCTTAAGTAGAAATAAGGAACTGTAGATGCAGGTAAATAAATCTGATGAAGGGGCCTGACCCAAAATGTCATCTATACACATTCACCAAAAATGCTGCTTGGCCCGCATAGTTACTCTAGCACTTTGGGGCCTTACTGTTGTTTACTTTAGTTTAGCGATTGTTTAGTTTAGAGCGTGAATATAGACCCTTTGGCCCACCAAGTCTCAAGTCAAGTCAAGTCACTTTTATTTATATAGCACATTTAAAAGAACAACTCTCGTTGGCCAAAGTGCTTTACATTGGTGGAGGTACCAACGTTATACAACATTGGTTCATAGATTAAGTACATACTAAATACATACATATAACCCTCCCTCAGAGGACATCAGGAAAGGCTTGAGAGTAAAGATGAGTTTTAAGTCTCGACTTAAAGGAGTCAATGGAGGGGGCAGTTCTGATGGGAAGAGGGATGCTGGAATCTGCGCCGACTAATGATCACCTGTAGATTAACTCAACCCTATACATTTTGGACAATTTACAGAAGTCAAACCTACAAATCTGCATGTCGTTGGAATGTGGGAGGAAACTGGAGCCCGTGGAGAAAACCTACACGGTCACAGGGAGAATGTGCAAAATCTGCACAGACAGCACTGATATGCACGATGGAACCCAGGTCTACCGCTGCACCAGTGTGCCGCCCTTTTCACAGGTGAATAATTGTTTTACTCTGAACGCTTGTCTGTTTGAAGGGCAGATGTTCTGAACACACAGAAAGCTCTCACAGAGAGTTGTGAGAATTCTCTGCCTGGAGGCAGGTTCTCTGGATACTTTCAAGAGAGAGCTAGATAGGGCTCTTATAGATAGTGGAGTCAGGGGATATGGGGAGAAGGCAGGAACAGGGTACTGGTTGGGGATGATCAGCGAATGGCCTACTCCAACACCTATTGTCTATGGTCTATTGAAGTGGAACTGGTGTGTCCTCCCTTTATGGGATTAAACCTAACCCCACAAATTGGGGTGATGTCAGACCATACCTGTCGCTCCACAAACTTCAGGCAGTATTTCTGGTCCTTTGAATCACTTTAATTCAGTAGGGTAAAAGATTTGCAAAAAGCTCTTTACTTGGTTGAAGGTGACTACCTTTGACCAGGTGCCACCTTCTCTTTTAAGTGACTGGACATTCTCAATAGTGATCAAACATTGTCAGTCATTGAATTAGCATCATCATTTAACACTTTACTGTTTCCGGCAGGAGAAAGTTCAATCTGTGACCCTCTTTTAACATTTCTTTGAAGCATACCTGGTGGGATTTGGGCATATGTTTGCTTTGATTATTGGTCTATCACATACACTGTTTATGAACAATGCATTACTGTTTAAAAAAGATGAGAAACAAATTTAAAACGGAGACGAGCCTAACATTTTTCTGGCAGAGGATTGTCAGTTTTTGGATTCCTCTGCAACAAAGGGTGGTGGAATTAAACAGAATATTTCTGAGGCTGAGGTAGATTGATGCTTAATAAGCAAGAGGGAGAAATATTGCTGGGAGTGGAGGTGAGATGAGCCATAATGTTATTAGATGGTGAAGATTACTTGATGGGCCGAGTGGCCTGCTCCTGCTCCTGGTTCTTATGTTCCTGTGTACGTCAATGTGTAGCCTTTCCACACCCAAGCAACAATTATTATGCTGCTTTTCACAAGTTATTACATTTTGGTATCACAGGTGAAATGAATAATTTTAACAATGGTTTGGATCTTTAACTAATTAAAATAGTTTGCATATTACTGAAATGTTCACAAGATAACCATTGACCACATAAGATATAAGAAAGAACCAGGCCTCATGATGGAACCATCTTACCATTCATACAGTACTCAAGCTTCCTCCTATCTTTCCTCAGCTGAATCTATCAGCACAATGCTCTATTCCCTCATATGCATGTACCGAGGTACAGTGAAATTCTTGCGTACAATGCACAAAGTAGGCAAAAAGTTGCCACTTATCTGGTGCCGACAAAGTCACAAAAGTAATAATTAGTCTCGATGGTTCCTCTTTGTTCTTGGTGGCCTCTCCCCCAACAGGTCCCTCCTTGTTTTCAGCGGTATACATAGAACATAGACCAGTACAACACAGAAACAGGCCCTTCGACCCACAATGTCTGTGCTGAACATGATGCCAAAACCATCTCTTATCTGCGTGCAGGTAATCTATGTCCTTCCATTCTCTACATATCCATATGCCTATTTGAAAGTCTCTTAAATACCACTATTGTATCTATCTCTACCATGAAGGCAGGCAGCACTCATCACCCACTGTGTAAAGAAGTTGCCCCGCGCATCTCCTATCAACTTTGCTATCACACCTCTCAAAGCTATGCCCTCCAGTATTTGATATTTATATATATTTATACTATTTATTTATATCCTGGGAACTATGTTCTGACTGTCTAACATATCTATGCTTCTCATAATTTTATGTGCATCTATTTATATACTGTACATCTATCAACGTGCCAGAGAAAACATTCTATGTCTGCTCAACCTCTCCCTGTAGCTAATATCCCCTAATCCAGGCATCATTCTGGTAAACCTCCTCTGCAACCTTTTGAAAACCTCCACATCCTACCTGTAATGGGGCTCCCAGTAAAGCATGCAATACTCCAAATACGACCTAACCAAAGTCCTCTAAAGCTGCATCGTGACGGCCTGACTCTGATACTCCATGCCCTGACCATGAAGGCAAGCATACCACATGCCTTCTTTGTGACTCTATCTAATTGTGTTGCCATAGCATTGTGGACAGGGCGGAAATGGGTGAATGGGGGATCAGGGGCGGTAGAGATATGCGGAAAGCTGTGCTCCTGGAATGCGTATTATGTGGGTGGTCGTTGAAAGTTAACTTTATTCATGGAGTTCTACATTACTGATTCCTAATTGTTTTGTACATGTGCAACTTGGTGGGCTGTGCTCATTTTAGATCTATCCAACATGTTTGTCTCCAGAGCGTTGCTACTGGATGCTTTTGGTGCCGAATCAATTCCAACTGAGACAGAATTTACTGCCTGAAAGGGTGTTGGAAGCAAATTCAACTATGATTTTGACAAAGGAATTAAACAAATATTGTTCTGAAATATATTGCAGATCTCTTGGGAAAGAGATGTTTGACTAAGTCGATCAGGCAAAAGGCTAGTGTCGACTCGATGTGCTGAACATTGCCTCTCTGTTCTGTAATAATATTGTGATTCTATGACTGTTGTGCACATACACATCTCCACATTTCTGGTATGATTTGCTAGCAAAGATGAACTGGGGCTCAATACTCATATAATTAGGTCCTGTGGTGATCTTCTCTTGTTAGGCAGTCCCTCGAGGGTTTGCTTCCACTTCAGTTCAGTGATTCCTGAAGTGTCTGATGAGGTCTGTGTGGGAAACACAGACTCTATCATGAGTAAGGTAGGTGATGATTGACAAGCTGGCTGGATGGGTAGGTGGCTCCTTTCATTTTTCAAGTAGGACATCTGTGTGCTTTTGCAAAAGTTCTTGAAGTTCTTGATGCCATCCCAAGGAGTGTTTCTCCACTTCAACTGATCTTATTCCAAGGATTCCTATGAGTTATTATAATAATATTCAAACCCTCTTACCTGTACCACCTATCACTTGTCAGATTTTCGCCACCATTTCCTATCAATCTGAGAAGGGTCCTGGCCCAAAACATCACCTGGCAATTTCCTCCACAGATGCTGCCTAACCCATCATTTTCTTTTCTTTGCAAGATTCCAGCATCTGCAGTTCCTTTTGTCACCGTAAAAGGGTTATATTTTGTACTTCCTTGGTGAGTCAACAATCTTTTGACTGTAGATAGACACAAAAAGCTGGAGTAACACAGCGGGTCAGACAGCATCTCTGGAGAAAAGGACCCTTCTTTACACCCGAAACGTCTCCTTTTCCTTTTGCTCAGAGATGCTGTCAGACCTGCTGAGTTACTCCAGCATTTTGTGTCTATCTCCAGTTTAAACGAGCATCTGCAGTTCCTTCTTACACGTCTTTTGACTGTACATTCCTTCATTGGCAGCATAGTCACACGAGTAAAAGATGCAGCTTAATGAGTTTGGGAGAAATATGAAGTGCGGTGAGAAAAGCAGGTTGCGAGGGAGTTAATTAAATAACTCCTGAAGGCTTTGCTCTAAAGACGAGGGATCAGGTTGAACAGGAAGCTTCCACGAGGGAATCATTATTAAGCTCTGCAGACACCATGGGCAAAATTAGTGGAGAAAGGATCATTTAAAGCTGAAGGGCTATAAAAAAATGACAAAACTGAATATTAAGCATGAGAGAAAATTCCATTTGTTTGCATCACAAGCGTGAATGAATAATTAAAGAAATATTTTCCAACACATATCATATTATCTGTTTCAAACAGGCTTATCTCTCACTCTTTTCACATATTTTGACATATTCCTCATTATGAATCAAAAACAAAATTCTTCACTGCATTTTCTCTCTCCTTACAATTTGGTGTCATTTGCAAATTTTAGAATTTGTTTCTGATTGTTGATTTTGACCCCAACATGTCACCAATCTCCTTTTTGTTTTGCAAACATCTTACTAACTGTTCTGCTAGTTGTACCTGACAGTCATCAATCTACAACGATGTATCTTCTCAAAGGCCTTTTGGGAAACATACTAAATTTATAGCATTGCAATTTTCAAACATTTTTAATGTTACTTCAAAGAATTCAATAAAGCATGACCTTTCCATTTGGAATCCATGCTGACTAATCTTTATTATGTGCAGGAAGGAACTGCAGATATTGGATTACGCTGAAGATAGACACCAAAAGCTGGAGTAACGCAGCGGGTCAGGCAGCATTTCTGGAGAAAAGGAATAGGTGACGTTTCGGGTCGAGACCCTTCTTCAAACATGTATTCAGTTTGTGATTTCTTTTCTATTACATGGCTGCATAAGGATTCCACTGTCTTTCTGATAATCAACATTAAATTAAGTAGGCTATAGTTCTAAAAACATGTCCTATTTTCCCCTTTAAGTATCGGGACTAGATTAGCTGTAAATCCCTCAGAATGATATGTAGAACACAGAGTGCAGGAGTAACTCAGCGGGTCAGACAGCATCTCCGAAGGACATGGATAGGTGACATTTTGGGCCAGGACCCTTCGTAAGGCTGTTGGAGCAGGACAGGGAGAGAAGGAATAGAGGTGTGGGTGAAGTCTGGCAACTGATAACAAGTCATTTGCAAGGTTCTGTCCTGCTCCCACCTTTTTTCTAGCTTTCTCCCCCGACTACAATCAGTCTGAAGAACATCCTGATCTGAAACATCACTTTTTCCATATCCTCCATAGATGGTCATCATTTTGTGTTCGACGCCAGATTCCAGTTCCTGTGTCCCCATAATCACATTGCATTTTCTAATGAAAGGTTGCATATAGTTGCAATAGTCTTCTATGTGTAGATGGGATTTGTCTGGATCTGCATTATTACCTCAATGTGTTTTATTCATTTATTAATTATCCCTTTCCCACCACACGCACACTTTCGATCTCACTCTCTTTTGTTCTCTTCTGATCTCATGTTCACAGTTCCACAAATGGTAAATGTAGGTGTGCAGACACCAAGTTAATCAATGAACGTGCACATACCCACAGCTATAATGGGCCCTATCCTGTCCACAATTTACAAATTTGTCCTTGGTGTTTGTGAGTTTATTGAGGGTATTCTTTTGTTGGCTAACTTCTGTTCTCCATTGTGTTTTACCAATTGTCTCTCTACTTTTTTAAAACCTTATCTTAATTGCCGAATAGTTTCATTTCACCTCCAAATTGCTGATCTTTCCAGTATGTTCCCGCAACAATTGTCTTTTGATTAGTCCCTTCCCCAGATAATTATTATTCTTTCTGATTAATACGCAGAAAAGAATGTTCCGGAGAATGACCTTGGGCATTAAACATTAACTCTGTTTGTCTTCTACAGATGCTGTCAGACCTGGCATTTTTTGTTTTTATTTCAGTATTGAAGTTGCTATTATTTTGATTTTTGTAAACAGTAAAGATTGGAATTACTCAGAACGTCAGGCACCATCTGGCCTACTCCTGCACCTGGATCTGTCCAATTGTTAATGGTTCACGTTAATAACCTTTGACTTATTACTACTACAACTGTTGCTATTACTACTCCTACCACTATTATTACTACTACTACTACTACTACTACTACCACTATTACTACTACCACCACTATTACTACTACTACCAGTACTACTCCTACCACCACTACTACCACTACCACTACTACCACTATTACTATCACTACTACCACTACTACTACTACTACCACTACCACTACTACTACTACTACTACTACCACCACTACCACTACTACCACCATGGAGATAACAAGATTATTGGAAAGACAAAGGAAGGAACTGAGCCTCAGCAGACGGCGGTAAACAGCCCAGCAGCAACACAATCACCATCATGGATGACCCATCCATCAGGACAATGGGAGCCCATCCCAGGTGGTGGGATAACTGATCAGGCTGATCATGACATCAGCAAACCCCTTATCATCGGAAGCCAGGTTCATGCCAGATCAAAACTGGGAATCATCGAAAGACCCTTTTGTCCAGAGGACCACCTGGGGGGTTTCAAGGGAGAAACTCGGGTATAAAAAGCAGGAGTCAAGCCAGAACTTGTTTTCTTTTCTGCTCTGTTGGACGGCCCCTGACCCTGCAAACGATCTAGCTGTAAGTACCCCAGTGACCTGGTGAAGTTCCCGAAATAGGATAGAGGTTGAGGGAAGAAGGGGAAAGGGGGTGTACTTGTGTAAAGTGAGTTTTACGACGTGCCCGATAATTTTCCTTCCATAGTCTTAGTTTAAAGCAGAAGTTAAGCCACGTATTATGTAGTTTTGGTGAGATTCAATTTCTCATTGTTTAATAAAGCCTGTAAATTTTAGACTTGCTTTGAGTCCGTCTTGGTTTCTGTTTTCTCTCATCAGCACGCTCTGGTCAAGTCAACCTTTTATCATATCCCACCATAATTCCGAGGTCTAGAACCCAGGGGAATCCCTTTGTTTTGTATTCTCTCTTGGGAACCGCTCGAGTGGAGTGGTGGCCGTTTGACCCACCGACAAGGGAGAGAATCACTTGGGCAGTTGGGCCCGAAGTGAAGTAAAGGGAAACCAAAACCCTTACACTACTACAACTACTACCACTACTACTACTACCACCACTACCACCACTACCACCACTTCTACCACTACTACCTAGTACTACTACTTTTATTACTACTACTACTACTACTACTACTATTACTACTACTACTACTACTACTACTACTATTACTACTATTACTACTACCACTACTACCACTTCTACTACTACTACTACTACTACTACTACTACTACTACTATTATTACTACTACCACCACTACTACAACTACTAATGATAATAATACTATAATAGAATTATTATAGAATATTTATCCACTCTCACATTTTAGTTTAGTATCTCACCTGGATGACATTCCCAGGTTCCAAAAGCAGGAACCTGCTAAGAATCATGTTCTTTGGAATATTTAATTATGTTGATTAAGTAGTTCAATCTTAAATTTCATTTCTAATCAAGTATTTATTCAGCTTCTTTTAAAATGATGATCAAAATAGCATCACTTGCTCTTGATAATGGCCTGATCCACATTATCACTTACACTGTGGGTGCAAATGTCAACTAATCTTGATTGAGGTTTGTTAATTTTGAAGGCAATGAGACTAGAACTGCACATGATATTCTAATTGTGGCCTCACCAATGATCCGTGCAAGGTTAGAATAAATTATTTCCACTTTTAATCATATGCCCTTGAGACATACACGGTACTAGAGCTGCACTGGCTTATATTAAAACTGTATAAATCAAAATTTCAAAGTTTTAATGCCATCTATTTTTTATTCCTATTTCCATTTAACCAACCTTAGTGCCAGGGAATTGCAATGGATAACTTTTATTATCCCATATGAAAATATTGCAGATGCTGGAAAATTAAAAAAAGAGCGCTTTCAAACCTCAGCAAGTTAGACAGTATCTGTGAAGAGGCAAACAGTGTTAAGCTTATAGCTTGTTGATCACATCAGGATGCTGGCTTTGTTTTTATTACAAAACTGGTATGCAAAAGAAGACACACAGTGCTGGAGTAACTCAATGAACCTACCACCCCCCACAGTTATCTGGATCACAATTCCTCTCACCCTGCCTCTTGCTAAGATGTTATCCAACTACTCTCAATTTCTCCACCTCTACTATATCTACTCCCAATATGAGGCTTTCCATTCTAGGACATGTCCTCGTTCTTTAGTAAATGTGGTTTCCCCCTGCTGTAATAGATGGACCCCTCAACTGGGAACCCCCTATGTCCGTAGTTATGCTTTCACTCCCCTTGCCCTCCAGACAGAACATGGATAGAGTTCACCTGGTCCTCACCTTTCACCCTGCCAGCCTCCGCCTCCAACACATTATCCTCCGACATTTCCATCACCTTAAACATGATCTCAGCATCAGTCACATCTTCCCTTCCCCACCCATTTCCATCTGCTGCAGAGACCACTCCCTGCACAACACCTTGGTTCATAGAAACATAGAAACAGAGAAAATAGGTGCAGGAGTAGGCCATTCGGCCCTTCGAGCCTGCAACTCCATTCAATATGATCATGGCTAATCATCCAACTCAGTATCCTCTACCTGCCTTCTCTCCATACCCCCTGATCCCTTTTGCCACAAGGGCCACATCTAACTCCCTCTTAAATATAGCCAATGAACTGGCCTCAACTACCTTCTGTGGCAGAGAATTCCACAGACTCAGAATTTTTTTTTTCTTATCTCGGTCCTAAAAGACTTCCCCCTTATCCTTAAACTGTGACCACTTGTTCTGGACTTCCCCAACATCGGGAACAATCTTCCTGCATCTAGCCTGTCCAACCCCTTAAGAATTTTGTACATTTCTATAAGATCCCCCCTTAATCTTCTAAATTCCAGCGAGTACAAGCCGAGTCTATCCAGTCTTTCTTCATATGAAAGTCCTGCCATCCCAGGAATCAGTCTGGTGAACCTTCTCTGTACTCCCTCTATGGCAAGAATGTCTTTCCTCAGATTAGGAGACCAAAACTGTACGCTATACTCCAGGTGTGGTCTCACCAAGACCCTGTACAACTGCAGCAGAACCTCCCTGCTCTTATACTCAAATTCGTTTGCTATGAATGCTAACATACCATTTGCTTTGTTCACTCGTCTTTCCCACCCAAACCACCCCCTTCCCAACTACTTTCCCCTACAACTGCGGGATATCATTTGACTTTCCTATTCCTCTGCATGGATAACAAAGCCCTTTGCAGAAATATCCAAACATGGAGTGGGGTTTTGAAATGTGAGAAAAAAAGGCTTGTGTGGCTGATGTCCAAAATTCAGGATTAAGCATTGAAACGTGTTTTGAAGAAGTGAATCCTTTTTGGCGAGCAGTACTCTTGCATACACTGACCTGCCATCCTGAAAGGACAATCAACTGCATAGTGTGCCACTGGGAATAAGCAGTTGGTCAATGGGAAGGCTCGATGCAGCAATGGATTTTAATATCTAAAATATCTCGTAGCAATGTCACCTTTGCTATCTTACCTATCTGACAACTCTGGCTATATTTCAGAAGTATCTTGTTAGTTTTAAAGTGTTTTAAGGTATGAGGTTTGAAAGACTATACATAATTCCAATTTTTTTTTAACCTTGGAAGTTCTCCTTGGATTCTTTTTCTTTTCTTTGATATAGTTCTGCCAATAATAATGAAGACAAATGTCCCTCATTCATCTAATGAGAACATTGTTGGGGAAGACCAGCTCTGGTTGGAATAAGTTAAAGTTTGGGATAAAATTATCCATTTAAATAATTATTATTTAATTTCTTTGATTTGGTTATGGAACAAAAACACACTTTCTGTTTAAGTTCCAAATGTACATTTGATGACTCCATCATTCATTAGTGTATAACAAAGTGCTGGAGTAAGTCAGCGGGTCAAACAGCTTTGCTGGAGCAAATGGATAGGTGACGTTCTGGGTCAGAACCCTTTTTTGCAGAGTGGAAATGTAAAAGATTAAAAGACGTACTGAGAGATTGAACGTTTAATAGAGATGTGTGACGCAAGACTTTTACACAGATAGTGGTAGGTGGCTGGAACGCATGGGGGGGGGGGGGGGGGGTATGTGGGTGGGGGGGGTGCTGGTTGTGGAAGCAGGTATGATAATTATGTTAATACAATACAATACCGTTTATTGTTATTTGAACCTCAAATAAAGTTCAAATGAAATTTGGTTTCTGCAGTCATACAAAAAAAAACCAAGACACACAATTAACACAATTTACACAGACATCCATCACAGTGAATCTCCTCCTCGCTGTGATGGAAGGCAAAGTCATTTGGAAGGCAATTGTCTCTCCCCTGTTTTCCATTCTTCTCCCAATGTTAAAGCCCCTGGCGGGTGATGGCAAGTCCCGCGGCCGGTAAAGCCGCGCCGGGCGATGTAAGGCCACGCTCTGGGTCATTTTCAACCTCGCATTTCGGGTGGGAGAAGTTGCCGTTGTGGGAGCTCCGAAAAGCGGTCTCCCACAAGGGACCCACGAGCTCCCGATGTCACCGTCCACCGTGTGGCTGGAGTCTCTGAAGCTCCGAAGTCGGGTCGCAGCCGCGCGCCACCACAGCTCTTAACAAGACATTAAGACAGGCACATGAGCATGCAGGGAATGAGGGTACTCAACCATATGCAGGTATTTGGGGTTAGTTTAATTTGGCATCATATTCAACACAGATATTGTGAGCTGAACAGCTTGATCCTGTCCTGTACTGTATTGTTCTATGCTTAAGTCACAGCCAAATATAAAATTATTAATATAACAATAGGGCAGTTTTCACTTTCAATTTTCTCCAGAGATGCTGCCTGACCCCTTGTGTTACTCCAGCATTTTGCGTCTATCTGGCAGTGTTCAACTTCCCAAATATTAGCAGGGATTGCTTCAGTAAAAAAGATCTAGAATGGGTAGAAATTTCAAAATGCATCCAGAGAACTTTCCATGCCATTGCATCAAGAGTTGTACTGAAGTACGGGCAGTGCTGAATCTAAACTGTGCGGATGTAGTCAGCAAGAGGGGGGAGTGTCAGTGAAGAATATTTTGGAGATGGTGATTATAACTATGTAAGTTTATAAGTTGTTATGAATAAGGACAAGGGCAGACTGGAAATTATACTTCTAATTAGGGAAAGGTTGATTGATTGATATGATTGATTAATTGATTGAAAGATACAACATGGAAACAGGCCCTATGGTTCACAGAGACCATGCCAACCATCATCAATCGCCTGTTCACACCGGCTGAATGTTACAAACCCACACACCTTTGGAGAATGTGCAAACTCCACACAGACAGCACTCGAGGTCAGGATCGAACCCAGGTCTCTGGCGCTGTGAGGCAGCAATTCTACCAGTCAGAGACCTAGGTTTCATCATGACTATGCGCGCTGTCTGTACGGAGTTTGCACGTTCTCCCCGTGACTGTGTGGGTTATCCTTGGGTACTCCAGTTTCCTCCTACACTCCAAAGACATACAGGTTTGTTTGTAGATTAATTGGCTTTGGTAGAAGTGGCAAATTGTCACTAGTGTGGAATAGTGTTAATGTATGGGGCTCGCTGGTCAGTACGGACTCAGTGGGCCTAAGGGCCTGTTTCCATGCTGTAAATGTAAAATTAAATCTAAACCTGTTTCGATGTAATGTGACTCTAATACAGAAAGAATGACAGTAAGTTGTCGGGAATAAATTCCAAAGTTTAAGTACATTACAGCTGAAATCGTAGATTCTTGAATGGAAGTGATGAAAGTCCTGGATAGATTTGAACAAGAAAGAAATGAGAGTTCTTCCTTGGGGGGCGGAGTGGCGCAGCTGGTAGAGCTGCTGCTTCGCGTTGGCAGAGACCAGTATTCGATCCCGACCCTGGCTGGTGTCTGTGTGAAGTTTGCACATTCTTGCTGTGACCACACGGGTTTCATCTGGGTGCTTTGGTTTCCTCCCACATCCCCAAGGCATGCGGGTTCGGGGGTTAATTGGTCTCTGTAAATTGTCCCTGGTGTGTCGGGAGTAAATAAGAAAATGGGATAATGTAGGATTTGTTTGAACAGGTGATCAAAAGTTGATGTGAACTCGATGGGCTGAAGGGTCCCATTTTCATGTGGTATTTCTAAACTAAACTAAACTATACTTGGCTGGAAACTATTGTCGATGAGCCTGCACAGGGATGCAGGATGAATTGGATACTGGTTATAGGTTCCAGATGTTTTGATGAGGCGGCATGGTGAGAAACTAACCAGCTCAGCACTGGAATAGTTGAGTCCAAAGATTTCAAAGACATGGATAAAGTGTGGGTTAGTTCATTACACTATGCACGAAGTTGTGCTGTTTTAGCATGCAAAAATGTCCAATACAAATCAGAAATTTGTTAAGCTTAAATTTTATTGAACTAACACTTACACTTCCTGTCACGAGGGTCTCTCTTGTGCAGAGAGAATGCCACCAAGAAAATCTACATTTTATTGATGTTCTTATTGAATCACAGCATCAGATAGGCCGTTTGGCGAGCAACCCCTGTTGATCATCAACCATCCACTTACTCTAATCCTACTCTAGTCCTACATATGAAGACAATCATGGTTGTTTCAGTCTTCAGCATTAGAGACTGAGGATGATATGAATGTTGTGCTGGGAAACTGAGCTCCTTACCACCCATATAAAGTTAGTAAGCTCTGGAGCAGCAACTCTGTAACATAATGCTTATCATATAATAACCAATGCACATATCAGTTCAAATGCTGAGCACACTGGCAAAGTGACAGTGATATGGAAATGTAATGTAGACGCCCTTTCTAATCATCTGCACTTGGTTTAAATCCCAATGGAGTGGCTGCACATTTTTAATTCAATGAATGGAATACAACTGGAATGTAAAAAGCCTACAGTTGTAATGCCGACCATAGGATGCATAAATATGTATTTTGTGTGGAAGAAATCTATCATCAGTACCCAGGCTGGGGTTCATGTTACTCCAGAATCTCGCAATGCAGCTGACACCTCCGTGTCCTCTGTAATGGGCAGTAAATTATTTAGTACCAAATCGCCAGAACGTGGACTGCAAAGGTTTCAGGAGGTGGGTAATTTCCACCCCCTCAGTAGCAATTAGAGAAAAGCAATAAATGCTGACCTTGTCAATGACACATTGGAATAAATACATAAAATATAGATGTGGTATATTTTATATGTCTGCAATGCATGTTTTAATTGTGCTTTTAATCAAAAGTATGTTTTTAGATTAACATGATGAACAGGAATAAAGAAATTAAAGACGTCAGCATTTCTTGTAGCTATTTAAAGTTGATAAAACTGAGGAATTTTTAGTGTTCTGGACTAATACCAGTGGAGATGAAATCTCAATTGGATTCAACCTTGAACTTGTTAGGAAACTGAGGGCAGGTTTATTGACAGGTGTGAATGATAAATGGACTATTCAGGCTCTTGCAAACTAATATTTTGAATTGCTTTTGACTTTTGTATGTTAATTCTGCACTGTTCCAGATGATTGTTAATTTGCAAATTTTAGCATTAAAATTGACTTCCTAATAAAAGCTCCACGCCAATATAAATATGTTTGAGATTAACATTTGATATTGGCAGGGGGGGGGGTGATTACTTTGAGCCATTCTTTTGCCTCTCCACTGTCTTAAAATTTTAAAGAGATTTGGCATGTCACTAAATATTCCAACAAACTTAGTCATAGAGTCATATTGCACGGAAACAGGCCCGAACTAGGTCGCAATCTGAAACGTCACCCATTCCTTCTATTCAGAGAAGCTGCCTGTCCCGCTGAGGTAGTCCAGCATTTTGTATCTATCTTTGACGAAAATAAGCCCTTCAACTTAAGTTATCCATGCTAACTAAGACGTACTGCAGAGAGTATCCTGACTGGTTACATCATGATCTGTTACAGCAATTCCAAATGCACAGGAATGCAAGGCTGCAAAGAGTGGTGGTTTCTGCCCTGTGACTCACAGGCACAGCCCTCCTCACTGTCAAAAGCATCTATATGAAGTGCTGCCTCAAAAAGGTGGCATTTATCATCGAGGACACTAACCATCTGGACTATACCCTCTTCTTGCTGTACTTTTGGCAGGAGGTATAGATGCCTGAAGTCACACTCCATAGCAACTTTCCTACAACTAGCAGGCTCATGAACCAACATGCATAACCCAGTCTGAAAAAGTGTCTCGACCCAAAAGGTCACCCATTCCTTCTATCCAGAGATGCTACCTGTTCCGCTGATGTTACTCCAGCATTTTAAGTCTATCTTCGGTGTAATCCAGCATCTGTACTTCCTTCCCATGCATAACCCTAACCCTACCGTGTAAACGGAACAATACCCACCACCTATTACACAACTTGTTTAAGAAGGAACTGTAGATGCTGGAAAATCAAAGGCAGACAAAAGTGCTGGAGAAACTCAGCGGGTGCAGCAGCATCTATGGAGCGAAAGAAATAGGCAACGTTTCAGTCAAAACCCTTCTTCAGTCTGATGAGAGCTAAGGCACCTCTGCCTTAGCTCTTGTGTATGCCCCAGCTGAGTTCTGCGCACCTGTATGGAGTAGAAATAGACATAATAGTCTGGTAGACATGAGCCTGAACAGCATCTTGCGAACCATCACTGGGTGCCTTCAGCCTACTCCAGTCGAGCAGCTCCCTATACTCCCATTCCGCCTGCTGGGTCCATGGCACTATCTCGTCGTGCCACAGACCCAGATCACCTCCTCCATCAGGCTATCAGCAGAGAGCAGAGGCCACCCCGACTGAAGTCCCGTCACCCCTTTGCCGCACATGGAAAACAATTCCTAGCATCCATCCAGCCAACTGAGACAAAACCACATTGGATCGCCACCAAATGGACATAGGAGTGGAAGGCAGCCTCATCACCATTACACAGCAACATCTTTCACCAGATAAAAGCTGTCCAGGGTCTGACCTCCCCAGAGGAGCATGGGTGGCCATCCAATGTGACAATGCATTTCAGACTTCGTACTGGAGTTGGGCGTTTCAAATGCCAGCATGTGGAGATGGGGACTCCGCCAGAGCCCAGCCTGTGAATGCGGAGCAGAACAACAGACAGCCAACCATGTCATCTCTGGGTGCCTGTTCAACTACCCACCAAATGGAGCTCAGGACCTGGCAGACATTGACACAGAGACAACAACCTGGCTGCTCAACACTCGGCTTGAGATCTAACTATTCCTTTGGTTTATGTTTCATTCGCAAGAAGAAGAAGACTAATCTACTGATAGATTCCCAAAGTTTTTCAGTAGCAAACGTACAGAGCAGTGGATCAGTTGAGAGGTTCAAAGATCAGCACTGGGATCATAGCAATAATGATGTGATCTCTGGGTAGCCTAGATCCTAACTTTCAGGTACTTTTGAAATGTTTAAAATAAATTGTAAAGCTCACATGGCTGAGGTTCCTGCAGCGCAATGAGATGTCTGTCATGGAATGCCGCTGACAGGCACATGTCAGAATGCAGGAGAGACAGAGTGCAGTTCAGTGCAGCCAATGCACGGGCTCTGTGTGGAAAGGACCAAAATTTGGGGTCCCTCTGCTGCTGGACATTGTGGGGCTGAATCCACAATGCTGGGGCATACACAAGAGCTAAGGCAGATGGACTGGCTCCCCAACCTGTTCCTGCCAGGCGTCGAATGAGGCCACTATGTGCCATGACCTTGTCGCTGAGACCAGCCAGGTGTTGACGAAATGTAAGCCGAGGTAAGTGGGTGTTTGTTGGAAGTCCAAGCGCCTGTTGTTAACAAAGTAGATTAGTGATACATAAGTATTAGTAGCTGACTTTTTTTCCATTTCAAATTTTTTGTCGAAGATGGGTCCAGTTGTCGTTTTTTTGGTGACCTGTTACGACTATGACTGTTGCCAGCAGTCGCCTAAAAATAGCCTAAGTGGGACAGGCCCATATCTTACCAGTTTTTTCACATTGGTTTCAGGGACAATTCATTCATAGAGTCATACAGCATGTAAACAGGTTCAACTCGTCTATGCCGACCAAAATGCCCCATCTAAACTAATCCAATTTGCCCGTGTTTGCTGTAAAGGGCCCGTCCCACTTTCACGACCTAATTCATGACCTCTGCCGTGTTTACCCTGTTTGACTCATACTCGCAGCATGGTCGTCACGAGATCGTAGATGGTCGTCACGAGATCGTAGGAGCTCGTAGGAGGTCGTAGGTTGGTCGTGATGTTAGTCGTAGGTACTCGTGGCATCAAGTAGGTCGGGGCGTTTTTCTAGCCTGATGAAAAATGTCCACGAGTAAAAAAGGTTGTGAATTAGGTTGTGAAAGTGGGACAGGCCCTTTATACGGTAGTACCTGCTTCAACCACCTCCTCTGGCAACTCAATCTATATGCATGCCACCTTCTGAGTGTAAAGAATGTCCCTCAGGTTTATATTAAATCTTGCTCCTTTCACATACATATGTCCTCTTTTTTTTGATTCCCTTACCCTGGATAAAAGTGTCTGTGCATTCAGTGCAAAAAGAATGAAGGCACAGCACACTCTTTCTCTCTTACACACATACACACATGCATACACAGAAAAATTAGAAATCCACATACACGTGGACACATGCATGCACAGAAAAATGTGTGTGCATATGTTTATGAATAGCACTCACAAATATGTACAACAAGGCTCACACACACATAGACACACACCCACACACCCATACCCATACATAAAACCTATACAATCACACAGACATTAACACATGCACACACATACCTCCACAGCTGCACACATACTGGTAGAAGGATATTTTCATTAAGTGCAGTTTAGTTTCAGAAAACACATAACTGCCATTCTGCACTGAAGTTCCTTGCATTTGGGTATTTCAGTCGATCACCAAAGGAGTTATTTTTATTCAGGTGAACATTTTAGAAAAAAACGATGAGTCTAATGGATTCTGCAGTAAATTACTGCTTAAATGTCTATTGTTTTGTTAAAAATATGAAGGAGAAAATTCAGGGTACTTTTATTTCTATTTTTTGAACATGAATGTGGAAATAGTAACCATCTTAACTAGGAGAGGTAGCCTGCATCGCAATAGTAAAAGCACTTCAAAAAGAACTTTATTAGCTGTGAAGTGACGTAACATCCTAAGGACATGAAAGGTGTGATTGTAAATGCAACATTCATCTTTTATTATCTGTGATAACAGTGAACGCTGCGCTCTCACTGCTTTAGCGTTTCCCTACTAAAGCAGAAGCATTTCATGCTGAGTCTTTAAGAAATGCCAGTGTCATCAGCGTGAACACAAGCTGGCAAGCATCTGTTCTTACCAACACTTACCTTGAATGATGGCATCTGGTTAAAGATCCCATCGGCCATATTCAATAAGCACTACTGCATCATTTGCTTGATTCATTCCTTACACAGTTTTCTCCATATTTAGCTCTGTACCACATGACCTTCAATTATTAACTGTGCTGAATTACTTGCGAGATGGCATTTGAGGTGCAGATTATGTGGGACGCTGGGTTTATGAAGCAAGCATAAGACCATTAGGCATAGGAGCAGAATTATGCCATTCAGCCCATCGAGTCTACTCTGCCATTTAACCGCAGCTGATTTATTGTTCACTCTCAACCCCATTCTCCTGCCTTCTCCTCGAAACCTTTAACACCCTTACTAATCAAGAACCTATCCATTTCTGCTTTTAATAACTCAATGCCTTGGCCTCCAGTGATTCATCACCCTCTGGCTAAAGAAAATCCTCCTCGTCTCCAATCTAAAGGTACATCCTTTTATTCTGAGGCTGTGCCCTCTGGTTCTAGACACTCCCATCACTGGGAAAATACTTTCCATGTCCACTCTATCTAGGCCTTTCATTATCCGATAGATTTCAAAGAGATCTCCCTTCATACTTCTAAACTCTGCCAAAATTGTGCAAAGCCAATAGATCTTGAAAATAATTATGATATGTGCTTGCTAATGTATTTTCTTAACTTCAGGTGAGAATACATTCAGCTGTAGCTTACCCCACCTTGAATTCATAGGATTATTATTAGCTTAATTTGGTGATTGATGTTTATTGGTTTTTGCTTCAATGCAACCAGGATTGATGCCTTCCAGAGGGTCTAAACTACAGGGTTTATTGTTCCAGTTTCTGGAGTATCTCGCCCTTGGAGAATGAGTGCAAGGCACGTGGACAAGCCATTGAAAGAGGGAGGAAAAGTTATCAGTGTCCCAGGAGACGAGGATACAGAGAGCAGATACCTGCTGAGATGAGGAGGAGAAGGAGGATCTATCAATCCTTAGGAAGCATGGGAAGGTTTGGAGGGTGCAGAATAAGTGGCTTAGAATGGAAAGGATGAGAGGCTTACATCACAGGAAAATGCTGTAGAAGCTACCAGAGATCCCTTCAGAGCAGAGATGGGCAGCCTGGGTTAGTTGCAGCCAGTTCGGCTACCGTTGAGCTGTCATTGACAGCACCACAACGGCTCCCTTACTATTCGTACTCCATGCTGCCGGCTCTCAGAGGTGGCACCCCAGCAACCCTTGCTGCCTGACCCTCTGAGTTTCTCCAGCACTTTGTATCTATCTTTGGTATAAACCAGCGTCTGCAATTCTTTGTTTCGATACTGACTTGAATGACTCCTCACTTCCTCTTCCTCCTCGTCCAGCGGAGCTGGTGCCAAGCATTGATCCCTGATAAATTGAAGCATACAGCAGACAGTCAGCAGGGACGCACTCAAAGCATCACCAGGGACACACTGCATGGAGCGCTGCAGTATTCCTTCGCAGTGGCTTGGCTGCAGATTAGCCATTGCCACAGCTCCGTGTGCCTTTTGTTCACATTGCTTGTGATGTGGCATTCCCAGTGGATTGGATAATTATAAGAACAAACCCAAATTACGACAGCTTTAACACAAAGTTGTTCAGTAGCAGCCAGAAACATAAAGAAGTCTGGAAAAACCAAATACAATTTGGATTAAAGTGGATAGGAATCTCCAACTAACTCATATATAGTTAACACACCCTATAAGTGGCACAGGGAGTGGCTCCATCGTGTGAACAAGCACTCAATTGTGTGAGATTTTCAAATGGGGTATCTGTTCATTGAGCATTAAAGGGGCAACTATGTCATCGGATGAGTGTTGCCTGCTGATTGTCACCACAATCTGCATATTTCATACATCCGATGGGGTTAGCACCACATGGGCTATTGCTCTTCATGACATGGTGACCAGAAGACCACATGCCAAAAATGTCCTCCGCACAGCTTGTCCCACTGACTTTACCACACCCCCAGGAAACCAGTGAGTCATTGGTGCTGAGATGTTAATATTTGGAAAATAAGCGAATGACCTTGTGACAACTCACGCAGATAATTGTTGTGTTCATTCAGGTACCAAACTGCCACAGATAAACTCCTGCCCCTTTAGCACCTTCTGGTGGGCATTAAGGAAACTGAAGAATCTGAAAAGTACACTTCCTGAAACAGATGTTAATACAAAGACCGCTCCCTACCACAGCTTGAGTATTGGCCACAAAAGTTCATTGTTACAGTTTTGAGACTGGAATACTTTTAACCATCATGGGCTCATTCATACTTAATAAGTAGCTTTGTAGTACCTAGTTTTCAACATTTGTTTCAATTAAGTTTGATGTTTTACTTCAGTATTGGCTCAAAGTTTACTTTTGCTGTTGTTTCAATGCTTTTGGCAGACATAGATTTTGAGATAGTGGATTTTGAAAAAGTGGTTATTCATGTTTTAGACTCAGATTGGTTTATTGTTATATATACCAGGATGCAATGAAATTCCTTGTTCACAAAAGCTGATAGCGGTGGGGAAGTAGTTGATTCCTCAGTATGGAAATTTGGGGTTTCAATTCCCTGCATCTTCCAGAAGGTAGAGAGTGAAATGGCCAAAGGGCAGGCCTCCTTGATGATTCTTTTAATCTTCCAGATGCGACACACCGTAAAAACGACTGGATGGAAGGAAGTGTTGCGCCTGTGATGAATTGGTATCTGCTCACCAGTCATTGTAAGCTCAGGCAGTCTAGCGCAGAGCAGTTGCCATACTAGTCTGAGATACTATTGCTATGTGTTGAATGTTGATGTGTGATTGTGCAGTGTGTCTGTGAAATGCGTGTGCTGGTTGATTGTGCAGTTTGCGTGCTGCTTATGTTTGTTGATTGTGTCCCTTTTTAAAAAGCTACTGTAATGCGCCTTTTTAAATTGCCCCTCGGGGACGAATAAAGTGCTTTGAATTCAATTGAATTGAATACATTCAAATACTTTCCATAGCACTTCTGTAAGAGTTTGAGAGAGTCCTTGTGGACATGCCAATATTTTCTCATTCACCTAAAAAAGTAAATACGCTGAAACACTTTCTTGGTCACCACATCAGTGTGAATGTACCAGGTGATGTTGCTGCTGATATGGATGCCTTGAACTTAAAGCTGTTGACCATATCTACAACTGTTTTGTTGATGATGACAGGGTTGTGATCAGCCCCTGCTTTCTTGGCTCAACAACAAAGTCTTCAGTCTTGTTGAGACTGCTCAGTTGCTGTTCTGATTCCAAGACACAAGGCTCCCAATCTCTTACCGGTACTCCGTCTCATCATTGTTGTTTTTTCCGGCAGTGGTACCATCTCTGAATGTAAGGATCAAAACTTCAATACTGTTTCATATTTAATTACAGCAGCATGGAGCATAGACATGGAAAACCAGGACCGTGATATTCACACAAAGGGCAGCGTGTAAGTGTGCTACTTGTGAGTTCCTATCTGAAATGTTAATCTGCCTTTATGCTGCTGCTGATGAACCTACTCAACATGTCACCTTATTTTCCTTTTCACAATGGCACAGAGGTGCTGCTGGAGAGGCTGCTGACTCGTGCTCCAGTGACTCAGATTGAATTCTAACCTCCCATGCTGTCTGTGTGGAGTTTGCATGTTCTCCCTGTGACTAGATAGGTTTCCGCCAGCAGATCAGGTTTCCCCCCGCCTACTCAATCCATACAAGTTTATCACTCTCAAATGCCTCTACTGTATGGGGGTATTACAGAATCTGGGGGGAGTTAATGGAAATATGGGGAGCATAAAATGGGATTCGTGTAAATGGATATGTCAGACTGCATGGACTAGTGGGGCTGAAGAGCCGATTTAGACATTACCATAGACTTTAGAGATACAGCATGGAAACAAGCCCTGCGACCCACCGAGTCCGCGTTGACCAGCGATCACCCTGTTCACTAGCACTATCCTACACACTAGGGGCAATCTACTATTTACAGGCGCCAAGTAACCTCCAAACCTGCATGTCTTGGAGTGTGGAAAGAAATGGAGCACCTGGAGAAAATGCATGCAGTTACAATGAAAACGTAAAACTCTATAGAAACAGCACCCGCGGTCAGGATCAAACCCGGGTTTCTGGAGCAGTAATAATGCCCCTGTCCCACTTAGGAAACCTGAACGGAAACCTCTGGAGACTTTGTGCCCCACCCAAGGTTTCCCGGAGGTTTCCAAAGGTTTTTGTCAGTCTCCCTACCTGCTTCCACTACCTGCAACCTCCGGCAACCACCTGCAACCTCCGGGAACCGCATGGAAACCTTGGGTGGGGCGCAAAGTCTCCAGAGGTTTCCGTTCAGGTTTCCTAAGTGGGACAGGGGCTTAAGGCATCAACTCTACCACTACGTCACAGTGCCGCCTTGTATTTCTGAGCTGCATGACTATATGAGGATGAGGAAGCTCTGCCCCAGAGCCGTTCTATTATTTAAACCTAATCCCTCAGGTCACTCTGCACAAGTGACATTTTTAATGTCGCTCTGGCATGCCTAATTTAAATCCATCAATGTTATTTTAATTTGCTTCAATCATTACTTGAGCCACTAAATCAACACCAAGGATATAGCTTACTCGCTACCTCATGACTGTTAATTAGTGAGAATTTTTTAGTATGCACATGTATAGCGCACTGGCAAATTAAACTAATTATCATACTTAAGATTCTTGCTGGATAGATGTCATGCTATTACTTACTATTTTTTTCATTTGTGAAGTTTACAGTGTGGTAACCTCTAAGGAATACATTTCCGCATGGCATAAATTGAGAGGCAAGTGCAAATTTCATTATTGTTTTGCTGCTTCCTGTTTCATGGAGTACTCCCCTGGAGTAAATGGTTTAGCTCTGTTCTTCGACTTGGTGAAAGCTTTAATTCTCCCGTCCCTGCACACTGCATATATCATTAGACACGAGCATCCAGGAGATATAATGGAATCAGACAGTGGGAGGATGTTGTTTCAGTGTCATTTGATAGAGATGGTGCATAATCATTAGTATCATTCACTGTCATGTTTGAAAGATGTAACTGAATCAGATACTTTGAGGCTGTGACATTATTGCACCGTTACACCAACAACCCTTGGGAGCTTCAATGTTCTCAGCACTTTCATTGCACATCCACCAACCTTCTGATTCATTTAGCCTGCATAATTCCCACTTGCACTTTGCACAAAAAGAGAAATGTAATTGAATTGACAGAGATGATCACACAAACACTTCAGAATGATACGTTTATTTCCTTTGTTCTTTTCTAATACATGCCTGGTAAGCTGCGTCCTTTTACAATGTGTCTCATTTCAGCTCTACATTTGGAACTCAGTCACTTGAGATGAATGTACGCTCCTTTTGCATTGTGTCAGAAACAGACATTTAATCAGCAGGATCTTTACAAACAAAACATCACACTTTTTTTAAACATTTGTTGCCAACAATGGTTTTCTTCCCAGTCAAAGGGAAGCCAGTTTTTTGAGCAAGGTCTCTCCTTTCATTTTAAGACATCAATCCCTGACTTTGATGCCCACAGTCATGTGAACTGAAGGACTGCTCTTTGAAAACGGTTAATAACAATCAACATTCATGCAGCAATAATGCCTATTTCGACACCTTTGAATGTTCTCGTTTGCCTTTTGCAGTATCTTTAAGTTCCAAAAATGAGCCTTTACTTCTCACTGGGATTCTTGCAAGCCTGCAACATCAGAGCAAATTGGGTGCTCAAGTTAATTTAGTTTTGAATTACTTCACACTATATATAAATGAGATTTGTGGATCAGATCTTTGATGCTTCATTCCCCATATAGATAGAAGATAGATAGATAGATAGATAGATAGAATTTATTGCCACACAACCAGGGTCGGTGGAATTTGGGTTGTCAGCAGCGGTACAATAATAAAGAACACACAACCACAATAAAAATGTAACACAAACAGCTGAGTTATTCTGGCACTTCAAGTCTATATACCAGCATCTGCAGTTCCTTTTTACACAAAAGATGTGCTGAACTTTCTTCAATCATTGATATGTAATCTGCAGATATGTTAGACTTTGTCGTATGAGAATAGAATAGTGTTGCTTCTCAACATGCACAACTACAAACCCTCCCTCAAAATCTCACTTCGGCTGCAAATTTCCATCGTGGCAAGGCTTTGCCTGGTTGGTTTGAGGGGAGGTGAGAGAGGGTTGATGGTTGAAGATAATGATGAGATGTGCTGGGGTTGAGATTGTGGATGGGAGCTGGGGGTGGAGGAGTTAGGAAGGATCAGCTATTTTGGTTGAGGGTCATGGGATGTGGTCAGGGCAGGAAGAGTCTGGGCCAGTGATTGGAGTAAGTCCAGAAGAATCAGGGTAAGTGGGGATTGAGGGAGTTTTGGCAATGAGAGTGTCAGATGTTAGGTGTGAGAGTAAGAGAATCAGATGTTGGGTGTGGGGAGTCAGAGGGCATGAGGGATTGGAGTTGTGGGGATTGAGGATTTAAAGGTTGGTGAATGGGAGGATCACAGGTTTGGTAGCCTGGGGATTGCAATAATGTGGATTGGAAGATCAAAGAGTTCCTGGGTATTTGGGAAATAGATTCATCAGGAGAAGCAGTCACTCTCTTGGAGATACTCTCAGTAGAATCCCTAAATTCAAAGCACAAGTTTTTATAGTCTTAAGATCAAAGTTGACAACAGGTGATTCAATATAGATCCAATAGCTACGATGAGCACATTGTAACTGATGATACTCCACTGAAGGTTCTAACACCTTTGATAGACATTGTAATTCATAAAGGTTACACAAAAAAGCTGGAGAAACTCAGCGGGTGCAGCAGCATCTATGGAGCGAAGGAAATAGGCAACGTTTCGGGCCGAAACCCTTCTTCAACCCTTGTAATTCATAAAGATGGTCTGACAGCTTCTGAGAAAGTGGAATACAGACACCCAAAATTAGTGTTGTGGGGGCTGACTCTCCTTAGAACATTAATACCCTAATTATTGTTGAACATATGTCTCTTATCATAACAACCTAAGACTGGTCTGGAAGTTTCCTTCATCTCTATCACAATGTTGTGAAATAACTTAAGCTGAATGTGCCTGGTTATTTATGGCCAATTAACATACTCAGCCTGAAACATAGAAACATAGAAAATAGGTGCAGGAGTAGGTCATTCGGCCCTTCGAGCCTGCACCACCATTCAATATGATCATAGCTGATCATCCAACTCAGTATCCTGTACCTGCCTTCTCTCCATACCCCCTGATCCCTTTAGCCACAAGGGCCACATCTAACTCCCTCTTAAATATAGCCAATGAACTGGCCTCAACTACCTTCTGTGGCAGAGAATTCCAGAGATTCGCCACTCTGTGTGAAAAATGTTTTCCTCATCTCGGTCCTAAAAGATTTCCCCCTTATCCTTAAACTGTGACCCCTTGTTCTGGTCTTCCCCAACATCGGGAACAATCTTCCTGCATCTAGCCTGTCCAACCCCTTAAGAATTTTGAAAGTTTCTATAAGATCCCCCCTCAATCTTCTAAATTCTAGCGAGTACAAGCCGAGTCTATCCTGAAGAAGGCCCCTGATCTGAAACGTCGTCTGCCCATTCCCTCCACAGATGTTGCCTGACTTGCTGAGTTCCTCTAGTGCTTGATCTTTTGCTCAATTAACATACCCCATTGCCTTATTATTTTGGCTGATGCATAGAAGAACATGGCCTGGTCATGTTAGTAGTTGGCACTAAATGTTTACAAAGTTATCCTTTTTACCTGCTTACTGCTTACAATGTACATTAGAACAGGTTTTCTGAAGATTGGATCTTGTTCAGATTGATGCCTGCTACATCCACATAATTTTATAACTCCTGAAAAACCCCTGAGGAGCCTGTCCCACTTGGACGACCTAATCCATGAATTTAGAAGACCCTAGAAGAGTTGAAAAAAATGTCAATGTCGTGTTGACTCGCCGAAGTAAAAGACCTACTATGACTATGTCTACGATCTCCTACGACCCCCCCCCTCGACCTCAGTCTTCCACACCTAAGACCAACTACGACTAGCTACGAGTGGAAAATTATCACATGATAAAATTATGTAATGTTTGCATATTTTTCTCGGGCCAGTTACCGACCTACAACTAGGTACGACTATGTACGACCATCTACGATTACCTACGACTACCATCACGACCTACTACGACCTACCTATGACTCACCTACAAGTAAAAAGTGTCAATTTATTCCATGTCGACCTTTTTTTTAAACTTGTGGCCATTTTTTTATCAGGCTGGAAAAAAAGCCGTGACTCTCTTGAGGCCACGAGTACACGGAGACCACTCACGAGCATGATGAAGAGTTATGAAGACCTCCTACGACCTCCTTCAACCTCATGGCGACCATGCTGCTAGTATGAGTCAAGGGCAAACTCGGCAGAGGTCGCCAATTAGGTCGTGAAAGTGGGATAGGGGCTTAACACTGGGCTTGACCAATGATTGTCACACACAGGATAACTTCATCTACCTTCTTTTACAATGCTCAAAACAAATGATGTGAACACTGTGTGCAACTTCCACTGAAATCAAGGAAGAGCCATGTCAGGGAAGCACCCGATTGAATTTTCGAATAATGCCACATGGCGTAGAGATTGTGATTACATTGCAGTCCAGCAAAATTGGATTTTCAATTGCAAAATGCTGAAAGAAAAGTGGCATGCAATTTAGTAACTTGTACAGTTGTTTCCTGTTGCTTCCTTGAGAGTTTGAGCCAATCTAGTAACTCACTAATGGTTGGTGGTAACCTGATTTCTCTGGGCTTGATGCATATAACCCAACCGAAGAAATTCCTTAGCTATTTAATTAAGTTAATTTATCAGCAGTAATATTTCAACCTAATTTCAAAAGCATTCACACATTTCCTGTGTTCTTGAAACCTGCCATTAAAACCAAGATTGAGAACACAATGGCATTTCACGTAGCTTTCTAAAACTTGTCACCTTGTCGTGGTGGAGAACCTTGTGTGGTCCAGAGATCCAGAGAGCGATGCCGTCTGGAGCTATACTCCTGGTAGGGTCACCCATGGCGGTAAGGTAGAGGAGGAGGTCTCTGACAAGGTGCAATCCAACCAAGACCTCAACGGTGGAACAGGCGGAGGATGATGGCTGACTTTAATGGATAGTCACAACGACTGGAAAGGCGGATGAAGGCTGCAGCAGAAAAGGGTCCCCGGTTGTCTTGGATTCCATGCAACTGGATTCTGACCCAGATCTGTCAAGGATCGTGTGGTGGCTGTTTGTGTACCAGTTTCCCCACGTTAAACAAAGTCACGCACAAGCGTCCTCCATGAGAGGACACTCTTACTCGTTTCGAGGGAACGCCGATGATGAGCCCTCTAAACATCTGGCAAATGCACCAATTAATAATGCAATAATTTTCTTACTTTCAACTGGCAAGTGACTAGTTAACAACATCTTTGCTGTCAGCTTATCTTCTACATTTTGGAGATTCTCAGGAGGTGTGCTGGTGGTCTTAGGTGGGACCTGTGATGAGGAATAGTCTGCTGACTGCAGCTCGATAACAGAGGGGAAAGCAACGGAGGAGTGTAACTCATAGAAGACACCCTCCTCAGTCACATAGGGCAAACCTCTCTTGATGTGTTGATTGCTACCATTTGATTTTACTTGGAAGCAAACAAGCTATCTGTTGGACCTGGCATCATCTGTTACCGTGGCTGGCAAGGTGACCGTGAATCTCCATTGTTTGGTAGCAGGATACATTCATGTAACGTGTGAATCATTTCCCGAACTGTTCAGTCAGCAGAACCCAAATGCAAGAGGCAGGTGATTGATACATTGTTTACCAGGCTGACCATTAATATGAAGCTTTCAATGAGAACGGTGAGAATGATTATATTTTTATTGTTTTACTGCAGGTGTACGATGTTATTAACTGCACACACAGCTCTCCACAAGCCAAGTGACTCCGTATGTTGGTGTAACACTTCAGCGGGTGCTGTGATACTCGGTATAGTGGCTGTCCAAGCCTCCTGTGATGTGCCTTAAGATATTCCCCATTCAAAGTCATGGACGCTGAAAATGGAAATGCCAAGCTATCAGAACAACAGGCATATAAAACTTAAAAGAGACAGAAAACAAATATAAGACAAACAAACCCTAATACAAATGAATGTTTTGAACAGTGGCTTAACAGCAGCAGGTAACAGATTAATATTACCCTCGGGCTAGTCCAGACTTCTGATGTTCATCCATTGCTGAGACTCCTGTCTCTTTCCCCTTTGATATTTCTCTTTCAAATTTTCTTCCCTGTCATTGCTACATATACATATTCTTCCGTGAACTTTCTCTACTTCTTTTGAGGGCATGCCCCTAAACCTGTTTAAATGTATTTTGATCACACTATGAAACAGAATATACTATATGGTCTGTTGGCCAGGGACATTATTGCTATTGAGGGAGTGCAGAGTAGGTTTACAAGGTTAATTCCCGGGATGGCGGGAATGTCATATGCTGGTAGAATAAAGCAGCTGGGCGTGTATACTCTGGAGTTTAGAAGGATGAGAGGATATCTTATTGAAACATATAATATTATTAAGGATTTGGACACGCTAGACGCAGGAAACATGTTCCCAATGTTGGGGGAGTCCAGAACCAGGAGTAAGCCATTTAGAACAGAGATGAGGAAACATTTTTTCACATAGAGAGTTTTGAGTGTGGAATTCTCTGATTTGTCCCCTTATTCTTTTTTAAAGGGTATGAGATTTTGGGCTTGAAGGGTACAAGATGGTGCCTTGTGTACCGGCTCAGTATGGTCTACTATCTCGCACTCTTATACTTAGCATAATTGTGCCTCGTGTATAGAAGGATTGTCAGCGAACTGCAATTTCACTGTACTTAGGTACATGTTACAATGAAGAACCATTGAACCAATGAACCACAGGGTCATTGAAATGAAAGGATGGTTGAACTTACAAGATAAGTAGATGTTAAATGGCAGAATGTAAGGGTGAGATGATACTCACAGAAAATTGTAGGTGATTGTACTCATTTTTCTTAACTAATTAGAGTAATTCCGGAACTTACTGCACTGGCTTAGGGCAGTGGTGCAATGCACTTACTGCTGGGTCCTCTGCTGGTTCTTTCAACTGTCGAAGAAGAACTCACTTCCATGGCTGAACATCAAAGCAGATTCTATTTTAGTAAGGCAATAGTCTTTATCATCTTGTCCTGGTAGTTATTACTTTCCAGTTAAATGCTGTTCAATTAATAGCCATTGTCCTACTCAATCAGTAAGATATACATTTCAATATCTTCCTCCATTGTCATGCCTTCATGTGATAGTTTAGTTTGGTAATTTATTAGTTGCTTTGTTGTGGCCTCAGTATAGTTTAATCAGATTTTACCTCACTGACAACCGCAATTATATCTTACTGATTCATCGTGTAAAATAAGGCTATGCTGATTAATGATCATTTTTTACTTTTCTTGATTTCATATGATTCTACCTTTCAGAATATTTACTATCTTTTCTACAACTAGTGATCAGCACAGTGGCATAGCAGTAGAGATGCTGCCTTACAGTGCCAGAGACCCAAGTTTGATCCTGACTACAGATGCGTTTGCACGATCTCCCTGTCACCGCATGGGTTTTCTCCAAGTGCTCTCGTTACTTCCCACACCTCCAAAACATGCAGGTTTGCAGGTTAATTGGTTCCTGTAAATTGTCCCAAGAGTATGGGATAGAACTAGAGTACAGGGTGATTGTTGGTCAGCGTGGACTCGGTGGGCTGAAGGTCCTATTTCCATGTTGTATCTCTAAACTAAACTAAACTGAATTAAAGTAAACTAAACTAAACTATTGCAAAAAACACAGATCCACAGTTTCCTTGGTTACTATTCAAAATCTTTTCTCAGGTTAGAACCATGCTTTTCTTTCTCCAGATTCCTTTGGACTTTACATTTTTAATGACTGCCTTGAAATATCAATAATTTATTATTCCTTCAATGCTCCATTTGAAGTTGGTGAGACCGGGATGCTTTACTCACTTTCAATTTCCTCCTTGATGAGTTCTTCATGGTGCTTCTTACCAATTCCTTTTATGCTTTGATTTTAACTATGCATGAGGATGGCTAAAATCCAACTCATTTGTAATTGCTGACACAAAGAAGTCATTAACGACATCTGCTGTTTTGTAATCACTTTTCCACAAGTTCTCCCCAGTTCCCTGAGGCGGCCCATTGCTTCCTTATTTGCATTTACTTCTAATATGTTTACAGAACTCTCTCGCTCTCCCCTTTTCACTGTATGATGCAACATTAACCTCATTATTTATTTATGTTATATTGCTTGTGCTCGTCTAGATATGCAATCAATGTGGGATTTTGTTTTTAAAATCCCTCATACATAACAAACCTTTCTTTGCTGCTCAAACAATCTCCTACTTTCTGACACACTTGTTTCGGTAAAATGTCTCTAATTATTTATCTGAAAATTTACGCGTTGAATTTATATTATGTTACAGGTGTATATGAATTCAAAATTTCAAAAGTCTTTTATTGTCACATGTGCAAATTAAGGTACGGTGATATTCGTATTACCGTACGGCCATACTAAGAAAAGCAAGAAGACACACAACTACATAAAAGTTAACAGAAATATCCAGCACAGCGGATTCCTCACATTCCTCACTGTGATAAAACGCAATAAAGTCTAATCTTCTTCTCTCATTTTTCTCCCACTGTCAGGGCAGTTGAACCATCCACAGTCAGGACGATCAAAGCCCCCCCTCCAGCCGGCAGTCGAAGCTCCCGTGTCGGGGCGATCGAAGCTCCCATGTCGGGGTGGTCAAAGCTCCTGCAGCTTGGAGCTCCCGAAGTCAGTCTCTAACCAGGAATCGCGAGCACCGCGATGGGAAGTCCAGCAGGCTCCCGCAGTTGGAGCTCCCAGTCGGTCTCCAGCAAAGGCCTCCAGCTCCTCGATGTGAGGCCACAGTGCAGACGGAGATACAAAAAAAATCTCATCTCCATCGAGGTAAGAGATTAAAAAAATCTCTGTTGGCGAGGCAGCCATTGCTGTCACCACCTGGTGGAAGAATTCAATACTCCCATTTCCTTCTACTTTCCAACATTATTTGGTAAAATTACCCTAATTATATCTCTGTAAAATTTACTCTCAGCAATGATGCTATCTTGCAGGTGTGTATGAATTCAATACTCTCATTTCCTTTCTTATCACTTCAAAGTCTATTTTGCTTGTATTTGTCAATCATGCTCGTATTTGGCCATCTTGCTCTTTGCAGAGGGATCAGGGGTAATGGAATTTGGGGTATGCTGATGTTAGTGGCGGACAAATGAGAATCGGTGTTGTTTATGTATTGGGAAGGAAGAAGAAACAATTTAGAAAGAATGTCCTGAAGGGAAACCGAGCCAATTTGGAGAGAACCCTGGAGGCTTAGTTGAAAATAATGAAAAAAAAGCATACTCCAAAATTCTATTTCCACTGTGTGGGAGATGTACAGCTGCCCTAAAGCTAGAGAATGATGGACCAAGGTTTAACATGTAGCTACCAGAATTGAGGTTGGAAGCAGTGCAGGAATTTGTTCAGTCGATGGCCTGCCCTATGACAAAGGCTGAGAGATCAAGAAAGGGTAGAAAGGTGTCAAAGATAGTCTGAGTAAATTTGAGGGCAGTGTGGATGTTAGTAGTAAAGTTAATTAAATCAACAAATTCTGCACGGTTTTGGAGACAGCCTCAATGCAGTCATCGATGTGGCAGAGAAAGAGTTTGGGGATGGTTCTAGTGTATGTTTGAAACAGGACTGTTCAACGCATCTGGCAAAAAGGCTGACATAACTGGGGCCCATGTGAGTGCTCATATCTACACCTTTAACTTAAAGAATGTGAGAGGAATTAAAAGAGAAGTTGTTCGGGTGAGGACAAGCTCTGCCAAACAGAGGAGAGTGTTAATAGAGGGAAATTGATTGAGTTTAAGTTCACGGAAGAACTGGAGGGCCTGAGACCGTCTTGGTGGGGGAGGTGTGTAAAGGAATTGGACGTCCACGGTAAAGATGAGGCAATGGAAGGCTAGAAAGTTAATGAAGAGTTGTAGGGCGTGTGGGGTGTCTCAGATGTAGGTCAGAAGGGACAGGATAAAGAGGGATAGGATGGAATCAAAGTAGTTGGGGATGTGTTCTGTGGAGCAGGCAGAAACAATCAGACTCCCAGGGCAGTTCTGTTTGGGTATTTTTGGAAGGAGAAAGAAGCAGGCAATGTGGGGCTGGGGAAATTATAAGGTTGAAGGCTGTGGAATGGAGATAGCCTGAAGTGATGAGATCGGAAACAGTCTAGGTAATGATGGCTTGGTGTTCAACTGAGGGGTCATGGCCAAGAAGTAGCAATGAGGAGGTGCTCAAGAGCTGCAGTCTGACATTCTTAGAATAGTTCCCGTTCATAGAATGGTTGCTAATTTTGGTCTGGATTGAACCACACAATATTAATGAATGTGTGGATAAACCCCAGGGGGCGCTGTCCTGTACGGCTGCCGGTCCAGCAGCTGTCCGTTTTTATCACTTTAAAAAAATATATATATTTAGTACGTTAAGTGTGTAGTTGGGGGTTTCATCGTTTTATGTGTGGGGAGAGGGGGGGGGGGGGGGGGGAGGGGGGGGGGGGGGGGGGGAAACTGCTTTTCAAGTCCCTACCTGGTCGGAGAGGCTGCCTTCCTCCGAGCAGCACCTTCGACCCATCCTCGTGGCCTACCAGCGGGGCCTGGAGTGGCGTTTCCTGAGGGGACCTGGCCAGAACCTCGGCTTCAGTGGCGGCACAGCGCTGGAGCGCTATCGCGGAGCGGGCGATGCCTTGCCTGGGTCACCATGTTGGAACCCCGGTATGCTGGGATCTGCCGAATGAATATCGCGGAGCTGCAGGTCTGTGGAGCGGCCAGCTGCAGGCGGCAGCGCTGACTTTAACATCGCGAGCCTGGGATCTCTCACCGAGATCGTCAGTGGTGGAGCTCCATCCAGTGGGCTTGGCTTGGAAACCGCTGTCTCCAGTAAGGAAGCGGCCATTCCAGGCACCCCAAGCTGCTGAGAGGGTTCTCCCGACGTCGGAGCACAGCACAATAGAACCATTGTGGGGGGATGTTTTTGGATAGATATATGAAGATGAGGAATTTAGAGGCACATGGGCCAAATGCAAGCAAATGGGACAAGCCCAAAATGTCAAATTGGTTGGCTGTGACAAGTTAGTCTGAAGGGTCTTTTTCCATGTTGTATGGCTCTATGACTCAATGACTCCAAAGTTTTCAGTCAGCTTCCCTTTCTCTTCTTCTCTTCTATCAGCAGCTGTGAACTCCGAACATGCAGTTTGTAGTGTCGACCTGTAATAAAATAAACATAAGCAGTGTGCATTTCCTCTGCAGAGTGTTTAGTTTAGTTTAGAGATACAGCATGGAAACAGGCCTTTGGGCCCACCGAATCAGCGCCGCCCAGCGATTCTCTGTACATTAGCACTATCATACACACAAGGGACAATTTACCTTTTTTTTAACCGAACCTACAAACCTACAAGTCTTTGGAGTGCGGGTGGAAACTGGAGAGCCTGGAGAAAGCCCACGCGGTCACGAGGAGAATGTACGCACTCCATACAGAACCTGGCGGACTGGTGCGCACGTAACAACGTGTCACTAAACACCTCCAAGACCAAGGAGCTGATTATTGACTTCAGGAGGTCCCATAATGGAGAATACACCCCAATCTCCATTTACGGGGAAAGTGTGGAGAGAATGTCCAGCTTTAAGTTTCTGGGCACTCACATTTCAGAGGACCTCACATGGCCCACCAACACCGTTGCCATGTTCAAGAAGGCACAGCAACGACTGTTCTTCCTGAGGACATTAAAAAAGACTGGTCTCCCCAGCAGCTGCTGACAACCTTCTACCGCTGCACCACAGAGAGCATATTAACGTATGGCATCTCTGTGTGGTATCTCAGCTGCACGGAGGCGGAGAGGAGAGCTCTTCAGCGCGTCATCCACAGAGTGCAGAGGATTATGGGGACACAGCTACCAGCCTTGGAGAGCATCTACCACACACGGTGCCTCAGGAAGGCCGGCTGCATCCATAAAGACTCCTCACACCCTTGTAACGGACTGTTCGAACTACTTCCCTCCGGCAGACGTTACAAGGCCTTCTATGCCCGAACCTCCAGACTCAGAAACAACTTTATTCCCAGAGCTATAGCGGCTCTGAACCGGCCCTGCTGAGTGTCCCCCACCCCCCCTGGACTGTCTCCCTCAGATGGTCACGTCGCACAGTTTATTTATTTATTTTATTTTTTTGACATCGGTTGGAAGCTGCATACTAAATCTCGTTGCACTGATGTGCAATGACAATAAAAGATATAATTATTATTATTATTATTATTATTATTATTATTATTATTATTATTATTATCATCATCTCTGGCCCTGTAAGGCAGCAACTCTACCGCAGCACCACCGTGCAGCCCAAACTGAAAGATGAGCATATGCAGGTTTGTGAGTAGCTCTAAAATAACGGGTCAAGCAGTGGAGGAAAATGGACAGATGCCATTTTAGGATGGCATCCTTCCTCAGACTTCATCAGACCAGCATCTGCAGTCTCTTGTGTCTCTATCCCTGACACATTTGGTTTGAGTAATTTATTTCAAGGTAGAGCAGCCAGTGGAAAGGCATATCATAACACCGATGAAGTGGAAGTTCCTTGTTCGAAACAATTTCTCAGTGGATTGCGGGAGAGCAAGTTTACTATTCAACCTCCAAAATCTTTAGCATTCATCTGGTGTTCAAGCAAATATTCCACAGTTAAAAATTCCTATGCTCACCTTTCCAAACTGCCATGAATCTTCATACGCAACAATAAAATTCCAAAACTGGAACCATCTGCTTTTGTTTCAGTGCCTGATAACTAGTGTAGCTCTCAGCTACATGCATCATTTGTTTAAATTAATAATTTCACAGTCTATACACACAATGCATATTGAAGCAATGTCCTAATTGCTACTATTCTTCGACACTTCAGCTGATGCTGATATGGCATGATAATTGATCGACTTAAAGCCTATTCATTGTTAAATTTACTTCATACTGGAATTTGAAAATATATGATCTGGTCACAGCTTCAATTTTGGCTCGAAACTACTGAATTATTGAAAAATAATTCTTATATGACTCAATTCCCCACACTGGAGGAACCGAGTTGGTTAGAAATGAAAAAGAGATCCCAACGGTATGGGTTTTGTGATGCTTGTTATGGAGATATGGGACCTTTCACTGACGTATTTAAATTGGATGCTTGTTTTAACTTTTCCAGCAGAAACGTTAGACTTGGTGCAGCCAGGAGTGGGAGGTGGGAGGCAGGAAGCAGAGGAGCAAGAAATAAGCTGCAAGAAGTACTCAATGGGTTGAGTGGCATCTGTTCAGGCAAAGGGATCGTCGACATTTCAGCCTGAGACCCTGTTTCGTGACTGAGAATGGATGGGGAAAATTAACCAGTATGTAGAAGTGAGAGCAAGGGGTGAGACAGAGGTGATGGGTGGAAATAGATGAGGGAGTGGAGGATCAGCAGATGGAGTCAGGTGGGGGAGAAGGAGAGCATGATTGTTGAGGCAGTGGCTGGTGGATGATGGAAGAGGTAATGTGTGAAAATAACGGGATGGGTTGGGGGTGATGGGAGGAGGAGAAGGGGCTGGTGGCAGGAGGAGGAGCATGATAGTGAGGGAGACCCTGGTGGGAGTATGAAATTAATAGAGGGGGAGTGGGCTACCTGAAATTGGAAAATCCAATGTTCTACCCAAGCAGAATTTGATGAGCTGTACTTCTAGATTATATTTTGTCTCAAAGAGGTAGTAGAGGTGAGAAATTGATGTGGGAATGGGAAGCGGGATGTAATCACATGCTCAGGATGGCCATTGCGGACTGCAAAATGGTTCCTTATGCCCCTGTCCCACTAACGCCCCTGTCCCACTTAGGAAACCTGATCGCAAACCTCTGGAGACTTTGCGCCCCGCCTAAGGTTCCCGTGCGGTTCCCGGAGGTTGCAGGTGGTTGCCGGAGGTTGCAGGTAGTGGAATAGGTAGGGAGACTGACAAAAACCCCTGGGAACCTCACAGAAACCTTGGGTGGGGTGCAAAGTCTCCAGAGGTTTCCATTCAGGTTTCCTAAGTGGGACAGGGGCATAAGTCTACGCTTGGTTTTTCCATTTTAAAACGTCCACATCATGAGCACTGAATGCAGTACATGAGGAGCTGTACTTGAATTTCTACCTCGCCTGCAAAGCCTGTTTATGTTCCTGAATGGAAGTGAGGGAGGAGGTTTAGTTTAGTTTAGTTTAGAGGTACAGCATGGAAACAGGTCCTTCAGCCCACCAACTCTGCACTGACAAACAAATAACCGTGCACTAGCTTTATACTGCACACTAGGAACAATTTACAAAAGCCAATTAACCTACAAACCTGCACATCTTTGAGATGTGGGAGTAAATCAGAGTACTTGGAGAAAATCCATGTGGTCACAGGGAGAACGTACAAACTCCGTACTGACAACACCTAGAGTCAGGATCAAACCTGGATCCCTGGTGCTGTGAGGTAGCATCTCTGCCCGCTGCACCACTGTGCCCACCCCTGGTGGATGGGACAAGTGTTGCACCTTCTTCAGGGGGCATGGTGACAATGGACAAGAGGGACAGGGAGTCACAGAGAAGGTGATCCCTGCAAAAAGCAGAGAGGTTGGGAGGTGGGAAGCTGTAGCTACTGGCGGGATCCCGTTGGTGCTGGCGGATGCAGGGAATGCTGGCTTCACAAGGACTCCTGGTGAACAATGGGGAAGGACTTCCCACAAAACCCATTCTTCCCAACGGAGCCTTCAAACTCCTTGCTGTGATTACTTTGAGACAGGAGGCATCTTTCTTTGAATAACACATAACATCATATCCAACTTCATTAGGCTTTTCAGGCACATTTAGATGATGCTTAATTTTACAGGGTTGGACATCCCAGATATCTCCACCTACAAAGGAATTATTCCAATACCTGTTAAGGAAGTTGCTAATGGGAAAAGAGAAAATATGTATACAAACTGTAGAGAACTAGTACAGATAACTGGGGCTGGATATGTAGCAATGACATCCACAGTTAATACAGTATGTGTAGTAAGGAACTACAGATGTTGGTTTATACTGACAATAGACACAAGGTGCTGGAGCAACTCAATGAGTCAGGCAGCATTTTCGGAGATCCTGCCTGACCTGCTGAGTTGCTCCAGCTTCTTGTGTCTATCCACAGTTAATACTGTATGACAGATGCAGCAGGACTTGGTTAACAGATAGAACAGCTGAAAGGTAATATACTGTGGGTGGCAGCAATGGGATTTAAAGATGCTGACACATCACTAAGATAGGGGAAGATGCAGCACAAGTATTCCGTAAGGAAGTTATATAGCTAGGTCTTACGAGGGGACAATAAATAGAAATACAGTCAGTGTGTGTAACATTTCTCAGGGAGAGCACAGGGAGCATGTGTGTGGTGTCTATTCCAACTGGCTGTTGTCCCAGGTACTGGATGGCATTCTGCATTTAGTCAACTAACAAGTCCCCAGTTGGATATCGACTCAACAACAGAAGCAGTGGAGTCAGGATACACAACCTAACTGCCACCTAAGATCGATCGCTGCCCGTAGCCAGTCAAGTGTATCAGATACACCAAGACGCCTGGGAACATATATTATAGGTTACACAAAAAAGCTGGAGAAACTCAGCGGGTGCAGCAGCATCTATGGAGCGAAGGAAATAGGCAACGTTTCGGGCCGAAACCCTTCTTCAGAATTTCCTTCGCTCCATAGATGCTGCTGCACCCGCTGAGTTTCTCCAGCTTTTTTGTGTAACCTTCGATTCTCCAGCATCTGCAGTTCCCTCTTAAACATATATTATAGGACTGGTTCTTCATGCTGCACATCAGCTGAAGAATAATACTTTTGCCTTATACCACGTGCATGTTATTAAACAGCATAGACAGAGAGCTTGGATAGCATAGAACAGAGAACAGTACAACACAAGAATAGGCCCTTTAGCCTATAATGTCTGTGCTGAACAAGGTGCCAAGTTAAACTGATCTTCCAACTTCCTTAAGGGGTTGGACAGGCTAGATGCAGGAAGATTGTTCCCGATGTTGGGGAAGTCCAGGACAAGGGGTCACAGCTTAAGGATAAAGGGGAAATCCTTTAAAACCGAGATGAGAAGAACTTTTTTCATGCAGAGAGTGGTGAATCTCTGGAACTCTCTGCCACAGAGGGTAGTTGAGGCCACTTCATTGGCTATATTTAAGAGGGAGTTAGATGTGGCCCTTGTGGCTAAGGGGATCAGGGGGGTATGGAGAGAAGGCAGGTACGGGATACTGAGTTGGATGATCAGCCATGATCATATTGAATGGCGGTGCTCGAAGGGCCGAATGGCCTACTCCTGCACCTAATTTCTATGTTTCTATGTTTCTCTGCCTGCATATGATCCATATCCCTCCATACCTTCCATACGGATGTGCCTATCCAAAAGCCTCTTAAATGTCACTATCATATTTGCCTCCATCACCGGCACTGGCAGCACGTTCCAAACACCCATCTCTCTCTGTGAAAAAAAATAGTCCTGCACACCTTCTTTAAATAATCCTGCACATTCTCACTTTAATGCTATGCCCTCTAATCTTTGACATTTCCACGTTCAGAGAAATGTTCAGAGTGTCTACCCAACCTATGCCTCTCACAATTTGATATACTCATCATGTTCTATCAGTCTGAAGAAGAGTGTCGACAAAATGCCACCTACCCATGTTCTCCTGAAATGTTGCCTGATCCACTGAATTGCTCTAGCACTCTGTGTCTTTTTTTGGGAAACTAGTAACTGCAGTTCCTTGTTTCTCCATGTTCTATCAGCTCTTTTGTTTTGTTTTGTGTTGATAGCATGATTAATCTTCTGGTACCACTCACCTAGATTATCGATCTCCCTCCAGTACCCTTGACTCGTCATTTGGAAATATCTAGAAATATCTGCAAATCTGTCTATAAATATCTATAAATACCTGCAGTGTTTTTAGTTCTTTCGGTTTTCTAGATACCTTAACCTCCCCTCCTATTCCACGCACTCCATGTGGACCAACTGAGAAGGGAACATCACTTTGTTCACATCAACCGTATCACCTACAAAGATAACAGAGTGGAGGTAGTGCAATATTGCTGTAAGCATTGGTTGAAGATGTTAATCTGGTCAGAGATTCTGGAGAAGCCCGTTTAGATCCTGCTAGCTACATATTTCTTTCTAAATTAATGTCATCATGCAGGACGATTCGGTATGATGCAAAATACAATGCATAGGGAAATTTTTAGTGCTGTAATAAGAGCATATATAATTGTTGTTTTTGATGTACTGGGTGCTAACGGCAAGACTAGAGTGTTCAGTTAAAAAATCTCTAAGACAACTAATTGGATTCTTGGGGTGTGATTTTTTTTTTAGGGAAAGGGGAAGGATTAGACCATTCGGCCCATCAACTCTACTCCGCCATTCACCAGATGAACTAGACTGTCAGCATTAATTGTAACTGTTTATTTTCAGCTCTTTTTTTAAATTCTGTTCCAATATTTATCCAAACTTTTATTTTGTTGATTATATCTCCACTAACATAATGTAATTTATGCCCTTTGATCAATATCGTTGATTATATTTGCGGGGAAGGGTATTGTCTGATTGCCTTAATGCTGGAGTTGTTTCCACTTAAAATGTAATCTAGTTTGGTCAAGCCATTGTTTCGGAATTAAATTCCCAAATATATTGTGAGACTGAGATATTTGTTGCAGTAGATTTATTTTTCATAAGGGACTAATTATCCAGTCCATGCAGAAAATGAGTAAGTTGAAGCAAATAAATGAGAATACTCTGTTTCAGGCTGCATTGATTTTCATTTATTTAGATTAAAGCTTGAATGTAATCCTAAGACATTCTTTCGAAATTCTAGCAATACGCAACTCAACTTAGCTTCATTTCAAATGACAAAACCTGAGGATGTTTGTTATCAAATTTCAGGACAAGGATAACTAGATCAGACCCATGGCCTATAGATTGGTTGACAGCTACACCCAAGGTCAGTCAGTCAGTCAACAGTCAGATGAGTCAAAGTTTAAAGGAGCGCGCTGGGCAATTTATTTTATACAGAGGGTGGCGAGTGCCTGGAACATGTTGCCGGTGGTGGTGATCGAGGCAGATGGTATAGTGGCTTTTGAAAGTCTTTTAGATAGGCAGAGGAGGAAAGCAGGGAATGGAGGGATATGGGTTTATATGCAGGCAGATGGGCTGAGCAGCATGTTCGGCTCAGACATTGTGGGCCCAAGGGCCTGATCTTGTGCTGTACTGTTTCATGTTCTATGTCCAACAATTTGATTTGTGGACAATCATACATGGGCGATGAAACCAGTTGAAAGTGAGGCCCCTTGAACAACCAGACAGTTGGATAATCAGCCCAGTCCATCTTTGCACCATTGAACAATCAGCCCCTGAGACAATCAGACCAGTCAACAACTAATCCCTGTTAGAAATCAGACCCAAGGGCTATCAGTGCAATTGAGAACCAGGCCATGGATACTCTGGTTCAATGTACATGTACAATGAGACTCATCATTATTCACGCTAGTTAATCTAACTCATGGACCCTCACTCCCATTGACAATCAGATTCAGGGACAATCAGACCAGCTCACAATCAGATCAGCTCACAATTAGATCGACTCACAATTAGATCAATCAGATCAGCTCACAATTAGATCAATCAGATCACAAACAGACCAGCTCACAATCAGACCAGCTCACAATCAGACCAGCTCACAAACAGACCAGCTCACAATCAGACCAAACAACAGTCAGCCCCATGGCCAATCACACCACTTGACAAACAAAACCATGAATAACCAGCCCAAGATAAATCAGAGCAGGTGACAATCAGGCCCTTGTTAAATAAGACCAGTTTCTAAACAGACCCATGAACAATCAGAGCAATTGGCATCACCTTTTTGAATGGTTAGATTCCTGCTCAAACAAGTCCAGTGAATAATCAGATATTTGACAATCAGATGTGTGAACAACAAGACTCAAGGATAACTAGATCAGTCATCAATCAGAATTACGGACAATCAAATCAGTTGACAATCAGACCTATTGGCAATCAAATCAGTTGATTATCAACCCGTCCACATTGGCCCTGTGAGCAATCAGACGTGAACAATCAGCCACAGGCAATCAGCATCAGATTGGAAAGAATAAATGGCAGCACTGTGGCATGCTGTATCACAGTGCCAGAGTCCAGGGTTCAATCCTGACCTTGGGTGCAAATAATTAGAATGAGAGGAAAGGTGGGAGTGAGCAAGAGGTGAGGGGAAAGGTGACAAAGGGAGCTAGAGATTGGTACTTGGGTGAGGAGAAGATGAACATGGGAAGAGGAAAGGTGTTCTCCACAGATGCTGCCTGTCTGACTTCAGTAGTCTGTCTTTTTTGTGCTCATATGTACATAATATGCCATTTACCTTTCCTGTATTAGTGTCATGTACACTGTGTGTACTATCTCCAAATGATCAGAAGTCTAGCCAGACTGGAGCCTAGCAACTTTGGTTTGCTTGACTGAAACCTGAACTATCATTAGAGCTGCAATATAAATAGGCTCTGTGTATTGCAGTATCTTGCCTTCTTCCCCATTTCCAGAATTTTTGATGTGTTGGTTTATAATTTATGATTTTCTCCGTGGTTTGAAAAATAATTTTAACTTGCATCATTTGTAACCAAAGCCCTTTTTCCCTTCAATGTGTTATTCAGAATGGAACTTAGCAATGGAACAACTCACATTTTGTAAATGCAAATGCATTCTAACCATTAAAAATTTGACATCATTCTATTAAAGTTAAATTGGAAAATGAAATCGTGTAAGCTATGTCCTCATCTCAAAAGAAGCAAATGGCTGTTTCTTTCTGAATGTTCCACCAATAAATACCTCTTATCAGGTACAGCCAGAGTTCAAATATGTCCCTGTTCTCTTAATGAACACTGACAGCAATTGCTCAATTTGTGCAGGATTTCAGGATGATTTTAACATTGCAAAAATAAGAATTGTCTTTACTTCTTTCGGATATTAATATAATTTTGTAAATAGCTTGTGCTAAGCTTCCCCCAGTCTAGTTTTAGAAACATAGAAAATAGGTGCAGGAGTAGGCCCTTTGAGCCTGCACCGCCATTCAATATGATCATGGCTGATCATCCAACTCAGTATCCTGTACCTGCCTTCTCTCCATACCCCCTGATCCCTTTAGCCACAAGGGCCACATCTAACGCCCTCTTAAATATAGCCAATGAACTGGCCTCAACTACCTTCTGTGGCAGAGAATTCCACAGATTCACCACTCTCTGTGTGAAATTTTTTTTTTCTCATCTTGGTCCTAAAAGATTTCCCCCTTATCCTTAAACTGTGACCCCTTGTTCTGGGCTTCCCCAACATCGGGAACAATCTTCCTGCATCTAGCCATTCCAACCCCTTAAGAATTTTGTAAGTTTCTATAAGATCCCCCCTCAATCTTCTAAATTCTAGCGAGTACAAGCCGAGTCTATCCAGTCTTTCTTCATATGAAAGGCCTGACATCCCAGGAATCAGTCTGGTGAACCTTCTCTGTACTCCCTCTATGGGAAGCATGTCATTCCTCAGATTAGGAGACCAAAACTGCACGCAATACTCCAGTTGTGGTATCTCCAAGACCCTGTACAACTGGAGTCGAACCTCCCTGCTCCTATACTCAAATCCTTTTGCTATGAATGCTAACACACCATTCGCTTTCTTCACTGCCTGCTGCTCCTGCATGCCTACTTTTAATGACTGGTGTACCATGACACCCAGGTCTCGTTGCATCTCCCCTTTTCCTAATCGGCCACCATTCAGATAATAGTCTACTTTCCTGTTTTTGCCACCAAAGTGGATAACCTCACATTTATCCACATTATACTGCATCTGCCATGCATTTGACCACTCACCCAGCCTATCCAAGTCACCTTGCAGCCTCCTAGCATCCTCCTCACAGCTAACACTACCCCCCAGCTTCGTGTCATCCGCAAACTTGGAGATGTTGCATTCAATTCCCTCATCCAAAACATTAATAAATATTGTAAATAGCTGGGGTCCCTGCACGGAGCCTTGCGGTACCTCTCTAGTCACTGCCTGCTATTCTGAAAAGGACCCGTCTACTCTTACACTTTGCTTCCTGTCTGCCAGCCAGTTCTCTATCCACATCAATACTGAACCCCCAATACCGTGTGCTTTAAGTTTGCATACTAATCTCTTACGTGGGACCTTGTCGAAAGCCTTCTGAAAGTCCAGATATAACACATCCGCTGGTTCTCCCTTATCCACTCTACTAGTTACATCCTCAAAAAATTCTATAAGATTCGTCAGACATGATTTACCTTTCATAAATCCATGCTGACTTTGTCCAATGATTTCACCACTTTCCAAATGTGCTGCTATCCCATCTTTAATAACTGACTCTAGCAGTTTCCCCACTACCGATGTTAGACTAACTGGTCTGTAATTCCCCGTTTTCTCTCTCCCTTCCTTTTTAAAAAGTGGTGTTACATTAGCTACCCTCCAATCCTCAGGAACTACTCCAGAATCTTAAGAGTTTTGAAAAATTATCACTAATGCATCCACTATTTCTGAGGCTACTTCCTTAAGTTCTCTGGGATGCAGCCTATCTGGCCCTGGGGATTTGTCGGCCTTTAATCCATTCAATTTATCTAACACCACTTCCCAGCTAACGTTAATTTCACTCAGTTCCTCCATCTCATTTGACCCCCCAGTCCACTGCTATTACCGGCAGATTATTTACGTCTTCCTTAGTGAAGACAGAACCAAAGTAGTTATTCAAATGGTCTACCATGTCCTTGTTCCCCATGATCAATTCACATGTTTCTGACTGCAAGGGACCTACATTTGTTTTAACTAATCTTTTTCTCTTCACATATCTATAAAAACTTTTGCAGTCAGTTTTTATGTTCCCTGCCAGTTTTCTTTCATAATCTATTTTCCCTTTCCTAATTAAGTCATTTGTCCTCCTCTGCTGGACTCTGAACTTCTCCCAGTCCTCTGGTAGGCTGCTTTTTCTGGCTAATTTGTATGCTTCATCTTTTGTTTTTGATACTATCCCTGATTTCCCTTGTTATCCATGGATGCACTACCTTCCCTGATTTATTCTTTTGCCAAACTGGGATGAACAATTTTTGTAGTTCATCCATGCAGTCTTTAAATGCCTTCCATTGCCTATCCGCCGTCATTTTAGTCAATAAAGTACTGAATCAAGCACGAGCAACTAAACTTTATTTTGGATAACACAACATAAATTCACCTTTACAATACCTAACCATTCGATCCAAGTATCTGCTTGGCCAACCCTTCCAGCCTCGTGTAAGCAAAGACACTCCAAAAGGTTATGCAGTCCCATGCATTCTTCCAGAAGATTGACATTGGACCTCGTGGGAGCTATCTTTTATAGGTCCCCGAACCTCGAGGGGCCAAACCACATGGAGGTGGTTTCTATACAGTCCAATAACACATATTGATTATGACAGTACATGCTTGACAATTCCCTAACCCAATAATATAGTAACTAATACATTGTATTTGAAAGGAGCTTCTAGAAAGAAGCTAACACAGATGAATAATGCAACATGTGCCTTGAGATTCAGACAACCCAGACAAAGTTTAACATTTCAACCAATCAACAACTATCCAAATAAGGCTTCACAACATTGTTTACACTATGTATATCTGGTTTGCATTGACCCAATCAGTTCCATGCATTTTACACGTTATTGTAGGACTTCTGCATATGTTCCATTCTTTCTCTGCAGCTCTTCTCTAGGCCACAGACAAACTGGTGCCATTCAGCAGCTTGTCTCAGTTCTGCAAAGGTACATTTAACTTGACCAAAATGGCCTAGCAGCAGCACAGAAACCAACTTTTTACCACAGAGTTGACTTGCTTGTCAAACTTTAATGCGGAATCAAATGTCACGCCAAGGTTTTTGAAGTGCAGTTTGACAAAGGAGGTTCGGCTTCCAAGGCTGCCTGTTATCGTTTGATGGGGTCGGAGGGGCCGAGTAGGATGACCTCAGACTTGCTCTCGTTAAGTTGGAGGAAGTTCTGAGCCATCCCACATTTTAAATCCTCAAGGCAGTGCATGAGGCTGTTTAAATTAGACCGGTTGTTGGGTTTCAGGGGGAGATAGAGCTGTGTATCATCTACATAGCAGTGGAAAGAAATGCCACACCTTTCAATAACTTGACCGAGGGGGAGCATGTAGAGAGAGATGATAATGGGGCCTAGGATGGAGCCATGTGGAACCCCACAGAAAAGGCTAGCTGGTGAAGAGAAAGAATTGCCTATGTTGGTAAAGAAACACCTGTTTTTTAGGTAGGAAACGAACCAGTCAATTAGGATGGTATGGTCTACTGTATCAAACGCTGTGCTGAGGTTGAGAAAGAGCAGGATAGCTCAGTCGCCAGAGTCGATGGCGAGAAGCAGGTCTTTGTGTACCTTCAACAAGGCAGACTCTGTGCTGTGGTGGGCCCTGAAACCTGATTGGATGGAATTTTGGTGTAGGTAAGGCATTAGTTGGTCTAGAATTAACTTTTCAATTACTTTTGAGAGGAAAGGCAGTTTGTAAATAGGTCTGTAGTTACTAGGCAAGGTGGGGTTTTTTCAGGAGTGGCTGAATCACCGCATGCTTGAAACAGGTTGGAACAGTGCCAGTGGCCAGAGAACTGTTGATGATAGAGAAGATACTGGGACTGACTGTTGCAAAGACATCCCTCAGAAGGGCAGTGGGAACAACGCCAAGGGGGCAGGTTGCAGGTTTCATAGTGGAGACAAGCTTTATTAGGGACAATAGAGTAACGTGTTGGAAGCAGTCTAATTTAGAAGAACAGACCAAAGAGACAGCTAGTCACGGGTTGGAGGTGAAATATTCGTTCTGATGTTGTCAACTTTACTGGTGAAAAAAGTAGAGAATTCTTCGCACTTGGCAGGGGACCCAGCTAAGCTAGTACTGGGGGCGGGACATATGATAGAGGTAATAGTACTAAATAGGACCTTGGAATTTTGAGCGTGTTTGGAAAGATCAGAGAAGTATTGTGATCTCGCAGACTTTACTGCTTCCTGGTATTTTAATACCATGGCTGCTCCAATTTAGCCAGGATTAACAATGTCATACTGCTTAGATTTAGGCTTGTTAGTGGCATTTTATTTGCGTCTATACACCTGTTAAGTCATAAGGTTGTCATTGAATTGCATACGTTAAGCTATTCGATACCTTCATAATGATACCATCATTGTATAATGAAAATAGCAAGTAGCAATATGATTTTAAAAAAATGCAGTTTGTCATCCGTTCACAACAACACAAGTAACATGATAATGCAGTGGAGTAGGTTTCCTCATGTACCTGCAAAAATGATACAATTTCATAAATCTTTGGACAGAAGATATTGAGGTGCAGAAACAATGAGCATTAAAGGAGTTTGCCACTGATTGACCTACTGTAATTGTGCCATAAATTCTAAAGTTATATATGTTAATATGCTCCTATTACAGTTTAAAGGATTTTTGATGATGTAATTGTAATTTTATTGATCTCAGACTTGCAACACACTTAATACCAGTACTGTATAATAAATGAGAATTTAAGAGGTTTGATCAGACAGTTCCCATGAAGATTAAAATTACAATTAAAATTAATCTTCATTGAAGACATTTTAAAGATTATGATTATTTGCATTAATATTAATAAAATCAGCACAGGAACAAGTTCATTAGTATTGCTCCAGATTTGAAAAGGTTATATAGTCTAGCACTGATAATGCAGTAGCATTTAAAGACTGAAAAGTTTGAGTTTAAAATCCCCTTTGTGCTTTATCGAAAGTTAAAGTAGTTCCATTTAGATCTGCTTGGTGGTGGGGTCTTTCTAACCTATTGTTCCAATCTTGAGGAAAACCTCTGAAAATGACTTCTAATTACTACTTTTAATTTCACTATGAAATCAAATTTTCCTGAACACGCCCACTCCATTGTTGTTGCCTGCATCAATCATCGACCTTTTTGGTCGTGTGTTGTCCAAAGTTGAGCCCTGATCTGCTGGGGTTTTCCTGGCATCACACTAGGGACAGCCCTTTCTGATCCATCTCCAGTTGGATGGAGTGCAGTTCCCTTTCATCCGAATGAGAAAAAGTATGTTATTTATTTTTTACTTATTTTAAATATAATTATTTTGATTTTTTTTTTAACGATTTAAAATTGTCAGAAAATGTAATTTTTTAAAATCTCATCGGAAACATAAAAAATTTTAAAGCCTCGCAATATCGACAAGTTTAAAGATTTAAATGTTTCCAATGAGATTTTTAAAAGTTACCCGAGAGACATTTTACATCATCAAATGTAATTAAAATATAAATTAGTAAAAAAATCAGTAACATACCTTAATCAAGGTTGACTGAGTTGAATACTGAGTTGAATTTGGGCAGTGCAGTGGTGTAGCGGTAGAGTTGCTACCTTACAGCACCTGTAGTCAGGATCGATGTCTGTGCAGAGTTTGTCCAGAGTTTTTGCTGTTTGTACAGTTCTCTCTGTGACGGCATGGGTTTTCTCCGGGTGCTCCGGTTTCCTCCCACATTCCAAAGAAGTGCAGTTTTGTAGGCTAATTGGCTTTTGTAAATTATCCCTAGTAGGTAGGACAGAACTCTGTGTACAGGTGATCGCTGGTCGGCAGGGACTCAATGGGCCTGTTTCCACGCTGTATCTCTAAACAAAACTTAACAAACCAATATTAACATATTAACAGCCACAGCATGGGTTTTCTCTGGGAGATCGATGGTCACCGTGAACTTGGTGGGCTGAAGAGTTTTCACACTGTATCTCTAAACTAAACTAAAGGTCAGGATTGAACTAAGTTCCTGTAGTTATGAGGCTGTAAATCTACTTAGTATGTTACACCAGCTCATCTATTGACAGGGCATTGCTCTTTCAGAGGTCGCTGACTATAAATACTTGTCAATTTCTGGACCATGGGCTTAAAACTACTTTTTCTGTACAGCTGCCAGACCTCTCAATCTTTGGACAAATAACCATTCTTCCTGCAGTAATTGCTACGTAGCCCTTCACCTTTTTTAAATTTCCATTTTTGTTGGTGAAGTTTTGTTGGCTATTACTGGAAAGGATAGCATTTATTGCTCATCCATAGGTGCGCTTGTGAAGTTGGTGGTGAGGTCCCTTCCTTGATAATTGGAGTAACGTGGCTGTTCTATTGTCACTGAGCAGCTTGCTGATACATCTCAGAAGCCCAACAGTCAAACACGATGTTACCATAAAGGGAACGTGAGACTAATGGATTTCCATCACAAGTTTATCTGGTTCATTAAAATTCCAGTTTACTCTGTTACTTCAATTGACATCTTGCAGACCCCATGTGGAATGAGTTCTCTGTGAAAAACATACCCTTACGTTTCCACCTTCTCATTTTAATCCTGTGCTTCTAGACTCCCTTGCCCTGCAAAAAAGATTCTAAAAGAGATTCCAGTCCCGAAGAGTCTGCCCTGGGACTAAGATCTGTCCTATCTATGCTCTCATCTATATAATTAAAACCCTGATCTAGCCCACTTCCTGTTGCACTGCATATTGATTTTAGAAAAAACACTACCACTTACGGCTGTGATCTTTGTCCATCTTCCTCAGAGTCCCCCTCCGCTGCGCAGGACAGGAGGATTTTTCCCATTTATGAAAAATAAAATACTTATTAATGTTTTAAAAATGTTGAGATCCTCTCTCCTGTCAATCACGCCATGAAGGCCACGCCCCTTCTGGTGGGAGGGGAGAGGGACTATAAAACCTGGAAGTGTGGAGGTACCTCAGTTCCCTGCAAGATGGGGGGAGAGAGAGGTCAGAGCTCTCTGAGCTGTGAATAATACTGAACACGTGTCTAGTAAACTGTGAGTGGTTTTACTGACCTGTCAGTGCTCTTAATGTGGTTTGAAAATGTAGTTTGAAAATGTATTTTGAAAATGCAAAAGGTAGTTTGGTTTGAAAATGCATTGAGTATAGAAGCTGGGATGTAATGTTAAAATTGTACAAGGCATTGGTGAGACCAAATCTGGAGTATGGTGTACAATTGTGGTCGCCCAATTATAGGAAGGATGTCAACAAAATAGAGAGAGTACAGAGGAGATTTACTAGAATGTTGCCTGGGTTTCAACAACTAAGTTACAGAGATAGGTTGAATAAGTTAGGCCTTTATTCTCTGGAGCGCAGAAGGTTAAGGGGGGACCTGATAGAGGTCTTTAAAATGATGAGAGGGATAGACAGAGTTGATGTGGACAAGCTTTTCCCTTTGAGAATAGGGAAGATTCAAACAAGAGGACATGACTTCAGAATTAAGGGACAGAAGTTTAGGGGTAATATGAGGGGGAACTTCTTTACGCAGAGAGTGGTAGCGGTGTGGAATTAGCTCCCAGTGGAAGTGGTGGAGGCAGGTTCATTGGTATCATTTAAAAATAAATTGGATAGGCATATGGATGAGAAGGGAATGGAGGGTTATGGTATGAGTGCAGGCAGGTGGGACTAAGGGGAAAAAAAATTGTTCGGCACGGACTTGTAGGGCCGAGATGGCCTGTTTCCGTGCTGTTATTGTTATATGGTTATATGGTTAAAAGGTTTGCTTTGAAAATGCAAATGGTGGTTTGGTTTGAAAATGCAAATGGTGATTTGGTTTGGAAATGCAAAGGTTTGTTTTGAAAATGGTGGTTTGGCTTGAAAATGCAAATGGTGGTTTGGTTTGAAAATGCAAATGATGGTTTGGTTTGAAAATGCAAATGGTTTTTTTATGAAAATGCAAAAGGTTGGTTTGAAAATGCAAATTTGAAAGGGCAAATGGTTTGCTTTGAAAGGGCAAATGGTTTGCTTTGAAAGGGCAAATGGTTTGCTTTGAAAGGGCAAATGGTTTGCTTTGAAAGGGCAAATGGTTTGCTTTGAAAGGGCAAATGGTTTGCTTTGAAAATGCAAAGGCAAGTAATTAAAAGTCAAATCTTGACCACTTCCTGTTTGCGCTGTATATTGATTTTAGAAAAATTGCTACCACTTACGGCTGTGATTTTTGGCCATCTTACTCAGAGCCCCCCTCCAGCTGTCAGGGCCAGGGGATTTTTCCCATAGATGAAAAATAAAAGACTTATTAATGTTTTAAAAAATGTTGAGATTCCCTCTCCTGTCTATCACGCCATGAAGGCCACGCCCTTTCCGGTGGGAGGGGGAGGGACTATAAAACCCAGAAGTGTGGATGTGCCGTAGTCGCTGCAAGATGGTGGAGGGAGAGGTCACGACTCTCAGTCTGAGCTGTGAGTAAACTGAATACTGGACACATGTCTACTAAACTGTGAGTGTGGTTTTATGTGGTTTATTTGGAACTGTGTTTGGAAGGAATAAATGTTTTTATGTGCCTTTTGACTGCGCCGCTAATTAAAAAGCGTGCCTTTAGACTGCGCCGCTAATTGAAAAGTGTGCTTTTTGACTGCGTGTGTTTGTGTGTGTGATTTTTGTGTGTGCGTGTGTCCCTGTGTGCGTGTGTGTGTGGGTGTCCCTGTATGTGTGTGTCCGTCCCTGTGTGTGTGTCCGTCCCTGTGTGTGTGTCCGTCCCTGTGTGTGTGTCCGTCCCTGTGTGTGTGTCCGTCCCTGTGTGTGTACATCCCTGTGTGTGTGTGTGTCCCTGTTGGAGTACTTGGAGTGCTGTGGGGTTGGACTTGCTGCCTCAACTCCGCTTAGAGTGCTGTGAGGTTGGATTTGCTGCCTCCACTCTGATTGGAGTGCTGCGAGGCTGGACTTGCTGCCTGCACTCTGCTTGGAGTGCTGTGAGGTTGGACTTGCAATGTTTTAAGACACATTCACATTTTAAACTTTAATAAATCCTTTTTACACTTGCCATGTCTGCGTATTATTCATCACAATGGAACCTAATAGGCAGGAATGGCTGCGCTGTTGGAGAGCCACTAAGTGTGCATGGGGTAAAGGTTGAGGGGAGATGGACTGATTGTGTGGGGGGGGGGGGGGAATGGCAAGGAGCAGAGTTGTGGGGTGAAGGGAGGTGGGGTGATTGAGTGAACTACCACCGCATCAGCTGTAAGTGATTGAAGTGCCAGCCCAGCAGCCATGACTTAGTGAACTGCAAGTCCAAGAATCCATTTAAGTCCACAATGTCCATACTAGCTCTCTGGAAACATGTCCCTTCAGCCCATCACACCCATACTAGCGCTCCAGAGATCCACACAAGGATAGACTTTCCTCCCTCATTGCTGTGATCTGTAAAATAAGATGAAAATGTCTAAAATTGATTGTCGACCCTCCCCCCCCCTTCTCTCTCACAGAGTCTGTCACCTGTTTTCAGCAGAATTTCTGGCAGTGACTGAGCTGCCATGCCTCAATGACTGAGCTGCCAGCCTAAGTATCCACTCGGCCCACAATTTCCATACTAGCCCTCTGAAAACCAGTCCCTTCGGCCCACAAAACCCATGTTAGCGCTCCAGAAATCCCCCCCTCCCCATTGATCAGCAATATTGGAATTGGTGGAGAGTTGGAACATTGCGTTGGGGGACCAGCACTCCCGTGTGATGCTGGGACCCTCTATAAGGTTAACCCTCGGCCTCTTATTTTTCTATGTGAAGAAACGCAACCCTTCCAAACTCTCCTTGTAGCAATAGCCATCCATTCGAGGCAACATCCTCATGAATCTCTTCTGTTTTCACTCTACTGCTATCACATCGCATCTATCCAGTGGTGTGGTAACCAGAACTGTACACAATATTGTAATCAATGTGTTGTCCTACCCCTTATATTGCTGTAGCTCTTTTGGTTAGTAAAATAGCTTGCATGCCATCATGAAACAAACATAAGATGTAGTTGAATTTCCATGAGCAATTGAATTTAGGGAGGATGTACAGGCAGTTTTGCTGTAACACAACAGTTGCATTCCTAAGAAACCTTGTGTTACTGAAAATGTTTTTTTTCCCTTAAACAATAGACAATAGTGTAGTGCCAGTAATATGTTTGTGGCTGCAGGAGTCAGTACTTTAGAAGCTATCCTAAGACGTCACATGTATAAATTCATTTGCAGGATAAATGACTCTAAAAATGTAATTATTGTGGCCTTGTCAAACATAAGGGTTAGCACTACACGCTACGAATCCCAGCTGTGGAGACACTGGTATCGTTGTCTCATTGTAGGACATTGATCATTCTTTTAATCTGGATTTTTAACTTATGTATTGTGTTTAAAAAATATATAGAATTTATGATGCTTTTATAAGTGATATACTAAGATTTTATATGTACTTTATGATATTTAATATGCAATGCATTTTTTAATGTAATGTTGCCCCTTGTCTGGACCTCGAGTCCATAATAAAGTTTATTATTATTATTAAAATGAATAGGTGCAGGAGTAGGCCATTTGGCCCTTCGAGCCAGCATCGCCATTCAATGTGATCATGGCTGATCATCCCCAATCAGTATCCCGTTCCGCCCTATCTAGCTCTCTCTTGAAACCATCCAGAAAACCTGCCTCCACCACCCTCTGAGTCGGAGAATTCCACAGACTCACCACTCTCTGTGGAAAAAAAGTGTTTCCTCATCTCCGTTCTAAACGGCTTACACCTTATTCTTAAACTGTGGTCACTGGTTCTGGACTCCCCCAACATCGGGAACATGTTTACTGCCTCCAGCCTGTCCAAACCCTTAACAATCTTATATGTTTCAATAAGATATCCTCTCATCCTTCTAAACTCCAGAGTGTACAAGCCCAGCTGCTTCATTCTCTCAGCATATGACAGTCCCGCCATCCCGGGAATTAACCTTGTAAACCTACGCTGCACTCCCTCAATAGCAAGAATGACCTTCCTCAAATTAGGGGACCAAACCTGCACACAATACTCCAGGTGTGGTCTCACTAGGGCCCTGTACAACTGCAGACATGATCATCACCTCCATGTGTCAATGTCAAAAGTAACTTTTAAATAATTCACTAGTTACTGATCAAAATTGTCTCTTAACCAGTTCAGTCCTCATAATACAAATAGACTTCCCTAATTCATGAGCCTCATGTTATCCAATTTGTGTTATGGAAATCTGTGCTATAGCAGAACCATCTATTTTATAATCTCTCCCGAGTGATGGAGCCAAAAGCTTTTGTGAGGTCCGTGTACAATAATCAGTGCTGCCCTCTGTATTTTTCTTGGAGATGTCATGCATTGAAGATAATTGGAGAATTATATCTACCATAAATTCAAATGCATGACTACACCGAACACGGACTTCCATAATGTATATTGTATGTAGCGCCTGTAGATTTGACCTATTCCCCCCCCCTCCCCTTCTCCGTTTTTCTGTTTCTTGTTTTTTGTGAAAATGGGTATGAACTGAGTACGAGCATCTTTCAATGGGTCAGGTTGACAAGTATGGCATATTGGTCTATATCCCTGTACAACAGAACCTCCGTGAGAAATGGGGAACGGATCTGGAATGGGTCAGGTTGACAAGTATGGATTGGTTATATCCACAAAGAACCCTGGCTGTTTAGTTTAGTTTAGTTTAGAGATACAACACGGAAACAGGTCCTTCAGCCCAGAGTCTGCACCCACCAGCGATCCCCGCACACTAGCACAATCCTACACACTAGGGACAATTTATAACGTTACTGAAGCCAATTAATCTACAAACCTGTACAAGTCTGGAGTGTGGGAGGCAACCAGAGAACCCGGAAAAACCCATGCAACCAGGGGAAGAAGTCCAAACTCCGTACAGACAGCAACCGTAGTCAGGATCAAAGCTGGCTCTCTGGTGCTGTAAGGCAGCAACTGTAGCACTGAACAGCCATCCTGCCCCTTAAGGAAGATAGTTAAAGAAGATTTTCTTTCCTAAATCCATGTTGACTTTAAATCTAGATAACATGTAATTCTCAAAATAATCTATAAAATCTTGGTTATAATCAATAGTCAAAAGTCAAAGTAACTTTATTGTCAATTCAATTATGCAACAGTAGTTACACATAGGATCGAAATTACGTTTCCCCATACTCCAAATGTGCAAGTAATATTAAAAACACAGACAGACAACATATCAATAAAAATCGACAATAGACATACATTATTTAAAATATTAAAATATTCACAGTATGCCAAAATGTAGCAAAACCTTTGAGGTATTTTAAACAGGGTGCAACAATGAAAGGTGCAATATAGAAAAAGTGCAAATTCCGTACTGGAGACATTGAGCCAAAGTTATTTTCACAGTTTGTTGTCTTTGTTTGGGTACTGTTCATGGAATTTACTTAAGTGTGTTGAGTAGTCTGATGGCCTGAGGAAAAAAGCTGTTTTTGAATCTGGTGGTTTTGCTCCGCATGCTGCGGTAGCGCTTACCGGAAGGTAGGAGGGTGAACAGTTTGTGTGCTGGGTGAGTGGTGTCTTTGATAATATTGCTTGCTCTCTTGCGACAGCGAGAAGGGTATAGGTCCTGGATTGCTGGTTGGGGTGATCTGGTGATCTTCTCAGCTGTCCTCACCACTCTCTGTAGGGCCTTCTGGTCAGCAGCAGAGCAACTGCCATACCAGACTGAGAGACTGCTGGTAAGAATGCTCTCAATGGCACCCCTGTAAAAGGTCGTGAGGGCAGAGGGGGGGAGGTCAGCTCTCCTCATCCGTCGAAGGAAGTGGAGGCGTTGCTGTGCCTTCTTAACTAGGGAGATGGTGTTGGTGGACCATGTCTGATCATCTGTGATGTGCACTCCCAGGAACTTGGTGCTTTTCACAGACTCCACTGCACTGCCATTGATGGTAAGTGGGGTGTGTGTTGTCTGTTTCTTCCTGAAGTCCACAGTTATTTATTTTGTTTTGTTGACATTGAGTTGAAGGTTATTGATATCACACCAGTTGATGAGTTGTTGAACCTCCTCTCTGTAGGCTGAATCGTCATCGTGGCTGATGAGGCCCACCACTGTAGTGTCATCTGCGAACTTGATGATGTGGTTCGAATTGTGCTTGGCACAACAGTCATGAGTCATCAGCGTGAACAACAGAGGGCTCAGCACACATCCCTGTGGAACCCCGGTGTTCATGATGGTGGTCTCTGATGAGTTCTTGCCAACTCCTACTGTCTGTGGTCTGTCAGTGAGGGAGTCCAGTAATCAGTTGCATAGTGGGGTGCTGATGCCTATTTCGCCGAGTTTATTCACCAGATGTTGGGGGATGACTGTGTTGAAGGCAGAGCTGAAGTCGATAAACAGCATCCGCACGTAACTGTTTTTGGTTTCCAGATGAGCCAGGCTTAGGTAGAGTGCTGTTGCTATGGCATCATCAGTGGAACGGTTGGGACGGTAAGCAAACTGGTATGGGTCAAGTGTAGAGGGGAGACTCGATGTTATATGGGCCTTAACCAACCTTTCAAAGCACTTCATCATGATGGACGTGAGTGCTATGGGCCGGTAGTCGTTCAGTGTTGAGGCTGGGGATTTCTTGGGTAACGGTATGATGGTGGTGGCTTTGAAGCATGCTGGGATGATGGCTTGGCTCAGAGAGGTGTTGTAAATGTCCGTGAGAACCTCTGTGAGTTGGTCAGCACAGTCTCTGAGCACACGCCCCGGTATGTTGTCAGGACCTGCAGCTTTTCTGGGGTTCACCTTGAGTAGGGTCCTCCGCACATCAGCTGGGTCCAGGTGAAGTGTTTCATGGTCTGGGCAGGGAGGGGCTTTTGTTGGTGTGATGGTGTTGTCCTCCTCAAACCGGTTGAAGAAGGTGTTAAGTGTGTTGAGGAAGTCTGTGTTGTCCTCACACGGTGGGGGTGTAGGCCTGTGGCCGGTGACAGACTGGATGCCTTGCCACAGGCAGTTGGGGTCCTTAGTGTCCGTGAAGTGTGCTTGAATTTTCTGTCCATAGACACGCTTAACTGTTCTCACGCCTAGGTTCAAGTTGGCCCTAGCAGTACTAAGGGCAACTTTGTCCCCAGACTTGAAACAGCATTCCGTGCTCTCAGGAGCTCACGTACCGCCCTGGTGAACCACGGTTCGTTGTTGGCCCTCGTGGTGAAGTTTTTGATGACGGTCACATCTTCCATGCATTTGAATATATATCCAGTCACAGATTCAGTGTATTCCGTCAAGTTGACATGATGGTTGGTAGTGGCAGCCTCCCTAAAAACGGTCCAATTTGTACAGTCGAAACAGTCTTTGAGAGCTGAGGTGGCACCCTCTGGCCATGTTCTGATCTGCTTCACAGACGGCTTGTTCCTGGTCAATAGACGTCTGTAAACTGTAAATACAGTTCCTGGTCAATAGAGGTCTGTAAGCTGGAATTAACATAACAGAGGTGGTCTGAGTTCCCCAGGTGGGGATGGGGAACAGCTCTGAATGCCTGTCTGATGTTGGTGTAAAATTGGTCGAGTATGTTATTACCCCTGGTTGCAAAGTTCACATGTTTGTAATAATGTGGTAGTACTGACTTCAGTTTGGCCTGATTGAAATCGCCAGCGATTATGTAGACAGAGTCCGGGTTACAGTTCTGCATTGTGCTGATAGACTGATATAATGTAGACAGTGCGTCCTTTGTGTTTGCACTAGGTGGACAGCTGTGATGTTGATGGCTGTGAATTCCCTTGGCATGTAGAATGGTCGACATTTAATTGACAGAAATTCTATATCCTCAGAGCAGTGGCTTGACACAGTTACAGCGTTTGTACACCAGTTGTTATTGATGAAGATGCATACACCACCCCCCTGAGATTTACCGCTGAGAACATGACTCCTGTCCGCCCGGAATGTTGTTAGTCCGTCCAGTTGAATGGCGTTTTCCGAAACGGAGTTGTTGAGCCACTTCTCTGTGAGGATGATGGCGTTGCAGTCTCTGACCTTTCTTTGTGTAGTTAGATCCATTCTAAGGTAGTCCATTTTGTTTTCCAGCGAACGAACGTTGAACAGCAGAATAGAAGGAAGTGCAGGTCTGTAGGCTCCTAATGGAGTGGCCCTTGTCTCAAAGATTTGAGGAGAAAATTGATTTCTATTTTCACCACATCCTCTTGTATGGAAAGAGCATAATATGGAGTCCGATGGATAAATAACCATTTTGTTTTCTTTGTCATTTATTCATGGAATGGGGGGGATATTGTTGGCAAGGTGACTATTTATTTCCCATCCCAAATTGGCACCCTCCACTGAAGGGCATTTGAAAGGTCAGCTAAGAATAATATACGTTGATGGGTCAATAGCCACAAAGAGTGCAAACAAGGTAAGTATGGCACAGTTTCCTCCTGGAAGCAAGAAAAACACATAACAAGAGATTTCTGTAGAGAAAGGCAGAGGATGGGGAGAAATTATTTTGCCAAGTGTCTTTTACAAAGTACAAAGGACATTTATTTGTCACGTACACCAATTGGTGTTGTGAAATTTGTCTTGCCATTTATGGGCCTAAGTGATTGCTTTAACATTCATTGTTTTTCAATGACTAACAAGAGAAACAATGTAAGCTTTAATAATCCAATATTAAATTGTTCAATGATTAAAGATGGAATAGGAACAATTTGTACTTAACTGAGATACTGGGGTTGAAATTAGAGTTTAGTGTTACATGGAATGGACTGCTGTAAAATGACACTTTTGTTTGCTTGCAATCTGATTTTCTTTTCCATTGCCTTTATAAATATATAGTTTTATTATATTAAACTGAAAAAAAACAGTATCCTGTGTTAAATAAGGACTCTTAACTAAATTAATCTGAGCAAAGTATATAAATTGCACTTTTTCTAAAATCAAATCCCAGTCAAGTGAATTACATTGCAGCCAGCAATCTCCTGCAGATTGTAGGCAAACCAAATTATCTAGCAAATAATTAACTTATTTTTATTTTTCATGCCACCTGTATTCTGATTAATTGGCAATGTCTATTAAAGTCAATTGTTATTGTAATTTTTAAACATTTTATGTGCTTTTTAAAGGTTTATTTTAAACAATTGAATGAGTGAAAATGAGGATAACATTTAAAGCTCAGCAAACTAACAGAATGAATAGAAAATGAGGGGAAATCTTTTTGGAAAGCTTGAAAACATTTTTAAGTTTCTAATCCAGAAAGAGGTCCGAGCAGGTGCGGAGGAAGAGCATGTGAGCAGGACGGTGGGGCTCAGGCAGCAGGGAGCGTGGACAAGGTGGGAGATCAATTCAATTCAACTTTAATGTCATCGCCCAAATACAAGTATCAGTACAACGAAATGCAGTTTTGCGTCAGTCCGTAGTAGTTGTACATAAAGGAAAAAAAAAATAAAAAAAAAAAAAAAATCATAATGCAGCACAGGATTACCTGGTCCAACATCATGCAGGCATACTTCCAGCGCGTCCGGTTCCTTGTCCAAGCTGTCTACGATGCCCTACCAAGCCCAGCAAGTCTCCACATCTGGGGCAAGAGCGAGCCACCTTCCTGCCCACTTTGCTCTGGAAGAGGATCATTAGAACATCTCCTCAGCAGCTGTCCAAAGTCCTTTGGGGAAGGTCGCTATTGGTGGCACCATGACCAGGTGCTCAAGGTGGTTTCAGAGCGCATAGCCCCTGCCATCAGTAACAGCAAACACCACCACGCCCCAAAGAAATCAATCACTTTTGTCAAAGCTGGAGAGAAGCCCCGACCACAACCAAAAACAAGGACGGGCCTCCTCTACACAGCCACTGACTGGCAGCTGCACGTCGATCTGGGCAAACAGCTGACATTTCCACAGCACATCACAGCAACATCACTCCGGCCAGACATGATCATCACCTCCGAAGTGACAAAACAGCTGATCATTCTGGAGCTGACAGTGCCCTGGGAAGAGCGTATTGAAGAGGCTAACAAGAGGAAATGAGCAAAGTACCAGGAACTGGTGGAGATGTGCCAGGACAGTGGCTGGAATACATACTATGAGCCCATAGAGGTGGGCAGTAGAGGCTGTGCAGGACGCTCACTCTGCAAAGTCCTTAACTAGTTGGGGATTATGGGGCTGGCAAAGAAGAGGGCCATTCAATCCGCAAGCGAAGGCACAGAGAAAGCCACTAGGTAGCTTTGGATTAAGAGGGCTGACCATGCATGGTTGCTGCTGGGACACAAGTCGGGGCCTGATCAACCCCGGCTGGGTCGCCTGGGCGAGGGCATCTGATGCTGTGAGACCCGAAACCCCCAATTACCCCAGGTCACATCACTGAGGATGCGTCCCAGCGCATCTAGATGTATCTTTCACACGTCTGTGAAACAAACAAGAAAGTTACAATTCAAAGTCATGCTATATGGAGTTATTAAACAACTAACGCAATGCTGGAATTGAGAGATTGAAACTATCCCATTGCACTTAGATACCAAAAACTGCAGAACCAAAGATAGACACAAAGTACTGAAGTAACTCAGTGGGTTGGGCAGTATCTCTGGAGAAAAAAGATGGGTGACGTATCCTGATGAAGGGTCCCGATCCAAAAGATCACCCAGCCTTTTACACCAGAGATACTGCCTATCCCGCTGAATTACTTCAGTACTTTGTGTCTATCTTACCCCATTATATTTATTCAATATGTGTCATTTCACATTGCCATAAGCTCAACATCATCCGACTATTTAAAATTGTCATTTCTATGGTTCAATAATCTGTATTCATTGAGGAACAATTGGATAATGGTTGAATATAATTTTAATTCCACGATTAAGACCAAATAATATGCTCACTGTTTCCCAAGACCTTCTTTAGTTTAGTTTAAAGAAATAGCATGGAAACAGACCCGTTGGCCGGCCATGTCCGCATCGACCAACGATCACCCCACACACTAGTTCTATCCTACATCATTAAGGACAATTTACAGAAGCCAATTAATCTACTACATTCCTACAGGTCTTTGGAATGTGGGAGGAAACCAGAGCACCCGGAAAAAACCCATGTGGTCAAATGTACAAACTTCGTACAGACAGCTCCCGATGTCAGAATCGAACCTGGGTTTCGGGCGCTCTAAGGCAGCAACTCTATCGCTACGCCACTGTGGCACCTTCTGTTGAAGGAATGGTTCGAGGGAATTTTGGAAGATAATATATAACTTTGGGGTTTTGTATCATCATAAGTTGTAGTCAGAACGCAACCTTACTCTTTGTCATGGGACCATTGCCAGTCTGGCATTGTAAAGCATACAACTTCTGTCTGTACGTTTTAACTGAGTTGCTTGGATCTCTTGTAGATTGGGGTAATGAGTCTGGATTAATTTATGGCAGTACGGATAGAGGACTAATCTATGGCAAGGGTGTGAGGAAGTATTTATACTTTTCCTGGGAACAGAATTACTAGAGATTACTGGTTACTAGAGATTTGTGGGAAATATTGACCACAGACTCAAATTGATTCTTAAATACATGGAGAATGTCATGCAAATGCCAATTAATTTCTGTAAATGCTTGCCCATTTTAACTTGTATTCCAGCCAAAATTGAACTGTCCTGGTGCTATTGCAAGTCTGGACTTGTTCTTTCACAATCTCCATTTTGAGGTATTATCCGTGTCTTTTAAAATAAATGTTAAAATAGACTTTATTCAAGTAATAAACATATACAATACATGAACCGTGCAAAAAAAAAACCATCCGCCATACTCGGAGGCTATACATAGATTCAATAAAATTTACCCAAATAACAATGTGTACCCCCCACTAATGTGGCCCACTGGCGTGAAATCCCTTCCCTTATTTTAAGGGGCGTCTCCACCTCGCCCTGTCCCCCAAGTCCAGCAGCAGAAGGTCTGCATTTCTTGTGTTGGGAGAAGGTGTCTAAATATTCACCGTATGTTCTTGTTCCCCTAGTTATCGAGCTCAGCCCTTCCCATATTGGCAAGCACGAGGACAGTATATCACACCTTATCCCAGATCATTTGCCACAATTCAAGGGAGATATGCAAAGAGACCTTCCGTATGTTTAATGATCTGCTAGTATCATTGATAGGATCCCAGGAATCTACATATCCTGTAGCAGTAACCTGTTCTTTTGTTCTTACTTTCAAACAACCAATTTCATATTTGTATACATTACATTCAAATTTCCAGCTTGTTTACCGATTCATTTAATTCTCTCTCTCTCTGTAAACCATTTGCATTCTCCTTGCATCTCACCTTTCCACATTTTTATGATGTCCATCAATTCACTTCTTTCCTCGAAGTCATTTTTATTGTACATTGTAAACAGTTGCAGTCCCAGCATGATTCCTGTCGTATCCCAGTGATTGTCAACTCAAAAACAATCCCCTTGTCTCTACTCACTGCTTCCTGCCAGTTAGCCAATCTTCTATCAATGCCAATGTATTACCTCGAGCACCATAAGCTCTTGTCTTGTGAAGTAACCTTTTGTGGGTCATCTTGTTGCAAATGCAACACATCCACTGATTCCCTTCAATTCACTCTAGTTGAGAATTGTTCAAAAAGCAGAAATACATTTTCAGATAAAAGTTTGCCTTCATGAAGTTACATTGACCTTTTTGTGATTAGATTATGATTTTCCAAATATACTGCTATCACATTCTTAACAATAAATTCTGCCATTTTGCCAGCAACTGCTGTTTGGCTCCTTGGCCAATGATTTATCTAAATTTTGGCTCTGGCTTTTTCAATGAGAAGGGATGTCACATTGGCAGTTTTCCAACCCTGTGAAACTTCTCCACTATCTGTGAACTTTTGGAAGATTCCAGCTGGTCCATCCATTACTTCGGCAGTTACTTCTTTTAGGACGGGATCCTCAGCAGCGGAGAGGCCTCGTGATTGACCCGTGATTAGCGGTCGATGAGCGTGAGGGGAAGACAATAGGGGCCCGGTGTGAGGGGACGGCGGTGAAGAACAATGGGGACTCGGCATGAGGGGGACCGCTTTGAGAGACAGTGGGAGAATAAAGGGGAACCCGGTGTGGGCGAGGGGGCAGGGGGCACTCTAGTTTTAGAATCCTCTGCCCAGGGGATAAGCCTGCCTTTGTTTGTTTCTTTGTTCCATTAAGGCGCTGTGCACACGGCAGCCAGCCAACAGTCGCTTGCCTTATTCTTATTTTTCACGTTTAATTTAATTTAAATTTCAAATTTTTGTGTTCCTTGTGTGTTGTAACTCTTGGCAGACCAATTTCCCTCCGGGGATGAGTAAAGTTCTATCGTATCGTATCATAGGACGTAGGACAGAAGCCACTCAGCCAGAGGATTTGTCGGCTTCAGCGCCATTAGTTTGCCTGTTACTACTTCATTAGTGTTGGTGGTTACTTCCTCTGGAAACATGCTGTATTAGTGGGATGTTCATCTCTTCCATCTTCATCTGCCATCAACAGGATGACATGAACAGCTGCTGTTTCATGTGTATCACTGCCAGAACTTTGCATCTATCCCTTTTCAAGAAAAATAAGAGTACATAAGATCATAAGGTTAAATTAAGATAGTCAGAAATTTGACGTTGGAAGACATTCTGTCAGCACAAACAGTAAGAATGCTTCTCCCATCTGTTGAGTATGTCTTCGCCAGATTCTGTGTAACTCTGCCTTTGCAGAGTAGATTACAATTAATTTTAAATCGGCATTTCCTTAAGTGAAGTTTAATATGAAAAGTAAATGTTTATGATACATATATCCACCATTTTTTAAGTAATTTATGAAACAACTCAAAGATTAACTAAGGTCATGAAAGGGTGTGTGGATGTGGCACATGACATCTCTTGTTGACCAGCTGCAGAGAAGATCATGAAAATCTTGTAAAACAAATTTCAGACACGTTTTCTTCTGCTATTGACCTCGCACCTGTGTTCAGTGTCAGGGAGCATAGCCTTTCTCAGGCCATTCTCCTGGGAAAGGGTAACGTTGTTGAACAAAACACATCAGCAATAGTTGGGCAGACCATCCGCTCCCCCTGCCGCTAGTAGTGCAGAAACGTTGCAGACAATGGGGTCTTTTGATTTGCTCGGGGAGGGAGCAGTGGCGCGGTCTGCTTTAAAGATGAGATTGAATAATCTCAGGATATCCTTATATTATGTTTGACTTGTATTAACCATCTGTTGTTAACTAATGCCCCTGTCCCACTTAGGAAACCTGAACGGAAACCTCTGGAGACTTTGCGCCCCACCCAAGGTTTCCGTGCGGTTCCCGGAGGTTGCAGGTAGTGGAAGCAGGTAGGGAGACTGATGAAAACCTCCGGGAACCGCACGGAAACCTTGGGTTGGGCGCAAAGTCTCCAGAGGTTTCCATTCAGGTTTCCTAAGTGGGACAGGGGCATTAGATTAACATAAACAAAAAATATATTATGACTAATGAAATAATTAATAACCATGTAGTAGATAGTAATAACAGGAAAACATATAGCCATGGACAAAGTATATTTTTGTATAATTATATCTAACCAAAAAAAAAAGTTGTTTACTACACTGTATAACTATCGGCTAATTTTGCTGCAAAGACAGAGAACTGGTGAGCAGTTAACTGCCACCATCTCTCCACGATATCAAAGTCAATTTCCTCGACACTTGGATAGAGTGGATGTGGAGAGAATGTTTCCAATAGTGGGAGAGACTAAGACTAGAGGTCACAGCCTCAGTGTTAAAGCACATTCTTTTAGGAAGGCGATGAAGAAAAATGTCCTTAGTCAGAGGGTGGTGAATTTGTGGAATTATTTGCCACAGAAGGCTGTGGAGGCCAAGTCAGTGGATATTTTTAAGGCAGAGATAGATTCTTGATTAGTACAGGCGTCAGAGGTTATGGGGAGAAGGCACAAGAATGGCGTTAGGAGAAAGAGGCAGATCATCCATGATTGAATGGTGGAATAGACTTGATGGGCTGAATTGGCTAGTTCTACTCCTATCCCTTATGACCTTATGACATCTTAAAAAAAAAAGAAACCTTTTCTGCCCTTTGGACGGGTACAGAAGAGCCGCAACATTATTTCAAGCGGAACAGGTTCTACTCTGCCCTGGTTAATATTTTCCCTGGTTAATACATAGAACAGCAAAAGGGATTACTCTTTCATTATCACCTCACTGTTTGTGATTCATGGCTGTGCTCATATCAAACAGATAGAGTGAACACACTTCAGAAATACTGTACTTCTTTAGTCGTCAAGCATTCTTGACCATCCTAAAGCCCTGGAAATTGCAAAATATAAGCTGTGCCAGATGTTGGCTTATTCTGTTCGTGATCTAAAGTGACCAGACAGGTTCTATAAAGAGCAAATAATCCTTTCCACTAGATTGCATCCTCGGGCAGTGAAGATGAAATCTGCCCTCGAAATCCACTTTCTGTGCATAGACCTACATCTCAAATATGAACGATTGTGACTGAGACGTTACTATGAAGTCTTTATCTAGTCAGTCTCGAAAAACTGGTAAGTTTAGAGAATTATGTTTGCGTTTGCAATTTGATAATCCAAACGGATTAGTAACACTAGGGGAAAAAGTTAGTTGTCTGCAACATATTGATCTTGGCTAAGTTGCTAATTCTATACAATGTTATTTTTCATTAACAGCTGCTGTTTAGGTTGCGCCATTGCCAGAAATTAGTAGATTTTAATTTTCAAAAAGGGAAAAAAATACATAAGATCAGAAGGTTAAAATAAAATAGTCAGTACAAACACCAAAGGTGCCTCTTCCATATGTTGAATATAGAATAGAATAGAATAGTTTCTTTATTGTCATTGTAACATGAACCATGTACAACGAATATGTCAGAATGCATGAAATTCTACCTTTGCTGAAGATTGCAATTAATTTTAAAACTGGGTTTCTTCCTGTGAGCGTTAATGTGAAAATACAAATGTTTATTATATCTACATTCACCATTTTCAAAATAGATAGTGACATTGTAAAAGATCAAAAAGTAATCATCAGTTACTAGAAGCTGTTTGCAGTGTCCCTGCATATTTATGGTACAATTATGCTGGACTGTCAGTCTAGTGCATGTTATGGTACGATTCAGTGTATGCCTGCTGGAAATCTTCCTCTTATTGGGGAATTATCTCCTGACCTCCAAAGCTATCCAATTTAGTAGGAAAAACAGAAAGGCAATATTTTATTTAAAGGGAGATAGACAGGGAAACATTGATGCATAAGTGGGTTGGATATAAGTGTAGGTGTAGCAAGCACTTAAGAAGGCAAATGTGTGTTGGCCTCAATAAAGGAAAGTTGTTTTAAGTGTAGAAACTTCAGGCTGGATTCAGACGTGCTTTTTCCCTGGCTGTGGATAGCAGAGAATTAGTAGTCACAGGCTCAGGATACAAAGGAAGACGTTTTGGACTAGATCTTAGTGCAGTTGGGGTTGCAACTGGGGGAGTGTTATGCCTCTCCTGCAGGACCAACTTGCCCACACCGGCCAACAATGTCCCAGCTACACTAGTTCCACCTGCTTGTGCTTGGTCCATATCCCTCCAAACAAGTCCAATCCATGTAACTGTCTAACTGTTTCTTAAACGATGGGATAGTCCTCAACTACCTCCTCTGGCATGGGGTATGAGGAGAAGGGTTTCGGCCCGAAACGTCGCCTATTTTGTTCGCTCCATAGACGCTGCTGCACCCGCTGAGTTTCTCCAGCAATTTTGTGTACCTTCTACCTTCTCTGGCAGCTTGTTCTATTACCCCTTTGATTCCTATTAAATCTTCTCCCGTTCACCTTGAACCTATGTCCTCTGGTCCTCGATTCCCCTACTCTGAGCAAGAGACTCGGTGCATCTACCTGATCTATTCCTCTCATGATTTTGTACACTTCTATAAGATCACCCCTCATCCTGCGCTCCAAGGAATAGAGGCCCAGCCTACTCAACCTCTCCCTATAGCTCACACCCTCTACTCCTGGCAACATCCTCATAAATCTTTTCTGAACCTTTTCAAGCTTGACAATATCTTTCCTTTATCATGGTGCCCAGAACAGAACACAATATTCTAAATGTGGTCTCACCAACGTCTTGTACAACTGCAACATGACCTCCCAACTTCTATACTCAATACTCTGACTAATGAAGGCCAATGTGCCAAAAGTATTTTTGACCGCCATCTACCTGTCACTTGACCTTCAAGGAACCATGCACCTGCACTCCTAGATCCCTCTGCTCGATAACACTTCCCAGAGGCCAATCATTGACTGTGTAGGTCCTGCCCTTGTTTGACGTCCACCTCACACTTTACACTTCTCTGTATTAGGTGGGGCGGAGTTGATGACTGTTCAGAGGAGAGCAGAAGCAACAGTCAGGACTGTGGCACTGCATCTGAGAAAGATTATGGTGAAGTTAAGGCAGGGCTAGAGCGATAGGACACTCATTAGTTAGGAAGACAGGCAGGAGATTCTGTGGCAGCAAATGTGAGTCCAGGGTGGTGTATTGCTTCCTTGGTGCAAGGATCGAAGATGTCTCGGAGCAGCTGCTGAACATTATCAAGGAGGTGTGCAAGCAGCTGGAAGTTGCTGCACACATCAGCATATGTGACATTAGTAGGAAAAGAGATGATGTCCTGCAGAGTGAATATAGTATAGTATATCTTTATTGTCATTTTCCTGAGTGCTCACATACCCAGAGGTAACAAAAAAACGTTGCTCAACCAGCGTCCATTCAGTGTGCAGTAGAAAATAAATAGAAATAAAAATATATCATGAACAAATTAAACACTCTACTCTCTACTAAACATCAACAGGCGTTCCGATCGGCAGCGGCACGACAGTGAGTTAGACAAAATATTGAAAAGCTGGGCCAAGGCTAATGATCGCTGAATTCAATATTCATATCTTTCTTTTGAGTAATACAACACAGAAATAGACTCTTTGGCCTAAAATGGCCTAATTTTCTGAGTGAGATGCCCATCTAAACTAATTCCATATTCCTGCCTTGACCCATATCCTTCTAAGATTTTCCTCTGCATGTACCTGTTGAATTTCCTTTAATATATTTATTGTACCTATCGCATCCATTTCATCTAGCAGCTTGTTTCATTTAACCACCACCTGTTGTGTGAAAAAGTTGTCACTCAGATTCCCATTAAGTCTTTCCCTTCTCACCTTGAACCTAAGGACTCTAGGCGAGCGTGGCAAAAGCCTTTGTCAGAACAAGGGATCACAGTTTAAGGATAAGTGGGAAATCTTTTAGGACCGAGATGAGGAAAACATTTTTCACACAGAGAGTGGTGAATCTCTGGAATTCTCTGCCACAGAAGGTAGTTGAGGCCAGTTCATTGGCTATATTTAAGAGGGAGTTAGATGTGGCCCTTGTGGCTAAAGGGATCAGGGGGTATGGAGAGAAGACAGGTACAGGATACGGAGTTGGATGATCAGCCATGATCATATTGAATGGTGGTGCAGGCTCGAAAGGCCAAATGGCCTACTCCTGCACCTATTTTCTATGTTTCTATGTTGCCATTTCACCTTACGGTTGGTAAACCTGCAGAATGCAGCAGAAAATGGTGGAAGCCGAGTCGCTGAATATAATTAAGAAGGCAGCAGAGGGTGCGTGCAGTGAGCGGGCATATGTAGTAAGAGAGGGGATCAGCCATGATAAGTTTAGGTTTAGGTTTATTATTGATACGTTCACCAAGGTACAGTTAAAAGCTCTGTTTTGCACCCTATTCAATCAGATCAAATAATACTGTACACAAATATAATCGTCAAACTCAAATATAATAGGTAGAGTAAAGGAGAAGCAGTTTAGACTTTAGACTTTAGAGATACAGATACATTGTGGATACAGGCTCTTCGGCCCACCGAGGCTCCCACCAGCAATAACCCCGTACAATAGCACTATCTTATATTATATTATATATTTTGTGTATAAAATCATGAGAGGAATAGATTGGGTGGACGAACAGTCTCTTGCCCAGAGTGGGGTAATCGAGAACCAGAGGGCATAAGTTTAATGTGAAGGGGGTAAGATTTGCATCTGATGGATAACCCACAAGAACTGCCCTCACCATTATTTAGGCTGGTTCAGGAGCAGGACCTCTGCGAGTGTCATTAAAAAAAACACACACAATTATATTCATAATATTATTTTTATATAATATAATTATACATAATGATATATGATTACAGTCATATTTACAAGTCATATATGTACATAAAAATATATCGGTATAATAATATATAGTTTAAATGGACTTCAACACGGAAATAGGCTCCCCATGGTGTCATATGGGCATTGGACACTAGATGGCGCTTACTTTCCCGACCTCATTTTCTAATTAGTTTAATTAATTAATGCGCAACATTTGGCAATGACGAGTTATGACTTCCTTCTCAATTATATTTCATCTAAATCTGTGGAAAATTTCATGTAGTTCCGTGACGTGGGTCACGAAAATTGATTTCTAGGCACATTTTTGATGCTCGGCCCACAGCCTAGTAGTTGATACAAGGATTATCACAACATTAATGAAGCAGTTAGACAGATACATTGATAAGACAGATTTAGAGGAATATGGGTGAAACGTAGGCAAGTATGACTAGTGTAGATGATATTTGTAGGTCAGTGTGGATTGTAGATTAGGTTTGTAGTTGGGCCTGTTTTCACACTTTATGACTTTATGACTCTACCCCCAAAATAACAAATATGAAGCAATGTCTAGATGTGATGAGCATGGCCTCGTCATGCACTTCCATTAATGGACAATGGAGATTAGGACCAAACTGAGTCAGTCATTGGAAACTTAGTTGACCAAGTCAATGGAACGGCAGTCGGTGGAATTGACCCAATTGGTGAAATAGCTTTCAGAGTTGATCCAGTCAAATTAACAGTATTTAGAGTCAACATGATCAATGAAGCTACTTTTGGAACTCCTGCTCAGGTCCGGTGAACCGCATTGGAGGGTTGATCCCGTTAGTTGTGAGAGATGTTCACCAAATCAGGCAAATTGCTGTCAGCAGAGTTCTTTGCAGAGGCATTGGGATCGATATGTGGCGATGAGTTGATATCTCATTTATAGAGGACCAGAGTTGATTGGTTTCCAAAAGGCATTTGACAAAGGAGTCACAGAAAAGGTGAGAGCTCATGGTTTTGGAGGTAATATATTCATATGGTAGAGGAATGGGTAACTAGCAGGAAGCAACCAATAAGGAAAATGGGACAATTTTTATGATGAAAACCTATACCCAGTGGAGTGACGCGGGTATTACTGCTGGGATTGTCTGTTTGTGCAATGTACATTAATGATTGAAAGGAAGGAATCAAATAAGCTGTAGCCGTATTTGCAGATGACACAAATGTATGGTGGAAAGAAAGCTGTCGGAAGGATACTAACAGTTTACAGATAGATATTGACAGGTTTAAGTGAGTGCAGAAAAAGCTGGCAAATGGAACACGATGTGGAAAAATGTGAAGGATAAAACAGGTTATTATTTTAATGGAGAAAGACTGCAGAAGGTGCAGCACAAAGAGATCTGGGGCTTCTCATACGTGAGACGCCAGCTTGCAGCTGCTGCAGATAAATGGGAAGGCTAATGGAAAGCTGAAAAATTGAAGGAAGATGAAGAATAAATGTCAGGATGTGGTAGGATTATAACTCATGCCGCTGGATTAATACTCCAGAAGTTTTAATCACCAGTCTGCTATTCCACTGTTCCCATGTTACGGCGACTGTATATTAAGCCAAAAATTCTGTCATAGAATCATAGTCAAACAGAATGGAAACAGGCCCATTTGGCACAATTTGCACATGCCAACCAAGAAGTTTGATCTGCCCTCATCCCACCTGTCCGTGTTTGGCCCATATCCATCTAAATCTATCCTATCCACGTACCGGTCCAAATGTCTTTTAAATGTTGTTATAGTACTTGCCATAACTACCTCCTCTGACATCTCGTTCCATATACCCACCACCCTCTGTATGAAAAAGTCACCTCTCCGGTTCCTATTAAAACTTTCCCCTATTTCCTTAAACCTAAGTCCCCTGGTTCTTGATTCCTCCACTCAGGTAGAAAGACTCTGCGCGTTTACCCTCTCTATTCCCCTCATAATCTTATACATCTCTATTAGATCATGCCTCATCCTCCTGCACTCCAAGGTCCTGGCCTGCCCAACCTCTTCTTATAGCTTAGGCCCACAAGTCCTCGTAACATCATCGTAAATCTTCTCTGCACTCTTTCCAGCTTAACAGCATCTTTCCCATTGCAGAATTACCAAAATGGAACACAATACTGCAAATGCGGGCCTCATCAACGTCATTGCAATAAGTGAATGGAGAATATCCTCTGCTTGCTCAATCAACTCGGGTCCTCTATAAATAAGATATTGTCTTCTACACCAGTGTATTATTGAGTTTCATCAATAGGAAAATTGAGACAATCTAGTTCTTCTGACATCTTCAACCCCTAATCTCAAAGTGGGAGAAATATTTCCTTTGCCAACACCCGTTATTTATTTACTCAATCACAATCACAGGAAGACTCACTTCTCCCTGAATATGCAAAGGGGAAAGCTGGTGAAACCCAGTTTAATTGCAGACTTTTAAGGTTTCAGCTTAATTTGCAGTTGTTTCAGATTACAGATACAGGTTACGGATACATGAACATAGAGTAGAAAGTGTGGTATTATGCAATAATAGAGTAAGGCTGAGCAGAGGGGCACTAGGACCCTGTGTGCCAGAAGCCAGGTTCCAGTAACCGGTTGTGTCTGGAACCCAGGGTGTGGGCAGTTAGAGAGAGAGGCCTGGGCTTACACGAGGCTGTTGCAGTTGCTGCTGTTATTGTACAGATTAAAGGTATACTCTGTTTACGTCGTGGTACGAGCCTTATTACAAGCATAACTCGACATGGTGCCAGAACTGGGAGACTTGTAAGCAAGAAAATAAATAAAGAAGAAGAGGACGGTGTATCGTTTTGGCGGGAAATAGGAGACGAGCTGGCAGAGATGGCGCAACCTACACCAACTGCTACGTTCTCAATACAACCTCCAGAGCCATTCTATTTTACCAAGCCTCAAGAATGGGAGCGTTGGATCAGGAGATTCGACCGCTTTCGGCTTGCAAGCAATTTAAACGCGACGTCGGCAGAAAACCAGGTGAACACGCTAGTGTATTGCATGGGCGATGAAGCAGAAGATGTGCTAAAGGGGCTAACGCTAACTGCAGATGAGAGGAGGGTGTACACGGATGTCAAGGCAGGCTTTGATGCATTTTTTGTGCCTAAAAAGAATGTTATCTATGAAAGAGCCAAGTTCAATCAGCATGTGCAACTGCCAGGAGAAATGGTGGATTCCTTCATCACTGCTCTATACGGATTAGCCGAACACTGCAACTATGGACAGTTACAGAACGAGCTGATCCGCGACAGGTTAGTGGTGGGGCTGAGAAACGTCTCATTGTCAGAAAAGCTACAGCTAGACAGAGACCTAACCCTTGAAACTGCTATAACAAAGACAAGGCAGTCTGAAGAAGTTAGACGACAGCGGTTTGACTTAAGAGGAGAAAATAGCGGTGCTAGCAAGTGCTCAAATGTTGATGCTGTGCATGCTAAAAGCTACAGAAAACCCAAATTTCCCTCAAAGCCTCAGCCACAAGCACAAACACCAGGCAAAAATAAATTTAATACACAGCCACAGCCAGGTTCAAAGGCCTGCTATAGATGTGGAAAAATGCCCTCGCATGGAAAATTGGAATGCCCTGCTAAAGATGCTGCGTGTCACAACTGTGGCAAAAAGGGACATTATGGCAAAGTGTGCAGAAACAGTGCTAAATCTCTCAATGCTGTCACTACAGAGGAAGAAGAGAGCTTTTTCCTGGGATCCGTGGATGCTGGAAAAGACCCATGGACGGTGCAGCTACAAGTGAGACAACAAAAAGTGTGCTTTAAAATAGATACTGGTGCTGATGTGACCGCCATGCCAGCCGAGGTGTACCATGACATTACAGGGGGGCATGATGTGAAGCGCCTGGCAGTGTCGACACGCCCATTGTTTGGGCCAGGGGGCAATGCACTCTCTGTCCTGGGCGTAGCCAGAGAAACACTGCGCAGAGGCAACAAGACAGCCATAGAGGACATTTATGTAGTAAAAGACCTCCACACTGCACTGTTGGGAAGACCTGCCATAGAAAGGCTTCAGCTTGTGTGCAGGGTTGACGGCATCACCTTGGAATCTGTGAGACAACAATATCCGAAGCTGTGTAGCGGCTTGGGTCTTGTTCGGAGGCCATACTCAATTAAATTGAAGCCAGAGGCTGTGCCCTTCTCTCTCCACACGCCACGCAGAGTCCCTCTGCCGCTTATGGGAAAAGTGAAGGAGGAGATAGACCGTATGGAGAAGATGGGCGTAATCACCAAGATTGAGGAGCCGACTGATTGGTGTGCCGGGATGGTGGTGGTGCCGAAAAAAACAGGTGATGTTCGCATTTGTGTGGACTTCACAATGATGAATGGATCAGTATGCAGAGAAAAGTTTATCCTACCTTCTGTAGAGCACACTCTGGGCATGCTAGCTGGGGCAACAGTATTCAGCAAATTAGATGCCAACATGGGCTTTTGGCAAGTACCATTGACAAAAGAGTCTGCCAAATACACCACCTTCATCACGCCTTTTGGGCGCTACTATTTTAACCGTCTACCCTTTGGCATAGCATCAGCCCCCGAGCACTTTCAAAGGATGATGATGACAGAAGTGACCGGTGGCCTGGAGGGGGTACTGTGTCATATGGATGACATCCTGGTCTGGAGACAGACGCAGGAGGAGCATGATGGGCGGCTACATGCGGTGCTAGAGAAGGCACAAAAGGCCGGCATTACGCTCAACATGGACAAATGTGAGCTCACACGCCACACATTCAGATTCCTGGGTCATGTAATTTCAGCAGATGGAGTGAAGCCAGATCCAGAGAAGACGAGAGCAGTACAAGAGATGGATGCACCCAAAAATGTCAGCGAACTCAGGAGTTTTCTGGGCATGGTCAATCAGCTGGGCCGCTTCTTGCCAAACCTGGCTGAAAAAGACAAAGTGCTACGAGACCTGCTGTCCAAGAAGAACCACTGGTACTGGGGGACAGAGCAGCAGGCCGCCTTTGATCAGTTAAAAACAGAGCTGTCATCCACACCAGTGCTCACATTATATAACCCAAACAGTGCTCTAAAGATCTCTGCTGATGCCTCTTCCTTTGGCCTGGGGGCAGTCCTGCTGCAGAAGAGCGATGCCATGTGGTCACCTGTGGCATATGCGTCCAGGGCAATGACACCAACAGAGCAGCGCTATGCTCAAGTAGAAAAGGAGGCATTGGCTGCGACGTGGGCATGTGAAAGGTTCAGCTGTTTCATCCTGGGAAGACCATTCGAGCTGGAAACTGACCACAAGCCGTTGGTGAGTCTGCTGGGAGGGAAAGCTTTGGATGACCTCCCACCAAGAATCCAAAGATTTAGGATGAGACTCATGAGGTACAGCTATACAGTAGAGCATGTCCCTGGCAAAAGCCTGTGGACAGCCGACACCTTATCTCGTGCTCCTCTGAGAGCCGCAAGAACACACACAGACACAAGCCTACTAGAGGACACCAACGTCTATGTAGACTCTGTCATCAGCAACATTCCTGTCAGTGGAGATTATCTGAGCAGTCTACGTGAACACCTACAGGCAGACAGCACATGCTCTGCACTGATGGAGTACTGCACAGACGGCTGGCCCGACAAAAGCCAACTGCAGGGAGTGCTGAGACATTGCTGGGCTGATAGAGCAGTGCTGACTGTGCACGATGGGCTGCTGCTGCGGGGCACGAGGCTCGTCATCCCATCAGCCTTACAAGGTGATGTGCTGCAGAGACTACACGAAGGACACCTGGGGGTGACAAAGTGCAGGGGCCGGGCCAAACAGACGGTATGGTGGCCAGGACTCAGCAGCCAGCTGAATGACATGGTGCTGAAATGTAGAACCTGCATCCAAGAGCGAAGGAACGTCAAAGAGCCGCTGATGCCAACAGAGATGCCAGACAGGCCTTGGCAAACCTTGGGAGCTGACCTATTCACGCTGAAAAACAAGACTTATCTATTAGTCGTAGATTATTTCTCAAGATATGTGGAAGTTGCGCTGCTATCACCGACAAGGTCCACAGATGTGGTTGTGCACCTGAAATCCATATTTGCTCGTCATGGAATTTGTGAATTTCTTAAAAGTGACAATGGGCCCCAGTTCTCAGGTAGCCACTTTAAATCCTTTGCAGCAGAGTATGGCTTTATGCACATCACGAGCAGCCCCAGGTTTCCTCAGAGCAATGGGGTGGCGGAACGCGCTGTACAAACCGTGAAAAACTTGCTAACAAAGGCGTCAGACCCATATCTTGCATTGCTGGCCTACAGAGCAACCCCTCTACGGAACGGCTATAGCCCAGCCGAGCTGTTGATGGGGCGCCGCCTCCGCACTACAGTTCCTGCCCTTCCAACCCTGCTGAATCCAGTTTTGCCTGACTACAACGCGCTGGGGGCCAAAGAAAGGGAGAAGAGGTGGAATGATGCAAGATCCTTTGACAAGAGGCACGGAGCGAGAAATCTGGAGCCACTAATACCTGGGGAGGATGTGTGGATCACCGATGCACGAGTCCAGGGCAAAGTGCTATCTACACACAATGCACCTCGCTCTTATATCGTCCAGGTGCCTCAGGGCACACTGAGGAGGAACCGGCAGCACTTGGTGCCGCTGCAGACCAACAGTGAGGTAGTCGACGCGGATGAGCCACTGGTGGGAGAAGAGCCAGCTCCACCAGAGCCAGCTCCACCAGACCCAGCTCCACCAGTGACAGCATCACCCAGCGGAGAGGGCCCCACCACAGAGACTGTGCGGACAAGGTGTGGGAGAGAGGTTAGAAAGCCGCAGAGACTTGATTTGTGATTTATTGATCTGTTTTCTACAATAAAGGAAAAGAGAGAGTGAAATGTGATATGAAAATGTTCTGTAAACCTGTTACATTTACCTGAAACCTGAAAGAATAGTTCACAGTATGGTAACGTGTAAGTTATTTTATTTCTATTTTGCATGCTTAGATCAGGGACAGGTCTTCCAGCAAAAGGGCAGAATAAACCCCTTAAGACCTGCAGAGACAAAGGTAGTCCACCCTTTGTTCTCAAAGAAAGGGAGATGTGGTATTATGCAATAATAGAGTAAGGCTGAGCAGAGGGGCACTAGGACCCTGTGTGCCAGAAGCCAGGCTCCAGTAACCGGTTGTGTCTGGAACCCAGGGTGTGGGCAGTTAGAGAGAGAGGCCTGGGCTTACACGAGGCTGTTGCAGTTGCTGCTGTTATTGTACAGATTAAAGGTATACTCTGTTTACGTCGTGGTACGAGCCTTATTACAAGCATAACTCGACAGAAAGTAGTGCCCTCATATTTGAGAGGATGCAGGAAGGGCGTAGGGAATTAACTGGGGGTTGGGTGTTGTAGATGATGGAGGCTAGCAGTTACTTTAGTCCTGCTGAATTTAGCAACATGATTTAGTTTCCTTTTTTGGGATCTGTTTACCAAAAGCAACTAAAGTTGCGAGTCTGAGTGGGGTTGCGGTGGGTGTGTCTGCAGCATGGGTTGTACATCAGTGCAGGGGCTTGTGAAGGATAAATCATGATGGGGGGGGGGAAGAGGGGGGGAGAGTGATTAAGAACAAGGAATCATTAATGGAGAAAAAGGGAAACAAAGTGCTGGAGAAACTCAGTGGGTCAGGCAACATCGCTGGACTGGAGGGTGGCATCTTCGGCCTGGATCGCCTCAGCGCAGAGGGAGAACAAGGAGGGAAGAGACAGAGACTAAGACTTTTGCCTCCATCACAGTGAGGAGGTGCTTGGTGAACTCACTGTGGTGGATGTTAATTTGTGTTATGACAATAAAGGAATCTAAGTCCAAGTCTAAGAAGAACATGGATAGGTGACCTTTCGACTCGAGACCCTTCTTCACATGTTCTCTAGAGTTGCTGCCTGAACTGCTGAGTTACTACAGTGACTTTTGTCCTTTTTAGTGTATTCATCAGCATCTGCAGTTCCTTGTTTCTACCATTAATGAAGAGATTGGTGAAGACATTGGAATTTATGGTCAGGGTATATAGGGAGAAAATTACAAACTGAGGAGTATTTTGGAGAAGACAGCTAGGGAAGGTTATCAGTAGAGCCAGGATTTTGCCATAAATGTCATAAGAGCCTTTTCATGCCTTTTTGATGCCTTCAGGAAGATAATGCCTTTTTCACAATTGAGTGCCTAAATCAGCCTTTTTTTTTGCCAATTTAACATCTTGCATCATTGTTTCATTGACGTTGTTTTATTATTCATACATTTGTCGTATTGCTTATTTTGCAATTTTTAATTATTGACTATTTTATTTTTTCTTTCCTGTAAAGCACCTTGAATTGCTGTTTGCACGAATGGTGCTATATAAATAAACTTGCCTTGCCTTGCCTTACAAGAAAATTTACACCACAGGGGCGAAACCCGGCTGTAAGTGGGTGTGAAGTGGTGATTGGAGAGGGGTGCGTGGGGAAGGGTCCAGTCTTTGCAGACTGGAGTCATGCTTTAAGTAGGTGTGAAGTGGTGATTGGGGAGGCGTAGGTAGGTGGGGAAGGATCTAGTCTTTTCAAACTGGAGTCAAGCTGTGAGTAGGTGTGAAGTGTTGGTTGGGGATGGGGTGTGGGGGATATCAGGGTTAAGTTTCTGTTTATCGAACCTGCAGTAGAACTCGTTCAGGTAGTTGGTCAGCTGACGATTGTAGCTTGTGATTACTTGCAAGCCCTTCCACACTGAACAAGAGTAATTTGCTGAGAGCTTGCTCCTCAACTTCTCAGAGTACCTTTCCTTGGCAGCTCTGATTCCTCTTCTCAGCTTATACTTGGCCTGCCTGTAAAGGTTTGCATCCCCGCTTCTGTAGGATCTACCCCTGCAAGTGTCAAAATGCCTAAAGTCAAGTCAACGCCTTGTAAAAAACGGAACGATTTGGTGAGAGTGTACGGGAGTGATATATTTTCTAAAGCCAACTGTGTGCTGTTTTGCAAAGCTGGTGAGAAAGCAGTGAATCATGAGAAGAAATATTTCATCTCCCAGCATGTACAGGCAGCTAAACACAAGTCGGTGGCAGAGAAACTGAAGGTAGGAAATACACAAACTTGGCTCCTCACAACATTTACTGCTGGCTTCAGTCGCAAATCTGAGTTTTCGAGTGATCGGGGCAAAGCATTCATTGATGCTGGAATTCCACTGTGGAAATTGGAAAACAAATCTCTCAGAGGTCTTTTAAAGAAATACACAGAAGAACATATACCGAGTGAGTATATTACGGAAAAATTATGTTGGCAGAAACTTCAACATTGTTGTGCAGAAAATTAGAGATGAAGTTGCACGCAACAAAATATGGATCTCGATAGATGAGACAACCGATGCTGTGGGGAGATATGTTGCCAATGTGGTCATTGATACACTGGAGGCAGGTCAACCATCAAAGGAGTATTTCTTGACATTGGAAGTATTGGAGGAGTCAAAGAGCACAACTATTGCTCAGTTGTTTACATCTTTACTTGCTGTACTTTGTACTTAAAGTTCCTGGCGATGTAGGTAAAGACATACAAGGAAAACGTGAGAGAGTGATTTTAGCTAACAAAGATCTTGAAGAAATACAAAACATAGCTAAAGTTCTCAAAGGTAGTTGTAATGCACAAGATATCAACATGAATGTTGAGTTTGTAGCTTGTTTCAGGTATGCACCAGTGACCTTAGCTGGGGTAGAAAGAGGTTATTCACAACTGAAGCATATTCTGTCTGACAGATGGCATATTTTAACACCAGATAATTTGATAAAAATGCTAGTAGTTATGTGCAACCAGGCAACTTTTGTAATTTAATGTAGTATACCTTTATATTATGATTTTTACCCATATTTTGGTGGTGGAAATAATTGCCTTTTTATGCGTTTTTTGTCAATAAATGCCTTTTTCGTGCCTTTTTTATAACTTTATTATGCCTTTTTGCCTGCCTATTTCAGAGATTTATAGCGCCTAAACATCCTGGCTCTAGTTATCAGATTGCAGGGGAGATTAAGATGTTTTATTAGCAAATGGGTTGAGGGCAGAGGGGGTAAGCACTTGTGTACCCTGGTTCACAAATGGCACTGCAAAGGAATTTATCTGTAGTATAAGCAGCTCGGCCTGCTTCAACTGCTGGCTTTTCCTGAAACTCAAAAAACCCGACTGGCCACTGTTGGAAGCTGGAAGTTGGAAGCTCCATTTCTGAGTATTGAAATTACTCCCCATCGTGCTAAATTAAGAAAATGCAATTTGTCAATCTTTAATTTCATGATGTAATAGGGCAGATAATATTCAACCTCTGACACATTGGGGCATTAAATTAAAATTTAAAAATACATGGAGTGGGAGAGAAACCACAACAAAATAACTGTTAGATCAAGGAACTGCAGATGCAGATTTACAAAGAAAATCACAAAATGCTGGATTGCCTGGCACATTGAGTTACTCCGGCACTTTGTGCTTTTTAAAATAAACTAGACTAAGTAGGACCTGTTGGGTCCCATGTTCACAAGGGAGGGCTGGTCCCACAATGCAATATTCCATCTGTCCACCAATTCCAATATTGGTGGCCAGTGCGGGGGATGGGGGGGCGGGGGGCTTTCTGGAGCACTAGTATGGGTGTAGTGGGCCGAAGGAACTGGTTTCCAGAGGGCTAGTATGGACATTGTGGGCCGCATGGATTCTTGAGCTGGCAACTCAGTCACTCAGGCTTGGTGGACTGGCAGCTCAGTCACTTAGGCCTGGTGGGCTGGCAGCTCAGTCACTTAGGCCTGGTGGGCTGGCAGCTCAGTCACTTAGGCCTGGTGGGCTGGAAGTGGTCACTCAGCTCAGGCAGCTCAGCCATCAGTCCTGGTGGGCTGGCAGCTCAGCCACTCAGGCCTGGTGGGCTGGTAGCTCAGTTAGCTCGGGGCTGGTGGGCTGGCAGCTCAATCATTCAGGCCTGGTGGACTGGCAGCTTAGAAACTATGAGAAATTCTGCCCAAAACAGGTGAGGGACAGAGTGAGAGAAGGGGGGAGAGGGTGGAGAATTTTTCATCTTTTTCGGCAGATCACAGCAATGGAGGAGAAAAGTCTATCCTGGCCTGGACCTCACAGGGAGCCAATGAAGGGAGGGAGAAAAATACTGGGGCATGGTTTAATACTTGCCGGGGGAATACTTACTGATGTGCCGAAGAGAGTCCTGGGCTGGTACAGGCCTGATGGGCCAAAGTGACTCTTTAAATAAAAATCTGAGTGAAATCTCAGTGAAAGGCATTTTTTTCTGGTCTTTTCCTGGCCTGGCACGGGCCATTTGGGCCAACATGCTCCTCCTGGGCTAATACGGGCATTTTGGGCAAAAGGACTGGCTTCCCGACTAATAGGGGCCTTGTGGGCCAAAATGAATGGTTTCAGGCAGGCCAAACGATTCATTTCATTCCATTTCATTTCCATTTCCGTTTCAAGTACAGGGCAGGCCAAACAACTCATTTCATTTTCATTTCCATTTCCATTTCAGTTTCAAGCACAGGGTAGGCCAAACAACTCATTTCATTTTCATTTCAGTTTCAAGCACAGGACAGGCCAAACAACTCATTTCATTTTCATCTCATTTCCATTTCCATGTCAGTTTCAAGCACAGGGCAGGCCAAACAACTCATTTCATTTTCATTAAGGGCTAACAAATAATTTATTGCAAGTACATTGCAGACTCACAATTCAGTTGACTCACATCTTAGAACCACAGTTGTGGACTCCCTCACGATCTTCCAGAGTGACTGACTCACGTCCGGCATCCGGGGCTTTATACTCCTGTCCCACCCGGAAGGGGCGTTACCTTCATTATGTTGATTGACAGGCGTTTTAAGGTGATTGACAGGGTAGCGTTTTTCAAAAAAATCAATGAAAAACATAGACAGGAAGTGGTCAAGATGAGACTTTTAGTATAATAATAGATATTAGCATTTCAAGTAAGGCAGGGAAGTGGATCCAATTACGACTTTTAAAAGGTATTTGGACAGATATTTGGGTAGGAAATATTTTGGGCTATGGGCCAAATGCAATGAAATGAGACTAGCCTAAAATACCAATTTGGACAGCGTCGACAGGTTTTGCCAAAGCGCCTGCTCCCATTGCTGTACAGCTTTTTTGACTATATGGAAGGCAGATTTAAGAGGATTTTGGTGCCAAGCATATGCATATGGGAATAGCTCAGGTAAATAGATGAGTAGGGACTTGTTTCCATGGTGTATAACTCTATGGCCCACGAGGCTTATGTTTAGTTTTCTTGGTAAATGTATCTCCATGCCAACCTGAATAGAACATTCCATGCCCTGCCAGTACACACTAAGCTCATCATCCCAGATCATAGTAAGCAAAAAGGAAGCCCAGTTCTCTGACCAGTCTTACTGTCTCCGATTACATTTTATCTCTGTTTGCTTTGTTGTTAACTTCTCCCAGCTAACAATGATCTATTCTACATTTTCCTTGATCTCCAATATTATTTGCCCTGTTTTCACACCTTATTCTTATCTATGTATCTCCTTCTCCCCTGATGTCAGTTTAAAAAAGGGCCTCGACCCGAAACGTCACCCGTTCCTTCTCTCCATAGATGCTGCCTGCCCCTCTGAGTTACTCCAGCATTTTGGATCTATCTTAAGCAAAAATAAAAATGTTTGATCTATAGGGCACAATACATCAACAAACATCAGTAGAGAGACTAAACCTACAACAATCTTGTCATTAATGCAGCAACTAAGGTTGCCAACACCCCGCAAAGTATCCATCACTACAAATTAAACGTGATCAACTAAATTATATGCTGGCTGGTGGCTGTAAACCAATAAAACCCATGTTTAACTTACGTATCGTGGTCCCCAAGGTTTTTTGAAAGCCATTCACGGAGGAGTGCATGAAAAATGAGGCAAATTACAAATGTTTGCCAACACAAAATGATAGACAAAGTAAATTAAAAAAGATAAGACCAATAAATACACCTGCAGAAAACAGATTGCAGTTCTGATCTATCAGGTTATAATGCATACTTCACATTTTAAAACTTATGAATTACACATGGTTTTTATGCTAAGCAGTTGGTAGATGGCAGCATCTTCTATTTTTGGAATAAAATTCATTAATTTCTAATGAAGCTGGAACAGAATATGCCACTGTTATACTGTGTAGAACCAAGTCCAATTTAGATAATATCATTCTGACACTTTTTGTTAGTCTAGCTTTCCATCATTCAGACTGATTTCATTTATGCATAAATTGTATTCATAAATAAGCCTTCCTCCGAACTGCCAATCAGTTGGTATGGATTTCCACAGAAGATATCAGTAAATCACGAGGCCCTCGTTTTGTAAGATTTCAGTTAAAGTGCCCAAAATATTTAATGTGCGGTTTCATTGTCTTTATCTCATATTGATGATTTAATAAATTACAGGCAACCATTTCATGTACATTCCCTGGGACAGAGACTGTTACGAAATGCAATGTGTGCATAAGTAAAGCAATAATTTGTTGGAATTTTTTTGGAGGTGATACTTGAAGTTTGGGACTCCCGCACGTTCCAGTCATTGACTCTCTCAGTGTGTTCTATTCGCTGGACCTCATGGATTTGAGGGTCTGAAGCAGCAGTTACACTGGGAGACCTAGTCACAGATATTACACCGTTAATCTCGGTTCAAAATCTACACAGGCCATTCATTTCAAGACAGATTTGTCAGCCACAAGGAAAAGAGGTAGGAATCAATTAAATTATATACAGTATATATTTTAAAATTCTTTGATCCACCTCCAATGTTTTTAATTATTTAAAAATATTTGTATGTATTGTCAGGTGACTTATTTTTCATTTTTAAAAGTATTTTTGTTTTTAAAAACAATCTCTTCCATTTTTAACAGTTTTTGAAAGCTTGTGAATGCCGGGGTTTGACAGGTGGGAAAGCTTGTGTTGCCGCATTGTTTCTCAAAGGTTTACTCTGTGTACTTTTACTTGTTCAACAATGATGCAGTTGTGTTGTTCAAGACCGAGACAGGGCAGGACTCCCTGTCAGGTTCATGAGCATCTTGGCTAGTGAGTTCGACCTTGTGGATCAGGGTGAACTAACTGCAGAACATTTGGGAATGTGGGTAACATCAGGGTGACAGGCCCCAAGTTCTGTGCCATTGATATTGTTGAACAGTGTACAAATCCAGAGGCTGCATTTTATTTTGTAACTGTAATGGCAAATATCCGACTGTTCCAGTGTCCAAGTTTCCGTTGCCATTACTACACAGGTAATTAGGAGTGATCTTACGCAGACCAAATAGAACAGATTTTCCAGTCGTTATTTCCAGTTTAGTTGGTTCTTTATTGAAGTAGTTGTACAAACAAAGAGATGAATGTACCAGGTTTTCCTTATTCTGCATACAAGTTGTAGCTAGCTGTTCTCCCTGGTTTGGTGAGAACTGAATGCCCTCCACCCCTGTGCCTGGTCTTTCACTCCCTGTCCACTATGCCCATATATGCCCCTCTGTGCATCTAATCACCAGCACCAAGTGCCCAAAATAACACTGCAAGATATATCTAGATAAAATAATATAATATGCCAACAGTAACTAGTCTAAACATAAATGGCTCCTACACACCGGCCCTATTTTTTCTACGTATATAATTAAACAATTACCAATAAACTTTAAAAGGAGCTATATAAAAATTAGAGTATTTTCAAAAAAAAAGGTATGTACTATGTGTTGGCATTTAAACTTCTTTTCTTCCTTCTTATCCTTCTTGCTGTACCTAGTTCTCAGCTTCTTGGAGCAGACATATCTTTGTTATCGGACTTTCCAAGAAGTTGCTCTTAGTCTGAAATTGAACTGTGCGCACAAGACCTTATGCATCTAGTATGGTCTCCAGTATTCTGCCCATTAGCCAGGAGCCTCGTGGTGCAATGGAATCAGCCACCACAACAAGGTCACCTGCAGCAAAGCTTCTCCTTACCCTTGACCTTCATTGTTGATTACACACAACACAGTCTGTTATGACCTTCCTTGCAGCGGAGTTAGCTTTGATAATCCAGTATCTTTTACGGAGGGGAGTCAGCATATGATTTCTTCCTCCATGTCCAAGTTGTTCATGGATATGTCCTAACAGTAGTGTTGATATGTGAAGGTACTTTGAGAGAATAATAGGATGTTTGGCCTCTTCAGGCATCGCTAGTCTAGTCAAGCGACCACCTACTTTCAGATGTCCATCATCCAGCACCGGTTCTAGCTTGTACAAATGACTGCTTCTTTTGACACCATTTTTACCAGCTCTAATACTGATAGTTCTTCTTTGAATCTTTGTCTTTGACTGAAAGAGATGACTGTACTTTCTGCTTGGAAAAGATCTTCAGGACATAAACAATGTCTGCCGAATGTTGCTTTAAAGACTTGCATCTTCTTATCAACCTTTTCCTTTATTTTGCCAGGATCTTTTTCAAAGCTACTCATAGCAGTCTGAATCTCCTTTCTTTTTCAAATCAACTGCAAGAGTGTTGTACTTACTTTAAGAATCTAAGCAACAGCAGTCTTCAGATTCCTCCATGATGGGGAAAAAAGTGATCAGAGAGTCTGTGGGGTTCAATGGATCCTTGACAATGACGTTCATTGTGACGTCTTGCTTGATTTCTGGATCATTAGCAGAGATTGCAGATTCCAAGTTAGGCTTTGGCCATTCTCTGTCTGGCTTACAGAGAAACTCTGGTCCATTGATCCATCTCTTACAGCTTAATAAGCGGTCTGCTGTTTGTCCTCTAGAGGCTTCATCTGCAGGATTGTCCTTTGTGCGAACATATCTCATTGTAATATATCAGTAGCATCCCTTACAAAGGAGATCCTTTTTGCTACAAATGTTTGGAAGCGTTCGGTTTCATTGTTTGATGTACTTAAGCACTGTTGTGCTATCGGACAAGAAGAAGGATTTGCAGCATTATGTCCACTCTGACAGCTAGGACTGCAGCTGTAAGCTCCATTCTGGAAATTGTCATTTGCTTTAATGGTGCCACTCTGGATTTTCCATTATGAATGCAACATGCACTTCTTTGTTATCACTTTCCAGTCTTCGATATAAAACAGTACCGTAACCACTTTCGCTTGCGTCTGAAAAGTGGTGCAGCTGTGCATATCTGATTTGACCAAAGTTTGTGGGCTTCATGCACCGGTCCAATTTAAATTCAACCATCTTGATGAGATGTGCTAACCATTCTGCCCATCGCTGAGAGAAGGTTTGGGATATGTTTTCATCTCATCCGTGCCTTTCCTTACAGAGCTCCTGCATAATCAGCTTGGCTGGCAGAGTAAATGGTGCTAGAAATCCTAAACGGTCATATATAGAGCGAACCACGGACATGTGTATGATTGTTCCTGTGCAGCAATTCTGAACTTGAACACATCTGTTTCAACACACCAGTGCAGTCCCAGTGCTCTTTCCATAAGCAGATTTTCTTTGTCCAAGTTCAACTCCCTAGTTTCCTTGGTTCTGCTTTCTCGTGGAATGGATGCCAATACAGCATGGCTGTTGCTGTTCCACTTTGACAGAATGAATCCTCCTATTTGGCAGAGGGAAGTCAGGTCTCTTGCCATTTGAACTGCTTCCTGTTCCGAAGGCATGGATTTTAAACAATCATCTACATAGAAGTTGTTCTTTACTGTGTTTGGCACCTCTGCTGGAAAGTGAGCTTCATTGTCGTCAGCGATCTTCCTTAATGCAAAGTTTGCACAACTTGGTGGCGACACTGTTCCTAAAAGTAGGAATTCTACAAAATTTTGAGATTTTAAAATTCGCCTGCAATTTATCCCATCAGATAAAGCATACAAAACTTTAATTTGATACCTAATTCACTTTCATATCTTCAGTATTAAAAAAGTTATGATCATTTTCATACTCAGAAATTAGCATCTTGTTCCCTATTGCTTTTCCATTGACAAAAGGAAACATTACTTGCTTTTTATTCTTTTATTCTGTTCGATATAAATAATAAAATTAAAAAAAATCAATAAAAATAATAACACAAAATCTGTGATCTAGGACAGTCAAAAGCCCATAACGTTCTTAAAAATTAAGAGAATTGAAGATATAGATTGAAGCATTCTGAAACAAATATGAAACATCTTACTTGGATGACCTGAAATTAAAGCATATAATTAGTTAGTTACCTAATTGTAGCTCATTACAAAATTGACCGTTGTGCCAGAAATAAACACCCAGACTGCCTTGAAAGTTCAAAAATGTGATATTCCCAAGATCAGAACTTTAATATTATTATATTATATGCTTCAAGTCCGGAACAGATAGGTAAATAAATTACAATTTCTAGCAAAAGACCAAGTCTTTAAGGAGATCAGTTGCTAGCTGGTACATTGGCATATCATAATCAATAGCATCATCATACTCCTCAGATTGCAACCAATTGGCAACTCTGAATACACCTTGTTTTTTTTATCAACTTTTCAATTTTGGTATTAAAAACTGCAAGTTTTTGGTCTTCAAACTAATGTGCATGCCAGTTTGCCCACTACTTTCCCATTAATGAGCCCATGACCCACTTAATCAGGAATACCTGAAAGGAAAGGATGGTGACCTTGTGCCCCACCCCAGGTTTCCATGAGTCACCAAAGGTTTTGGTCACTCGCCTGGAAAGCCTTGACCGAAGCGTGAGCTGCATCTACTGATCACAGATCCTTTAGGATCTTTGCTACCAACCGCACACACACACACACACACACACACACACATCGTGAAGGTGGGGGCCAGGGACAGCGGAGGAGCACTGTCTGCGCGATGAAGAGGAAGGTAAACGGCTGCCACAGAGCACAGTAAGTCCTTTAGAGAGCCGGGGGCCCGGGAGAAAGAAAGGGGAGTGAGAAGGGGGAAAGAAAAGAAGGGGGGGTAAGGGGGGAATTAAAGGGAAAAGATCACTGGGGAAGAGAATCCCAGGAGAGAGAAGGGGAGTAGAGAAGTGGGCATTAGAAGGGGGGAGAACGGGGGGAGTAGGGGGGAGAGTGGAGACAGTTTTAAGAAGTTTACATCCTGTTTCCTGAGTTTGAGTGGCTCCCCTCAGGATGCAGACTCCGCTGTCCGGGTTGCCGGACACAGAGGAGGAAGGCAACCTTCATCCCCTGGGCTGTCCAGCTTTTTAATGCTGATCACTGACTCATGAACATATGAAATGAAATAACCTTCTATATGCACTTTTTAATTGAAGCACTTAGGAAGCACTTTAAAAACTATTACTATGTGTTGAATGTTGATGTGCGGTGTGTGTTGTGTGATTGTGCAGTGTGTCTGTGGAATGCGTGTGCTGGTTGATTGTGCAGTATGTGTGTTGCTTATGTTTGTTGATTGTGTCCCTTTTTAAAAAGCTACTGTAATGCGCCCTTTTAAATTGCCCCTCGGGGACGAATAAAGTGCTTTGAATTGAATTGAATTGAATTGAATAAAGTTACCGGGCATTTTACCTTCTGGTGGATCTTCTAGGTCCTGAAAACCAAAGATCCGACAGAATCTTTGCTGAAAACTCCAATGAGCCAATCAAAATGACCGGTCAGCGAAGGAGATTGCCTTCGACTGCCTGTAAGTAAATAGCGACCCCACTCCACTGGCTTCGACCAAACGGCAACCTATTTTTAGTCAAGGATGGCTTTGTTTTGTTTTTTAATTAATCGCAGGAACATAGAAGAAGCCTCGACTACGCGGAAACCACTTTCCACCATTAGGGAGAGTGACCGGAACCTCCGGGAACCTCACGAAAACCTTGGATGGGGCGGAAGGTCTCCAGAGGTTTCCGTTCAGGTTTCCTAAGTGGGACAGAGGCATAAGAATGTCCTGTAGATCATCAAATTTGAAGTAGTCCAAATTCGTACAATCTCTGCGAATGCTGTCTAAATCAGTCTCTTTTGTTGGACACTTGGATTGTCAATTTTGAATTTCTTCATCGGAGACATCTGTTTAAAATGTAAAGAAAAAAAACACTGAACAGAAACAAGTTATTATTTGCTGTTTCAGAAAAAAAGGTAGAAATGATAGTTAAATGCTAAAACAATTAGTAAGTACCCAACAAAAAAATCATATTGATCAGTTTCATCTAATCAATTAAATTTATCTAAATTCAATTACTAGATCTAAACATCTATCCATTTCTTAAGTAAAGGCTATTTTTTAAAAAGTATCCAAGTAACAAATAGATCCCATTCACACAAGAATTCACAATACAACATGATTTTAAAATCTCACTTTGTCATGAATTTATATGCCAAATGGAAGGAATTTAATGTTTAATTCCTATGAATTAATCCAGAAACATCGACTCTCAAGATAATCAAAATTATTATTTTTTATACAACTGTACTGTGGATATTTAGCATGAAATTATTGATCATGGATAGACACTAACACAAAATATAGATGATGATTTAGATGTTCTTATGACATGATTGTGCAAAAAAAAAATTAATTTGATTATCTTGAGAGTCGATGTTTCTGGAATGTGATCAATTAGAATGTTACTGTCGCCTTAAATTTAAGCTCATATCAGTAGGCAAGAAACTGCTGATTCGTATGGGGGCCTAAATAACATGTTTCGCATCATAAGATTAAAATGAAGCCACACCAAAAAGCAAAATAATATGTTAAATAATCAACGTAATAACCTGATCTCCCGGTGGCTCAGCACTTCAACTCCCCCTCCCATTCCGTATCCAACCTTTCTGTCCTGGGCCTCCTCCATGGCCAAAGTGATGACCACCGGAAATTGGAGGTGCAGCACCTCATATTTCACTTGGGTAGTTTATACCCCAGCGGCATGAACATTGACATCCAATTTCAGGTAGCTCTCCCTCAGCCCTCTGGCTCCTCCTTTTCCTTTCTTCTTCCTGACCCCCCTCTCCCCCCCAAAATACATCAGTCTGAAGAAGGGTTTCGGCATGAAACGTTGCCTACTTCCTTCGCTCCATAGATGCTGCTGCACCCGCTGAGTTTCTCCAGCACTTTTATCTACCTTTTGCTTTGTCCAGATATTGCGATCCATGATGTTGAAGGCGTTGAAGGCATTTTTAGTTGCGTATAAGTTCAATCCAGCAACGCAATATTCCAGCAAATAAAAAATAAAAACGGGAAGGGAAGTGCGTACAATTTTTCTTCATCAGCTAGCAGCCCGAGGAAATCCCTCTCTGACAACCAATACAAACCTGCATTTTAATCCCCCCTCCCCCCAAAGCCTCCGGAATTGTACGGACTGGCAGTGGCAGAGCTGGAGTGCCGCTGATGGTAGGTTTTGTAACAACGCTACTAAAAGATGTACCTTCATCTGGTATTCAACAAGATTCTGCTGCACATCGCCCTCGGGCCACCACAGGAATCGCAGAGAGTCAATATGCTTTTCCAAACCTTGACCTAATGAAAGATTGCTTTGATATCAGCCATCAAAGCAACCAGTTCTTGTCTGAATCTGATGAGAACTTCAATAAGTGAGTTGGCAAGGTCTCGTCCCTGCAGCAGTTGGCAGTTAAGTGATGTTCCTTTGAAGACTGCTCCACAGTCAAAGATCACCTTTAAGGTTCATTTCCTTGACCATTGTTAATCATTTCTGTGAGGAAAGATGTATATTCATTATGAAATTTCTTATTCTTGCCAAACTTGCGTTGCAGGCTCTGGATGAGCTGCTCTGCAATGCAATGGTTATTTGGCATGCTGACACTTTCTTGTTTGATAGGTAAGTTTAGACAATAGTGTACATCTATTATCTTTGTTGAGCGATTTATAATATCCAAGAACTTTACATCTTCTCTGGACATTTCTTCTGTTTCCATGCTGTTCTTTCATTGAAGTCGTGATTGTATTGCTTGACCAGTAGCTCCTCTAGGTTGTCAAGTCAAGAGAGTTTATTGTCATGTGTCCTAGATCGGACAATGAAATTCTTGCTTTGCTTCAGCACAACAGAATATAGTAGGCATGAATACAGAACAGATCAGTGTGTTCATATACCATTATATAAATATATACACACATGAATAAATAAACAGATACGGCGCAAGTAAACAGATAATGGTCCATCAATGTCCAGAGTTTTGTTTCAGTTGAGTTTAATAGCCTGTGTCCGGAGAGGCGGAAATGGCGGAGGATTAATAGCCTGAGTTTAATAGCCTGATGGCTGTGGGAAAGTAGCTATTCCTGAACCTAGACATTGCAGTCTTCAGGGTCATGTACCTTCTACCTGAAGGTAGCGGGGAGATGAGTGTGTGGCCAGGATGGTGTGGGTCCTTGATGATGCTGCCAGCCTTTTTGAGGCAGCGATTGCGATAGATCCCCTCCATGGTAGGGAGTTCAGAGCCGATGATGGACTGGGCAGTGTTTATTACTTTTTGTAGTCTTTTCCGCTCCTGGGCGCTCAAGTTGCCGAACCAAGCCACAATGCAACCGGTCAGCATGCTCTCTACTGTGCACCTGTAGAAGTTAGAGAGAGTCCTCTTTGACATACCGACAAGGTCCTTGAAATACCGTAATCTTCTCAGGAGACGATGATGTGCTTTCTTTACAATTGCATCAGTGTTGTCGGATCAGGAGAGATCTTCAGAAATATGCATGCCCAGGAATTTGAAGCTCTTGACTCTCTCTACCATCGACCCGTTGATATAAACGGGACTGTGTGTCCCCATCCTACCCCTTCCAAAGTCCACAATCAGTTCCTTGGCTTTGTTGGTGTTGAGGGCCAGGTAATAGTGCTGGCACCGTTTGGTCAGTTGGTCGATCTCCCTTCTATACTCTGACTCGTCCCCATCAGTGATACGTCCCACACCAGTGGTGTCATCAGAAAACTTGATGATGGAGTTTGCATTATGGCTGGCTACGCATCCATAGAATAGAATAGAATAGAATCTTTATTTGCCACGCAACCAGGGTTGGTGGTATTTGGGTTCGGTACATGATGGTACACTGCTTTAGCTACATACCACTAATAACACAGATCACCGTATTAAAGTGCATCCATACCACATCACAAATCACACATCTCACCAACAATACATAATGCAAAAGAACAAACAAAGACCATAGACAAGACACTGTATACATCAAAAATCATATTATTGTCTGATTATTGGACGGAATTAAGAGTTCTTATTGCTGAGGGGAAGAAACTGTTTTTAAAACGGGTGGTTTTAGTAGCAAGTGACCTGAGGCGCCTCCCTGAAGGGAGAGACTGAAAAAGGTGATTTGCTGGATGGGAGTGGTCCGAGATTATCTTTTTTGCCCGTTTTGAGGTACGTTGGAGATAAATGGAATGGATTGAGGGGAGGGGGGAGTTGATGATCCTGGAGGCCTTGGAGACAATGCGCTGTATTCTGTGTAGTGAGTGACTATCGGTGTTATCGTAGCAGACTGTGATTGAGGAGGTGATGATGCTTTCAATGATTGATTGATAGAAACGGACCAGGAGGTGTTTATGGACTCTGAACTTTTTGAGCTGTCTGAGGAAATATAGGCGTTGTTGACCTTTCTTGATAACGTGGTCTGCATTGATGTGCCATTTTAGGTTATTGGAGATATAGGTGCCTAGAAACTTAAATGAGTTCGTGGAGGTTATGGGGTGAGAGTTGACATGGACCGGGGGTTTGTGGTTTTGATTGCGTCTGAAATCTATGATGATTTCTAAAGTTTTTGAAGTATTAAGCTGGAGGTTGTTGTCTGCGCACCATTTGACTGCGCTATCGACTGTTAGATGGTATTGTGATTCTTTGTTGTCTGAGATAAGGCCAATTATTGTTGAGTCGTCTGCATATTTAAAATTTTAACTGAGCTGCATTGGGATGTGAGGTTGTTGGTGTAAAGTGAGAAGAGCTGGGGTGACAGAACGCACCCTTGGGGGGCTCCTATGTTGAGAGTCAAAGGGCTGGAGAGTTTTTCACCCACCTTGACTCTTTGCTGTCTGTTTGTTAGAAAGTGTAGAATCCAATGGCACATGGCTGGGTGAATGCTCATGTCCAACATTTTATTGTAGAGTTTAATCGGGTGTATAGTATTAAAGGCCGAGCTAAAATCTATAAACAGGATGCGTGCATAGGTGTTCGGTGATTCCAGATGATGTAGGGAATAGTGAAGAGCTAAGTTGATAGCATCCTCAACAGACCGGTTGGCACTATATGCAAATTGGAAAGGGTCCATGATGGGGGCAGTGTGAATTTTCAGATGGGTGAGGACTATGTGCTCAAAGGCCTTCATGGCGACTGATGTTAATGCCACAGGTCTATAATCGTTCAGGCAGCTCACCTTGGAGGACTTGGGCACAGGGATGATAATGGATGATTTAAAACACTGCGGGACTCTACATTGGCTGAGGGAGGTGTTAAAGATGGAGGTGAACACAGGGGCCAGCTGAGCTGCACAGTGGTTGAGAGCAGCGGGGCTGAGGTTGTCAGGCCCTGCCGCTTTTCTTTTATTAAGATTTTTGAAGGCCGCCCTAACCACCTCCTCAGAGATGGTAAATGGTGCTGAGTTAGGTGGGGGGGGAGGCATGGATGGCGGGGTGGCATTGTCAAAGCGTGCATAAAAAGTGTTCCGTTTTTCCGGTAAATCCGGATCCTCGTCTGGGATGGGAACAGGACGTTTTTTGTAGTCCGTCATCTTCTGTAGATTTTTCCAGACTTCTCTTGAATTGTGGGTTTTGAGTTGTTGTTCCAATTTGTTTGAATAAGCTAATTTTGCTTTCCGAATTGCAAACCTGAGTTCGTATTTTGCTGATTTATACTGATCCTTGTTACCGTTGGTGTAGGCTGCATTTTTCTTTTTGCGAAGAAGTTGTATGTGCTTGTTGAACCAGGGTTTACCATTGCTGGGTATTGTGACAGTTTTGTAGGGGACGCACAGTTCTTCACAGTAGCGGACGTGTGACGTCACCACGTCAGTGTACACGTCGATGTTGTTGCCGGTTGCGTCGAGGAAGAGGTCCCAGTCAGTACATTCAAAACATCCCCTTAACGTTTCGATGACATCCTCTGACCAGGACTTAACGGTTATTGTTTTAGGCTTGATGGATTTCAGTTTTTGTTTGTATGCGGGGATGAGCAGCAGCATTACATGATCGGATCTGCCCAGTGGAGCACGTGGAAAGGCACGGTAAGCGCCAGTGATGTTAGTGTAACAATGATCCAATGTATTGTTTTCTCTGCTCGGGCATGTAACTTGCTGAGTGTAGCTAGGGAGTTCTTTTGTTAGACAGCTGTGGTTGAAATCGCCCAAGGCTATAATGATGGAGTCCGGATGCGAGCTTTCCATGGAGGAAATGTGGTGTGATAACATATCCATAGCCGTGTTAGCATTAGCATCGGGTGGAATGTAGACGCCAATTAACACAACAGATGAGAATTCTCTTGGTAGGTAGAATGGTCTGATGATCAAACAGAGGAATTCAATATCAGGGGAGCAGTGTTGTGATTGTACTGTGATGTTATTGCACCAGCGTTGATTGACAAGGAAGCAGATACCCGCTCCCTTGGACTTGAGTGACAGTGCTGCCGACCTATCGGCTCTGTAGATGGTAAAACCGGGTGGGGTTACTGCTGAGTCGGGAACAGATTGATCCAGCCAGGTTTCCGTGAAGCAGATTGCAGAAGATTCGTTGTACTCTCTCCTTGAGTGGATCAAAAGCTGGAGTTTGTCCATCTTATTCCGGCGGGAACGGACGTTGGAGAGAAGTAGTGCCGGTAGTGGAGGCCGGTGGGGCTGCTTCCTGAACCGAGCCAGGACTCCTGCTCGCCGTCGGACAAGCCGTCGACCAGGCCTAGGAGAGGTCCCGGGGTATGGCCCAGGTGTGGTTTTCCTGGCGCGTAATTCCACCGGAAGGGTTTGTATAAGGGTCGGAGATCCAAAAACTCCGTTCAATCTTGCCCTTATAGTGAGCAACTCAATTCGGTTGTAATTGAGTATGCAGCAGGAGGAGTTTTTAACATAGAAGAACAAAAGGGCGTAACATATAAGCAGGGACTGTACCGGCGCGCGCCTCAAGGCCGCCATCTTGGAGAGATCCATGAGTATAGAGTGAGTACAGCAGGGGGCTCAGCATGCAGCCTTGAGATGCTCCTGTGCTGATTGTTATCAAGGCTATTGTCTGTTCTCAGGGGACTATAGATGACCCACCCCAGTATGGTCCACCCCCTTGGCTGTTGACCAGCTCCCAAGGTTCCAATACCTTTGAAGCATTTATCCCAATGAGTAGGTCAATGTTTTAAGAAGCTTGATATCCTTCAAGTAAGGTCATTGTATCATGTCTTCCTGTCTGGGAAACCGGAATGGTCCTATGTGTGAACACATCAGATAGTTGGATAAAATTGTCTTTGTCCAGACAAGATATTTCCAAACCTGAGATATGTTGACTGATCACAGGCTTCACTTGGTTCATGGTATGTAAGAGAATATTGGTCTTTTGTCCTGTAATGTTCTGCCTTCTCATCAAGCTTTCTGTGCAAAAGATAGTTGAACTTCCATGATCCAAAAATACGTATGTTTGCAACACTGTGTCCCCCTTGTGGCTCTTTACCTGTAATGGTACAATGGAGAAGATGCAGGTTTCATCACCGGCCCCAATATGCCCACACAGTATTACTCCCAATTGGCTTCTCATTCTGTTCTGTATGCTCCGGCTTCTTCTCTTGTTCTTTTGTGCAATGTGAAATATTTCAGGATGATTTTGATTGCACTCATCACGTCAAACGACACTTGTGTGTCTTATCTTCAAACATCCAAAGCAGATGCCCTTCTCCTTTAAGAAGTCTATGTTTTCTCTGTGCCCCTTCTTCTTGATCTGTGGACACCGCCCCGATGGGTGACCGCTTTTATTACAGAACAAACAAGAACCTTGAGAATTGGTGGTAGATACATTTCTTCTCATTCCACTTGTTGTCAGATATTCTTGCCCTGTTGGTTCTACAGGTATTACAGTTGTTTAAAAACTGCTTCCTCTTGGTCCCAACCTTTCTCTTGCTTTAGTTTAGCAAAAGCAGAGCTTCTGACAGTTGCAATTGGCCTGACATCCTGGATGTTTCCAAAAAGTAGATCTGACAGTATCTTCACTTGTCTCTCCATGAAGTCTACCAGGTCAAAAAATCTAGCTTGATGTCCACGCTCTTTCTGTAGCTGACATGCCCTATTCCTCCACTTGTCTCTGAGCTTGTAAGGCAGTTTTAGAAGGATGGTCTTCATATTGGAAGCAACATTAATTTTCTCCATATAAGTGAGATGTTCAATTGCATTGCAAACAACTTCTAAGGAACAGTGAGAAAGCTGTTATCATTAGTTTTTCTTTCCACTCCTCTCTCAAACGCTGTGATGAAAACTTTATGCTGCAAAGAATCATAATCATAAACAGGAATGTTTCTTAGTGGGAAAAGTAGAAGGGAGATTTTGTTGAGCTAGAAGAGTAGTGATGTCATTTTGCCTCTGCATTAGGTTCCAGATATCACATTTGTTTCCATCATTCAGTGCAGGGGTGGTAGTGCTAACATGCCCCTGCACACCATTTTTCATATGAGTCTGTACTTTTTGCTATTGAAGAGAGTATTGAGTTAGATGGGTCTTATCATGAGCTCTATCAGATGGTCCATGAGTTGTTTGTTTTGATCTTACAACCTTTTGCTGGGAGGAAGATTCGCTTCCCATCAACACATTCTGTCTTTGTTGCAATTGAACAGGCAAGTATTCATCTGCCTGTGGATTTAATTTAGCTGATGTTTCCCTTTGAGCAGTTCCTTTTCTCATATAAGAGTTCATCCCGTGAGATACTCTAGAGCAGCTTCTAGATCCCTTGGCCTCAAGTACATTGATTCTTGCATTGATTGCTGCCAGCTCAGACATTCGATTTCCAGCTGTTCTTTCTCTCTTTTCAGCTGTTTCTTCTTTCTTTTCAATTGTTCTTCTTGTCTTCCCACTTGTTCTTCTTGCGCCTCAGGCTCATGCCTTTTGTTCAGGGCGGTACCCCATTCCAAGAGAGCAGCCCTTTCTGCCTGGGCTTTCAGGCAGAAAGTTTCCATTCTTACATGAAACTACTGATTTTGCCTTTCAAGCTTCGCTTCAGGCAGTGGTACCTTCACCAATGACTTGTGGTTTGTCGCTGTCTTAATCACAGAGCTTGATTAATTGAACCAGGTTAGATTGTACTTCATTTGCCTTTTCCTCTGATTTCATGAGCTCTTTCCGCTTTTCAATTAACTTGTTAGCTTGTTTACATATAATGAGTTTCTTGTCCTCTGACACTTTTCCATGAACAATTCCCAGCCTTTGCCAGTGTGTTTAATAACACTTCTTTCCTTTTCAGAATACTTTCTGCCATCTTGTGACTGAGCCTTAGACATTCTTGTTCACTATCCCTTTATAAACTCGTTGACCTACGGCTGGTATTTCAAACAACTGATCTCACTCTGATTCTCAAGATCACGTCCCAATTCTCCATTTTAGTAACCGTTTTCCAATACAGCTTATCAAATATAACTTTTCCAATAAAGCTTAATGTTGTACGTACTCACACTCTCTGCGCGTTGGCTTTCGAGGTTTCCAATCTCCGTTAGTCAGATTAGCGCAGGTGTCGACCTTGTCCAGTTGATCAGGAATGGTGGCGTCAGGCTTGTGAAATAAAACAATCCTTGTTCCTAGGTTTTCACAAGCTCCAGTTTCACTCATAGAGCCAGTTCTCACTTAAATGTAATGGGAAATTTCCGACTCCAGTGTCCAACTTTCCATTGCCATTACTACACTGGTAAGTAGGAGTGATCTTACCCAGACCAAATATAACATATTTTCCAGTTGTTATTTTTCCAGTATAATTGGTTCTTTATTGAAGTAGTTGTACAAATAAAGAGACGAACATACCAGGTTTTCCTTATTCTGCATCCAAGTTGCAGCTAGCTGTTCTCCCCGGTCTAGTGAGAACTAAATGCCCTCCACCCCTGTGCCTGGTCTTCCACTCCCTGTCCACTATGCGCATATAGATATGCCCCTCTGTGCATCTAATGACCGCCCCAAGTGTCCAAAATAATACTGCAAGATATATCTAGACAAAATAATATAATATGCCAATGGTAGCTAGCCTAAACATAAATGGCTTCTACAGTAACTATATCATGGAAAGCACAGAAAAAATATTTATTTTCATTCATCAGAGTTAGTGTATAATTAAAGTGTTGAAACAAGGAACTGCAGATGCTGGTTTACACAAAAGTACACAACGTGGTGGAGTAAGGTTTACAGAGATGTTTTATGGCATCTCTGTTCTCCATATTTGCTGCTTGACCCGTTGTTCTCCAGAGATGTTGCGTGACATGCTAAGTGTCCCCAGGGATGTTGACTGATGTGCTGAGTTACTCCAGCACTTTGTGTCCTTTAGTGTATGGTTAACTATTTTGAACTTCTTTATCAGCACTTTTTTATTGTGCCATTTCCCATGATAAAACCGATCCTACCTTATTTGGAATGCCAATGTCCAGATGGGTCAAGTCCACAGATTTTTAAAATATCTCGTTGGAGCCTTTTTTTTAATCTATTGGATTACATTTAATTTATTGTATATCTAGATTCCTGATAATCTTTAGTTCAAGAGATCCCACTTCATGAGCAGAAAGTTGATCGAACTGGACATCTACCACCAGCAGAATTAAAAGAGGCTTTTTCCTCCTTCTAGCCTCCCTGAGCTGGGTTTTTGCCAACTTTTAAGAAGGTTGAACTTTTCGTGGAGTCCCCAAGTGGTAACTGAACTTGCATTTAATTAAAAAAAGAAATTTAGTTTATTGGAATGTTTTAGGTTTTTTTTAAATACCTGTAATATATTTTATCCATTGGTTGGGTGATCTAGGATGAGAAGAGTTAATCTAATAATCTGTGCCAGAGCATTCAGGTGCCAAGAGAGGAAAATTATTCTGAGGGAAGGATAAACAAAGGGGTCACAGTTCCAGAACAAGGGGTCACAGTTTAAGGATAAGGGGAAAATCTTTCAGGACCGAGATGAGGAAAACATTTTTCACAGAGTGATGAATCTCTGGAATTCTCTGCCACAGAAGGTAGTTGAGGCCAGTTCATTGACTATATTTAAGAGGGAGTTAGATGTTGCCCTTGTGGCTAAAGGGATCAGGGGGTATGGAGAGAAGGCAGGTACAGGATACTGAGTTGGATGATGAGCCATGATCATATTGAATGGCGGTGCAGGCTCGAAGGGCCGAATGGCCTACTACTGCACCTATTTTCTATGTTTCTAAATGGAATATAAGACAATAAACAATATCTAAATTGGAGTACTGCATACAGTTTTGTTCTCCTAATCTGAGGAAAGACATTCTTGCCATTGAGGGAGTGCAGAAAAGGTTCACCAGACTGATTCCTGGGATGTCAGGACTTTCATATGAAGAAAGACTGAGTGGTTCCACCATTTTTTGCTTTATTGAGGAAATAAAAAAAAACATTTCTAAACCTTGATTCATAAAGTTGCAGTTACTGAAAATCTGAAAACAAAAACACTCAACAGGTCAGCCAGCATCTATATTAGAACAGGTTCTGGTCAGAACCCAACCTAAATCTTCGTCACTTCTGAAGACAAGCAGAAATGTAAACTTCTCAGTTCAAACAGTTCCCAAGAAACGTTGCAGTCAGAAAATTATCTGATACAAATCAATCACATTTAACACGAACTTTTGATGATTTTTATAAACAATATCTTGATATCAGTTTCAATGAGGCTGGTTGAAAGTAAAATTAGCTGCCCCCTATGTGCAGGTAGTCTTTCTAATCCCATCTCTTTCTCTCCCTTTATCTGCAAGTAGATCTTTAATGCAAGTTTTAATATTTCTCAAATTTGACAATTCATTCGAATGCTCTCCTTGACGCAGTCTTTGCTTCATAATAAAGCCCCACTGCATTGAATCTCATGTATTCCTAAACAGCATGTAACGCCTTGGTGCTTGGCAAGCCATTCACTTTGCACATAATCAGTGTACTTGTCGAAGATTATGCAAGGAGCGTTTGAACTGCTAAGTACAAAGTCTCTGCCTAAGGCTTTTCAAGGACATACTGTAGCTATGGCTCTCAAAAGTTGATGCAAATGCAATATTTTTCCTTCTTCAGCTGAAGAACATCTGCTTCAAACAGATCTCGAGGGTGTTTTTTGCCTAGAGCAAAGGAAAGGCTTCTTCGTGATTTAAGCTGAAGGATTATCCCATAAGGGAGATACATTTTTCTGATCTATGTAACTTTAATCTTCAGAAAACTCCCAATCTCTTGGAGAATCTTCTTTGAGGGGAAAACCATATGATTTGTAATCTTGCAACCATTGAACTTTGTGAGGAAAGACAGCGTGCTGTTTCATCTGAAAGCAATGGATGCTGTGGTCAGTTTTTTATCTGGCAGTAACTGCATCAAAACTGGGTCATTATCTGTACTACACCAGTAATGCTGCCTGCAGTAATGAACTGGATCACTTTGAAAGAGGAAACCTACAAATGTTGAAAATGTAATTTTTTTTCATTGTAATTGTGAATCGTCCTTGATTATGTTGGCTGCTTTGCTCAGGTTGCGTGAAGTGTGGATGGATCCGATGGGATGCTTTCTATGGTGTTTCTGTAGAAATTACTAAAAGTAATTGGAGACATGTTGAAATTCCTTAACCTTCTGCGGATATAAAAGGATTGGTGTGCTTTGTTGGCTGTAGCATCAATATGGTTAGATCTGGACAAATTGTTGATGATATTTACAACTAAGAACAAAGCTCTCAATCATCTTCACTCCCACAGCATTAATACACACTGGGGCAAGTACTGCACCCTTGAAGGCAATGGCCAGTTCCTTTGCTTTGATGATATTGTGGGAGAGGTTTCTCGTTATCTCCTTCCTGTAATCTGTCTCGTCATTGTTCAAGATCCGACCCACTCAGTGGTGATATCTAAAATCGAAAAAGGAGCTAGAGCAGAATTTGGTTTCACAATCTTGAGTGTACAATCAGAGGTTGAGTATGCAGTCTTCTAGGGCACCCATGATGGTAATTGTAGAGGATGATTTGATGCCTATCGTTGCCAATTATGGTCTGTGAGTCTGGAAGTCAAGGATCCAGTTGCAGAGTGGGGTGCTGATTCCTAAGACCTGGAGTTTGGAGATCAGATTGGCTGGAATTATGATGTTGTCCTTATGTAGGAAGGAACTGCAGATGCTGGTTTAAACCGAAGATAGACACAAAATGCTGGAGCAACTCAGCGGGACCGACAGCAGCTCTGCTGTGAAGGAATGGGTGATATTGCCTTGTTATCCAGATGTTTCAGGAATGAGTGTAAGACCAGGGAGATCTAGGCCTGCTGGGAGACTGGGATTAATGTGCACCTTCACCAGTCTCTTGAAGCTTTTCATGATGTCAGAGCCACTGGATGATGGTGATCATGAAGGCATGTTTCCGTGCTTTTCTTTGGCACTGTGGTGACATTAGTCTTCTTAAAGCAAGTGGAAACCTATGATTAGCAAATATGTGTATAAAATCATGAGAGGAATCAATTGGGTAGATGCGCAGAATCGAGGGCCAGAGGACATAGGTTCAAGGTGAAGGGGAAAAGATATAATAGGTAACTGAGGGAAAATATAAAATAGGTATCTGAGGCGTAACCTTTTCACACAAAGTGGGGTGGGTGTATGGAACAAGCTGCCAGAGGTGGTAGTTGAGGCTGGGACCATCCCAACGTTTAAGAAACAGTTAGACAGGTTCATGGATAGGACAAGTTTAGAAGGATATGGACCAAGCGCAGGCAGGTGGGACTAGTGTAGCTGGGAAATGTTGGTCGGTGTGGGCAAGTCGGGCGAAGGGTTCGTATCCACAATGTATCACCCTATGACTATATGAAGAGGTTAAAAATATTGACTGATACTCCTGTTAACTGGTCCCCACAGGTTCTGAGGACCGGCCAGGAATTAATCTGGGCTGTTGGTTTCTGCCTGTTCATTCTCAGGAAGGCTGATCTGATGTTTGTAACGGTGACTGTGGATGTAGAAGCAGCTGAGGCTGTTTGTTTGATTAGTCTGGGTCATTGATCTAGCTTGGTCTACAATTGTCTTTAGGCATTGCACATGGCTTTGCAAAGGCTGTAGGCACACAAAAATGCTGGAGAAACTCAGCGGGTACAGCAGCATCTATGGAGCGAAGGAAATAGGCAATGTTTCGGGCTGAAACCCTTCTTGCAAAGGCTGTACCTGGATTTCCTGTACAGGTCGTCATTGCCCGACTTGAATGTTTCAGACTGGGTCTTCACTAGGGAGTGGATCTCACCATTCATCCATGGTTTCCGGTTGAAGAATATTTGATTCAATTCTTTGACATACAGTTCTCCACACATTACTGATGAGAATTTCATTAAGTAGGAATTTCATTGTTGTTTCAAAACATATTACAATCAAACACTCTTGACTCTTGAAATCTGTGACGGCAATGGTTTACTTATTTAGTTCAGCTGCCGAGTCCTTGACTAGTCCACAGATACAAGACCTTTATGTATGAGTTCAGCTGTTTCCTTAGACCAGCACTGGAAGACTTTCTGTATCGGATCCTCACACTTCAGTTTCTGCTTGTTAACAGGGATTAGGAGCACAGCCTGATGGTCAGATTTTCCAAAATGCGTGTGGGAGTTGGAGCAGTGGGCGTCTTTGATGGGTGTGCAGCGGTGGTCAAAGGTCTTTGGGCCTTTGAGGAGAAAGGAGACATGCTGACGGTACTTTGACAGCATGTTCTTGAGGTTGGCCTGGTTGATCTCTGGCTATGATGAACAACACTGTAGGGGTACTTCATTTCAAGGCTTTTGACAACTGTGAAGAGTAGTCCAGTGTAGGTTTCACATATGTATGGGGCAGGATGTAGACTTCAGTCAGGACTGCTGCAGTGATTTCCCATAAGCTTGGTAATAAGCTTGGTATGTTGGTCTCTTTCAAATTGGAAATGCTTGTGTAAAGAGTTGTGAGGTCACCAACCCCTTTCATATGTATTGGTACCTGATTAACACCAAGTCAAGGCAGTGAATGCTGACTTCCATAGATGGAAATTCACTTCATATATTCATTTAAAATAAATGAAGGGGTATTTTTCCAGCTTTGGTTATTTTAGAAACAACTTTCAATCAACAGCAGTACATCTGTACTGTTAGTGTGATGTAGAAGATGAAGCCCATTTAATTCAAACAATGGCAAGCCTGTCAGATCTTCAGTTTAAAAAGGAACATTACAGTGAAATAAGTCAGCATTTATGGAATACTGAGTAATCTTTAAATTCTCATGGTCAAAGTGTTAGTGATTTATTCAGACAATACATCCAACTGTCTAAACACCATTAACAATAAAGGCCTTTGGGCTTTAACTGACTGTAAATTAATACATTAATTTCCTATTTGTAGTGTTGAACATGTTGTATAATATTGGCAGCACTGAAATCTGTCTTCATGAACTCAGCCGTCCTGGCCAAGGCTGAATTTCTTGGTCATTACTTTCAAACTAACATTTCCTGATTGATTTTCTCTTTGCCTTGGTTATCTTAAGGGGATTTGGATCAAATCCTTTATCTTTTGAAATAACCATTTGATACAGACATGGAAACCACTGAGGTGGAGGACTGGAAAACTTTGGTCATGAGCTCCAACCATTATGAGAATAGGGTATCTCTGTGAATCAGTCACTCTCTTCCGCCTGTCATCTTCAAATGAGAACACAATGGAACATATTTACTTTTCATCCGAGGACGCACACTCCATTGAGGATAAATGGGGATCCTGTGGATAGGGTGAACTGTTTTAAATATCTGGGAGTACACATATCTGAGGATATGACATGGGCATCACACACCTCAGCACTCATGAGGAAGGCAAGGCAGTGCCTTTACCACCTCAGGCAATTGAGGAAATTCAGAGTGTCTCCGAGGATCCTCCAGTGCTTCTACGCAGCGGCGGTGGAAAGCATCTTGTCCGGGAACATTACCATCTGGTTTGGGAATTGCTCTGCCAAGGACAAGAAGGCTCTGCAGAGAGTAGTGCGTTCGGCCGAACGCTCTATGGGAACTTCACTCACCCCCCTGCAGGAACTATACAACAGGGGGTGCAACTCCAGAGCAAACAGAATCATGGGAGACCCCTTCCATCCCTGCAACGGACTGTTCCAGCTGCTACGGTCAGGCAAACGCCTCTGTTGCCATGCGGTGAGAACGGAGAGGTTGAGAAGGAGTTTCTTCCCAGAGGCAATTCGGACTGTAAACGCCTATCTCACCAGGGACTAACTCTACAGAACGTTTTTCCTTCCATTATTTATTATGTAAAAGAATATGTGTGTTATGATTGTGTTTATAATTTGTTTGGTTGTTTTGTTGTTTGTCTTTTGCACAAAAGTCCGCGAGCATTGCCACTTTCATTTCACTACACATCTCGTATGTGTATGTGACAAATAAACTTGACTTGACTTGACTTGACTTGACTTGACTTTACTGTTACGATGAAGCCATTGTGCTAGTGATAAGATATCTTTCTTTATTTTTCTCAACTATCACCATCTGCTATTGATTTAGCTAAATTCAGAATTTCCATCATAAAACAGATTTCAATCTTAATCCAATAATTTCCCCCTTTTCATGTTCCAAACTCACAGGGCTGTGTTCACAACATCATTTCTCTAATCTTCTTTTCTAAAAGATTGTAATTACATTAGTTCCTTTCCTTTCCTCTGGCATCTTTCCTGTGTCTAAGCAGCTTTGACAAGTTGCTTCCAACAGCCAGCTGGCTTATGCATTCACTTCATTTAATATTCATGTTCTATTCTATCTTTACTTTAAGGGTTGGATCTGAATTTTTAATGAAAATGTTTAATGCCTTTTTTTCATATATAAAAAGTTGTGTGCAGAGTCTTCTTCAAAGATGAATAAATCTTTGGAAAAAAAAGTTTATCATTAAGGATATCAGAATTAAGATATTGGGAGATGTTATTATGAATGTCTATTTCATAGAAACATAGAAAATAAGTGCAGGAGTAGGCCATTCGGCCCTTCGAGTCTGCACCGCCATTCAATATGATCATGGCTGATCATCCAACTCAGTATCCCATACCTGCCTTCTCTCCATACCCTCTGATCCCCTTAGCCACAAGAGCCACATCTAACTCCCTCTTAAATATAGCCAATGAACTGGCCTCAATTACCCTCTGCGGCAAAGAGTTCCAGAGATTCACCACTCTCTGTGTGAAAAAAGTTCTTCTCATCTCGGTTTTAAAGGATTTCCCCCTTATCCTTAAGCTGTGACCCCTTGTCCTGGATTTCCCCAACATCGGGAGCAATCTTCCTGCATCTAGCCTGTCCAACCCCTTAAGAATTTTGTAAGTTTCTATAAGATCCCCTCTCAATCTCCTAAATTCTAGAGAGTATAAACCAAGTCTATCCAGTCTTTCTTCATAAGACAGTCCTGACATCCCAGGAATCAGTCTGGTGAACCTTCTCTGCACTCTCTCTATGGCAATAATGTCCTTCCTCAGATTTGGAGACCAAAACTGTACGCAATACTCCAGGTGTGGTCTCACCAAGACCCTGTACAACTGCAGTAGAACCTCCCTGCTGCTATACTCAAATCCTTTTGCTATGAAAGCTAACATACCATTCGCTTTCTTCACTGCCTGTTGCACCTGCATGCCTACTTTCAATGACTGGTGTACCATGACACCCACGTCTCGCTGCATCTCCCCTTTTCCTAGTCGGCCACCATTTAGATAATAGTCCGCTTTACTGTTTTTGCCACCAAAATGGATAACCTCACATTTATCCACATTATACTGCATCTGCCAAACATTTGCCCACTCACCCAGCCTATCCAAGTCACCTTGCAGTCTCCTAGCATCCTCCTCACAGCTAACACTGCCCCCCAGCTTAGTGTCATCCGCAAACTTGGAGATATTGCCTTCAATTCCCTCATCCAGATCATTAATATATATTGTAAATAGCTGGGGTCCCAGCACTGAGCCTTGCGGTACCCCACTAGTCACTGCCTGCCATTGTGAAAAGGACCCGTTTACTCCTACTCTTTCCTTCCTTCCTGTTTGCCAGCCAGTTCTCTATCCACATCAATACTGAACCCCCAATGCCGTGTACTTTAAGTTTATATACTAATCTCTTATGTGGGACCTTGTCGAAAGCCTTCTGGAAGTCCAGATACACCACATCCACTGGTTCTCCCCTATCCACGCTACTAGTTACATCCTCGAAAAATTCTATAAGATTCGTCAGACATGATTTACCTTTCGTAAATCCATGCTGACTTTGTCCAATGATTTCACCACTTTCCAAATGTGCTGCTATCCCATCTTTAATAACTGACTCTAGCAGTTTCTCCACTACCGATATTAGACTAATTGGTCTGTAATTCCCCGTTTTCTCTCTCCCTCCCTTCTTAAAAAGTGGGGTTACGTTTGCTACCCACCAATCCTCAGGAACTACTCCAGAATCTAAAGAGTTTTGAAAGATTATTACTAATGCATCCACTATTTCTGGAGCTACTTCCTTAAGTACTCTGGGATGCAGCCTATCTGGCCCTGGGGATTTATCGGCCTTTAATCCATTCAATTTACCCAACACCACTTCCCGGCTAACCTGGATTTCACTCAATTCCTCCAACTCCTTTGACCCGCGGTCCCCTGCTATTTCCGGAAAATTATTTATGTCTTCCTTAGTGAAGACGGAACCAAAGTAGTTATTCAATTGGTCCGCCATATCCTTGTTCCCCATGATCAACTCGCCTGTTTCTGATTGCAAGGGACCTACATTTGTTTTAACTAATCTCTTTCTTTTCACATATCTATAAAAACTTTTGCAGTCAGTTTTTATGTTCCCTGCCAGTTTTCTTTCATAATCTATTTTTCCTTTCCTAATTAAGCCCTTTGCCCTCCTCTGCTGGTCTCTGAATTTCTTCCAGTCCTCCGGTATGCTGCTTTTTCTGGCTAATTTGTACTCATCATCCTTCGCTTTGATACTATCCCTGATTTCCCTTGTTATCCACGGATGTACTACCTTCCCTGATTTATTCTTTTGCCTAACTGGGATGAACAATTTTTGTAGTTCATCCATGCAGTCTTTAAATGTCTTCCATTGCATATCCACCGTCAACCCCTTTAGAATTAATTGCCAGTCAATCTTGGCCAATTCACGCCTCATACCCTCAAAGTTACCTTTCTTTAAGTTCAGAACCATTGTTTCTGAATTAACAATGTCACTCTCCATCCTAATGAAGAACTCAACCATATTATGGTCACTCTTGCCCAAGGGGGCACGTACAACAAGATTGCTAACTGACCCTTCCTCATTACTCAATACCCAGTCTAAAATAGTCTGCTCTCTCGTTGGTTCCTCTACATGTTGATTTAGATAACAAACCCCGCATACATTCCAAGAAATCCTCTTCCTCAGCACCCCTGCCAATTTGATTCACCCAATCTATATGTAGATTGAAGTCACCCGTTATAACTGTTTTGCCTTTGTCGCACGCATTTCTAATTTCCTGTTTGATACCATCTCCAACTTCACTACTACTGTTAGGTGGCCTGTACACAACACCCACTAGCGTTTTCTGCCCCTTAGTGTTTCGCAGCTCTACCCATACCGATTCCACATCCTCCAAACTAATGTCCTTCCTTTCCATTGCATTAATCCCCTCTCTAATCAGTGATGCTACCCCACCTCCTTTTCCTTTCTCTCTATCCCTTCTGAATATTGAATATCCCTGGATGTTCAGCTCCCAGCCTTGGTCACCCTGGAGCCATGTCTCCGTGATCCCAACTATATCATAGTCATTAATAGCTATCTGCACATTCAACTCATCCACCTTATTACGAATGCTCCTTGCATTGAGACACAAAGCCTTCAGGCTTGTTTTTTACAACACTCTTACCCTTTATACAATTATGTTGAAAAGTGGCCCTTTTTGATTTTTGCCCTGGTTTTGTCTGCCTGCCACTTTTACTTTTCACCTTGCTACCTATTGCTTCTACCCTCATTTTACACCCCTCGGTCTCTACGCTCACACATTTAAGAAACCCTTTCCCTTTAACTCCATCCTCCACTATCCCATTCGACACCCCACAATCATATTCGACACCCCAATCGATCATATTGCATATTATCAATTTCTTAATGTCTTTCCAAACAACCTTAGTTATCAGTTATGATGTTTCTAACCTTATTTCTTATATAAAGTAGGATTTATTGTTTTCCTCCCATTCTATTGAAAAGCAGTGGTTTTGAATACCAATGCAGCAATATCATCATTCCTACTGTAGCGGCCTGGACGAGGTCAGGAAAAGGCCAGACATCAGGAAGGTTCAACAGTAGTTTAATGTCACAGCGAGAACACACACACCCCTGAGAAGCACCTCGGGAAACCCTGAGACAGACCAACGACCCTGTCCCTCAATAGCCGAGGGGGATGACCCAAGGAATGGTCTAATCCCCAGCGACAGCCACAGACCCCCCCCTAAGAACCCGAGACACAAAACGGACAGGAGGGCGTACACGGCGACCAGCCCGGGTGCGGACCATGCCCGGCACAGGAACAAGCAACTGACCAACAGGTGCAGGGGACGGAGTGGCCAGTGGAGGAGGTACCCTAGACGGAGGGCACCCTCGCTTACGAAGCCGCGCTACCAGCACCGGCCGATCAATATCAATATTCGCCGGTTTCAGCTGCGCAACCGAAACAGTCTCATGTCGACCCCCCATGTCCAGGACGAATGCAGATGAGCCATGCTCTAGGACTTGGAAGGGACCCTCATACGGCCACTGGAGGGGTGACCGATGAGCATCCCTACGCAGGAAGACGAACAGGCAGTCCTCCAGAGCAGAGGGGATGTGCGGACGGAAGGACCCATGAAGAGACGTGGGCTCCGGAGCCAACTTGCCCACCTTCTGCCGAAGACGTTGCAGAGCGTCCGAAGGCTGCTCCACCTGGCCCCGTGCCGGCGGTACGAACTCCCCGGGCACCGTCAACGGAGAGCCATACACCAACTCGGCGGAGGAGGAGGCCAAATCCTCCTTGGGTGCGGTGCAGATCCCCAGCAAAACCCACGGCAGAGCGTCCACCCAGTCCGGATCATTGATCCATGCCTTCAGGGCATCCTTGAGTTGGCGGTGAAACCGCTCCACAAGTCCGTTCGCCTGCGGATGATACGCCGTCGTGTGGTGTAGGCGAACCTCCAGGAGGCGTGCCATGGCTGACCACAGTTCCGACGTGAACTGAGGCCCCCGGTCGGATGTTATGTCCAGTGGCACCCCGAACCGTGTGATCCAGTTCGCCACCAAGGCTCGAGCACGTGGCCGTTGAGGAATCAGGTAGCGGAATGGCTTCAGGCCATTGCGTGAAGCGGTCCACCACGGTGAAGAGATAGGCCCCACGATGTGCACGTGAATGTGGTCAAACCACTGCCGAGGGATGGTGAACTCCTGCAACGGCGCACGCACGTGTCGCTGCACCTTTGCGGTCTGGCACGAGGATGCAGGTGCGCGCCCAATGTCCAACCTCCTTCCGCAGCCTGTGCCACATGAAGCGGGAGGCTACCAGGGCCGTTGTTGCCCGGATGTGTTAGTACACGTAAATAAGAATGGAAAAGGTATTTAATCCCTTATTCAAAGAGGGTTGAAAATGATATTCACGTGGACATCGTGGGGTTAAAAATGAAAGAAGAATGCAGTCTTGCAACAATGATATCGGGTATTGTGAGAATACACCTAATATGCCCCGAGTTGCTTTTTTCCCTAAAGGAAGTCCACAGCCTTTGAAATAGGTGCAAAGAAAATGTAGCTAGATGATTCTTAATATAAGAATGTAGCATCAGCAGGTGAAATTAGATAGATTAGGCTGATATTCTCTCATGATATGACCACAAACCCTTTGGAGGATATGATTGACTAGATACTGAAAACTGTTTCCCCTTGTCGATGAATCTAGCACTATGTGGCACAGTCTTAGAATAAAGCAACAGCCATTTAGGATCAGAGAATTGAAAATTGTGAATTTTTGGCCCCAGGGTAATGTAGAAAATAGACAATAGGTGCAGGAGTAGGCCATTCGGCCCTTCGAGCCTCGCTGATGAAGACGCTCTCCCTGATGCCAAGAACTATAGATGTCCACCCTGGGGGCAATGGAGTCATTTAAAGTGGAGATCAGTAAATATTTGGATATTAAGAGAAACAGTGGATATGGGAAAATGACTGGATAGTGGGACTTTCAATCGTGACTATTGAATAAGGTGTTAGCATGAAACTCCATGAGCCTACTTCTGTGTCTCTTTTTAATTTCTAATGTCTACTTGATTTTCTTTGAAGTAGTCTTCGTCTTTAACATAGCATAGCCCCAAATTGGTGTAATCTGAAAATATAATGCTTCCGATTCCTGAACCCAAGTTATTTGTGTTAACGCTGACTAATTGTGGTCCCAGCAGTAGTCTTTGTGAAACAATATCCTGCTTCTGACATTATGAGTAAACATGTCCCCCGCTGCCGTACCTGTCAACAAAAGCATTTCTGACTGTCTCTGACATTCATAAATATTAGAACATATGCAAATTTTATTAAAATTTAATCAGTTACAATGCCTTTAAAATCTATTAAAGTATTTAAATAAAAACAAATCCATTTAACAACATTGAATTCATTCCAAGGGAAGAGCAGCATGGTGGCGCAGCGGTAGAGTTGCTGCCTTCACAGTGCTTACTGTGCCGAAGAACTGGGTTCGATCCTGACTATGGGTGCAGTCTGTACAGAGTTTGTACGTTCTCTCCGTGACCGCGTGGGTTTTCCCCGAGATCTTCGGTTTTCTCCCACACACCAAAGACGTACAGATATGTAGGTAAATTGGCTTGGTAATTGTAAAAAAAACTGTCCCTAGTGTGTGTAGGATAGCGTTAATGTGCGGGGATCAGTGGGCCAAAGGACCTGTCTCCGAGCTGAATCTCTAAACTAGACTAAACTAAATAGTGTTATCTTATACCTATTCCCTCTGAGCCATTCCCCTGCTTTCAAACTAATGAAGATAATATCCCCAGAGGAGGCAGCATGATTTCAGACAGATATCCTTGACAATGTCTCCAGCTTTGTACTCCCTTGCAAAACTTCACAAGACTGGAGTTGAGTTTTGGATTTCCACATTTGGATATGCAATGGAAGACATTTAAAGACTGCATGGATGAACTAGAAAAATTGTTCATCCCAGTTTGGCAAAAGAATAAATCGGGGAAGGTAGTACATCCGTGGATAACAAGGGAAATCAGGGATAGTATCAAAGCGAAGGATGATACGTACAAATTAGCCAGAAAAAGCAGCATACCGGACGACTGGGAGAAATTCAGAGACCAGCAGAGGAGGACGAAGGGCTTAATTAGGAAAGGGAAAATAGATTACAAAAGAAAACTGGCAGGGAACATAAAAACTGACTGCAAAAGTTTTTATAGATATGTGAAGAGAAAAAGATTAGTTAAAACAAATGTAGGTCCCTTGCAGTCAATTGAATAACTACTTTGGTTCCGTCTTCACTAATGAAGACATAAATAATTTGCCGGAAATAGCAGGGGACCGCGGGTCAAAGGAGTTGGTGGAATTGAGTGAAATCCAGGTTAGCCGGGAAGTGGTGTGGGTAAATTGAATGGATTAAAGGCCGATAAATCCCCAGGGCCAGATAGGCTGCATCCCGGAGTGCTTAAGGCAGTAGCTTCAGAAATAGTGGATGCATTAGTAATAATCTTTCAAAACTCTTTAGATTCTGGAGTAGTTCCTGAAGATTGGCGGGTAGCAAACGTAACCCCACTTTTTAAGAAGGGAGGGAGAGAAAAAACGGGGAATTACAGACCAGTTAGTCTAACATCGGTAGTGGGGAAACTGCTAGAGTCAGTTATTAAAAATGGGATAGCAGCACATTTGGAAAGTGGTGAAATCATTGGACAAAGTCAGCATGGATTTACGAAAGGTAAATCATGTCTGACGAATCTTATAGAATTTTTCGAGGATGTAACAAGTAGCGTGGATAGGGGCGAACCAGTGGATGTGGTGTATCTGGACTTCCAGAAGGCTTTCGACAAGGTCCCACATAAGAGATTAGTATACAAACTTAAAGCACACGGCATTGGGGGTTCAGTATTGATGTGGATAGAGAACTAGCTGGCAAACAGGAAGCAAAGAGTAGGAGTAAACGGGTCCTTTTCACAATGGCAGGCAGTGACTAGTGGGGTACCGCAAGGCTCAGTGCTGGGACCCCAGCTCTTTTACAATATATATTAATGATCTGGATGAGGGAATTGAAGGCAATATCTCCAAGTTTGCGGATGACACTAAGCTGGGGGGCAGTGTTAGCTGTGAGGAGGATGCTAGGAGACTGCAAGGTGACTTGGATAGGCTGGGTGAGTGGGCAAATGTTTGGCAGATGCAGTATAATGTGGATAAATGTGAGGTTATCCATTTTGGTGGCAAAAACAGGAAAGCAGACTATTATCTAAATGGTGGCCGACTAGGAAAAGGGGAGATGCAGCGAGACGTGGGTGTCATGGTACACCAGTCATTGAAAGTAGGCATGCAGGTGCAGCAGGCAGTGAAGAAAGCGAATGGTATGTTAGCTTTCATAGCAAAAGGATTTGAGTATAGGAGCAGGGAGGTTCTACTGCAGTTGTACAGGGTCTTGGTGAGACCACACCTGGAGTATTGCGTAAGTTTTGGTCTCCAAATCTGAGGAAGGACATTATTGCCATAGAAGGAGTGCAGAGACGGTTCACCAGACTGATTCCTGGGATGTCAGGACTGTCTTATGAAGAAAGACTGGATAGACTTGGTTTATACTCTCTAGAATTTAGATGATTGAGAGGGGATCTTATAGAAACTTACAAAATTCTTAAGGGGTTGGGCAGGCTAGATGCAGGAAGATTGCTCCCGATGTTGGGGAAGTCCAGGACAAGGGGTCACAGCTTAAGGATAAGGGGGAAATCCTTTAAAACCGAGATGAGAAGAACTTTTTTCACACAGAGAGTGGTGAATCTCTGGAACTCTCTGTCACAGAGGGTAGTTGAGGCCAGTTCATTGGCTATATTTAAGAGGGAGTTAGATGTGGCCCTTGTGGATCAGAGGGTATGGAGAGAAGGCAGGTACGGGATACTGAGTTGGATGATCAGCCATGATCATATTGAATGGCGGTGCAGGCTCGAAGGGCCGAATGGCCTACTCCTGCACCTAATTTCTATGTTTCTATTTGATCACATGGGAATGCCAAACTTACTGGGCATTTATATGGAAAAATGACAGCATCTGTGTGTGGAACTCCCTGCAATATCTTGGCCATTGATCAGTTGCTTGGGAGCCATTAAAACTCTATGAAGGAAATTAATACCTAGTTCATTCAGGAATTACCATAAATTTCAAAATCCATTGCATTTGCACCGCTTCCTTCTATCGCTGCATATGTTTGAAAGCAGATTTACATATTCCATTAACTCAGGAAGGTTTCAATGCTGACCTTATTGCTTCATACACACAAAAGATTTTACTGCAGTTTAACGTGAAATTCATGAGGAGCCATCATTAAATTTGTGGTTAAACTGTTGTGGCCGACACACAACTCATTCTTAGAGAAAACAGCTCGATATAAGAGCAACTGTGAGAAAAAAATTATTTCCATAAAACCAATTTTATATGCTCCCATTCAGTACTCTACTTCATCTTTTTTTGTTCCCAAGAGACTCCTCACATTGCACTTCAGAAGGATTTAGCCACATGCAGAGCTCTGTTTTGACCTGATTATGAAATGGTGTGGAGTCAATGGTGTAACTGAGACCTGATGCCCTGCACTGGTCCAAAGCACACGTTGATCTCAAGTCGGGTCCGCAGTTTGACTAGGTATAAAAAGTGTTAAGACAGTGTTTAAGTTAAGACCGTTTTTAAATATCATATGTACCGACAGTGAAACAAGGAAACTGTTACTTGCAACAGCATAAAAGGCCTGTAACACAATACACATAGATAACATGCAATAAACAAAAACATCAATAAATTAGTAACCTAAATATTGGTGCAAAAATGCCTAAAGTCCATCATCAAAATTCATAATAAAGGTGAAACTACATTTGGACGACTAGGAACACAAAAGCTAGAAAATGCCTTCTGTGTAATTTGAACTTGACCATACTGCCATTAAGGTGAACCTGTGTGGCTGACTAAATTTGGTTAGGTGATGCCTTAATTTCTGTTGTTTTCTCTTCCTTTTCCACAGAAAATTCTGCCTTAGCTAAGGAAACTAATGTAACTTAGGCTTCGTGTTTAACACTTGCTTGCACAATATTGGTGTGGGCGGGTTGTGCTGAATGACCTGTTTCCATGCTGCATGAATCAATTATTCAATTATTCTGGCAATGAACAATAACAATCTGTTAACTTTCCAACTTATTTATTGTATGAATACAAAATACCACAAAGACCAAGGTCAGAAGGCAAATGAATTTATGATAGTGACCCTGAGAAATATTTTAGATTCGAGGAATAAATATATCTCATTATGCTTTGTTTTCTATTTTTTTAATTATATTTTTTCCTAGAAGCTGAAGAGTGAATTGTGAAATGTCAGCAATGCCTTCTTATCTTATCATTAGATATTATACAAAAAACACTATATAACTACAGGTAATAGCTTATTCTCAATATAATAAGTTGTTTATTCTTATCGTGCAGAAAGCAGATTCCAATGGAATTTGGATAGAGACTTGTGAAAATCAACCCACAGATTAATCACTCTCTAAGATAATAATCAGTTTTTCATCCAGGACGTAATTTGACAGTTGTCATTAAGGCATGCTGCTTTTCCTTTCCGTGGTACCGTGATTATAGTGGTCTTCTTAAAGCACGTGGGAACCTCAGAATGGAATAGGGAGAGGTTAAAGATGTCCATGAATGTTCATGGCAGCTGGTGCGAATGGGTTCTGAGGATGTCACTGGGGACTCCATCCGGACCATGGGTTCACTCTCAGGAAGGCCGATCAGACATCTGCAACGGTGACTGTGGTACAGGTTCACCCTGGGGGTTTTGGGCCAAATGACATAATTCCACCGACCTTTCATTGAAACAGAACAGGGAATGCCTTGAATAGCTCAGCGGGACAGGCAGCATCTCTGGAGAGAAGAAATGGGTGACGTTTCGAGTCGAGATCCTTCTTCACCCATTCCTTCTCTCCAGAGATGCTGCCTGCCCCGCTGAGTCACTCCAGCAGTTTGTGTCTACCTTCGATTTAAACCAGCAACTGCATTTCTTTCCTACACATAGAATGCATTGAGCTTGATTGGAAGGGATGCATCGTTGCCACAATCCTTTTGATACTGCCCGACTTCACTTTGTATCCCGTTTTAACATGCATGCCATGCCACAATCAACGGGTATCTCTGTAGTTATTCTGGGACTGTACCTTGGTCTGGAATTACCTGTTAGCATCCTTTATAGCTTCACAAAGGTTGTACAAAGATTTCTTGTACTGCACATGATCATTTGACTTGAACACTGCAGACTTGGACTTCACCCAGGAATGCACCTCATGGTTCACCTATGGTTCCAGGCGGGGAACACACTTGTATTGTCTTCTATGGTACGCATTCCTCTGCACACTTGCTGATGAAGTCTGTGACAGCAGTGGCATGCTCATTCACGTTTCCTTTGATTGTTAAATTGTTATTTTTAGTTTTGTTTTTCAATTAGCATTTGCAGACTTCACAGTAACCTTTCTCCTGGTTTAGTGTGTGTGAGACCCTGGGAGGAATTATGTGGAACTCTGAGCGACATTCTGACCTGACAAGTCGGAGGCAGGAAAGAGCAGTTACTGTGCAGATTTACACAAGCTTTGATTGGTCCACATCATGCATTAATTTAACATTGTCCTGAGATGCAGTAAAGGAACGTGAGCAGCTGTGCAGAATTGAGGGATTAGCAGAGCAGGCAATAACTTTTACAATTGGTCAAAGAGGAATATTTAGTAAGCTCAGCAACATAGATGGAAACAACAATTTTCATGGACTTGGAGATTTAGCAACAGCAGCACAACATTATTGCACAAAATATTCCAGAACATCTCAATAGCTTTCAAGTCCAATGATTTTTTTTCTCAGAGTGCAGTCACTGATATATTATGGCATTCGTGGATTGTTAAACTGCTTTATTTCAGGTACCCTCTAATTAGCTGAATTAGTCATAACATGGTTGGGCTCTGGACTACAAAAATGTAGACGATTAAGAGCCTTCTGATGCCCGTGAGAAAGCAAGAGGAAAAATTAATGATGAAAGGGCAGCAGTGTGTTAAGAATAATTTGAGTCTTAGTTCCTCTGGACAAACACTTTTAATGACAGCTTGTCGGCTTGTAATAATGTGCTGCTCCTAATTACTAGGAGACATAACGTTTTGGAGCCATAATAACCGCTGAATGTGTAACAATTCAAAACTTTCAGAAATACATTTTGTCTGTACGGCCTGTACTCAGTTGAGAATATTTTGAAAGCCATGATCACAATGAATGGCGGTGCTGCCTCGAAGGACCGAATGGCCTCCTCCTGCATCTATTTTCTATGTTTTCTATTTTCTAGGAAAGTACTCATTTCAAGCATTCTTCAGAAATATTTTATAATTTATGGAATGTCCAGAACAGCCTTTCTGGTTAAGTGGGTGATGGATTACATTTTTGAATCGCCTTTCCACTAGAATACAAAATTGTAATGGAGTCGAATGCAACATTAAAAGATTGGATAATTATTAATAATTGATAAATGCCTGTTTGCTGGAAAAAATGTGTTTAAAAGGAATTACCCATTCTGAAGCCTCAGAAATTATTTAATCAAGTGCATTTTGTAAGTTTCAGCGAAAACACAAAACCCGTAAGTGGTTTAATATATATGATAATAAAGCAGATACACTTCTAAAAACACATACAAAAATTCATTAAATTACCCATCCCCAAGGCACTAAAAAAGTGGAAAGAACTGAAACATCCATACTATCATTAGCATTCGACAGGAAAATCAACAGCATGGGAGAATACTGATGGATTTTCTAACATCACGTGCAAATCATTTTTAACAGAATCATATGCCTGTAAAGTAAAATATTGGATTGTATTCTTTGGACTGAATGGCTTGAGATCCTTCTGGGATTTGCCTCGAGTTTGAAAAAGACAATCTACTGCACAGTAGATACCTTTTAATATTATTCTGTTTAGAGGTTTCATCTTAAAGAAGAGTGCAGCATTTTCAAAATTGTTCTATAATTCAAATGAAATCCCTCAACATAAGTGGGACCCCCAAGTTGATAAAAACGCTGCTTTCATTATTCGGAGAAAATTAACTTTTGCTTTAAGAAACATATTTCAAACATAAACAAAAAGGGCTGTAAAAAGGGAAGGGAACGATATGTGTTGCTGCAATATCATCTCCCATTAACAATGCAGTGGGTCCCAGATAGCACAATGCAGTTTATCTCGCTCATGCACCTGTAGTGGGAACCCAAAGAGATGATGTTACCTTGGTCTGAATTCAATGGTGTTGGACATTTCGCCGTGATGCTTATGTTAGATATCCCTCTCCCCTTTCCAATCGCCTACGAGAAAATTTGTACCACAAGCTGTTGGTGCTGTGAGATAATAATGGTGTAGTAAGCTCAACAAGGTACCTAGCAGTCTAGTGAATGACAGGGCCAACACTCCGTCTCCCTAAACAATACCAATGGAAGAAGAAACATAAGGAACAATGAAGATGGAAGAACAGTGAGTTGGTGCCAAATGAAGCACAGGAAAAGAAGAGAAAAGGGAAAGAAATTGGATTAATGAAATGATGCTTAAAGGAACAGCATGAAGATAAAAAATATTTATAGTTTTAAATTAAAAATAAAACCCTTTAGGAAAGGGTGTCCACTGGCCAGGTAGGCACCACAGTTTCAATTGATCTCTGAAGTTGACACTGAATCAATGGAAGGTACACAAAAAAGCTCAGTGGATGCAGCAGCATCTATGGAACGAAGGAAATGTTGCCTATTTCCTTCGCTGCACCCGCTGAGTTTCTCCAGCTTTTTTGTGTAACTTCGATTTTCCAGCCTCTGCACCTCCTTCTTAAACATTGAATCAATGGATATTGCCATGAGTCGTATTTCTCCATGTGAATCTAGCATTCATTACTTGGTTGATGGTTGTTGAAAGTTTATGGATGTTTAGGAAGATCTACTGATTCATAGCCCATGACATATCCTTCCCTTGGCATATTTTGCGTTATTTATACATCAATAGGTAGGCATTATTTATACATCAATAGGTAGGCATTGTTAAGTTTCCAATTCTGTGCTAATAATTCCTTCAATTATTCCACCTGCTGATTAAATTACTTACTGATAAAGAATAATGTTAACATCTTCTCTTTTGTTCAATCAGTAAGAATGACCAGTGCAAGAGAAACTATATTTCCTGGGTGCAGGTTGTAAACTGTTTCTTTCCCTTTTGCATTCCAATCACAGATACAGTATGTCATGAAATAATGTCCTCATTAAGTTTAGAGATACATTGTGAAAACAAGCCCTTTGTCCCACTGAATCCCTGCCAACCATTGATCACCCGTATATTAGTTCTATGTTATCCCACATTTGCATCCTACACACCAAGGGTGATTTACCAAAGCCAGTGAACCTTATAACCTATATAAATGTGGGTGGAAACCAGAGCACCTGGAGAAAACTCCACATCGACAACACCCAGAGTCAAGCTCAAACCCGGGGTCTCTGGTGCGGGTCTACCTCTGTGCCACTGTGCCGCCTCTCAGTAATATTTCTGCTGCCGTAATCATATGTAATTGTGACCCATAAATTATTTTGTGGGTCACTATCATTGCCAGCAATGCTAGAATTTATCAGCTAACCCAATTGTAGATTAGTTATTGCATGTGAACCAATCATAGTGGAAATAGCATCACTAACCCCACCTTACTGCTTGCTTTATACTAACACCAACTTCCTACGCTAGGCAGTCTTGGAAGCAGTAACGATGAACTAACAACTAACAACTTGCTGTACCGCTATACTATGTGTACAGATTAAAGATGACTCTGAACTCCATATTGTGTAATTTGCTTATTTACATGGTGTCAGAAAGCTTGGAGTAACCCACTGCGTCTGTATATCGGGTTTTATTTCTGTTTATCAGTTTTACTTGCATAACGATGGCTCAATCATGCAGAAAGCCTGCGCAGCTTATCTTCGATTGTGACATCGGGGAACGATGGAGACTCTTTGAAATCGACTACGAACACTATATCAACATTGTCCACCAAAATGAACCAGATACTGTCAAGGCTTCTCTCCTACTTAACCTGGCGGGACCCGAAGCCATGATGAGAACGTGGACCTTTGAATACGCACCAGCCGTTCACGATGCCAACGATAAGGTAGTTACACCTGCTGAGTCTATGCATGACACCACAAGAAATCTAACTGTCTATATCTTAAAATTTGACTCTGTGACTCTACTGGGCATCCATGCGTGCCAAGACTTAGGGCTAGTCTCCTTTGACCAGTCCGTTCACAAGTTACTAATATCTGCGGTCCAGAAAAAAGGATACCCTGATCTATTCGATGGCAAGCTAGGCAAGCTGCCTGTGACCTACAAGATAGCCATTGACCCCAACATCGACCCAGTCATCCGTGCCTGCCACCGTGTGCCACATGCCATGAAAGACAGAATTGAGACTGAACTAAAAACATGGTCTCCATGGGCGTACTTGCTGAAATCAGCGAGCCCACTGACTGGGTTTCCACCATGGTTGTCACCTTCAAGAAAGATAAAGACATGCTCGTGCTGACACTCTTTCTCACGCACCACGTACATCCAGCGAACGACACCCTATGAACGGGACGAGTTTATGGTTCTCAAGATCGACTTTGTTTCCACGGAATGCTTGCGCTGTCTAGCTGAACACACAGCCGCTGGTGGCACTCTCAAGCTACTCTCATCCATAATCGAAAGAGGCTGGCCAGACAGGGAACCCAGCACACCACTGGAGGTGCAGCCGTTCTTCCTAGTCCACGACGGTGCCATAGCTAATGGTCACAAAGTCGTGAGCCCTTCATCCTTACGAGATATATATGAGATGAATACTACAAAGAGGCACACAACGGTCACCCAGGTACCGATGTCACGTTGGCCCACGCACAGAACATGTTCTACTGGCCTGGCATGGCCAAGTACATACAGGACAGGACCGCCTCCTGCCCCATCTGCAACAGCCTGGCGCCGCACCAACAGAGACAGCCCCTGCTACAACAACACCCACCGGCACTACCTTGGACGTCGGTGGCGGCAGACATTTTCGAATGGCACGGTAAACATACAGTGGTTTGCAAAATTATTCATACCCCTTGAACGTTTCCACATTTTGTCACGTTACAACCACAAACGTAAGTGTATTTTATTGGGATTTATGTGATAGACCACCACAAAGTTGCGCATAATTGTGAAGTGGAAGGGAAATGATACATGTTTTCAAATTTTTTTACAAATAAAAAACTGAAAAGTGTGGCGTGCAAAAGTATTCAGCCCCCTTTACTCTGATACCCCTAAATAAAATCCAGTGCGACCAATTGCCTTCAGAAGTCACCTAATTAGTAAATAGAGTCCACTTGTGTGTAATCTAATCTCAGTATAAATACAGAGGTTTGTTAGAGAACATTAGTGAACAAACAGCATCATGAAGCCCAAGGAACACACCAGACAGGTAAGGGATAAAGTTGTGGAGAAGTTTAAAGCAGGGTTAGGTTATAAAATAATATCCCAAGCTTTGAAACATCTCACGGAGCACTGTTCAATCCATCATCCGAAAATGGAAAGAGTATGGCACAACTGCAAACCTACCAAGACATGGCCGTCCACCTAAACTGACAGGCCGGGCAAGGAGAGCATTGATCAGAGAAGCCGCCAAGAGGCCCATGGTAACTCTAGAGGAGCTGCAGAGATCCACAGCTCAGGTGGGAGAATCTGTCCACAGGACAACTATTAGTCGTGCGCTCCACAAATCGGGCCTTTATGGAGTCCCGTTTGCAGTTTGCCACAAGCCATGTGGGGGACACAGCAAACATGTGGAGGAAGGTGCTCTGGTCAGATGAGACCAAAATTGAAGTTTTTGGCCTAAATGCAAAACGCTATGTGTGGCGGAAAACTAACACTGCACATCACCCTGAACACACCATCCCCACTGTGAAACATGGTGGTGGCAGCATCATGCTGTGGGGATTTTTTTCTTCAGCAGGGACAGGGAAGCTGGTCAGAGTTGATGGGAAGATGGATGGAGCCAAATACAGGGCAATCTTGGAAGAAAACATGTTAGAGTCTACAAAAGACTTGAGACTGGGGTGGAGGTTCACCTTCCAGCAGGACAACGACCTTAAACATACAGCCAGAGCTACAATGGAATGGTTTAGATCAAAGCATATTCATGTGTTAGAATGGCCCAGTCAAAGTCCAGACCTAAATACAATTGAGAATCTCTGGCAAGACTTGAAAATTGCTGTTCACAGACACTCTCCATCCAATCTGACTGAGCTTAAGCTATTTTGCAAAGAAGAATGGGCAAAAATTCCAGTCTCTAGATGTGCAAAGCTGGTAGAGACATACCCCAAAAGACTTGCAGCTGTAATTGCAGCAAAAGGTGGTTCTACAAAGTATTGACTCAGGGGGGCTGAATACTTTTGCACGCCACACTTTTCAGTTTTTTATTTGTAAAAAAATTTGAAAACCATGTATTTTTTTCCTTCCACTTCATAATTATGCACCACTTTGTGTTGGTCTATCACATAAAATCCCAATAAAATACATTTACGTTTGTGGTTGTAACGTGACAAAATGTGGAAAAATTCAAGGGGTATGAATACTTTTGCAAGCCACTGTATCTAGTCCTGGTCGACTCCTACTCTAACTGGTTCGAACTTGATTTACTACTCATTCAAAAGCTACAGAGCCACTTTTCGACATTCGGCGCTCCCGTCCGTCTGCAAACCGACAACGGAAGACAATTTACCAGCCATGCATTCAAACACTTTGCCAACCGATGGAACTTCCACCATGTCATGAGCAGCCCCAAATACCCTCAAAGTAACGGGCACGCTGAACGGGCCGTTAGAAGTGCAAAACAACTAATGGAACGCGCCCACCTAGCCAATTCGGATGTCTACCTCGACCTTTTAAACCTCAGAAACATTGCTAGAGACGGGATCCTGGGCTCACCAGCCCAACGCCCGATGTCCAGAACAACGTGATCGCCAATACCAATTGCCCAGCTTGTGCCACAGGTGCTGAAGCCAGCCGTGGTCCAGAAGCACATCCAGGAGAAACACAACATCCAGAAACGATCATATGACAAGTCCAGCAAACCGCTGAAACCACTACTGCGGGGCCAAGTCATCCGCTTGCAAACTACTTTGGGACATTCCTGTCTAGGTTGCGTTGTTGGGCCTGCCAAGGAACCCCGATCCTACCTGTCGACGTCGATGACGCCCTGTACTGACGGAGCCGCAAGCACTTGCTGTCTGTAAAGGAACCACGTCCTCCACCAGCCGATCCTTTTGCTCCACCTTTATTGTTCCAGCCATCTGCTGCTGTGGCCACCACTAGTCCCAGCATGTCCCGTTCTCCACCGCGACCGGCGGCTCTGACTAACAACAACACTACCTCTCCCGCATGCTCTCCCTATCGGTCACCTCAAGTGTCCCCTGCTGCTTTCTCACTTCCGGGTTCACTGTCTCCCTCTCCCACTAACTTTTCTGGCACAGAGGGAGAGGGGTTGGTCCGTACACGTTCGGGCCGCATTAGTAGACCGCATGACAGATACGGCGAGTATGTTTAAATTCGGAAGTCGCATGTTTGTTTAACTATATTCGCTCTTTACGGGGAAGGATGTAGATTGGTTATTACATGTGAACCAATCATAGTAGAAATAGCATCACTAACCCCACCTTACTGTATGCCTTATGCCCCTGTCCCACTTAGGAAACCTGAAAGGAAACCACTGGAGACTTTGCGCCCCAGCCAAGGTTTCTGTGCGGTTCCCGGAGGTTGCAGGTGGTTGCCGGAGGTTGTAGGTAGTGGAAGCAGGTTCCTGACAAAAACCTCCGGGAACCTCCGGGAACCACACGGAAACCTTGGGTGGGGTGCAAAGTCTCCAGAGGTTTCCGTTCAGGTTTCCTAAGTGGGACAGGGGCATTATACTAACACCCACTTCCTACACTAGGCAGTCTTGGAAGAGGTAACAATGAAATAACAACTAACAATCTGCTGTACCACTATACTATGTGTACAGATTAAAGATGACTTTGAACTCCAGACTGTGTAATTTGCTTATTTACACCAACAATTAAGTTTAATTGTATAGGAAGGAATGGCAGATGCTCAGGTTTACCCTGAAGATAGACACAAAATGCTGCAGTGACTTAGCAGGACCGGCAGCATCTCTGGAGAGAAGGAATGGGTGATGTTTCGGGTCAAGACCCTTCTTCAGACTGTACGACAATTAAGTTTAGTTGTTGTACAAGAAATGTAAGCGTTAGAAAGAATTGCTGGATAGAATATCTAAAATTGTCGAAAGTAATAATGCGTGCATTTTGCTGTGATAAAATATATCACGAGGCAGTGTAATGGTTTATATATTTAGTTGGGAACAGTCAAACTCTGGTCGGTAGATGGTAGACCCATCTCACCCCGCCCATCACTTGTTTGCACTTCTGCCCTCGGGAAATCGCTACAGTTCCATCACAGGGCACATCACAAGACTAACAAACACTTTCTACCCTAAGGCCACCACTACACTGAACTCTGCACTGAAAGCACTCCCCCTATAGTTAATATTTATACTGTACAATACCTATCTTTGTACACCACTGATATATTCATTTATAATATTTATTTTTATAAAACTATTCTGTGCAATATCTTATATTCTGACAATGACCTTCTGAGTGCAATATCTTATATTCTCGTAAGGGTGCATACATAGACATAATGTGTACGTGTGTGTGAATCTGTGTGTCACAATATGTGCACGTGGGTGTATGACCAATTTTTATTTTTCTCACTTTTTTGCTGTTATTTTATTGTTTTTTTTAATCTGCACATTTGAGCTTCGCTCAGGCAGTGCGCCTGAATTCCGTTGTGTGCACCACTGCAATGACAATAAATTAATAAAGTAAAAGTAAAAAAAATGTAAAAGATTTAACTAATTTTTGTGAACTGGCAACAAGAAAATAAATGATGGAATAGCTCCTAAAGTAAGTATCAGCCTCTTATGGATCCAGCAGTGTGTGCAAAAAATTAGCGTCGCTGAACATCTCAGATGTCCATGTGGAGACATGGCTAGCATCGGCTGGAGTTTTATCTCACTTGAGGAAAATGTGGAAGCAAGTGGCTCCTGGAGAGTGTGGTAGGGAAATCTGTCAACTTCTTATGGGACCCAGGATCTTTTTTGGGAAGTCGAGAATGTTATCTAGAGATTGTTAGGATTATTAAAGGAAGAAACTAACACATTTCAAGGGAACCAGGCAGCAATCAGTCTGGGGAAATCAGATAGTTTAAAACATCCGGAACAACAGAGCTGAAATTGTCTATCTGGTTCTGCCTGGAGGGAACCTTCAACAAAGCTGTACTGACTTCACAAGACATGTAGATAAAGGTACCGATCTACTTGTTTATTCGTGAGTGCATTGCTTTAGAGATGCAATATTGCATTAGATATCCAGATGGAAGTAATATTTCTATTTAAATTATTTTTTGGGATACGATCATTGCTGGCAAGGCTAGAATTTATTGTTGCTGTTGAGGTGATGAACTCACTTCATAAACCACTGCCTTCTTTATATTGAAGGCATTCCCACTGAAGGCAGAGAATTCCAGTTATGAGCCAGTGATGACTGAATGGTGAGCAATATCTCTCAAAGTCAGAAAGGCACGTGGCTTGGAGGGCTCAGCCTCAGAATCAATGGACGTACTTTTAGAATAGAGACGAGGAGGATTCTCTTTAGCCAGAGGGTGGACAATCTGTGGAATTCATTGCAACAAATGGCAGTGGAGGCCAAGTCTTTGAGTATTTGTAAAGGGGAGATTGACAAGTTCTTGATCAGTAAGGGCATCAAAGATTATGGGGAGAAGGCAAGAGAATGGGGTTGAGTGAGAACAAATAGATCAGCCATGATTAAATAGGGGTGGAGTAGACAGCTTGGGGTGATTGGCCTATTTCAGCTACTATGTCTAATGGTCACAATTTTACAGATGATTGCATTACCATATTCACGTTATCTTTGTCCTATGTGGAAGACATTACAGTTTTTAAAGGTGCTTGATGAGTTGCTGTAGAGCACCATCTAACTGGTTCAAGCTAAATGTATCTTGTAATGATGGTGAGGGATATTTAAAGTGGTAGGACATTCATTGCTCAAGTTGGCAGCTTTGGCTGGGACAGTGTCCAATTGATCATTGTTGAAGCCGTATTCCAGGCAAATGGACAGTATGACATGAATCATGAATGGAATGATGAGGTTCCATCCTCCCACCTCTCCAGTTTAACACCCCCCCTCCCTTCCATTCAGTGGTTCTATGTTTGGTGTTCTATATCATAGATAGCATTTTGTAACATTAATGTTCCAGGAAACAAATACATTTGACCAGGTGTAAATTGAAAGACTCCTATGAATAATCTAACAAAAGAACACAACTCATGTTTGGATTATCATGTTTCTGATTATCAAAAATAATTGCATTTTTACATTCATTGCACTAATAGAATTCTACTCTGCCAGCTGTTGTGAGCCTGGCTAACAATTTGATGTTACATCAGCATACTAGATAATAGACAATAGACAATAGGTGCAGGAGTAGACCATTCGGCCCTTCGAGACAGCACCGCCATTCAACGTGGTCATGGCTGATCATCCCCAATCAGTACCCCATTCCTGCCTTCTCCCATATCCCCTGATTCCACTATCTTTAAGAGCCCTATCTAGCTCTCTCTTGAGCGCAACTACTCCCAAGCGCACAGATACCAATAGAAAAAGACTGGGGAGCTGGCATTCTACTGACTTGCTTATTTCCAATTTCACTTCTGATGAACAGCCATTACCAGGCTGGGGGAACTGTGCTGTAGAGCAGTATTCATATCTTTACCCAAAGCTAATTCACTTTGACACTAACACAGTGACATCAGCCAATGTGTCTCTCGTGCTCTGTATCAGCCTGCAGGGAGTGAACTAACCACTGCAGCAAAACAAAAATCCAGAATCGTCATAACAGTTCCTATGCACCTTAAAGCGGACCAGATAAATGGCACTAAATAAAATGCAATTCTCAGGACTCAAGGCAAGACGTCTTTGATTTAAAAACAACAGAAGAAGGGTCTCGACCCGAAACATCACCCATTTCTTCTGTACAGAGATGCTGCCAGTCCCACTGAGTTACTCCAGCTTTATGTGTCTATCTTCAGTTTAAACCAGCATCTGCAGTTTTATCCTGCACAAAAGACAATCGTGAATATATTTTGCTCACAGATATTTGCAAATCACGGATGAACCACAAAACCACAGGTTAAATGTAGACAATGATTAACTTTCCTGACAAACTATTCACAAGAAAACATCCATTAAATAAAAATAAATTACATAATGATTCACAGGAGAGCATTGATTAAAAGATGAGCTTTGATTTTTACAAAAATATAATTCACATTTTACGTTATTTTATGAATTTATTGCAACCTCAGTGAGATACGACTCGAAAGTTTAAACACCTTAATATACATTTCAATATATATTCATTTACAACACGTACAGCTCATGCATAATGATAGATGCAGCAGCTTTGACTGTATATATATTAATATATATAAAGCGGTGAAGTATTAGACTTTTAATATAGATTAAGATTTGGGTTAGAAACATAGAAATTAGGTGCAGGAGTAGGCCATTCGGCCCTTTGAGCCTGCACCGCCATTCAATATGATCATGGCTGATCATCAAACTCAGTATCCCGTACCTGCCTTCTCTCCATACCCTCTGATCCCCTTGGCCACAAGGGCCACATCTAACTCCCTCTTAAATATAGCCAATGAACTGGCCTCAACTACCCTCTGTGGCAGAGAGTTCCAGGGATTCACCACTCTCTGTGTGAAAAAAGTTCTCCTCATCTCGGTTTTAAAGGATTTCCCCCTTATCCTTAAGCTGTGACCCCTTGTCCTGGACTTCCCCAACATCGGGAACAATCTTCCTGCATCTAGCCTGTCCAACCCCTTAACAATTTTGTAAGTTTCTATAAGATCCCCTCGCAATCTCCTAAATTCTAGAGAGTATAAACCAAGTCTATCCAGTCTTTCTTCATAAGACAGTCCTGACATCCCAGGAATCAGTCTGGTGAACCTTCTCTGCACTCCCTCTATGGCAATAATGTCCTTCCTCAGATTTGGAGACCAAAACTGCACGCAATACTCCAGGTGTGGTCTCACCAAGACCCTGTACAACTGCAGTAGAACCTCCCTGCTCCTATACTCAAATCCTCTTGCTATGAAAGCCAACATACCATTCGCTTTCTTTACTGCCTGCTGCACCTGCATGCCTACCTTCAATGACTGGTGTACCATGACACCCAGGTCTCGCTGCATCTCCCCCTTTCCCAATCGGCCACCATCGGTTCACATTGTTCTTTTATCTATAATCCAAACCAATATTCCTTTGAACCAGGTTCCTGCATCAGCTATCTCAACAATGGGAGAAATGCCCACGGGAACATTTAATCATTTTTCTGATTTCTAAAGCAGTAATCATCGGACACGAGGTACAGAAGCCTGAAGTTGCACATCACCAGGTTGAGGAACAGTTACTTTCCAGAACCATCAGTTTCTTGAACCAACCTGCAGCATCCTATTTCAATTTCTCGGCAGTCATCCATTTCCAGGCCATGCCTACTGACCTTCACTGCCAGGCTAGGACTACCGACTCAATATGAGGCTTTCCATTCTAGGACACTGAGATGTCTTTCTTTAGTAAATGTGGTTTCCCTTGTGCTGTTGTAGATGGATCCCTCACCCCTGTCTCCACTGTACTGTAGTTCTGTTTTCGCTCCCCCATCTCTGCAGACGGAACAAAGATAGAGTTTCCCTGGTCCTCACCTTTCAACCCATCATCCTCCGCAACCCACGCATCATCCTCTGACCTTTCCGTCACCTCCAACGTGATCCCACGACTAATCACATCTTCCCATCTATACCTCTTTCTGCCTTCTGCAGAGACCACTCCCTCTACAACACCATTGATCACTCATCCCTTCCCACCCAAACCACCCCCTCCCCAGTTACTTTCCTCTGCAACCATGAGAGATGCAACACCTGTCCCTATACCTCCTCCCCCACCTCCATCCAGGGTCCCCAGCAGTCCTTCCAGGTGTGACAAATGTTCACCTGCGCCTCCTCTAACCTCATCTACTGCATCGGGTGTTCCCAATGTGGCCTCCTGTACATCGGCGAGACCAAGTGTAGACTCGCCGAACTGTTTTGTTGAGCACTTGGGCTTGATCCACCTAGGCTTACTGGATCTCCCTGTTGCTAGCCACTTTAACTCCGCTTCCCATGACCATATTGACCTTTCTGTCCTCTGTCCACTTCCAGAGGTCACAAGCAAACTGGAGGAACAGCACCTCATATTCCACTTGGGTAAGCTCTCCAATTTTAATTAATCTCTAACAAACCCTCCTCCCTTTTTTCTCCCACACTCCCCCTCTATCCCCTGTACTGCATTGGACTTGCACTGATTTCTCAACTCTCCCTCCCCCTCCACCTACATTCCTTCCTCTGGTTTCACAATTTGCAACTCTTCAATCCATTTGCCTCATACCTATTTTAAAATTAATTTTGGCCTTAGTCCAACCATCTACCTATCAAAATCCCCCTTGCCTGTGTTCACTTGTTATCTGCCAGGCTTTGTCCTACCTCTCCTCTTTTCCAGCTCCCACTCCCCCACCCCCAACCATCAGTCTGAACAAGGATCCTGACCTGAAACATCTATCCATGTTCTCCAGGGATGCTGCCTGACCCGCAAAGTTACTCCAGCACTTTGTGGTTTTTTTATTTGTATACCAGCATCTGCAGTTCTTTGTTTCTGCACAATTCTAATCCTACATTGACAAAGGAAAATTATAGACCACCTCGTGGACTACAATGGACGTTTTCTTTTCTCTATAATTACGTTTTTGCCCTGTTGTATTGTTTTTTATTGCGTTGTGGAGTTTTATGAGGAGTTTATGGATAATTTATGTTCTTGTCTATCTGTTTGAGTCTATGTGGCTGTAATGCTGCTGCAAGCAAGATTTTCATCTTACCTGTAACTCACCATACTTGTGCATATGACCATAATCTCGAATTGACTATCTCCTTTACGAAGACAAATATATAATGATAATTTACACTGGCACTTAAAAGAATAGTTGAGTCTAACCATTCAAGTCATCTTAAGAAGAAGGACTGTTAGGCGCTTCCCCCCCCCGGTGAATGCTATGTACTTACCGTTCGTTCTCTGTTTCTCTCCCGAGTACAGGCCTCGTGGCTGAGTCAGGAATCACGGGGTTAAAAGGTTCCTGTACCCGATTGGCCAAGCTGCGTCAGGTGACGGGTGACTCATCTGAAGCTTAAATACCAGAGTCTCCCAGGATTCTCTCTCTTCTTCATAGACCCTGACTTGTGAACAGTCTGCTGGTGTGAGCTGCGGAAGGCCTGGCCACATGGCATAGAACTTTGTGTACTTTCACCATTACTTGTTAACAAATATTGGATTGGGACGGATAAGGGCTGACCTTAGTGTTTTCGTGTATTTTGTTTCAGGGTTATATCTCTCTAGGCAGGTTTTAGAGTCTCCGGTTCGACGGTCCATCACGTGGCTGGCTGGAGCAATGCTAAATTGTTTGTAAGTCCATCCATATCCCTGACTGGGTTGTTTGAATCAGGTTTGGGTTTTGTGTTCCATTGAATAATTAAAACTATTTTTGAACTTGAATCTGGTTTTTGAATTATGTTCCGCGGCTCTGAAGTACCTGCATTCGGGAGTCGTAACAAGGACAAACAGCTCAACAAGAATTTTTTTACACACTGAGTAAGTTGTGAAGTGGATATTTATTATTTGAACCTTGTACTTGCATTGCGCATAATGTCTTTACATCTATTGGTTTTAAATTGCATCTGAGAATTTGTTGATTTCTGCATGCTGTGTCGAGGCAGTACTTTGAACATTCAAGCTTTGCATTTTTAACCTTACTTAATTTTTTCCTACAGACAATGTGACATGACATTCACACAAGCTTATTAAACATAATCTGAAAAACATTGCAAAATGAAACACGAGTATCCCGACTTCTGTCGGCTGGTTACTTGTCATAAGCAGCAGCTTCATGTTGGGGTTCCCTTATCGGTGGCGCAGTGGTGGAGTTGCTGCTAAACACCGGTAGAGAACTGGGTTCGATCTTGATTACAGGTGGTGTCTGCACTGAGTTTGTACGTTCTCCCTCTCCTCTGACCGTGTGGTTCTCTGGGTGCTCCGGTTTCCTCCCATATTCCAAAGGTGTGCAGGTTTATTTGCCTTCTGCAAATTGTCCATAATGTGCAGGATACAACTAGTGTACAGGTGATCGCTGGTTGGCGTGGACTCAGTGGGACGAAGGGCCTGTTTCCATTCTGTATCTCTGAAAAACTGCTTCTCCCATATCTCATGAGATCAAGGGGAAAGTATCACATTTGTAGTGAGATGGAAATGTTTAGCTTAATTTAGTTTAGTTTATTGTTGCATATATTGAGTTACAGTGAAAAGTTGTTGTTGCATGCTAACCGGTCAGCGGAAGCACAATGCATGATTATAATCGAGCCAATGTACAGATACATGATAAAGGGATGATCTTTGGGTACACTCTGGAACCCGCCTGCTCATGTGCCCAGTCAGGCTCATCCCTATCTGTCACCATGGCCCCATGTGCAAGTCAGCCCTTGAAAACATAAACCTGCTCTAACAAGTTGGGATTCAAACAATGGCTTGACGTTTCATTAATTATACAGTCTGTTAATACTAAGTATGCAGCTTTTGAGAATAATTCAAGGGCTTTAATGTACGGATGATGCTGCTGCGAGAGAGCTGTGGGTGGATCTGAGCAGGCAGGCCTGGCATTCAATCCTGTTGACTTGGCTGCAATATCCTCTCAGTTTACTAAAATACACTGTCTTGTGATGAGGAACTTGGGCAAAGGAACACAGCACATGCCATTAAAGATGCCAAGTATTTATTTATTTATAAGTAAGTTCAATCTTTGAGAGTCCAGGCTCTGACTTGTCATAAGTGGCAGCTTAATGTTGGTGTTCCCTTAACTGCTTCTCCCACTCCACATGTGATCAAGGCGAAAAGTATCACATTTGTAATGAGCAGGAAATGTGAATGAACTGCTGTAAAAATGGGTCCACTCCTTTGCCATCTACATTGTTCAGAGGTCGGGTCCCAACTCAGCTGAGGAATTTAAAACGCTCAAATAAGCAGGCTTAATCTTAGTTCTGGTTCATGACTTTACTGGACATTACTAGAGTAGCAGACTGTGGCGCCACTCCTTTCCCCCGTCAGGAGGTCAGGCTCAACTGCTACGGAGCCAGGAATCCATCCCAAGAGGCAAACCGCCGAGCCCGAGCTCTGCCCTGCTCATCCCTGAAGGTCGGAGAGGGTTATAGTCTTTAGAGATACAGCGTGGAAACAAGCCCTTCAGCCCCCCGAGTCTGCGCCAAGCTGCGATCACCCCGGGCACTACCCTACACACGAAGGACAATTTTACAACGTATCAAAGCAAATTAATGTACAACCCTGTACATTTTTTGAGTGTGGGAGGAAACCGGAGCACTCGGAGAAAACCCACGAGGTCACAGGTAGAATGTATAAACTCTGAACAGACAGCATACGTGGTCAGGATCGAACCCGGGTCTCTGGTACTGTAAGGCAGTAGCTCTACCGCTGCGCCACTGTGCCACCCCAGAAAGGTTAAGAGATTCAACAGCGGACGCAAGGAACAAAGGGCCTGTAAGTGGAACCACAAAGCGCTCAGGATGCTACGAGGTCAGCTGTGGGAGGTTCGCTGGCCGATGTGCAGATCCAGATTGAGGTGACGGTGAAGTGTGCCCCTAGAGATGCTGAGCAGCCTGGCACTCAACTGGTGGTGGGCAGCAGTGGAAGTTGCTTCATTTGGCCAGCCCGACCCTGCAACATTGCCAGGATAACAGGCCTTTATGTCCAGGTTAAGAACTCTGCACTTATAATAAATTGGACATAAAAATGGTGACAAAACCTAGCAACTCTTGTATTTTGTCGCAGTGTGCTATTCCTACAAACTTGCACTTAATCTAAAAGTGCTTAGTTTAGTAACACATTTACTGAACTTTATGCAAAAACAAATGTCACTGTTCCTTGGTACATGTGGCAATAAAGTAACATTGGACACGTAAAGTGAGAGCGGAATCTGAATGTGCAAGCTTTGCAAAGAGCAGTTGGAGAGTAGGGATGGAGGGAGAGGGATGTACGGAGGGCTTCAAGAGAGTTAGGGTGAGGTGAGAGGGTAAAGAAAGATAGCATAGAGCGCTGTGGAGGGAGAGATGAGGGAGTAAGAGGATAGGGGGAGAGAGGGTACTGGAGAGAGGGTTGAGGGAAAGGAGGTTGAGATAATGGGGAGAGGAACATGGAAAGAGTTGTAGGGAGAAGGTTTAGGGGGAGAGAGGTGAAGGAAGTGGGGAGAGGGGAGAGAGGATGAAGAGGGGGTGCGGATACGGATGGAGAGGGGAAAGAGAGAGGAGAGTGAATGTGCCAGTACAGTGGCGTGGGTGCCTGAGGATGCTTGGTGCATTTTTGAGGCAGGTCTCCTGTAGGTCCTTTCAATGTTGGGGAGGTCAGTACCTAGCGATGGACCGGGCAGCGTTCATTGCTTTTGACAATCTTCTTTGTTCCTGGGCATTCGAGTTGCCGAGCTGTGATGCAAACAGTCAATATGCTTTCTGCTGTACACCGTCAACAGACAAATCTTCTCATCTTTGTGAGCATGAATTAACTTGTGTCAAGCATTGTGCTAAATGTTTAATACTACAGTTCATTCAAAGTAGTTCTAGTCAAAGATTTATCCTATATCCCCGGCATAATGGGACCTATGACCAGAGATCATGGGAATCTGTGATTGCATTTTCTGTTGTCCTAAGTTGTGAACATTGAAGGAATATTATCGCTGAATGGAATGTGCATTTGTGGTACTGGGAGTTAAACAGTTTATACTAATATTATCCAGTGGAGGGCAATAGATCATCAATGAGCAGCTAAATCCTCTCCTTTCCAAGACTTTTTTCCTTGAGTATAAATAACCCTGTTCTTTATTTTTATAAACCGAGATTCTCAAAAACAAGCAAAATTATAGCTTAAATTATCTTGTTCTTTGTTGTACATTTGAGGCTATCAGATTTAATAAGCAAGACATCCCTTGAGAACTATTGCTTTTTTCCCATTAAATATACAGTCTGCTAATACCAGGTATGTACAGCTTTTGAGAATAATTTAAGGGCCTTCATTTAACAGGGAGCAGAACATTGTTTTTAGAGAGAGGAGTGAATCCTGAGCAGATACTCTGACAATCAAAAACACATACCCTTTCTTGGGATACAATTCTGTTGACTTGGCTGTAATATCCTCATGGTTTAATGGAATGCACCTTCTTGAGATGAGGAGCAGTGGACAGGGAGCACCATACAGTTGTCCTATCTTATTAGTGATACTTCTTTGACTCAGTGGTTGTGGAATGACATTGATAAACTGAGGAAATCCAGGGCAGAGAGCAGCTGGTACTTTCAACAGAAAGGCTCCAAGCAGCAGAGGGCAGCACCTGTGGGAATAAAGGGAAGAAAAACAATTCACTTAAAAATGAGTTTATGCAAGCAAATAAAAACGGAATTATTTCTCATGCACTAAAACCTTTTAACTAGGACAAGTGTAGCACTTGATACCCAATATAATTGATGCCTAAGGTGTATTCTCTCGAAATATATTAATGTGAATAGGATTATATTTCTAAATTTAGTTTCAATTTTTGAGATGAAGATTCATGATAAATATTCCCTTCTGTTTTCTCTCAGAAATAAACTGAAGATCGCTGTCACATTTTGGAATCCTTGACTATTTAGCCCAAAGGAATTCAGATTAAATTTACTGTGAAATCCACACATCAATCATTGGCAGAGTTGTAAAATGGGCAATATTGGAAAGATCACCTGTCAAGATTTTCATCCGTGGATCTTAACCTAGTAGGAAATAGCTGGCAATAAATCTGTCAAGTACAGCATTACCAGATATTATGGCAGTTTAACTGGACAATCTTTAACAATGTGGAGCTGGAGCAGACTCGGAAACTCCATCTTTGGTTTCCTGTTCAGTTGACATTAAGAGGGTTTGCGGATATTTCAAGTGGACACAATTCTCTGGGAAGAGCTCCCCCTCACTAACATTAGAACGTAATTGAGTGAAAACATAATCCTGAAACTAGTCCCCTATCGGTAGTATTATGGTTACACGATTAGCTATGTCTGAGCGGTAACTTTTTCACACAAGGGGTGGTGGATGTATGGAACAAGCTGCCAGAGGAGGCGATTGAAGCAGGGACTATTCCCAATAGTTAAGAAGCAGTTAGACAGGTTTGGTCAGGATAGGTCGGGTTTGAAGGGATATGGATCAAATCCCTGGTGTAGTGAGTGAGACATGTTGGTCAGTGTGGGCAATTTGGACCGAAGGGCCTGTTTCCACACTGCTTCACTCTATGATTGTCTAACAAGCAGCTAAAGATTCAACTAAAGATAGACACAAAATGCTGGAGTAACTCAGCAGGTCAGCACAAATATCTGGAGAAAAAAGGGTAGGTGATATCTTGGGTCGGATCCCTTCTTCAACTGAAAGTATAGCATGCGAGAAGGGGTGTGTGCATGGGGAAGAGTTGATGTGGGGAAAGACCAGGACACACCAGGGCAGGCAACAAATGACTTCAGACAGGGTGCTGCCCAGGTGGGCCAATTGTTGGCTAGGGAAAGCGTGATCTCAAGAGAGATACAACGTGGTGAACTATGGCTGGAGTGCAGTGTGTCAACAACTGATGCCCTTACCAAATGAAAGATGTGGGTGATTGAGAAGTGTTAGGCATCCATGTAGTTAGACGAAAAAGCTGGAGAAACTCAGCGGGTGAGGCAGCATCTATGAAGCAAAGGAATAGGCAACATTTCGGGTTGAGACCCTTCCTCAGACTGATGTCGGGGAGGTGGGAAAAAGGCGGAGACAGTAGGCTGTGGGAGAGCTGGGAAGCAGAGGGGAAGGAGGGAGAAAGCAAGGACTATCTGAAATTGGAGAAGTCAATGTTCATACCGTTGGGGTGTAAACTAAGCGAAATATGAGGTGCTGTATCTCCAATTTGCAGTGGGATTCTCTCTGGCCATGGAGAAGGCCCAGGACAGAAAGGTCGGATTCGGAATGGGAGGGGGAGTTGAAGTGCTGAGCCACCAGGATATCAGGTTGGTTATTGCGAACTGAGCGGAGGGCGAAGCGATTGCCAAGCCTGCGCTTGGTCTCACCGATGTAGAGCAGTGGACATCTGTAACAGTGGATGCAATAGATGAGGTTGGAGGAGGTGCCTCACCTGGAATGACTGCTTGGGTCCTTGGATGGAGTCGAGGGGTGAGGTAAAGTGCCAAATGTAGCATCTCCAGCAGATGCAAGTGAAAGTACTGGGTACCAGGGGGTGGTTTGGGTGGGAAGGGACGAATTCACCAGGGAGTTGCGGGTGGAACGGTCTCTGCGGAAAGCAGAAAGGGGAGGAGATGGGATGATGTGGCCAGTGGTGGGCTCCCGTTGGAGGTAGTGAAAATATCGGAGGATTATATGTTGTAGGTGACGGCTAATAGTGTGGAAGATGAGGACAAAGGGGACTCTGTCCTTGTTACGAGGAGGGGGATGGGGAGTGAGAGCGGAGCTGCGGGATTTAGAGGAGACCCTGGCGAGAGCCTCATGTATAGTAGAAGAGGGGAACCCCTATTCCCTAAAATTTGAGGACATCTCCGTTGCCCTGGTTTGGAACATCTCATCCTGGGTGCAGATGCGGCATAGACGGAGGAATTGGGATAGAGTCCTTACAGGAAGCAGGGTGGGAAGAAGCATAGTCCAGATAGCCATGGGAGTCAGTGGGTTTGTAGTAGATGTCGGTCAGCAGTCTGTTACCTGCGATGGAGATGGTGAGGTCTAGAAATGGTAGGCAGATGTCGGAAATGGTCCAGGCGGAATTGGTCCTTACCCTCAACAACTTTTCCTTTGACTCCTCCCATTTCCTCCAAATCCAAGGCGTAGCAATGTGCATGTGCATGGGCTCTTGCTATGCCTGCCTCTTTGTAGGTTACGTCAAACAATCCTTGTTCGAGGCGTACCATGGCACCTATCCTCCCAAGAAAATACCCGTTACCATAGGCATCCATGTAGAGTCACCCAACAGCTCAGGGCTGGTACCAAAGAAAAACCAACCTGATGAAGTATCCAAGCCTCTCCCAATGGCAGGTTGTGATATTTCTATGGACACCGGAGACACATTAATCTTCTTGGCTGGCCAGTTTTCCACAATAAAATATTCATGCCTTTTACCATGCATCGCGTAGCATTAAGCACTGCTGGTTAATTCATGTACTGCAGGGGGCAATGGGTGTAGTGTGAATGATGCACACATCTTTCGATTTTACTCCAGAATTATAGGCTATTGTCAAAGGATCCAGATTGGCAGATGTAACAGTTGTGCCCAAAGCCACAAAAAACAGTAACAACATCCACTTATATGGTATATTTAACCTAATGTGTCTCAGGGTCGTTCTCTGGAGAGTTAATAAACAGAAGAACTGCCACACGGCCCCAGATCCCTGTGGGGAGATGTTGCAGTTTTTACCAACTAATTCCCATTGAAGATGTATCAGATCAGCAACCAAGCAGAATGGGACTGAATTTGTGTCTCTGTCCTGTATTTAGCTTTGAGCAAAGAACTCACACCAAATACATATTAAATAATTTAATGCAAAAATGTAATTTACCCATGGCAAGAATCGAATTATTATGGAACAAAAAGCGCACTTTTGGTATGTTTTACCATCTTGGCAGCACTGTGGTTAGGAAGAAAATTAATGTAAATCTACAGCTGTTTGTCATGTCAACTTAACATCTGCTTTAGAAGAAAGCTCCAAGTTCAGGTAGATTCAGACATCGGGGGGGATAAGCCTGGCGGCACTCGTACAAATGCTGAGAACTAAGACCTTCTATGTTGTCTAAAAGAATCCTTTAACTAGTTGAGAAATGTCCATAATAATGTCTTCTTTCAGTCCCTCAAGCATCAAAGTATAGTGTGGAATAGTCTTTGGAATTCACGATTTGTAACCACGATTTTTAATCTTGCTTTAAAAAAAATTCATTCCTTTGATATAGTAGTCTATCCAGGCAAGCTCTACATTATGTTACACAGAATTCCAAGTCAGTAGCAAATTTCATTAAGAGGAAGCAGTTTTTGAATGTTTGATTTAAGTCGAATGATTTTTTTTTTTTCCCCTGAGCTTAACCAGTTCAGATCAATTCCGATCAAACTGGTCATAAACAGGGGCAGGCATTGTATATGTTTAACAGACCTTTATATCTGAATTCAATTCAAATTGAAAATATTCACAGCTACAGAATTGTGGTCAGGGCTTCTGTGTGCTGGAAGAACATTGAATCTGAAGGTTAGAATGATTGTGTTTACAATGATGTGCAAGTGAATGGAAAATTGTTTCCCTGAAACCTCAAATAATAACAGGAGGAAATGAGGAAGCATTTCCTGTGTGAACTACATTTGATGTTACCATCACTTTTCTTTGATCATGGAGAAGGAGCTGAATTTGTTAGAAAAAATGCTCTCTTTGTTTACAATTTAGGTAGGTTAATGCTCAGTGCAGAGCCTTAGCTTGCAGCAGAAAGAAAAAGGGTTTCATTTGTTCTTTTGCAGTAAATGGGATTTTGTTTTCTCTTGCAGCCTGGTAGGAAAGTATTGAAGATAGACACAAAAACGCTGGAGTAACTCAGCTGTACAGCCAGCAACTCTGGATAGAGGAATGGGAGATGTTTTGGGTCGAGACTCTTCTTCAGACTGAGAGTCAGGGGAGAGGTAAAGACAGAGATATGGAAGGATAAGATGTGAAAATGTGACATCAAAGGGGACAAAATTCAAGAAAAATGTACAATACATAATTGTTAGCTAGGGGAAGTTGGCAACGAAGCATACAAGGTAAAATTTAATCAGGAGGACAGTCAGACTGGTCAGACCATAGGATGGGGGACGGATGGATAGAGAGGGAAAGCAAGAGTTATTTGAAGATAGAGGTTGATATTCAGACCGCTGGGTTGTACGTTTCCGAAGTGAAATATGATGTGCTGTTCCTCCAATTTGCATTGAGCCTCACTCTGACAGTGGAGGAGGCCCAAGACAGAAAGGTCAGTATGGGAATAGGAGGGGGAGTTAAAAGAGTTTAGCAACCAGGAGATTGTGTAGGTTTAGGTGGACAGAGCGGAGGTGTTCAACATAATATAGGTTCGTTAACAGCACATTAATGGAGTTCAGTTACATTACGTTATATTCTAATCAATGTACAAGAGAGCAGATTAAATTAAAAGACAATCACAGTATCTAATCGTCAATTGCAGTCTTGTTCCAGTGCTAGTTCAATAACTCACATTAATATTGACTGCTACTGCATAAATAACATTCATTGCTTAAGCTCATATGTGGGATTGTTAATGAAGAAGATAAATTGTGAAACATCCACCTTAGTGAAGGTTTGTATCTTGGTTTAATTTTTATTAATGGTGAGAAGGAGGTGGAGAGAATGTTTCGAGAAGCTGTGAGAGCTGGTGGAGTTTAGAGGTTTATGTCTTGGGTAGTTTGGAGGTTGTCCACTGGGGGTTGAGTTTGGTGGGGGGTGGGGGGGAGAGGGGCCTGTCATTAAAAGTGAAATCAAAATAAATCCATGGAGATTAAAAACTGACTGTTTAAACGGGCTAGTTCTGTGCATCTCTTGAGAAACCGCATGAAGTTTGCCAATACTAAGTACATCCTCAGAATCATATGCACAAATCAGGTTATGTACTCTATAACATGGTGTTATATTTATATTTCCCTGTTCATATAGAGTATGAACTTTTAGGCCTTTTAGCCTTTCATCCATGTTGACCAAGATGCCCCATCTAAGCTAGTCCTATTTGCCCACATTTGGCCCATATCGCTCTAAACCTTTGCTATCCATGTACCTGTCCAAATGCCTTTTAGATGTGGTTATTATAGCAGCCTCAACTACCTCCTCTGACTGGGGAGCTGTTCCATATACCCTTGCGCTGATCCATATACCCACCACACTCCGTGTGAAAGGACTGGCAGTACAAAGTGCGGGGTGAGTCTCAGCAACAACATATCTAAATGCAGTTAAAGCTCAAAAAATCAATGGTGAAAACAAACTTTGAATGCTATGGCCAGCAGGTGATATGGGAATTGCACCAGGTTTGCATTCATGTTTTGCAATAACCTTACATTTCAAAAGCATTCACTGGAAAGATGGGCCAGAGAAACTCCACCTATGCTCATACTATCTCCCATCAGGCAGGAGATACAGAAGTTTGTAAACACACACCTCCAGATTCAGGGACAGTTCCTTCCCAGCTGTTATCAGGCAACTGAATGGTCCTCTCATCAGCTGGAGTGTGGCCTTGATGTCCCATCTACCTCCAATGACACTTTTGAGCTTTCTTTAATTGGAGTTTACCAGACTTCAATGTTATATCTTTGCACTAAATCCGTTATCCGTTATCTTGACACTGTGGATGGCTTGATTGTATTCAGGTGTAGTCTTTTTCTTGACTGGATAGCAAGCAAACAAAACCTTTTCTCTGTATCATGACAACAGTAAATTAAACCAAACTAAACTAAACCACCTTGAAGTCCACATTCCAGCCTTGAGCATTGCCAGCATGAAAACATTGTCCCAACGCACCTTCATGATAAGTAGACGGCTCAGAACTTCTCACCTCTCTGTATTAATGTTACACACTTACTCTGCCATTGCCCAACAGCAATAACTCTGCTCTCATGTCTGAGTTGATACACCATCCCCTGATGTACTACCTAGCATTCAAGTACAGCAAATAATGAAGAAAATATTTTGCCGTTTATCACAAGAGGGTCTGAGTACAAAAGTAAGAAAGTCTTATAACATTTCTACTGGGCTTTGGAAAGCCAAGTACAATAGACAATAGGTGCAGGAGTAGGCCATTCGGCCCTTCGAGCCAGCACCACCATTCAATGATCATCCCCAATCAGTACCCCGTTCCTGCCTTCTACCCATATCCCAGACTCCGCTATCTTTAAGAGCCCTATCCAGTTCGCTCTTGAAAATATCCAGAGAACTGGCCTCCACTGCCCTCTGAGGCAGAGAATTCCACAGACTGACAACTCTCTGTGAGAAAAAGTGTTTCCTCGTCTCCGTTCTAAATGGCTTACCCCTTATTCTGAAACTGTGGCCCCTGGTTCTGGACTCCCCCAACATCGAGAACATGTTTCCTGCCTCTAGCGTGTACAAACCCTTAATAATCTTCTATGTTTCAAAAGGGTCCCTCTCATCCTTCTAAACTCCAGAGTATACAAGCCCAGCCGCTCCATTCTCTCAGCATATGACAGATGCGCCATCCCGGGAATTAACCTTGTAAACCTACGCTGCACTCCGTCAATAGCAAGAATGTCTTTCCTCAAATTAGGGGACCACAACTGCACACAATACTCCAGGTGTGGCCTCACTAGGGCCCTATACAACTGCAGAAGGACCTCTTTGCTCCTATACTCAACTCCTCTTGTTATAAAGGCCAACATGCCATTCACTTTCTTCACTGCCTGCTGTACCTGCATGCTCTATGAGTTGCACACTGTTTTGATCTCTTTGTTTAAGGAAGCGTCTATCTGCTTCTGAGATGGAGCAGAGAAGATTTGTTAAATAGATTTCCTGATTGAGGGAGTTGATTTATGATAAAGAATGAGAAGAATATATCTACGTTCTCTGGAGTTTAGAACCGAGTGAGGGGATCTCATTGAAAGGAACACGGTTCAGAGGGTCTCAGCTGGGTAGATGTTGTGAGGATTCCCCTTGTGGTGGAATTTAAATTTTGATGAGATAGTCTCAGGATAACGAACTGAGATTGGCAGGATTTTTTTTTTTCTCTTTGCGAATTGTGAATCTCTGGATTGTTCCAGAGAGATGTACATTAAGTATAGTCAAGACTGAAGTAGATTAAACAGAAAATGCTGGAGTAACTCATCGGGTCAGGCAATATCTCTGGAGAAAAGGAATAGATGACTTTTCAGGTGGGAACCCTTCCTCAGACCCGAAACGTCACCTATTACTTTTCTCCAGAAATGTTGTCTGACCCGCTGAGTTACTCCAGGATTATGTGTCTATCTTTTGTAGAAAACCAGCATCTGCAGTTCGTTCCTACACACTGAGAAAGATACATTTATTTTGACTATTGAAGAAGCAAAGGTTATGTTGAACGGGCGGGAAAGTTATGTTGTGACCCGGATCAATTAAGCAAGATTTTATTGAATGGTGGAGTAAGCTCATTGGGTCTATATGACTTGCTGTTGCTTCTGTTTCTTCCGTTCTGCATTTTGAAAGCTCTATCAATGCACTTGTGTGGCACCAGGTGATACTAAATTCTGGTTATTATGTTTTGAACCACCATTGTACCTGGCATTGATGGAGCTGGTGCAGAGTTCAGCAAATTACAGCCCCCTTTACCAACATCTCGTATTCTATTCTCACCTGTCCTCTTGCAAATTTTAAATAGCAATGATGTAGATTATGGGTTTAAACATTGCACATTATACAGTGCAGTTAGAAAGCAAAAACAAACCCAGTCAGAATTTTTTTTCTCAGGATGGAAAAATTACAAACCAGAGGGCATAGCTTTATGATTAGAGGAGCAAAGTTTAAAGGAGATGTGTGGGGTAGATTTGTTACACAGTGAGTAGTGTGTTCATGGAACAAGCTGCCAGTGGTGGTGTTTGAGGCGGATACAATAGTGGCATTTAAGAGACTTTTTGATAGGCATATGGATATGTAGGGAATGGAGGGATATGGATTATATGCAAGCAGATAAGAGTTGATCTTGGCATAATGTTCAGCACAGACATCATGGGCCGAAGGGCATGTTCTTGTGCTGGACTGTTCAATGTTTTACCTTCAATGTGTGCTGCTAAATATTTATTCCAAGGAACAAGTCTGGAAATATGAGCAAAAATAGATGACAACTCCATCAATATGATTGATACAATTACTAACTTAAATACCCACAAAGCAATTAAAATCTCTAAGAGAATATGCATATTCTCAGTCAAAGACTGGCAATAACATTTACAACATAAGCATAATGTAACTAATTATGTATTTTAAGAAATATGGTATTTATCACTTACAATGCAATCAATGATCCCTAAGATTACTTAATATCCACATATTAAAGGAACAATATAAATGCAATAGAATTTTATTTAGATGAGGATTTTACTTGGGATCCATGAGCTGAATAGCCCTCTTCCCCTCTGTTGTGGTTCTATGATTATACTAAAAAGGAAGATAAATTTATGCTGGAATTAATGTGAAACACACCTGAGAAATCATTAAATGCATCACCAACGCTCTGCCAACATTAGCCTGTGGGGATTGTACAGGCAACCTCGGAAAGAGTTCATACTCCATTCTGCAGATCACCTTCTGATGTGCGTGAAATACAGAAATGCTCAATAGCATGGTGGCTTGGTTGGGAAATAGATAACGTAATGTGTTACTGTCTTACAAAGCAAGCAGTTTCCCAACAAACCTTAACCAAGGTGGTAGTATAGGGTCTAACAATTGCTCCTATTGGTTGTGACTTAGATAAAACAGGGGGCTCACGAGGCTCCAAGAAAACAATTTATTTTACAGCGTAACAAGTCAATTCTATTGTAAAACAGAATTGTGTGGGAAGAAACTGGAGATGCTGGTTTAAGCCAAAGATAGACACAAAAAGATGGAGTAACTCAGCGGGATATGCGGTTACTTCACCTTTTTGTGTAAAACAGAATTGAATGGATGAGCAGAGCAAACAGAAGCTCTGACTGAATCTATACCAATTTATGCCAATACACACAGTTATTTTTCTCCACGTGGCACAGTGGCATTGCAGATTGTGTTGCTGCCTTGACGCACTGTAGACCCAGGTAGAATCCTGAACTCTGGCACTGAGTGACTTTGCATATTCTCCCTGTGCTTGCATGGGTTTTCTCCAGGTTCCCACTTTCCTCCCACATCCAGGTTAATTAGCCAGTGTAAATTGCCTCAAGTGTGCCAGTAAATGCTGGGAGTTGTGGGAATCTAGGGTGAATAAAATGGGATTAGCATAGGATTAGTATAAACAGCTGACTGAAAGTCAATGTGCACTTTGTGGGCTGAAGGGCTTATTTCTGTGCGGTATGACTATTTGACTTAGACAATGTATTTTTTCAGTTTGAGAGATACAGCGGCCCTTCAGCCCAATAAGTCAGCGCTGACCAGTGATCACCCTTACACTGGTTCTATTCTACACCGGATAATTTACAGAATCCAATTTTATATCGAAGTCTCGTGATGAGACTACGTGAAGAACCCGCCAGCCCGCATGCGCGTCAATACGTCGTCGCATGGCACGGGATTCGGAGGCTCCGAAAATGGATGCAGCGGGTTTGGAGAGGCTGACTGGTGCAACCTATACAGTTATCGCCATTGAGGCTCCGGAAGGGAGCAAGCGGCCGGCCTCGGAGTAAACTGGCAAGCGCGACCTGCGCAGTGAGCTCCACCAAGACTCCAAAGGAGCAGCCTGTCGCACCAGGCTTGGAGTAACTGGCAGGCGTGATCTGCATAGTAAGCTCCATCAAGACTCCGAAGGAGCAGAAGGCTCCGAAGGAGCAGCCTGTCCCACTGGGCACAGAGACACTGGCAGGCGCGACCTGCACAGCAATGTCCATTTAAAGCTCGGAATGGGAGCAGTTTGGCAAGCGTGGGGTCGAAGATGTGGACAGGCACAGCCTGCAAAAGGAACTTTGCTGAAGCTCGGATAAGGAGGTCGACCTGGGCTTGGAGACCCGGGCTGGCAGGTAAGGTCTGCTTGCTAACCCCCGTGAAAGCTCCGAAATGGAGCAGCTTGGTGACCCCAGTTCGGAAACACAGGTAGCATAGTATGTCTAGTACCTTCCACTGGCTCTGAAAAAGAGCAGGTTGGTGACCAGGGCTCAGAGACCCTGGCAGGGTGGCCTGCACAGCAACTGCAGAAAGTTCTGAAATTGAGCAGTTTGTTGAAACCGGGCTCAGAGACACTGGCAGGATGGCCTGCACAGCAACCTCTGTGAAAGCTTCCAAAAGGAGCAGCTTCAGGGTAGACCAACTTGAAACCAAATGGATTATATTGGCCAGTAAAGCGCTGCCTCAACATCTATGATTGGGGTTATCAGGCTGCCCACAAGAGTAAGGAAGTTGCATTTATTGATTGAGGCAGTTTATTTGAGTCAGATATTTGAGGTTATCTCCTGCTCAGAGGCAGGGAGTTTGAGGATTCCCTCAACACATGCTAAATTCTTTCAGCTCGGCTAAAAAGAGTTGCCAGCACGCTGGAACATCATTTGCCATCCTCTCGGGGATAGGTAAACCAGTAAAGGCCGAACTTACACGTACCATTTTTACCTGACTTGCAGGTTTATGTTGTAAAAATTAAAAAATAAATAAAAAATAATAATAAAAAGCAAAAGCTCTGTAAGGGAGCAGTTTGGCAACCCAAGTTCAGGGTAGGCCAAGGCCAAAACGGCAAAATGTCCAGAAGGACAATATTGTGCAGGAAGGTACTGCCTCAACATCCATTGAGGATATCATCTGTAGGCCTGATTGAGAGGCTGGTCGAAGGGAATGTGTTGCGCACACTGGCGACCGAGACAGGTAGTTCCAATCAGAGGTCTGCGGCAGCAATACCTGGTTCAGGGTTGCATTATGATATCTCCCACTCTGAGGAGGGGTGTTTTGTGGATTATTCGTGGAGACTCTGACTGTGAGGTAGTTGACAGTGAACATCAAGTGGATGGTATGCTTCAACTCAAGTCTCATAAGGATCTGCTGTCACTTGTGACTAAATTTGCCATCCCTTCGGGGATAGGAGAACCGCTGAAGAAAGAACTGGCAAGTAGCATTGGTTATTTGACTTCTCATCAGTTGATTGAGAAGTTCATGCACTGCTGGATAGTATGCTAGTCCTGATTTCTGCCAGACACTGGAGGTCTGTAGGTAAATGCTACCATTTGGGGTTATCTCAAGGCTAAAACAAAGTCAAAAGGCTTTAAACTCCAGTGAGTTCAGAGAATTCTCAAAGAAAGATTACGACATTTGCCAAGGTCAGTGGAGGGAACTCAGCTGTCTGAATTGCAGTAGACACCTTAGCACTTTTGTGTAATGCACACTCTAATTGTGTTAGGAAGGTATAGGCCTGAGAGCAACCCAATATATGCTGTGTTGTGCAAGGCTAGTATGTGCAGTCTGCAAATATCTCTTTGGGGAAGACTTGGGCTAGCAAGTAAAAGACTTGCAAGAGGAATTCAAGGCTGCGGTGGGTGTGGTAAAGACACCCTTTGTGGGTAAGACTCCCATTTACCTGCATGCATATCATCCCTACCAAACGAGTGGCAGAAACCACTACACTGAGGCTGGTTGGAGCACCAGGCCTACACAATTAAAACCAAGCCAGAGGGCTTTTTATTCGCAGGTTTTAGCGCTCGCCATGGAGGCAGCACACTCAACATACTCGGTATTGTTCCCCAGTTGGCCATGATGCCTGAGCCAAGGGGACAGAGCAAAGTCTAGGGTCAGTTGACTATATTGATCATCTGCCCAAGGCCATTTTTGGTGGTGTCAGTCTCAGGGGTTGCTGGATCATGGTGGCGGGGGGTGATAATCACCTTTCGTCTATTATTTTATTGGCAGCCTTGGTGGTTTTTATAGCAAGTTCTTGGTTTCTTGGTCCACCAAAATATTCCAAATGGAATTTAAACTGGAGGTGGATTTCTTAGAAACAGATGCTTTCTTAGAAACTGCCTTGATCACATCTACAGCCACCGTCTGTCTCCTCATCGACAGTAAAGCGACAATGAGGTGGAGGCCGTTTAGGTATGCAAATATTATTCCATCAGTCGCATGAGAGGTGCTGACAATATTCAAGTTGGAGATAGGTTGAGACTGTTCAACAACAGGTGGGGACGGATAACCTCCAATCTTTATATTTTACAAATCATAAACGGTTATTACATTCAGTTTCTACTGATTAATTTCCTCCGCGACAAGAGAAGCCACGATTTCCGTACATATGGTCTAAAGAGGAAACTATGACTATTCAAGTTGAAACGGAGACATTTCACAAAAGGATGAGCAGCCTGCTCAAGAAAAAGAGGGGTATATTTCTAATATCTTCTCACGGTTGAAGAAAAGTGGAGGAAGCCAAATCATTCTAGGATTTGGCTAGTCTGAACATGTGCTTGGTATAACAATTTTCAGATGGATAATTTTCAATCAGCAAAATAGCTTATTACAGAGGATTGCTTTGGGGCCTCAATCGATCTTGAAGAAAGAAACATAGAAACATAGAAAATAGGTGCAGGAGTAGGCCATTCGGCCCTTCGAGCCTGCACCGCCATTCAATATGATCATGGCTGATCATCCAACTCAGTATCCTGTACCTGCCTTCTCTCCATACCCCCTGATCCCTTTAGCCACAAGGGCCACATCTAACTCCCTCTTAAATATAGCCAATGAACTGGCCTCAACTACCTTCTGTGGCAGAGAATTCCAGAGATTCACCACTCTCTGTGTGAAAAATGTTTTCCTCATCTCGGTCCTAAAAGATTTCCCCCTTATCCTTAAACTGTGACCCCTTGTTCTGGACTTCCCCAACATCGGGAACAATCTTCTTGCATCTAGCCTGTCCAACCCCTTAAGAATTTTGTAAGTTTCTATAAGATCCCTCCTCAATCTTCTAAATTCTAGCGAGTACAAATCGAGTCTATCCAGTCTTTATTCATATGAAAGTCCTGATATCCCAGGAATCAGTCTGGCGAACCTTCTCTGTACTCCCTCTATGGCAAGAATGTCTTTCCTCAGATTAGGAGACCAAAACTGTACGCAATACTCCAGGTGTGGTCTCACCAAGACCCGGTACAACTGCAGTAGAACCTCCCTGCTCCTATACTCAAATCCTTTTGCTATGAATGCTAACATACCATTCGCCTTCTTCACTGCCTGTTGCACCTGCATGCCTAATTTTAATCACTGGTGTACCATGACACCCAGGTCTCGTTGCATCTCACCCTTTCCTAAATGGCCACCATTCAGGTTTCACAGAGGTTTGTGGTTTTCTTTCAGTTTGGGTTTAAGAGAAGCGACTATGTTATAACGCAATTTCTCCATCTGGATCTCTCGGTCATATCTTACAAGAGGGTAGCATTTTATGTGAATGAACTCATAAAGCAAAACAGGCATGGTTGGGTACAATTTGGAGTTGACAGCATACCCACCAGATCGGAGGAGCGTTCACGTCGCGGCCCTGTTTCCACCAATCTTCCCACCACCATGCACAAGAAGCACAAGAAGCGCAAGACAGACACCATTGTGCAGATGCCGAGAAGTGTGTTCAGCTCAGGCTGAACAACTTCTAATCTTGTGTGTGGACTCGATAAGAAGAATAGTTTTCACAAGAGATTGTTAGTGCAGACTATTTCAAGATGGATAGAGTGTAAGCAGCTGATAGCAGGAGTGAATACAAATCATTTCAAGTTTCACTCTACCAGGGAGCTGGATCGTCAGCAGCCAATAGAATGAATATTTCCCTTTGATCACTTTCTTGCAACAGCAGGAGGGTCAGATAAGCGCACTTTCAGAAGTTATAACATTTTGTTGAACATGTCTGGACGGTTGCAGATAGAATTCTGAACAGTGTTGCATGAGCTATTGTCTAACCCAAAGGCAATTGGCACTGTGGCCCAATTAAGGGCGATGTACATGTATGTAAAGTTAGCATCATGTTGTTAATAGCCCATGTCTTTTCTACCATTTATGGTTTATCTGTTTAGTGTTTTCACATTTACTGCATGGAACCACAGGGCTTCAAAGGCTTCACGTAGTCTCATCACGAGACTTCGATATAAAATAGAAAGATTAAGCGAGAAATTACTGTTTGAAGTTTGATCTTTATTTTATGAGAAGTTGGAGTGAGAGACTATGTGCCCTCCCAACCCTGAATCTCATAAAGATCATTCGGTAAGTCAAGCATTATTAATCTTTCTATAGTTTAATTTGGTGCAAGTGGTCTGTGGTTTCATACAGTTGCTTTGAAGATTGACGCGCATGCGGACTGGTGGGTTCTTCATGTAGTCTCTCACTCCAACTTCTCATAAAATAAAGATCAAACTTCAAATGGTAAATTCATGTTTAATCTTTCTATTAATCTGCAATCTTGCATGTCTGTGGAATGTGGGAGGAAACCGGAGCACCTGGGGAAAACCCACGCGGTCATGGGGAGAACGTACATACTCTGTACAGACAACACCCGTGGTCAGGATCAAACCCGGGTCTCTGGCACTGAAAGGTAGCAACTCTATCACTGTGCCACCGTGGTGCCCTCAGCCATAGTGATGGGCTATGTGATCTGCTCTTCTGTTGAGCTAGGTCACAAATCCTGTCCTGCTTCCAATTCATTCACTAACATGCTGATGTGAATATTTGTTCTGTTACAGTATGTAGCTAAAAATACAGGGACCTCTTCCCGAGTTCTTGTGCAGTAGGATTCGCTGCTCTGGGATGCTCCAGGCAGCAGCTGACCAACTCCAGTGTACCATTTGTCTGATTACACAACTGAACAGCAGCTGTCTTTTCTCAACCTCAGAACATTATTTATTTAATTAGCAATTTACACAATAAACATGTTCATCTGCAATCTTGGTTGGAATTCTGATTCTGCTTAATTGGGAAATTGTGCAAAGTTCAATCAGTGCTGATGGGATAAATATTTCCAACATCATTAGCACTGTTTAAACATGGGAAAAATTCCTTATTATTAAACTCATCAAATTAATAGTGACAAGCTTTGCAGCATGTAATTAGGAAAATGCCATACGGGAAGTTTTTTTATTTGCCCCAACATTGCAGTGATTCATCTTCTGGGCACTGTTCTAATATTTATCAGCTCATAATTTCTCACAGTGGGGATGGAGTCCATTGAGACCATGTCAGCTCTCAAAGCATTTCCATCTGTCTCATTCCCCCCAAATTATTTTCTTATAACATATTCCCTCTCACATGTTCATCAATTCCTCTCACGTTCCAACTCTTCTGTCACCCAGCTGCATAATGGACAATTTTCAGGGTCAATGAACCTGCCAACCAGCATGTCTCTGGGCTGTGAGAGGAAATGACAAAATGCACATTGGCAACTTCACTGGAGCTGAAAAGACCCCCCATAAAGTGCTGGAGCAACTCAGTGGATCAGCCAACACCCCTGGCGGACAGAGAGCCTTCAGGTTGGGACCCTTCTTGTGCAGCTGTAATATCTGCTATACCCGTTCATCCTTCAAATATCTGCACCTCTGAGATTATTTTTATTTAACGTGCATTTGTGGGACACTAAATTAAAACTACCAATGAAAGGCAGCATGGTGACATAACGGCAGAGTTGCTGCCTTACAGCACCAGAGATCTGGGTTCGATCCTGACTACAGGTGCTGTCTGTACAGAGTTTGGCTTGGTAAAATTGGAAATTGTCCTGAATGTGTGTGTGTGGGCATCGCTGGTGGTGTGGACTTGGTGGGCTGAAGGGCCTGTTAATTTTCATGAAGTTTGAGCAATGTTGATAACAGAGAGGAAATGAATAAACTGGACAATTACACATCCATAGGCTAATGTTGGTAAAAGCGAACGGCTGATGAATTTAGTTCTCACATGCTCTGAATTTGACCCCTTGTGCTACAGGAAATTTCTCGTTAGAGTCATAGAGTACAGAAACAGGCTCTTCAGCCCAACCAGCCCATGCTGATGAAGATGCCTCAACTACAGTAGTCCATCTGCCCATGTATGGCCCATATTCCTCTCCATATACCTGTCCAAACGTCTTTTAAATATTATAGGAAATTTAACTTTATGTACTCTAAGAAGATTATTCCTGATCAAATATTGATACACTGTTAAATCTTTTCTTAGCATTCATCTCCAAGGAGACCAAACTGTATGTGCAGTTATATTTTGCAATAAAAAATGAAGAGCCCGCCAGCCCGCATGCGGATCAATACGTCGATGCATGGTGCGAGAGTCAGAGCAGTTCGAAACTGCTCCGACAAGTAAGGGGAAAGATTTTCTTTCAGGAACAGGCCACTGCTGGAAAATAGGGGCAGCCGGCCCGGAGAACCAGCTTGTACAGTCGCCACCATGGAGGCTCCGTAAGGAGCCGGCAAGATAAAAATAGCGGCTGCCGGCGCTCTGTAAAGGAGCTGATGGCTATAAATAGCGGCTGCCAGCTCGGCTCGGACTGCGACCGCTGTGGAGATAGCGCAAATGCAGTGGGGGCTCAGCAGGAGCTGGCGGTTTTTTTAAATAACGTTGCTGGTTCGACTGGGACAGCGGCTGATGCGGCAGAATGGGGCTCCACTGGAGCAGGCAGCTCTTCAGAGCATCTGATGGGCATTGCCTGTACCGATTGGAGCTCCAAAAGGGATTCAGATAGAGGAGGCAATACCTAGTTCAGGGTTGCAGTCTATTTCCTCCCCTAAGAAACTCCGTTGAGGCTCCAGAAGGGAGCAAGGACTCGGAGTCACTAACAGGCGCGACCTGTTTAGTAAGTTAAATAAATAAATAAATAAACAAACAAACAAGCAAATATATAAAGAAAAATAAATGGATGAATAAATAAATAAAATGGAAAAGGAAATGTGCTCCTAGCTCAGGAGACATTTACAGGCTGTGTCAGTCAGATGCCTGTGGGAGCAACACCTGGTTCAGGGTTGCGTTATAATATTTCCCGCTCAGAAGAGGGCAGTGTTGGAGATTCTTACATATGTGACTCCAACTATGTGGATATCGATAAGGAAATCGAATCCCTGAATTAATGTGGGATATGCTTCATTTTTAATCATATGAAGGAGCTACTGGCTCTTGTCACATATTTGCCATCCCTTTGGGGATAGGAGATTCACTGGAGGAAGATCTGGCTAGAAGTATCTGGGAAATATGCCAGTCCAGATAACTGCCAGACTTTTGGATGTTTCTATTCGTCAATTTCATCAGTTGGGATATCCCAGTGTGATCATATGTAGGCAAAGAATTATGTCAGCAAGTGCAAAAACCGCTCTGGAGTCATTACGGCCTTTTGCAAGTCAGTTGATGGGCTCAACTCTCAGGAGTGCAGAAAATTGCATTATCACTTCTCTGTAATACCCAGTTGGGGCTATTGTCTTCGCAAAATGCTATTAGGCATGAGATAATTCCCAAAATGGCTCATTTTTACAGGGCCAGTAACGTGCAGCCTGCATAGTATCTCTTCAGAGAGAACTTATGTAGCAAGTTGAAGACTTGCAGGGGGAATTTAGGGTGGCTGCAGGGGTGGAGTACCTTTCTAGGTGGTTAAAGCTCCAGTATTCTGGTGGGTTTTCACCCTGTATTCAAGGAGCAGGAAGCGCCGTTGGAGCTCCGGAAAGGAGCAGTCGGGAGTCACTAGCTGGCCACGCAAGTACAGCTTGTTGAACCAGGCTTGCAGTAATGTCAGGCGTGACCTGTCCTGTGAGCCCCGCTGAGGCTCCGAAGGAGCAGCTGGCCAAAGGAGCAGCCTGTCGATCCAGGCTGGGAGAAACTGGCAACGCGATCTGCATAGTCAGCTCCAGTAAAGGCTTCAAAAAAGGCAGAAGGACGCAGGAGTAGCCTGTCAAGGCAGGCTCTGAGTTATGGCAGGCGTGGCCTGTTCAGTGAGCTCCGATAAGGCTCCGAAGGAGTAGAAGGAGTGGCCTGTCAAACCAGGCTGGGAATAACTGGTAGCGTGGCCTGTACACTAAAGCTCCAGCAAGGCTCTAAGAGGCTGTAGGCCGAAGAAGTAGTCTGTCCCATTGGGCTCAGAAATGCTGGCAGGCGTGCCTTGCACAGCAATATCGCTTTGGAGCTCCGGAAAACTCTGAAATGGAGTGGGGCTGACTATGTGTTCAGACAGGGTCTGCAATAGAACTTCGCTGAAGCAACATGCAGGTCGACCCGGGTTCAAAGACGTTGGCAGGTAAGGTCTCTTTATTAACCTCCGTAAAACTCCGAAATGGAGCAGTCTGTCGCCCTGGGTTTGGATTTACTGGCAGCATGGGCTGTCTAGTAGCTTTCACTGTCTCTGGAGAAGATCAGGTTGATGCAGAGACATTGGCAGGGTGCCTTGCATAGTAACCTTTGTAAATTCCAAGTAGGAACAGCTTGGCTACCCTGGTTCAGTGTAGACCATCTTGGAACTGGTTGGCAATATGGATCATATTGACTATATCAGGACTATACATTACCTGCATTAACTCTGCAGGTTGTTCGCCTCGTATCATCACTTTGCTGAAGGAACAGTGAAATAAAGGGTTAGAAGAGGGAAAGAAGAGGGAAGATGACTCTATGGAGCAGAAACATCAACAGGTCTGAATTTATTGACAAATTACCTGACTTTCTGGAGTTTCACAAGAAGGGAAACTAGCTGCCTGCATGCTGTACAGTGCAGAGGTTTGGTCTCACCTAATCTAAAGGATGCTTTCTTTACTCAGGTGTGAGAAAGTTTGAATCTTGAAGTTGAATTGATGTGAAGTCACGGTATCTTTCTGAACATTCAGTCCACCTTAAGCTTAATGTTCATTTAGCACTTGAAGGGGCTAACAATCTACCCTGGTAGGTGTAAATGTGCTAGCTTTCTTCAAATCATCCCGTTGTCTTAACCTCTGGCCATCCAGAGATCAGTGTGCTCTTCTCCCTTGCACAAGTGGCCTCCTGCGTTACACTGGGCCCGTGCAATCCTGGGAAGCAAGGACTCAATTCCCAGTTTCCACTGCTACACTCGCTTCACCCAGTTCTCTCACAGTGCACTGCTGTCTGATTTTCTGCTTGTAAAACTGAGCATCTCTTGGATTTGTGTCCTAAATTCAGGAGAAAATCCATCCAGTTTGAGGCAAAATGTCACATTTTGGCAGTCCATCTTCTGGGCATTGGTGGACTTCAGGGGTTCTTCATATGTTTGCACTGAAACTGATACTTTATATCAGTTTGATATTAAATTCAGCTGGAAAAGTGCATCAGATACTCCGTACATGCGTTGAGCCCCTGTACGAGGTAATTCAAGAGATAATTTAACACTGTACGAGGTAATTCAAGAGCTCTCCCGAGTTTTTCCCTGATTCGAACTCGGAGAATGTCCGTAGCGGGTCCGTAGGAGTTCGTGGATGTCTTGTAGCAGCTCGTACGAGTAAAAAGTAACTACTTTTGTCATCATAAGTATTTTTTACTTGTGGACATTTTTTGCAGGGATGAAAAAATGTCCCGAGTTTACCAGATGTCCCGAGTACCTTCCGTTAGCATTATGAGCCACTACGAGACATCTACGAACCTGCTACGGACATTCTCTGAGTTTGGATCAGTAGAAAACTCAGGAGAATTCTTGAATTACCTCGTACAGTGGGACAGGGGCTTGACTAGTCAAGTTATCTTTCAACCGGGGACTGCACAGACCAACCTATGCAGACACCACCAGAAAACGCAGATTGTAAACCCTTTATGAGTTTAGTACTTAGGACAAAATCCATGGGCACATTTCTTTGAATAGTGGGAAAAAAATGAATAACTGGTGGATGTTGGATGGGGGGGGGGGGGGACGGACACACACACACACACATAGTGGCAGGGTTTTAAGCTGACTTTTGAAAGGAAAATGAATGTAAGAGGGAATAATTATCTAGGGTGGGAGTTTCATGATGGAAGGAGCAGTGAGAGAGACAATGACCACCTTTGATGAGCCAGAGCTGCAGGGTACAAGGAGGAATGGCTGGTTGAACTCTCTCTGGTGGCATGGGCATGTGGCAACAGTGCATTTGGCATGCTAGAAGGTATTTGATCCTCAGCTGATGTAACATAGAAGAATTGGGAGGAATTTCCATACATTTTGTGGATTCCTTTTTCTCAAGAGAATAGTTTGTGTAATAGCAGTAGCTCTTTTATCGGCAATTGCTAGTTTCACAATAAAGGCTTTGGTCTCTATGGAAAATCCCATTGTCAAGTGAGACGGAATGTAATGATTGAGTTAATTTCATTAATCGCATACCAAATAACTCGGGCTGTTTCGGACCTAATGTGTTTAGATCAGGGGAATAATTATCTATGGTGGGAGTTTCATGAGGGAAGGAGCAGTGAAAAAAACAATCACCCCCCCCAATCTACCTCGTTACGACCCTTGTACTTTATCTTTTATTTGCACTTTCTCTTTAGCTGTGTCCTTCATCTGCTAACCTTTTTCACCAATTGTCAGTGGGCAAGAAGACTAGCAGATTGATTGAGCTTATAATTGATTGAATTTAATGCATACAGCATGTTTATTTGTGTAAGTAACAAACTTGATTGTCTGAGGTTGTTTCCTTTTAAAAAGGAAACATTGAGGTCTTTCCATAGAAGGCTTAAGGGCCTGTCCCACTGTACGAGGTAATTCAAGAGTTCTCCTGAGTTTCCCCTGATTCGAAGTCGGTGAATTATGGTAGCCGCTCGTAGGTACTCGGGGCACCCGTGGACATTTTGCAACATGTTGAAAAAACTTCACGAGCTTACTGCGTTTCCTGAGTTCCTGCCGTTAGCATTATGAGTCACTAAGAGATGTCCCGAGCTCCTACGTTCCCGCTACGTACATTCTACGTACTTACCACGAGTATGATTTTGTTTTTTAACTCGCGAGAGCTCTTGTATAGTGGGCAGGCCCTTTACGAAGTTTGGTATGTCCTCCATAACTGTCACCAACTTCTACAGATGCCCCGTAGAAAGCATTTAATCAGGATGCATCACAGCTTGGGCTGGGAACTGCTCCATGCAAAACCATAAGAATTTGTAGCAAATTGTGGAAGAAGTCTAGACCATCACGCAAACCAACCTCCTTTCTATTGACTCCATTTACCTTATACTGGCCCAGCAAGGCCAGCAGCATAATCAAGGACGAATCGCACCCTGGCCACTCCCTCTTCTCCCCTCTCCTATCAGGAAAATGGTATAGAAGTGTGAAAAAAGCACACCACCAGATTCAGTGGCGGTTTCTTCCCAGCTGTTATCAGGCAACTGAATGATCCTATCACAACCAGAGAGCAGTGCTAAACTACTATTTACCTCTTTGGAGACTATCGGACTATCCTTGACCGGACTTAGCCGGCTTTACCTTGCACTAAACATTGCTCCCTTATCATGTCTCTATTCACTGTAAATGGGTCGATTGTAATCATGTATTGTCTTTCTGCTGACAGGATTAGCACACGACAAAAGCTTTTCACTGTACCTCGGTACACGTGACAATAAACTAAACTAACTGACTTCTTTGTGTGGCACTCAGATCTGTTGTTGTATATTGTTGTACCCAGATACAGGGCTTCAGTTGTGTTACTGTCTTCAATAAAGGACGTTGTGTTTTAGCTCCAGCTTTATTTGATTGCCTTTCTTTTGGAGCAACTTAAAAGAAACCCACAGACACTACACATTTGTAGTGTCTGAGGATTTAAAACAAATATGAACCAAGATCAAAAATGCATCAGAGGTGCCTGAATTGCCTTGTCTCTGAAGGCAGTTAAATTGGAACTGGGGTGCAACAAATTGACTTTGATGACATTGTACAAATTCAAAGGAAAGCAATCATTTAAACCACAAGACATAGTCTCATGAGATTTTCTGTGTTTGTATTTTTTCATATTTTGGTTCTATAATGCTATGGCAGCTTTGAAATCCAAATATAATGGATGGGTGACAGAGCTACAATATGAAAAGTTTAGCATATATTTGGAATTTCAGGAACTATTCAAATAAAGAAATCCATTGGGAAGGCAACTGCTTTACTTTAAGAATCATCAATTATGCTCTTAGACATGTGCCTGGGGTCTTTGGTATTGTCTGTATTTTTCTTGTAGGAGTTTGCTATGGTGTAGGTGTGATTGTAAAATGTGCATTTAAATGTAGTTATGGATCTGACTCATTTCCCTAAGGCAGCTGTTTGAGGAAAAGCCGAGTGGTTAATTTCAACATTGCAAATTGTGCAGTTTTATTAATGTGCAGTGTAATAATGGTTTTGATACATTTGTGTTTTTAATAGACTGTGAGTATGTACAAACTGGCTTCCAATGAGTCCCAGCGCCAATCAAGAGATTGCAGTGAGAAGAGAATGCATGAAAGTAGAAAGGAGTGAACTGTGTGTCTTATTGTCACATGTATTTAACACACATGGTTCATACATCTTGTGAATGGCTGTAAAGGAACAGGCACAGGCAACAATCAAAATGGATGATCAAAAGACTGATACACCATAGAAAGCTTCCTATCAGAATGCAGCTCAGCTTGGCATGGCAACTGGCCTTCTCAGTACCCCAATGAATTGCAGGGAGTTGTGAAAGCAGCCCAGTACATCAATTGAAGTAGCCTCCTCAGTTGGCAGGTCAGGTGGAAGGTATGGCGAAGAAGGCCTTTGGCATACTTGCTGTTTGGAAAGGGTATTGATTTTAAAAAAATGGAACTGTACAACTTATTGGTGGGTCCACACTTGGAATGCTTTGTGCAATTCTGGTCATTATAGGAAGAAGCAGCCAGAATAACTATGGATGCAGGTACAATTACGACTTTTAAAAGGCATTTGCATCGATATTTGGATGAGAGGATTATGGGCCAAATGCAGAGAGCCCAATATGCCAGCTCGGTCGGCATGGACAAGATGGGCCATAAGCCTTGATTCTGTGCAATATACCTCCATAAATCTATGATGTAGTGATCAGTCTCTATGTCTTATGTCTATGACTCTATCTGGAGTTTTTTGACTTTCAACATCAACACATAGTCAGGGATAGGGTGTTTAAGAAAGAGCCAGTATATAGGCTCACCAGGAATTAGCACTGATTGTATTACACTCAATAGACTGAATAACCAAATAATTTGAGGAAAACTCGTCTCTCCACAACTCCTCAACAATTAGTTGATTCAAAAGCAGACTGCACAAATGATGAAAATGCTCTAATTTTCATCAATCTCGCCCTTTGCATACTCTGATTCTAGTGTACTTAATGATGTGGCAGTAGAAGTGGTGGATGGTGGAGCAGTGAAATTAATCATTGTTTGCCACATGGGAGACACAATAGCAAAAAGGAAATGAAAACCCTGTAATTCTGGTATCACCCAGCAGTATTTGTGGAGAGAGAACAACACAGAGGTAGTGGGTCGATGATCTTTCAAGAAAGGTCTGATGATAGGTAATCAAGCTGAACCGATAACTCAACTTCTCTCTCCACGGATGCTAACCGACCAGTTGAGTGTTTCCAGTACACTCTTTTTATTTCAGCATTTATTTTCTCTTGTTCTTTTGATGGGAAATTGAAAGCTGAACCAATGCAGCCTTAAAAACAGATGTAGATGAAAATTAAATTATTCAGTATTATCCTCCTTAAAATAGTCATGCATTATTGAATCAAAGTTTAGATGAATTATTAAACCCTGAAATTCAGGTAACAATGATCGAGGGGAATGAACACTCAGCATGAGATTTAATGAATTGAAGTAATGAAGAGTCCACGGTTTTCTTATTTAAATGTTATTATAAGATGACAGTAAGATAATTTTCTATGAATAAAAATGTAGAGCAAGTATGACCACTTGTCATTTGCAATTTTTTTGAACTCTTACTGTCTTACCATAAAACTATTTCCTTAATTTAACAGTTTATAAGATACAGGCATTTTAGATAAAAAATACATGTCTTAAGCAGGAACTCTGTTCCCTTTGAGCAGTTTTTATAAATTACTTCTCAATGACAGATCAATAAATAGAAGACCTTTGGGGTGGAGTATAAGAGGAAATAGATACATTTTTGAAAGATCAGATAATTGAGAGCAATGGGGAACAGGCTGGCACACAGCCTGAAGCAGTCAGCCATGAATGGCAGGCCAGGCTTGAGGGGCCGACTGGTCTACCCCTCTTCTTAATGTTTTCCCAGTAAAGGCTGTATATGATTAATTAAGCAGAAAATTATGGGATGTTTGAATACGATATTTCAGGACGGCACAATTTCACAGCGGTAGATTTGCTGCAGGCCTGTCCCACTTAGGCGATTTTTCAGGCGACTGTCAAGTTGCCGGCAGTCGCCTGAAAAACCGGCAACTAGAGCAGTGACTGTCAGTGGCACACACACACACACACACACACACACACACACACACACACACACACACACACACACACACACACACACACACACACACACACACACACACACACACACACACACACACACACACACACACACACAGGTAGGGGACAGGATAAGTGGGGGGGAGCGCTGTCTGAAATGCATACGGTGCAAAGCCAAGGTGATACAGACACACACTGCGATGAACAGGAAGGATGGCGCTTTAATTAGCACGGCTATTGCACAGTGTACGATAAGTCCTTTAAAAGAGAGGGGAAGGCTGGGGAGAGGGGAGGAGGAAGGGAGAAGGAGTGTAGACAACTTTTAAGAAGCCAGAGATACACGTCTGTGAAGTTTGGCGGACATTTAACATTACCGGTTGGTTATCCTTGGTTCTGAAAACTACTGCTTATGTTTTTTTTTCCCCAATGAGCCATTGAAATTCATCGGTCAGCACCGGCTACAACCTACGTGAACCTTCGATCTCCTGGTAACCCACTAGGACCTCTGTTGCGACTGCATAGTCTCCTGCAGTCGCCTAAAAAGTTACCTAAGTGGGACAGGCCCATTACAGCACCAGAGACCCAGGTCTGATCCTGACTATGGGTGTTGGCTGTACAGAGTTTGTGCCTTCTCCCCATGACCATGTGGATTTTCTCCGAGTGCCCCGGTTTCCTCCCACACTCTAATGACGTTCAGGTTTGTAGGTAAATTATTTTCGGTAAGTTGTAAAATTGTCCCTAGTGTGTAGGACAGTGCTAGTGTACGAGGTGATTGCTGGTCAGCGTGGACTCGGTGGGCCTGTTTCCACGCTGTATCTCTAAACACTGAACAAAAATAGAATCTGTATTGGTCTTGTATTCCAGAAGCACTAGAAGCACGTGTTTATACGTCAACACAGTTACTTGGATTTTTTTAACTGAGATAGTGAAGAGCGGTAAACCTGACAGATGCTGCCATGCGTGTGCCAAAACATGGTGATTTGCAAGTCACTGTTTTATTGTCCTGCCCTTTGTTCTCATCTGAACAAAAGGCCACATGCTTCTGCCACTGAAGAGTGGTGGACGAACATTCTAGTTAAAAGGAAATCCATCTAGACCTGATTGATGCTTTTGGAATCAAGAAAAATCAATGGTAACTTTGCTACACCACCAGGGGCACTGTATGATTGGCAGCCCCACCAGCAGTCTGTCCGTTTTTTTTCTTCTTTTTTTGTTAATTTTAGTGCGTTTTGAAAGTTTGTTTTAATGCTCTCTTTTATGTTTGTTTGTTTGTTTTATGTCTGGGAGGGGGGTCAGGGAAAACCTTTTTTTTCAATCTGTTATCCTGCCGGAGATGCGATTACTTTCCGGGTCGTATCTCCGGTCACTCTGCGGCCTCTGGATGCATGCTCGGACTGATTTTGAGCCCCATGATGTGTGGACATCATCGGAGCCGATCCCTTGCCTGGAATCGATGCTCCATCTGCGGCCTGCGGACTTTCGAGAGTTCGCAGTCTCGGGAGAGACCGTGGATGTCGGGAGCTCAAATGACGCAGAGGTTCGGCCAGCCCTGAGCCAGTGTCCGATTGCTTGGAGCGGGTGAGCTGAGATTCCTCCCCGATGCAGGAGTGATCGTCCCGACGTAGAGGGCCCGATAGCCGCCGGCTATGGAAGTAAGATCATCCCATGAACGGAAAGCTCGAGGCCCCCGACAAAGAATGGAAGAGATCAAACTTTTGTTTTCGCCTTCCATCACAGTGAGGAATGTGGAGGAGTCACTGTGGTGGATGCTTATGTTAAAATGTATTTTGTGTGTTGCTTTTCATTTGTATGACTGACTTGGCAAATAAAATTCCTTGTATGTTGCAAAACATACTTGGCTAATAAATTATTATTGTAAAAAATTGGTCAACAATGATGCGGGGGAAGGAGCACAGGTGAGCGCATTCAACTTTGCAACTGAACAGATGGGGAGGCTATCCTGGGCCGTAGGGCTGGAGTGATGGGTAAGATTTGGGACAAAAACATCAGACGTGTTTGAAACTGATCACCACATGTCAGCGCACAAGGAAACGATGTGTTTGTGGAAGTAAAGATACAAAGTGTTGGAGAAACTGCGCAGCTCCAGCTACTCCAGTACTGTACCCGCTGAGTTATTCCAGTACTTTGTGTCTTTTTTTGTAAAGTAGCACCTGCAGTTCCTTGCTTCCCCATGTGTTAGTGGAGATCAACAAATTTGTGGAAGTTGGGCCGAAGGGTCTGTTTCCACACAGTATCACTCTATGACTATGAGTATTGTTCAATAAATTGTGTGATCTCTCTCAAAAGTAAGAAAAAGGTGATACCGCAAATGGAAATATAATAATAATGAGAACTCATGGAAAGCTTGTTTCTAAAACAAAACTGGACTATGAGGGACCCGTTGGGTTCCTGTCGCATGGGAGGCCTGGTCCCCCAACACAACCTGTTCTCCCAACGCAATATTCCACCACTCACCCATAGCCCCCAACTGCGCAGGCGCGGCTCATTTACCCTCATCCCCAGCACTCTCTCCTCTTCCTCTTCACCCTCTCTCTTTTTCCCCTCTCCTCCTCCCTTCCCCCAATCTCTCCCTCACCTCTCACTCCCTCTCCTTTCCCCTACCCTCTGTCACTCCTACCCTCCCGCCATAGCTCCTCTTCCCCCCATCCCTCTATCCCCCACCTCCCCACTCCTCACCTCCCCTATGCCCCTCACTATCCCTCATCACCTCCCCACTGCCCTCCTCTCCCCCTCCTTCCCCAATCTCCCTCCTCACCTCCCTCTTATGTTGCCTCTCCTCCTACCCTCTCCCAATTCCTCCCTCACCTCTCCATTCCCCTACCCTCAGTCATTCCCTCGATCCCTCCATAACCTCTCCCCTCCCTACCCCCCTCCTCTCCCTCAATCCCCCCACGCTCCCTTCTCACCTTCCCAGGATCTTGAGGTTACCGCTCCTCTCCCTTCTTGCGTGCCTGAAGGAGCATCAGCTGTTGATGCCCTCAGAGCCAGGCATGGCCCCAGAGCACCAGCAGCTCTGGCCTCTGGCAGAGGCGGGCGGATACCAGCAGAGGCGGGTGGGTGCCGTTGACTGACAGGCGATGCGGCCAATCAGTGCGGCGATGTGCCGTTTTTAAGATCTTTAAACCTTAATAACTTTTAAAATATACCACCAATTGGAACAAAACGGTGCATTTGCAGCACAGTACAATGGTGAGTAAGGTGGCGAAAAATCGTAGTGCTATCGTGTACCGTTTTGTGCAAATGTAAAAACAATGCAAACCGGAAGATAACAAGATGTGAGATTTAGTTATGTATAGATAGATAGATAAAGCAGATGAAAAGGTAAGGGTGTGGGAATTAATAACAAACTGTTATTTCACTTGTTTTCATAGTCTGAGAGTGAATTTTCAGTGTTGGCTCAAGTGGATTTGTTCCTGGTCCAAATATAATTGATTGTAAATTGAAAAATGCTTGATAAGAAATGTTGAGGGATCAATATGTGGTGCTAAAGATAGAGATCAGTTAGAGGCTATTCGCGGACTGGATGTTTGTTTGGTTGCCATTATCTTTATAGACATCGGCCTGTTTTTGGAATTGTGCAATGAATTGTGTGCAATGATCGTGAGCAGATCTTTCTGACTATTAGGTCAGTTATTGTGGACTTTGCCCTTCAATAGTGTTTTCAGAGCGAGGTATAGCAAAAAATAGACCCGCCTAATGGTTAAGGTTAAACGTTTAAAATCATTTGGTGATGTTTTTGATTCGCAGTTCGATCCTTCATTATGTTTGTCCTTGGGTAGTCAATACCTGCTGTCATGGAATTGAATTGACTGTGACAAAGCACATGAGTGTTAAGATTCTTGTAAGCATTGAGAGACAGAGCAATCTCGGTATACACTTCCAAAGATCCTTGAAGGCAGCAGCACATGTTTATTAATAGTGAAGAATGTGTGCGGGGTAATTGTTTATGTGTTCGATGACTCCATATGTGTGGAGTTAAAGATAGAGATTTCATTGAGGCTATTTCATGTGCAGCTATTGGATCACTAACAAAAATATTATAAACACAAAAATATTAGTCTTTTTTGCAAATTAGCCTTGAATTGATCAATATGTTTTTCATGAAGTTGGTAGATACAGTTCAACGAGGTAAAAATATTTTGCTCACTTCCATTTTGTACATAATTTTCACTCTTCAATGAGCTCCTGTTTACAAATCATGTGTGTTGGCTTTCAGAGAGCTGTGTGATTTATTCTAATCAGAATAATCGTCAGTAGAATAATCCCAATGTTCAGTGCACCAAAGACAACCAGCAGAGCGACTTCTCTTTCCACAAAGCATAATTGAGAAAAATTGGAATTACCCTCTGATGTCCTAAAATCCACATGGAGCTTTAAAAGACATCAGCACTCTGTCAAATTGCATTCTTGGCTGAATTCACAGTGCAATGCATTGGTGCTGTGAAGGCTATTTTTTATAAGATAGTCTTTCAATTGGAAGTAATGTTGAGTAATGTGATCTCAGGGAGGCTTTTACTGTCCTATCATGAGACAAAGAATTCTGATGAACATTATTTGTGATTTGGATTTTCCTTACTTGTGTTTGATGCTTGCACTTCCCTGTTCCTTCAATTTTCTTATCGCCCCAGAAGTACATCGGGTGGCGCCATCGAGTGTGGCAGCCTCGCCAGCAGGTGTCTGCCCTTACACCCTTTTTTTGGTTATTTTTAGTATGTCACAAAGTAGGTTTTAAAGGTTTCTTAGTCTTTTTTATGTGGGGGGCGGGGGAAAGGTGGAAACCGTTTCCCAGTCACTTACCAGGTCAAGATGCATCTTTTTTCTGAGTCGTATCTTCGCCCCCATTCGCGGCCTACCAACTGGATCGGCATAGCTGTTCCTGCTGGAGACTGGCCAAAGCTTCAGCAGCGACGCTGCACGGAATTCCATCGCGGAGTGGGTGATGCCTTACCGGGATCGCCGTGTTGGAGCTTCGGAATGTTGGACCTGCTGATTAATACCATGGAGCTGTGGTCTGCGGAGCTTCTAGCCGCTGACTCTAACATCGCGGAGTCTCCGGCTCTATTGCCGAGGGTCGCCAGTGTTGAATCTCCGCCTACTTCGACCTGTGGACTTTGGAAGCCACGGTCTCCGGTAAGAAGCGGCCAATTCGGAAACTCCAAGCCGCTGAGCGTGTTCTTCCATTCCGACGCCAGACCTCCGATCATCCCGGTGAGAGGGCCTGAACAATAAGTGACTGCGGAGTGCTCAAAGGCCCCTCCAGAAATGAAACATTCTGATTGTGCCTGATGTGGATAGAATATATTGCTCAATTTGAGATTCAGCTGCATTTTCTACATTCATTTTATTAAAAGAACAGATTATGGCAAGAAGTTAGATAAATTAATTTTAGGGCAAAGCCTAATAATCAGAATAATCACATAGTAAATTTAGTTCTACCAACCGTTGCTAAATATTTAGGTACAAATAGGTCTTTATATGTGCAGAAAGTACATGAGCAGTTATCAAAAAAATATTTTCCACTGTTTTCTTCCGATTCAAAATACCTTACAATTAAAATATATCTTTTATGGGATAAATGGGAGTCAAGTGCTTGAATGGAAGGGTTTTTGAAATTTGATTGAGCCAGTGTCCATAGAACATAGAACATTATAGCACAGGAACAGGCCCTTCAGCCCACAATGTCCACGTGGAACATAATGCTAAGTTAAACTAATCTTCTCTGCCAGCAAGTGATCCATATTCCCTCTATCCCAAATGACTATTATAGCTGTTTACTTCTATACCCTTAGTCATTATAATATAATATTTTATTCCAAGTACAATACTCGATTGCTGTATCTAATTATTTTCTCTTGGATTAGGTTCTAACCTTTATTATTGCTACGCTCACGATCACATAATATAAAGTGATTTCAGTGATAAACAATTTGCCATTCAAGCTGAAAGTCCCTTCAGTTTATATTGAATATCTCCTGAAGAGTCCATCCAACTGTTTATTTGCAGGTCAAATCATTTATATTTATTAAATGCTGACTATTAGTTTCAGGACAATTCTGTAACCTAAAAATACAGGCAATGTTGGCAATCCAGTTAAAGACTATTAATAACCCAATATAGAATGACTTTCTGCAACATCAATCCAGTTGGCCGTAGTCATAAATCCAATGCCATGAGAATTTGTATTAAAACAAACTCAGAATTTTAAGCAGTAGTATAATATGGTTGCAATAGCATTTTGGTACTATTTTCTTCTTGTCAAAAACTTGATGAATGTCCCTTCTCTATGTTAACTACAATAAGCTAATTGAGCAGTGGAAATATTGTTTTAAACTACAGTGAATGATAGTCCTCTCTTCTCCATTCTATTTATAGATCCAACTGAGTTGATAAAGAGTCAAAGATGCTTGGTATAACATGGCTCTGTTTTACCCTCATTATATCAAAGTACATTCAAGGTAATGTATAATCATTAGTTATACATATATTATCTGGAGGAACTACTTATATTTCCACCTTTGCTTGCCTCACAACTTTTAAAATAGCACTTTTATGGAAGTTATTCACTAACCTTTTAAAAAGTAACATGGAATCCTCTCTGACCACTGATTCCAAGAGAGCTGTCTAGATTCTAACTGCTTCAAATATTATTTTGTTTAAACTTCTGTCTTCATTCTTTAAGCGAAAGGCTGATCAAGGTTAGCAGGAAGGTGACGTTATGATGATTGGAAGATGAGAGGAGAATCGATAACTGGCAATTCTACTCCTATCACATGACATGATTCGGGTCTTTCTCTGCTTGAATAGCATGCTTGCTGCATTTTTGGGTGTTATTTTTGAGTGATATTTTACACAGTACCCTAATAAAATTTCCAATAGACCAGGTCAGATTAATGGGAGCATGGAAACCAGGTCCCCACTGAGTGAAAATAGAACATGGGAAGCAGGACCTGTTGAAAGGAATTGGAGTATGGGAACTGGGACTCCTAGGTGGGAAGATAGACACAAAATGTTGGAGTAACTCAGTGGGTCAGGCAGCGTCTCTGGAGAAAATAAATAGGTGACATTTTGGGACAAGGCCCTTCTTCAGACAGATTGTAGGGGGTGGAGTGTGAGAAATGGAAGCCAGAAAGGACCAGGCCAAATTAGGGTCAGCAACAGATGACCTCGGGCAGATTGATTTTCTGACCGGCCATTTGTTGGTTCGGGTCAGTGTGATCCTAAGAGGGATGCATCATTGTGAACTGTGGAACTGGTTAACAGACTGGTTAACGGTGGGGGGATGAGGGGAAGGGAGTGTATGTGGAAATTAGATATGGGTCACAGAGGAGACGGTGTGAGGGACCCATCTATGTCAAAAGTGGGGAGATCACGTTAACTCCTAAGTTGGAAGGGAGTGTAGGAACCTGACTCCTGATGTGATGGAGGAAAATTGGATACCAGGAGGCTTGTAATGGGAAAGGAGTGTAGGAACCAAGGTCATTGCAGGAGCTGGGGCCCCGGTGAGTGGGAAGGGAGTAAATATTACTGGTAAACCTGCTGTTGAATTATTGGGATTTCTGAATTGTCAGATGGTGGGTTATATGAGTTTTAGTGAAGATTAAATGAATGAAAACTTTATTGTCATTCAGATATACACCTAGACACAATGTACCTTGAACAAAATTTCGTTGCATTTTACTCTCCAAAATCAGGTAATAGTTAAAAGTTCTAGGTGCGTCCATAAAAATGCCTCGTGTGCATGGTTCTGTAAAATAAATATATATAAAAAGTTTTTATATATATAACTTTTGAAGTTGGTAGGAGCTGCTTTATCTCGCAATATAAAGTTCTCACTGATTTGGGAGCTGTTGGGAGCTGTATGGGAGCTGTTGGCCACAGTAACTCTTACTATGGAAGAGTCTTCCCTAAAAATGGATGGATTTTGTCTGCATGGGAAAGCTGAGCTGAGCAAATTGTAACAAATTGGGTGAAATGCATTTCTGATTGCCTCAGGGGTTTAGAGTGGATGCAAAGTGTGGGTATGGTATGAAAGATGAGTTCCTACAATTAAAAGAATGGTTTCATGTTTACAGCTTTTAAACCAAATAACCCCCTTTTGTCCTGTCTCTGAGATAGATGATTTTTTTTGCACATGTGGTTTTCATATATTAGAAAGAGACTCTGCACGGTCCACTAGTGGCGCTGCATTGAAGGCGCCTCTGCCTACAGCCTGTCCGTTTTTTCCTATCTTTTTTTTATTTTAGTTTGTCTAACAGTTTTGTTTTGGGGATTCTTTAGTTTTTCTATGTGGGGGAGGGTTAAGGGGGAAACCGCTCCCCAGTCGCTTCCTAGCGAGGATGCGACTATTTTTACAAGTCACGTCCTCGCCCCCCACCTCGCGGCCTACCAGCTGGATCAGAGCGGCCTTTCCTACCTGAGATCGGGGACCAGACCAGAGCTTCGGCAGCAGCGGCGCGGCGCTGGATTCACCGTGGAGCGGGTGAGGCCTGCTTGGATCGCCGTTTGAAGCTCTAGAGCATTGGGCCCGCTGCTCCAACATCGCGTGGCTGTGGTTCGCGGAGCTCCCAACGCGGGCAGCGCAGATCGACATTGCGGAGACCCTGGGGCCCTTTGCCGAGGGCCGCCAGTGTTGAATTTCCACCCAGCACGGCCTGCGGACGTCGGGAGCTGCAGAATCCGAAGGGAAGCGGCGGCCATTTTGGAGGTTCAAGCCGTCGAGGTTGGCCTCCCGTTCCAACGTCAGAGTTCCAACATCCCGGCGAGCGGGCCTGAGCGACGGGCTACCCATAGCGGCGATTGCAGAGAGTTCCGGAGGCTCCGACCACGGGTGAACATCACAGGAAGAGACTGACTTTGGTGCCTTTACTCACAGTGGGAAACTTTTGATTCTGCTGTGTGGGGATGTTTTATGTTGAACTCTATCGTGTGTTTTGTTCTTTGTTTTATTGTCTGGCTGTATGGTGATCACATTGCACTGTGCCAACTGGCACATGTGACAAATAAATGTATCTTGTATCTTGTTCTGCTATGTTAAGAATTGCTGAAACCCTCAATCCCTATTTTTTCAGAATTATGTTTCAGTGCAGTACCCTATCCTCCACCTTAGTCAGTTCCCTCCTCCTATTTTTTTTAATATAAAGTCTTGCTCTGCCTGTCCTCAATGACCCTCTAGTACCAGTAACTAGTTTTCCAAGGCCTTTGTTTGTCATCCAAGTGTTTAACCTAATTTCTCAAACTTGCCTATCTTTTTAACCTTCTTCAGCTTTCCAATCCCGCAGTCACACTTTTGTCCCTCTCACTCTGGCCTTTGGTGCACTCGCCTCCTTTTGTCCACCATGCGGTGGCCCACATTGGAATTCCTATTCTGAGCCAGTCTGTCTTTCCACATTGAGGATAGACACAAAAAGCTGGAGTAACTCAGCAGGTCTTAGGATAAAAGGAATAGGTGACGTTTTGGGTCAAGACCCTTCTCCATCACATCCCTCTCTTGCTGTCTGTCTTTCCTTACACCTCACCTATGGCTAAATTCTTGGTCTCTTCTTCTCGATTCGGGCATTTATTTCTGATTCTATGAAGTATCTTGGAATGTGTTTCTTTTTTAAAAGCAGTATATAAATCCCAATTGCTGTTGTTTTGTAAAGATGACAGGACGCTAATTAAAAAGATGAAATTACTCATTATTCCGAACATATCTTTGTGTATTCCTATGCAAAAAACAAATTGTTTTTATATGATCCTAGTGCAGAATGTCATCACACTTTGGGAATATGTTTGGATTTGTGTACACTTGCAAATAGAATCTCTATTCACAACACAACAGAGTCAAGCCAGTGAATGAGCGTCAGGTCGCAAATGTAGACTGAAAGCAAACAGAGACAGTTTGCTCAGTCTATGTAAAGAACAGTGGAGATCAAATTTATAAAAGCAAAACCAGCATTTCTCCACAATAAAAACAGGGCAATTTTGCCAGGAAAATGTAATGTGTGGCAGGTCACACAAATAATATGAAAATATTGGTGTCAAGCACTTCCAGCATTGCCGTAGGTACTCCAATCATCCGCACTTAGCCTGGGATTAGCACTGACATGATTTGCAGCCATACGAATTTGCCATTTGTGATGATATTGAAAGTAGAGATCTTTAGCTTAATATCCAGATAGAATTGCTTGGATAAAAATAGGTTCAGTTTTATGATTTGACTATTTTCAACTATTGGGAGAATTGGTGCAACAAAATCTAATAAGTGACTGATGTTGTATCAGGGCCAAAGTCTTGTAGATCATGGTTATTAACGCTATGGGACTGCTCATAGAATTGCTCAGCACGAAACAGGCCCTTTGGCCCACCATATCTGTGCCAGCCTTTTTGCAATCTTCACTAAACCCATTTATTTTTGTAAGGACTGTATCCTTCTATACCATGTCTATTTAAGTGACTGTCTAAATGTATCAAACATAATTGTACCTAGAATCCTTGAATTCCTATCAACCGAAGGAAAAAATATTTAAAATAGATTAAGGTGCTGTGAAATTCCTTCACTCATCAACTTGCATTGGTTCCATCCTATTACAATTTAAAGTGTAGAAAGCAGTGGGCTAGGACTCACTGGCTTATGCTAGCGGTTTCAAGTGGAAATGCTGTGTTTTATCCAGTTAAGCTATAATAGGTAGAGAGACACAGACTACAGATACTACAATCTTGAGTACAAAATAAAGTGTTGGAGGTGCTCAGTCAGTCAGGAAGCATCTCATCGAGTCATAGTCATGGAATCATACAGCATTGAAACAGGCCCTACGGCACAACTTGCAGAAACACCAACCACCATAGCCCCATCTACACCAGTCCCACCTGCCTACATTTGGCCCATATCTCTCGAAACCTATCCTATCCATATCTATATTACTAAAAGTTTGATCTTGACCACTTCCTGTTGTTCTGTATATTGATTTTAGAAAAAACGCTACCACTTACGGCTGTGATTTTGGCCATCTTACTCAGAGTCCCCCTCCGTTGCGCAGGACAAGAGGATTTTTCCCATCGATTAAAAATAAAAGAGTTATTAGTGTTTAAAAACAGTTGAGATTCTCTCTCCTGTAGGCCACGCCCCTTCCGGAGGGACTATAAAACTCGGAAGTGTTGAGTGCCTCAGTCAGTCTCTGCAAGATGGGGGGAGCGAGAGGGTCACGTCGCAGTCCGAGCTGTGAATAACACTGAACACATGTCTACTAAACTGTGAGTGTGGTTTTAGTGACCTTGAGTGCCCTTAATCTGGTTGGTTTGAAATAAAGCACAGCAAATGGCTGGTGGTGGTTGGTTTGAAAGAAATAAAGCACAGCAAATGGTTGGTTTGAAATAAATAAAGCACAGCAAATGGCTGGTGGTGGTTGGTTGGAAATGGCAAATGATTAAAAGTCTAAACTTGACAACTTCCTGTTTGCACTGTTTATTGATTTTAGATAAAACGCTATCACTTATGGCTGTGATTTTTGGCCATCTTACTCAGTCCCCCTCCGCTCATCAGGTGCAGAGGATTCTTTCCATCAATGAAAAATAAAAGTGTTATTAGTATTTAAAAAATGTTGAGAATCTCTCTCCTGTCAATCACGCCATGAAGGCCACGCCCCTTCTGGTGGGAGGGATTATAAAACCCGGAAGTGTGGGTGTGGCTCAGTCTCTGCAAGATGGGGGAGGGAGAGGTCATGATTCTGTCTGAGCTGTGAATCAACTGAACACACTGTATGTCCACAGAACTGTGAGTGTGGTGTTTATGTGGTGTTTTGGGGGGGGTTGTGGGGGGGATGGGGGGTGGGGGGCTGGGGGGAGGGGGGGAGGGGGGGTTGGGGAGGTTGGGGAGGTTGGGGGAGTGGTGGCCTGTAGGGGAATGGGTTGGGAGGGGGGGTGATTGTGGGGGAAGGTGATTGTGAGGAAGGGTGGGTTTGTGGGGTTGTGTGGGTGGGAGGGAGGGGAGGCTGTGTGGGGGGGTTGTGTAGGACGGGGGGGGATGTGTGGGGTGTGTGTGTGTGTGTGGGGGGGGGTTATGTGGGCGATAGGGTGTGGGCAGGGGGGCTTGTGGGGGGGAGGTGTGTGTGTGGGGGGGGGGGGGGGGGGGGTGTGTGGGCAGGGGGGAGTGAGCTCAGAGAAAAGACGGGGGAAGAGCCATGGGGGGAGGGGGGTGTCACGGGGGAGGAAGAAGAGCCACGAAGGGGACCAGAGGGGTAATGGTCCCTTTCGTTGGCTCCCCTTCGTTAGATATTTTACTATGTATTTTGCAATTTAAATATCAAAACTCCCATTTAAATAGTTTTTAACTGTTTCTTAATGTCAGACGTTTCAAGACTATTTAAATTATCTCTGAGCGTTAAATTTGGGGTGCTTTGTGAATGAGGTCCCTTCACTAATTGGCCAGAGTCCTGCCACTGTTAAGACCAAACTGAGGATATTTCAGGCTACACACTGTTTCTCAGCCAGGAGGGTGTGGGAATGTGATAACTTCTGAGGGCTGTTCTGGGCAGGGGGAATAAAATAATTAGCTTCACACGGATTACCTGCATGTGTAGTGTTGCAGGTGAGTTTGAGTTTTAGCGTACTCACACTCTGAGTACTTTCCAAACATAGTCAACCCTGATTTAAGATGCTTTGGTTGAGAAAACATAGAGCATAGAACAGTACAGCTCAGGAACTGGCTCATCTGCCACAATGTCCAAGCCAAACACAATGCCAAGTTGAACTAATCTCTTCTGCCTGCAAGTGATCCAAATCCTTTCATTCCTTGCATATCCAAAACGTATCCATGCGTGCCTATCCAAAAGCCTTTGAAACACCACTATCGTATTTACCTCCACCACCACCCCTGGCAGTGCCTTCCAGGCATGCACCACCACTCAGTAAAAATAACTTACCCTGAACATCTCCTTTAAACTTGCCCTTCCTGACCTTGAAACTATTCTCTCATTTCTCTCATTTGACACTTCTACACTGGGAAATAGGTTCTGCCTATCTAACCTATGTATTCCTCTCATAATTGTATATATTTCCATTAAGTCCTCCTTCAGTCTTGACTTTTAATTTAGTGGAAAAGACCCGTTATAAGTTACTGCTCATTTAAAAAAAAAAAAAACACTTCCAGTATGTGAATACTTCATGAATCAATTATTGCTATGATCATTAACTGCGGGATCTCTTTGTGTGAAAAGACAAGACCACTATATTTGCATGAATTTTATCTGCAGTCATTTTCCAAGATCACAATTTATCTCAGAGTCTGAACGATAGTGTTACAACTTTCCAGCATAATGGGCCTGTCCCACTTAAGCGACTTTTTAGGCGACTGCAGGAGACTACGCAGTCGCCACATGTTCGCGGGTGGTTGCCGGGGAATCGTCTGCATTGTCGTGAGGAGTTCCCGCATTCTGGGAACTAGTCGCGGCCTCAATACGGTCGCCGCAAATTTTTCAATATGTTGAAAAGTTAGCGGCGACCAGTAGCGAGAATTCTCGTGTCGTAGGTGGGTCGTCAGGAGGTCCTAGTGGGTTGCCAGGAGGTTGTAGCCGGTGCTGACCGGTGAATTTCATTGGCTCATTGGGGGTAAAAAAAACATTAAAAAACGTAAGCAGTAGCTTTCAGAACCAAGGATAACCGACCGGTAATGTTAATGTTCGCCGAGCGTCACAGCCGTGTATCTTTGGCTTCTTAAAAGTTGTCTCCATTCCTTCTCTATCCTTCTCCCTCCTCTTTTAAGGGACTTACCGTACACTGTGCTTTAGCCGTCTTAATTATAGCGCCAACCTTCCTGTTCATCGTAGTGTGTGTCTGTATCACCTTGGCTTTGCACCGTGTGAATTTCACTCAGACAGCGCCCCCCCCGCTTACCCTGTCCCCCGCCTGCATAACGGGCTGGTGAAGGAAGGTGTGTGTGTGTGTGTGTCTCTGTTTGCCAGTTTTTCAGGCATCTGCCGGCAACTTGACAGTCGCCTGAAAAATCGCCTAAGCAGTCCAAAGGCACATATGTGAATACCTCATGAATCAATTATTGCAATGATCAGTAATTGCCCGACCTCTTTGTGTGAAAACACAACACTACTATATTTGTCTCTGCATGAATTTCATCTGCAGTCATTTTCCAAGATCACAATTTATCACAGTCTGAACGATAGTGGTACAACTTTCCAGCATAAGGGAAGTTTTGAATTACAGACCATGTTACTAGGTCCAAGTTGAGTTGATGGCTCACACTGATCTGGAACTCTCTATTCTCCTGGTTTCATTAAACTGTCAGTAACCTTCAATCAGCCAGGTTCCTGTTAAAGAGAAATCGTGTTGCAGGAAACAACATTGCAATTAAAAGACAGAATCCTACAGGTGGATTATAAATAGAGGAATGGAATTAAGCAGCAGGATCTGGAGAGCAACATTCTGCAGATAATTCCCAGTGGCTGGGGTTAATAGAGATAGGAGGTTAGTGCATGGCTGGAGAGAAGCTTTGTATTATTGGGTATTGGGACTGGATCTAGTGAGACATATACAGGGCAGATAGTTTGTACCTCAGTGGGGCTGAACCAATTCCTTGTAAGCAGGTTAGTTGGTGCTGTAAGGGTTGGTTTAAAAGTGCTTGGCAAAGAAATGGGATGTTGCTTCAGGAAGGTGAAAAGGAAGACTGGAAACAGAAGGCATGAAATTGATGAAACATTTGGAAGGCACAGCGAACACTTTGGAAAAAGAACAAAAAAGGCAAGCTGGTTGTCTTAAATGCAAATAGTAGTGAAGAAGGCAGATGCACTGAAGGCACTGATAGATTTATGGAAACACTCCAAAATAGGCTTGAAAGAGCATAGAACTGACAACCCAACATTCCTGGTTTCATATAGAAGAGAGAAAGGGGTTAAAAAAAGGTTGGGGAAAGGGGCAATTGGTGGCATTAGTGGTTAAGAAACAATGGAGAAGTGATATTATAGTAGAGGGATGGTCAAATGTAGCTTTAGGGGTTGTAACAGAGACCAAGTATAGACCGATAAGGAATTGGGAGTGCATGGAAGCACAAGAGACTGTAGATCAAGGGTTCCCAACCAAGGGTAAATTCACCCCCAGGGAATAAATTTCACCTACTCAGGGGGTAAATTTGTAGATTCTGGATTTGAACATATTTTTTCTCATTCACTGACTGTTTAGTTCTGGTATACTGATATCTGTTCATCATTAGTTGTTCATAAATAAGTGAAATAATATTGTTATGTGCTATTAAAGTTGCCAGGGGTAAACGGGGTTGAAAAGGTTGGGAACCCATGCTGTAGACGCTGTGAAAAAAGAAAGCAGCTGAGGAACTCAATGGTCAGGCAGCATCTGTGGAGGAAGTTAGCAGTCAACCTTACTGGTCATACCTATATGCCTAGCTAAAAGCCTCTTAAAAGCCACTATCATATCTGATTCCACTACCACTTTTGGCACCATCCTTTGCACCCATCAAGATCAGAATGATGCCAATTCTGTGATCAAGGAGGTAGAGTATGAAATGTGATACACATGTTAAAAAAAAGTTGTTTAACATTTGAAATTGATAAATTGTAGGACCGTGATGATATACGTATTGGGTTCTGAGAAGAACAATAGAACATGGCCTATTGCTTTTCTCAATTCCAATGTTATGTCTACTTGCCCTATTATTTATCAGGATTGTGTCTGATCTTCTGTCTCAAGCTTTTTTTCTCTGAATTATGCTGATATTCCTCAATTCCCTTTGTATACAGAAATCTATTACCTTGATTTGAATTGATTCAATGACTAAATCTCCACAGCCCTGCATGGTAGAGAATTTTAACAATTTTTCTCTGTCCCAAGTACCTTGCTGGTTAGTTTAAGAATGTGACTCCTGGTACTAGACTCCTGAGCCTGGGAAAGCATACTTCCCCATAGAGCCGTGTAAGAACTTTGTAAGTTTTGATGTAATCTCCTTTTATTCTTTAAGCTGTTGGAAGTAGGGATTTTGTCTGTTCAATCTCTTATATATACTGCCGCCGTAGGATTCAGTCTAGCAAATCTTTGTTGCACTCCCTTTGTGGCAGGTGTACTCTGTATTTTATGGGAGATGGTCAAAACTGTACACATTCTAAGTATGGCCATTCTAAGTATAGACTCACTGAAGCCTTGAATCATTACACTAAACACATTTACTATGACGCACAAATCCTCATGTAATAAATCATTTACTTTCCTAATCTCTTATCATTATAAAAAATATACAGCAGGGGATCTGACCACGATTTTCCACCTTCTCTGCCTATAGGAGTGGTGTCAATGGGTTGCAGGGCTCCCCAAAATCATGCCTTCATTTAAAAAGAGTTGGGGTAAACTGTGTAACTACATGTCAGTTGGTTTAACATAATTGACGAGTAAATTAGTAGGAGCAATCCAAGGTGAGAGCACAAAACTTCATTTAGCAAGGCACAGATTAATCAAAGATGGCAACAATGAATTTATTAAAGGGTGGTCAAGACCGATGAACTTGATTGAATTTTCAGAGATGAGATCATAGACTGTTGATAAGGGCAATGTGATTAATAATAATAATAATAATAATAAATCCTTCATTGATCCCTTCAAGGAAATTCAGATGTCCAGAAGCCCCCAACCAACAAACCCACACATTCAAAACGAACGCAGACAGAAAATACATAAAATACATTGTGGACTCTACCTGAGAGCAATAAATACTTAAAAAGGCCAATAAATAACAAGTAAAAATTAAAAAGTGCAAAAATGCATCCCCCTACAGCCTAGCGGTCAGTATTTAAAAAATCTAATGGCTGCAGGGGTGAAAGATCTCCTGAACCGCTCCGTCCTACAGGGCAGGGAGAGGAGCTGGTTGTTGTTCCGAGTGTTCTTTTGACTCTCCAGAATTACATGGAGGGGTTGCCCGGGGTTTTTCAGGATGACCTGCACCTTGCACCTCGTAAGCCTCTCAAGCACATCCATCCCAGAGTCTACTCTCCCCTCCAGCACTGAGCTAGCTTGTTTAACCAGTTTGTCCAGCTTGTTATTGTTTTTTCACTAATGCTGTTGCCCCTGCAGACAACAGCGTAGAAAATAACACTTGCAACCACAGTGTTGTAAAACATGTGCAGCATATCATTACACACATTGAAGGATTTGAGCCTTCTGAGGAAAAAGAGTCTGCTCTAACCTTTTTTGTAGAGGGAGTCAGAGTTGACAGACCAGTCCAGTTTGTTATCAAGGTGCACTCCATGGTATTTATATGTCTGCACCACCTCAATATCAGCCCCTGCAGCATTGACCGGCTGAAGGGGGAGCTTGGACCTGCCAAAGTTAACCACCATCTCTTTAGTCTTAGTTGTGTTCAGGATGAGACAGTTCTCTTCACTCCAGGCACAGAAGGCACTGGTCAAGTTCCTGTATTCCTCCTCATGCCCGTTCCTTACACATGCCACAATCGCTGTGTCATCTGAATATTTCGGTACGTGGCATGTGTCAGACTTATAGTTAAAGTCTGCAGTATACAGGGTGAAGAGGAACGGGGCCAGAACCGTTCCCTGTGGGGCTCCAACATTGCACACCACTGTGCCAGAGACACAGTCCCCCAGCTTAACAAACTGTGGATGAGCCGTCAGGTAGTTGCATATCCAGGGGGTAAAGGTGGAATCCACCCACATCTTCTTAAGCTTGTCATTCAGTCTCCATAGATTTTTGTAAGGTTTTGAGGATGTTTTGTAAGTAAAGCCCATGGGTTGCAAGCAAGGGGATAAATTGGATCCAAATTCATTATATTTCTTGTGACTAGGGCACTGTTTGCATGGGATTCCAAAGACCCTTTACTGTGTGTAACATATGTTCATGATTTATGCTTAAATTTAGGTGGTATTGCAAAAATGTTTGCAAATTTACAAATGTAGGCTGTAGTTGATAATGAGGAGTAAAGCTTCAGACGGCAGCAAGGTAGAGATGGCCTGGTTATGTCGACAGAACAATGGAAAATGGAATTGAATACAAAAAAAGTGTGCGTATCTCTGCGGAGGTGCAGAAAGACAAGGGAATACACCACAACGTAGATTTTGAGTGTGTGGAGGAATAAAGGGACATTGGTGTGTACATTCACAGATGGTTAAAGGCAGAAGACAATGTCATGTGTTACAAAGTTTGCAACTTTGTCAGCGCCGTTCATGTGGTGACTCTTTGCAAAGCTTGGGCTTGTAAAACAAAGAATTTCACTGTGACTTGTCATAATTGACAATAAACCAATAATCAATTCATTCATTCATTCGTTCATTCAAAGTTCATGGAGTGATTTTCTTTCATTATTAAGATGTAGAATATAAAAATGTTATGACAGAAATTTGGGATAGCCTGGCATTGATTTTTGAAGGGAGTTATAATTTAGGTGAATGAGGGGCCGAGACAGTGTGAAGAGGAACAGGTTAAAACCATTAGGCATAGGCTCAAAGTAGAAGGGTCAGAAGGAAGATGAGGAAAGGTGGTGGGATCTGGAATTTATTGTCTGAAAGGATGGTAGAGGGAGAAATGTAGATCAGACAAAACATATATGGAGAGTTAGGACCTGCAGGCCTATGTGCTGGAAGGTGAATTTACGCTAAATAGCATCAGGATGGACTGATTGGCTTCCTTTTATGTTGTAAGTTTTCTATCATTTAGTGCATAGCCACCTGACGTATTTATGAACTGTTAACCCACAACAAGGCAGCAGTTTTACATATTATCCGTCAGATTTTCCCCTTCTATCTCATTCCAGTACTGCTGCATTCCTGTGAGACCTGGAACCTGTCATCCTCCGGGCCATTGCTGCAAGATGGCATTATGTTGGGTAGTACAATTTTTCAATGATTGCATTAAGAGGAAGAAAAAGATAGTCAGACCGCAACAGTAAGAAAGAAAATAATTGATTGCGGCTTTAAAAAATCCCCCCTATCTGTAAAGAAGAGGCTCTTCTGTTTGAGTAGTTTCCTTACTAGAGTGATGAAATTGACTGTCTTTACAGTAAGATAAATCTCCATACTTAAAAAGGTGCACATGGCTTTTAAGTCAGCAACTTTCCTACTTTCTCCTCCCCTTCTCAGCTCTCCCTCAGCCCACATCTTCATTTCTTCTTCCCGCCCCCCCACCCCACCCACACATCAGTCTGAAGAAGGGTTTCGACCCAAAACTATGCCTATTTCCTTCGCTCCATAGATGCTGCCTCACCCGCTGAGTTTCTCCAGCATTTTTGTCAACTTTCTTTTCCAAGTTGAATTAGTTATTAATTTATTAATCTTGCAAGTTCACAAATCTCCGCGGGAGATTGAGGGTGAGTTAGAACTGCTTTTAGGCATGAAGGGTGAACGGTGGGTATTTTCAAACATGGCATTGGAAGTGCGAATCAATGATCAACTTGGTTTACTGATGTTGAGAGCCAGGTTGTTGTGCTGGCACCATTTGGTCAGACGGTCGATCTCACTTCTATACTCTGTGATCCCCATCTGTGATTCGTCCAACCATAGTGGTGTCATCGGCGAACTTGATGATGGATTTCGCACTATGACTGGCTACGCAGTCATGGGTATAGAGTGAGTAAAGCATGGGGCTGAGCACGCAGCCTTGAGGTGTTCCCGTACTAATTGTTACTGAGGATGAAGTGATTCCTCCAATTCGAACAGACTGTGGTCTGTGGGTGAGGAAGTTGAGGATCCAATTGCAGAGGGATGCACAGAGGCCCAGTTCCGTGAGCTTGGTAACCAGCTTGGAAGGGGTGATGGTATTAAAGGCCGAGCTGTAGTCTATAAACAACAGCCTGACATAGGTGTTTTATTCAAATGGTCTAGTGCAGAGTGGAGAGCCAGTGAAATTGCATCCTCCGTTGACCTGTTGCGGCGTTATGCGAACTGTAGTTGGTCGAGGTTCTTGTCGAGGTAGGAGTTGTTGTGCACCATAACCAACCTCTCAAAGCACTTCATCACCACAGTCGTTAGTGCCTCAGGTCAATAGTCATTGAGGTATGTCACCTTACTCTTGGACACCAATATTATTGTTGCCCTCTTAAAGCAGGTGGGAACCTCAGACTTCAGAAGTGAGAGGTTGAAAATGTCCGCAAAAACTCCCGCCAGTTGGTCTGCACGGATCTTGAAAACTCGACCGGGTATACCATCAGGTCCAGGCACTTTCTGAGGGTTCACCCCCTTGAAGTCTGACGTTAGCCTCTGTGACTGTAACACCGTCAGGGCGAATAGGGGCTCGGGAAGGCACATTAGTGTTCTCCCTATCGAACCGTGCGTAGAACGCATTGAGCTCATCAGGGAGTGATGCTTCGCTGTCATTTAAGCTACCTCCCGATTTCGCCTTGTAGGAGATGATGGCATTCAAGCCCTGCCACAGTTGCCGAACATCCGTCTCATCCTCCAGCTTAGAGCAGGTCCCTTTTGGTCTTTTTGATGGCCTTACATGGGTCGTATCTGGACTTCTTATAGACCTCTGCATCGCCAGACCTGAATGCCCGGGATCTGGTCTTCAGGAGAATGCAATCTCATGGTTTATCAAAGGCTTCTGGTTAGGAAACACTCAGAAGGTTTTTGTTGGAACGGAGTCCTCCACACATTTCCTTATGAAGTCTGTCACGACTGTGGCGTATTCATTCAGGTCCGTTGCCGAGTCCCTGAACAATGCCCAGTCCACAAACTCCAAGCAGTCCTGGAGTTGTTCCTCTGCCTCCCCAGACCAGCTCTGTGCAGTCCTCACCTCTGGGGGCTTCCTTTGTACACCAGCATCTGCGGTTGCATGTTTCTACACATGGGGGTCCTTAGGTTGCCCTGCTCCACATTTTCTCTCATGTCTACGGTAACCTTTTTGCGCAACCGTGGTTGCTTTAGGCAGGTAACCGTTAAGTCGGATATCTTTCCCAGTGATCATTGTGGAAATGACAGAGCATCTACGAGCCTTTCATGAAGCTTCTCATGGGAACCGTACAGACCGTGTTTCAGCACATGTGTAACCCCCTGTAAGGTAATGTTTCTTGGTATGTTTTGGTGTTGGGGGTGGGGCGAAGGATCGGGGGAAACTTTTTTCAGCCACTTGACTGAGATGCGATTTATTTCCCGTGTCGCATCTCCGTCCCCTCCCGCGGCCTACAATGTGTAGTTGGCGGCCTTTCCTGGGGACCGGCCTGGAGCTTCAAGCTGCGGGCGCGGTGCGGACTTACCATCGCGGAGCGGGTGACCCTTTGCTGAGGATCGCCAGCAAAAGCGCTCCTACCGCGGGGCCTGTAGATTTTAACACAATGAAGCTGTGGCCGACCCGGGAGCTCCATGCTGCGGAGTGTTCCAATCCATCCCGACGCCGGAGTTGCGATGCGAGAGCTTGGACATCGGACCGTCGACAGCGGCGAACTGCGGAGGGTTCAAAGACCCCGACCACCATTGGTGAACAAAGGAGGAAGATGACTGAACTTTATTGCCTTCCATCACAGGGGGGAATGTTGATTCCACTGTGTTAGAGTTAGAGTTTCCTTTATTGTCATTCAAACAATAGTTTGAACAAAGTTGTGTACCTTGCAGTCATGACAGAAAAATAAGCAACAGAACACACAATGAACAAAGTTTAACACAAACATCCATCACAGTGAATCTCCAGGCACTCCAGGCATCCCCGCGGCCGATTCCAAGCTCCGCGAATGGGCTGATTCAAACTCCGCGACCTTGGGCGGACGAACCTGCCACCCTCCAGTCCAGCAGATGAAACTGTTGTTGCGGGAGCTCCGGAGAATCGGTCACCAACCTGGGACCTGTGAGCTCCCGATGTTACCGTCCACAGGGCCTGCGGCCGAAGCCTCTAAAACTCTGGTCGGATCGCAGCCACAGCGCCACCACAGCCTCCGAAGTCAGCCAGCTCTCTGATGATAAGTTCACAGGCACTGCCATCTGAGCCCCCAAGGTTGATTTCAGTTGGAGACCGCAAGTTCCGCGATATTAGGCCTCAGCGCAGATGGAGACGGAGATACGACAAGGAAAAGGTTGCATCCCCGTTGAAGGAAGAGGTTAGAAAAAGTCACCCCCCCCCCCCCCACACATACATAACTAAAAATAAACTAAAACATACATCTAACAGGACAAAAGAAAACAAAAAAAAGGAAAAGACAGACGGACTGCAGGCGAGCCGCAACTGCTTGGCAGCGCCGCCACTTCCAGATGGATGTTTATATAAAATGTTATTTTACTTCGGAGTCACGTGAGTGACTACGTGAAGAACCCCGCTAGGACGCATGAGTGTCATATATTGCTACACGCATTGCAACGAGTCACAGCAGGGGGAGGACGTCCCCTTTAGCGACAGAATCAAAAAGCCGACAACAGCAGGTAAGGGACTCTGTGTTTTTCCAACTTACCTTGCAGGTGGAAAAATGGACAGAGCGACTAGAAGGAAGGCTGCAAAAAAGCTGGAGGGGGAGAACCGCGGAGTTGCGGGCAGCCAGCAGCAACAGCAGCAGCCGACGGCACGGGAATCTCCTGAAGTGGAATCAGCTGTGCCCGACTTCGCTCCCGCACCAGCAAAATCCACTCCTCGGCCGGGCGGGAAAGCGAAGCTAAAGACGAATCGAATGCCAGACTCAGACGAGTCTGACTTTGAGCAGCCGCGAGCGGCCAGTGCCCGTGAGCACCGGGGCCGGTTGGAACGGCTGAGCACCGGGGAACAGGCCGGAGCATTGGACCGGTGGAACGGCTGCAGGACGAGGAACAGCCGCGAGCGGCCAGTGCCCGTGAGCAGGATAACGAGCAGCCGGGAGCAGCCAGTGCCCGAGAGCATTGGAGCAGCCAGTGCCCGAGAGCATTGGAGCCGGTTGGAGCGGCTGCAGGATGATGAGCAGCTGCAAGCAGCCAGTGCCCGAGAGCATTGGAGCCGGTTGGACCGGCTGCAGGAATTGGAGCAGCCGCGAGTGGCCTATGCCCGAGAGCATAAGAGCCAGTTGGAGCGGCTGCTGGAGGAGATCCTCCAAAGTGGCAGACTCCGGGAGATGGAGGCTAGCCACAGTGGGCAATCAATAAGCCCCACAGCGGTACCCCTTGTGGGGCTGCATAGTGTCTCTTCCTCATCAGAGGAGAACACGAAGGATCAGTTCTGGGCTGACCCTGAACAGGGCAGGGAACAACATACCCCCCAGTAAGCCTGGGGTGAAAGAAAATATGCTGGACATGGTAACCCAGTTCTTCCAACCAGACCAAACCGGGGAAGACCTGGAGCCTAAGATAGCAGCTAGCATTGATTACATGTCCTTTAATCAATTACAAACACAGGCTCTATCAGACACCATGGCACGGCATTTACCTCCAGGTAACTGCAAGTCATTACATGTTCCGAGTGTAAACCAGTGCATCTGGAAGCATGTGGGGACAGCAATTCGAACCAGTGATTTAAAAAATTCAAAAGGTCCTAAAAGCATTAATGGCAGGAATAACAGCTTTTGCCCATACTTTGAAGGAGCAGGATATGACCCAAGACCACCAGGATGCACTGACTCTATTGTGCAACTCACAGTATGAGTTGAATAACATTAGAAAAAGTGCAATCCAACCAGCATTGGACCCCAAATTTGCCTGCCTTTGTAAACCAGGAACCTCCAAACCATCAATTCTATTGTTTGGAGGGGATTTACCCAAACAAGTTAAGGAACTGGATGAAGAGGCAAAAACGCTGGGGCTCATAAAGGCAGCCACCAAAACATACTTCGGCAAAAAATATCAGCCCTACGGACCTCCCAGACGGCCAACACAAATCGCAGGGAGCACAAAAACCAGGAGCACCCAACAGCGGTCTTTTTTAGGGCATGGCCCAGAACGACCGCCCTGGAAAATGCGCCAGCCTCCAACCCAACAACAGACCCAAACAATGGCGCCTCAACGTCCACGAAAGATGACGAGGAAATAACACACCTACCACTGGTAACCATGGAGGTAGGTGGGTCTGGTTCCTTAAAAATTAAAGGGAGCACGAAAGTTGGAGGGAGGTTACGATATTATTTGGATGCATGGAATAAGATAACTCTAGACACTTACATTCTAAGCAGTATCCAGGGTTATACCATAGAATTTATACTAAAACATAACCCACCAGTACAGCATGCACCAAACCGAACGTTCGTGCTCACAAGCATTGAAAAATCTAAAGCACATTCTTAAAATACAACGACTACATAAAAAAGGAGTAATTGAACACACCCAACACGAATCACAAGAATTCGTGTCCAATATCTTTATAAAAAACAAGAAAGATGGTGGTTGCCGCATCATCATCGATTTGACAACTTTAAATACCTTTGTACAATATATTCATTTCAAAATGGAAACCTTTGTTACTGCTAAGCAATTAGTTTCCGTAGTCTACTATATGGCAAGCATCGATTTAAAAGATGCTTACTGTACAGTACCCATCAGAGGGCAATACAGGGCACTACCAAATGGGCTAACTTCAGCCTCCAGGTTATTCACAAAAATTTTGAAACCAGCCTTGGCGTTACTGCGAAAACAAAAACATATGGTAATGGCATATCTGGATGACATATTTATTGTTGGCAAAACTTTGGAATTGGCTAAACTAGCAGTAACAGCCATGAAACAACTGTTCGAAGAACTGGGATTCATCATCCATCCAGTTAAGTCTAAATTAACGCCTTCAACAAAAATGGATTACCTGGGATTCACCATTAACTCGGTTCACATGTCAGTGACTTTGCCGATAGAAAAGGCTACAGCCTTAAAAGAGGCTTGCAGCGAAATCATTGACATCACCAAACCCTCCATGAGACTGGTAGCCAGGATAATTGGGAAAATAGTGGCCGCATTTCCAGCCACACAATTTGGACCTTTACATTATCGAAATTTACAGAGAGCTAAAATAAGAGCACTCAAAATTAATGGGGGCCATTTTGACAGGCCAATGGAGCTACCTACAGAAGCCATTATAGAACTAAAATGGTGGGAACACAACAGCAAGTATTGCTCCAACCCACTAATTATCAGCAACCCGCCTATGGTACTACAAACTGATGCCAGTGCACTTGGTTGGGGAGCCACCAATTCCATCTCGAGCTGTGGAGGGAGATGGAATGCACAGGAAGTATCATTATTAAAAGCACGGGGTATAAACTACCTGGAAATGTTAAGTGCATTCCATGGCCTTAAGTCATATTGTTCGGGGTTAAATCACTAAGATTCAAGATTCAAGATTCAATTTAATTGTCATTTGGACCCCTTGATGTCCAAACGAAATGCCGTTTCTGCAGCCATACATTACAAACAAATAGACCCAAGACACAACATAATTTACATAAACATCCATTACATCGCTGTGATGGAAGGCCAAAAAAACTTATCTCTCCACTGCACTCTCCCCCCCCCCGATGTCAGAGTCAAAGTCAAAGTCCCCGGCTGGCGATGGCGATTGGCCCGCGGCCATTAAAGCCACGTCGGGTGGTGCGAGGTCGCACACCGGATCTTGGTGTTAGAGCCCCCGGCGTGCGCTCGCAGAGTCCCGCAGCCATTCCAAGCTGCGCGGGGCGGTTATGTCAGGCCCCGCTCCAGGAGCTCTTCAACCCCGCAACTCGGGCGGGAGAAGTCGCCGTTGCAGGAGCCCTGAAAAGCGGTCTCCCTCCAGGGACCCGCGGGCTCCCGGTGCCGCCGTCCGCCAGACCCGCAGTTGCAGCCTCCGCATCTCCGGAGGTCGGGCCGCAGCAGCAGCAGCGCTCCACCACCGCTCCACCCGCTCCGGACTCGGCCAGCCCCGCGACGGTGAGGTGAGTCGTCCGCACCAGAGTCCCAGGTCTTCTCCTGTTGGAGGCCGCTCCTCGTTGCAGCCCCAACGACAACGGAGACCCGGCAAGAAAAGGTCGGGTCTCCCATGCAGGGAGAGATTTAAAAGTTACCCCCTCCCTCCTACCCCCCCCCCACTCCCCCCCACCCCACACCCAACAAAAAAAAACAAAAACTACATAAAAACATAGACAAAAATAATTAAAACGCGGATGGGCTGCAGAGGCCGCTGCTGACGAGAGTCGCGCCGCCTACCGAACTATGTTAGACTACAAATTGACAACACCACCGTGTTAGCATATATCAACCATATGGGTGGAAATAAATCAACATCATGTGACAATCTGGCCAACACAATTTGGCAATGGTGCATCCAGAGGAATATTTGGATATCATCTACCTACTTACCAGGTAAACTAAATTTAGTGGTAGACACCAGGTCACGCAAATTCAATGAAAACACTGAATGGATGTTGGATAAACATATATTTGCTGAAATTACTGCACGGTATGGAACACCAGATATCGATCTTTTCGCATCCAGGCTAAATCACCAATTACCAAGTTATGTTTCATGGGAACCAGACCCTGGGGCAGCAGCTACAGATGCATTTTCGCTGCATTGGGGGAAATTGTTTATTTATGCATTCCCTCCTTTCTGCCTCATCAGTCGGGTACTAAGGAAAATACAACAAGACTCTGCATCTGGGATTCTTATAGTACCCAATTGGCCTACTCAACCATGGTTCCCGGTGATACTAGACATGGCATTAGAACCGTGCATCACCATTCAACATAGACCAAATTTACTGGTCCATCCAGTAACACAGGAAAGTCACCCCTGTCATAAACATACCAACTTATTAATTTGTAGAGTCTGAAAGCGCCTCTACAACACATGGGACTGACGGACCGAACAATGGACATGATTGCATCGGCCCACAGACAGTCCACCAAAAAACAGTACTTGGTGCACATCAAGAAATGGGGGAAGTACTGTCACGACAATAACCTCAACCACAGGTCCAACAATATTCCGTCTGTTCTGGAATTCTGGCCAGTCTACATTACAATGAGGGGCTCAGCTACAGTGCTATCAACTGTGCCAGAAGTGCTCTGTCTAACTACCTGTAGCAAGGAACAGAGCGGCATTCTGTAGGGACTCACCCCCTGGTAACTAAACTAATGAGGGGTATTTTCAACACGAATCCCCCAAGAACCAGGTACGCCAAAATTTGGGACGTGAGCATTGTATTGACCATGTTGAGAAACTGGTTTCCACCAACAGCTCTGTCCCTACAGAAACTAACTATGAAAATGGTCATGCTGATGGCTTTGGTCATGGCACAAAGGGTCCAGTCGCTACAAAAACTAAGGCTGGACAACTTGACCACTTCATCTGGGAATTTGATTTTTCTTATCCATGACTTAATAAAACAGAACAGACCGGGAACAGCAGGACAAAAAATAGAATTCAGGGCCTACCCGACGGATGACCGCCTCCGTGTAGTAACTCATTTACTATTATACATTGAACAGACAAGAATCATCAGAGGGAAAGAAATGGCACTGTTAATTAGCCACAAACAGCCACATAAAAAAGTAACAGCCCAGACCATCTCACGATGGCTAAGACAGGTCCTAATGAAGGCAGGAGTAGATACTAACGTTTTTAAATCTCACTCCACCAGGGCTGCAGCTACATCAGCAGTAAAACAGTTGGATGTTCCCATGGACCAAATCCTCAAGACTGCAGGATGGTCAACGGAAAGAACGTTCCAACGATTTTATCATATACCGGTCATAGAACCTGGAACATTTGCAGAAACACTTTTAAGTTCTGTAATATGATTTACCCATAAATAGGGGCTATGATTTGGATTTAATTAAAAAAAAAAAAAAAATTGTTTTTTGTTGTTTCAAGATCGTATTGATATCTAATGATGTTAACACTATTCTCCCCACAATCAAGGCAGAAGTGAGGCATGGACTCGTTCCACAGCATAGAATCACAGAGCTTTAAAATCTTCAAGTAGTCACTCACGCGACTCTGAAGTAAAATAGTAAGATTAAACGAGAACTTACCAGTTTGAAGTTTGATCTTTATTTTATGAGGAGGAACGTTGAGGGAATACGTGCCCTCCGCTCCCACCCTTGATCATATCCTGAACTGGTATCTCTTCTCTAATCTTACTATGTTTAGTCATTATAGTTATCTGTGATTCCACACCGCTGCTTTGAAGAATGACACGCATGCGTCCTAGCGGGGTTCTTCACGTATTCCCTCAACGTTCCTCCTCATAAAATAAAGATCAAACTTCAAACTGGTAAGTTCTCGTTTAATCTTACTATTTTATGTGGCTGTGTATTGTTGCTATTAACTTAGTATGCTGTATGGTAACTCAAATTTCACTGTACCTTAATTGGTAAAGTGACAATAAACGCAAACTTGAATTTGAACTTGTACATAATCAAAGGAAATAGGCATCGCTGGGTCAATTATTATCCATCGTTAATTGTCCTTGAGAACAACGATGGGATGCCTTCAGGAATTTCTTGTGTTCTTGTAGTGATGATACAAGAGTTCCAAGATTTTGAAAAAACAGTAATAAAAGAATGATAATTTAATTTCGGAGTCACATGAGTGATTCATGAAGAAGACCCGCCAAATCGGTAGACAGCCGCTGGACCGCAATCAGCATTGTTTTTTAACCACAAATAATCACACAAGAAAAAGCCAGTTCAGACTATTTCAAGGTGGCTGAAGCAGGTTCTGGTTTTATGCAGGTATTGACACTGATGATTTTACATCTCATTCCATCAGGGCGGAATGGACGTTCCCATCGACCATATCCTCGTGACCGCAGGATGGTCAAGTGAATGCATTTTCAAAAATGTTTTACCATAGGCTGATTGCCGAAACCGGGCTGTTTGCGTTCACGTTTGCCTCCCCTGACATAGAGGGGTTGTAATTGATTGCTTTATTCACATAAGCCATTAATACATTTGAATCAATGTTATGGTTAATGCATTGTTGATTATTCACTCATTCTGAGTCAATCGATGCAGTGAGACGCTGGGATTTGAATCTGGGGCATGAAATCAGAGAACTTTGAACTCTTCATGGAATCACTCACGTGACTCCGGTAAAATAGCAAGATTAAACGAGAACTTAACAGTTTGAAGTTTGATCTTTATTTAATGAGGAGTTACGTTGGTGATTACGTGGCCACCATGCCCAACCCTCTCTCTCACAAACGTCATATGGTAGTTCTTACTATGTTACTTCAAATATTCTGTTATCTGTGAATGCATACCGCTGCTTTGAAGATTGACGTGCATGCGCACTGGCAGGTTCTTCTTCACGTAATCACCAACGTTCCTCCTCATAAAATAAAGATCAAACTCAAACTGGTAAATTCTCGTTTAATCTTACTATTATATTCTCATCAGGAGGGTGTATAACTCTGTGAGGATCTCCTTGGTGGTGGTGGCCCCTTTCTTCTGCTGATCTTTCCTCTGATAGCAGAAACTGTGGACTTGTTGGAATTTCCAAATGGTGCACAATTCAAACACAGTGTGCTGGTGACCGAAGGAATGAATGTTTAGATCAAAAGATTAGATAACATCTAACAGGGCTCTTTTGACCTGGATGGTATCAAGCTTCCTGAGTTATTAGTGTTGCCTTACCCATGCAAGTGGAGTGTCTTCCGTTACTGTCTTGACTGGTGCTTACTGATCGGTGAAAATATCTTGAGGTGTCATGGGGTGAATCAGTCCCTGTAAGATACAAGCATAAGATTTACTCCAGTAGCTGCATTTATTAAGATTATGGTCAATAACAATCCCAGGTTGTTCGGGGGGGGGGGGGACGGGTGTTCGGTCAAAACTATAGTTGAATATCAAGGAGATACCTCCTGTGACTTTCGCTAATATGATGTTATCAGTATATGCCTGATTGTTGCTCAGATCTTGCAGAGTGATTTATTTCTGTGGAATTAATTGAACACAATGATCAATTGAACACAGTTATCGTCAGCAAACATTCTCATGTCTGACCTTATGATGGAAAGAAGGTTATTGATGAAACAGCTGAAGACGGTCGGGCCTAGGACACTACCCTGAGAAAGTCTTGGCCAGAGGAACACACTGGAGCTGGGATGATTGACCACCATATGCATCGGAGGTAAGATGTTGATTTCATGTTTTAACTTGAATCAAGTCAAGTCAAGTCAAGTTTATTTGTCACATACACATACGAGATGTGCAGTGAAATGAAATGAAAGTGGCAATGCTCGTGGACTTTTGTGCAAAAAGACAAACAACCAGACAACCAAACAAACTATAAACACAATCATAACATACATATTCTTTTACATAATAAATAATAGAAGGAAAAACGTTCAGTAGAGTTAGTCTCTGGTGAGATAGGCGTTTACAGTCCGAATGGCCTCTGGGAAGAAACTCCTTCCCAACCTCTCCGTTCTCACCGCATGGCAACGGAGGCTTTTGCCTGACCGTAGCAGCTGGAACAGTCCGTTGCAGGGGTGGAAGGGGTCTCTCATGATATTGTTGGCTCTGGAGTTGCACCTCCTGATGTATAGTTCCTACAGGGGGGCAAGTGAAGTTCCCATAGTGCGTTTGGCCCACTACTCTCTGCAGAGCCTTCTTGTCCTTGGCAGAGCAATTTCCAAACCAGATGGTAATGTTCCCGGACAAGATGCTTTCCACCGCCGCTGCGTAGAAGCAATGTAGGATCCTCGGAGAGACTCTGAATTTCCTCAATTGCCTAAGGTGGTAAAGGCGCTGCCTTGCCTTACTCACGAGTGCTGAGGCGTGTGATGCCCATGTCATATCCTCGGAGATGTGTGACAGATGTGGTACTGCAGAAGGATCACTATCACATTTATTTTGGCACTGTCCAGTATTAAGTAATTTCTGGAGTGACATATTTAACTGTCTTTCCAAACAATGTCGAATAAATATTCTGCCTGATTGTAATCTGGCTATTTTTGGTTGCTCTGACAATACAGGGGCCCTTCCTTCCCACTAGAAGCAGATTCTTAGAGCAAGTATGGTTGCAGCTAAAAAAATAATATCACTGAATTGGAAGTCTCCACTCTCCCCATGTTTCAAGGGCACCACAGTGTCAACAGTCGAGTTGGAGCTGAACCTAGCCACAGTCATGTGTGTACAGGGAGTACAATAGGGGGCTGAGGACGCAACCCTGGGGCGATCCTGTGCTCAGGGTGAGGGACTTCGATGTATTCCCTCCCATCTTGACTACCTGGGGCCTGGCGGTGAGAAAGTCCAGGACCCAGGCACACAGGGAGGTGTTGAGCCCCAATTCCATTAGCTTCCCGGCCAGTCTGGTGGGGACTATCGTGTTGAAGGCTGAACTGTAGTCTATGAACAGCATCCTCACGTAGCCCTCCTTCTGGCTGTCCAGATGGGAGAGAGCAGTGTGCAAGATCTGGGAGACCGCATCGTCCGTGGATCTGTTCGGACGGCATGCGAACTGCAACGGGTCCATGTTCCGAGGGAGGAAGGTGCAGATGTGTTTCTTCACCGGCCTCTCAAAGCATTTCATGACTACCGAGCTAAGGGCCACCGGACGGTAGTCATTCAGACAGGCTGGGGAGACATTTTTTGGTACTGGTACAATGATGGATTTTTTGAAGCAGGCAGGGACCACGGACTTGTCCAGGGAGAGGTTGAATAATGTAGTGAGCACTGGAGCTAGCTGCGTAGCACAGGACTTGAGTACTCGCTCCGAGATGCCATCGGGGCTTGCAGCTTTTCTCGTGTTCACCCGTGTCAGAGCCCTCCTCACGTCGTGCTCGGACAGCGAGAATGTGTGCACATTCCTCCCTTCATTGAATCATGTTCAATGTCACTGAGCTATCAGCAATTAATGGATTTTGTGAAATACTGATAAATGCTATGCATTAATTATATGTAATTGCAATGAGAAAGGAAATCAGTTCTAAGCAGTTACCTATACCTGCTGACTTGATGACCAGAAATTGACCTTGATACTTAAGATTCAGATTCAGATGAAATTATTGTCATACTCACCAGATGCAATGAAATTCCTTGTTCGCACGCAACTCACAAACAGTATACACGCTACTGAAAAATACAATAATAAATACAATGATAAATGCAAAACAGCTGAATGGTGCAAAGATTATTGTGCATTCCAAAGTGGCAAAAATACATTAAATGGAAATAATGAGAATGCAAAAGTATGCGGTAGCACCTCCGTGACAGGGTTGTGAAAGAGGGCGTTGATTCAGGGGTCTGTTAGTAGTGGGGGGAAAGCTATTCTCAAGTCTGGGTACCAGGGCTTTCAGGCTCCTGTGAATTCACCCAGAGGGTGGAAGCGAGAAAGGGATATGGCCACAATGGCCTTCAGGTTCCTATTAAATCTTTCCCCCTCACCTTAATACCTGTGTCCTCTAGTTCTGAATTCCCCTACTCTGGATAAAATACTTTGGCACTTATCCTATCTATTCCTCTATATGATCCCCCCTGATCCTCCTGCTCTCCAAGGAATAAAGTCCTAGCCTGCTCAACTTATCCCTATAGCTCAGGGCCTCGAGTCCCGAGCTCATGGTCCTGAACTACAGGGACTCTAGGCAACCTCCTCGTAAATATCCTCTGCATCCTGGTAAATCTTTTCTACAAGCTTTCCAGCTTATTGAATGGAGGAAATGTTATGACCAATTTTAGATGGCTGAGGTCGGTTGGGCAGAAAGTCCAAAAGACTGTTGTTGAAGGAGGGCCCAAGGCCAAGCCCAGAATGTAATATTTCAAGATACTGATATTGAAATAATCTGAGTATTGTGACATTGTAATGATTTAAAAAGCATAATAATTAAAGGTTGTCACAATCTGCATACGTTTCACTGTAGAAGATGATTCAAAATCTGAATTTTTCCCAGTTGAAATTCCAATAACAGCAGTTGGCTGAGAAAAGAATCAGAACTCATGCCTTATGCGAATGGTTTTGTTAGCTAGAGTATGTCAGGGTTTCTGCACGTGTGCTTTCCAAGAGGATCAAGAGTTTTATTGTCATATGTCCCAGATTGGACAATGAAATTCTTGCTTGCTGCAGCACAACAGAAAATGTAAACATAGTACATTACGGGAGACAAAGAGTTCAGTGTGTATATATACGCATGCACACATACTCAATAAATAAAGAAATATAGTGCAATAATATTAATAGTCTGTTGCAGTTCAGAGCTTATTTGTTTTTGTGTTTAATAGCCTGATGGCTGTAGGGATCAAATGTCCCAAATGTACTTTGCAATGTCCCATATTTACTTTGTGCCTTTATGTCTATCACAAATTTACTGATGGATTTGGAGTGGTGAATTGGAAATTGGACTCTGTTACTGAACCCCACATGATTCTAATGTTGGAGACCAGGCCTGTGGAGATCTGTCAGCATCAAACTGTGATTATCTCTCAGATCCATGCACATAATCCAAGACTCCTAGATTTCAAAGTATGTTACCTTTAATAATTATTTGCTTACATTTTAATGAGTTTTAAATGTTTATGATAGTCCGAGATATCTGAGAACCATTAATAATAGCACCTGCATCTCCAAAGTCAGCAAGGTTAGAATAGTTATTTGCCAGCTATCAAAGATTTTCGCAGTGTTTGTGGGCCTGGCTGTTTTGCTGCACTTCCAGAGACCCTGCCATTAACTACTCACAGCACTGAAATCCACATTGCTTCTGGACAGTATGTGGGCCCTCTGCATCTGGACCAAGTATGTCTAGGAATGGGGAAAGTTAAATGGCAATTACTAATGATAAAATTGTCAACAATCCATTAGGGTGCAGAGGAGCACTGCCCATTGAAGCACGCTGCCTAGTACCAGACTTCCCAGTCAGAAAAAAAGATCAATCCAGCATCTATTCTCTGATCCCTGTAAGAAATTTGTACGTTTCTATGTGAGCATCCTGTCTTCTTCTAAGTTTAAAGAAATGACCAACTCTGGGACGGCACCAGGTGTGTCCCACTGGGAGGGTAAACGCAGGGACAATATTGCTGATGTGGCCAGGCTGACATTGGAACATCACTGAATGAGCATTGGAACCCACATTGTTACAGTGCTAAGGAAAGGAGCACCTGGGTGGAAATTATTTAAGCATTACCTGTCAACGTGTACACGTCATATAACTGATCTTTTATGTACCTGTTAAAAGTGAATATGGCTGGGTTTGATATTTTAATGTGTCTGAAAAAGTATATGCAGTAGACATAATCAATAATATTAATAATTAGTACTGGTGCTGTGTACTTTATCTTGAAGGCATGCACTAATTTTCAAAGCAATTAATTCTGCCCTTTAAACAACTGATAATGGACAAGGGCACAGTATTTATGCCTATGAATTAATTTCAGTAATGTTTCTTTCAATATTGCAGAAATGACAATTAATTATTTTCTGGAGTGAAGTACGATAATAATCTCGCCTGGACCGATTTGTGCCACTCTGGAAATTTGATGAAGCATCTCCCAGTGTGAGTTATTCTATTGAATCAGACATGGTTTCCACATCAGGCTATAGGCAATTATGTCATTTCTCATGCAAAACCACTTATGGAGCATTGCAAGGGGGACAAGGACTCTGTTGCACTGTGAGTGCCTGTTGCTGGGCGTTCCTGGGTCAACATGCCATTACTAACTCATCGCATGATTGGGATGCCTGCCAGGTAAATGCATTCATTGACTACCCTGTTCTTGTGCTGAACCAACCACCTCCCCTCAATCTTGTCCCATCTTCAGCCAAACTACCCGGTTTCCTGATCTACAAGCAATACGACTGATTCAATGACCCCCTGCCCAATGAGCACTGCCATTGAATATTACTTCATCTCTTGCACTTGAGAACTCAGGCCTAGGTGGTCATTGGGCACCTAATGTAGTCATGAAGAGGCACAGGCATTTTTAGGGAGTGCTCTAATAATGGAGAGCAAGATTCAGATTCCGATTCAGATTCAACTTTAATTGTCATTGTCAGTGTACAGTACAGAGACAACAAAAAGCAGTTAGCATCTCCCTGGAAGAGCGACATAGAATATTTCAATAAATAAATCTATTTACATGTATACAGACATAGTGTGTTTCCTGTGGGAGGAGTGTCCGGGGGGTGGGGGGGAGGGGGGGGTTGATTGGCAGTCACCGAGGTACATTGTTGAGTAGTGTGACAGCCGCAGGGAAGAAGCTGTTCCTGGACCTGCTGGTCCGGCAACGGAGAGACCTGTCGCGCCTCCCGGATGGTAGGAGGGTAAACAGTCCATGGTTGGGGTGAGAGCAGTCCTTGGCGATGCTGAGCGCCCTCCGCAGACAACGCTTGCTTTGGACAGACTCAATGGAGGTGAGCGAGGAACCGGTGATGCATTGGGCAACTTTCACCACCCTCTGCAGTGCTTTCCAGTCGGAGACAGAGCAGTTGCCGTACCATACTGTGATACAGTTGGTAAGGATGCTCTCGATGGTGCAGCGGTAGAAGTTCACCAGGATCTGAGGAGACAGATGGACCTTCTTCAGTCTCCTCAGGAAGAAGAGACACTGGTGAGCCTTCTTGACCAGCGTTGAGGTATTGTGGGTCCAAGAGAGGTCATCGGAGATGTTGACCCCCAGGAACCTGAAGCTGGAAACACGTTCCACCTCCGTCCCGTTGATGTGGATGGGGGTGTGCGTGCCGCCCCTAGACTTCCTGAAGTCTACAATGAGCTCCTTGGTCTTCTTGGAGTTAAGGGCCAGGCTATTGTCAGCGCACCATGCTGTTAGGAGCTGGACCTCCTCCCTATAGGCCGACTCATCGTTGTTGCTGATGAGGCCAATCACCGTTGTATCATCTGCATACTTGATGATGGTGTTAGTACCATGTACAGGTGTGCAGTCGTAGGTGAAGAGGGAGTAGAGGAGGGGGCTCAGCACACAGCCCTGTGGAACGCCGGTGTTCAGGGTGAGGGTTGAAGAGGTGTGCTTGTCTAACCTAACCTATCTGTTGGTTAGAAAGTCCAGTATCCAGTTGCAGAGGGAGGGGTCGATGCCCAGGTTACCGAGTCGGTACAACTAGTTAAAGGGCGCCACGGTGGCGCAGCGGTAGAGTTGCTGCCTTACAGCGCCAGGGACCTGGGTTCGATACTGGCTATGAGTGATGCCTATACGGAGTTTGTACGTTCTCCCCATGACCATTTGGGTTTTCCCCGGGTGCTCTGGTTTCCTCACACATTCCAAAAATGTACAGGTTTGTAAGTTAATTGTCTTTGGTAAAGATAGTCAATTGTCCCTAGTGTGTAGGATAGTGCTGGTGTACCAGGTTCACTGGTCGGTGCGGATTTGGTGGGCCAAAGGGCCTGTTTCCGAACTGTCTCTAAACTAAACTAAATATTGTCATGTTTGGGATTCACTTCATTTGGTTTGCCCAGGTACCTTAATGTACTGTAACTGCTGCTGCTAGGTTATTTTGAATGTAGTTATTTATTTTGGACAAATATTAACACAGTTTCTTTTGTTTCCAAAGCAACCGGAAATCTATTTTCTTGTTCTGTTTTGCAGTTTCTCCTCCCAAAAGGACGTCTAGCTTTTAATCTTCATTATCATTGATTGCGCAAAATATATTTATTCTACAGAAAGATTTGCACAATACAGTATTATTTGGATGTAGTAAAGACTGCTTAAGAGCTGGTTTTATGCCTTGGCATGCTCTTTCCCTTCAAGCTCCAGCATTAATAATTCAACAGCTCAGTAACTAGCAATTTAGCACTCAAGAGTATTGACGTCCGTTCTGTATGCAGAGGAATAATTAGATATGCCGCTAAGTAAACCTTGTTTACTGCTGGGAGAGAGAAAAGGAAGGAGAGCAAACAACTTGGAACAGACAAGGGTACCCTTATACACACAAAGCAGCAATATAGTATTTCACAATTTGCCCATCAGCCACATGAGTTTCCATTTTCACTTGTATTAGTTTGGGTATTAAATAAATTAGGTACTAGAGGTGGCTGCATGATTCATTGAATGAAATTGCATGATGCATGGTCATCCCGCCATCCAGCTGGACTAAGCCGGTTAAAAACAAAATCCTCCATGCATGAACCAAAAGTCATGAAAAACAGCCCGAGTGACAGTGAAAAAAATGTTTTGGTGTAACCCTTCATTGTGAACAAACAATATGACCATTCAGAAAGAAAATGCAGAGGTCTGCTTCAGAAAGTAAAGATTCAGATAGTCATACAGCATGGAAACAGGCCTTTGGGCCCAAGTAACCCACACTGACCAATATGCCCCATCTACACTAGTCCCACCTGCCTGCATTTGGCACGTATCCCTCTAAACCTAAACTATCCATGTACCTATCTAAATGCTTCTTAAACGATAATCAAAATATTTCAGGTTATTTCTAGGCATAACAAATTACTTTTTTTTTCTGCATGGAAAGGAAGGAAGTTTTGTTTTACTTTAGCAGCTATTAATATATTATAAGTAGATGCCACAAGCAGATTAAAATCATATACAGGATAATTGAATCGCTGACAGATACAATATAGAAGCAGGACTTTTGGCCCACCGTCTGTACCAGGGTCGGCAACCTTGTTCTGCATAGTAGCCAGGACGTATGTCTGTGAGCGGATGGCGGGCCACATCTATCACGTGTACACATGGATCCCGCCCCCATACCGCCCCGGATGGCAGGCATCAAATCACGTGTTCACAGAAGGCAGACAAAAATGCTGGAGAAACTCAGCGGGTGAGGCAGCATCATGCAATCCTTGCATGTCTCACCCGCTGAGTTTCTCCTGCATTTATGTCTACCTTCGATTTTTCCAGCATCAGCAGTCCTTTCTTAAACGTGTTCACAGAAGGTGCGCGGCCGTGCTGGCCGCTATGCGCAGGATGCGGTACAGCCAGATCTCGGTGCTCAGCCGCTGCTCAGGACGGCGCTGCCCGGGGCGCCTGGCTACTGCTCAGGGCGCTGCTGTACGGGGCGTCAGGCCACTGCTCGGGGCGCTCGGCGGTCCGCATGATTATGGGGGAAAAAATCCGCCGGCAGGCTGGATGATTTCAGGTTACGGGCCGCATTCGGCCCAGGGGCTGTAGATTGCCGACCCCTGGTCTATACTGATCATTGTATCACCTATTCACACTAGCACTGTTATCGAATTTTCTCATCCATTCATGTTACTCCCTAATTACCAAATATACTAGAGGAGCAAGATAGACCACTTGAAGAAAAAGCCATTGTACGGTCGTGGGCTCATGGGTAATTTTTTTCTCGCTATTTTGGGAATCTAAATATGAGGGGGTTTTTTTGGGTTTTTTTTTTAAATCAGCTTCTGTCATGGCGTCCACATCTACCAGCATAGCGAGCTGTTCTGCTATAGTGCTCGAATCGCCAATGTAAGCGATGGTATGTTAGCTTTCATAGCAAAAGGATTTGAGTATAGGAGCAGGGAGGTTCTACTGCAATTGTACAGGGTCTTTGGTGAGACCACACCTGGAGTATTGCGTACAGTTTTGGTCTCCAAATCTGAGGAAGGACATTATTGCCATAGAGGGAGTGCAGAGAAGGTTCACCAGACTGATTCCTGGGATGTCAGGACTGTCTTATGAAGAAAGACTGGATAGACTTGGTTTATACTCTCTAGAATTTAGGAGATTGAGAGGGGATCTTATAGAAACTTACAAAATTCTTAAGGGGTTGGACAGGCTAGATGCAGGAAGATTGCTCCCGATGTTGGGGAAGTCCAGGACAAGGGGTCACAGCTTAAGGATAAGGGGGAAATCCTTTAAAACCGAGATGAGAAGAACTTTTTTCACACAGAGAGTGGTGAATCTCTGGAACTCTCTGCCGCAGAGGGTAGTCGAGGCCAGTTCATTGGCTATATTTAAGAGGGAGTTAGATGTGGCCCTTGTGGCTAAGGGGATCAGAGGGTATGGAGAGAAGGCAGGTACGGGATACTGAGTTGGATGATCAGCCATGATCATATTGAATGGCGGTGCAGGCTCAAAGGGCCGAATGGCCTACTCCTGCACCTAAATTCTATGTTTCTATGTAAGCGGTTCGAGCACATTATAGCAGTCTTTCTTTAGGTTCCCCACTAAAGTCGAAAGATAAGAAAAAAGTTATCTTTCTGTCGTGTGGCCTGCCCGATCTCTTCCTATAGCTCAGATCGCGGAGCCGGGGGTCGCCAGAAGAATTGCTCCGATCGCTGGCCCGCGGACTATAACACCCTGAAGCCGCATTGTGCTGAGCTTCTAGTCGCGGGGGCAGCGTGCACTTTCCATCGCGGAGTCTGGGATTCCTCACCGGAGAAGAACTCCGACCGCCGGCCCGCAGCCTATAACATCATGAAGCCCCGGTCTCCGGCAGGAGGTGGCCGATTCTGGACCTCCAAGCCGCGGAGATCCCGAATCGGCTTGTATTTAAGCCAGTTTGAAATAGTGTTTAAAATACAGGATAAATGGTTAAATATACACAATGTACACAGATCAGTGGTGTTTCAAATACATGATAAATGGTATTAATGTGCACTGATCAATGGTGTTTAAAATACACGATAAATGGAGTTATAGGGAACAACGACATGCTACGAGGAGCACACATTAAAGTTTTAATTTCCTTCCCAATGTATGACTGTAACATATACAATTCTATTCTTATGATACTGACAATGGGTTATATTATATAAGGCATGTTTTGGTGCATGAGCAAGTTATTAGAAAGTCTTCTTTTATAGATTTAGACTTACCACAATAATAAAGGTAGACAAAAATGCTGGAGCATTTCTCCAGCATTTTTGTCTACCTTTGATTTTCGAGCATCTGCAGTTCCTCCTTAAACAATAATCAATGTATCAATTTTTACACTGCTGTACATTTTTGGTTTTGTTCTTGTTGTAAGGCATGCATGGTATTGTAAGCTCTTCTACATTTAAGATAAATTGACCTAGGAGGAAAAATTCATCTTCAATATACATGTCTCTCCCCATCCCTGAAAACAATTGCATTTAAGTGACATATCATCCATTCTGCAGTTATGTAGTTATAATCAGATTTGTTCTTATAAGTTAATTCTATACGATATTTTACTGTAATTTCGGATGTCGACAGTGGGTCGAGAATACTCGTTGACAAGATCTCCGACACGAACTACGGAGTACTTGTCAAAGAACTACCTTCTTTGTTTGGAACACACTGTATATCTCACACATAATAAATTTTGTAAATCTTACCATAAATGACAGAAATAAAATGTTATCCTTTATGAATTTAGATGTAGAATTATTTAAAATTGAGTGGATTGATGCAATATACTGCTAAACCACAAATGTTTAGTTATGAGGTATTCGCATTTAAAAACTCACTCAGTAGCTAGGGTGGCTGTGAGCGACCGCTGGGACCGGACAGCAGAACGGCAGCTAGGTGCTCGCTTGTGATCTGGGAACTGTAGCTGGTCCCGGAGGGTCCTGGCCGCTATGCAAAAAAGGCTGCGGACCCCTGAACTAAAACAAACCCTCGATCCTGTCCTGCCATCCTTTTTTCAAAATTTAGCAACTCAAATGGTTGTGCGAGTTCATTGCCGGGAAATACGGTAACTAATTTCCCTCAAATATATGTTAGATTTTCCTCAAATATATGTTCAATTAAAAACTAAACTATGGTAGCAATGCACAGCATTCATGTCTAAATCTTGCACTTCTGCATCAATGTAGATATGTATACACTATATTTTTTTACACTAATATAGAATGGAAAAATATCTTGGCATGTGTTCATTTATATTTTATTCACGATATTAGGATTTCAGAGAGAGAGGTTGATGAAAGAAAAAAAGGTTCAACAAAATTAGAGATCACAAGAAAGAAACTAGAGAAATATACATATGTGTGTGTTATATATTTATTTGTTTATTATATTTCTGTTCCCCCAACATGCGGGGGTGGGAGGCCTGCGGCTTCATACGCACACTATCCACCCCCCACACTTATAGGGGGGAGGGGGGGGTGGGGGGGGTGAGAGAGGGGGTAGGGGGAGATGGGGTGGGGGAGAGGGGAGGGAGGGGAGACCGCTGGGTCCCAGAGAGTAGAGGGGAGAGAGGAGCTGGGGAGAGAGGAGGTGGGGAGCAAGGAGGAGAGAGGAGGGGGGGAAGAGAGGAGGGGGGAGAGATGAGGGGAGATAGAGGAGGGGGAATGGGGCGAGGGAGGGAGAGGGGGGTGGGGGGGGGAGGGGAGGGGGGTGGAGGAGGGAGGGGCGGGGGTTGGAGGAGGGGCGAGGGGGTTGGAGGAGAGGAGAGGGGGGTTGGAGAGAGAGGGGGATTGAGGGGGGTAGAGTGGGGGGTGGAGGAGGGGGGGAGGGGGGGGGTAAGGGGGAAGAAGGGAGGGGAGGGATGGGGAAAAGAGAGTGGAGAGAAGGGGGGAGAGGGGGAAGGGGAGAGAGAGACAGGGGGGGAGAGAGAAAGGAGATGGGAGAGAGAGAGTAGAGAGGGGGAGAGAGAGAGAGTAGAGGGGGGGAGAGGGGAAGGAAGGGGGGAGAGGGGGAGAGGAGAGGGGGTGAGAGAGAGAGGGGAGGGAGGAGAGAGAGAGAGGGGGGAGACAGAGGAGGGGGAGAATGAGGGGGGGGGAGGAGGAGGGGAGGGGGAGAGAAGGGGGGTTGGAGGAAGAGAGAAGGGATGGAGGTGGAGGGGGAGAGAAGAGGAGGGGAGAAGTGGAGGGGAGAAATAAGGGGGGGAGAGATGAGGGGAGAGATGAGGAGGGGCGAGATGGAGGGGGAGAACTGGAAGGGATGAAGGAGAGAGGACGGTGGAGAGGGGGGAGGATAGGGGTAGAGGGGGAGGGGTAGGGGAGTTGGGTGGAGAGGGAGGGGGCGTAGAGGGAGGGAGTTGATAGGTAGGGGGGTAGGACAACTTGCTCTATTTGATTGTGCACGCGAGACCACGTGAAGGTTCCAATCTCCCACGCCTGTCCCATTGTGATGTCATATCATATGTAAATGAGATCCAATGAGATGGCACTGTGACTCATGCAGCAGCTTGATTTTTAATTTTTTGGATGTTTTTTACTAAAATAGCGGAGGAAAAACTCTACAGTAATATGTAAAAATGTCTCATTTATGGCAAACGGTGGAGGAGTAAATCCACAAACGGCTTAAACGAATTTTCGCAAAATAGAAATCGTTACAAACCAACCAACCATTTTAATAGTTTTAATAGTTACTAGACCAAATGCATACGCGCTGAGTCTGCTCCCCCAATGCGCTGTTGGTTGGGGAGGGGGGGGTTGCTGTGGCTTCACATTCACACTAACCACCTCCCACACATGAGGGGGGGGGGGGGGAGAGGGGGGGGGAAGGGGGGGGGGGGGGGGGGGGAAAGGGAGGGGGATGGGGGGGGGTAGGGAGAGAGAGACTGGGGGAGGGAGAGACAGTGAAAGATAGAGAGAGATAGACAGTCAGAGAGAGACATGGAGCAACGAAGAGAGAGACAGAAAGAGGAGGCAGAGAGGGAAAGAGAGAGGGAGAAAGAGAGAGAGGGAGGGGGGAGGGGGGGGGATGGGGTGGGGAGAGAGAGTCCATTCATGAAACAGGCGGTTGCCTGGGGGAGGGGAAGTTGCGGGGGGAGGGGGGAAGGCACCCACCTACACACACACACAACCACAGCACACGACACACACATCGAACAAAAACACCCCCCCTTGATATTATGTTAATATTATTCATTGGCTCCTTTTACCCCATCCCCACCCTATCTCGAGGGGCAAAAAGAGTGGGGCAGAGAGAGAGGGAGAGGGGGAGGGAGATGAGGGGAGAGAGGGGGGGAAAGGGAGATGAGTTACTTTTAAAAGTGGACAACTAAGGTCAGCATAGTTTGGATATCCTATAAGACAGGAAGAACCAAAGATCTTATAGCTATAAGATCTTTGGGAAGAAGAACTATTGTTCTTCAGATAAATGAGGCTGAGAATCCCACACCTGAACAATTTGACATGTTTCAGAATTGTCGGTGTCATTAGAGAGTGTTCTGCTGAAAAAGGAATGCACGGTTGAAGAAAATCTCACAGAGAATGTGCAGAAAATTGGTCCACTCTAGGTTAACACAAATTTTCGATTGCACATTTTATTTATACGGAAACAAATTTCTACCACATTCTGTCATCCTTTGGTTTCAACATTTTTGCTTCATCAGCAAAACTTGGAAATATGACACTAGTCATATCCCTTTATCCAAGTCATAAATAGGGACTGAAAATTGCCAAGTCGCTGGTGGTAATCTCTATGTATCCCACTTAAAAACCTCACCAAATCTCATCTCTCTGCTTTCTGCTTGTTGAACACTCCATAATAATAAGTTACTCTTAACTCAGTGAAGGCCCTGTCCCATAAGCATGCGACTCCACGCGGCAAGCGCGACTTAACGTCGTCGCTTGAATCGTACGGCCTCACGGGGCCTGTCCCACTTCGATCGCTGGAGCCGTATGGAGTTGTGCGGAGCTGGTCCCGACATCGCGCGGGTCTCTGAGAAACTGACCGTGTTCACAAATTCCGCGCGGCAACGGCCTGCCGGCCCGCAGCCGCCTCGACGACGTACGCACCGCCCTAACGGGCATACGCAGTGTCTCGACGCCGCACGCACGTCTTGACACCGCACGTCATCTCCGCGCGGCCTCCGCTTCTAGTTTAGTCGCGCTCACCACATGCAGTCACATGCTGGTGGGACCGGCCCTGTACGGGGATCACTCGACTTCCACGCGGGCCCCGGTTCCGGTTTGGTCGCGCTTGCCGCATGCAGGTCGCATGCTCGTGGGACAGGCCCTTTCAGTTGTTTCTTCAATACTTCACGTTGCATCTTATCTGATGCCTTTTGGAATTCAATTCTTAAAAAACGTTTAATAAATTTGTAAAAACATTGTTTCTCCTTTCATAAAGTCATGACTTAGCTATGCATTTGAGTGTTTTCCATTCTCCTAGAATAATGAATTCTGTGAATTGTTGCAGTTGATGTTAGACTGAGCAAAAATGGCCAGAGTGTATTTGTTGCAGATGGCAAGTCATTTGGGACGAATTTGGAAGCCCCATACTTACTGACCAAATGCCGCCAGAGATTGCCCGAGCTCCTCACTGATGTTGAGCATTTTGTGAAGTCCAGTGGTAGACCATGGGAATGTTCCTGCTGAATCCTTGTCAGCATAGACCAGTGCCCAAACAGTGAGCCATAAAATCATAAGACATAGCAACACAAATTAAGCCATTTGGCTCATCAGGCCTGCTCCGCCATTCGTTCATGGCTGATCTATTTTTCCCTCTCAATCCCACTCTCCTTCCTTTTCCCCAACCTTTGACTCCCTTAATAATCAAGGACCTATCAATGTTCGCTTGAAAAATACTCAATGACTTGGTCTCCAGTGCCGTTTGTGGCAAGAATGGGTTTTAGGAAGACCAAGTTGAGGTTGTCCCCCAAGGTAATATTCCACCACTGACCCATAGCCCCCAACTGTGCAGGCGTGGCTGAAGGGTTCCCGTTGTGACGCCAAAGATCCCCATTGTGACGCGACTCATGGCAACCCTCCCCCACCTGCGTCTCCCCATCCCTCTTCCTACCCCTATCCTCCTCTGTTCCACCTCATCCCCAGCACTCCCTCCCCCTCCTCTTCATCCTCCCTCTTCTTTCCACTCTCCTCATCCCTTCCTTCACTCCCTCCCTCACCTCTCCCTCCCTCTCCTTTCCACTAACCTCAGTCCCTTTCTCCCTCCATAACCCCTCGCCCCTCCCTACCCCCCTCCTCCCTCTATCTCCCTGCTCCCCTGCTCCCCCACACCTCACCTCCCCTATCCCACTCCCCCACTTTCCCTCCTCGCCTCCCACACTGCCCTCCTGTCCCTCTATCCCCCTCCCTACCTCCCCCACTCCCCCCTCCTCCCCTCTATTCCCCTGCTCTCCCAGTCCTTACCTCCCCCCTATCCCACCCCCACAATGAAAATCGCAATGTTCTTTTTAAATGAATCCTCCCCCCTATCCCACCCACCACAATGAAAATCGTGTTTAAAAAATAAGAAATTCTCAATGAAAATCACGTTTTTTCTTAAAAATAACCTAAACAATGTTAGCTGTTAATAAAAAGGGAAGAATTTGATTAAAACAGTTTTTTTGAAAATCATGATTTTTATGTAAATATGATTTGGGGATCCCATTGTGATGTCATTGTCATGACTGGCGGGCATGGCAAGTGGAAAAATGGTTTGAAAGGTGATTTTTGTAAAGTTTAAAATGTGATTAACTTGTAAATTATAACATCAATCTGAACAAAACTTGGTACTGCACATCCCAGGGCAATGTTGAGCAAGGTGGGCTAAAAAGTGTAGTGCTATCATGAATGTACTGTTTTGGCGGGGTTTCGTGATCTCACGCACACATACAAACAAGATGAGAGTTTTAGTAATATATGGATACTGGATATTGTTTTAATTTCAACATTATTTCCATTATTTAAATTTACTTTAATGTTTTTGAAATTTACTTTAATGTTTTTAAGATTTACTTTTTTAAATAATAACAATTTGATTTTCATAATTTTTAACATTTTCATTGCTTAATTGATGTTTAACAAAGACATTGAAAACCATACAAAATCATTAATTGCATTGAAAGCCGTATTGTTTCTAAGATTATTTTGGCCTAATCAGCTGATGGCATCACCACACAAGAACCTTGCACTTTAGGGATTTTATTCTGAGCCTGGTTGTTACTGATTCACAGGTCAACAAGAGCCGATGTTGTAACTAAATTCACATCTAAATTCAAATAATTCAATAATTCCATACCTCAGCAGACATCTCCAAATTCCTGCACGCCTACTTTGTGGATCCCGGAACTGCTCAGCTCTATTTCTCTGACCATGCTGCTGTCCATTCTTGCTAGATTGGTAAGATATCTCTGGATCAGTACCAGTGCCCATGTTTCCTCTGAAACGGGGAAATTAGATCAAGGGACCAATGATCCTACATACAGCAAAGATAGACACAAAAAGCTGGAGTAACTCAGCGGGACAAGCAGCATCTCTGGAGAGAAGGAATAAGTGACATTTCGCGTTGAGATCTTTCTTCACACTAGTCAGGGGAAAGGGAAACGAGAGATATAGACGATGATGTGGCGAGATATAAAACAATTAATTAACGATATGTAAAAAAGTAACAATGATAAAGGAAACAGGCCTGAGATGCTCTCCAGAGATGCTGCCTGTCCTGCTTTTTGTGTCTATCTCATTTTAAACCAGCACCTGCAGTTACATAGAAACATAGATAGAAACATAGAAAATAGCTGCAGGAGGAGGCCATTCGGCCCTTCGAGCCAGCACCGCCATTCATTGTGATCATGACTGATCGTCCCCTATCAATAACCTGTGCCTGCCTTCTCCCCATATCCCTTGACTCCACTAGCCCCTAGAGCTCTGCCTAACTCTCTCTTAAATCCATCCAGTGATTGGACCTCCACTGCCCTCTGTGGCAGGGAATTCCATAAATTCACAACTCTCTGGGTGAAAACGTTTTTTTCTCACCTCAGTCTTCAATGACCTCCCAGTTATTCTAAGATTGTGGCCTCTGGTTCTGGACTCGCCCAACATTGGGAACATTTTTCCTGCATCTAGCTTGTCCAATTCTTTTATAATTTTATATGTTTCTATAAGACCTCCCCTCATCCTAAACTCCAGTGAATCGAAGCCTAGTCTTTTCAATCTTTCCTCATATAACAGTCCCGCCATCCCAGGGATCAATCTCGTGAACCCACGCTGCACTGCCTCAATCACAAGGATGTCTTTCCTCAAATTAGGTGACCAAAACTGTACACAATACTCCAGATGTGGTCTCACCAGAGCCCCATACAACTGCAGAAGAACCTCTTTACTCCTATACTGAAATCCTCTTGTTATGAAGTTCCTTCCTACAGATCCTTGATTCAGTAATTAACATTATGAGGCATGTGCAAGGTGACTTGGGGTCATGTCTCAGTTTCATAAGATCCTATTTAATGGCCGAGTTACTTTATATGGTTAGAAAAAAAAAGGATGTGTGTGTAAAACACGGTGGTATGCGAGTATCAAAGCCCCCAAAAATAAAGAAATATGTATTTCCTTCATTTATTCTCAATATCCAGACCCAGGGATGGCCCAGATTGAAGGTGCTCCCATATTGGTGTCGGCTGGGTTTTCACCTTTGCGAAGTTCAGTCAAGCCATTTACCTTAGGTTGTCAATACTTAACTTAGATTTACTATGGAATAAAAAGAAGTTGATAGCTTCTATATTGCCGGAGGAAGCATTTTATACTGCACATCTTGGGAATAGAACTATGATAGGTTACTAATTGCCGCATGTGATTTTGTTTAAGTGCTAGCTGGAACAAACACCTTTCTAAATGATTTCCTTTCTTTTAATAACAGATTGTAGGAGGATGTGATGGTTTTTTTTTACTGAATTGTTCCAAAGAGCAGAATGCACAAAGACTGTAAATATGCATACAATCTGTCCACATGCATATAAATCATTCTTTCTTTAACACAGTAAAGAAGAGCTCTGGGTGAATTTAATGCCTAATTCATTGTTGGCTTGATGAGCAGATTTTACAATGAGGCTGATTTTAATTGGCTATTTCTTGCTCCAAATTTTAAAAAACCAATAATATTTGGAAAGTTTCTCTGACAGTATTTAAACAAAAGTACATTCAAAATAGGTGAGGCTATTTTAATATAAAATTGGGGCTTCACATCATAAATAAGCATGAGGGTAGAGTGATGTCAGACATGCAACTCTTGTTTCGCTTCAGTTGCTTAACGTGGTCCTTAAATTAACTGCTGTAGTCGGTCAACAAAAGGTAAGGCATAGGGTTTGGCCAAGAGAAAAATCGATGACCCTCTGTCCATCTAGGTCGTCATGTCACGCCATTCACATCATGCTCCCCCAAGGATCAATAACCCTCGCCACCCACCCGTCTCTCACACACACTTCTCGTCGCCCGAGTCAGAAATACAATGTGGGGTATTTTCACAACCACAAATGGAACATCACCAGATATTAAAAAAAACATGATTCATGGATATAAAAATGAAACATTCATTGCTCTATCTCTCGGAAAAAAATAACTATAATGAGCAACCTGTTCTGCTAAAAGCTAACCAATTTTAAGTCTTTCAAATCTCACTCAACCACACCCAAGGCCAAGCTGCTGAAGGAGGTAGTTGAGGCAGCAGGTACTATTGCAACGTTTAAGAAACATTTAGACAGGTACATGGATAGCACAGATTTAGAGGGATATGGGACAAATGCTGGCAGGTGGGACTAGAGTAGATGGGAAATGTTAACCAGTGTCGGCATGTTGGGCCGAAGGGCCTGTTTCCACACTGTAAGACTTAGGGTAGCATTGTGGCGCAGGGATAGAGTTCCTGTCTCACAGTGTTTGCAACGCCGAAGACCCGGGTTCGATCCTGACTACGGGTGCGATCCTGACTACGGAGACTGCTTGTCTCTACGGAGTTTTACATTTGCCCCTTGAGCGCGTGGGTTTTCTCCAAGATCTTCGGTTTCCTCCCACACTCCAAAGACATACAGGTTTGTAGGTTAATTGGCTTGGCTTGTGTAATTTGTCCCTGGTGTGTAGGATAGTGTTAATGTGCAGGAATCGCTTGTTAAAAATGAACAGTTTTTCTGCAGTTTTTTTCCAATTATCATATAGAAACAGAAACATAGCAAATAGATGCAGAAGTAGGCCATTCGGCCCTTCGAGCCTGCACCGCCATTCAATATGATCATGGCTGATCATCCAACTCAGTATCCTGTACCCGCCTTCTCTCCATACCCCCTGATCCCTTTAGCCACAAGGGCCACATCTAACTCCCTCTTAAATATAGCCAATGAACTGGCCTCAACTATCTTCTGTGGCAGAGAATTCCACAGATTCACCACTCTCTGTGTGAAAAATGTTTTTCTCATCTCGGTCCTAAAAGACTTCCCCCTTATCCTTAAACAGTGACCCCTTGTTCTGGACTTTCCCAACATCAGGAACAATCTTCCTGCAACTAGCCTGTCCAAACCCTTAAGAATTTTGTACGTTTCTTTAAGATCCCCCCTCGATCTTCTAAATTCTAGCGAGTACAAGCTGAGTCTATCCAGTCTTTCTTCTTATGAAAGTCCTGACATCCCAGGAATCAGTCTGGTGAACCTTCTCTTCACACCCACTCCCATTCATTATTTCCTTCGGTTATTTTGGCTTCTGAAAATGATGTTGAACATATGAAATATTGTGCGTTTTAGTTTTTGGTTTCAACCTTGCCCATTGCTGTAAGAATTCTTCAGTTTGATTGTTTGGAAAGCACCGTTACAGTTCACAGTGCCCATACAGATTACGGATCCATGTAGATGGTTTATATTTGGTGGGATGTTGCGTGTGGACTATTGTATGGTAAAGCTCCGTGGGTAGCTGGGACTGAATGAATGTCAATGCCCATTGGTTCCTCGCTGACTGCAAAAAACCTAGGCCATGAATCTTCTTTATGTTTTCGGAACATCAAATAAAAAGCCATATGAAAGCGTGAATGACGATGTAAAATATGGTCTGCCAACAGCTGTTTCCTGCCCACGCACACCAGTCATGGAACTAATAAAATATAATGCATGTCATCACATTAGCAACAAAAATTTTGCTTGCTTCTTTACATTGTACCGTATATGGCTTTTATAACCTTGGCTTTCAGAAATGACAACTAAGGAATAATTGGCTTTCAAAGTGATTTATGCTATAGATTAAATGCCAGCTGTATAAAGTTTTTGTTTAAATCACTGTCCACCTGCAGACAAAAATGGAGAAGGTTTTGACAACAATTTAAACAGTTACTTTGCAACAAATTTAACAGAGTACAAAAATTAAAAATAACTTGCGTCCTTAGCCTGGTGTTTCATGTGTATCATGAATGATTTCAGTCTCAGGCACGGAAATCGCTATCAAAATATGGAGGGGGCCGGGGGACAGGGGGGACACAATTTCTTGGCAGCCGTGCGTGCATGCGCACATTCACACACACACGCGCGCGCGAGGCTTCGGAGGCACAATCCAACGCTAAATGTCTCGCTGGGTTAACCTACAACCCAGCCTGGACTGACGGGACACCGGCGCTACTTCTTCGCGCTGGCTGTAAACCTGGGACATATTTCCCACAAGTCCAGTCAGGGCTGTAGGTTAACCTGGCGGGACAGGCAGAGTTGAGCTGGGTTTTGCGCTGCTTCTCTGCGCTGGCTGTGGGCCTGGGGGCACCGCTCCCATCTGACCCCCAACCGCTCTGGCCATGCCCGGGTGTGGGGGGGGGGGGCACTCGGGTTGGGATGGGACAGCGCCAGAGAGCCGGGAACGATCCTGGCTGCAGATAAGGCGCAGGTCTGTGCCAAGAGTGTTTTGGCACCTCTCCCTCCTCCAATCACCGCACTCTATCCTCAGTCCCAATACTCCCCCTACTTCTGCCTCTGAATGACACCTCCCTCCTCCAATGATCGTGCTGAATTATCATGTCCCGCCCCCATCGCCTGCTGACGACTCTCTCTCATCCAATCGGCGCCCTCGATCAGTAGTCCCACCCCCACTCTCGCAGAAAGCGGAGATTTCACCGGGTTTTAAAATCCGGATGACAAAAACTTGGGGGGGATGTCCCCCACCTCTCAAAACAGAGGGGGAACGTGTCCCCCCTGGCCTCCCCGGGATTTCCGCTCCTGTTCAGTCTCATTTTGGATGCTGAGATAGCAAAGATATACAATGCTAGCTCTCTAGGTGTTATAGTAAACTCTCCACTTCTGTTGCTCTTTCATTAAATAAATTAATTTGGATTTTCTTACGATAGATCCAAGTGTTCAATGTCACGGGTTTAACAACTGTGAACACTGAGCATGGAAGTCAAATATGCATTGACTTCCTGAAGGGGGATCTGACATTATTTAACTACATGCAAGATACTGACTGAGATTCAGTCATAATCCCATCAATGATTGCAATGATTCACACCATTGGCTTCTCAACCGAGCACATGCACTATCTGAACCTAGAGTTCTCATATTGTGCAGGATTTACCTGCATCGGATTAAGTTCTAGAAACATTGAGCTATATAGCCCACAGGTTATTGGCATGACAGCTCAGTCACTCAAGCCCGATGTGCTGGCAGCTCACTCACGGCTGGTGGGCGAGCAGTTGACTCACGGCTATTCCTTGAAATTCCATTTCAAGCTCGGCGTATGGCCACCAAATTCAATTGCAGTTTCATACCACTTCAAGCAGGGTGCAAGGCCACTGAATTCAAGTGCAGTTTCATACCAATTCAAGCAGGGTGCAGGGCCACCAAACTCAAGTGTAGTTTCCTACCACTTCAAGCAGGGTGCAAGGCCACCAAATGCTAGTGCTGTTTAATGCCATTTCAAGCAGGGTGCAAGGCCACCACATTCAAATGCAGTTTCATACTATTTCAACCAGGGTGAAACCACCATAAAACCACACAAAATACAACATAAGCACCACGCTCACAGTTCAGTAGACATTCAGTGTGTTCAGTTGATTCACAGCTCAGACAGTCATGACCTCTTCCTCCCCCATCTTGCAGAGACTAAGCCACACCCACACTTCTGGGTTTTATAACCCCTCCCCCTTCCGCCAGAAAGGGCGTGGTCATGGCGTGATTGACAGGAGAGATTCTCAACATTTTTTAAAATACTAATAAAACTTTTATTTTTCATTGATGGGAAGAATCCTCTGCACCTGATGAGCGGAGGGGGACTGAGTAAGATGGTTAAAAATCACAGCCGTAAGTGATAGCGTTTTATCTAAAATCAATATAAAGTGCAAACAGGAACTTGTCAAGTTTACACCAACAGCCATTTGCAGTGCAGCATTTCAAAGCAGTTACCACCACCAACAGCCATTTGCAGTGCAGCATTTTAAATCAGTTACCAGCACCAGCAGCCATTTGCAGTGCAGCATTTCAAAGCAGTTACCACCACGAACAGCCAATTGCAGTACAGCATTTCAAAGCAACCAATACCAACCTACATCTTGCGGAGACTGAGTGAGGCGCAACACTTCCGGGTTTTATAGTCCCTCCACCTCCCACCAGCAGGGGCAGCAGAGAGAATGTCAATATCAAAATCTTCTTGTCCTGCGCTGCGGAGGGGGACTCTGAGTAAGATGGCCAAAAATAACAGCCGTAAGTGGCAGCGTTTGAAGCATGAAACAGAAAAACAGGAAGTGGTCAAGATCTTACTTTTAGTAATATATAGATGGCAGCACAGTGGTGCAGTGGTAGAGTTGTTACCTTATAGTGCCAGATACCCAGTTTCGATCCTGACTACAGGTGCTGTTTGTACGGAGTTTGCACGTTCTCCCTGTGACCACGTGGGTTTTCTCTGGGTGTTCTGGTTTCCTGCCACGCTCCAAATGCAAGTAGTAGGTTAATTGGCTTCTGTAAAGTGTCCCTAGTGTGTAGGATAGGACATGTGTATGTACGCTCACTAGTCGGCACGGACTCAATGGGCCGAAGGACCTGTTTTCACTCTGTATCTCTAAAAAAAAAGTAAAAAATTAGTTGCTTAAACATTCCTTGAAATTGTAGGTCTCCAATGATAAGAGATTGATGTCCAACACCTGAATTTCGTAAGCATACATTCGTGATCATCTGTTGTGATGTAAGTCAACCTGACAAATTAACAGAAACATGAAGAAAATGGATGTACATCAGTAATTGCTTCTCTCCATCACTCCAAACACGAATTTCATCCAAAATCGGCTGGCTTGAGGCAGCTGAGCAATAGGACATGTTATTCCCTAACCGACATCATTTCTGTGAAGACAGAAAGAAGAGACTTCAAGTGCAGCCATCTCAGCCAAAACAAAACACAACACTGGAAGGACTCAGTAGGTAATGCAGCATCTGTGGAGGCATAAGGTGTGGGTTGAATTTTGGGTTGAGATCCTGAATGAGGACTGGGAGGGAACTCTCTCAGTATACAGCAGCTTGGAGGTGTGGAATAGAAGCTTGTAGGTTATAAGTGATAGCCAAATGAGGAGGGGTTGATGGGCAATTAGAATCAAGTGGTGGAAAGGTTGGGGAACGATGAACAAAAGGAGGACTGAGCGAGAATGACAGGTGAGTATGTGAGGGATGAGAGAACTGGTGGTTACCTGAATTTTAAAATTCAGGTTAGAATTGTAAAATTACATGTTCAATGTTAAAATTCAATTCAATGATCAACATAAATTGCCTTTATGTAACATGTTGTGAGTACTCCATTTAAAGACTAGAAGAACCATCGCTTAATAATGCAATGTATTTGGAGCAGGCTACTTGCGTGGAAAATAGTGCAAATTCAAGTTAAAAAAAAAAACAGGAGAAATCTTAGCATGTTTGCCTGAGGGTTTTTTAGTGCAGTACCTAATTATAATATTACTTCTAGGATTGCTGTTGATTTTCACAGTGGAAATTTGGAAGTTTCATTGTGGATTCAGGATTGATAAGACGGTGTCTTACTTCTATGATGCATTGCTTGTTGCACTGTTAGGACAGAAACAGAGACACAGAGAAGGATGTATGCCTTCAGAAATATGAGGAAGAAATCGACGGCAGCAACAATGGAACTGCGGCTAAGTGTGGTTCGGGCGATCAGTGGCAGGAGTAGTGTACTGGATTCAGTGCAGGAAACATTTTAATGATCTAGCAAATTCAAGAAAGGCAAACGCAAGAACACATTCAAGTAAATCCCGCTGTGTGCATCACCTTACTCCATACCAGCTCACTATGTCTATTGCATCAGATAATCACATCAACTCTGTAACCTTGGAACTGTATCCATTTTTCTCCGTATTGTCCCATATCTCAGTTAATGCAAATGGATACCGTACTTCACCAGTTAGCGCTATATAGAATATTAATTGAGAAGCAGTAGAAAATCTACAATATATTGGCAAGCCTTTCATACCCAAGGCCCATTATGCTCAATCATGCATACAGTATATTTGTTGTAACAGAGAATGGTTCTTTCTTTGATAGATTAGCCAGCTCTATGAAATATCGGGAACATATGATTCCAGGCAAGTCTTCACTTTGATGCCAATGCACCTGCATTCTAATGACAGTTATGTTGCATTTGATCACAGAATGACATGATGATCTGCAGCAAGTTGGTCTCCAGCAGAGTGATAATGGTGAAATGTTAGTATCTCATGAAAGAACAATGAGGAAAGGAAAGTGGGAACTCTATTCTGTTCTACTTCTCACCTGTTGCCCAACTATTTGTTGCCCGGCAATATTGACCACACCAATAATGGGATCTCCTAATCTTTATTGGATTCATCTCATACTCACGTCTTGTTGATTCTGCAGCTTCAATTCTCATCAACATGTAATATCAATTTTGCTGGAGACTCGCCTGAGCAAATATGGAAAGGCTGGGCTGTTTCAGCAGTTCAGGCATCATCGGCGGAAAAATAAGTGGATTTAATTAACTTAATTTCTGCTGTACGAGGTTAGAAATCTATTATTAAGTACAGAGGGAAGAAAAGTGAATGGGAGGCCAATACAGAAAGGAAGGAATGTGTTATAGAAGAAAGTTAATGTCAAAAGGATAAGAATGCACCAACATCAAGGTTGCAGGTGGCAAATTAGAAACCTTTTACTTTAGAGAAGAGCCAAAGCATTAATTGTATTTTCTCTTCTTTACCAGTCTTTACCAAAATGCTGCTTGACTTATGGGTATTAGCTGCAAGGAGAGGTGGGACAGACTTGGATTATTTTCGCCAGAATGTCGGTGGACGAGGAGAGTTCTGACGGGTATATAAAATTATGAAAGGCATAGGGTAGACAGTCAAAATCTTTTTCCTAGAGTGGAAATATCAAAGAATAGAGGGCATAGCTTTATGAGGGAAGAGGGGAAAATGTAAAGGAGATGTGCAGGACAAATGTCTTACATAAGAAAATGGTGGATGCTTGGAACGTGCTGTCACGGATGGTCATAGAGTCATACAGAGTGGAAACATGCCCTTTGGCCCAACTTGCCCACACCGGCCCACATGTATATCCCAGCTACACCAGTCACCTGTCTGCGTTTGGCGCATATCCCTCCAAATATGTCCTATCCATTAACGTCCTATCCATTAACCTACCTCAACTACTAGCTTTACCTTTCACTAAAGGTTATTTCCTTATCTTGTATCTGTATGCTGTGAATGGCTCGATTGAAATCATGTATTGTCTTTCCGCTGGCATGCAACAAATGCTTTTCACTTTACTTCGGTATACCTGACAATAAACTAAACTGAACTGAACTGGACCTCTGGCAACTCAGTCCATGCACCCACCACCCTTTTTGTGGAAAAGCTACCCCTCAGATTCCTGTTAAATGTTTTCCCCCTCAACTTAAACCTATGTCCACTGGTCCTCGATTCATCTACTCTGGGCAAGAGATGCTGTGCATCTACCCGATTTACACATCTCATGAGTTTATACACCTCTTCCTTAACCTCCTGCGTTCCAAGGAATCCCAGCCTATTCAACCTCTGCCTATTGCTCAAACCCTCTAGTCCTGGCAGCATCCTTGTAAATCTTCTCTGCACCCTTTCCAGCTTGACAACATCTTTTTTATAACATGGTGCCCAGAACTGAACACAATACTCTAAATGCAGCCTCACCAACATCTTATATAACTGCAACATGACCTCCCAACTTCTATACTCAATACTCTGACCGACGAAAGCCAATTTGCTAAAACCCTTTGTGACCACTCTATCTACCTGCGACTATATAACTTCAAGGAAATATGTACCTACACTCCTATATCCCTCTGCTCTACAACACTACCCAAGAGGCCTACTATTCACAGTGTAGGTCCTGCCCTTGTTAGACTTCCAAAAATGCAGCAACTCACATTTCTCGGTATTAAATTCCATCAATCATTCCTCAGCCCACCTGGCTAACTGATCAAGATCCTACTGCAATTTTTCACAACCATCTGCACTGTCTGCAATACTGCCCACTTTTGTATCATCTGCAAAGTTACTATCCTTGCCATGTATGTTCTCATCCAAATCATTGATATAGATGTCAAGCAGTAAATGGACTGGCACTGAACCCTGAGGCACGGAGGCACAGTGGTGCAGTGGTAGAGTTGCTGCCTTACAGCACTTACGGTGCCAGAAAACTGGATTTGATCACAACTACGGGTGCTGTCTGTATGTAGTTTGCACATTCTCCCAGTGACCACGTGGGTTTACTCAAGATCTTCAGTTTCCTTCCACACTCCAAAGACGTCCAGGTTTGTCGGTTAATTGGCTTGGGTATTAATGTAAATTATCACTAGTGTGTGTAGGATGGTGTTAATGTGCGGAGATTGCTGGTCGGTGTGAACTCAGTTGGCCAAAGGGCCTGCTTCCACACTGTACCACCATACTAAAATAAACACACCACTAGTCACAGGCCTCTAGTCTGAGAAGCAACCTTCAACCATCACACTCTGTTTACCTTCCAAGGAGCCAATTTTCTATCCATGCAACTATCTCTCCTTGGATCCCATGCGATCTAACCTTCCAGACCAGCCTACCATGTGGAACCTTGTTGAATGCTTTACTGTATGGGCATGGAGACAAATACGGTGGTAGTACTTAAGAAGCTCTTTGATAGGCATAGAAACATAGACAATAGGTGCAGGCGTAGGCCATTCGGCCCTTCGAGCCTGCACCGCCATTCAATATGATCATGGCTGATCATCCAACTCAGTATCCCGTACCTGCCTTCTCTCCATACCCCCTGATCCCCTTAGCCACAAGGGCCACATCTAACTCCCTCTTAAATATAGCCAATGAACTGGCCTCAACTACCGTCTGTGGCAGAGAGTTCCAGAGATTCACCACTCTCTGTGTGAAAAAAGTTCTTCTCATCTCGGTTTTAAAGGATTTCCCCCTTATCCTTAAGCTGTGACCCCTTGTCCTGGACTTCCCTAACATCGGGAACAATCTTCCTGCATCTAGCCTGTCCAACCCCTTAAGAATTTTATAAGTTTCTATAAGATCCCCTCTCAATCTCCTAAATTCTAGAGAGTATAAACCAAGTCTATCCAGTCTTTCTTCATAAGACAACCCTGACATCCCAGGAATCAGTCTGGTGAACCGTCTCTGCACTCCCTCTATGGCAATAATGTCCTTCCTCAGATTTGGAGACCAAAACTGTACGCAATACTCGAGGTGTGGTCTCACCAAGACCCTGTACAACTGCAGTAGAACCTCCCTGCTCCTATACTCAAATCCTTTTGCAATGAAAGCTAACATACCATTTGCTTTCTTTACTGCCTGCTGCACCTGCATGCCTACCTTCAATGACTGGTGTACCATGACACCCAGGTCTCGCTGCATCTCCCCCTTTCCCAATCGGCCACCATTTAGATAATAGTCTGCTTTCCCGTTTTTGCCACCAAAATGGATAACCTCACATTTATCCACATTATACTGCATCTGCCAAACATTTGCCCACTCACCCAGCCTATCCAAGTCACCTTGCAGTCTCCTAGCATCCTCCTCACAGCTAACACTGCCCCCCAGCTTAGTGTCATCCGCAAACTTGGAGATATTGCCTTCAATTCCCTCATCCAGATCATTAATAGGCACATATGGATATACAGAGCATAGAGGGATATGGATCCTGTGCAGGCTGATGAGATTAGTTTATCTTGGCCTCATGTTCGGCACAAACATTGTGGGCTGAAGGACCCATCCCTGTGTTGCAATGTATCATGTCCTATGTTTTCTATGTTCTTCATAATGGACAATCTGCTGCACACTCCAATTTGTTTCTGGATAGAGATATTTACCATTCAATAAATTGAATTAGCACATTTTTGATATGTCTAAGTAGTTATGGCTGAATATCTACCATGTCAACAGCAGGATTTTTAGCACATTTCTTATTTCCTGCTTTCTTATTTATTACAAGCAAATAAGCACCGCATGCTTTTTTCTGATGAAAGGAAATGAAAGGGAAGGTTAATTGGAGAATCGTTTCAATTTGGAAATGCACAAACATATGGAGCACCCCATAGTTCACTGAAAAATTGACATTTGCTTGGAATGTCAGTGCTTGGCAAAAGTATGTATTTTATCAGTGTGGCTGTTAATTCAACCCTAGGCAATGTCAAGTTCAATCTAACATCTAAAAATAAAAGTGTCAGAGAAGGCTCAATTTTGCCATGTGAATTTGTCATCCATTTACGTGCTTGTCTACTGTTGGTTGAAATTTCTATCATAGATTTACAACGGTTATTGTGCAATCTTTTGAAGAACAGCACCAGCTCGTGCACTGGGTCCCATATGCCTGACTGCAATTATGCCACCAACTTCCTGCTTGCAATTGACTGTAATGGAGCCAGGAAATAGACTTTGATCAGGATTGTCTGTGTGAGTTGAGAGTCTTTTATTCATTCTTGTTTTCATGTCAAGGTCGAAAAGCTGCAGGTGCTGGAAATTTGAAACAAAACCCAGAAAATGATGGAAATACTCAGCGGATTAAGCAGCATCTGTGAAAAGTGGAAGTTAATGTTTCAAGAATATTCGCTCTGTTTCTCTTCCCAGACCTGTTAACTATTGACTGAGCTGTTAACTGTTTCCAATCTTGATGTGGTTCTTTTCCCTTCTTATATAAATAGCCATTTTGGTCGATTAAGTGGACTTATAAAGAACAAAATTACGTTAGTTTTAGATTTTTACAATCTTCAATCAATTTGCCAGATCATTGATAATTTATATGTGTTAATCCAGATTGAATAAAGCACCACCAATCATAGAAATACTTAACAACTCAGGCAACACGTGCATCAATGGTCACTTGTTCAATGGTACTTTAAGGTCACATGTGTCTAGGAACAGTGAAACTTTCATTGCATACAGTTCAGTAACAATTTTACTATACATTAGGCACAATCGTACTTAAGTACACGAGTATATGAAAGTGGACTACATTGAGGCAGTATACACCTGTTACCACTTTTCCAGCACCATTTTATACACTTTAAGTACAGAGTTTTAAAATGTTGGTCTTAACTTGGCCATGAGGCCTGTTGTCCTGGTGGTGGCACTGGGTTAGAGTTGCTGGGATTGGCCTGGCCAGGCGATGCTGTCTGTGTCCTCCATGGCTGTTTTGCCGCTCTGAGCCGCTGCAGGTCACATGCCATTGTAATGGTTATATTTACAAAATGTCAATTCTGCTGCTCTCTTCATAGATGCTGCCGACTTACTTCGCCTTACCTGTTTTAGTGCAGATTTCTGGCATCTGCACTATTTTGCTATTGAACGAAAATCCTGTGACGGATATATTCCTGTAACTGATGAACAAGATGATTTAGAATGCATTAATTAATAAATCTGCTAATAATTCCACACCTAGATAACACAGGGTTAAATAAGATCTAGCCATAGCTATACTGGGGATAAAAGATATCCAAGTTATCTTTGTAATATTTCTTTACATCAATAATCGCTGAGAACAAATTTGTGATTGGGTGGCTTTATACATAGCACGCAGTGTTCGGTCACTCCAGCAGCAACACAATGGATTGAATGTGCTCTCTGCTGCTAAGATTCTGCGAGTTATCCCATGGACTCTGTGTAGGACAATCCATCAAATTCATAGGAACACGAAGATCCAAAAATCGTGAATAATTTTCCCGTTCTCCTGCTCAACTCTTCCTGAGGGAAACAATAATGATGGTTTAAAAGGGAAATATGTTAGATATGGTGGCACAAGGTATGTAATCCTTTGTTTATTTTCCCCAGTTATCCACCCAATGTAATGGGAAAACCCTTGAGAAGTTGAGGTCCTGGGTATGAGCATATTAGTGGCAGGAGGTGGACACTTAAAGCTGGAGTAACTCAGTGGGACAGGCAGCATCTCTGGAGAGAGGGAATGGGTGACATTTCAGGTTGAGACCCTTCTTCAGACTCTCTTAGTGGCAGGTGAGGCATGTTTGCAGAGTTATGTGGAAAGTGCAGTGGTCTGACACAAATTGGATAGTGAGGGCAGGCATAATGGGTTAAATGGCCTTACTCCATTATAAAAATACTCAGCTGTGCAGAGAGGACATTGCCTAATTTTCATCAGTCTAATGCAGTCCTCCCATCCCAAGAATCAATCTTGGGAACATTAATTGTGCCCCTTCTAAGGGAAGTCTATCCCTCATTAGTTAAGGAGACCAAACACTACCCCTCCAGAGCCCTGGGCAAATGCAGCAAAACTTCTATTGCGCTGCAATCCCTTTGCAATAAAGGAAAAAAAAACATTTGGCTTCCTAATTTCGTGTGTGTCTCAGGATATTGAACATTTGCAATTAAAAAAAAGGGATGCATGCTGGGAAGGTTTTCACAGCTTATAAAAGAATGAGAGACATATGCCAGCTCTAATATCTGCAATGCAAACAATCATCCCCCATTGCTCACAAATGGTCATTCCTCACTGGAGCCTAAACAGTGCATGTGGACACACCATTAGCTCACTGGTCGCTGCAAAGTTTAACTTAACTCTGACCTCATTTGTTATCCTCTTTTTATTCCAAGTTAATTGGGAAGCACTAAGCAGCAGGAGCCGTGCTTGACTCTTCCCCTCACTAACCCCGACAGAGTTTAGTTAATTCAGCTTCAGTTTCAGATCAAATCTGCGACCTTCCGGGTTTGTACAGGTCAGCATTGCAACAAACTGTGTGTTTGCATTGAATCAAGCTCTTGCGAATACTACGATTGCCTTCAAAACCTTTGGTTTAATGATTTGGAATACTAAGTCTGGTTTCTTCCAACTTGCTACTGTTTCACAAACAAAGTCCAAGTTCTTAACTCAGATAGTATCCAACAGTTCAACAGCAGTGGGAGCTTCTTCCTGTTAAACCAGTGAATAAAAATGTAGCATTCTACATCTAACCCTGTTAATTGTGGATGCATAATATTGATGTATTTATTCAATAATAAAATATAATTTGAAGGCACAAATAAAAATTGTAAGCGAAGAATAGCGATTCTGGTTTATAATTGCAAGCTGGCTGCTTGTGTCAGTAAATGCTAGAAATATATTGTTGAATATATCTGTTATTTAATGGGTTGTATTGTTGAATAGGGGATTGAGACAAAATAAACAAATGGCATGTGTTGCAATTAGATTATGGGACAATATTGTTCCAGGTTAGAAATTCATCGAGAATTAACAATGTTCTCCTAATCCTTACTATTACGTACTGAAAACTTTAAGGGGCTGTCCCACTGCGGCGACCTAATCCGCAAGTTAAGAAGAGGATCTTCGACCTTCAAGCTCGTGGGCACTCACCTGGAAAACCTCGAGCTGGATTGACCGACCGTACACACACACACACACACACAAACACATCGCAAAGGTGGAGGCCAGGGAAAGCGGGGGAGTGCTGTCTGAAATTCACTCCCGCGATGAAGAGGAAGGTGGTGGGGGGGGAGGGGAGAGAAGGGGAGAGAGGGGGAGAGAAGGAGAGAGAAGGGGAGGGAGAAGGAGTGGAGACACTTTTAAGAAGTATAATAAAGTTTAGCTTGCATTTTACCTACCGGTCGGTTTTCCTTGGTCCTGAAAACGCCAATGAGCCAATCAAAATGTCCAATCAGCGAAGGAGATTGCCTACGGCTGCCCTCAACTGCCTGTAACTAAATAGCGACCCCACTCCACTGCACTATGAGTTAAAAAGAACCATGTCGACCAAATTTTACTCGCGGAAAATTTTTCAACATGCAGAAAATTTTTCCGCGACCTAGCTGAGGCCGCGAGTATGCGGGAACTTCCCTCAAGCATGAAGGAGAGTTCCAGTGACCTCATAGGACCATGCTGCGAGTTTGAGAAGAGGGCAAACTCGTCTAAACTCGCAGATTAGGTCACCGCAGTGGGGCAGCCCCTTAACTGAAATTCACAGTTCACACCTGACAATCTGAAGGAGGTCGTAAAAGCATACAAAATGGCAGAGCTGCCATTTTTTCAGTTTCTTTCCTGTCGGAGATGCGATTAGTTTCCGGATTGTGTCTCCTGTCACTCTGCGCCTTACCCTCGATGGAACTGGAGGGCTCCTCAGACTAACATTGGGCCCCACTGCGGGGCGTGGACTTACCATCGGAGTCAATCCCTTGCCTGGGATCGCTCCAACCATGGCCTGTGGACTTTACATCGGGAGCTCGCAGTCTCGGGAGAGGCGTGGATGTGGGGAGCTTCAACAGACACAGAGGCTCGATCAGCCCTGATGCGGGTTCGGATCATCCGGTGCAGGGGAACTGACATCTCCCCCAATGCAGGAGCTGATCGCCCGGATGCCGAGGACTAAAACGCCGCTGGATACGAGAGTCAATGGAGGGCTCGAGGCCCCTGACCACGGGAGAGCAAAGGGAAGAGATTGAACTTTTTTTCACCTTCCATCACAGAGAGGAATGCGGAGGAGTCACTGTGATGGATGTTATGTTAAAATGTGTTTTGTGTATTCCATTGCTTTTTATTTGTATGACTGACTTGGAAAATGAAATATCTTGTATGTTGTAAAACATACTTGGCTAATAAAGTATTATTGTGATTGTGATTGTGATATCCCCACATAAAACTGATTCTTTGCTACATACTCTCAATGGCTAGGATGTCCTTTCTCAGATGAGGTGACCATTAACTTAATGCAACAATCCAACTGCAATCACATTGCGGCTCTTTATACCGTCCCCACTCTTCCATGACACCTTTCCTCACCTAAGCTGACATTTTTGTGCAACACCAATTTAGCAGAGCAGACTGACCAATATGCCTTTGTAGGGGCTGACATGTTTTAGGCCAAGTTTAGTTTGTAAGTTATTGGGGCAAATCCTCCAAAATCATGGAAGAACTCGGATAAGGACATGGACATTTTAAAAAGACAAATTTGCTGGCTGCAACGGAAAAAAGCCCCAATCCACAAACCTGTCTGGCCTGTGGGCATCAAACAACTGGGCGAATGGTGTGGGGAGGAAAGGCTGAGATGGAGATAACAAGATTATCTTGGATACACAAAGGAAGGAACCAAGCCTCAGCAGACGGTGGTAAACAGGCTAGCCCAAGCTTAATCACCATCTTGGATGACCCATCCATCGAGACAATAGGAGCCCGTCCAGGCGATGGGATAACGATCAGGCTGAGGGATCACGACATCAGCAAACCCCTTATCATCGGAAGCCTATTGTTCATGCCAGATCGAAACTGGGAATCATCAAAAGAACCCTTTTATCCAGAGGACCACCTGGGGGTTTCAAAGTAAGCTCAGGTATAAAAACAGGAGTCAAGCCAGAACTCTTTCTCTCTTTCTGCCCTGCTGGACAGCTCGTGAGCCCAACTTAAACTCTCTTCTTTCTGCTCTGCTGGACAGCTCGTGAGCCCAACTATAACTCTCTCTTTCTGCTCTGCTGGACGGCTCGTGAGCCCAACTATAACTCTCTCTTTCTGCTCTGCTGGACAGCTCGCGAGCCCAACTGTAAGTACCCCAGTGACCTGGTGAAATTCCCGAAATAGGATAGAGGTTGAGAAGATAAAGGGGGTAAAATTGTGGAAAAGGGGTACTTGCAAGTAAAATTGTGTAAAGTAAGTTTTACGACATGCCCGATAGTTTTCCGTCCATAGTCTTAGTTTAAAGCATAAGTTTAGCCACGTATTATGTAGTGTTGGTGAGATTCGATTTCTCATTGTTCAATAAAGCCTGTAAATTTTAGACTTGCTTTGAGTCCATCTTGGTTTCTGTTTTCCCTCATCAGCACACTCTGGTCAATTCAACCTTTTATCATATCCCACCATAATTCCGAGGTCTAGAACCTAGGGGAATCCCTTTTGTTGTATTCTCTCTCTTGGAAACCGCTCGAGTGGAGTGGTGGCCGTTTGACCCTCCGACAAGGGAGAGAATAACTCGGGCAGTTGGGCCCAAAGGGAAATAAAGGGAAACGCAAAAACCCCTACAAGTTGCATTGAAAAGATTAGAAAATTAAAATAATAAGGATACATAAGAAACTGCAGATGCTGGAATCTTGATCAAAAGCCAAAGTGCTGGAGGAACTCAGCTGGTCAGGCAGCATTTGTGTAAGGAAATCAATAGATAATATTTTGGGTTTGGACTCTTCTTGAGTCTGAAGGTTCTCTAGCAATGATGGAATGTTTCTCCTTGTTTCATCTTGAGAAGATCCCACAGCTTATCCCTTGTTGGAAAGTCAACACTTGGAATATTACGGGATAGGATGTGCTCCTGAGGTGCCAACTAAAATGGCCGGACAAGGAGAGGAGAGGGTCATCGGATCACGGGAATGCTCCAGTATATAGAGCATGCAGGCCGACCGGACTTTGAACTTTGAATAATGGTGCCAAAAATGGTGGCACCCGCATGTGTAATATATATGCAAAAAGAATTTCACTGTGCAGTTGCACATGTAACAAATAAAACACAATTGAACTATTGGGTTATAATGAGGCGCTAGTGTTGGTTATAAATGTTGGGCTGGGACTTAATTTCACAACATTCAGACTCAAAACATGGCAATAATTATTGGTCAAAGCTTACCCTCCAGTTCCTTGTCCAGTCACATGTGATGTGCTCGCAATTAACATTGATCTCTGGAATGGAATTGTGTGACTGCTTCAGAAAGCTAAAACGCAATACATAATGAGGGATCTGTTGACATTGGATGCAACATCCTGTGGGCTGGTTTACTCTGTAGGATAAAAAGCAAAATGGTGTGATGACTACCCAGGTTGGCATGACAGTTCAATAACAAGAATGTTTGAGCTTCACAGTCATTCGGATTGCCTGCGGTGCATTTGCATTCTGCTACTGCTTTTGCCAAGGGCACAGCATTATAGATGGAGACTAAACTGATGTGACACCGCACATTGGATTTTTGTGCATTCATTTCTTGTGTCAGCTAGTCGAGCTTGGCTCACTGTTCAATTATTTAATGACATCCTGGGAGCACATTTATCATTCCTTGGAAATTGATTTATTTAAATTGTCTTAATTTAGAAGCAGTGTGTTTACAATGAGGAACTATAAATACCTTCTCTGTAACTGCAGAGAGGGGAAGGGGTCATTGGAAGCACAATCAATGATAATTCCAGTAGTTATTTATCCCAATGTAAGTTTAATTAAAAGATGGCTTTCTGCACACGGATTCAGTGAGCATAACAAAGTGCAATGTTCCTTTTCCTTTTATTAACTTTATGAGATTATTCATTAGCATGACAGAAAAGCCTGTGTTTATATAGCACCTTTTATAACCACTGGACTTCCCAAAACATTTTACAGTCAATGAAGTGCTTTGTGAAGTGCGGTCACTGGCATTATTTTAATATATCATTCAATTATCGATAATAAAATGTAATGGGTATCATTTGTCGCAGTAATGTGTAAAGAAACACTCAATTTTTTCTGGATCACTTCTTGTACATTGTTACGGTTGAACACTGTGCAAGAAGTGATCCAGAATGAATTTAGTGTCTCTTTACACATTACTGCTAAAAATCATATCCATCCCTGGAAGAAACCTGTATAGTATTCTTATGCAAATAACAATATTTTGGATGGATAAATAGATTATCTCTAAATTTAAATTACTCAAAGCAATTATGGTTTCTCTCAAGAAAGAATACAAAAAGCCCCTGCAAATGGATCTTGTGAGTAGGTATGGGCCCTATATTTAGTTTATTGTCACGTGCCAAGGTACAGTGAAATGCTTTTGTTGCCTGCTAACCAGTCAGCAGAAAGAAAATACATGATTATGACGGATCCATCCACAGTGTACGGAGGGAGTAGAGATTTAAAAGAGTGAAGCGATTGTAATGATCCACTTCTGTGACCAGCACTCGAAGAGTCACCTGGGTTGTGCGGCTTTGGAGAGGGTCCAGAGGAGGTTTGCGTGAATGACCCCAGGGATGATTTGGTTGACCTATGAAGAGCTTTTGAAGGCCCTGAGCCTGTACTCACTGGAGTTGGGGTAATCACTTTGAAACCTACCAGATAATGAAAGGCCTAGAAAGAGTGAACATAGAAAGGATGCTTCTAGCAATGGGAGGGTCTAGAACCAGAGGAAGCAGCCTCACAATAAAATGATGTAGAGGAATTTCTTTAACTAGAGGGTGGTGAATCTGTGGAATTCATTATCACAGAATGCAGTGGAGGCCAAGTCACTAGGTATTTTTAAAGTCGAGTTTGATAGATTCTTGATTATTAATGATGACAAAAGTTGTGGGGAAAAGGCAGGAGAACAGGGTTGAGAGAGAAAAATGGATCAGCCATGATTGAATGCCGGAGAAGACTCGATTAGCTGAGTGACCTAATTCTGCTCCTATACCTTATGGTCTTATGGATATTTTGGGGGTATGAGTTAACTAACTTAATCATTGATGGATTATATAGAATCATTCATTTTGAAACTGATCTTCTGGATTTTCTTTGAAGAAAATGCCACGATTAAGACAGAAAATGCCAATTAGGTCAGGGAGCATCTGTAAAGAGTGGAGAATAATTGATGTATTTGGATCTCCATCTTAGATTGACACTCAAAAACCCACAATTAAGTCTATGACTGCCCAAATAATAAAATGGTACAACAAATAGATACTGAGAATAAGGTTGTGTAGTGGTTAAGTAACAGCATGTATTTTATGTCATTGATTCACTGGCATGAATTTGTATCCCACCATGGCAGCTGGCGAATTTATATCCAATTAATTAAATAAATCTTGAATTAAAGTGAGTGTCGATTAAATCTAACCATGAAACTATTGTTATTAAAAAAAATACATCTGGTTCACTAACAGCCTTCAGGGAAGAACAGTTCCATTCTCACTCAGTCGGGCTTCCATGTGATCTCAGATCCACTGAAGTGGTTGATTCCTCAGTTTGACATGTTTAGGTACAGGAAATAACTGCTGGCTTTTGCAGCAATATCCACATTCTGGGAATGAATGAATTAAAAAACTCTCCTGAGATCAGCAGGAAAGGGTTGGTTGACTACATTGGTTTCCATGTTGCAAAAACAGCATGTGATAAAAATGGAGATTTATGGTTCCAGCTGAGTTATGCGTTATACGTAACACCAGAAATATTTGTTGCAGGTATTGTCACAAAGAGCATTTGCCTGCATCACAGACTTCCCTACAGTGCAGAGTTCCATAGACTGAACCTTACAGATACCTTTCCGGTGAATTAGTGTCAAGAATGGGTGACTGTGGCTGTGACTGTGACTGTTGGGGAATCTTTTTGACCAAAGAACATGTCTCCTCCCACTAGTACTACTTTTCTTAACCAGACTGTGTGGACCCCTTTGACTCCTTGAGAATATTCTTGCAGATTCTTACGTCATTGTTACAGCCATTCAGTAGCAACACCACCATGTGACTGGAAGAGTGTACCCTTACAGCGGTATGTCCATTTAAGTGGTCTTGTTATAATGACAAATTCAACATTTCACATAGTAACATAGAAACATAGATAATAGGTGCAGGAGGAGGCCATTCGGCCCTTCAAGCCAGCACCGCCATTCATTGTGATCATGGCTGATCATCCCCAATCAATAACCTGTGCCTGACTTCTCCCCAAATTCCTTGATTCCACTAGCCCCTAGAGCTCTATCTAACTCTCTCTTCAACCCATCCAGTGATTTGGCCTCCACTGCCCTCTGTGGCAAGGAATTCCACAAATTCACAACTCTCTGGGTGAAAAAGTTTTTTCTCACCTCAGTCTTAAATGGCCTCCCCTTTATTCTAAGACTGTGGCCCCTGGTTCTGGACTTGCCCAACATTGGGAACATTTTTCCTGCATCTAGCTTGTCCAGTCCTTTTATAATTTTATATGTATCTATAAGAACCCCATCATCCTTCTAAACTCCAGTGAATACAAGCCTAGTCTTTTCAATCTTTCCTCATATGACAGTCCAGCCATCCCAGGGATCAATCTCGTGAACCTGCGCTGCACTGCCTCAATCACAAGGATGTCCTTCCTCAAATTAGGAGATTAAAACTGTGCACAATACTCCAGATGTGGTCTTACCAGAGCCCTATACAATTGCAGAATAACCTCTCTACTCCTATACTGAAATCCTCTTGTTATGAAGGCCAACATTCCATTAGCTTTCTTCACTGCCTGCTGTACCTGCACGCCAACTTTCAGTGACCGGTTGACATTATTCCAATAAGAAGTGTTCCAGGAAGCACCAGACCAGCACCAAATGTGTATGTATAATACCTGATGGGAGACTCTAGATGGTGACTGGAGAAAATTACCAAAATGAAAAGTACCCAATTTCCCAGCACAAATGGCTGTCAACTGGATGAACGTTAAATTAACCTAAAATAGATTTCAGCAATGCATTTATGAAATCATCCCTGCTATGTGTGAATTCAACTTAAAATGCAAACAAACTGAGCTCCTGCTTCTGCCTCTCTGGGACCCTGGGTAGGAAAGGTACATTGCAGCATGGGAGCCATCTAATCATCCCTCCCATCTCCCTTTCAAGGAAGAAAGAAGCACTTCACTCCTGCAAAGATTCTTTAAGAATGAACTATGCAAAAATTCTCTGGCCACTATTGTGTTCTAGTAGCAAACCTATGCACAGAATTGAATATTTTAATTATTTCTGCTCGCTGGAAGAGAAGCAGCAGTATTTATAGCACATGGCATACGGCTACTTCTCACCTCACAATTGCTTGTGAATTCTTTCATGTTGACTCACAGACTCAAAATTATACTGTCATGTTGACAACAAAATGTACCAGTAATCTATTTAAGTAAGCTTATTAATATTTATTCGCTGAGGCAAATAACCAAAGTCTTGTTTCAATTTGTTACAAGGCACTGAATGTCATTTGTCTTGCTGGAATAGTTTAAGCAGGTAGAATTGTCCTCATTATGTTTTGGAAAAAAACCTTCAAAGAACTCTGCATTCTATAATCTCCATTACCCATTACATGAGTTTCATCTGAACAATTGATCGCATTCATTTAGCGTCCTTAACATGCCAGGGGTTCACCGTATCATTAAGAAACAAAATTTGACACCAAGCCATGGAAGGCGATCTAAGACAGTTGACCAAGAACTTGTCCAAAGAGGTAGTTGTTATGAAGTGTCTCGAAGGGGAAAAGAGTGGTAGAGAGACAGATGAATATCGGGAAAGAATTCTAACACTTAGGGTTTTAACAGTGGAAAGCATAGCTCTAATTGATTAGGAGTTGGAGGAATGCTAATATTTTGGGGGAGGTGGAAATGAAACCACATAAGGTCCATACACATAGGTGAGAATTTTAAATTTGAGATTGGAGTTAATTAGAACAAGCAAGATGCAAATATCTCTTCTCGTCCTCTGACATTGTAACTTCACCATGTTCCTCCAACTTGGGATACTGGTTCATAACTGCATTTAATTGCCCCTCTACTTCCTGCAGTGTCTTCAGCTGTCAGTGCCCAGATCTCTTTAATTCCCTCTCTTCACCACGCATCTTCCATCCTCATTTAAAAATAATCTTTCTGACCAACTGTTCTCTCCTGTGGCTATATTTTCTGTAAAGCAGACTGAATGGTTTGCTTAGTTAAAAACAAAGATATAAATTGAAGTTTTAATTGTGTTTGTGGTCATTGGGCGTTTTATATATATGTAGAGCTTTTAATTGCCATCAGATTGCCAGTCTCTACATGATGTGTTTTCAATTGTTTATGACTGATCAAAGAAGGTCAAACATCAAGGACTAGAGGATTACGCTTTAAAGTGAGTGGGACAAAGTTTAAAGGAAGTGTGTGGGGCTTTTACACAGAGAATGGTGGGTGCCTGGAATGCACTGCCAGGGGTGGTGGTGGAGGCAGATTCGGTACTGTACTTTAAGATGGTTTTGAATAGGCACATGGGTATGGAGGGATATGAATCACATGCAGGCTGAGGAGATTAGGTTAACTTGGCATCATGTTTGGCATGGACTTAGTGGGCTGAAGGGCCTGTTCCTGAGCTGTACTGTTCTATGCTCAGAATAACAATTGAATGAGGTTTGAATGAGGGATGCCAGACTTGAAATGTATAAATCTCAATTTATAATGACATGGGTGAAGGTTTCAGCTGACCATGAAGTGAAAAAATGGCAGGGGTGGGAGAAGTAATGGAGGTTGAAATGGGCAGAATTGGTAATGACCAGATATGTGGTTCAAAGTAGATGTATCTGTGAATGTATTATGGTCTAATGGAATACCTATTACAAATAGTTCAGATCAAATAGCAACTTTTTTAAACAAAAATATATTTTTAGAAATTGGGTCTCGCCTTCTATTTCTGTGCCAATATATAAAGTTCCACTGTCTACTGGGATACCCTCCAAAAGTTAGTGAAGTTGGGCAAGAATATGTTAAAGTGGTGCTATGGCATTTAGTAGACAGATTTGTGCTAAAACGAGACCAGTGAGGTTCCCTTTGGGAGCAGCATGCTGAGCTTGGAGCTGCCGTGCCATTTCCACACCGACCGCTGGGATGTGTCTCAGCTTGAAGAACTGTCCCACAGCAGCCACAGGCCAGCAGCAGAAAGATTGTCACGCAGGTGAGAGGGATCTACTGCATGATGGTCTACTCTGGTTAACTCCTGTGCTGCGGATAGCTGCAGAGCATTGAGAGGTGCAGGCTGACTAAGGTTCCAGAGACCACATCGTGCATCGCCACGCTGACTGGCTGGAACAAAGCACCGTCTGGAGAAGGGTCTCGACCCGAAACATCACCCATTCCTTCTCTCCAGAGCTGCTGCCTGTCCCGCTAATTTTTTTGCATCTATCTTTGGTTTAAACCTGCATCTGCAGTTCCTTCCTACACTCCACTGATGTGGTTTCCATAGTCATGACCAATAAAATCTGTGGCTGGCAGATGCAATGAGCACAAATGGACACACACTGCAGACCTTTCTAGACTTCATCTTGCACTAAACGTTATTCCCTTTATCCTGTATCTGTACAATGTGGACAGCTGGATTGTAACCATGTACAGTCTTTCTGCTGACTGGATAGCATGCAACAAGATGCTTTTCACTGTACCTCGATACACGTGAAAATAAATAAAACTAAACTAAACTTTCAAGTGGCAACACAGTGTAATCCCCTGCGAGATGTGTTCCTAGTTTTTATGACTGATCAAAGAAGGTAATCGGAGCAGAAAAGGAAATTATGAAGTATAACAGTTCCAATTTATACCAGCAATATCTCATACGCACATGACTTATGCCATTACTTGGTGCATGACTGTCGCCAGCAACACCTCAACTGTGCCAATGTAAACCATGCACAGGACCTCCTAGGTCACTTTACCAATGGGTGTAATTCCACCTGGAAATGGTCCATGGGATAATTAAACTCCTGTTAGATCCATTGTTATTTGTGATTTCATGCATGGATGGATCCAACTTTTAAACTGCATTGTTCTTAATGTGCCCACTCTGGTCCTCCACTTATTGTTTTCAGGTGATTATGTTAGTGGGATTCATCCTTCTAGACGTGCCTTTGTTTTTTCTGCTGTATTTGAAGGACCAGAAAGTCATAGCAGTAGGAGAGTCAGGCAGAAAATGCTGGGGAACTGAAAATTTCCTCTCATGCTTTTTTACACAAACATTTGCACCTGGCCATTACCTCCAATGCATCATCTCTACCTCAAACCAAAGCTTTTGATGCCTCTCCCTTCCTGAATGATGCAAAATTGTTTAAATCAGACTGCTGTTATCTTCTTAAATCTGATGCTTAGAGTTGATGCTCACAATGGGTACCAAGGAAAGTTAAATGATTTGTTGGAAGTAAATTTCAGCATAATGAAGTGCAAGGTGGTTCATGGGGTGGCGAAGGAAGGATAAATCTATAAAACTAGTAATATAAATTCCGAAGCCAAAGAGTCTGCAAAATGATAGGGTTTACTTCCAGTGGAAATTAATACAAAAGTAAGGAGAAATTAAGAATTGATAAAAAATAAACATTGGTTAGGGCACATTGTGTATACCTGTGTATATTTGTGGCATATTAAAGCATGATAGAAATTCCTAGAAAGACTTGCAATCATCTTTGTGGAAATAGCGAAGTTGTGAACAGCTAAGCAAAATTAAGTAGACTGGGGTTCATCTTTATCGCCAAGAAAAGATGAAACATAGAGATCTATTGAAGGTTTCTAAAATTGCGATGATTTTCTGTGGTACGCTTTTCATCAATAGCCACCAAAAAATAATGCAATTTTCACAATTTCCTCTACAAGACAAAATCAAAGGCATTTGGATGCGCTTCTATTAGGTGAATCCAAAGCAAGTGAATATGCTTTAAGTGTAAGCGAACAACTAACAGATCAAGTAAAGGCTAGACATTCATCCTCATTAGTTCAACAGAACATTCAAATTTGTTGTTATTGAAACTCAAGTCAAGAGGGTGTAATTGCCATATGTATTGAAATGGACCAAATAAATTCTTACTTACAGCAGCAAAACAGGTCTGTAAATGCAGTACTCAATAGATAACATAATAAGCATACAAAAAAGAAAGTTCAATAAATTTAAAAAAACACACAACATAGTGCCAATTAAACCATGGCGTCAGGATGATAACCTCTCTCTCAATGTCAGCAAAATGAAGGAGCTAGTTATTGATTTCTTGAAGCATGGCAGAGTACATGCCCCAATCAGTATCATAAGTGCTGAAGTGGAAATGGTTGAGAGCTTCAGTTCATTGGCATTAATATTACCAATGACCTGTTGTGGACCAACCACATTGATGCAACAGCCAAAAAGGCACACCAATGCCTCTATTTACTGTGGAGACTGAGGAAATTTGCATGTCTCTATTAAACCTATACAGATGCACCGTAGAAAGCGTACTGTCGGGTTGCATTCCGACTTGATTTAGGAACAGCTCTGCCCAAGAATGCAATGAATTGCAGAGTTGTAGATGTATCACAGTCCAACACATATACCAGACTTCCCATATGACATTGACTCCATCTACACTTCTCTTTGCCTGGGAAAAGCATACAACATAATCAAACACTTGTCCCACCCAGTCATACCTTCTTCTCTCGGCTCGCTGAGAACTGCCAGATGTTCTGTACAAAAGGAAGCATAATCCAGGCTAATATTTTCAAATGTTACATTGATGATTACAAATTGTTTAAATTAATATAAAGTTGTGATATATTCCCTTAAATTTCTTTGCTTTCCTGTTGCTAATTTATTGGTATGAATAATGTTGCATATGAATCGCTCCAGGGGATAATGAACCAACTTTCCCATTGTAGCAGTTTCCAGAGGGAGGCAATCTTTCATGTCTGTCAGATGAACATTCTTGATTACACCTGGTAGTTGATGAAGATCCTCCGCACATCATAAGTAATTAGTTTGTTGCTATTAATATTTAATTGCTGCATAAAAAGTGTGCATCTCCAACAGTTTGACAGCTGCAGCATGATGGATACATTTCAAAGGACATTTTCATCAGGATGAAAAAGCTCCATGCTGGTTTTGATATATCCCGACAATCTGTCCGACTCAAGAGGTTGCAATTGCACTGTGGATGTTTTCCATATTATCATGAAAATGATTCATCCATCAAGAAGAAACATAACTTTAAACCTTGCTGTGGAATCCAACTGAATTTTTTTCTAAATTGCATACCCACGGACAAAGATGATTGATAGTAATTGAGAATACTTTACCACTCCTTTGCTAGAAATAGCTAGAGCTCCGGATACTTTATTTCTACATGCAAAACAGCTCATTGAGTAGAATTTTGCTTTGAATATGTATCCAAAGTCTTTATCTTAGTCAAATGTCTCAATGTCAAATGAACTCAAGTCAAACAACTTTGGGTTGAATACTAGGAATTCTGCCAAATTGACTTCCAATTTATTTTAATTTATTTATTACCTAACGTTTCTCTCTCTTACACCATCTGCATACTTCCTAATGAGTTGTCAGTGAATTAATTGTACACACGCATGCATTAGACACCAAAAGTGGCTTTAGGGTAAATTGGAGTAGAATTCCATTTCAGTTCAGGGTAATAAATGGTGCTTTTAATTACATTGAAGATGGAATTTCTGGTTTGAAGGTATTTAAAGAAATTAACTTTTTGCAGATTAAACCATAAGTATCAGAATAGATACTCAATTTCAATGCCCTATGCTAAATAAGTGACATCTAAAATTGGATTGCCTTGACTTCAACAGAACTGAATTCCATTCATGGAGTACAATGTATTTCCACATGTGACCAATAAAACAAGTCATGTGATATTCAACTCACTGATTTAACTTGTATTGTAGGGGGATTGAATGAGGCACCAAATAAATGAGGTATTGAGTTCGATATTTTCACTGTTTTGAAGGGGACAAACCCAAATGGACAGAGTTTTCTTGCCTGTATTTAGATAGCATTTACTGTAAAAGATATTTGGACAGGTGCGCGGACTAGATCGGTTTAGAGGATATATGGGCCAAATACGGACAATGGAACTAGCTTAGAGGAGGCATCTTGGTTGGCATGGATGCGTTGGGCTGACGGGCCTATTTCTATAACTATGACTCTATATGAACAGGAAAATATAAACAACCTGACGTGTATATATGGTCACATGTCTAGGTGCTCCACAGACTTGGAATAATCTATTAAAAAAGAACCCATGAAAGTAGCAGCTGCATTTGAATAAAGTGTTTTAGTTCTTTCATCAATCAACAGTGTTATTGATTAAGGGTGCTTCTTAACATACCGCTTTTAATGTAAGATTGAACATCACATGTCAGCGGAATGCTTATATGATATTTTAATGTTAGATGCAACGCTTGAGTTTGGCTGCTGCCATGCTTGATATCCGAGATAAAAGCTCTCTCGTTATGCAAAGTGATGTGCTATCAGATGAAACTAACAAGCAATCAGTTTCCACACTTTGCACACTTTGAGATTTATCATTATTATGTGATGCCAGAAAATACAATCTTAAAATGTTCTTGATCTCTCCTGCTCTAAGGAGAATCATATCAACTTCTGAAGTACAGGTAGCTCCAAATAATGCCAATCACACCATGCCTTGTAAACAACCGACAAACTTGCTCTGCATTCACTACAAGGTATGGAATTTTTTTCTAAAATGCAGGTCATAAAACTCCAGCTGTTGGAACAGTTTTTTTTAGGATTAGCATAAACCTTTATTTTTTGTTTAAACAAAGACCACTATGTACAAAGACAATGAGATCTTCTGAATTTGTAAAATCGCTATCAATTTATTAAGCTACCTTAAAAAATGTGTGCAGAATTTCCTCACTACTTTAAAAACACAAAAATATGTTGCTGCTCACTGTAACTCGGTACATAACCAGCAGCATAATAAACGAAGAGTCACAGCCTGGCCACTCCATCCTCTCCCCTCTCCCTTCGGGCAAAAGAGATAGAAGTGTGAAAACGCACACTTCCAGATTCAGTAACAGTTTCTTCCCAGGACTGCTCTCTAGTTGTGGTAGGATGGTTCAGTTGCCTGATAACAGTTGGGAAGAAACTGTGCCTGAATCTGGAGGTGTGCATTTTCACACATATACCTTTTGCCTGATGGACGAAGAGCCTTACCCAATTAGCCTAACCCAATTTCAATCTCCCCCCTCTCTTCCCCCAGTTACAAAATATGTTGAAAAAATAGCATGTCAGGCATCAACTGTAGAGAGAGAAGCAGAGTTAAGGTTTCAGGATACACAAAAAAGCTGGAGAAACTCAGCGGGTGCAGCAGCATCTATGGAGCGAAGGAAATAGGGTTGGAATAAGGTTTCAGGATGATGTCCTTTTATGAGATCTTGTACTTTATAATCCATGCTTACAATCACTTGTATTCCCCAAGTACCTCGGAGTCACCCTGGATCGCACCCTCACCTATAGAGAACACCTGAAGTGGGTGACTGATAAACTGAAAGCAAGGGTCAACATCATCAGGAAACCTGCAGGCACCAGCTGGGGATCCAATGCACACGCCCTCCGTACTGCAAGCTTAGCCCAGTCTACTCAACAGCCGAGTTTTGCTCAATAGCTTGGGCTAATAGCTGCCACACCAAATGAGTTGACACTGTCCTTAACTCTGCAATGCGGGTCATCAGAGGGACGCCTAAGTCAACACCTTTGCAGTGGCTCCCGGTCCTCTCTCATATCACCCCTTCCAGCATCTGCAGAAGGGAGAGGATGTTGAAAGATTGGTGCAACATCAAGGCTAACCCTCACGTCCCCATCCATGCTGCCTTGAACAATCTGCCTAACATGCACCTGAAGTCCCGCAAACCCTTCTGGTCTTCAGGCAAATCCCTGGAAGACTTTGATTCTAACACAGAGTGGCGTAGAGCCTGGAAAGATGCCAACACCAACAACGGAGAGGTAATTACAGACCACATAGTGAAACCATCGGGATTTGACCTCCATCACAAGCAATGGCTAACCCTGAACAGAATCCGCACCCTCCACGCAAGAACAGCCCATAACCTGCATAAGTGGGGGATGACAGACAGCCCTGTTTGCGACTGCAGACATCCAGACCAGATGGTCCCACACATCATGAATGACTGCTCACGAGGCTTTTTCCTGGTGGCATCAAAGCCATCCACCCAGCAACCGATGTTTTCCTGGCCTGGATGTCTACCCTTGACCTACAACTTTAGGCTGTGCACGCCATACGCAAGAAGATCACCATATCAAAAAACATCATGCGCAGGCATCTTCTACGTGCCATTGTGGAAGCACGTTGTCCTCATGCTCAAGGGATTACTTTAGGGAAGAAGATTGTGAATTTATTTCAGATTAATATATATATATATATATATATATATATATGAAAGCATGAACACAATAGCATCATTCATCTCATTACAAACCCTTACCACAGACTAGTAGTAATTTGCTTAATCACTATCAACCTGCTTATCTCCTGAGGGCACTGACTATACAAGGATACATTTCTAAAATGATGAAGGTCAATTTTCAATGTTCATTAGGAAAAATAGCAAAAGCTGTCTCTTCTTTATAATCCATGCTTACAAACTAAGGTTAGTTTTCCATGGATGTGCATAAGCCATTAAGTGATATTTGAATTCCTTTGCCTATTCAAATGCTATTTTTACTAATTACATCAACTGTTCTATTGAAACTCTGTACTATCCACCTGTTAAACATTTGGAGAAAAAGGTTGACTATATTTTATATGCAGCCTTAATGTTGTTCGTCCTTCGTAGTCAAAGAAGACCATGATTTCAGTGTTTTTGTTTGTGGGTCCGGAGGTGTCTGGTGAGACCAATCCCAGCTCTGAAGGTTCGCCCACATATAAGACACTGTTGGGAGGATGCTGCAGTAGAAGTTGAAGTGGTTCGAGCTTTGCACGCTGTGCGTTTCCTCTGAGCTTCTGCGGTGTGCTTCTTCTCAGCTGCTTGCGCTCCTGTGGTGATCTTGCTTCGCCAAGTTGGGCAGTCCAGAGCAAGCGACTCCCAAATATTGAGATTGATGTTAAGGTCCTTGAGGGAAACTTTGAAGAAGCGTTTCTTCTGCCCCCCAACTGAGTGCTTGCCCTGATACAGTTCTCCATACAACAGCTGTTTTGGCAGCTGACGGTCTGGCATTCGGATGACATGGCCAGCCCATCTGGCTTGGACTTTCTGAAGGAGGTTGTAGACACTGGGGATGCCGGCCCGTTGCAGGACTTCCAGGATTTCGTCCTGCCACCTAATGTGGAGGAATCTGCGGAAACAGCTTAAGTGAAAATGGTTGAGCTGTTTGGTGTGTCTGCTGTAGATAGTCCAGGTCTCACAGGCATAGAGACAGTCCAGGTCTCACAGGCATAGACGAGCCTTAATAATAGAATGATGTAGATTAAGCTATAGCCAAAATTTGAATAAAGAATGCAGGAATAGACATAGACATAAGACATACTGTTGGATCAGAATTAGGCTATTCAGCCCATTGAGTTTGCTCTGTTATTCGATCATGGCTGATCTATTCTTCCCTCCCAACCCGATTCTCCTGCCTTCTCCCTGTAGCCTTTGTCATCCTTACTAATCAAACACATATCAATCCTCACTTTAAAAATACCCAGTGACTTGGCCTCTGCCACCGTCTGTGGCAATGAATTCTACACATTCACTATTCTCTAGCTGAATAAATTCCTTCTCATCTCCATTCTCAAAGTAAGCACTTTTATTCTGAGTGTGCCCTCAGGTCATAGACTCTCCCACTACTGGATACCATCAATATGAGATGTTTTTGTTTTTCTCATCATAGACATGCTGACCTGTTGAGTACTTGTTGCATTCTCAGTTTTCGTTTTTCATTTCAAATATCTGCAGTATCTATTAAACGTTACAGAATGATCCCTGTTTTTGTTTTAGATTTCAGCTTATGTTACAATGTAGATAAAAGATCCCAACATTATAACTGGAGTTGCAGTTAAATCATCATTTAGCTACTACATTATTCTTGTTTCTGTATTAGCATCCCAAAAACTGTGTGCCTTTTTCATTTCCTTTTGATTGATAGCATGTTTAATTTTGTGAGATTTTCTTCACATTTTTCACTGCAGAATTATACCGTTTCTTCTGCTACCAATTCTTTCTGTTGCTTCAATCCTTTTTCATGATAATGCACTTAACAAACCATTAAAGTCTCAAAATGTTATGTTACCAGCAAATATCAATAATTCATTAGCTGGAGGGATGAGCTTAAATAGGTTGCAAGGTATTACCATGGCTTTAGAATTTCCTTTGTTCTAATGTTCTTTTTTCAAAGAGCTTCAAATTTTAACATATCACAAATAGCAATTAATCACATAACTGGAACAAATAAATCTTTCGATCCTCACAGTATTTAATTAAACTGCCAGATACCTTCATAAGATAATTGTGAGTTCCTTTAGCTTGCCAACTGCATAATATCATCAAAATATTTATAATATTCATGATATACAGTGTAATTTATGCAAACTAAACAGGACTAACACAACAGATTGTTTCGGAATGCCTTTAGTTCTTTACTTGATTATTTTCAATATCTTTCAATCTTTTCACTGTACACCTTTTTGTGTTTCTCAGATTGTTTTCAATCCAGGCAACAAATTTGAATTTAAACCTTTAAAAATGTCCAGTAGTTGCATGCCTTTTGAAAATGCAAATAAATGACAAAAACTACACAGGTTCATGAGTTGGATTTTCAGGTCAGTGGTGAAAGGACTTCAGATCCTCTGCTACAGCCTCTGAAAAATCAACCACTGATTGCTTTCAAAATGGGGATTCACAGAATTATTGATATTAAATTAGTTTAAAGAAACATGGCGATGGTGGAATGGGGAGCGAGGGGGAGGAATACAGTATAGGATTTGTGGTAGAAAATGAGCTTGAGGGGCCAAATGATCGATTCATGTTGTTGGTAGACAAAAATGCTGGAGAAACTCAGCGGGTGAGGCAGCATCTATGGAGCGAAGAAAACAGTCAACATTTCGGGTCGAAACCCTTCTTCAGACTGATGTGAGGGTGGGGGGCGGGAAGAAGAAAGGAAGAGGTGGAGCCTGTGGGCTGAGGGAGAGCTGAGAAGGGGAAAAGAAAGTAGGGACTACCTGAAATTAGAGGTCAATGTTCATACCGCTAGGGGTGTAAACTGCCCAAGTGAAATATGAGGTACTGCTCCTCTAATTTACGGTGGTCCTCACTCGGGCCATGGTGGAGGCCCAGGACAGAAAGGTCGGATTCGGAATGGGAGGGGGAGTAGAAGTGCTGAGCCACGGGAAGATCAGGTTGTTTATTGCGAATCGCGCGGAGGTGTTCGGCGGAGCGATCGCCAAGCCTACGCTTGGTCTCACAGATATAGAGCAGCTGACATCTAGAGCAGCTGAAGCAATAGATGAGGTTGGAGGAGGTGCAGGTGAAACTCTGCCACACCTGGAAAGACTGCTTGGGTCCTTGAATGGAGTCAAGGGGGGAGGTAAAGCGACAAGTGTAGCATTTTCTACAGTTGCAAGGGAAAGTGCCAGGAGTGGGGTTGGTTCAGGTGGGAAGGGACGAACTGAACAGGGAGTTACGGAGGGAGCGGTCTCTGCGTAAAGACTTTTTTTCCACGAGTAGTAGCTCCACTCAATAACCAAAGATGTGTAGCCTCCTTTTGCTCTGGTATTTTATTTAATTCACATGTTTAATCAATAATGTTTTATTATTAATGTTTAATGTTTTATGTATCATTCCTAACTGTCACTGTATGTCATGTTGTCACATCTGGGCGGAGCATCAAGGCAAATTCCTTGTATGTGAATACTTGGCCGATAAATTTATTCAATCAATCATTCATTCATTCATTCATTCATTCATTCATTCATTCATTCATTCATCCATTCTTTCATTCATTCATTCATTCATTCATTCATTCATTCATTCATTCATTCATTCATTCATTCATTCATTCATTCATTCATCATTCTTCTTTCATTATTCATTCATTTATACATTAATTCATTCATTCAATTCCAAGATGGGAACCTGGCATTAGAATCAGGATCAGCTTCTTTGCTGCTGTTATCAGACTACTGAACAATCCTCTCATAAACTAGGTTATATTCCTGATATCCCAACTTACCTCATTATGGCCCTTGCCATTTTTTAAATCTTCACTTTCTCTAACTAAAGCTATAATACTAAATTCTGCAATATGGTATTTTTCTCTTTGCAGTACCTATCAGTTTTTAATTGTTACAAAGGTTTCTCCCGTGTTTTTTTCACATTTTTAATGACTTTTATTCGCTGATTTTTCATTGATACTTTAATATTTTTGATTATTTTGTGAATATAAGGAATACTCAGAAATATTCAGGTTTATTCAGAAACAGAAGCTTTTTACTGTATCTTGCCACAATAATAAACCAATACATAATTTTCATGTGGTGGAGGCAGATATGGCAGGGGGATTTAAGAGGTTTTCAGGTAGGCAGAGGAGGTCATTTAATTTGGCATGTGTAGGAAACAACTGTAGATGCTGGTTTAAATCGAAGATAGACACAAAATGCCGGAGAAACTCAGCGGGACAGGCAGCATCTCTGGAGAGAAGGAATGGGTGACATTTCGGGTTGAGATCCTTCTTTAATTTGGTAATATGTTCCGCACAGACATTGTGGGCTGAAGGACCTGCTTCTGTGCTGAACAGTTCTATGTTCTACATTTAATAAGTGAGGAAGATCAATCTGCAGAAGGTACAGTGTATACAACTGACCACACTTGCCAGCATTGGGACTACTTGCCCACAGCAAGCACAGGCCCATGAAATAATTAATCCATAATTCCCAAGTATATGTCTCACATTTTTGACTTTACTGCATGAATTATATAGAACTTTACATAATATCCCTCAAGACTTTGTTATGGGGATTAATTTTGTTTTTGCAATCTTCTTGTGAAAATCATACATGATTAAAAGGAAAATATATTTAAATTTAGAAACAGAAATCTATATCTATTTCCGTCATTCTGGCTTCAGAATCAAGACAAATTCTCACTGCAATGACACCAAACAACTGAAATTAAAAACCTATTAATGGATAAATGACCCTTCATTTGGAACAATTTTTCCAAATTGAAGTCTGCATTTGTCAATTGCAAACAAGTCAATTTGCAAGGGTTTGGACTTTGAATGATCTGCTAATTATCCTTAAACCTTAACACGTTAACTGGCCATAATGAAGCCTATACATTCCACTTCCTAGGATTGTTATCCCCGCCCAGAACAGGTTTGTACATCAGAGTAAGAAAAATGTGCACTTGTTTGGAGTTTGACAGCAATGCCAGCTGCTTGTTATCTGAAATGCGTGCTGGCTGAAAACTACTTTGTTTCCTTGCATACAAATTAGGGAATTTTAAGTACTGCACAAAATCTCTGATAACATTCAACATTATTTATCAAATAATTAAATATATTCGCCACTCACCCTTGGCTAAACTGTACTGACCGCTGGTGTTTAAATTAATTCAGGAACTATCCCATACGATAAATAATTAGATTCCTTTAAGATTTGTTTTCTGGAGGATTGTAGAACCTTTTCTAAAAATAATCTAACAAATCATGCATTTCAGTAAAATTCTGTGATAGTTGTACTTATTTTAAGTGTTCAAAATAATAGCATTTATTCCCATTTCTTATTTTACCCGAAGGTTGTACAGAATGGGAATAGTCCCCGAGGATTGGCGTACTGCGCATGTTGTTCCATTGTTTAAAAAGGGTTCTAAGAGTAAACCTAGCAATTATAGACCTGAGTTTGACTTCAGTGGTGGGCAAATTAATGGAAAAGATACTTAGAGATAATATATATAAGCATCTAGATAAACAGGGTCTGATTAGGAACAGTCAACATGGATTTGTGCCTGGAAGGTCATGTTTGACTAATCTTCTTGAATTTTTTGAAGAGGTTACTAGGGAAATTGACGAGGGTAAAGCAGTGGATGTTGTCTATATGGACTTTAGTAAGGCCTTTGACAAGGTTCCTCATGGAAGGTTGGTTAAGAAGGTTCAACTGTTGGGTATAAATGCAGGAATAGCAAGATGGATTCAACAGTGGCTGAATGGGAGAAGCCAGAGGGTAATGGTGGATGGCTGTTTATCGGGTTGGAGGCAGGTGACTAGTGGGGTGCCTCAGGGATCTGTGTTGGGTCCTTTGTAGTTTGTCATGTACATCAATGATCTGGATGAAGGTGTGGTAAATTGGATTAGTAAGTATGCAGATGATACCAAGATAGGGGGTGTTGTGGATAATGAATTTCCAAAGTCTACAGAGTGATTTAGGCCATTTGGAAAAATGGGTTGAAAGATGGCAGATGGAGTTTAATGCTGATAAATGTGAGATGCTGCACCTTGGCAGGACAAATCAAAATAGGACGTACATGGTAAATGGTAGGGAATTGAAGAATACAGTTGAACAGAGGGATCTGGGTATAACCGTGCATAGTTCCTTGAAGGTGGAATCTCATATAGATAGGGTGGTAAAGAAAGCTTTTGGTATGCTAGCCTTTATAAATCAGAGCATTGAGTATAGAAGCTGGGATGTAATGTTAAAATTGTACAAGGCATTGGTGAGACCAAATCTGGAATATGGTGTACAATTTTGGTCGCCCAATTATAGGAAGGATGTCAACAAAATAGAGAGAGTACAGAGGAGATTTACTAGAATGTTGCCTGGGTTTCAACAACTAAGTTACAGAGATAGGTTGAATAAGTTAGGTCTTTATTCTCTGGAGCACAGAAGGTTAAGGGGGGACTTGATAGAGGCCTTTAAAATGATGAGAGGGATAGATCGAGTTGATGTGGACAAGCTTTTCCCTTTGAGAATAGGGAAGATTCAAACAAGAGGACATGACTTCAGAATTAAGGGACAGAAGTTTAGGGGTAATATGAGGGGGAACTTCTTTACTCAGAGAGTGGTAGCGGTGTGGAATGAGCTTCCAGTGGAAGTGGTGGAGGCAGGTTCATTGGTATCATTTAAAAAAAAATTGGATAGGCATATGGATGAGAAGGGAATGGAGGGTTATGGGATGAGTGCAGGCAGGTGGGACTAAGGGGAAAAAAAAATTTTCGGCACGGACTTGTAGGGCCGAGATGGCCTGCTTCCGTGCTGTAATTGTTATATGGTTATATGGTTAATGTTGTTCAGAATTAGTTTTAGAAATAAGAATAATGTGGACTCATAGATTAAATAAATCTCTTTTGGCAACTGAACAGCTGCTGGGAGCAGATCCTCTGCAATTGCGAGTACGGAGTTAAATCTTGAAGTAGAAAGAATTGAGTGAGGTTGTATCTGATGGGACAAACTTTTAAACTAAGCTGTTTCTTGCAGCTCTTTGCTGTGGATATGGTATGGGTCCTCAAAACAGTTGTGTTAGAAATGGCTCAAGGTTACTATTTTGGACAAGGCATTTGTTGTATCCAAGAATGTGTGCCAATCCCTTACAATGATTGTATTCATATTTTTAAAAGTTGGTTCCTGTGTTATATGATGAAAACAGCACACAACATGTTGATAGTTAGCACGTAATGAAATGCTGTGTCAGAAAGTCGAAGTCCTTTGAAGTGGCAAGAAGTTGCTGAAGATAGGCATCTCGTCCATTTTTCCCAGGGATGCTGCCAGTCCTGCTGAGTTTCTCCAATATTTTACGTCAATCGTTGGTATAAACCAGAATCTGTGGTTCATTTTTATTACAGGAAGTTGCTGAATTCTCGAACATGCAAGGGAACTCGGTAAGGTAATGATTGTTTAAAATTGGAAGTCAAATTTTCGGCTATGAATATTAAAACTATTCATTGCCAGACTCAATGAATAGTTGGGTTGATTAGATAGGTGCTGATAGCTGAACGCTGGGTGATGAGAATCCCTGAAGTGCAATGTGCAAATTGGATGGAATCTATGGCATTCTGTGCATGGAGAGGCCTACATTTCTCACAAGCCTTTGTGCTTGCTCTGTCTCTTCTTTCCAGCAAAAATGAAACAAATTAATGGAGAGCACCAGCAACTTATTCTGCAATGTTGGCAAAATGGAGGACTTTACGTAAATCTCCATGACCAACTTGAGATGTCAAAATCCATGGGGCTGTTGATTTGGCAGTCACTTACGATGCAATCCTCAGTCTGCTTTGATGTGGATGTTGTGATTTAAGTTTAGGTTTAGGTTTATTGTTGTCACATATCGCAAGGTACAATGAAAAGCTTGGTTTTGCATGCTATCTAGTCGGATCAGATAATACCATGCATAAATATAATCAAGCCACTACACAGAAGATTAAAATTGCAGAATATAGTTCTCAGCAGGTATAGGTGACGTTTTAGGTTGGGCAATAGGTGCAGGTGTAGGCCATTCGGCCCTTCGAGGCAGCACCGCCATTCAATATGATCATGGTTGATCATCCACAATCAGTACCCCGTTCCTGCCTTCTCTCCATTTCCCCTGACTCCGCTATCTTTAAGAGTTCTATCTAACTCTCTCTTGAAAGCATCCAGAGAATTGGCCTCCACTGCCTTCTGAGGCAGAGAATTTCACAGATTCCCTGTGTGAAAAGGTTTTTGCTCATCTCTGTTCTAAATGGCTTACCCCTTATTCTTAAACTGTGGCCCCTGGTTCTGGACTCCCCCAAGCATCCTTGTGGAGCACTGGTCCTGAGGACATGGCCAGTTGCTTTCCCCAGTTCCACTCAGGAAGGCGAATGCTGTGTCTGCCATTGTAACTGCTGGTACATACACAGCCCAGACTGGCGGTGCTGGTGACATTCCACAACTGACCTTCTCTTCAAAGCAGGTGTAGAATTAATTGAGCTACATGGCAGGTTTCTGTGTGGATATCCTTGGTGAAGCAAAGATGGCTCATGTTCTTTGTTTCTGAAGTCGGTTCAGAGAATTGCTCCCTAATCATCTCTGTCAGATATGGCTCCTCAAAGCCATTCTTCTTAATTAGGGATGCTGTACATCTTTATAAATGCTCTTGAGGAAACGATGCTTGTCAGTTGTACCAAATGCATAAATGTATCTTAAATTTAACAATCAGAAAGTCAGAAATACAGGAAATGAGCAGTCAGAAAATCCGAAAGTGTTTGACATCATCAGATTAATATTCCTATCCATCAAGAGTCATTCTATTGTACAGAACATTAAAGAAATGCAAATATGTATGTTTTACAGGAATTTAATAGTAGAGGCTTGGTCAAGAGATGAAACTATAACAAGAATGATCTGAATGACCACTAAACATCAAACGACATAAAAAGTGCGTGATTAGGAGTTTAATTTTCTTAGTCTTATTTCTGTCTTCAGGGTGAACAAGATGCACGTTTAGTAGGAATTTTGTGGAAATTACATGTATTTTGCTAGGAATAAGATTTAAGATAAAACCTGAAACTGTTGCAAATACTCAGAAGATCAGGCAGCATCTGTGGAGAGAAGAATAGAGTTTAAACATCAGGCCGATGAGATTTCTTGGGTTTTTTATATGGTAAACCATCTGCAGGGTGCAAACCTTGTACAAGTTTTATCTGGGAACTGGAAATTAAATAATATCACAGATAATTTTATTGATATGGAGCACATGTGGTAGAATAATGTTATGATAGTGTATGACAAGACAAGGCAGGTCAAGTCAAGTTTATTGTCTTATGAACTAGCACGGTCAGTTGTAGGTACAATGAAAATCATACTTGCAGCAGCATCACAGACAAAGGGACTCAGACTACACAAAAAAACATACATTATACATAAATTGTGCATACATTCTCAATACAGTGAAATGAAGAGCATGGAGTAAACTATATGACATTAGTGCAAATCACAATAAGAAAACAAGTCTCTGGTAGTGCAAGAGGTGATCCATACGTTGTATACGTTGATGAGGTAGGACTAGGATTGTGTTGGTCAGTTCCAGAACCTGATCATTATAGGAGAATTGCTGTTCCTGAACCTCATGGTGGGAGACTCAAGGATTCTGTATCTCCTGCCCGACGGTAGCAGTGAGAAGAGGGCATGGGGGGATGGTGAGGATCCTTGATGACAGCTGACGCCTTCTTGAGGCATCGCCTCATGTAGATGTTTATAATTGCATATGGACAAAGGATAAATGTAATTAGGTGATGCACGTCAACCTTCTCTTTCAAAGCCACGATAGTCATGAATGGACTAAAATCCCCAGTGAGACACAACACAGACAAAACGATTGACATAAGTGCAAAGTTTAAAATAAGATAGTAAGTTGTATCAGAGGATTCTCTTTAATTGATTATTCTAGTCATTATTTCCTGTGCATGAACAACCTGCTGATGGCAAGGAAAGGAACCCATATCTAAAGTTTTAACACTTAGTGTTATATTCTGATTAAAATGTCATGAAAGGATTATTGTCATATTTGGATTGTTCTGCATTCATTTCAATAGAAGGTTAGAGGCAATCAATTACAATTGCTGAGCTAATACTAACCTTGAAACAAAAATATGTAGGAAAGAACTGCAGATGCTGATTTACACCAAAGACAGACACAAAATGCTGGAGTATAGCCCCTGTCCCACTTTCACGACCTAATTGGCGACCTCTGCCGAGTTTGCCCTTGACTCATACTCGCAGCATGGTCACCACGAGGTCGTAGGAGTTCTTCGTAACTCTTCCTCATGCTCGTGAGTGATTTCCGTGTACTCGTGGCCTCAAGTAGGTCGCGGCGTTTTTACTAGCCTGATAAAAAATGTCCACGAGTAAAATAAAGGTTGACATGGAAAAAATGGATACTTTTTACTCGTAGGTAGGTCGCAGTAGGTCGTGATGGTAGTCGGAGGTAGTCGTAGACAGTCGTAGATAGTCGTAGGTTGGTAACTGGCCAGAGAAAAAATATGTAAACATGACATAATTTTATCATGTGACCATTTTCCACTTGTAGCTAGTCATAGTTGGTCTTAGGTGTGGAAGACTGAGATCGCGGGGGGTCGTAGGAGGTCATAGACATAGTTGTAGGAAGTTGTAGACATAGTCGTAGGTTATAGGAGGTCTTATCTTCAGCGAGTCAACACGACCTTGACATTTGTTTCAACTCATCTAGGGTCTTCTAAACTCGTGGATTAGGTTGTCCAAGTGGGACAGGCCCTTACCTCAGTGGGACTGGCAGCATCTCCAGATAGATGGAATGTGTAATGTTTCACGTCGAGACCCTTCTTCAGACTGAGAGTGAAAGGAGAGGGAGACACAGAGATAAGTAAGGATAAGATATGAAAATGAGACATCAAAAGAGATGAAGTTTAAGGAACATGTAGAATAGATCTTTGTTAGCTTGGTGACAACAAAGCAAACATGGATAAAAATAAAAAACAAAACAAAAATACATCAATCCCAACTCATCAGCAGTGAGGTTTACCTCAGTAAGAAGCATTGAGAAGTTAGAGTAATTAGAGTTTATCATTAACCAACTATTTCACATAGAAAGTGGAGGATATATGGAACGAATTGACAGAATTAGTAGAGGCAGGTACGATAATACAGTCTAAAATACATTTGGATACGTACAAGGATAGGAAAGGTTTAGTGGGATATGAGCAAAACATGGGCAGGTAGGACTAGTGAAGATGGGCATCTTGGTTAGCACGGGCAAGTTGGAGAAAAGGGCCTGTTCCGTGCTGTATGGCTCTATGACTCTCTATTTCAATGTTATATTATGGCTGAAACAAGGAACTGCAGATGCTGGTTTACAAAAAAAGACACAAAGTGCTGGTGTAACAGCGGAGCACGCAGCATCGCTGAAGAGCATGGATAGGTGATGTTTTGGGTTGGGACTCATCTTCATTTTGGCATATTATTGCATCTGATGGAACAAATCTTAGTTAGATTGAAGTAGAATATTATGCTCAATATACAGTTTAAATCTTCTTAATTATGGAAAATGTGACCAAATGTGGCCAATTTTGCCACTGCTAAAATGCAATTGCATGTCTCCAGAAGCTTCTTTAATATTCAGTAGTGCCTCTTACATTAAAAAAACATTATCGTGTTCCCTCATTTTATCCCAATTGTTAACGAAAAGCTCTGATTTTTTCTCACCTGCCAGCATGGCTATGCAGCTGAGAGCCCAGTAATTGCCCTTATCAGCATTGAGGCAAGGAAGTTGAGTGTATGAGTGACCCTGACTGTGGAGGGTAGTGTGTAGAAAGGAACTGCAGATGCTGGTTTATACTGAAGTGCTGGAGTACTGTAACTGAGCGAGTCAGTCAGCATCTCTGGGGAAAAAATGTCTAGTTTCAGATTCCAACCTGAAACATCATCCATTCCTTCTCTCCGGAAAACCTGCCTGCCCCGCTGAGTTACTCCAGCATTTTGTGTCTATCTTCGGTGTAAACCAGCATATGCAGCTCCTTCCTGCACTTTTTGTCTAATGTTGAAGAGTAGTACAGGCACGTGGCTGAGTTTGCACTTCAGTTTTTATGAGCTCGCAGATGTGAGTGAGCATGCCATGTGGACACAGAACTACAGCATGAAGATCACTCCTCTGGGATGTATAGAGAAGAAATTGGTTACCTGTGAAGACTGGGTGAATAAGGTACTGGGTGTTGAGTCATTGTATACCTCATGATGTGATCCCTATGACTGGCTGTGGTGCCTGGGAAGAATCTCTCGCATAAGCACATGATCTACAAACAGGGAGAACTAAGTCAAGCCAAATCGCCATTGTAAGTCGTGTTTGGTTGGAGCCGTATGCTTGAAGAAGGAAAGAAGCATCTGTGTTCAGTGTGAGCATGCCTAGGTGCACAGGTTTAATGTGATTGATCCCTTTAAATGATGGCACTGTGGAGTCTTCAGTATCACTAACATCTGGTTGTTCTGTGAGTGAACAAGCCTGCCTTTTCTCAATGTACGTGAAAAGCTCACTGAAGACAAACGTTGGGCATTCCTCTCTAGACACTCAAAAATGTGTGCAGCATTGCTGTGTGTTCACACGATTTTCAAGCATACAATACCTTTTTTGATGCGGCGTAAACTATTTTCTAGATCTATTTCTTTGGTTTTTGTGGTATTCTGAGGAAATAGTTGGGGTCAGATTTATGACTTGGGTGATAGTGCTTACATCTGTCGGCTTTCATCTCTCTACTGTGCCTGTGAATTCCAGTGTTAAGCATACAGCTTTAGATCACAACCATCTGCTTTCAAATGGCATGGTCATCACTCACTGTAAATTCTGGTTACAAACAAAAGCAACATTTCACTGCTCACTACAGCCCGAACTCTGTGCAAACTAATGAGTCTGTCAAAATGGAGACAATCTACATTTGTCATTTCTTATCTGTTGCCTCTTCCATTTGCCACTTTGACTTGGCTATCCATGTGTGCATGGGTCAAGGACTAGTCACTGACAATGTCACAACACTTGTGCAGTTAGCTTGAAGCCTCTTTCGTCTTATGTATCCATAAATACCAGAGGAAAAATAATAAAAACCACATTATCAATTGGGACCCATAAAATATAATCTGGAGTTGTTTAAATAACTTTCAGCATTTTAAAAACAAGAAATGATTAATGTACCCCTTGCCTTGCAACTGGATAAACATTGCTTTCAACTATGTGCAGGAAGGCTGGGGTTACTAAATTACAATAGAAGAATAACAATACCAAAAGGTTAATGGTGAGAGAGAGGTTCGTTTTTAATATTTATGAGTAATGATAAACATGTTTATTATTATTTTTACACATCTTTGAACGTTGCCAGTGCATTAATTAGTTCATTCCTCACATCTTGCTCTTGGGCAAAAATAAAACAGAAATGGTGTTTAACGGCACAAAAACAATTATTTTCAAATCTTATACTGTGGCTCTGTTCAGTAAATATAATGCGAGAAATTTATAGTTGCTGAACAATCCATGAATGATCCAGCAGCCATTAAAATGCACTCCAACTGTTTCACTTACAACTTTACTGAAGCTTGTTATTAATTTAGATGATGTAAATATAGTAAATGATATATTTTTCTGTGGATGCATTTCCTGGATGTTCTTTGTCAAGATCTTTCGCATCTTTTTTTATCTCTATTTAAAAGTAAGCGCATGCTGCTTGCGGACTGTCTTCATGAACAATTTATTCAATATATACAAAATAATTCTTCATGCACAGTGGCGCAGCAGTAGAGTATCTGCCATACAACACCAGAGACCCGTGTTCGATCCTTACACCAGGTGCTGCTGTCTGTACGGAGCTTGTATGTTCTCCCTGTGACTGCATGGGTTTTCCCTGGGTGTTCTGGTTTCCTCCCACATTCCAAGGATGGGCAGATTTGTAGGTTAATCAGCTTCTGTAAATTGCCCCTAGTGTGTAGGGAGTGGATGTGAAAGTGGGATAACATATAACATATGGGTGAGCGATGGTGAGCATGGTCTTGATGGGCTGAAGGGCCTGTTATCACACTCTACCCCTAAAATAAACTTAACCTTTCAACTTGAAATGCTGTAATGATTATAGGGCAAGGTTAAGGCAGAGACATTTCAAAGACAGGAAAATAAATGGGTAATTGGTAGCACAACAAGTTTGACGTACTGACCTGTATCATCCAATTCTGAGGTTCCATTCTGCAAAGTGGAGAGACTCCATCATTTCTTCCCTCACAATTAAGATCATAAGTTCATGTGATAGGAGCAGAATTAGGTCACTCGCCCCATCAAGTTTACTCTGCCATTCAAGCATTGCTGATCTATCTATATAAAAGTAGATAAGTCTCCAGGTCCGGACAGGATATTCCCTAGGACATTGAGGGAAGTTAGTGTAGAAATAGCAAGGGCTATGGCAGAAATATTTCAAATGTCATTAGAAACGGGAATAGTGCCGGAGGATTGGCGTACTGCGCATGTTGTTCCATTGTTTAAAAAGGGGTCTAAGAGTAAACCTAGCAATTATAGACCTGTTAGTTTGACGTCAGTGGTGGGCAAATTAATGGAAAGAATACTTCGAGATAATATATATAAGCATCTGGATAAACAGGGTCTGATTAGGAACAGTCAACATGGATTTGTGCCTGGAAGGTCATGTTTAACTAATCTTCTTGAATTTTTTGAAGATGTTACTCGGGAAATTGATGAGGGTAAAGCAGTGGATGTTGTGTATATGGACTTCAGTAAGGCCTTTGACAAGGTTCCTCATGGAAGGTTGGTTAAGAAGGTTCAATGGTTGGGTATTAATGGTGGAGTAGCAAGATGGATTCAACAGTGGCTGAATGGGAGATGCCAGAGAGTAATGGTGGATGGTTGTTTGTCAGGTTGGAGGCCAGTGACGAGTGGGGTGCCACAGGGATCTGTGTTGGGTCCACTGTTGTTTGTCATGTACATCAATGATCTGGATGATGGTGTGGTAAATTGGATTAGTAAGTATGCAGATGATACTAAGATAGGTGGGGTTGCAGGTAATGAAGTAGAGTTTCAAAGTCTACAGAGAGATTTATGCCAGTTGGAAGAGTGGGCTGAAAGATGGCAGATGGAGTTTAATGCTGATAAGTGTGAGGTGCTACATCTTGGCAAGACAAATCAAAATAGGACGTACATGGTAAATGGTAGGGAATTGAAGAATGTAGGTGAACAGAGGGATCTGGGAATAACTGTGCACAGTTCCCTGAAAGTGGAATCTCATGTAGATAGGGTGGTAAAGAAAGCTTTTAGTGTGCTGGCCTTTATAAATCAGAGCATTGAGTATAGAAGTTGGGATGTAATGTTAAAATTGTACAAGGCATTGGTGAGGCCAATTCTGGAGTGTGATGTACAATTTTGGTCGCCTAATTATAGGAAGGATGTCAACAAAATAGAGAGAGTACAGAGGAGATTTACTAGAATGTTGCCTGGGTTTCAGCAACTAAGTTACAGAGAAAGGTTGAACAAGTTAGGGCTTTATTCTTTGGAGCGCAGAAGGTTAAGGGGGGACTTGATAGAGGTTTTTAAAATGATGAGAGGGATAGGCAGAGTTGACGTGGAAAATCTTTTCCCACTGAGAGTAGGGAAGATTCAAACAAGGGGACATGACATGAGATTTAAGGGACTGAAGTTTAGGGGTAACATGAGGGGGAACTTCTTTACTCAGAGAGTGGTAGCTGTGTGGAATGAGCTTCCAGTGAAGGTGGTGGAGGCAGGTTTGTTTTTATCATTTAAAAATAAATTGGATAGTTATATGGATGGGAAGGGAATGGAGGGTTATGGTCTGAGCACAGGTATATGGGACTAGGGGAGATTATGTGTTCGGCACGGACTAGAAGGGTCGAGATGGCCTGTTTCCGTGCTGTATTTGTTATATGGTTATATGGTTATATCTCTCCCCCATAACCCTATTCTCTTGCCTTCTCCCCATAACCCCTGACACCCGTACTAATCAAACTAATCAAATTGACTGCATCGCAGGGAGGATCTTGAATGGGCTATCAGTGAAATGAAGTATTGGATGATCTGCTTCCCGTGGTCCTGCAACTATAAAAGAACAACATTAGTTGGGCTATTTTTGGAGCAATCTCCGGCAGCACAATGCTTGGTTCAGTTTGGCAAAGTTCACCGAATGTGTCCTTGATTACTTGTACATACTGCAGGAATGAAAGTCTTCCAAGCACGCAGTTAAGCAGATTTGTAACTATATATGATGCAACCAGACTGTTTGGCCATCTGGTTAAGGAAGAGGATTCAGAGCACTGAACGTATGTGCAGACATACCTTCATTGACTAGGTGTACCAATTGGCATGACTTTTGACGCATTGTTGAGCCAGAGACTGCTGTTAGGTGAAACATTTATAAAGACTGATCTGTTGGTATCAGTTTCAATTTGCTTCAAGAACCAGCAGCACTAACAACCCCAGAGAAACCACACTGGTGGGGAGTTTGGGATTTGGTTGCTTGCGGAAGCAGTAGAACAATGATCCAGTGAAAAGGAAGTAGGGAAATGTTGGCAGAGAATGATGATAGTGATCATTATCACTGCAACATTATTACATCTGACCTGTATCATCCAATTCTGAGGTTCCACTATTGAGCAGTCCAAGATGAGACACCTGGCACTGGTCAATACCCAATCACAACAAAACATCAATTTTATTAATCCAACGTCACATCTCCCCAAGGATGATTTTTACTCAATAGGCCTGTTATTAGTACCTACATTTCCTTTCATGGCCATTTGTGTTCACAAACACATACCTGTCCTTAAATTCCTACTGTGGCTTATTTTATCTCTGTGAGGATGTTCCAGTGGGCTACTTGGTTCTTGTTATACATAATGACCAGACTGCTAACTCTATTACAACTACCAGGTCTAACCTGTTCAATAGAACAAAAAGATTTGTTCTGTGTAGAAAGGAAATACAGATGCAGGTTTATACCGATGATAAACACAAAATGCTGGAGCAACTCAGCGGGTCAGACCCGTCTCTCTGGAGAAAAAGTCTGGGTGACGTTTCGGGTCGGAACCCTTCTTCAGACTCTTTGTTCTGTTATACCAATTGGATCAATATCCCAATGCCATAAAAATGCTCTGGAATTCTATATATTCCTTGTGCCAGATTTTTGCCCACTCACCTACATCCTTTTAGCCTTCTCATATGCTCGTTGCAACTTATCTTTCTCCTTACCATGGTGCAGTGAGTGAACAAAGTGAATGTAGGTCTTATCAAAGACGAGTGGGGAATTAATAATGTAAAGTACAGCTATGGCAGATGAACATAACCTTGGTGTCTTCACATGAGTCATTGGTATCTATCTATACTATTACTAAAACTCTCATCTTAACTACTTCCGGTCTGCATTGTTTTTAAATTTGCGCAAACAGTGTACCTTATATCACTAGGATTTTCTCACCAGCTTACTCACCATTCTCCTCTGCTCCAAGTGCACCAAGTTTTGTTCCGATCAGTAGAATATCAGAAACGTTATGAAGGTTACAAATCGTGAGATCAGCAGATTGGTCTTCTCACCTGTCATTCGCCATGAAGGTAATGCCCCTTCCGGGGGTGAGGAGAATAAAGCCCTGGAGGCCGGGCGTGAGTCAGTCAGCCCAGAAGCCATGAGTGAGAGTTGAGTCCAGAACTGTGAGTCCACAAACTGTGAGAGAGTGAACTGTAAGTCCACAAGCCGTGAGTAAGTGAACTTTGAGTCCACAAGCCGTGAGTGACTGAACTGTGATTCCACAAGCTGTGACTGACTGAACTGTGAGACCACAAGCCGTGAGTGACTGAACTGTTAGTCCACAAGCCGTGAGTGACTGAACTGTGAGTCCACAAGCCGTGAGTGACTGAACTGTGAATTCACAAGTTGTGACTAAGTGAACTGTGATTCCACAAGCCGTGAGTGACTGAACTGTGAGTCCACAAGCCGTGGCTCAGTAAACTGTGAGTCCACAAGCCTTGAGTGACTGAACTATGAGTCCACAAGTCATGACTGTGTGAACTGTGAGTCCACAAGCCATGGCTGAGTGAACTGTGAGTCCACAAGCTGTGGCTGAGTGAACTGTGAGTCCAGAAGGCTCACCACCCTTGCCCACACCCCCCATCCCTCCCCACTCACACCCCCCCCACCACCCCCCCCCCCCCCAGTGGCAGGCCACAGAAGCGGCAGGTCACAGAAGCGGTAGGCCACAGAAGCGGCAGGCCACGACAGTGGTAGGCAACATCAGCACTCCCCCACACCAGCCCGTGCCTGAAGCCGTCCCCCTACCCGGCTACAGAACGCTCCTGCCGGCCCCCCATCTAAAGTCTCCCCATCTCCAGCTGCAGGACTAGCCCAAGAATGCATTTGACCTACAATGTCCATGCTAACCCTCTGGAAACCAGTCGCTTTGGGCCACAACACACATACTAGCCCTCCAGAAAGCCCCCCCCCCCCCCCCACTGGCCACCACCTAAAGCCATCCTCGTCCCCAGCTGGAGGATGCTCTCCCCCTCCCTCACTGACCCCAGACTGCCCCACCTGAAGCTGTGCCCCTCCCCAGGCTGCAGTACGGTCCCCCCACTGGCCCCCGACAACCCCCGCCTGAAGCCGACCCCCCCTGGCTGCAGAACGCAACAAGAGACGCAACAAGAAAGAATGGACTGAATCAATCTCCTCTTTAAGATTTAAATTGTTGTTTTAAGAGTTATGCACATTTTAAGCTTTAATAAATCCCTTTTCCACTTGCTGTGCCCGACAGCTGAATCAGGGCATCTCAACGGTAACCCGTCAGCCGCGCCTGCGCAGTTGGGGGCTATCCATGAGTGGTGGAATATTGGAATTGGTGGAGAGGTGGAATATTGCGTTGGGGTACCAGGCCTCCCATGTGAGAATGGGACCCAACGGGTCCCACTTAGTCTAGTAAATTATAAAGATCGAGGCACTTCCAGTGAGCCCTGTGGCACAATACGTGTTATGCCTTACCAGTCAGAAATGGCCCATTTATGCCTGATTCGGTTTGTCAGAGAATACTCTCTTGAACTTCTACAGGTTGCAGTAGAGAGAATATTGACTGGTTGCATCACGGCCTGGTTTCGGCAACTCGAGCGCCCAGGATCGAAGAAGACTGATGAACATCGCCCGGTCCATTACGGCTACTGACCTCTCCACCATCAAATGGATATACAGGATTTGCTGCCTCAAAAAGGCATCCAGAATCATCAGCGCCTCACACCACCCCGGCCACACACTTGTTTCAGTCCTGTCGTCAGGAAGAAGATGTAGGAGCTTGAAAACTGTAACGTCCAGGTTACACATAATATCACTGACATTGCTGCGACCCTCGCCATTAACACCGGTCAGATTTGACCAGCAAGTCAGCAGGAACCAGGCACGTAAATAGACCGTCCACGGGAGCAGGTCAGCAACATGGCTTCTTGTGGTAGGTGGTTCACCTCTTAACGCATAATACCCTCTGCACCATCTACAATGGAGGAGCATGATGGATTACTCTATGCCTGGATGAGTACAGCTTAACTTAAGAAGCTTCATGCAGAGTAACCCATTTGATTGGCATTGTATCCATCATCGTAAACATGAACCCCCCCTACCATCAGCGCGCTGCAGCTGCAGTGCGTAACAAGTACAAAATGTGTGACAGCTACTTGCCTAGGCTCTGACATACCTCCCTACCAGTGATCTCTCACATCAAGAAATACAAGAACCGCAAGCACACCCACCACCACCAGCAAATTCTCTGTCTTGGATATATATTGCCATTCCTTCATTGTCACTGAGCCTAAATTTTAAAACTCCCTATCCAACAGCACTGTGAAGAGGGCAGCACAGTGGTGCAGTGGAAGATTTAGTGCCTCGCAACGCCAGAGACCGGGGTTCGATCCTGATGATGGGGTGGTGCCTGTGTGGAGTTTGCACGTTCATCCTGTGAGCGCCTGGATATTCTCAGGGTCTTCCGGTTTCCTCCCACATTCCAAAGACGTGTGGATTTGTAGGTTAATTGGTTTCTGTAAATTGCCCCTGGTGTGTAAGATGCTTTAAATGGGATAACGTAGAACTGATGTACGGGAGATCGACGGTCAGCGTAGACTTGGTGGGCCATTTAGCTGTTTCCATGCAGCATCGTTAATTAAAAATTAAAAACTAAAAAAAAATGGGGGGCTTCACCAGAAGGATGGCAGCAATTCAAGAAGGTGGCTCCCCATTATCCTTTCAAGGGCACATCAGGTTGAACAACGAATGCTGGTCTGGACAGTAACATCCATATCCATTAATAAATAAACAGCCTGATGAACTAGTCCAAATCCGTAACCTTGAAAGAGACCTTGAAAACTATCTATAGTTTGTATCCAAAATTATGTCAGAAATTCCCATGCGGATCAAATGCCTACAGTTACTGAGGTTCCTGATGCCACCAATATTACGCGTAACCTTGATGCAGAGTCATCTACTGTCGCAGATGATCAGTAAGTCAAGTTAAGAGGCTGCAAGTATCTCTGCGGGAGGAATAAGTACAGTATCAGGAGGAGACCAAACCGACTAATGAAAGCTTGTCTTTTTCAATATAAACCCAAAGAGAGTGACCAAATAATTAAAAAACTGCAGGTCCTGGAAATCTGCAAAATGAAAATAAAATGTTGGAAATACTTAGCATTTTCTGGAGATAATGTTTGCCAATGACCTTTCAGAAGAAATCTGCTAAATATGGAGCATTAACACTTTTGCACTCACCACAATTGCCTTACAACTTGTTTTTCAAGCAATTTTAGTTTTTAATGTTCGGTCCAGTGTTGTGACAGGAGAACAGGACAAAAGAAAAATATTATAGACAATAATAGATAATGGATAAGATATTATAGACAATAGACAATAGACAATAGGTGCAGGAGGAGGCCATTTGGCCCTTCGAGCCAGCACCGCCATTCAATGTGATCACGGCTGATCATCCACAATCAGTACCCCGCTCCTGCCTTCTCCCCATATACCTTGACTCCGCTATCTTTAAGAGCTCTATCTAACTCTCTCTTTAATGCATCCAGAGAACTGGCAAACACCACCCTCTGAGGCAGAGAATTCCACAGACTCTGTGTGAAAAAGTATTTCCTCATCTCCGTTCTAAATGGCTTACCCTTTATTCTGCCTAAAAGCACACAAGAATTGAATTGAATTGAATACTTTAATATCACATGACAAGTCATAGTGAAATTCTTTGTTTGCATACCCAAGGTATACAAATCGTTGCCACATAAAGGGCGCTGACAAAGTTACAATGTATCCCGTGCCAGGTCCTCCTTTGTTCATATTAAGGAAACTGCTGGAGGCTTTCAACATATCATGCTAAATAGATGATCAGAGCTTTAAACTCAGCTGCGATACTACAGTATGCGGTCTGGAAGATTGAACGTTCGTTTAGTTTAGTTTCGAGATACAGTGCGGAAACAGGCCCTTTGATCCACCGGGTCCGTGCCAAGCAGCGATCCCCACACATTAACACCATCCTGCACATACTAGGGACAATTTTTTTTTACTCATATGCCAAGCCAATTAACCTACATACCTGTGTTGGAAAGAACTGCATATGCCGATTTAAATTGAGTTTGTATCAACCTACATACCTGTACGTCTTTGGAGTGTGGGAGGAAATTGAAGATCTCGGAGAAAATCCACACGGTCATGGGAGGAACATACAAACTCTGCACAGACAGCACCCGTAGTCGGGATCGGACCGGGGTCTCTGGTGCTGCACCCGCTGTAAGGCAGCAACTCTACCGCTGCCCCACGATGCCGCCCTGCTACTTCGAGGGGTAGTTGCAAGCCTCTGTGTTTGAAGGTCTGGTCTGAACTGAAAGTCAAGTGGTTTTAATGTGCAATGTAATCTTCAGGTGTTACACAATATAAACATCAGGCATATATAAATATGTGTGAACATCAACTGACTGGTGTATCTGATCATTCATGTGTCACTGTAAACATGAAGAACCTCAGGGATAAGCCATAAAATCCTTTCAGAGCTCTCCATACTTTCTGCACAGTACTCTGCAGATTCTCCATGTTAGTTTAATTGAGACTGGGAACCTAGTCCTTGGGGGGTGGAGTGGGGGAGTGAAATACATGCGAATAAGGCATGACAGAATTATGGATTAACATGCAAAACAGTACTTCAATGTACTCTAACTGTAATGCATTCAATAGTTACATTTTAAAATTATATATGGCATCAGGTTTGATAACCCAGGTTCCAATGTGCAAAATGTCTGCATGATTTATCAGAAACAGCTGCCTATGAAAGACCTTTCATTCATTTCATCGTCGATAAAATGAAAGCATAATTACATGTACAAATTTCACTGTGCAAAGAATGCGTTGTTAAGCTGTCCTTGTTATCAAAAGTGAAACATGCATTCCTCACAACGTCTAATGGCAATCATTTTTCTTTTTGGGCAAAAGTAGCATTAATCTCTAAGCTGTTACATTCTTGCAGCTTCTCACCAAATAGATGATCCTATTTTAGATGTTAAGCAAGAATTGTTTAACTGCAACATCCGATCCATAACAGTGAATCTTATAAATAATGGTGCAGTAACTGCACGCGTTCTGGAAACATACACAGACCTCAATCATTTACATTGCACCTGAGGCAGAATAGAAATAAAGGATAGTCATCTATCACCTTTCAACTGAAAGGGAAAATCAATTCAGTAACAGAATTGTGTAACCTGGACCTGATGAAGTTGCAAGTGGTTAGTTGGAAGTAGCACAATGTTTTCAGTAAATTGATGAGAGTTTGGTATAGGCACGTTAATTAATTTTGTACAAAGCCGTTTCATAGCAATTGTTTATTAGATGACCGAGAGGTATTGTCAAGTCAGGCCAAGTGCTTTACCTGAAGGATCGTAGATTGCAACTAGTCCAAATTGGATTTTACTAAAACTGGAAATGAAAATACTGCAAACACACAATACATCAGGTACAATTTGCATTTGAAGTAGGGCCCGACCCAAAACGACCCAAACGTCACCCACTGACCCATTGAATTACTCCAGTACTTTGTGTTTTACATCAGATATAACCTTCGGAGAGAGATTAGAATGAATATGATAACCTTTAGAAGTAATATCTCATGCCAGTAACCCTACAACAAAAAAAGTGGGCGGGGTTAAAATGCGTTTTTTCTCTTACCTGTCCTGGATATATTTTCTCGGAGTGCAAGCTTTTGCTGAAGAATTGTTCCGACGGCCATTCCATGATTTTTAAAAAAATTCCCCTGACAATTTCAGCACTGGAGTAATTTAAAAATCAGTTTCTAAAGCCGTCAACGTCGACAACGGGGACGGATTTCACGTACGGGACAGGTAAAGGAAAGCCGTTTATTTTATGTATAAAAGTGCTTCTTAAGATGCCTTTAATCTACATTTTACGTTGCGAAATGGTGATTTAGGACCCATACGAACCGGCAGTATTTTTCCTGCCAATATGAAGTTTAAATTCACCGCTAACGCAACATTCCAAACGATCGCGTTCCTCAAAAACCCACTCGCAAGATGATTTAAATGGCCATTAATGTATGGGAATCAAACATTAAATTCCTTCCATTTGGCCTATAAATCCATAACACTGAGATTTAAAAATCATGTTGTATTGTGAATTTTTGTGTGAATGTTATTTGGATATTTAGGCTATTTAAAAATGTTAATCTTTTCTTAAGAAATAGATAGATGTTTAGATCTAGTAATTTTACTTCGGAGTCACGTGAGTGATTCCGTGAAGAACCCGCCCAGTGCGCTGTTGCGGCATTATCGCACAGCTGTGCACACGCGGCCCAGCGGGAGTCGGCGCTCCCGCAAACCAAGGAACGTGAGGTAAGTGCCTACCTTAATCGGGCCTTGTGGTTTTTGCTCCAGGGGGAGCAAAGCAGCAGAGGAATCGGCCCCCGTTCGACTCCAGCGAAGGAGCCGACAGTGGAGGGGGATAGGCGCAAACGGGACCGCACACGCTGCGGACCGCTGACAGGGAGCTGCACTGATGCCGGTCCGCTGAACAGCTGTTTGGTTAACAGCAGCGGACCGGAGGGAAATTTAAAAACCCAACCGGCAGCCCTGCAGACTCCCGACAAGGAGAATCGCCGCCCGGGAACCGCTACAATGCCGCCTAAAAAACGTCAGGCAGCCTCTAACTACAGGTAAGACAAAACCTTACCAAAAATATAGGTTCTACAGGAACCAACTTCCTCCAATACTGGAACAGGCTGGAGACAGCAAAAACAAGTATGTCTGTCTCCCCAAGCCAGAGGAGGTCATGGAGTTACAAAACCTCCAGGAAAACGAGGGGTCACTGGCTGAATGCCAAGGGAGCTGACACTCCTACCCCAGTGCTATTGCACTAGCCATCTCCCTTGTCGAGGGATTGATGCGACAACGGAGTTTGAGCTATGCCTCCTCCAATTTATAGCACACCCTTTTGCTCCCTCTTTTGAGGCTAGCTAAGGAGGCCAGGGCTGGGCTGGCTTAAACGCTGGGCAGGCGGACGAGAACAGGAGTATGCCAGGGGAGCAGGATCAGGAAGAGCTGCTGGGTGTCGTGGGCCACTACATGGCTCCTCCACGCGACCATCTTCCCAAACAAAGCCCTGCAGGAGTAGGCCTTTCTAGAGGTAAATCTGCAGGCAGCTGGGTCAGCAAACTCGCAGACAAGAGCTAAAAGCAGCGAATTCTGAAGCTCCTAACAGAAGGGTCGAGATGTCACCGCCTTTGCTTGTTTTCCACGGATCATACTCACCTGGCAGGCGAGACGCCATGATCACCAAGGTGGTCCTCCCAGGATGAGGCTATCCCGTTGCACTTCGAGTGTGCTGATGCCTAAGATGTTCCCAAATTTGGGATGCTCGACTGACATTTGTGTATATAGACCTGCCCTCAACCCCAAATATACGGGGCTATGCAAACCGCTGCTGCGGGAAGAGAGGCAGCTAAACCTGTGCGCCTCATGAGGGCAGGCCATGGAACGAGCAGGACATCGCATCCAACACCCAGCTGGCAGCACCCCTCGGCATCCACCAGCTAATATCGAACAAGGACTGGTGAAAGCCTGGCGACCGCTTCACATTACCCCCAAAGTTCGTTTTAGACAGGGGCCCAGAGCGGAGCCGTGGGAAAATGCGCCGCCCCACCGACAGCACCAGCATACCAGCAAAACTAACCTTCATGAAAAACCAATGAACATGGAGGTAGGTAGTCTGGTTCCTCCCAGTTTACACAAAATAAGGGTGCTCTACTAACTGCGGGGGGGGGGGGGGGGGGGGGGGGGCATTTACACTTGTTGATAAAAGCATGGGGTGCTGTCACAAATAACTAATATATACTCAACAGTATTAGTGGATAAAAACTTGAATTCAAATTGGGCATATTACCGCCAGTTCAGCAATGCGCCCAAAGGGCATTTTCTCGCTCTAAGAAAGAAAAGCGAGAAGGTCAAGCTGAACTAGAAAGGCTCATTACAAAACGGATCATGGGAGTAAACATGAACCATTGGAATTTGTATCAAATATATTCACCAAAACTACAAAAGATGGTGAATGTAGCATCATCATAGACCTAATATCACTAAATAAATCTGTTGAGTATATACACTTTAAGATGGAGACGTTTTTTGTCACTGCCAGACATCTGATCTCCAAAGGATACCTTATGGCAAGCATTGATATGGAAGATGCATACTATCTTATACCCATACACTAGGATCATTGTAGATACCTAAAAATTTATCTGGATAGGGCAACTATGGGAGTATAGAGCATTCCCAATGATCTAACCTCAGCCCTAAACTAATTACAAAAATATTAAAAATAGCCATGAAAATATTAAGAAAACAAGCATAATCATGGCATATATTGGATGATATCCTCATATTAGGGGAAACAAAGGAATTAGCTGTGGCAGCAGTTCTAGCTACGAAACAGCTCCTTAAAGCACTGAGGTTCATCCCACACCCAGATAAACCAAAATTGAAGCCGTTAACTACCATGGATTATCTGGGCTTCAATATCAATTCTATCCATATGACTGTTACTTTGCCAAGGTGCTCGGGTCACTATAATCAAATCATGAATGTACCCACTGAAGCTATATCACAATTACAGTGGTGGGCAGACAATGTTTGGCATAGTTTTCAGCCCTATTATTATCACCAATCCTAACTTGGTTATTAAAAACCGATGCCAGTACTTTAGGCTGGGGAGCAACTAACTCCATATCCAGCACAGGTAACAGATGGACCAATTCAGAATCATCGTTACTACACACACCGGGCATCAACTATTTGGGATTGGTGATCGCCTATTGGGTTAAAAAGCATATGCATTTCAAATGCAGCACGTACATATGCGGTTACGGATTGATAATACTATGGTGGTGGCTTATATCAACCATATGGGGAGCATAAAATCATTATCGTGCAACAAATTGGTCAAACAGATCTGGCAATGGTGTGTCAAAAGACATTTTAACTATCAGCTGCCTATTTCCTAGGAAGCTAGAACACAGTGGGAGACACCACGTCACGGGGGAAAATTTATGATAACATTGTATAGATGTCAAACCCAAAATATCTGCTAAAGGTATTAAGCAGTTTGAACGCCAGATATCAATTTGGTTGCACAAGACGGAATCACCAGTAACCTATGTATGTGACTTAGGAACCAGATCAGAGGCAGCAGCGATAGATGCCTACACGCTGGAAGGGGGAATTTCTGCTTTGCTTTCCTCCCTTCTGCCTCATCAGTCGGGCACTTCGCAATACAGATGGAATCTGTCTCCGGGATATTGAACGTGCCCGACCGGCCTACATAGCCATGGTTCCCAGTTCATCACGACATGGTGGGCGAGTCACCTATGGATTTCCCTAGTGGACCATGGTTGCTGACTCAACCCAGTATCAGGCATAAGCCACCCATGCCATAAAAACATCAAACTCCTGGGTGTAGGTTTTGAATAGACCTTACCAGGGACTGGGATTATCCAAATGAACCATTACCACCATGTCGGCATCCCTGCGAACAGTCACCAAGAGAAACATGGGAAAAATACTGCCACGACGCAGGGACAACATACCAAACTATTCAACCACTGACGTATTGGAGTTCCTGGACCATCTACACCATGATTAAAAGGTGAGTTACAGTGCCGTAAATACAGCATGAAGCGCCTTGTCTGCTTATCTAAAAACAGCAGGACAGCAGAGCATGGGATCCCATCCACTGAAGATAAACTTATGAAGGGCAATTATAATAATAAGCCCCAAAAACCCAGGTATACCCATGTATGGGATATCGGTGTGATATTGACATATCTCAGAGAATGGCACCAGCCAGATCCCTCAGTCTTGCTCAATCTATGTTAAAAACGCTCATGCTTATGGCTCTCGTATACGCTCACAGAGTCCAGTCACTCCATAAAACTAGACTGGATAACATGGTGATTACCCCAGACGCATCACGTTCATCATTCTAGGTCTGGTAAAAACCTAACTCGCAGGTATATGGGACTAGGCGAGATTTTGTGTTCGGCACGAAATGTTCGGTCGAGATGGCCTATTTTTTCCCGTGCTGTAATTGTTATATGGTTATATGGTTATATGGACCAGGAACGCCCAATTCACTGGTGGGATTCCGGGCCTACCCACCAGAGTCCAGGTTGAGTGTGGTGACCCATCTAAAACAATATATAGACACAACCCACAATCTTAGAGGGAGAGGAAAGCCTATGGGTCAACCACAGAAACCCCAAGACGGGGTAACGAGCCAAACCACTTCAAGGTGGCTCAAACAGGTACTGAAAGCTGCCGGAATACATAATAATACATTTAAATCCCATTCCACTAGGGCAGCATTGATATCAGCGGCTGAACGAATGGACATCCCGGTTGACCACATTCTCAATACGGCAGGATGGTCAAGGGAAACGACGTTCAGAACATTTTTTATTGTAAACCGTTGATAAGCCTGATTTAATTGCAGAAAGAATATTACAAACTGCAAATATTTAATTTAAGCTCAGGGGAGCTATTTATGTTGTTATTGTTAACAAATACCTTTCTGTTTCTTGAGAAAGCAGATCCATTGGTTGATTACGATAACACTTCCTCCCTCAAGAACTTCGGCAGTGAGTGAAATAAAAACTGTTACACGGTTTGAAATCACAGACCTTTGAAGTCTTCACGGAATCACTCACGTGACTCCGAAGTAAAATAGTAAGATTAAACGAGTACTTACCAGTATGAAGTTTGATCTGTATTTTATGAGGAGTTACGATGAGGGATTACGTGCCCTCCGCTCCCACCCTCAATATATAGATCAAACTAATAAACTGATGTCTCACAGATCTTTACTATGTTACTTCAAATATTGTGTCTATCCTGTGATTCCACACCGCTGCTTCGAAGTATGCCGCAACAGCGCACTGGGCGGGTTCTTCACGTAATCCCTCATCGTAACTCCTCATAAAATACAGATCAAACTTCATACTGGTAAGTACTCGTTTAATCTTACTATTAAATTTTGTAATTAGTTAACTAACTAATGATATGCTTTACTTTCATGTCATCCAAGTAAGATTGTTTAATATTTGTTTCAGAATGCTTCAATCTATAATAACTGAAAATTTCTTTCAGTTCTCTTAATTTTTAAGAAAGTTATGAGCTTTTGACTGTCCTTGATCACAGCTTTTGTGTTAAGTCAATTGAAAAGCAATAGGGAACAAGATGCTAATTTCCGAGTATGAAAATGGCCATAACCTTTTTAATACTGAAGATATGAAAGTGAATTAGGTGTCAAATTAAACATCTTTTTATGCTTTATCTGATGGGATAAATTGCAGACTTGATTTTTAAAACCTCAAATTGTTTGTAACATTGCTACTCCTTCTTTCCACTTCATCCTGAACTATTTGTCACACTGCAGCAGCTTGTATCAGCAGCACCACCTCCCCTATCATACTAAAAAAAATATTTTTCCGCCCTTCATTTCAGATGATGACTGTTCCGAGGTCTCATCTCATCTTCAAGAGGAGGAGCGTTCCTATCATTGCTCGGTCAGAAACCACCAGCATCAGCCAATACCAACCACACTTCGACAGATAGGCTGGAAGATGGATCTCTCTGTGATGAATGACTGGCTGCAAGTGAAGGAGTTCATAAGATTCATACAATTCATAAGTGATGGGAGCAGAATTAGGCCATTCGACCTATCAGGTCTACTCCACCATTTAATCATGGCTGATCTATCTCTCCATTCTAACCCCATTCTCCTGCCTTCTCCCCATTACCACTGACACCCATACTAATCAAGCTATGAAAGAGGGCTAGAACACCATCAACATCAATTCATTACAAAGCGAGAACTTTGTTTTGTCTCTGGTGCATACGACACGGGTACTATTTCTCAAAGGGCAGGCTGATGGTTGAGCATTGAAACTGTTGGGTGTGCTGGCTAACCACTCACTTGGCAAATTGGCATGCGATGATCCTGGACATTGAGGACTCCAGTTTCAAGATTAATGGGGGCTTCCCAAAAGCCATCGGAACCAGGGAGGGGGTGAAGGATAACAAAGGAGGAGCCAGCGTTCTTTGTAACTTTGTCGGAACCGTAGGTGGCTGCTATTTGTATACCTTGGGTATGCAAACAAAGACTTTCACTGTGCCTTGTCACATGTGACAATAAGGCATTCCTTTCTCTTTCACTCCAGTCTGAGAAAGACTAACCATAGAAACATAGAAAAATAGGTGCAGGAGTAGGCCATTCGCTTCAATCCAGCACTGCCATTCAATATGATCATGGCTGAAAATCAGCATCCCATTCCGGCTTTTTCCCAACATCCCTTGAATTCTTTAGCCTTAAGACCTAAATCTAACTCTTTCTTGATAACATCCAATGAATTGACCTCCACTGCCTTCTGTGGTAGAGAATTCCACAGATTCACAACTCTCTGGATGAACAAACAGCTTGGTTTCTCAAGAATTGGATGAACACTTAAACACAAAAAAAAATTGCAGGCCTGCGGGGGCAGTGGTGTTAATTGGATAACTCTTACAAAGAGCTGGTAGAGGCACGATGGATCAGATGTGCTGTGTCACTCTGTGATTCAGTGATTTAGTGACTTTAATTTAGCTGTGTGTAAACGTGTGATATTTGGATTAAACACTGAGACTCTAAAATCTGCATTGCCAGATTGCTGCTCAGGTAATGAAGATGAAGCTCACCCTTGATATTTTTATGTTTTAAACTGCTGACCGATTCATACATATTTCTGTTTTGATTTTAATAATCTCTGCCTTCTGCAGCATGTTAATCAGAAAATGAATAAGAGGCGACAGCAGAATCTTCCACTACTAGCAATGCATCGGGGAAGAAATTTCTTCCTAATCCCATGATTCAACAAGCGCCTGATTAATATGTATGATTAATTATCTAAATTCCAGCAACTGAAATGATCACTGTTGCCTGTTTGTAGCTCAGCAATTGCAGCAATTAGAGTCCTAGAGTCATAGTGTCATAGAGTGATACAGTGTGGAAACAGGCCCTTCGGCCCAACTTGCCCACACCGACCAACATGTCCCAACTACATTAGTCCCACCTGCCCGCATTTGGTCCATATCCCTCCAAACCTATCCTATACATGTACCTATCTAACTATTTCTTAAATGTTGGGATAGCCCATAACCTCAGCAACCTCCTCGGGCATCTTGTTCCATTCACCCACCACCCTTATGTGAAAAAGTTACCCCTCAGATTCCCATTAAATCTTTTCCCCTTCACCTTAAACCTATGTCACCTGGTCCTCGATTCACCTACTCTGGGCAAGAGATTCTGTGCATCTACCTGATCTATTCCACTCATGATTTTATACACCTCTATATGATCACCCCTCATCCTCCTGCACTCTAAAGAATAGTCTCAGTATACTCAACCTCTCCTTATAGCTCAGACCCTCCAGTCTTGACACAATCCTCGTAAATCTTCTCTGTACCCTTTCCAGCTTGATAGCATTTTTGGTCTAGCATGGAGCCCACAATGATTTGATGCTGTTAAATAAATATGATAGTGAAACAATAAATGAATAATTAATGTGTTGAACATGCATTCTGCAGTAACCCGATCATCCTTAATGCAAATGAAGAGTCCTGTTGCTTTCATGCCTGGTCAATTCTGAATCTGCAATAATATGATAAGAGCGTTTTATATGCTATCTCTGTCCAGCATGGGTGTGGTGTTTAATGCATACAGCATCAGGCCTGTTATAATACTGAATCTATACAAGAGGTGGCAAACGATCCACCCGTGCCATTACAGTCAGCAGCAATTCTGCTGTCCAAGTATGTTTCTAGACAAGCAGAATGATGATAATTTTGGAAGAATGCCACAGGAGATTCTTCTTCCCTGTGGCTAGAAAATGTTACAACTCCTCTCCTGTCATAGGGTAGACTGAGACTGAGACTGACCCTGCCCCCCCACCCCCACCTCCTCAATCTTTGCACCCCCCCCCAAAAGCCTTACCACTCGTCAATTTATTTTCATATTTCATATTTCATGTATTTTCTGTTTTTCAAGGCTAAAGTTCTATCGTATCATATTGTTTCGTATAGTATTGTATTGTAGATGGTCATTAATTATGAAAGACAGTATATGGAGAACTCTGGTCCAGAAAGCTGCTCTTTTATGACAGTCTCTGACATATATAAATGGATCCATTTTACTCTCACACCCGCAATAAGTGGAAGATCCAGTTCCGTCTCTCATTTTTGTCCAGACAGGCTGAGCCAGTTGCGTAAATCAAGATTCTATGCTTCTAAGAAAGAAAAAAAACCATTCACTCTGGGAAAATATTCTTTGAAGTTGAGTTGTTGAAGATGCTGGGTTTTTATTGTCCTTGCAAGTTTGAGATGAAAGGGAGGTCAAACATTGCCCCAGGGTTCCACTTCTCTCTAGTCAAAGATGCATTTCCTTCTCTCACCCACTTCCTCCCCCCACCCACCTACCCACCTATGCCCACCCCCGCCCCCCCCCCCCATCAACTTCTCATTCAAATATTTGCAAAAAATGATGTGCAATGTTATCAGCTTTTCATGTACAGAAATATTTTTTCATTTGATGATGTCTGATGTGCTACATCTGAAATTTAGCTTTGAACCTACTGGGCTTTGAACTCAATTAGAGGACACAGCTGGGAGGAGAAGCACAGCAGTAAGGCAGAGTGGGTAATTTGCATTTTTGAACTCTGCGATGGAATAATATAAACTCTTACATGCTAAGCCTTTAGTCGTTAACTGGAAAGGACAGTGACTGTGATGTACTAACACACCATGTTATGCGATCTGCCACAATTCACCACAAACATGTGGCCAAGAAACTAAAAAGTTACTCATATCCTTGTCATACTGCTCATATTTTCCTTCAAAGTGTCAATGCCAGAGGGCTTGAAATAGTCCAATAATCTGTACTGCATTAACCTGGGGTACTTCTGCTGTCTAATCAGAGGGCCATACAAACTGGAGTAGGTCATTAAGCAAACTCCACACCACACAGCTCTGAACCTGTTATTCTACTCAATTAGTCTGAAGAAGGGTCTCAACCCAAAACGTCAGTGATGCTGCCTGTCCTGCTGAGTTGTTCCAGCATTTTGTGTCTACATTCTATACAATTAGGTCAGTGCGGATCTAGTATATCTTGCAACCTTAGTTCAGTAACCTTGGCAGCCTTGGGTAATAAATAATTATCATTCTCAGTTTTGAAATTCTTAGTTGTCCCAGCCACAACAATTTCCTGAAGCAGAGTGTTCCCAATTGCCTCCATACTTTGTGTGAATACATTCAGCTTAACATCACCCTTGAATGTTGTGATTTTAATGTCAAGCTGCCTTCTTCTGACACCCAGACATAACCATGATAAATATAATAATGTCACCAAGACTTACATCCCATATGTATTTGGCTCCATTGGGGTAGAAAATAACACAACACTTAATATTCAAGAAAAACCATAACTTTTGTGGAGCAATGTGGAACATCATCTTTAAACATTGATATTGGTTTTGGTTTATGAATTATTATTATTGTGATGTGTACCAAGGTACAGTGAAAAACTTACTGCATGCTATCCAGTCAAACCATTATTTCCATGAGTACAGTCAAGCCACACACAAGTGGCACAGATAATGCAAAGAAAAAAACCTACAGAGTATAGAATATAGTGTTATAGCATCACAGATAAAGAGAAAGTATGGATTAAGTAATGTGCAAGGTCAGCAATGAGGTAGGTTGTGAGTTCAAGACGACACCTTAGCTTATGGGAGGATCATTCACCAGGGAAGAAGCTGTTCCTGAATCTGGTAGTGCATTCTTTCAACCTTTAAGATCTTCTGCCTGATGGGCCGGAGGAATTGAGAGAATGAGTTATATTGTACGACACACTTGAAATTGTAGGGGAAAGTAGCAGAAAAGAAATGTTAGAGTTAAAGTCCCGGATAACTGAGGCCTAGCTATTTGTCTGGAGAAGCTTCTCTTCATTAGATGGACCTCATTTATGGGATTGGAGCACCACCAAGACAGTGTCAGACCTGACCACAGATAGACTTGTCAATGACCTTAACGATTCTGAGTTAGAACCATAGAAACATAGAACATAGAAAATAAGTGCAGGAGTAGGCCATTTGACCCCTTTGCGTCAGCACCGCCATTCAATATAATCACGGCTGATCATCCAGAATTAGTACCCTGATCTTGCTTTCTCCCTGTATCTCTTGATTCCGTTACCCCAAAGAGCTATATCCAACTCTCTCTTGAATACTTCCAGTGAATTGGCCTCCACTGCCTTCTGTGGCAGAGAATTCCAGTTCTGTTGGATGGCCAGCAATCAGCAGAGAAAAGCAAGGGCTTACTGCTAGGTTGGAGGTCGGATGCCGGGCTCTGAATCAGATGGCATTTGTGCGGCTTGAAGTTTGGGAGGTAATTGAGAAGAAAGTTTGCTTCCTGAAACAACTGAAATGAGGATAAATGTTTCAATGTTTCAGAGCAAAGTAACATATTACACAAAGAAACAAAGAACTGCAGGTACACAAAATTGCTGGAGAAACTCAGCGGGTGCAGCAGCATCTATGGAGCGAAGAAAATAGGTGACGTTTCTGGCCGAAACCCTTCTTCAGACTGGAGGTGCTGGTTTACAAACAAAATGACATGAAGTACTGGAATAACTCAGTGGGTCAGGCAGCATCTCTGGAGAACATGGATAGGAACATATTACTTGACTTAGATAGTACATGAACTTTTAGAAACTGTAAGGCAGCAACTCTACCGCTGCGCCACCGTTCCGCCCAGGCTCTTGGCGTGCAGGAAGTAAATGAGGGTTCATATAGCCATGGGTATTAATTCACGATTGCTGTTTCTCACCTTAAACTTTGCTACTAATTAAAATTAGGGTCCCACTTTCACAAATTGTTTCAGGATATGACTGGAGCTGTTCATTCTGAGGGTCTCTTGGGCAAGAACAGCATGAACATTAGCTAACATTTCAAACCATTTTCAGACATAATTTATTGCAAGGCCATTGTGTACATATGTTTTTACAAGTTAATGTGCACCTGCAGAAAGCACATTTCATTGAGATGAATCTTTTCAAAATAAGTACAGTGCACATTACAGGTTCCATTGAGAAAACTTATCTTTTGCATTAAGAAGGAGAACCTGCTGTGATTTTTGATTAACATGCATAAAAGAGATTTTTTCTCTGAAGCACAAAAAGCTTATTGTCTACTATCTTCAGTAACAGCTTTCAGTGGAAAATTCTGTGGGGAGCATGTCAGCTTACACACAAATGTGGAATGGTAGGGTTTGTTTAAACAGTTCAAACTGGCTTGTGATCATGTAAAAGAACAGGTAAGAAGTAAGTTTTTGGTCTTGAATTAAAATAAAAACAGCGTAACAAATTAGTTTTTAACAGAATTAGATGAGTGAATATTTTAATTTAACTTCAAATGCATTGTCGGCTGTGTACTGACGGACAAGGCTCAGTAAAGTAAATGGTTCCTCGTTAGCAGTTATCGAGTCATAGAGTCTAACAGCGTGGAAACAGTCCCTTTGGCCCAACATGTCCCATCTATGCTAGTCCCACCTGCCTGCATTTGACTCAAATCCGTCTAATTCTGTCCTATCCATGTACCTGCCCAAATGTTTCTTAAACTACCTCTTCCAGCAGTTCGTTCCATACACCCACCACCCTTTGTGTTTCCATTCTTCTGACTTTATTTGTTCTCCTCAATGCAAACAAGCTGTATCTTGACTATTTCTAAGATTACTCTGACAGTCGTCCTTCCAAGCTCATCAGGAAGGCTGGCTCTGTCCTGGGGGTGGAGTTGGATTTATGGGAGGTGATCCTGGGGGGGAGGATGCTCTTCAAACTGCGGAGCATCTTGGAAAATACAGCTCACCCCCTCCATGACGCACCGGTCAACCTGAGGAGCACCTTTAGCAACAGACTGGTTCCACCAAGATGCAGTACATAACTCCACAGGGGATGGTTTTCCCCTGTGGTTATCAAACTGTACAACTCCTCCCCCTTCTGTCATGGGGTAGACTGACTCCCCTTCCCAATCTTTGCACATCCCCAATCTTTTCCACTTGTCACTTTAATTTCATGTTTCATGTATCTTGTGCTTTATGACTGTTGGCAGATCAATTTCCCTCCTGGGATAAATGAAGTTTATCAATGACCCCATTGTTGTATATTAACCCCATTAGGTATCAATACATGCCACGATCTATGTCTAGTATACTTTGGCCGCGCTGCCCATCAACTGTTTCTCACTGAGGGCCCCACTCAGCAAATACTCTCTCAATACAGAGAACTATTTAACAAAGAGCTTGGCAAGCTGCCCCTTAAGTACCACATTGCTGTTGATCCCAACGTCACTCCTGTGGCTCGAACACCACATCGTGTCCCGCATGCCATGCATGACAGAGTGCACAATGAACTAAAGCGGATGGTCTCCCTGGGTGTCATTGCTGATGTTACTGACCCATCTGACTGGGTTTCAACCATGGTGGTTGCAACAAAATAAAACAAGGAGGAAATCCGTATTTGCATAAACCCCAGGGATCTCAACACAGCTAGCAAATGCCTGCACTACCTCATGCGAACGGTAGAGGAAGTTGCTGCTCAAATAGGCAATGCATCAGTGTTCTCTGTTCTGGATGTCAAAACCCAGACTCATCCAACCTCACTACATTCAGCACCCCCTTCAGCCGTTACAAATTCCTGAGAATGCCCTTTGGCATCAACACTACCAGCGAGTTTTTCCAGCACACGATGGAGCAACTATTTGTGGGGCATTCATGCACCATCATTGATGATGACATTCTGGTCTACGGGCGCGACTTGGCTGAACATGATGCTAATCTGAAGAACGTTTTCACCAGTGATGGTCTTAGACCAGACCCATCAAAAGCTGCTACTATCAATGAGATGCTGGTTCCTACTGATGTTCCGAGTCTACAAAGGTTCCTTGGAATGGTCAACCACCTGTGGAAATTTATTCCCAACCTCAGCGACATATCTGCCCCCCCTGCGGGAACTGACATACAAAGACGCTGCATGGTCCTGGTATCCACAACACCAAATAGCTTTTGATATCCTCAAGTTGCAGCTGGCCAGCGCATCTACCCTCGCCTATTTCATTTTGGAGTTACGTGTAACACTCACATGTGATGCATCCCAGTACGGACTTGGTGCTGCTTGCCTGCAGCCCGCTGCCGATGGCAACTGCAAGCCTGTTTCATATGCCTCTCGCACACTAACTGATACTGAACAACGTTACACCCAGATTGAAAAAGATTTACTTGCAGTGGTTTTTGCCTGCACGAAATTCAAAGACTTTATTTTTGGGAAGTCTGTGATCATAGAAACAGACCACCAGCCGCTGGTTACCATCTTGAATAAACCCATTCATGCTGCTCTGGCTCGCCTGCAACGGATGATGATGCAGCTGCAGCGGTTTGCTTTCAACATCTATATTACTAAAAGTCTGATCTTGACCACTTCCTGTTGTTCTGTATATTGATTTTAGAAAAAACGCTGCCACTTATGACTGACTCCCCTGCATGCCTTCTATCTGACGACGGCAGTCAGTTCACCAGCCAGCCTTTCAAAAACTTTGCATAACGATGGAACTTTCGACATATTACCAGCAGCCCTGTGTTTCCGCAGCCCGAAGTGCAAAACGACTAATAGAGTGTTCTTAACTTGCCAAATCTGACGTCTACCTGGACCTGCTCACTTAGAAAAACTTGTACATGCCTTTATTAATAGCAGGCTAGATTATTGTAACAGTCTCCTTGCAGGTCTTCCTAAAATAACTGTCAGGCAGCTACAGCTTGTTCACTGTTGCTAGAGTTCTAACAAAGACCAAAACATTTGAACACATTACACCAATTCTTAAATCCTTACATTGGCTCCCTGTATGTCAGAGAATTGATTTTAAAATCCTGCTGCTCACCTATAAATCACTACATGGTTTAGGACCAAAGTATATCACTGACATGCTTCCACTATATAAGCCTTCTAGACCGCTAAGATCTTCAGAAACCAATCTGTTAGTGATTCCCAGAGTAAATACAAAACATGGGAAAGCAGGATTTAGTTACTATGCAACAAATAGCTGGAATAAACTTCCTGAAGATTTAAGACTTGCCTCAACTTTGACCACTTTTAAAATAAGACTGAAAACTTTTATGTTTACTTTAGCTTTCAGCTAAATCTTAACTACATTGCACTTTTAACTTTTGCACTTTTTATAATGCATTTTTAATTTTGCTTTTCTTTTCTTTTAGTTCTATTTTATTTCATTTTATTATTTCATTTTATTGTATGACATGTTTTTATGTGAAGCACTTTGAGTCTGCCTCATGTATGAAATGTGCTATATAAATAAAGTTGCCTTGCCTTGCCTTGCCTTAAGGAACATTGCCAGGGTACCCATACTCGGTTCCCCAGCCCAACAACTGATGTCTCACCAAACCCGTGCTACCTGCCTGTGTCCCAGCAGCTTTTGCACCAAAGGTACATTCTCCGCCTGTGGTCCGGAAACAACTATAGTTCAAGCGCAATGCACAAAAGCGATTTTTCGACAAATCCAGTAAGCCACTTAATCCTCTCTCCAGCGGACAGGTTGTTTGCCTCCAGACAAACAAGGGCTATGGCCGTCTGGGTCACATTCACAACCCTGTCAAAGAACCGCGCTCCTACCTGGTTAGCGTGGATGGGGCCATTTACAGATGCAACCGTCAACAGTCAAGGAACTGAGTCCTGCGACTCCACATCCAGAGGTTTCGCATTTTATACACCCTCCCACTACCGGACCGGCTGCTCCACTATCAGAGACTGTGTCCCCCGCGGCCTCCCCACGGTGTTCAGCGCCTACCTCGCCTATTTCACCACCTCCACCCAGTGGGTTCCTTCCCCGGTCACTTCACCAGTGAAAGGAGGAAATGCGGATTTGTACCGCAGACGTGCCAGATGGATCAGCAGGCCACTACTTAGATACGGTGATTTTGTGTAACTATCTATACTTCCCCATATTAACGTTCTGGCTACTATATTGTTTAGCCACCATGTTTCCATGTATCTATGCTTTATTTTGTTTCTACTAGGAAAGATGTAGATTGGTTATTTCCTACTAACCAATTGTAGTGCTTGTTATTAGTTGCTCCGCCCAGTAGGCGATTTGTATTACCAAGAGCTTGCTTATGTAATTCAGTCTGAGTAGCTGCTAGTTACTGTAATATCCTGTCAGACCAACGCTGTAAGTGAACTTTAATAAATAAGTGTTGTGTCTTGACGTGTGTACAACTCGACTCATTACATATTGTATCGGTATCATTACAAATCTGAGTGTGGGACCACGTAAAGAGCAAAAGCAGTGGTTGTGTGGAAATGCTATCACTTCCAAGTCACAAGGCTTGGAACTTTGTTACTCCTGACAACAATAGATAATCGAGCTTTTTTTTTATAAAGCGAATTATTGGAAATTAATTTATTTTGAACGCTTGTTCCAAACATGCAACAATTGTGCTTTGTTTTACCAGCAGAAATGCAAAACTCAACTGTGTAGTGAAAGTTTTGTCAAATTAAACGTACTGCTCAATGCCATCATAGATCGTTGTTTAATCCCAGCATTTTTCCATTAAAGCAATTGGGATCATTTAATCTTATAGATTTAGAGAATGTTATGCAGTTTTCTTTATTATGCTGTCAGTTGTGTAATATTTTTAGCTCTGCTTCAGAATGTTGTGGTTTCGAGATTCCCTCTGAAGACTTGTGTGCAAACCTCTGGGCTGACACTCCCATAGTGAGGGAGTACTGCATTGCCAGAGGAACTGACTTTTGAGATTTTAAATTAAAGTGATTGTATGCTCTTGCAATAAACACTCCTGACTATTCTGAAGTCTGAAGAAGGGTCTCGACCCGAAACGTCACCTATTCCTTCGCTCCATAGATGCTGCATCACCCGCTGAGTTTTTCCAGCATTTTTGTCTACCCTGACTATTCCATGACAGTATCTCAAAGAAAAGTGTTGAGTTGTCCCTTGCATCCAGACTAATATTTATCCTTCATTAACATCACTCAGATTATGAAGTTATGATCATATTCCCATTTGTGGCAGCTTGAAGTGTGCCTGGTACTTTTTCCTGTTGAATAAGTTCACAAAGTAGAAATTGTAACAATGAGGCAGAGAAGCAAATCTCCCACTTCTCTGCTTGGGAGAAAAGTACATAAAAGTGCTGGAGTAACTCAGCAGGTCAGGCAGCATCTCTGGAGAACATGGATAGGTAATGATTCAGGTTGGGACACTTCTTCAGACCGTAGAGCCAGAAAACAGCAAAAATCACAGAGGAGGATCAATGAGAGAGGGTTTCACAGAACTCCCGTCGGAGAGAGGAGGAGAATTTCTTCTAGCTAGGCATACCTTGAGAAGATTTCACAGTGGAGCAGTCAAAATGTAGAAACAAGTTACTGCAGATGCTGATCTGCACAAAAGGACACAAAGTGCTGGAGTAACTCAGCAGGTCAGGCATCAGTTGCTTTGTTCATTCCCCTTCCTGCAGGCACTGGTCTACTTTAGAGTTACCCTGAGGTGAACCAGTTCACTTAGTCCTCTAATGCAAATACCCAGAGATAGGCACCTCAATGCTCTTTAAAAAATACATCAATTTGGGCAGCACTCCGTAATGCTAGGAATCTGGATGCTGGGAATTTGATGGGGATCCGTCTGCTAGCACTCCGAAAGCAAAGACTGCCTGTGAAAGATTAGTGGTGATTGCTGGCCACTTAACTTGTTGCCATCATGAAATCTCAGGGAGTTGCACAGCCAAATAAAGAGAGGGGAAGACGGCAGCTTATATCACCTCCACCAGGAGGCGATGAGAGAGCGAGCAGAAGTTCTGTGTGGTCTGTTAAGCAGACAGAACAGGCACAATGGCCCTCCCTCTCACTTCTTGGCAGCAATCAGTCCTGAGCCCCATATCTCCACTCCCCCCAGCCCACCCTACACCAGGTCTTATGGCTGCTTCTGTACACAGAGCCATGGGTAATTGATTGTGCTGGGTTGCATCAATGGGTGGTATGAGTTCATGTCTAATTCCTGTCACAGAAGTACTGTCAATAATGTAGCTTCCTATACACCAAGACCTCTTCTATTGTTCTCAGAGCTGGGACTGCATCCCGAATTCTTACTGTGGTACTAGTGTTGGCTTAAACAAATCAGCACATTTTCCTCAGGGTGAGAAACTAAGAGAGGTTAGTGAATTTGGGTGCCAACTTACAGTGGGCAGATACAAGAGTAGATTGAATGGGGTTGTGTGAAGAGAGTGGAATACAGGAGTAACAAAGTGATATACATGGTATGGTCAGGTCTTTGATCGGACTCCATGTAAAATGCCGCATTATGTTTTAGATACACAAGTAGAGAATCAACAAACTGATACAGGCCTTTCAAGGAACACAGCACAAATACAACAAAAGTTTGCAACTTTTTATTCAAAGTAGGGGATAAAAAATAAATATTTTAATTAATTAGATTTGCAGGGGATGGAGGGATCTGGATTATGTGCAGGTGGGGAAGAATTGTTATTTTGCATCATCTTTGGCATAGACAATGTAGGCCAAATAGTCTGTTCCTGTGCTGTACTATTCTGTTGTATGTTCTAGGTTCTCATTAGAGCATGTGAAGGCCACATAACTCCTCAAGCTACTCCACCATTGAATATCGTAGTCATAGAGTCATACAGTGTGACACAGTGTGGAAAACAGGCCCTTCGGCCCAACTTGCCCATCCTGGCCAACATGTCCCAGCTACACTAGTTCACCTGCCTGCACTTGGTCCATATCCCTCCAAACCTGTCCTATCCATGTACCTGTCTAACTGTTTCTTAAATGTTGGGATAGTCCCAGCCTCAACTATCACCTCTGGCAGTTTGTTCCATACACCCACCACCATTTGTGTAAAAAGGTCATTGTGGCTTATCCATCATCTCACCCAGATTCTGAGTCATGTCATAGTCACTGAGTCATAGTCATAGAGTTATACAACATGGAAACAGACCCTTCGGCCAAACTTATCCATGTTGACCAAGATGCCTATTCAAGCTTGTTCCAATTGCCTGCATTTGTTCTGTATCCCTCTAATATTTGTTTTTTATCCTTGTAGCTGTCCAAACGCTTTGTAAACATTGTCCCTTCCATGCCCTTCCTTTCCAAATATCTATTGATTTCAGCCTTTAAAATACTCAAAAGTTGACCAGCCACATCCCTCTAGGCAAAGGTTGATAAGATCCACAGGCAAAGATTTCAGTTGTTTATCTTCCTTGATACCAACACCACATTGAATGCCAATACCACTGTTGAACACCACTGGAATTCACTTGATTTCCAGACGTTAGAAATAAATGGCAGCACAGTGGCACAGATTTGTCTTCTTCTTTCGTGTGCATCTTGCTACAAATGTTGACCTTGCAGTCATCGTCTATCCTGAGCTTCCGGCAACAATCAGTGGGAGCCATCACTTGTCGCAATAGATGATGGCAGCAGAATTAGCTCAGGATACATCCAGTTTCCAGCCCTGCGACGTGGACACTTCTACTATGGAGCCACAGTGGCACAGCGATAGAGCAGCTTTCTCACACTGCCAGAACCCTGGGTTCGACCCTGACTATGGGTGCAGTCTGTGCGGAGTGTGTACGTTCTCCCTGTGACCTTGTTGGGTGTCTCCAGGTGCTCCGGTTTCCCCCCACATTCCAAGCACATGCGAGTTTCTAGGCTAATTGGCTTCTGTAAATTGCCCCTTTAGGAAGCAAAAGTGGGATAACATTGAACGTGTACTCGTGGTCGATGGTCGGCGTGGACTCAGTGGGCCGAAGAATATGTTTTCAGACCCTTCGGCCCACTTCCGCGCCAACCAGCGAACATCCTCGTACACTAGCACTATTCTACACATTCAGAACTATTTACATTTTTTTTACCAAAGTTAATTAACCTACATACCTGCATGTCTTCGGAATGTTGGAGGAAAATGGAGCACCCGGAGAAAACCCACGAGGTCACAGGGAGAACATATAAACTCCGTACAGACAGAACCCGTCAGGGTCAAACCCAAATCTCTGGTGCTGTAAGGCACCAACTCTACTGCTGTGCCACTGTGCTGCCCTAAAAAAAAAGAGATCCTGTCCTATCTCTAAACTAAACTAAACTAAACTAAACTAAACTAAACTAAACTAAACTAAACATTTTATGATTGTGATTAAAAGATACTGTATCAATGCTGTTACTAAGCCTTAGACATAGTCCTAAATAATATACCCAGGGTTTCTCAACGCATATTGTGTAGTCATTTCCTCATAAGTTCAGCAGAATTTTTATGTTGCAAATCCTTTCAAAATCTTACTCTGATATCCCTTCCTTTCACATCAAAAAATCTATATAGAATTAAAGTACTAATTTTATTGTCAACGGTTATTTTGCTTCTTCAGAACTTCATGGTTTCCCCAATCCTTGAGATCACAGAGGAGGTGTTGGCTTTCCAACAAAAAGCAAGCTTCAAAGGTAAAAGGAATTTTTGCAAGAATAACGTCACCATTGCAGCCCACGCAGTGGTTAAAACCCGCACTGTATAGGATGGCGATGAAATTAAAACAGCCTCTGTAAAGATAGGAAATGTAAATGGTACTTTATCTTCATTTCTGCATTACTGAATCCGAACCAATGGAACATGTTTGGTTTTGTATCAGAATACAGGCTGGGTGAGCTCAGGCAACTGCAATGGGTAGATGTGGGAAAGATTTGACATTATTTTTACTCATTTCAGTCGTGGAGTGATTCATATTGGAAACCTTGAGAAAATTTAATTCACAGAGAAGATAAAATGCTAATATGCATGGGTGCCTTAATTTAAAAAACGTATTCCCTGAATACACCATTACTTATCATTTACCTAAGCCTAAAAATCTCCACAGGCCCCTTTATTGGTTGGATACGTGCAGTTCGCAAGGTTTCACTGCAGTTTTATTATTTAAGTTTCACATTTTCTATTCAATAACTAGCTTGCAAAAATATAAGAAATAGGTGCTTGAGGAGGCCGTTCGGCCTTTCCAGCCTGTCCCACTATTCATCCAGATCATGTCTGATTTCTCCCTAAGCACTGTTTTCCTGTACTTCAAGTCAAGAGTGTTTTATTGTCATATGTCCTAGACAAAACAATGAAATTCTTACTTGCTGCAGCACAACAGAATATAGTACACTGTAAGCAATATAATAAACGAGAGAGAAACAAAAAAGTTCAGTGTGCATATATACACACACTCACAAGTACATATAAAAATCTATATCAATAAAAGTCTGATCTTGACCACTTTCTGTTGTTCTGTATATTGATTTTAGAAAAAACACTGCCACTTACCGCTGTGATTTTTTGGCAATCTAACTCGGAGTCCCCCTCTGTTGTGCAGGACAAGAGGATTTTCCCATCGATGAAAAATAAAAGAGTTATTAGTGTGTAAAAAATGTTGAGATTCTCTCTCCTGAAGGCCACGCCCCTTCCAGAGGGACTATGAAACCCGGAAGTGTTAATTGCCTCAGTCTGTCTCTGCAAGATGGGGGGAGAGAGAGGGTCATGTCTCTCAGTCTGAGCTGTGAACACTGAACACATGTGTACTAAACTGTGAGTGGTTTTACTGACCTCAGATTCAGATTTAAACTTTATTGTCATTGTGCAGTGTACAAGTACAGGGACAACAAAATGCAGTTAGCATCTCACCCAGAAGTACGAACACAGAATAATGGAACAGTAAAATATATATATGTATATACAGTAGCAGTAGTGCAATTTTCAGGGGGGGGAGGGGGGAGATCAGTCACTGGGGGAAGTAGTGTCCGAGGGACGGGGGGAGGGGGGTGGGGGGATGATTGGCAATCACCAAGGTGCAGAGTTTCAGTGCCCTTAATGTGGTTTAAAAATATAGTTTGGAAATGCTAAAGCTGTGTTGCCTTTGGTTTGGAAATGCTAAAGCTGGGTTGCCTTTGGTTTGGAAATGCTAAAGCTGGTTTGCCTTTGGTTTGGAAATGATAAAGCTGTTTTGCCTAATTAAAGTTGCCTTGCCTAATTAACGTTGCCTTGCCTAATTAAAGTTGGCATGCCAAATTAAAGTTGCCTTGCCTTCTATATAATTATGTTTGCACTTTATATTGATTTTTGAAAAAACGCTATCGCGTACTGTTGTGATTTTTGGTCATCTTACTGAGAATCCCCCTCCGCTCATCAGGTGCCGAGGATTTTTCCCATCGATGAAAAATAAAAGAGTTATTAGTGTTTAAGATTCTCTCTCCTGTCAATCCCGCCATGAAGTCCATGCCCCTTCTGGTGGGAGGGGGGAGGGATTATAAAACCCAGAAGTGTGGGTGTGGCTCAGTCTCTGCATGATGGGGGAGGGAGAGATCACGACTCTGTCCGAGCTGTGAATCAACTGAACACACTGAATGTCTACTGAACTGTGAGTGTGGTGTTTTGTGTGGTTTTATGGTGGTTTCACCCTTCTTGAAATGGTATGAAACTGCACTTGAATTTGGTGGCCTTGCACCCTGCTTGAAGTGGTATGAAACTGCACTTGAGTTTGGTGGATTTGGATCCTGCTTGAAGTGGTATGAAACTGCACTTCAATTTGGTGGCCTTGCACCCTGCTTGAAGTGGTATGAAGCTGCACTTAAATTTGGTGGTCTTGCACCCAGCTTGAAGTGGTGAAAAACTGCACTTGAATTTGGTGGCCTTGCACCTTGCTTGGAATGGTAGGGAAATGGATTTGAATTTGGTGGCCTTGCACCCTGCTTGAAATGGAATTTCAAGGAATAGCCTTGAGTCAACTGCCAGCTCACCAGCTGTGAATGAGCTGCCAGCATATCAGGCTTGAGCGACTGAGCTTCCACCCTAAGAATCCATTTGGCCCACAATTTCCATACTAGCCCTCTGGAGACCAGTCCCTTCAGCCCACAACACCCATACCAGCTCCAGAAAGCCCCCTCTCCCCCCCCCCCCCCCCCCACCACTGGCCACCAATATTGGAATTGGTGGAGAGGTGGAATATTGTGTTGGGGGACCAGCCCTCCCATGTGAACATGGGATCCAATGGGTCCCACTTAGTCTAGTATACTATATATACTAGACAGACACGTTAAAAACCAAAGGCAACACAACTTTCTTTAGCACTTTCAAAACCAAAGGTAACGCTGCTTGCTTTAGCACTTTCAAAACCAAAGGCAACACAGCTTGCTTTAGCACTTTCAAAAACCAAAGGCAACACAGCTTTAGCACTTTCAGACCAAAACACACTTTTGCATTTTCAAACAACATTTTCAAACCACATTAAGGGCACTACAGGTCAGTAAAACACTCACAGTTTAGGAGACATTTGTTCAGTGTTATTCACAGCTCACAGAGAATTGCGACCTCTTGCTCCCCCATCTTGCAGAGAACTGAGGCACCTCCACACTTCTGGGTTTTATAGTCCCTCCGGAAGGGGCATGGCCTTCAGGAGAGAGAATCTCAACATTTTTTAAACACTAATAACTCTTTTATTTTTCATCGATGTGAAAAATCCTCCTGCACAGCGTTGGGGGACTCTGAGTAAGAAGGCCAAAAATCACAGCCGTAAGTGGCAGCGTTTTTTCTAAAATCAATATACAGAACAACAGGAAGTGGTCAAGATCAGACTTTTTGTAATATAGATACACACACACATACCTATTCCCATGTCTCTTGATTCCATTACTATCCAGATAGCAATCAATCTCCATTTTGTTGGAGAATTCGGAAACTCATTGAGTAAAAAAATATTTCTTCATCCCAATCTGGGCAGAACAGTGGCACTGCGATGGAGCTGCTGCCTAACAGTGCCAGATACCTTGGTCCATTCTTGACTACGGTCTGTATGGAGTTTGGACGCTCTCCCTGTTACCACATGCTCTGGTTTCCTCCCACATTCCAAAGACTTGCAGCTTTGTAGGTTAATTGGCAACTGTAACTTGCTCCTAGTGCAAATTATATGAAAGTGGGATAACATAGAGCTGGTGTAAGGCTGATTGATGGGCAGCATGGACATGGACCTGTTTCCACACTGTATCTCTAAAGAGAGACAAAGTAATCCTAATTGTCCTGTCCCTTATTCAAAAACGGAGTCCTCTATGCCTGACTCCTCAGTCAGGGCAAACAAACATCCTTATTATATCTGTTTGCCAAGAAATTTAGAATGTTGTCAATTCCTATAAGATAAAGTCTTAGTCACACAGCGTGGAAACAAGCCCTTCGGCCCAACTTGCCTACACTGTCCAACATTTACACTAATCCCACCTGCATATGTTTGGCCCATATCCCTCTAAACCTGTCCTATCCATGTACCTGTCTAAATGTTTTTTAAACGTTGTGATAGTACCTGCCTCAATTACCTCCTCCGGCAGTTCGGTGCCCACCACCCTTAATGTGAAAAAGTTACTCCTCAAAGTTGCTCCTATCTAATCTTTCCCCCCTCATCTTAAGCCTATGCCCTCTGGTTCTCGATTCCCCAACTCTGGGCAGGAGACTTGGTACGTCTACCCATACAGATCTCTTCTCATTCTTCTAAATTCTGTAGACTCAAGCCCCAGTCTACTCAGTCTCTTCTTACACAGCAAACCTGCCACCCCAGATCTAATCTAGTGAATCTTCAGTGAACTATCACCATGGCAAGCACATCCTTTCTTAAGTAAGGAAACCCAAATTGTGCACAGTACTCTGGACTTGATCCAATGCAATTGGAATAAGACTTCCTTACTCCTGTCATGAAATCCTCTTGTTAAAAAGGCGAATAAATCATTGGTCGTTTTAATTACATGCTGCACTTACATATTGACATTCAGTGACATGTGTATAAGTACATGCAAGTCCCTTTGAAAATTAACACTTTCACCATTTAATATATATTTTGCTTTTCTGTTATATGAACATATGGTTTTACTTCTTTTCACACTATGCAATGTGCCACCCTTTCACCCAGCTTAACCACATCAGCCTGAAACCTCTTTGCATCCCTCTCCATAATTACAATCCTGCCGAGTTTAATGTTGCCAGCAATCTTCACCATTACTTCATTATAAATCTTTGTTCTGCAGTGTATGTCCCTGAAGAGCACATATTCCTGAACAGGTGTAAGTCACATTGATCATTTCTGTTAATAGTTTCTAAATGCTCCTGGATCTGGCAGGTCCACAGGATAGTGCCACTGCTGTGAATGAATTGTGCGATGTATCTGACAATGATTGCACAGTTTGAGTCCACTCTGTAACAGCAGCACATCTGTTGAAGAGCGATGAACAAAGTAATCTCAGGTTGCATTGCCAACAAGGAACTAATCTGCACCAGCAGTGGTGATCATCACTGCACGTTGCAAGGACAGTCCCAAGATGATAATACCTAGGCCCTTCTGAAAATGGTCAAACAATGGAGACACAGGTAACTGTTGATGCTAGAATTTTAAGCAAAACACCCAGGGTGGAGGAACTCAAAGGGTCAATAATTCAATTATGCATTCTTGTCACATGTACCTAGGTACAGTGAAATGCTTTGCTTTGCTACCTAGTAAAAACATACAACAGACCTCACCTGGGCAATGCACAAGAGTCACCATAGAAACATAGAAATTAGGTGCAGGAGTAGGCCATTCGGCCCTTCGAGCCTGCACCGCCATTCAATATTATCATGGCTGATCATTCAACTCAGTATCCTGTACCTGCCTTCTCTCCATACCTCCTGATCCCTTTAGCCGCAAGGGCCACATCTAACTCCCTCTTAAATATAGCCAATGAACTGGCCTCAACTACCTTCTGTGGCAGAGTTCCAGAGACTCACCTCTGTGTGTGTGAAAAATGTTTTTCTCGTCTCGGTCCTAAAGGATTTCCCCCTTATCCTTAAACTGTGACCCCTCATCCTGGACTCCCCCAACATCGGGAACAATCTTTCTGCATCTAGCCTGTCCAACCCCTTAAGAATTTTGTAAGTTTCTATAAGATCCCCCCTCAGTCTTCTAAATTCTAGCGAGTATAAGCCGAGTCTATCCAGTCTTTCTTCATATGAAAGTCCTGACATCCCAGGAATCAGTCTGGTGAACCTTCTCTGTACTCCCTCTATGGCAAGAATGTCTTTTCTCAGATTAGGAGACCATACTCCAGGTGTGCAGGCAATACTCCAGCTCCATGTTTCTGGAGCTGACAATTTTACGAAAAGTTTATCAAGCAGTTTTATCTTCTGCTAGGCAGCTTCTGGGGGAGGGAATGAATAGGCAGAGTTTCGGGCCGGCATCCTTCTTCAGACTGAAGAGAGTCCTGATCCTAAAGATCGTCTCTCCATTCCCTACCCAGTTGCTGCCTGACATGCTGAGTTCTTCTAGCTATTTGTGTATTGAAACTATATGGTATGTTAGAGGCCATACTCTGGAAGATAACTTTCGGCTTGTTATATCAACCAGCAGCTTATGCTTTCTGAGTAGCTCGATGGTATGTCTTCAGAAATGGTGCTGATGTTAATGAACCTCAGTCATTGTAAATTGCCCTATAGCGTCATGAAATGAAGCACTAAGCAATTATTATTATCAATTGCTTCACTGTCGGACTGGATTATCAAACAAAGAATCTGAAGTGAAGTTGCTTTGATAGGTTAGGAGTGCCGTTTTGAAAATAAACAGGCACATTTTATGGAGAACGAATAGACAATGCTGATTTCTGCCTTTTCACTAAACAACTGTGAAAACTCTGTGGAAGGTGCCAAAATTTCATCTATTTGAGACTGAGTGCCCACACTTTCAAAAATAATCTACATGGTTCTTTAAAAAACATAGATCAAGAATCTTTCCAATTCCTAGGTTTGGTTGAACAGGTGATGGCAATGGAAGGAACATTTTTTTCACCGAATTTTACATATGAGTCAAAAGGACTTCTCTTGGAGAAGTTGTCAAGCCAATGACTGTGGACTGCGTCTTTGCTTTTCCTTGACGGACTCCATATGAACTGAAATCACTTCTGATCAGAGAGAAGGTTCAAGCTCAAGAAAGTCTAACCAGAAGCCATGGAGGTTCCAGAGGAAAAATACAACAACTGAAATAAAAAGCTGTAGAGGCAGAAATTAGATAGAGCTGGAAAAAGTGCTCTCAGAAAATGATCTCAGTTTGCAATGACCAAATGCTTATTGATCTAGTGTGGGACTTGTACACAAGCTATAATCTCACTTGTTACTATGATACCAGGTCAGGAGAACACAACACTGGTGGTTGCCTTGGCATACATCCAGAGTGCTCCCTTTTGTGAGTGCTTAGTACCATTTGAAAACAGCCTGCAGTTGTCAACACCACCCAACCCTCTTAATGATCAATGGTTCTTTGCCTGCAACACGATGTGGACACCATCCAAAGATTTTGGATGCATGTTGGGCAGACCAATTTCTTAAATTTGCATCAGAATATGTAGATCAATGAGATAGAAATCAGACCTACACACAGGACCCCCCAGAAAGCCATCCAGGCTATGAAGGGGGAAAATATTGCACTTGAGGTGAATGCCAAGAGGCCCAAGGACGTGACCAAAGAGTACAGAATGTCCAGTGATCTCACTTTTGTGGATAATCCGTGTAAACATCATCAAAGTCATTCTCCATCAACTTTATCATGAGCTTCCTCACTGCTCATTTCATTTACCTCGCAGCAGGAATTAGAATTGGAACTGTTGCCTACGTTATAATATCCAACAAACCGTCACATACTCACTACTGCTTCAACATACACACAGCAACCCAGTTCCTGCATTCAATCAACAATTCACTTAATGCTGCATATCATGAAATGAAATGAAAATGAAATGATTCAATGCATATCATCCGGACACATTGCAACATGCTCACTGGCAAACTCCCATTCTCTCTTCCAGGGGAAGACTGTGAGCAGCAATAGGTGTCAAGCAAGACACTGGCTCAATTGTTGTGCAGCATGTGGCTTTGTAGAAACAACCACCTGTTGCCGGTGTTCTTGATACTAGCTCATGTAAAAGCACAGTGCCTGGATTTCAGGCCCAAACTGCTTGAGGTTGCCTTGTCCCAATGAAGTCAGTCATTCACCAGCTTCGAGACTGGTAGGTATCAAGGCAATTCACAAGTTGATGTTTGTGTGGTTTTATAATTGCTTTTTATAGTCTAGAATTTATCTCCCTTCACCCATACAGAGGTGTGAAAATTTATTCCTCCAGATTCAGGGACAGTTTCTTCTTATCTGTTATCGGGCAACTGAACCATCTTATCACCAATCCTGACTAACCATCTACCTCTTTAGAGACCCTCAGACTATCTTTAATCAGACTTCACTGGACTTTATCTTGCACTAAATTGAATTGAATTGAATTGAATACATTTTATTAGCCAAGTATGTATGCATACAAGGAATTTGCCTTGATGCTTTGCTCGCAAGGATAACAACACAATATACAGTAGACAATTAAAAATAAAACATTATAATTTAAATATGTAAAGAATAAAATAAAATACCAGAGCAAAAGGAGGCTACAGACCTTTGGCTGTTGAGTAGAGCGGCTGCTCGTGGAAAAAAGCTGATTTTATGTCTGGCTGTGGCAGCTTTGTAGAAACAACCCCTTAATTCCCCTTATCATTTATCTACACTGTGAATGGCTTGATTGTAATCATGCATAGTCTTTTCAGTGACTGGAATCCATCATCAGGTTCGCCGACGACACCACTGTTGTGAGACGAGTCAGAGTATAGAAAGTGAGATTGACCAAATGGTGCCAGCACAATAACCTGGATCTCAACACGAGCAAAATCAAGGAACTGATTGTGGACTTCGGAAGGGGAAGGATGGGGACCCACAGTCCCGTTTATATCAATGGATCGATGGTGGAAAGGGTCAAGAACTTCAAATTCCTGGGCGTGCATAGTTCCGAAGATCTCTCCTGGTCCCAGCACACTGATGCAATCATAAAGAAAGCACATCAGCGCCTCTACTTCCTTAGAAGATTACGGGGAGTTGGTATATCAAGGAGGACTCTCTCGAACTTCTACAGCTCCACAGTAGAGAGCATGCTGACCGGTTGCATTGTGGCTTGGTACGGCAACCTGAGCATCCAGGAGCGGAAAAGGCTGCAAAAATGTTGTAAACACTGCCCAGTCCATCATCGACTCGGACCTCCCTACCATCGAGGGGATCTATCGCAGGCGCTGCCTCAAAAAGGCTGCCAGCATCATCAAGGACTCACACCATCCTGGGGCCACACACTCATCTCTCCGCTGCCATCAGGTAGAAGGTACCGGAGCCTGAAATCTGCAACATCCAGGTTCAGGAACAGCTACTTCCCCACAGCCATCAGTCTATTAAACACAACTTCAAACAAACTATGAACTATAACAGCCTATTGCATTTTATCTGTGTATTTATGTGTGTATATATATATATATTCTATGGTATATGGTCACACTGATCTAATCTGATCTGTATTTATGCCTCAAATATTCTGTCGTGCTGCAGCAAGCAAGAGTTTCATTGTCATATCTGGGACACATGATAATAAACTCTCTTGACTTGATTTGACTTGGATAGCACGCAATAAAAAAAGCTTTTCACTGTACCTCGGTACATATGACAAAAATAATAAACTAAATTAGTTAATAAATTTGCATAATATTATACTTTGGAATCTGGATTTGGAATGTTAATCTTGCCTTTGTCAATTGTGATCAAGAAAATATTGAGACGATCAGCAACAGATAAAAATTGGATATCCAATAGGTAGGAGGGGGAATGTTTTTTTTGTTCATGTGATGACCACTGTTAATTGTCCATGAGACTGTGAGGGAGAGCCTTCTTGAGTCACTGCAGTCCTCTGGTAAAGGTACATCATTCTGTTGTTAGAAAGGTAATCAAGGGGTTTGTGACTTGGCAATGGATTTGTTTCATGCACTGTTTTCCCTCATTAATCCAGACAGTAAATAGTATAGGTTGTACAGTGATGTGGTGAGTTGCCAATTGGATGGCTGCAGATGGACCATTATAGAGTCCCAGAGTGAAGATCATGAGGGGAAAGGAAGTTCAGCATAATGGGAGAGATAGCAATCAGGGAGAATTGCTGCTTGCTTTCATAGAAGCACAAAGAATTATATTACCATTACTGTTCTGTATCTGGTACATCATGTAGATGCGATTGAGCGTCAAACGTCAAGTCACTCACAGAGTCTGAAGAAGGGTCTCGACCCAAAACGTCACCCATTCTTTCTCTCCAGAGATGCTGCCTGTCCTGCTGAGTTACTCCAGCATTTTGTGTCTATCATCAATTTAAACCAGCATTTGCTGTTCTTTCCTATACATTTATGGGGTTTGTCAGGTTGTGGAACCAGAGAGGCATAGGTCATAGAGGTTGATTGGTCCATTGAGTCCATGTTTGCCATCAAGCAGGGCCGGCCTTAGGTGGTGCTGGGCCCAATTGGGAACAATTTTCATAGAAATATAAATATATAACTATAAATGAGTCATATTCAGGCACGTGTCGTGAATAATATGACAGTCAGTCGGCTTTAAAAAAAATCTTAAACCGCACTTGCGCAGATTGTTCTCCTCTCTGTAAAAATAAAAATAAAAATAAATAAAGTAACATTTCAATTTGCCCAAGGCTTCCAAATCTCCTTCTTTCTGAATTACTGAATGGGTGGAGGGTGGAGGGTGATGGCAGGTGGAAAGATGGTGGGAAAAACGAGAGCACACCAGGACAACATGAATCAGTGTCATCTTATTGAATGACTATACTAGTTCAAGGGACCAATTGGGGGGACAGTTCCTTTCACAGCATGTGGGGAGTCTAGCCAGGGGTAAAGTTGCAGTGAGGGCAGGAGCGTTGAGAAGGAGGGGGTCGGAGTTTATGCCAGTAACCCATTCACTCACCGTTGGGGAAAAGGCAGGAACGGTGGGTACTGATTGGGGATGATCACCCATGATCATATTAAATGGCGGTGCTGGCTCAAAGGGCCGAATGGCCTACTCCTGCACCTATTGTCTATAATTATTTAATTACCTAATTGTAGCTAATTATAAAATTGACCGTTGTGACGGAAATAGTAATAAACACCCAGACTGCCTTGAAAATTCAAAAATGTGATATTTTCAAGATCAGAACTTTAATATTATTGTATTATATGCTGTAAGTCCATAGCAGATAGTTAAATAAATTACAATTTCTAGCAATAGACCAGGTCTTTATTTCTAGCAGTAGACCAGGTCTACTGAGGAATGTGGATCGATGCATTGATGACACATTGTATAACTACTTGTTAACTACTGGCTGTTAACAAGTGCCAACAGTAGTAGTTAACAAATCGTTTGTGTCTGATGGCCGTGCAGCGGTTGTTATCCATGTTCGTTTTGTAAAAAAATCCATATGGTGAATGTTTTTTTAAAAATCTTTATTTAACAAAGTGAATTTGTATTTCCGTACGAAATACGGAAAATTAACGCGGGGCCCCCCTTAGGCACGGGGCCCAATTGAGAGAAATAGGTCCAATCGGCTTAAGGCCAGCCCTGCCATCAAGGACCCATTTTCAGTTATCCTGTTTCTATAGGCATTCAAAACAAACAATTGCATATTTCCATTTGTACATTTACAGCAGCTCATCTTGTTATGACTAATGGTGCAAAACTTGAGCTATGACCCAGAATGTCCTGGGAATCAATTCCACCCCATTATTTTAACTCTGCCACAAGTTAAGGCCTTCTTAAGTGCAAATAGTTACAGAATTTGACAGTCAGCTGCAGAAATGGGCATAAAAAATGGCAGATGGATTTAATCCAAGCAAGTGTGATGCATTGCATTTTGTGTGGTCGAATGAGAGGGGAAAATATACAATTAATGGCATGACACTTAACAGCACCAATGTACAGAGGGATTTTGGTGTTTAAGTCCATAACTCTCTGAAAGTGCCCACACAAGTAGATAGAGTGGTAAAGGAGGCATGTACTATGTTTCTCTTTATTGATCGGAGCAATAGAGTCAGAGAGTCATGATGCAACTTTACATCTCTTTGGCTAGGCCACATTTAAAATATTGCGTGCAGTTCTGTCTGCACCATACAGGTAGGATATAGAGGCTTTGGAAATAATGCAGAGGAGGTTTACCAGAATAATGCCTGGATTAGAGGGTATTAGCTACAGGGAGAGGTTGAACAGACTTGGGTTGTTTATCTCTGGAATGCCAGAGGTTAAGGAGAGACCTAATAGAAGTATATATAATTATGAGAGGCTTAGATGGGGTAGACAGTCTATACCTATTTCCCAATATGGAAATATCAAATACTACAGAGCAAAGCTTTACAGTGAAAGCGGCAAAGTTTAAAGGAGATGTGCGGGCATGTTTTTTACACAGAGAGTGGTGAGTGCCCGGAACAAGCTGCCGGGGTAGTGGTAGAGGCAGCTACGATAGTGACATTTAAGAGACTTTTGGATCTCATGGATATACAATGAATGGAGGGATATGGATTATGTTGAGGCAGATAAAAGCTGGTTTTGGCATCATGTTTGGCACAGATTTTGTGGGCCTGTTTCTGTGCTGTGCTGTTCGATGTTTATGTTCTATGTCATTTATGTTGATAGGGAGGGTCATCATTGAACAAATTCTGGTCTTGCGAATCCACCTTCTTATATTGCATCCTTCTGTAACTTGTTCATATTCTTTATGGAACGTTAGTCACAGGATTTGGGCCTTGTTTGTAGGCCAGTACATTGCCCTTTAAATGGTGGCATTCGGCTGCCTCATTGAACTGCATCCATCTGTTTGACAAAGATGTATTCACAGTTCTGTTAGGCACGGTGCCTCAAGATTTTGATGACAATAAAATGAGGCTTACATGCAAATCTGCAGGTGAAAGCTTCCCCATGTCTTCTAAGGTGATAGAGGTTAGAGGTTGATGCAGTGCTTTCAGAGACGACATAGCCAAATTGATGGAGAGTATGTTGTATTCACTCGGATTCTGCAATTGATTAGATTTTGTTGTTACCCTTATAAATTGCAAAATTCTAAGTTTATTTATGAGACTGCTTAATATTCATTATCAATATTCGATATTAATTATCCCGTGCAAATATGAGGTAATTAAGGTTCCATTAAGAAAAGATCAATAAAATGCAAACAAACTCACTATTTTGTGTCCCATTACTGGCCTAAAATGACAAAATGTTCAATACTCAATAACTGATTTGCAGGTGAAGTCTTTGCTTTGTTTTGCATTGCTTATCAGAGATATACAGCGTTATTAGCTTCTTAGTGCATTTGTTATGATCGGTTTAACAAATGCACACTTACAGTTTAATTTTGAGCAAGTGATTTCTAATATTTAATATTAAATGGGTACCACAGTATTCTAAAAGATCATCAGCATGCTTGTGTATAGCTCTGTAAGCAGCCATTTCCCATTGAGTCATGGATTGTTTTTAGCCTTTCACCAGTAAAAACATTTTTTCAGTTCAGGTTTGGGTCTTGAATTACTGTGTTATTTCTGTCTGGCTCCCAAGGCTGTTCCAATATTGATCTGGAGCTCGAGTCATGAGACTGACCCATATTAATTCACCACTGGAAATTCCTCCCTTGGGAGCAGAGCGGAATCTTGCCCTGTCCTTGATCTCAAATTCAGAATTCAATCATGGACACAACTTTGTAGTTTTCTAATCAATCGTACAAAGCATTGGCTCGGTAGAGTGTGTATAGTAAGCCCTCGTAATAATGGACTACGGGGGGGGGAGAGGGAGAATGGCGTCTGTCATTGCAGATTGTCCGCTATGACTGAGTGAGCGGGGGGTAAAGCTAAAGTCAAGGCAAGGCCGGAAGGGGGGAAACATGCTGGGGTGGGGGGGGGTTGGGTTGTGGGGGTGGTGAGGGGGGTGGGGGTGGGGTGGGGGGGGGGGGGGGGTTGGGGGTATTCACATGCCAAGGTGCCCGAGGTGCCGCAGAGTACCCGGCCACACATGCTGTGCACCGGGGACAAACCCAGTACTCACACTGCCTTCATTCTGTTTGCTCTCTCTGCTCCTGTGAACAGAAGCATGTCACGTGACTCCAGCTTATTGAGTAAGGGCCAGAAATAGGGAGTGATGCCAGGGGAGCCTCAGTTCGCTTTAACCAAAAACTGCTATATAGAGGTCTGTTATGGCGAGGGTTTCACAAGTTCACAAGTTGAAGGAGTAGAATTAAGCCATGTGGCCTATGGAGTCTACCACGCCATTCAATCATGGCTGATCTCTGCCTCTTAATCCCATTTTCCTGCTTTCTCCCCATAACCCATGACACCCGTTCAAATCATAAATGGACTATATTTACTATACTGTGGATTTTTCTGTGTTTGGTCAGTCCATTTACAGAGTCAGACTCACGTAGTATGGATGCAGACCCTTCAGTCCCCTGTGTCATGCTGATCACCACATGCCTACCTATACTACTCTATTTTCCAGCACTCTGCCCAAGCTCTTCTATGCCAATGTGTTTCAAGTGATCAGCTGAATACTTCTCAGAGGTTGTGAGCACACCTGCTACCACCACAGAAGGCTGTGGAGGCCAAGCCAATCAATATTTTAAGGCAGATATTGAGAGATTCTTGATTAGTACGGATGTCAGGGGTTATGGGGAGAAAGCAGGAGAATGGGGGTGAGAGGGAAAGATAGATAATTGCCAGGCAACTATATAAAAACATTTACATGTTTTTTTTTAACCACTGCATGGACAAGAAAGGATAAATAAAGAAAAAGGATAAATAGAAATTGACTTGCCAAAACCTCTGGCTGGTTTTAATATTCTCATGCGGTAAACTGCTATTTCAGCAACAGCTAGATGGCGTTAGTTTCTCACAATGAACATTCTGAAAAATAGACCAAATATAAAATGATTAAGGATTATGTTTCCACAATGATCTGCAATCTATCATATCATATCATATCATATCATATCATATCATATCATATCATATCATATCATCATATACATTTATTAGAAACATAGAAACTAGGTGCAGGAGTAGGCCATTTGGCCCTTCGAGCCTGCACTGCCATTCAATATGATCATGGCTGATCATCCAACTCGGTATCCCATACCTGCCTTCTCTCCATACCCCCTGATCCCCTTAGCCACAAGGGCCACATCTAACTCCCTCTTAAATATAGCCAATGAACTGGCCTCAACTATCCTCTGTGGCAGAGAGTTCCAAAGATTCACCACTCTCTGTGTGAAAAAAAGTTCTTCTCATCTCGGTTTTAAAGGATTTCCCCCTTATCCTTAAGCTGTGACCCCTTGTCCTGGACTTCCCCAACATCGGGAACAATCTTCCTGCATCTAGCCTGTCCAACCCCTTAAGAATTTTGTAAGTTTCTATAAGATCACCTCTCAATCTCCTAATTTCTAGAGAGTATAAACCAAGTCTATCCAGTCTTTCTTCATAAGGCAGTCCTGACATCCCAGGAACCAGTCTGGTGAACTGTCTCTGCACTCTCTCTCTATGGCAATAATGTCCTTCCTCAGATTTGGAGACCAAAACTGTACGCAATACTCCAGGTGTGGTCTCACCAAGACCCTGTACAACTGCAGTAGAACCTCCCTGCTCCTATACTCAAATCCTTTTGCAATGAAAGCTAACATACCATTCGCTTTCTTTACTGCATGCTGTACCTGCATGCCTACCTTCAATGACTGGTGTACCATGACACCCAGGTCTCGCTGCATCTCCCCCTTTCCCAATCGGCCACCATTTAGATAATAGTCTGCTTTCCCGTTTTTGCCACCAAAATGGATAACCTCACATTTATCCATTAAAAGTCTGATGTTGTTTGTGTGTTTATGTGTGTGTATATGTGGTTGTCTTTACATGTTCGCAAAAACTCTATGCGGTAACGATTAAATTTTTACATATTTTGATTGACATTTTTCCACTCAAGGCAGAGAGCATCTTCACTGAACATTTTATGCTTTATTTCTCGACTTATTCTCGACTCATTGCTGATTAAAAGTTTAAAAAAATCAAAAGACTTTGAATTTAAAACAGCCAGCTTCAATTGATGACATCATAAAGGCTCGGATAGCAGTGATCAGTTTCACTGAAAATGTCATCCTATATTTCAAATCAAATCAAATCAATCAAATCAAATACGTTTATTATCATTGCACAACAACTGTACAACGAAATGTCATTGCATCTCCTTCAGTGGTATACATAGAAAACACGGGATAAAAAATTAAAAGAACAAAAACACAACCAACCATTGACTCTCATATACCGGCAAGATCAGTAAATGAAATTAATAAAATAAAATTAATAAATAGATAATAGAAATATAAAAAATATTGCGCATTATATTGCCCATGAATAGTGTTGTGATGCCCGCAGTGGTATCTATTTGAGTTTAGTTATTTTATGGCACTTGGGTAGAAACTGTTAATTAGTCTACAAGTGCGGCATTCAGAGACCTGTATCGCCTTCCAGAGGGCAGCTGAGTGAAAAGGTGGTTGGCAGGGTGGGATGAGTCCTGTTTGTTGTTTGTTGCCCGGCGGAAACATCGGGCACTGTAAATGTCATCCAGGGAGGGTAGTTGAGCGTTTGTGATGCTCTGTACTGGTTTAATAACTCTCTGTAGTGCCTTCATTTCAGCCACAGTGCAGCTAGCAAACCACACCAGGATGCCATGGGAGAGGATGCTTTCCACGGCGCACCGGTAGGACAGCAGCAGCTGCTGTGAAACATTTGCTCTCCGCAGAGACCTCAGGAAATATAGCCACAGCTGTGACTTATTCACGAGAGTGATGGTGTTCACTGTCCATGTGAGGTCCTGGGAGATCTAAATACCCAGGAACTTAAAGTCAGTGACTCTCTTCACCATGTCTCCTTTGATTTGACAAGTTATTCACGATTAAGGCTTTAAAAATGCTAACTTTCACAAGATTGTTACATATTCTGATTCACATTTTTCCCCTCGAGGCAGTGTGCGTGCGTGAGAGTGCGTGCGTGAGAGTGCGTGCGTGAGAGTGTGTGTGTGAGAGAGTGTGTGTGTGTGTCTGTGAGAGTGTGTGTGTGTGTGTGTGTGTGTGTGTGTGAGTGTGAGTGTGAGTGTGAGTGTGAGTGTGAATTTGTTTTTGTGTTTTTTGTGTGTGTGTGTGTGTGTTTTTTGTGAACATTTTTACATATTCTGGTAGAGATTTACCCCCTGGAGTCCATAATTGGCGTATCTGAAAATGTTGTGCTTTATTTCTTGAGTTATTAATAGAAAATCTTCACATATCCGATCAAACTTTGAAATCCAAATGCCTGTTTTTCGCTAATGACGTGACAATGGATCTCCCTGCCTGCCGTCTGCTTGCGCTGCAACTGACATCTCCTCCCACACCTCCCCCTCCCCCTCCCCCATTATACAAAAGTCACCCTGTCTACTGAAGACCAAAGATCATAGCTGAAGACTGCGGCACGCGCTGCAAGTGAAGAACGAGCAATTCGGGCCCTGTACGAGAGCTCTCGAGTCCGGTTCGTCGCTGCCGAAAAACCTTTGGAAAAAACCCCGCTGTCTTCTTGCTCGCGCTGCGAGTGACATCACCGACCCCGACCACTCCCCCCGTACTCAGGTCCTGCCTGCAGCCTGGAGCCGGAAGCAAGTTCGTGAATCAGCCCTCCCCTCTGACAATGCACCCCCCCCACCCCTCAAACGCTACCTCCCTCCCCTCTCTGCGCCCCCTCACTCTCTGCCCCCCTCATGCTCTCTCTCTGCTCCCCATGCCTCCTGCGTAGGGAACGGGTGCATTTTGCAGCTGGGAGCAAGGGAGTGAGGGAGTATTGCATTCGGGAACCAAACCTCCCCTGTGACGATGCAACCCCCACCCCACAAACCCTACCTTCATAAAAACACTATGCGGTAACGATTACATTTTTACATTTTCTAAGTTACATTTTTCCCCTCTAGGCACAGATCACCACTGAACATTTTATGCTTTATTTCTCTACTTATTCTCGCCTTAGTACTGATTAAAAGTTAAAACAAATCAAAAAACTATGAATTTAAAATGACCAGCTTCAACTGATGACATCACAATAGTTCGGCTAGCACTGATCAGCTTCACTAAAGATTTCATCCTATATTTGACAAGTTATCCACGATTAAAGCTTAAAAAATGTCAACAAGATTTTTACATATTCTGATTCACATTTTTCCCCTCTAGGTAGAGACCACCTTCACTGAACATTTTATGCTTTAGTTCGCAACTTATTATTGATTAGAGTTTTAAAAAAACAAAAGGCTTTGAATTTAAAACAACCAGCTTCAACTGATTACGTCACAATGGCTCGGTTAGCAGTGATCAGCTTCACTTATGTTCGGGATTGGCTTGAGTTGGAGGACTACACCTCCCGTGGGGGCTACGGGTCTGGAACGGGTGTGTTGGAGGAGCAGACCCAACGGGTCTACACTTGGTCTGGTATATTACTAAAACTCTCATCTTGTTGATGTATGTTATCCTGAAATTATGCCAAAACAATACACGATAGTGCTAAAATTTGTACAACACCTTACTCACCATTGTCATGTGGTGGTCTGTGACAAGTACCATTCAGATTGATGTTATATTTCACAAGTAGTTTCACATTTTTTAAATTAGAAAGTCAAGAATTGAGAAAATATCTGCAGCTATGACTTCACAACGCTACAATGTTACAAACTCGGCATACTCAGTCCTGCCAGGCTGCCAGCACTAGAAAGTGCCCCCACACCCCCACACACGGATTTTATTTATGGACTTTTCTTCAGCTTTTAACACAGTTAACACGGTCACCCTCTGCAACCGCCTTCTGGATCTACAAGTCAACCCATCACTTATCCTGTGGATAAAAGACTTTCTGCAGGACCGGCCTCAGCATGTGGTGGTAAATGGTTTTAAATCCAAGAACATGATTTTAAACACTGGTGTCCCCCAGGGTTGTGTCTTATCACCGATTTTATTTTCCATCTACACAAACAACATAACAAACAATAACAGTGACATTTCCCTTTTTAAGTATGCAGACGATATGGCCCTGGTGGCCCACATCAAGGATCACACTTCTCTGGCTGCCTACTATCAGCAGGTCAACACCCTGATGCTGTGGATCAAAGAGAGCTCTCTGGAGCTTAACATCTCCAAGACCAAGGAGCTGTGTTGTGGGGGGAGGCGAACATCTTCCCCCCAACCTCTCTTTGAACCTCTGAGGCTGAATGGGCAGACAGTTGAGCAGGTAGAGGCCTTTAGATACCTGGGCACAGAGATTGACACCCGCCTGTCCTTCTCCCAGCACACAGACTCGGTGTACAAGAAGGCACAGCAACGCCTGTTCCTGCTGAGGAAACTCAGGAGCTTTGATGTCAGACAGGACATTTTAACAGCTGTCTATAAATCACTTATAGAATCTGTACTCACCTTTAACATCACATCCTGGTTCACCCTCACCATTGTCAAAGACAAATCAAAGCTTTCCCAGATCATCAATCAGGCAAGCAAAATAACTGGCAAAACTCAAAATCAATTATCAGTACTCCACACCCAGGCAGTTAAAAGGAAAGCCAATCTCATTACACAGGATCCCACCCACCCCCTGCACAAGTCTTTCTAACTTCTGCCATCAGGCCACCGATATAAAGTCCCCCTATCCAAGAAAAACATCCACAAAAACTCATTCATACCCATTGCCATAAACAGCTTAAATAAAAAATGAACAATGGACAAATTAACCCTGACGCCTTGTCACTTTACACGTATCCACAACTTTTATCTTGTCTATTTTTACAGTTTTTAATCTTTATATTTGCTTTTAAGATCGATACACACTGTGCGTGCTCGCAGAAATCTGTGTTGTATGACTGCTTATCAGTACATTGTCCTGTCTGTATGTTGAGCCACGTCAAAGAAGATTTTCTGTTACGACAGACAATAAAGTTTTCTGAATCTGAATCTGAATCTGAATGTTGCAGCAAGTATATTCCCGGCTGCATGGAATGTTGGTGCATTTTAAAAAATATTTTAAAGTCACAGTACACTGAATTTTGAATAAGGCAAAATGAGCAGCCCAACACAGTTGGGGGCTATGGGTGAGTGGTGGAATATTGCATTGGGGGTAGGAATTGCTTTGGGGAAACAGATGGGTGGTGCAATTTTGCCTTGGGGAACAGGTTGCGTTGGGGTTCCAGGCCTCCTGTTGGGGAAATGGGTGAGCGGTGGAATATTGCCTTGGGGAACTGGTTGCATCGGGGGACCAGGACTCCCGTGGGGGCTATGGGTGAGTGGTGGAATATTGCATTGGGAGACCAGGCCTCCTGTGTTCCATTTTCTGCATCACTTAATGTTCTTTTTCTTACCTTTGAGAGGGATCACACAATTTATTGAACAGCGTCTTTATAAAATTCATGTTGTCATCAGTTGTCTTGTTCTTTTTGAGGTACTGGAATTTTATACCTTCAAAAGTGATACAATTCGACAAAATCAATAAATGTGGAACGTATTTGTTTTTAATGCCGAGCAAGTTACAAACACTCAATATCTATCAACTGCTCTACTCAAATCCCAACATCAGGCAAAACAAACACTTTGTAATTCCATTTACAATCAGCCAACCTCATAAGTAGAGTCAAAGTGTGATACAGCATGGAAACAGGCCCTTCAGCCCAACTTGCCCACACCAGCCAACATATCCCATCTACACTAGTCCCACCTGCCTGCATTTGGCCCGTATCCCTCTAAACCTGTCCTAACCATGTACCTGTCTAAATATTTCTTAAAAGAAACAAGCTTTTAATTTTCACACAGTTTCCCATTTTCAACATTGATGAAAAATTGTGGGGCATTGTGATGTCAGAGCATGTGCAGATAATGGCCTTTGGAAGGCTGCAGAGGTCAGGGGCATGATGTCTAGTTTGACTCCAGTGATGTCATTTGGCAGTACAACCTTCATCGTGCTCCACAAACCACACAGTGTTGAAAATGGGTTCAGCAGCAAAACCATTGCTATTTAAAGAGTTCCTCAAATATTTTAAGGTTTGTTGTAGATTCATTTATCTTGCTGCTGCCATCAAACTACAAGTGTTTCTTTTTAAGCTTATTTTAAAGTTGCTGAAGTCTCCAGGGATTGTAGTGACAGGTGGTGAGGGACAACGTGTAGCTTCTGCACAAACCGGCTGCTCTCAGAAATGGATTTGTTCATTCCTCTTGACATGAAGCAAAACTGCAATTGATTAAATCTGATAGAGAGAAGGCATTACGGTCAAACAGGAAGCGGGAAGCAGGTCCCTCAGCAGAAGTCCATATCCAACCAGGTTGTTCAGGGAGAAATTCTTGTATATAGAACTCAACAGGAGACTGGATAAGACATCTGCATATTTGGAAATACATCCTCAATATAATGTGGCATCTTCTGCAGCCATAACTGCAGAAGGGCAGCACGGTGCAGAGCGGCACTGTGGCGCAGTGGTAGACTCACTGGCTTACAGCGCTTGCAATGCTGGAGGCCTGGGGTTCGATCCCGACAATGGGTACTGTCTGCATGGAGTTTGTACATTTTCCCCGTGACCGCGTGGGTATTCTCCGAAATCTTTGGTTTCCTCCCACACTCCAAAGATATAGATACACAGGTCTGTAGGTGAATTGGCTGGTATGTGTGTAAATTGTCCCTAGTGTGGGTAGGATAGTGTTAATGTGGAGGGAATCGCTGGTCAGTGCGGACTCAGTGGGCCGAAGGGCCTATTACTGAGCTGTAACTAACCTCAGAGCAGGGTCGGGATAGCATTGTCAATAGCCATTGAAATTAGTGTGGCCAAAACATTTCATCATTATGATCCTTCCAGGTTGGAGTGGCAGACATTTGCAACTTCAGTTTAGTTTAGTTGAATTTAGTTTAGTGTGGAGGCACAGCCTGGAAACAAGCCCTTCGGCCCACCGAGTCCGCATTGATCAGCGATCTCCCAGTGACCTCCCACTAACACTGTCCTACATCCCAGGGACTATTTACAATCTTTACCGAAGCCAATTAACCAAAAACCTGTTCATCTTTGGCGTGTGAGAGTAAACCAGGGCACCCGATAAAATCCATGCAATGACAGGGAGAGGGTACAAACTCCATACAGACGGCACTCATAGTCAGGATTGAACCCGGGTCTCTGGCGCTGTCAGGCAGCAACTGTACTGCTGCACCACCGCACTGCCCTAAAATTTGCTGTCCGTTAATATGTAATTGATAGCACTGAACTCTCAATTGAAAGAATACTGACTTAATTTAATCCCTTCCTGTCAGAGACTGACAGACAGATCGGGCACATGATTTTCCAAGGATTGGAGACGTCCTCTTGATGGAGTGCTATATATTAGTTCCGAGTTGCACTGCATGGGAGATTTCAGCATTAAGTGTGATAATGATCCTATGCAGCACTTCTTGCGTGTCCGTGATCAGCCTCCTGGGTTTGGTATCAATGCTTTCATCCTACAGGAACTCACTGTTGCAACAAATACACCGCCCACAGTTAGTTAACCATGATCAACCATCCTGACAATAGGGACCATCATCCTCCAACATGGCCGTTGATATTGGTGTGCAACAGACAGACTGCCTCGCCATCCAAGAAAGAACAGGCCATTCACACACTGGTACAATGCAATGGAGAATGATTCTGCTGCTCTGATCCTCAAGGTTGCTCTGTAGCTTCATTGCTAGGAGAGCACGCACTGTAAGTAGCTGAAAAGCAGAGGAGGAGGTAGTTCATATTGGAGAAAGCGATGGACTAGAATTAAAAAAAAGGAGGACGTTAGGTTAGAGGAGATATTGGTAATCGGATTGCTGAATTCTGGCAGCACAATGCAAGGAATATTAGACAATGGTAGCCACAGCTGTAATGGCAGCAGACCTTCCCTGCACTTTCTTCGTCACATCCCATACGGGGACCCCAGCACCCTTTTTGAGTGAAATAGAGGTTCAAATGTACCTCCGCTAAACTCATCTACTGCGTTCAGGGGTACTCCTGATGTGGCTTCCTTTACATTGGTGAAACCAAGCGTAGACTAAGTGACCATTTTGCTGAATACTTGCATTCGGCCCTCCTAGGCTTGCTGAATCTCCCAGTTGCTAATCATTTTAACTCCACTTCCCATTCCCCTAACCTGCCCTGGCCTTTGTCAGAGTGAAGCTGCAAGTAAACTGGAGGAACAGCACCTCATATTCCATTTGGGTAGCTCATAAAAATGATGGTATGAACATTGAATTCTCCAATTTTAGGTAACAACCCCTTTCCGCCCCCTCCCCCCCCCCCCCCCTCTTTATTCCCCCCCTCTTTCCTTTGCACTGCCCTAGTGTGTGTACCCATTTCTCCCACTATACCACCCCCCCCTTTCCCTTTTTTCTCTCTGCCTCTTTCCATGTGTATTTCTCACTCTGCCATTACATTTCACTCCAACCTTCTCCTTATCTGACACCCTTTTGTCTCATTTTCAAATCTGGCCTTTGTCCACCCATCTGCTAATAAAACCCTTTTCACCTGTATCCGCCCATCACTTTCCTGGCTTCATCGCATAGAGCACATAATCCTCCAACATTTTCACCACCACCAACGGGATCCCACCACTAGCCACATCTTCCCATCTCCATCCCATTCCGCTTTCCCCGGAGACCATTCCTGGTCAAGTCCCTTCCACCCAAACCACTTTCTCCCCAGGAACTTTCGCCTGCAATGGCAGGAGATGCAACACCTGTCCCTATACCTCCCCCCTCGACTCTGTCCATGGACCCCAACAGTGTTTTCAGGTGAGGCAGGGGTTCACTTGGACCTCCTCCAACCTCATTTACTGTATCTGTTTGTTCCAGGTGTGGACTCCTATATATCGGCAAGACCAAGAGCAGGCTCAGTGATCATTTCGCTGAACACCTCTGCTCAGTCTGCCTAAACCTTCCTGATCTCCCGGTTGCTAAACACTTTAACTCCCTCTCCCATTCCCACACTGACATTTCTGTCCCGGACTTCCCCCATTGTCAGAGTGAGGCCCAGCTCAAATTGGAGGTATAACACCTCATATGGCAGATTACACCCCAGTGGTATCAATATTGAATTCATTAACTTCAAGTAACCCTTGCCTTCCCTCTCTCGCCATCCCGCCCCCCTTCCCAGTTCTCCGACCAGTCTGACTGTCCTCATTTACATTTTATCTCTGTTTGCTTTGTTGTTACATTTTCCTCGCTAACAATGATCTATTCTGCATTTTCCTTGATCTCTATCCCCTATGTCTCATTTTCACACCTTACACTTCCTTACCTCTGTATTCCCCTCTCCCATTACAGTCTGAAGAAAGGTATCGATTCAAAACATCACCTGTTCCTTCTATAGAGATGCTGCCGTTTCTGTTGAGTTACTCCAGCATTTAGTGTCTATTTCCGGTGTAAACCAGCAACTGCAGTTCTTCCTATCTTATTTTCTGCCACTATATTTGAAGCAATTAGCTAGAGAGCTTCCCGGCTTCTTGTAAAATTGACCACATTCTCCTCCCTCTCCACCTCCCCCACAAAGGCTTCCAGCGTAGCTTTGCAAAATCTCAGAGCAGATCTTTTACTAGTATTTTCCAAGACAAAATAAAATAACAACAACAAAGCCACTAGTCATGTCCCCTTCCCCATTCTCATGATGAGGAGCAGGCAAATTTTAATGTATAGCAGCGCTGGCTGCATCCAACTTAGGGATATTGGTGTGCAGTGTGCAGCCACAACAATGGTGAGCACTGGTCCACACAACAGTCAAGTAAATCTGCAGGCAGCACAAAGTTGACTGAGCAAATGCTCCCACGTGGCATTGTGAGGTGAATGAGGTTCACCTTTGACCACACTTGATCAGCCATTTGAATACTGCCTCAGTACCTTGTTTGTTTTGTGTTACGAGCAAGTGGGTTTTATTAAAGGCCACTGGTTTTCACTTGCTGACTCCCACAGTCTTTTCACCACTGCAAGCCACAAATCTGGAGTGTGATGGAATATGTTACCACTGCTTCAACGAGTGCAGTTCCAACCTGAATCACGAAGCTCAAAGCCTTTAAAGACAAGGCTATTGTCAATTTCCACAGCGCTTTTTTTTCTGAGGAGCAGAAAGGCAGAAATAATGAGATTTTCATATCTTCCAGCTTGTGTTTTTTTGCCAATCCAATTATACCTTTCTATCTATGCAAGATAATCCTCGGATTCTGACGAACTCATTTTGCTGTAGATTTACGAAGATTTGAATGCCTATCAATTCCTCCTACTAAATTATTTCCAAAACAATTCAGCAAATATCATTCAGGTACAAGATTTGTGAAGCAACCCTTCTATTTTTAAATATTTGTAATCTTCCACTGATTTGTTGGGAGATAGATTTCTAATGGTCATTTTCAGTTGAGCTACTAAAGGGAATAAATTATATTGATATTATTGGCAATCATCACCGTTATTTTGCACACCCATAAATATATTTTGTGGATCTCACTGAACACGTTTCATAGAAACAAGATATCTATTCTGTACAATTTTACAATTCACCTTCCTCTTTTACAGGTTTCATTCTTTAATGGTCTGGAAAGCTTGTAATTATTCAATGGTGTCTGAGACAACCTTGAGTATCTTAGATCACCGTTGTAACTTCGGGCGGCACGGTGGCACAGCAGTCTCCAGTGCCGGAGACCCCAGTTCAATCCTAACCAAGGGTGCTTCTCTTCATATTTTGTACATTCTCCCCGTGACCTGCATGGGTTTTCTCCAGGACCTCCGGTTTCCTCCCACAATCCAAAGATGTACACATTTGTAAGCTAATTGACTTGGTCCAATTGTAAATTCTCCCTAGTGTGTGTAGGATAGTGTTAGTGTGCGGGGATGCTGGTCAGCGCAGACTTGGTGAGCTGATTGCCTGTTTCTACGCTGCATCTCCAAACTAATCTAAAGTAAACTAAACACATCCAACAATGGGGAACCTATGCGATATCTGATACTCAACAAAGGTTTAAGAGGCATACACTGAATTAATCAACACATCACATGGGGAAAGGACATGCTAATTAGGAAATGGTGCACTTTAGGGTTGATTCTTTGAATGCTTGTCTGTACAGATGGAGGATTGAGGCTTCCATCAAACACCATTAGGTGTTGGTTACCTGCACAAGGCTATGGAGCATACAGTTAGGCCAGCCTAATTGGGTTTGTTTAGAGATAGTGTGGAAACAGCCCTTTGCCCCACCAAATCTGCACCAATCAGCGATCCCATCACACTAACACTATCCTACGCACACTAGGGACAATTTTACACGTACATCAAGCCAATTAACCTAAAAACCTGTACATCTGTGGAGTCTCGGCGGAAACCGAAGATCTCGGAGAAAACCCAGGTGGTCACGGGGAGAATGTACAAATTCCGTACAGACAGCACCCGTAGTTGGGATCAAACCTGGGTCTCCGGTGCTGCAAGCGCTGTAAGGCAGCAACTCTACCACTGTGCCACTATGCCCCTCTGCAAAGCAGGTTCAATTGATAGGCCAAAGAGCCAGCTGAGCAGGATGTGCACAAGAGCAAGCTGCGGCTGTAGGGAATGTACTGGAGTTGCTGCTGAGGGAGTAGAATGACTGTTGCAGGTGTGCTCCTTCCACCTGGGTTCTCTAATTCAACAAAACCCAACCGATTTGTAGGAAGGAACTGCAGATGCTGGTTCGAACCGAAGATAGACACAAAAAACCTGGAGTAACTCGGTGGGACAGGCAGCATCTTTGGGGAGAAGGAATGGGTGACGTTTCGGGTCGAGATCTTTCTTCTTCCTTCTTTCCAAAAACCCAACCGATCAAGGATTAACCCTGGAAACAGAATAAATCAAAGTAGGGCAGCCTCATAATGAAAGGAAACTGGAGTATTCATTTGCTTAAATCCAGATCTGGTGGTTGGAGAGTTTGTCTTTTAAGCTTTTAACATTCCATCGCACCTTAACCATTACATTCAATGGTAATGGTTCAACATCTGGTTTTACATGGATTTTGGATAAATATTTAAAAAACAGAACTACAACTAATTGTTGCCTCACTTAGGACATTAGTTAATTTGTTCTGTAGGCAGATCTTTATCTTTGTGCACACTGGTACATGAGATGTTGTGGGCATAATTTTTCAGAATTATATTCTGTTCAGTAAAACTACCCACTCCCTGTATTATTTATTGATATTTTGCAACTTGCATTGCAAAAAGTTTGCCCACATTACAAATGTTCACGGTTTTTGAAACATCATTGTCAGAATGGTTTCCGAGGATTGAAACCAAAGGAAAATGAAAAGTATGATAAATAAAATCATGCGTTCTGCTTCATTCCATCGTGCAGAGGATTTTAATAAGATATTTTAAATCACTGACTCACTCTCGTGATTCAAGGTTCTAGCTGATGCCATTACGTGAAGTATTGCTGCAGATTCAAAGGCAGACGGAGGAAATGTTGTTTCTACTTGCCTTTAAATTTACTTGGCATTGCAGGGTATTGCTGTATTATGCGAATGACTTGAGTTTCAGATAGATTGGAGTCAGCGACTGGAATATTTTAAAGTAAAACTATTATTTCAGAACACTCACAGCCTACAGGTTTTCCTGGTTGAGTGTAAAAAGCAATTTCACCCCAAGACACTGAAGGGAAGATTTTGGTTGTGGTCTCTTTTTAGGTTATTCTTGAGGTTCAGCAGCAGCTTTTTCCCCACAGCCATTCGGCTATTAAACACTATAACCTCAAATCTCTGAACTACATAATCTATAATTGCTATTATTGCACTATTATTGGGTTTTTTTTAGTGTACATATGCGTGCGTATATATATATATATATCTATCTATCTACTATAATATAAAACTTTGTGTCCGGCTGGCTGTGTGGCTGGGTGTGTTTCTGACTTGTGGCTGCCAGCCTTTGATTCGTTGCCACGCCAACGTCAGATGCAGAAACGCCCAGATTTTTTCCATTTCGGTAGAGATTTCACTTTTCATTCCAAGTATCCACTCCTGATTAAATTTTGTCGCGTTTATGTACACATTTTTAATAAAATCCTTCTCCCCCTCCCGTCATCATGTGTGTGGGAATAGAGAAGGAGGATTGGGGGTGATAGGAAATGGGGAACAGATGGACTGTCCCTACCCATCCCCCCTCCACTCTCCCTCCCCACTATTCCCTCTCTCCTCTCTCCCCCCCCCCCATCCCCCTCTCCTCCCCTTCTCTCCCCCCCCCCCCTCCCCCCTCTACCTCTCTCTCCCCCCCCATCTTCCCACCCCCTTCCCTCTCTCCTTCTCCCTCCCCTTCCCCCCTGCCCACTCCTCCCCCTCCCTCCACACTCCTCCTCCCCTCTCCTCCTCACCTACCCCCCATCCCCCTCCCCTCCCCCCTTCCCCCTCTCCCACCCCCCTCTTCCCCCCCCTCCCTCCACACTCTCCCTCTCCCTCTCTCCTCCTCCAACCCTCCCACCCCATCCCCGCCCCTCCCCCCTCCCCCACAACTCCCTCCCCTCCCCCTCCCTCTCTCCCCTCCCCTCCTCCTCTCCCCCCCCTCCTCCTCCCCTTCACCCCTCTCCCTCTTCCTCCACTCCCCCTACTCCTCCCCCCTCCCCACTTCCACTCTCTCCCCACCCCTTCCCCACCCTCCTCCTCCCTCTCCATTCCCCCCACTCCCCTCTCTCTCCCCCCTCCCTCCCCCCCCCCCCCCCCCCTTCCCCTACCCATCTGTCCCTCGTCCACCACCCCCCCCTACCCCCCCCTCCACTCCCCCCCCTCCCCTCCCCACTCTTCCCCCTAACTCTCCCCCCCCTCCCCCCCTCCCACCTCCCTCCACTCTTTCCATCTCCCCTCCCTCCCCACCCCTCCCCCCCCCCTTCCCCCATCTCCCCCTCCCCCCCCCTCCCCATCCCTCCCCCCCCCCCCTCCCTCCCCACTCTCCCCTCCCCCTCCCCCCCCCACCCCTCTCTCCCTCCCCTCCATCTCGCTCCTCCTCCCCCCTCTCCCCCCTCCCCTCCCCTCCTCCCGCCCCATCCCTCTCTCCTCCACCCCCCCCTCTCCCTCCCCTCTCTTCCCCCCCCCCTCCACACTCTACTCCCTCTCTCCCCTACCCCCTCTCCCTCCTACCCTCCCTCCCCCCTCCCCCACACCTCTCTCCCCCCCCCAGAGAAGGTTAACTAGACTGATTCCTGGGATGTCAGGACTTTCATATGAAGAAAGACTGGATAGACTCGGTTTATACTCTCTAGAATTTAGGAGATTGTGAGGGGATCTTATAGAAACTTACAAAATTCTTAAGTGGTTGGGATGCAGGAAGATTGTTCCCGATGTTGGGGAAGTCCTGAACAAGGGGTCACAGCTTAAGGATAAGGGGGAAATCTTTTAGGACCGGACTGTTTGGGGGGTGGTTAGTGTGTGTGATGCCGCAGCCCCCCACCCCCCCCCCCAAACGCGCGTGGGAGAAATAGACCCAACGGGTCCGCATTTGGTGTAGTATATATATATATGTGTCTCTCATCCCCTCCCCCACCCCACTGTGTGTGTCCCCTTTCCCCCTCTCTCCTGTGTGTGTGTGTGTGTGTGTGTGTTCATGTGTGTCTATATACCACACCCCCTTTTTTTCTCTCTGTTATTACTCCCCACACCCCTTACCCACCCCTGCCCCTTCCCCCACTGTGCTGCTTGCAGTAAGAATTTCAGTGTTCTATCTGGGACATATGACAATAAAACACTCTTGACTCTTAACAATTTGTGTCAGGAGTGAAATGCCTGAGGATTTGGCTGCTTGCCTGGGCATAGCCATCAACGTTGGGGCAAGTGACCCTTGATAATTGCCCTTGTGTCGACCCCCCATCAGTGAGTGCAAACACATGATCAATTGGGGTGGAATTTCCCCATCTCCAGCTCTAAACACACGTATGTTTAAAATAAAAGTTCAGCCACCTTTTGTCACTGCCTTGGCGTTCATTGAAGATTCATGAATGGAACAGGCCTGGTGTCTGCTGAATGTATCGGCGTCAAATTTTGGGGGACATAATTTAGGGGACCTGGAGCAGACATTAACACTGTGCGTTAATATTTAAGGCATCTAATACCTCATCTAAGCACTTTGTCTGGATTGCTTGTAAAGTAGGGACCCATGACTGTCACATGTTGATTCAGTTTAGATCCGCCTTTCTCTCTGTTGGAAGGTCATCATCTGTAATATTAACGCTGTTTAATACTTCCTCCATAGTTCCTAGCCAACCTGCTGAGACATGGATTCTGCCCACAAAATCCAAACCAACCGTCAAATATCTATGTTTCTCTTGTTAGTTCGACAATGTTAGCCCATTAACCTCCTCACTTGCGCATCTTTAAGTTGTGAGAGGAAATCAGAGCATCCAGCGGAAACCCACAGTCACAGGGGCAATGTGTGACGCCCACACAAATAGCACAAAGGGCAAGATTGAGAGCAGATTCCCAGAGCTGTCAGGCAACAGTTTACCAGCCGCTGCCTCCAACATCTTGAGTTTTGATTCCACTTCTAAACAGATATCCTTGCATAATATCCAACTCTATAAGAAATAATCAGCTTATCGCACCTCTGGTTCATTGCCAGCTATCTTACGTCTGAGTCCTTAATTCTACTAAAGCTCAGAGTAGGGCTGCTGTTTTGTATTTTGTATTCACTGTCTTCCTTACTTATGTCATTCTTAGATGTGGAAGGCAGGGCGGATTAGGTCTAAGACGTGGGGATTCTCAGCAATGACCTTTGATTGATCTAATGCAAAATGTTTCAATCTTTTTGTTGGTTAGTTTTCAAGCTCTCATCACGAGAAAGGGAAATATAATGAATGCCAGCTAAGGCTGGATTTCAATCTCACATCTTGTTTACAAATATCAGAACATAGCTACTAGCAATTTCGCTTCATTTTAATAACATGTGGCATGATCATAAATACATGGTTTAAGGGCTGATTCAAAATCTGGGAAGGTAAACAATTTGATTTAATGTTGAACATGTGCTGAGATAAGAACAATTGCAATCAAACTAAACTTTGAAATATTGTAAAGTCATTACATACTGCAATGCTGGAAATCTGAATTAAAAAGTATAGAAAATGGTGCAGATACAATGTACCATCAGGTAACCATGGAGGTGGGGCACATGAAAATTGTTCAAATGAATACTCTACATCACATATTAGTGTACCGTGCAAAAACCTTGAAATCAATTGCCAAACTATATTTTATCGCCTTCTGAATTCAAGGAGAACTCTTTAAGCTTTTCAGTTTGTGATTTAATGTCATTGAGGAACCAATGTTAAATCCTCTGAAGAATGTTACGATTTTCACCATGTTTTGAGAGGTGGGGAACAATCCTCCCCGTGTTTTGTGACCCAGCCACTACAGTCAGTCCCAGGTCGGCTGTGGCACCCAGGTCGGCTGGCAGATCTGGTTGTAGCGTCCAGGTCACATGCGTGCCCCGGGACTTGTTGCAGTTCCCAGGTAGCAAAAACGAACTGAAAAAAAATACCCCTGTGGGCCGGATGATTTTGGGTTACAGGCCAGATCTAGCCCATGGGCTGAAGGTTGTCGACCCCTGTCCTAAATGTTAGGCCTCAATGTGTGTCCCCCATGTTTTAAAAGCGATTTCCGCCCATGCTGGGAGACAACAGGGGAACAAAATCGCATCAGAACCCAGGGTGCAAATTACTGGTTTTTTTTGTTTTTGAAAAAAATGTTAGGAGATTGTTGAATCTGAGACAGGATCTCCGCCACTGAACCTAAAGTGCTGCTTTAATTAGTTTTAGATGAGTATCAATGAGTTGAAAAGAAAGCCACATATTGCTACTGGAGCTGATGTGGAAAGGGTCAGCAGCGTGAAGTTCCTAGGACTACACCTGTCAGATGACCTGACGTCCACGGCCAACACCACAGCACTGGTCAAGAGAGCCCAGCAGCGACTACACCCTCTCCGAAGACTACGTAAAGCAGGTCTCCCCACTACACACCTACGGACTTTTTATAGGGGGACAATTGAGAGCACATTGACCTACGGCATCACTTCCTGGTTCGGGAGCTGCAAGGCGTACGAACGGCACCAACTAGACAGGATTGTGAAGACCGCCAGCAGGATTATTGGTGCTCCACTCCCTTTCCTGCTGGACATATACAGGAAGAGATGAATCAGTAGAGCCATCTCCATCATCAAAGACCCCTACCACCCATCGCATCACATATTCTCCATCCTGCCATCTGGGAAGAGGTACAGGAGCATTAGCTGCAAAACCAGCAGGATGCTCCTCAGCTTCTTCCCACAGGCTATAAGACTGCTAAACGGACTTTGCCCCCTGCCAAAGTATCGCGCACCAACCACCAACCTGGACACACTGCAGCAGAGCCACTGTTGTGCCGCTGCCGATCGGAACACCTGTTGAATGTTTAGTAGAGTGTTAAATTTGTTCATGATATATGTATTTTTATTTCTATTTATTTTTAATGCACACTGAATGGACACTGGTTGAGCAACGTTTTTTTGTTTCCTCTGGGTATGTGAATACTCAGGAAATGACAATAAAGATATACAATACAATCTGTTATATCAAAAAAAGCTAATAATATTGGTACAGCCAAACTTTCTATGCCGTTTTGTTTTAATCTATTGCTACCCCTAACTTTCTTTCACTGGTCATACCCAAACCACTTTAGTTTTAGATTTTAGTTTTTGAGATACAGTGCGGAAACAGGACCTTCGGCCCAACGAGACTGCACCGACAAGCGATCCCCGCACACTAACACTATCCTAAACACATTAGGGACAATTCACACATACACCATGCCAATTAACCTACATACCTGTACGTCTTTGGAGTGTGGGACGAAACTGAAGATCTCAGAGAAAAACTACGCAGTCATGGGGAGAATAGTTTAATTGTTTACTGTATATCGTGTTGTTACAGGTGAGCATGTATACATTCTTGGCTAATAAATTTTATTCAATTTAATTCAATTCAAACATACAATTTCCGTACAGACAGCATCCGTATTTGAGATCGAACCCGGGTCTCCGGCGCTGCAAGCGCTGTAAGGCAGCAACTCTACTGCTGCGCCACCTTACTGTTTTTAATTTAAAGGGATATATTGTTTGTATACTATATATCACCATTATACTGTTTAAGAAGGAACTGCAGATGCTGGGAAATCGAAGGTACACAGAAATGCTGGAGAAGCTCAGCGGGTGCAGCAGCATCTATGGAGCGAAGGAAATAGGCAACGTTTCGGGCCGAAACCCTTCTTCAGACAGCATCCATATTTGAGATCGATCACCATTATATGTTAGACTCAGTTTGTATAATCTCCAGTGTATATATATTATTACATTAAATATCCTGATGCATAAGAAGTCTCTGATGTGAATTGACTAGTTTAATTCTCTATTTATTTTAAATTACAATAGGAAGCACAGAGTCTTGTGTCTGGTGCCAAAGGAAAGATACTATTTTGATTGTCTTTCAGGTAAGGATAAAGTAATTACACAATCCTCCGATTACAGTCTTTTCCATTCACTGTCGAGCCTGCTCGTCTTGGTAGCTGGGTAATTAGGATAGTTTGGTGAAAGGATGAAAAACAGGCGCTAAATGGATGCTGTCTATATTATGCACATAATTTGGGGCCTAATTGTTGATTATCACTTGAATTTGCTAAAGGAAACACATTGAGTTTTAACACTTAATTAACAAGTGCTAATTAAGCATATTTCTTGGAGTGGCATATGTGGGGTCCACAATTTGAATTCCATCCATTTAATTTGTGGAATGCACTAACGGAAATCTCTGGTTTATCCATGGATAGAACATTTAGTTTAGGATTAGTTTAGATCAGAGTTACAGCATTGAAACAGGCCCTTCGGCCCATCGGGTCTGCATCGACCAATAATATCTCGTACACTAGTTCTATCCTGCACACTGGGAACAATTTTCCAGAAGTCAATTAACCTACAAACCTGCACGTCTTTGGAATGTGGAAGGAAACACAAGCACCTGGAGAAACCCCACGTGGTCATGGTGAGAATGTAGAAATTCCATACAGACAGTACCCATCGCCAGGCCTCTGGTGTTGTGAGGCAGCAACTCTACCACTGTTCCACTCTATATAGGGGTGCACAGGTTTTCAATCCATCACCAGAGATCCTGATGATGGGTGCCATCTGTATGGTAAAGTGAGGTCTCTCCTTTTCCTTTTGCCTGCAGCAGCTTGTCTGAATAATTAGATAGTTACATAAAAGTTATGTAGATAGATAGATAATGGTGGTTCCATATCTGATGTCTCCTACACACCATGCAGCAAATGATGATTTGGAAGCAGCACTAGATATTCCATTGAAAGGCTGCATATCAGCATAGATGACTCTTGTTGGCTCCACCCTTGTTGATGCATCTAGAATTTCTCACTGTAATTAATTTGCGGGGTTCAAAATGGGATTAGGGTAGTACGATAGGATGAGCAACTGAGTGAATTGCATCATTTGCCATATTTATATTATCTACTGGACTAAGTGGGACCCGTTGGGTCCCAGTCACATGGGAGGCCTGGGCCCCCAACGCAACCTATTCCCCAACACAATATTCCACCACTCACCCGTTCCCCCATATTGCAACCCGTTCCCCCAATGCAATATTCCTCCACTCACCCATAGCCCCTAACTGCGCAGGCACGGCTCATTTCCCCTCATCCCCAAGCACTCCCTCCCCCTCTTCATGTGTGGGAGAGGGGGGGGGGAAATGGGTGGTGTGTGGTGGGGGGGTTGTGGGGTGGGAGGGGAGGAGGGGTGTGTGTGGACGGGGGGGGGTGGGGGGGGGGGGGTGGGGGGGGGGTGGGAGGGGGTGGTGTGCGGGGGGGGTGTGGGGGGGGGGGGAAGTGGGTATGTGGGCGGGAGGTGTGTGGGAGGGGGAGGAGGGATGTGGGGGTGTGTGGGGCGGGTGTGGGGGGGGTGTGTGTGTGTGGGGAGAGGTGTGTGTGGGGAGGGTGGGTTGTGGAGGGGGAACGGTGTGCGGGCAGAGGGGTTGTGGGGGAGAGGTGTGTGAGAGTGGGGGAGGGGTGTGTGGGGGCGGACGTGGGTTTTGGGGGGCGGGGTGTTGTGGGGGCGGGGTATGTATGTGGGTGGGGTGTGTGTGTGGGTGGGTTGTGGGGGGGAGGGTTGTGCGGGCAGGGGGGTTGTGGGGGGTAGAGGTGTGTGAGCCGGAGGAGGGGTGTTTGGGGGAGGGCATGTTGTGGGGGAGGGGGGGTGTTGTGGGGGTGGGGGTAGGGGGGTTGTGGGGGTGTGGGTGTGTGTGGGGGTCAGGAGGATATATGGGCAAGGGGCTTGTGGAAGAGGGGTATATGGGCGGTGGGGGGGGTGGTTGTGTGTGGGGATAGAGGTGTTGGGCCGGGGGGTAGTTGTGGGGTAGAGGGGTTTATGGGGGGAGAGGGGTGCGTGGGCGGGGGAGAGTGAGCTTGGAGAAAAGATGGGGAAAAGCCATGGGATAGAGGGGGGCATCATGGTGGAGGGTGAGGAGCCAGCGAAGGGGACCAGAGGGGTAGTGGCTGGAACTGGCGGTGCAATGTGGACTCACTAGGATTAGAGTCTCCGCTTTCCGTTGGGCAACATCTCCAACGCTGGGCTGGGTCTCCCATGCTGGGCTGGGTCGGGTTTCGTCTCCGAGGCTGGGCTGCTGCTTAGGGCTGGGCTGCTGCTTGGGGCTGGGCTGCTGCTTGGGGCTGAGATGCTGTTTGGGGCGGGGCTGGGCTGCTGCTTGGGGCGGGGCTGCTTGGGGCTGGACTGCTTGGGCTGGGCTGCTTGGGGCTGGGCTACTTGGGGCGGGGCCGCCTGCTTGGGGCTGTGCTGGCCTGCTTGGGGCTGAGCCGGGCTTCTTGGGGCTGGGGCAGGGCTGCTTGGGGCTGGGCTGCTGCTTGGGGGTGGGCTGGTGCGTGGGGTTGGGATGCTGCTTGGGGCGGGGCTGGGGCGGGGCTGCTTGGGGCGGGGCTGCTTGGGGCAGGGCTGCTGCTTGGGGCGGGGCTGCTTGGGGCGGGGCTGCTTGGGTCAGGGCTGCTTGGGGCGGGGCTGCTTGGGTCAGGGCTGCTTGGGGCAGGGCTGCTGCTTGGGGCGGGGCTGCTTGGGGCGGGACTGCTTGGGGCGGGGCTGCTTGGGGCGGGGCTGCTTGAGGCGGGGCGGGGTTGGGCTGCATGGGGCTGGGCTGGACTGCTTCTGGCCTCTCCGAAAGTCCGGTTGGAAACCTCCGCCGGCCACCCTCAGCTCCAGTAAAGACGCGATGGTGCAGGAAGGGGCGGACCATCCTGGGGAGTGACAGGGGAAGAGACTAATCCACACGGCGCTGACTGGCAGGAGAAGAGATCGATCTGCGCATGCGCATTTTTAAGATTTTTAAAGCTCGCTAACATTTACGACATTCAAACGATCGGATCGAAACTTGGTGGACTCACAGCACAGGAGAACGGTGAGTGAACTGGTGAAAAATCGTAGCGCTGTCGCGAACCGTTTTTGCGCAAATAGAAAGACCGCGCAATCGGAAGATAACAAGATCGGGGTTTTAGTTATGTATAGATAGATGGCACATCAGTGCTTTTAAATATTGAGTATTGACTGAACCAAACAAGGATATTATCTTATTATGTTATTTCAACCAATATTTTGGAGTAGTTGTGACTTTGCCTACCAGTTTCCTACCACACTTTCGTGTCTTGACCTATTCCTTTTCTCCAAAGATTCTGCTTGACCCGCTGAGTTACTCCAGCTTTTTGTGTCTGCCTTCAGTTTAACCAGCATCAGCTATTCCTCCATACACAGGTTTGTAGGCTAAATGGTTTAGTAAAAATTGTAAATAGTCCCCCGTGTGTAGGATAGTGTTAGTGAATGGGGATCGCTGGTCAGCGTGGACTCGGTGAGCCGAATGGCATGTTTCCGCGCTATATCTCTAAACAAAACTAAACTCAAATTTAAGAAGGTTGCAAAGAAAAACCTGGGATTTCTGAGGGATAAGATATACATGTATTTGGAATGATAATCAACATCGTTTTATATTAATCAATCTTTGTACCATCACTTGTGATTGTGACTGTTAAATAAGACTGTTAAATGAACTTTCCCCCCTGCCAAGTATCGCGCACAAACCCCCCACACTGCAGCAGAGCCACTGTTGTGCCGCTGCCGGTCGGAACGGCTGTTGAATGTTATTGAATGTGATTAGAGGGTTAAATTGTTCATGACTGTATTTTAATTTTAATTGCTATTTATTTTGTAACGAAAACTGAACGGACACTGGTTGAGAAACGTTTTTTTGTTTCCTTTGAGTATGCGAATACTCAGGAAATGACAATAAAGATTTACAATTACAATTACAATTACAATTACAATTGTGGGAGATCATGTCTCATGAATTTGAAAATGACATCCAAGGTAGATAGAGTTGGTGAAGAAGACTTTTGATACATTGGTCATCCTCAGACAGGGAATTGAGTATAAAAGTTAGGACATTATGTTACAGTTGTACAAGAAATTAGAAGGCTGCACTTGGAGTACTGTGTTCAGTTGTGGTCACCCTGATATAGGAAGTATGCCATTAAGCTGGAAAGAGTACGAGAATGTTGCCATGACTCAAAAGCTTAAGCTATGGGGAGAGGTCGGGCAGCCTAGGACTTTATTCTTTAGAGCGCAGAAAGCTAATGGGTGATTGTAGATTAGTATGATTTTACTATATATATATATATCACCACACAGATTATGCATGCTACATATTCCTTATGTTGTCCAGTCTAGATCTTCATCCCTCCCTGGGCACACCGGTCCTGTAGCCAGTGCGTCACTCTGTCTCTTTAGATTTGATGCAGACCACGGAGATTAAAGCATGTCGTGTTCCCTCTGCTTGTACTGCAATAAAGATTATGAGTTATAACCTCTATGTGTGGGTCTGATCATTCAACATGGTATCAGGGATCATGGACCCCTAACTTGCCTAGTTGGTTTCAGTTTATTTTAGCTAGGTGAGCCTGGTTGGTCTATATCAGTTCTTTAAAACTCATCGTCAGCCGATGCAAATTTCAAAATCTATGTGATAGTCTTATACGTGACAGACTGGTTTATGGTATTCTCAATGACAAGGTGCGTGATGAACTTATACGTGATACAGATCTCACTCTGGAAAGGGCTGAGAATTGCTGTTGTGTTGCAGAAATGACAGATTCTCACACTAAATCTTTGGGGTCGGGTCCCCACTCTGCATATGATGCTTTTTGAAGATGGCGCCTGCCTGTGGCGACATTTTGCCAGCAGCTCAACAACAGAGATTTAATTATAGTTTCACTCAACTCACCTGGATCAGAGAAACGGCAGAAATCAGCGCCGTATCGGACAAGCTGCTGGTTCACTTGAAGGCACTAGCGATATCGCGATATCCTGCAGCTGTGGGAGCCCCCGGCTGTCAGCGAGCCCTCGCTCGCTGGAGAACACCAGATCCGACTGAGGATCACAGGTACTGTATTTGGAAACATCGGGGAGAACTCCGGAGCCGACAGGCAGGATCTCCCAGGAGCAACAAAGCTGCCGACTGTGAGGGAACTCCCGAGTCCAGCCTAAAGGTTTCTCCATCCACCGTATGCAAGCATCTGGGAAACGGAGAGGAGGGGGCGCCTGCCTCCTGGTCAACTCAGCGTGGTGCTCACACGTGGCAGTCCTATCTAATTCCTGCTCTCCACACCTGGAACACCTGGCGGTGAAGTGCCGCCCTTTCTACCTACCGAGGGAATTCACCTCCATCATCCTGACCGCGGTCTACATCCCACCCCAGGCAGATGTCCATTTGGCACTGGGAGAGCTGCACGCCGTGGTCAACAAGCACCAGACAGCTCACCCCGAGGCATTTACCACCATAGCCTGGGATTTCAACAAAGCCAACCTGAAGAGGTCGCTGGCTAACTTCCACCAAAATGTCTCCTGCAGCACCAGGAGACCAAACACCCTGGACCACTGCTACAAACCATCAAAGACGTCTATCGCTCTATCCTTCGCCCTCACTTCGGTAAAACTGACCATACTGCGGTGCTGCTTCTTCCTGCCTACAGGCAGCGATTAAAGAGCGCATCCCCAGACGTGAGGACAGTCCAGAGCTGGTTGTGTGGGGGGAGGGGACGCAGAGGAACAACTGCGGGACAGCTTGGAGTTTGTAGACGGGGCAATGTTCAAGGACTCGGCAATGGGCCTGAATGAATACGCTGCAGTCGTTATAGACTTCATAAGGAAATGTGTGGAGAACTGCATCCCAACAAAGAACTTCCGAGTGTTTCTGAAACCAGAAGTCTTGGATGAACCATGAGATCCGCATTCTTCTGAAGACAGATCCCAGGCATTCAGGTCTGGAGATACAGAGGTCTACAAGAATCCAGATACGACCTTGGTAAGGCCATCAAAAAGGACAAAAGAAACTTGAGGATGAGACGGATGTTCTACAACTGTGGCGGGGCTTGAATGCCATCACCTCCTACAAGGCAAAATCATGAGGCAGCTCAAATGTCAGTGAAGCATCACTCCCTGACAAGCTCAATGCGTTTTATGCACGCTTTGATAGGGAGAACACTGATGTGCCTTCCCAAGCCCCCATTTGCCATGATGGTATTTCAGTCACAGTCACAGAGGCCCACTGGCAGTGGCTGGAACTGGCGGTGCGATGTGGACTCACAGCAGGCGCTGGTCGCTGGTCGCTGAACCCTGCCAAGGTCTCCAATTTCATCGTCGGGGATGCTGTTTCAATCTCCTGCAACTGTTCTACCACCGACCGCATCTCCGGTGACGGGAGTAAATGCAGGACTGTACCGTATGCGACAGATCGCATCTGCAAGCTCACCCTAAAGTACCGAGGTTATGTTTGAACTTCCCTCCAGCTTACACGTACTATATGTACTTTATGTAATCAGCAGTACCTACATTTTACATGCGATTATCATATATTAGGAGTTAATTCTTTAAGAGGAAGGATGTAGATTAGTATGTCTTTACTATATATATATATCGCCACACAGATTATGCATGCTACACATTCCTTATGTAGTGCAGTCTAGATCTTCATCCCTACCCTGGGCACACCAGTCCTGTAGCCAGTGCGTCACTCTGTCTCTTTACATTTGATGCAGACCACGGGGATGAAAGCATGTTGTGTTCCCTCCGCTTGTACTGCAATAAAGACTATGAATGATAACCTCTATTTGTGGGTCTGATTATTCAACAGTGATCTTATGAAGTATAAAATCATGGGGAATTGGTAGGATAGGGGAATCAAGAACTAGGAGCCATATGTTTAAGGTGAATGGGGAAAGATTAAATAAGAATTGGAGAGGAATCTTTTTCATACAGAGTGTGGTAGGCATATACACACCAGAGGAAGTAGTTGAGGCTGATCATCTAAAATCACTACCCCGTTTTTTCCCTCATATCCCTTGATTCCTTTTTTCCCCATATCCTTTGATTCCTTTAGCCCTAAGAGCTAAATCAATCTCTAGAAAACATCCAGTGAATTGGCCTCTGTCTTCTGTGGCAGAGAATAGATGGCTTCAAAGGCTTTACGAGAGTCTATATTAGCCTGGGGAGTCTATATTAGCCTGGGGATGCAACAATGCTGGCGGTATGCTTATGAGTGTGACACGAGTGGTTGAACACATGCAATTATCCAAAATTTGTAACAGATTTCAAACAGTCAGGGAGTGCTGTCGGATTATTGCCACCGCTTTCTAAGAGGATAATCTATGCAAGCCTGACCTTCCGAGAAGCATCTTTGATTGGCACGGCTGCTAGGGTTGCCAAGTTTTGTTGCAGGTTTGACAAGGTAAACATCTCTCCAGGCAGTGACGGTGCTGCCTTCCTGATGAGGTGGTAGAAATAATTATGGCAATTATATCTGGCCTTCAGATAGAAATTGCCAGGTGTGAAAGGTCCCTTGTTTCTAGCTTGACTGACTGCTGAAGACTCAAAGGTCTTGCCTTCTAATAAATGTCCGTTTATTTTCCAGTGAGAGAAGGTGGGAAGAGACTGGGACAGCTCTGCATAATTGAAGTTCTCTTGGATTGGACCACCAGCTTTTGTTAAGCATTGCTTACAGTACATGACTTTAGAGATATAGCACTGAAACAGGCCCTTCGGCCCACCGACTCCGCGCCGACCAGCGATCACCCAGTGCACTTGCACTATCCTACACACACTGAGGACAATTTACAATTTTACCTAAGGCAATTACCTTACAAACCTGCACGGTTTTGGAGTGTTGGAGAAAACCGGAGCACCTGGAGAAAACTCACGCGCTGATGCGGAGAATGTACAAACTCTGTACAGACAGCACCCGTAGTCAGGATCTCAACCCGGGTCTCCGCGCAATAAGGCAGCAACTTTATTGCTGCACCACCGTGCCACCACAGTTGTCTTATGGGACAATAAAATGGGACAATAGTGTCAGTGGTCTTAAAATGCACTTGTGGGTGCACGTGTGGTCACAGGACTCTGGAACGCATCTTAAAATGGTGTCTCTTTTATTCAGGTGGGCACACCTACTCCCCATGGTAGGATGTTTGCAGAAATCACAATGCTGTTGAGAACAATGCACAAAGTTGCAACCTTCCAACATGACATATGCATTTGCCTTCTGGCTGCATTTTTCACCCACCATCCTCATCTTTGGACACCCTGTGCGTAGGGGAGAGGGTAGGGCTGAAGATGTCCTGGTTGGGTTGCTCCTGGGCCTGGCCAAGCTGGCCATCCGCGAGTCACGGCGCCAGGCGGCGGAGGGCTCTACCCGGGCCAGCTGCCTGCCCCTTTTCCGGGGTTACGTCCGTGCCCGGGTGGGATTAGAAAGGGAATACGCCCTGTCTGTGGGCACCCTGAGGGAGTTCCAGGACCGCTGGGCTCCGCAGGGTGTTGAATGTATCCTCAATAAGGATTGTATCATAATTGTATAATAGTTTATTATGGATATATGTTTGTATTGTATTTATGGTGGTGGGTTCTGGCTTGTTTTATTGTAGTGTAAATATTATTTTTTAATAATTGAATAAATTTTTTGATTAAAAAAAAAAAAAAAAAAAAAAAAAACATGACATATGCACTTGCACTTTCCACCAGGTGAAAGACCTGAATATTTCCCCGTGAGGTTTAAGACTAGATGAAACAAGCTGACAACCTTGTAAGGTGCGACACATGTTTCAGGCCATTGGGGTATACAACAAACAGTCAGCATAGAAGTTTCCACATGTCAGGACACTGCAAGCACAGTTTGCCATTGGGACCATGTCTTAGTGCCACTGAGAAATACCCCAAAATGTAATAGCCATTGCTTTATTATAAAATAGATGATAAACAGAAAGGGAAGTAAGAAGAGAAATAAGGAGGAAAAGTGCAGAGTCTGTTTTTTTTTCAAATTCTATCTTGCTTGTGCACTTGCTTGTGTATAATAGGCAGGTACGGGATACTGAGTTGGATGATCAGCCATGATCATATTGAATGGCGGTGCAGGCTCGAAGGGCCGAATGGCCTACTCCTGCACCTAATTTCTATGTTTCTATGTTTCTATGTTTCTATAACACTAAAACAATTTTGACATGAAAAAAATGTGATACTGAGGCTTGTGAATGGAAAAGATTTTTAAGAATGGATTATGGAGCATATTGTTCAACTAATTTGTTAGAACCACAACAAGCAATTAAACCGTTAAGGGAAAATATAAATGTGCCTTCCAGCTTTATGTAGAGAGGGAACTTCCCATTTATAGTAATGTGTTGGACTTTATGATATTCTGCAATTCGTGCCTGGATCTAGGAGCACAAAATACTGAATTGCACAATTGCTGTGATTTGTAGATTTTTATAACTGGAGCCAGGAGGAAAGAAAGTAAAGGTTATTTGCCTTCCATCACAGTGGAGAATGTGAGGTCACCAAAAAAACATGATGGACGTGCTGCCTGCGCTGGTGGGGACTCGGAGGGATTTCCATGAGTGCAGTGATCTCGGTGTTTGCTGGGACATCCCGCCATGAGGACGTCTGGTGCAAGTGCGGACGGCTTTCTGACTATTCAGTCGGACAGGGACTGCAGAGAGAGTGACAGCAGTCGGTACAACTCTAGTCACATCATGGTGGAGGTGCGTGCGTGTGTGTGGCCCGGACATTGAACTGATGGCTGTTGGTCTCCACTTATGCTGTGTGCCCTGGGGAAATCTCACATGCCGCTGTGGTGGCTGTTTATGTTTAATCTTTATGTAGCTTTATATCTTGTTGCTTTTTTTGGTATGACTGTATGGTAAATCAAATTTCACTGCACCTCAAGGAACACGTGACAATAAAGGACCAATGAACCATTGAGGATTGAGTTCAACCTGAGATTGTTTGCTCTGAAAGTGGACGGCTATGCCCCAAAAACTAGAACTTCTCACTTAGACCTTTCCCTTTGATTAGAATCCGAATCAGGAATTTTAACCAAAAGTACGAGGTGGGAGACCAAATTTGACTGACAAATTGGTAAACTTGACTCTAGCCCTGCCTCCCTGATGGATTTAGACACAAAAAGCTGGCATATCTCAGCGGGTCAGGCAGCATCTCTGGAGAAAGGGAACAGGTGACGTTTTGGGTCGAGGCCCTCTTCAGACTAGAAACTTCAGACTTCTTCCCTGACATTAAGAGCATGGTCTGGAAAACATGGCACTAGATTCTTGAGTTCTTTCCTATACTTTGTTTCATTGTTGTTGTAGATCCGGCAAACAAAAGCCATATATCACTGGGGAACCTAATGATCGCATTGGTATAGTACTTGCCTACATTGTCATGTGTGAACAGGATATGGAGCAAGGGACTGAGAGCACCATGCTGAACGGGGCCAATGTTGAAGGTAAGGATCCTGGAAATTTTATTACCAATTCCAATTGACTGAGGTCTGTTGGTCAAGAACTCCAGAAGCCAGTTGAAGGTGGAGGGTCTGAAATCAAGATCCAGAAGGTTAGGGATAGGTTTATTCAGTATTATGGTGCTGAAGGCTGAGCTGCAGTCATTGAATAGCATTCTGACATAAATGTTCTTATAGTCAAGGAGATCCAGGGCAGAATGTGGTGCAAAATTACAAGGCACAATACATTCAAGACTGAGAACAAGTGATTTGTGCAGCATCTTGAAATGAGGAGAGATTCCCTCATAAACTGGCACATTGTTCTCTATGCTCTTTGGTACACAAAAATGCTGGAGAAACTCAGCGGGTGCAGCAGCATCTATGGAGCGAAGGAAATAGGCAACGGTTCGGCCCGAAACGTTGCCTATTTCCTTCGCTCCATAGATGCTGCAGCACCCTCTGAGTTTCTCCAGCATTTTTGTGTACCTTCGATTTTCCAGCATCTGCAGTTCCTTCTTAAACACAACATCTCTATGCTCTTTAACAGTTTCAAAGCAGACCAGAAAGAACACATGTAAATTTGTAGCGATAGACTAATAAAAAATAATTGGAAGTTAATCACAAATTGGCTAATGATTCTTTATAACAGAACTGTTCGGATGTTCGTCCTGCTGCTGAACGTGTGTTCAGTTATCTCAAACTAAAACACAGGCTCTGCTAATGCTGAAATACACAAATGTAGCTGTGGTGTCAAATTAGTATATCGAGCGGCATCATAATCCCCTAATGAGGCACACTTTAGCGTTGTGCATGCCAACACCCTTCACCGAGGTGGTGTTCAGTGTGTGACTCACTCTAAGTTTTCACGTACGCATCTGACGCCACTTTAGAAACATTTCAGTCCCCATGGTGTCCACTAAATCATGTTGCAGAGCTACATTTTGTGACTTCTTGATAAGAACCAATGGACTGCAAAATTTCAACCAAGGTTGTTATAATTACCTAACTTTTTCTAACACTATGAACTGAAATATGGTGAACTGGGTTCATTTACATGCCAGAGTACATTTCATATGTCATTTAGAAGCCACACTTGCATTTAACTTAACACTACAGCAGTGTAAGAATATATTCATCTGCCCGAACACACTTGAGGCTTTCCAAAGACGTTTAATCGCAAGAAAGATATACTGGATAGCTATTATGAATTCTAAAGAATCAGTCTGCAACATAGTTATATTATTGAGATTAAATCTGGTGCTGTGGAAATCAACTAATGCTCTTCTGGTCTTTGTCAATCTTTCTGGCATTTCCTGAGAGGTAACGCAGTGAATTGTTCCGCTCTAACAAATCACATCAACTGGAACAAGAGGAATGTAATCTTTCCTGACGACTCGCAAATTACAAGATTATGCAAATTATGAGATGAACGGAGAATAGGGAACACATAACAGTGCAGAACAGGAATGGGCCAATTGACCCACAATGTTTGTGCTGAACATGATGCCAAGATAAATTGATCTTATCTTAGTTTAGTTTGAAGATACTGCGTAGAAAAAGGCCCTTCATCCCACCGAGTCCGCACTGACCAGCAATCCCTTACACTTACACTATCCTCTACACACTAGTGACATTTAAAAAATATTTATAACAAACCAGTTAACCTACAAACCTGTACGTCTTTGGAGTGGTGGAAGAGATCGAAGATCTAAAAAAAAACCTACGCAGGTCACGGGGAGAACGTACAAACTCTGTACAGACAGCACCCAGAGTCAGGATCGAACCAGGGTGTCTGGCGCTGTAAGGCAGTAGCTCTCCCGCTATGCCACCGTGCCTCTCGAGTATGGGCCTGACATGGTCAATGTCCCTCTATTCCTTGCACTTCCATGTGCCTATCTAAACACCTCTTAAATGCCACTATCGTATCTGCCTTCACCACCACCACTGGCAGCGCATTCACCACTCTGTATTAAAAAAATGTGCCCCGCACATCTCCATTAAACTTTCTTCCTCTTACCTTAAAGCTATTTTTACCCTGGGAAAAAGATTCTGACTGTCTCTCATAATTTTATAATGATTTTATGTGAAGAAAAATATTTGGGGTAATTTAACTCTGGGTGTGAAGCAAGGGTGAGTGGTTTCTCCATCTGGAAACATAGAGGCCTGCAATATTTTGACACAATCCTGGTTAATTGCTCATCTGAGAGTGTTACCAAAGCAACGTTTGGCTCTGCATTGAACAGGCAGTCCAGTGGCAGTCAAGGGCCTGCATTTCGGGTTGGATTATTGGTATAGCACTTCCTTGTTCCACAAAATTCCATTCATGGGAACTCCTGGAATTGACACCGGTCTCCTTCAAATTATAAATGTTATTGGTACTTCAGAGGTTTGGGTTGAGCTCCAGGCAGCTCAAGTAGCCAGGTACACCCCGCACTACAATGAAATATAACGATTACATGATACTTGCAGCAGGTACTTCAGTTGTCTAACCAGTGAGGATTTCATGTATTAAATTAGGCTTTCAGCAACTTTTGGTATACTAAATGCATGCTGCATTTTTCCCCAGTGGTAAATCAGAGGGATTACCAGAAAAAATAATTATGAAGTTAGGATACCCTCGTTCCAAGACATCATGATCCTGATCTCCTCTAATTTAAAAGCACAGAGTTACATCCTGTATGTTCACAGAGAGCAGTTCACAGCTACCACATGTGCAGGAAAGAACTAGGTTTAGATGCTGGTTTAAATCGAAGATGGACAGAAAATGCTGGCGTAACTCAGCGGGACAGGAACATCTCTGGAGAGGAATGGGTGACATTTTGGGTCTTAGCCCAAAACGTCACCCATCCCGTCTCTCGAGAGATGCTGCCTGTCCCACTGAGTTACTCCAAAATGTCTGTCTGTCACAGCTACCACATCATCGGCTGTTGGAGAGAGGGTCAACTCTGTTAATGTATATGGTCCAAAGCAACACACAGGGAGCAACAGGGTTGCCATGGAGCAGAGAGGGTTTGGGAGTGAGGGGAGGTGAAGTAGCAGATAGATTCCTGATGGAGTTTCTCCATGCAGTGGGCCAGCCCTCTTGAAGGATATCGTCCTGAAACGTCACCCATTCCTTCTCTCCAGTGATGCTGCTTGTCCCGTCAAGTTACTCCAGCATTTTGTGACTATCTTCAGATTAAACCAGCATCTGCAGTTCCTTCCTCCATTCTTGCAGCCTGTTGTGGGATTGGAACACTGTGGGTGACAATAGCACAGGGGCTATGTGTTGCAACTTTTAGATCTGACACCATAAACTTATTCAGCACTGCCCGTGTGCAAAGTAGCATGAAAATGAATACAGGGACTCGAAGAGTGCAAATTAGAGTCCTCTTGTGGGATCTTTAAATCACGTACTGTTCCCAACTCCTGCATAATTTACTCCTTGTTTTACAATGAGTGAACAATCCTGTTGATAAGTTGGAGACTTTTGATCGAGTTTGTGGTGATAAGGCCAGTGTGGGCCACATGCATTGATGTGTACTAAACATGGTGGGTAATAATCTTATCCAGTCCAATTACTTGCTGTGTGGGACTTCAACTGAAAGTATAGGTCAGGCACAACATGATTTTTATTCACAATTTAGATATAAAAAAATACAAATGAGTCCATAGACTGCACTCAGCAGGTTCTGTTTCCTCAGCCACAACAAAGGGCGGCACAGTGGCGCAGCGGTAGAGTTGCTGCCTAGAACGCCAGCGACCCAGGTTCGATCCTGACTGCAGGTACTATCTGTACAGAGTTTGTATGTTCTCCCCGTGACTGCATGGGTTTTCTCTGGGGCTCCGGTTTCCTCCCACACTCCAAAGACGTTCAGGTTAGTAGGTGAATTAGCTTCCGTAAAAATTGTAAAAAACGAAGGGCCTGTTTCTACACTGTATCTCTAAAGTCTAAAGTAAACGGATGAATGCCAGTGACAAAAACAAATCAACCATTACTTCCTTTCACAGAGAGCATCTGGCATCAAATATGCCACAGTCCCTTGGCCAGCAGGCCATGTGGGACCTTGTCATACTCTGTGTGAAAATCCACTGTTCCATGACATTAATGGTCCTTGTTATGGCTTCCAAATATTGTCAGATTAATCAGATTAACATATCCACATTGACTGTCCCTGATTAACCTGTGCTTTTGTAAATTAAGGATTATCCTTGGAATGGCATCCACTGGTGTTTAACTACTTAGTTTTCTCCCTTTTAAATAATATCACAACATTAACAGTCATCCAGTCCTTTAGTATCATTCCTGAAGCCAGGCGCTGGAGGCTCATTGATAAAGATATGCAAGATGTAAGACAACTAAAAATCAAGAATCAATAAACTAAATATATGGCTCCACAAGATGAATTGTTTCCAGTGAGCAAATTAGATAAAGCATTAAACATTCGCTCGTTTGCAGAATTTCAATGATTTACAGTAGGACTACTTGCAAACAGTTCTACACTAAATTTCAAAGATCAATATAAAGAATTTCTTTACTTTGATCTGTGATTCCTACTGTGATTCCAAATTAATGTGAAAAAATATTTGACATGAGGTAAATGATTTAATTTGGTAGACGTGAACTGTCTCAAGCAGATTTGCATTTTAGTAGTTAATTTCAAAGTTTATTATACATTATAGCTGGTGGAGTTACAACCAAGCCATGGATAGTGACAAGTGACATATAACAGCTGCACGCAGTGTTAACCACAGACTAAGTTACTGCACCAAATAATAAGTGCAAGAATGTCCAAGTCAATTTTTTTCTGAAATAGCACCAGGCATTAGTTAAAGATGAGGCAATGAGGACATGATCTGATCTGATTTATTGTGACTTCTCCAGAATTTTCAAAGTCTGACTTGAAATATATGTGCGCCTTCAGAAATTCTCCACGGTCATGAGGCAAAGAAATTAATCGATTTATGGAACTTAAATGTTTGAAATAAACTATTCAATCCACATTCATACAGGGGAGATTTATATTTGGAACCTGGCTATTTTTCAAGACCAAAAAATAGTTTAAGGAAATAAAATACTTCTTAATAATGGCCAATAGAGCTGCCTACTATGTTTCAAGGTTCAACAGCATATACTATAATTCACATTCCCACAGTAAGCTTTGAAGGAAAATAAAGTAGCACTCAACATTCACTCGTTAACTCGTCATCTAAAAATCAGTTGTTTTTTTTATCCCATTTATCTCACCCAATTTTTGAGGAATCTTATTCAGGTTCAGATTCAGATCAATTTTAATTGTCATTGTCAGTGTACAGTACAGAGACAACGAAATGCATTTAGCATCTCCCTTGAAGAGCACATAGCAAACGATTTGAATAAAAAAAAAACCCTAAGTGTCCGGGGGTTTATTGGCAGTAACCGAGGTACGTCCTTGAGTAGAGTGACAGTCCGCCGGAAGTGATCCTCGACCTGCTGGTTCGGCAACAAGACCTGTAGCGCCTCCCGGATGGTAGGAGGGTAATAGAATGGTTGGGGTAAGAGCAGATCTTGAACGCCCTCCGCAGACAGCGCTTGCTTTGACAGACTCAATGGAGGGGAGCGTGGAACCAGTGATGCGTTGGGCAATTTTCACCACCCTCTGCAGTGCCTTCCGGTCGGAGACAGAGCAGTCTGTCTCCGACCGGAATTATTATCTGTCGACTGGCTATTGTTTTTGTAGATTGGTTTATGCATGAGAACCAATCATAGTAGAATAGCATCATTTACCCCACCCTACTGTACGATTTATACTAACACCCACTTCCTCCACTAGTCAGTCTTGGAAGTGGTCACGATGTTCTAACAACTAACGACCTGCTGTACCGCTATAATATGAATACTGATTAAAGATGATCTTGAACTTCAGATTGTGTTCTTTGGCTATTTACAGTTTTTGCCAAGTACAGTTCAAAAACGTGAAGAGCCCGCCAGCCCGCATGCGCATCAATATGTCGACGCATGGCGCGAGAATCGGAGCAGTTCAAAATGGGCCGCTTCTCAGAAAAGAGAGGCAGCGGGCCCGGTGAAGCTGGCACAGATTGTGCAGCTGCCGCCATGGAGGCGGGATAAAAATAGCAACGGCCGGCGTGGCCGGCAGAGCTGAACGCTATGGAGGCTCCGTGGGAGCTAACGATTAAAATGCTCCATGCACCGGAGGCATTAACTAGGTATGTTACAAAACCTACCTGAATCGTGGCTGAGCATCTGCCCCACCCCGTGTGCGCGATTTTGGGGCTGTTTAGAGAGGGCGGGTTTAAAACGCGATTTTTACTAGGCTGTTGCAATCGTAAATGTCCAGCCTAGTAAATCATTAACGGAAAATCGCTGAAAGACCCCGTCGCAAAAGGTATTATTAGTTTTTATGGCCTTGTATAATAGTTATAGTAGTTTAAAAATCACTCTCTCAACCCGCAACCTCTCACAGCCCCAGGGTTTTATAAAGCAAACAATTAAAGGTATGTACCTTATTTTTACATTAAAAGGGGCTTCTTAAGAACCCTGTAAATAAAGTTTTCTATAGCAAGTAGCTCATTTTGGGCTCTTTATATCCTGCAGTACTTTTCTGGGCATTTGAGGGCACAAATCCAGCGCATTGTGTACGTTCTAAAGCAGCACGTTCACAGGATCCCACTAGAAAGCTGATTTAAATTGACTTTAATTTACAGCAATTGAACACTAAATTCCTTCCATTTGGCCTATAAATTGATGTAAATGAGATTTAAAAATCATGTTTTATTGTGAATTATTTGTGAATATTATTTGGACACTTAGGCTATTTAAAAATGTTAATCATTTATTAAGAAATGGATAGATGTTTAGATCTAGTAATAGAAGTTTGAAATTAGCTACAATTGGGTAACTAACTAATTATCTGCTTTAATTTCAGGTCATCGAAGTAAGATTATTTTATATTTGTTTCAGAATGCTTCAATCTATGATAACTGAAAATTTCATTCAGTTCTCTTAATTTTTAAGAAGGTTATGGGCTTTTGACTGTCCATGATCACAGCTTTTTTGTTATTTCCATAGAAAATCAATAGGGAACAAGATGCTAATTTCCGAGTATGAAAATGGCCATAACCTTTTTATTACTTGAGATATGAAAGTGAATTATGTGTCAAATTAAACTTATTTTTATGCTTTATCTGATGGGATAAATTGCAGACTTGATTTTTTAAATCTCAAAATTTTGTAACATTGCTACATTAACAGGCAGCTCCAGCCAAATGCCTATGGTAACACCTGCCTCAGGGCTGCAGTATTCCTCCCACTCTGATGAGGGGAGTATCGGAGAGACGTGAATCCGATTATGGGATGCCGGCTTGACCAGGACATATGGGGGCCAGAGGCCTGAGGAGGCAACATCTGTTTTAGGGTTGTGCTCTATTTCCTCCCCTATAATACTCCGTTCAGGCTCCAGAAGGGAGCGAGGACTCGGAGTCACTAGCAGGTGCAACCTGTCTGGTAAGTACAATAAATCAATGAATAAACAAACAAACAAATATATAAAGTAAAAATAAATGGATGAATGAAATAAAGGGGAAAGATATGTGCTCCTAGCTCAGGAGACATTTACAGGCTGTGTTTGTCAGATGCCTGTGGCAGCAACACCTGATTCAGGGTTGCGTTATAATATCTCCCACTCAGTAGAAGGGAAGCAATACCTGGCGCAGGGTTGCATTATGATATTTCCCGCTCAGAAGAGGGCAGTGTTGGAGATTCTTACATATGTGACTCCAACTATGTGGATATCGATAAGTAAATCGAATCGCTGAACTAATGGGGGATATGCTTCATTTTTAATCTTATGAAGGAGCTACCGGCTCTTGTCACATATTTGCCATCCCTTTGGGGATAGGAGATTCACTGGATAAAGATCTGGCTAGAAGTATCTGGGAAATATGCCAGTCCAGATAACTGCCAGACTTTGGATGTTTCCATACGTCAATTTCATCAGTTGGGATATCCCAGTGATCATATGTAGGCAAAGAAATTATGTCAGCAAGTCCAAAAACCGCTCTGGAGTCATTACGGCTTTTGCAAGTCAGTTGATGGGCTCACCTCTCGGAAGTGCAGGAAATTGCATTATCACTTCTCTGTAATACACAGTTGGGGCTATTGCCTTCGCAAAATGCTATAAGACATGAGATAATTCCCAAAATGGCTCATTTTTACAGGGCCAGTAATGTGCAGCCTGCATAGTATCTCTTCAGAGAAAACTTATGTAGCAAGTTGAAGACTTGCAGGGGGAATTTAAGGTGGCTGCAGGGGTGGAGTACCTTTCTAGGTGGTTAAAGCTCCAGTATTTCGGCGGGTTTTCACCCTGTATTCAAGGAGCAGGAAGCGCCATTGAAGCTCCGGAAAGGAGCAGTCGGGAGTCACTAGCTGGCCTCGCAAGTACAGCTTGTTGAACCAGGCTTGCAGTAATGGCAGGCGTGACCTGTCCTGTTACTCCCGCTGAGGCTCTGTAGGAGCAGCTGGCCAAAGGAGCAGCCTATCTAACCATGCTGGGAATAAAACTGGTAGCATGGCCTGTACAATAATGCTCCAGCAAGGCCTGTAGATCGAAGAAGTAGTCTGTTCCATTCAGCTCAGGAATGCTGGCAGGCGTGCCTTGCACAGGAATATCGCTTTTGAGCTCCGGAAATGAGCTGTTGGCAAGCGTGGGGCTGAATATGTGGTCAGACAGGGTCTGCAAATGGAACTTCGCTGAAGCTCCAACAAGCAGGTCGACCCGGGTTCAGAGACGCTGGCAGGCAAGGTCTCTTTAATAACCTCCGTAAACTCCGAAATTGAGCAGTCTGTCGGCCCAGCTTTGGATTTACTGGCAGCATTGGCTGTCTAGTATCTTTTCACTGTCTCTGGAGAAGATCAGGTTGATGCAGAAGCATTGGCAGGGTGCCTTGCATAGTAACCTCTGTAAATTCCAAGGAGGAACAGCTTGGTTACCCTGGTTTAGGGTAGACCATCTTGGAACTGGCAGGCCTTATGGGTCATATTGACCAGGAAAACACTACCTCAACATCTGTGATTGAGGTTATCAGGCTGTTCAGTAGAGTGAAGAAGTTGAAGTCTCCCTCAACACATGTTTTAATTCCTACTCAGTTAGTGGAGTTGCCAGTTCGCTGGAGACATCTGCCATCCTCTCTGGGATAGATAGCTACCAGCAGGAAGCCGGTTTGGCATACAATCTTTTTATCTGACCTGCAGGTTCATGTTGTGAATCAAAAATGTATATATAATAATCTGTAAGCTCTCAATACCAGTATTCCTGATTGAGTGGCTGGTTGAAGAGATTGTATTGTGCACTCTGGCGACTCAGACAGGTGGTTTCAGTCAGAGGACTGTGAAGCAATTCCTGGTTCAGGCTTGCATTATGCTAATTTCCACTCTGAGGAAGAATGCTGAGGATTCGTGGTGACTCTAATAGTCAAGAGTTGACAGAGAACTCGCATTCCAACATCAAGTGGATACTGTGTTTCAGCTCTAGTCATAAGGTTCTGATTATATATTATCAGCGAAATCAATGAATAACTAGATAATGCATCCTCCGCGGCAAGAGAAGCCAAACATTTCCGTCCACATGGTCACTAGAGGAATGGTGATTCCAAGTGGAATCAGTGACATCTCACAGAGGATGAGTAGTCTTCCCAAGAACAAGAGGGGTATATTTCTGATATTTCTCAAGATTGCAGAAACGTGGAGCATGCCAAATCAGGTTAGGATTTGGCTAATCTGATCATGTGTTTGGTTACCCAGTTTGAGATGGATGATTGGCTTTCAGCAATTTAGCTGATTCAGAGAATCGATCTTGAAGATGCATACTATACACAAGAGGCACAGATATATCTGGTGTTTTGATAACAAAGCCAGTAGTGGTAGCTAATGCTGCCCTACTCAGATCAAAGGGCATTGTGTCATCGAGTTTAAGATGACATGCAGCATTTGCAGCTGATAAGTCTTAGGAGTTTATCAGTAGTTACCTCTTAAGATTTTAAGGATGAGGCAACATGAAATTTAATAGTGCAAACTTTGCCTCTTCATTCAGGACATGGTAAGGCGGCTGAAGAAGCTCCCATTTACTCGAAGTCATGAGTGATGGCTGGTGCAGCCTTTTTCTCGGGCAACTAGCTCTGCACGATTGTATGGGAAGTTTGTGAACAAGATATGTGAGTTACTTTTAAACGGATGTAACAAGAGGTTTGTGTTGCTGTCAGTTTGGGCTTAGAGAAGCGATTATGTGATAGCACAATTGACACTGCTTGTGCTGCTTTGTCATTCTCTATAGTCCCATATGTGGGAAATAAATGATTGGTTATTCACCCGCTGTTCACTAACGTTATGCAAGGTGTCTTTTATATGACCGTTCTAAAAGCCTACACTCATCGTAGTGTGCAATGTATATCAGAAAATTATTATGCAGATATACATCTACTGTATTCCTAATGGGAGCAGTATCTTTTAAGTTGATTATGCTTTTAGCAACTGATTTCAGCACAAAGAACACAGTCTTTACTCAATCTCTGCCTCGGTCTCTGGGTCATAACTGACATGAGGGTAGCTTGTTATGGGAATGATCTCATAAAGCAAAACAGGCATGGTTGCGTACATTTGGTGTTGACAGCATACACACCAGATCGGAGATTGGAAGTGTTATTATGATTAAAGGTACACTGAGCTTGCTAGTACATATAAGATGAAGGATAGTTTCTTCATTTTTATTTAATAGTCTCTCAAGAGATTGCTGATGGCTCATTAGCAGTCAATAGAATTGATATTTCCTTTTCGTCATAGAGCAGGAGGCTTATATAGTGCGTTTTCAGAAGTTATAATATTTGGTTGAATATTTTTTGTATGTTTGCAGATAGAATTCTGAACAGAGTTGCATGAGTTATTGTGTAACTCAAAGCCAATTGGGACTGTGGTCCGATTAAGAGCGATGGTCATGTATGCAAGATAGCATCATGGTATTAATAACCCATGTTTTCTACCATTTATGGTTTATCTGTTTAAGTGTTTCACACACAGATTGGGTTGCTGCATGATACCACAGAGCTTTGATATAAAATAGAAAGATTAAACGAAAACTTACCGTTTGAAGTTTGATCTTTATTTTATAAGAAGTTGAATGAGGGATTACGTGCCCTCCCAACCCTGATTCTCATAAAGATCAACTGGTAGGTCTAGGGTCGTTAATCTTTCTATAGTTTAAATCCGTACAACTGGTATGTGGCTTCATACAGTTGCTCTGAAGATTGACACACATGCGGGCTGGTGTGTCACTTCAACTTCTCAAAAATAAAGTAACTATCCCGCATACATTTCAAGAAATCCTCTTCCTCAGCACCCCTGCCAATTTGATTCACCCAATCTATATCTAGATTGAAGTCACCCATTATAACTGTTTTGCCTTTGTTGCACGCTTTTCTAATTTCCTGTTTGATACCATCTCCAACTTCACTACTACTGTTAAGTGGCCTGTACACAACACCCACCAGCGTTTTCTGCCCCTTAGTGTTTCACAGCTCTAGCCATACCGATTCCACATCCTCCAAACTAATGTCCTTCCTTTCCATTGCGTTAATCTCCTCTCTAACCAGCAACGCTACCCCACCTCCTTTTCCTTTCTCTCTATCCCTCCTGAACATTGAATATCCCTGGATGTTCACCTCCCAGCCTTGGTCACCCTGGAGCCATGTCTCCGTGATCCCAACTATATCATAATCATTAATGGCTATCTGCACGTTCAACTCATCCACCTTATTATGAATACTCCTTGCATTGAGACACAAAGACTTCAGGCTTGTTTTTACAACACTCTTACCCCTTATACCATTATGTTGAAAAGTGGCCCTTTTTGATTTTTGCCCTGGTTTTGTCTGCCTGCCACTTTTACTTTTCATCTTGCTACCTATTGCTTCTACCCTCATTTTACACCCCCCCTGCCTCTCTGCTCTTGTACCCATCCCCCTGCCACATTAGTTTAAATCCTCCCCGACAGCACTAGCAAACACTCCCCCAAGGACATTGGTTCCATTCCAGCCCAGGTGCAGACCGTCCTGTTTGTACTGGTCCCACCTCCCCCAGAACTGGTTCCAATGCCCTAAAAATTTTAATCCCTCCCCCTTGCACCATTTTTCAAGCCACGTATTCATCTGCAATATCCTCCTATTTCTACTCTGACTGGCCCGTGGTACTGGTAGTAATCCAGAGATTATTACCTTTGAGGTCCTACTTTTAAGTTTATCTCCTAGCTCCCTAAATTCATCTTGTAGGACCTCATCCCTTTTTTTACCTATATCGTTGGTGCCAATATGCACCACGACAACTGGCTGTTCACCCTCCCCCTCCAGAATGTTCTGCAGCCGTTCAGTGACATCCCTGACCCTTGCACCAGGGAGGCAACATACCATCCTGGAGTCTCGTTTGCGGCCGCAGAAACGCCTATCTATTCCCCTGACAATTGAATCCCCTATTACTATTGCCCTTCCACTCTTCCCCCCCCCCCCCTCATGTGCCGCAGAGCCACCCATGGTGCCATGAACTTGGCTGCTGCTGCATTCCCCTGATGAGCCATCTCCCTCAACAGTATCCAAAATGGTATACCTGTTTAGGAGGGAGATGACCGCAGGGGACTCCTGCACTACCTGCCTACTGCTTTGCTGGCTATTGGCCACCCGTTCCCTTTCTGTCCTCTTACCTTTTACCTGCGGTGTGACCAACTCGCTGTACGTGCTATCCACGACTTTCTCAGCATCGTGGATGCTCCAGTATGAATCCAGCCGCAGTTCCAATCGTTCAATGCGGTCTGCCAGGAGCTGCAGCTGGACACACTTCCTGCAAACGTAGTCACCAGGGACACCGACCATATCCCTGATCTCCCACATGTTGCAGGCTGAGCAAACCACGGGGCCAATCTCCACTGACATATCTTACTCCAAAATTAACTCTATATTAAATATTAAAAAACACAAAACTTTATCCCTTAACTTTTACTAATAAATACTGTACCCTTAACTCTCTTTAACTCCCAGAATCCTTAACCTGAAGGCAGAAATGTAAAAATGTAAACCCGGTCCTCTTCCACCAATCAGAGGCTTCCCCCAGACTCCTTCTCTGGAACGTTGCCGATTTTGGTGTCAGGTACTCCTCCCCTCGCACCAACGGCTCCCTGGGCCTCTGTGAAAGCAAGCCCCGCGATGTATTTTATACTTACAGCGCAGGTACTCCTCCCCTCGCACCAACGGCTCCCTGGGCCTCTCGGGTGACCATTCCATCTCTCCGGAAATGCTGCCTGTCCCGCTGAGTTACTCCAGAATTTTTTGTCTATCTTCAGTTTAAACCAGCATCAGCAGTTCCTTCCTTCCTACACAGGTTATGTAAAATTTTGCAAATTAAATTTTGCAGAGTTGAAAGATATGTTCTGGTCATCTCCCCATTAGGCAGACGATGCGTATGAATGGTTTGGAATTACATGCCCCAATGGTTTTTCCCGTATCCTTCCATTGAGATTAACTGCTTTCCGAGAGATCTCTTTTCTTTCTTACAAACATCTTTGATTATTTTAAAGTTGGCTTTGCAGGTATTAAAGAAAGAACATGTAGAAAATATTCATTTAAAATATTGAATACTTAATTTATGGTTTGAAATAATTTGTTTCTGCTCTCTATGAGCAATTTGTTGGCAAAGAAAATAGATTAAGGTATTAAATTCTCGTTATTTAATCATTTCAATAGTTTGCATGATCTTAATTTATTCAGAAAAAGTAAATATAAGATTAAATACATGAGCTGGTACCTGACTCTAAATAAGATTAATTCTAAAACAGTAGAGGCCTAATATTATAATGTTTGTCAACTGTGTAATAAATATATTGTCAGTCTAGTGTCCATGGTGATGATATTGTGTATTATTGCAAAAAGAAACCCAAACACTTAAGCTCCATTAAGAACAAAGGACTTATTGACATTAACAGAACTAAATTTCATTTAGGTAAAATAGAATCTGTTTACACTGAAAAATTAATACAAGTTTAATAGTGCATTCTGTAAGTGCGCTGTAATCATGAAAAAACCAACAGATAGAAAAGGGCTTTAACAGTTTCAATGCCAAATTAGAAGACTCTGGCTCTCCCAGTTTTATTTCATATGACAGCACAGTGGCGCAGGGGTAGGGTTTCTGCCTTAAAGTGCCAGAGACCTGGGTTTGATCCTGTCTATGGGCGCTAACTGTATGAAGTTTGTACATTATCCCCATGACTGCATGGGTTTCCCCCTGGCGCTCTGGTTTCCTCCCACACGTCAAAGACGTACAGGTTTGTAGGTTAATTGGCTTTGGTAAAAATTGTAAATTGTCCCTAGTGTGTAAGATAGTGCTGGTGTGACGGGGATCGCTGATCAGCACGGACTCGGTGGGCCGAAGGGCCTGTTTCCGCACTGTGTCTCTGTTTGTATCTCTATCTGTAATACATATCAGTCGGTCTCACCCGATATTATTCATTGTAAATGAGACAATATATAGTTATAGAGCAACAAAGGTAATGGAAGCAAATTATTTGTACTTTGTGTGAGGCCAAATCTGTTAAGAAGTGCAGTTGCAATATGCAGTGACTTCAATACTTCCAATATATTGGCTCTGATATTATGGTTGTAATAATGGGACAATATATTCATTTGCTGCCATTACACTGTGAAAGAGCAGTCACTTTTGGAAATACAATGGTTGTTGTTAATAATATCCTACTCCATCAGTGTGTACTGCTCTGCCAATATCTCTTGCCTCATTTTTGTAAGTCAGTGAACGGATGAAAACATCAGATTTTTCTGAGCTATTTTCCGGAGAAGAATACTCGGCTTGCTTGGTGACTTCTTGGTTGTTGGATGTCAGGAATTATTTTGAACTTAAATCACAAAGTTTCTGATGGGGGTAAAAATGAAATTAGCATCAGAGAGATGCTGAAGCTGTGTGGAAATCTCGTATGTCACGGTGAGAATGCCCCTTTGTTACTTATTGTAAAAGCTGAGCCACTCATTTATTCGGGTTCATCATTAAACTGTTCATTATTAAACTGTTTCTTTGGTATTGCACATGACATGGAGGAAACCATTAACTTTGTATTATACAAAAATACAGATCTTGACTGTAGGAAATCAAGAGCAATGAGGATTAGAGCGAGACATAGAAACAGAAACATAGAAAATAGGTGTAGGAGTAGACCATTCAGCCCTTCAAGCCAGCACCACCATTCAATATGATCATGGCTAATCATCCAAAATCAGTACCCCGTTCCAGCTTTCTTCCCATATCCCTTGATTCCGTTAGCTCTAAGAGCTATATCGAATGGGCCTGTCCCACTTAGGCGACTTTTTAAGCAACTGCAGGAGACTATGCGGTCGCCACATGTTCGCGGGTAGTTGCCAGGGAGTCGTCTTCATGGTCGTGAGGAGTTCCCGCATTCTGGGAACTAGTCGCGGCCTCATTATGTCCAGAATGAAGCCGCCATGGAGAGTGTAGCGAGAATTTTCATGTCCTGGGTGGGTCGCTAGGAGGTCCTAGTGGGTTGCCAGGAGGTCAAAGGTTCTCGTAGGCTGTAGCCGGTGCTGACCGGTGAATTTCATTGGCTCATTGGGAAAAAAAACGGTAAGCAGCAGTTTTCAGAACCTAGGATAACCGACCAGTAATGTTAAATGTCCGCCGAGCTTCACAACCGTGTATCTCTGGCTTCTAAAAAGTTGGCTTCACTCCTTCCCCCCCCCTTCACCCCCCTCCCTCCCCCTTCTCCCCCCCTCTCTCCCCCCCCCCCTCTCGCCCCCCCCTCTTTTAAAGGACTTAGGTGACCCTTCCCGTACACTGTGCTTTCACCATCTTAATTACAGCGCCAACTTTCCTGTTCATTGCGGTGTGTGTCTGTATCACACTGGCTTTGCACCATGTGAATTTCACTCAGACAGCGCTCCCCCCGCTTGCCCTGTCTCCCGCCTGCATAACGGGCTGGTGAAGGAAGCGATGTCTTGACCGTCGCCTGAAAAATCGCCTACGTGGGACAGGCCCATCAGGCAACTCTTTAGGCGACTGCCTGGGACTAATTTTAATGGAATTCACCCACGACACCTGGCGACAACCTACGACAACACCTACGACAACCTATGACAGCATAAATTGTCGCTACTGTCGCCTGTTGAACATGTTGAAAAATTTGTGGCAGTCGCCTGTAGTCGCCCAAAAAATCACCTACGTGGGACAGGTCCATGACTCTTAGGGCTAAGGGACTTAGAAAAGTGGAACATAACAGAACATGCTAGAAACACTCAGTAGGCCAGGCAGTGTCTGTGGAGATAGAAACTGTTAATGTTCAGTAATGATCAGGCAGCATCAGTGGGAGAGAGAGAAACAGATCAGTGTCTGTGGAGAGAGAAACAGATCAGTAATGAGTCTGAAACCCTTTCACTGAACAGGGGAATTTCAGCTAATAATCAAATCACTGATGATCTGAATGAATGTGCGCAGGCAGAAGGTACTTTGTGGTTGATTCCTATTCCTCTTCATGTGTTCTAATATTGCTATTATCCCTGTGTTGAGATTTGTTCTTCTCTTTCTATTTTCCTTCTTTGCACCTTTCTCTTCTTTATTGTTTCTTTCTCCGTCATATTCCACTTTCTCTTTTGCTCTTTATTTTAAGTATGAGGGAATGTTACCTCCTGCCTCCCACTTCCGACATTGTTTTCTCTCCCATGCGACTTAATTTTACCTTTCTACCAATTACAATGTGCAGCTCTCCCTGCTTTCCCTTTCTTTTGTTTTATCATCCATTTTCACACCTTTCCCATATTGTCTCTAATCTTCTTATTCTTTGGGTACTAAGATACTTTGGTGCTAATTTGCTCTGGCCATTCCTTCCCCAAACTTCTCTGTCGCATTTTTATTTCCCTCCCACTTAGCCTCTCCGACCTTACCCTGGAAGTAGCTGCCACATTGCTAATCATCCCACTTGTGTTAGGAAGACAAAAGGCGACGCGATACAAGTAACTGGTAGGTACAGGTACAGTTACAACGTTTACGAGACATTTCATTAGGTACATGGATAGGAAAGATTTTGTGGGATATGGGCCACCTGCAGGCACATGGGACTCGCTCAGTGGTTGGCATGGACAACTTGGGCTGAAGATGTAAGAAGGAGCTGCAGATGCTGCTTTACACCGAAGACAGACACAAAATGTTGCAATAGATCAGCGGGCCGGGCAGCATCTCTGGAGAAAAGGAATAGGTTGACGTTTCGGGTCGAGATTGAAGGGCATGCTTCAATGCTTTGTAACTCTATGGCCCTACTTTGCACAGTGCCGCTAAAAATGGTAAAGGCAATAATGCAACCTTAGGTGGGAGTAATAACCCAGCATCCAAAACGTTAATGCAATTATAGTAATAATGTAAAAGAAAAGGTTAGATATAGTTATGGGCTTAAGAAAGGCAGTCCGCAGGGCAATCGGTGAGAATACTTCTGAATTAAAGGCATCAATAATGACTTCAATGGGAATGAATATCTGGAGAAGGGGCAGCAATATTGCTATTACTTGTATAACAAAATCTCTCAAGGTCAAACTTCGCTTGAAGTATCAATGATTGCATATTAAATAAAGATTTTATAATATGAACATCCAATCATTTCAAATTTGGAAGCACATGAGCAAGCATTTTGAATCTTGAAGCAGTTTCCCAGCAGGGTCTTATTAACTTCAATATTTTAATCTAAATTCATTGTAATTTTAATATTTGTTTAAACTGCAACAACCTTATAACAACCCTATAAATTAGGCATGGTTGTAAAGCTAGGTATAGAAGATGCTTAATTGGTTTCTGTGAGTGAAAATTAATAATTTCAGAATCGCACAATGACTGCTTATGAAAGCACAAATAGACACAATGGAACATTTGAGTGTAAACTGCGATGGGATTAGAAACCTTTTGCCATTTCAGCACTTTATGATTTATGCATCTGCGTTCATCATCATCAAAATATGTTTTTGTACCAACAATTTAAAATGTGAAAAACTAGAAAGGCAAGATTTTCTGAGTGGGGTTGTGAATTAGGATTTTAATCAAACAGAAACAAAGTCAGATGCTAATGATCTCTTCCGTCAATATTGGACAGTTTTTCTAAATCTTTCTGAATTAAACATTATACTAGAAGTATCAGTTGGAATGGTCATGGTATTCTTTCATTAATATAAAATACAGTCCCGCAGCACTTGAGATGCATACCCAGGAATAAGACACAAATGAAATGAGTACTGCAGGGATCACTCCAGTATTATATTTGTAGAGAGAGAGACAATGCCTGGTCACATCCACTCCATTGCTAGGGGCTGATTGTATCTGCTCCACTGGATCCAAGTTCAAGTTCAAGTGAGTTTATTGTAATGCGTCACTAACAGGACAATGAAATTCTTGCTTTGTTTCAGCACAACAGAACATAGTAGGCATTGACTACAAAACAGATCAGTGTGTCCATATACCATTATATAAATATATACACACATGAATAAATGAATTGATGAAGTGCAAATAACAGATAATGGGTTATTAATGTTCAGAGTTTTGTTCAAGCCAAGTTTAATAGCCTGATGGTTGTGGGAATGTAGCTATGCCTGAACCTGGTCGTTGCATTCATCAGCCTCCTGCACCTTCTACCTGATGAGTGTGTGGCCAAGATGGTGTGCGTCTTTGATGATACTGCCAGCCTTTTTGAGGCAGCGACTGCGATAGATCCCCTAGATGGAAGGGAGGTCAGAGCCGATTTTGGACAGGGCAGTGTTTACTACTTTTTGTAGTCTTTTCCTCTCCAGGGCGCTCTAGTTGCCGAACCAAGGCACTATGCAACCGATCAGCATGCTCTCTACTGTGCACCTGTAGAAGTTAGAGTGAGTCCTCCTTGACAAATCGACTCTCCGTAATCTTCTCAGGAAGTAGAGGCGCTGATGAGCTTTCTTGATAATTGCATCAGTGTTCTCGGACCAGGAAAGGTCTTCAGAGATGTGCACGCCCAAGAATTTAAAGCTCTTGACCCTTTCAACCATCGACCCGTTGATATAAACAGGACTGTGGGTCCCCATCCTACTCCTTCCAATGTCCACAATCAGTTCCTTGGTTTTGCTGCTGTTGAGGGCCAGGTTATTGTGCTGGATTATTTTCTCTGGAAAGCTGGAGGTTATAGGGAATTCCTCCTAGACGTATATACAATTACGAGAGGCATAGATAAGGTAGATGGTCAGAACTTTTTTCGCAGGGTGGAAATCCAAAAACAATAGAGGACAGAGGTTGCAAGTGAGAGGGGCAGCATTTTAAGGAGATGTGCGAGGACATTTGTTAATATACAGAGGTAGTGGGTGCTGGAACCCACTGCCAAGGGTGGTGGTGGAGGCATATACAATAGTGGCATTTAAGAGTCTTTTCGATGGGCACATGGATAGGAGGGATGTTGTTCATGTGCAGGCAGATTAGTTTATCTTGGAATCATGTTCAACATAGACATTGTTGGCCAAAGGGCTTGTTCCTGTTCTGTACTTGTCCATGTTCTAAATTCTATGATCTATGTCTCCTTCATCACCAATTGTTATGGAAGCTTCTATGCCTCCTCTCTGGGCCAGAGCGTTGCTCAGGAAAAGAGGAAGAAAGGGAGACAGCAGCTTCATTACACCCCACAAGACTTAATGAGAGAGATTGTAATTTCGGGGGGATTTCTCCACACCTGGAGCAGTTGTTGCCAGTCCTTGAACTCATTGTGCCGGCAAGAATTCAGCATTGCATCCCACATCTATGTGTTGAGCAGCCACTCCACTTGGCCCACCCAGCCTGTACAACATTAGCCCTCATTGACAGCTTCACCACACTGAGCAGTGGGTGATATTTTTGCACTGGGAAGTACCTGTGGAGGGAGGGATTGGCATCAGGATTGTGGCACAGTAGTGTGAAGCAGTGGGGAAGGGAGAGGTTCGCGTACCAGTTAGGTGGCACAGCGGTAGAGTTGCTGCCTTATAGCGCTAGCGTTTAATCCTTCTTGTCTGTACAGAGTTTATACATTCTCCCTTTGACTGCCTGGGTTTTCTCTGGGTGCTTCAACTTTCTTCACATTCCAAAGACGTTCAGGTTTGTTGGTTAATTGGCTTCATTAAATTGTCCCTAGTCTGTAGGATAGAACTGGTGTATGCGTAATCATTGGTCGCCGTGGACTAGGTGTGTTGAAGGGCCATGCTGTATCTCCAAACTAAACTAAAAACAGCAATGCACGGACAAAAATGAAGTCTTATTTACCATACACGGGAGTAGGTGTCTGGATGCCAAGAGTGTTATAACAACCCAATGATCTGTGAGGTAGTATGAAGCAAGGAACCCCGTGTCCACGAATGAGGACTTAATTCAGCAATGGTTCAAATGGTTATACAATGTGAGGCAATAATGCTCTAGAATAGGAATGTGCACTTGTGGGGAATGCATGGAATGTAAAACACACTATACATATCCTGGGCGTGTGTAGCAAAGAGTAAAATAAACCCATTCCATCAATGAGAATACACATAATGTGTTGCCTTTGGGGTAAACACATTTATCCTGTGCAATTAAACTTATAAATGGACCAATATAATCGTTTTGCTGTGGCTTGTATCAGCCTGGAAGACTGAAGAACATCTCAGTATGTGAGGATTTCACATTCAAGTTCGTTCACATTTATTGTCACATGCACCAATTAAGGTACAGTGATGTTTGTTAACATAAGTAAAAGGAACACAATACGCAATAGGATTTAACATAAACATTCACCACAGTGGAATCAGCATTCTTCATTGTGATGGAAGGCAATAAAGTTCAGTCATCGTCCTCCTTTGTTCACCCATGGTTGGGGCCTTGAACCCTCCGCAGTCGCCGCTAAAGATGTTCAGGCTCTCTCTCGTCGGGATGATCGAAACTCCGGCGTCAAGATGGATCGGAACACACTCATCAGGATGGATTGGAACGCTTGGAGTTCCCGAATCAGCCACTTCTTACTGGAAACCGCGGCTTCACGATGTTAAAGTCAACAGGCACCCATGGTCGGAGCTCCAACACTGTTGATCCTTGGCAAAGGATGCCATCGCCCGCTCCGCAATGGTAAGTCCGTGCCGCGCCTGCTGCTTGAAGCTCTGGGCCAGTCTCCAGTCTGGAAAGGCCGCACCAACCAGGTTTTAGGCCGCGAGGGGGGCAAAGATGCGACACAGAAAAGACTTGCATCTCCATCGAGGTAAGTGACTGAAAACGGTTTCCTCCTATTTTCCCCCCCAACCCCGACATCAGACATACCGAAAAACATTAAAACAGACATTTATACACACCAAAAATTTGACACCATCCAAATAATTTTAACATTGTATAATCTAATATAATCCAGCGTGATCTTCCCAATTGGATACAAAATTGTCTTAGTGAAAGGAGTCTTAAGCCCCTGTCCCACTTAGGAAATCTGAACGGAAACCTCTGGAGGCTTTGCGTACCACCCAAGGTTTCCGTGCGGTTCCCGGAGGTTGCAGGTGGTTGCCGGAGGTTGCAGGTAGTGGAAGCAGGTATGGAGACTGACAAAACCTTCGGGAACCTTGGGAACCGCACGGAAACCTTGGGTGGGGCACAAAGTCTCCAGAGGTTTCCGTTCAGGTTTCCTAAATGGGACAGGGGCATTAGTGTGGTAGTGGTGGGTTGTTATTCAGATTAGAGGCCCTTGACTAGTGGTGTGCTGTTGCTGTAGGGATCTGTGCTGGGTCGATTGTTGTTTGTCATGTATAGATATAATTTGGATGACATTATTGTTTTTACACAGAAAGTGGTGGGTGTAGTGGGATGTATGAGGCTCTTGGTTAGCAAGTGGATATACAAATGGTGGGATATGGATCATGTGCAAGCGGAGGAGATTAGTTAAATTTGATAACACGTTCGGCAGGAACATGTGGGCTTTAGGGCCTGTTCTATGTTCTATGTTCTATGTTCAATCCAAGAAGTCGAGCTCAACAGTCATGACTGTACTGAGAGACTGTCATACTGCTGGAGTGCCAATGTTTGAATGAGATGTTAATGGGGGTAGATTTAAGAGATCTCCAAGAAATCTGAGAACACCATTTTGAAGAAGAACAGAAGATCTTTCTCCTATGTTCTGACCAATATTTATTTCTCAGTTCATACTCAAGCATAGGTTATCGGACCATTAACTCATTTTACTTCGGAGTCACGTGAGGGACTCCATGAAAGAAACCCGCTACGACACATGCGTGTCATATCGCATACACGCATTGAACGAGTCAGAAGTGGGAGACGACGTCTCCCTAGAGAGAAAGGCAAAGAAGCAGGTAAGAGACTGCAAAAATGTATCCACTTACCTTGCAGGTAGGAAATACAAGAAGCTGCAGGAGCTGGAGGGAGACTGCAGAAATATTGCAGCCAGACCAGCAGCAGCAGCCGTTAGCGCGAACCCTCCTGAGAGGATTCCCAAACGGCTATTTTTAGCACAGAACAGCTGTGCCCGACGTCGCTCCCCGCACCGGCAAGAGACTGCTGCCGGGCGGGAAACAAAGCTACACGGCCCGGGGAGTTTCTAGACCAAGTCGGGTCTATTTTTAGATGCAGTCGTTCGGCGCTCCGCAGCTGATTAAAGCAGCTGCACCACCCGGTGAGAGAGAGAGCAGACATCGGGAACAGCAGCCCATGGACCTGCGCTACGGGGTCCGTGGGGCTGCGGGAGGAAGGACATTCCTCCGAAAACGGCAGGCTGAAAACCAGTACAGGTAAGAACAAATTTCCCTTACCTTTTTTGGTGCTTTTTCCAGAGTGCTTGCTGTATTCTGAAGTTACTGGTGTGATGATGAACAGCAGGGAGCCAGCGACTGATGTCAGTATAGAGCTGAAGGGCTGTTGTTTAATGACCAGCAGCAGCCAGCAATAAATGTCGGCACCAGCATCTCCCAGATGGGAGCGAGTGCCAAACTTCACCCTAAATGGGTAGAGGTGCCCGTGAGTACCAGGACCATGGGGAACGGTCCAGTGCCCGTAGGCATGGGGACGGGCTGTGGGATATACCGCGTGCGACTAGTGCCCGAGAGCACCAAGGTCGGCAGGAGCGGTCCCATATATTAAGCACCCGCGACGACTAGTGCCCGAGAGCATGTAAGTCGGCTGGAGCGGTTTGCTGGAGTAAAATTCTCCATATTGGCAGGCTCCGGGATTGGAGGTAGCCACAGTGGGCAAATAATAATATAAGTCCCACAGCAGTTTCCCATATGGGCTGCATGAAATGTCGGACGCCTCTGAGGAGGGTATGGAAGGTCTGACGGGGTAAAGCCTGAGCAGGTGATGGAGCCACTGTCCCCTATTGAAGGGGGGGGGAAACAACCTGCCGAACATGATGAGCAGTACTGCCAGCAGAACTCACGGAGAATGATCTCGAGAAGGATGGCTGTGAGTATTGAAGGACTGTGAGTCCACCCATCAACTTCAAGCTAATATTTTTGCTGAAGTGTTGGCAAGGCTTCTATACCCCGGAATATTGTGGTGCTCTTAATGTAGCCATTGTTACAGGTGCATTTGCAGACATGTTGGGAAGGCCGTTAGGAGTTGGGAAAATCCGTAATACTCTGAAAGGTCTCATGGCGGGCATAACAGCTTTGGCCCGCATGTTAAATAAGGTGTACAAAATTAGTGACCACAAGGATGCCATTAGCACTATTTTTTTGCAATGTGCAGTTTGAAGGGCCATTAAGCCAGCTCTAGACCCTAGTTCGCTATACTATGTAAGCAAAGGGCTATAGACCCCGTTATTTGGGGGGGGAGACCTGTCTAAACAGGTATAGAATTGGCGAGGAGGCTTGACTTTGGGGCTGATTAAAGCATCCAAAGGTTATCTGGGGAAGACATTAACCTCATGTGCATCCTAAGAGAGGTAGTGTGTTTTTGTAATTATACTACAAAGAATTGGGCAGAGGTACCCAGCAGCAGCGTCCTGTTTAGGGTTTGGCCGGGACGACCACTGTGGAGATGCAAATTAACATTAACCTTTAGGCTCTCCACAACCGCATATGAAACCAAGGAAAATAACTTGGTTACCACCAATAACCATGGAGGTAGGTGAATTTGGGGCTCCAGTATTAATAGGGAGCACGGAAGTTGGGGGGATATTGCAACTTCATGTTGATGCTTGGTGTAATATATCCATGGACAGATATATCCTTAGCAGTTTTAAGGGATATCTGATAGAGTTCTACACGAACAAAACCCTCCAGTACATAACCGGATAGATATACATGCTGGTATGAAATAAACCTGAACAACAGGATTTGTCTCAAACATCTTTATTAGAAATAAGAAAGATGGGGGATGCCGTATTATTATGGATTATCAATACTTCACAATGTTGTGCAATATATTCATTTTAAAAATGGATATGTTTAGCAGTGCAAAGATTTAGTATGCAGCAGGCTAGTCTATGGGAAGTATTAATTTAAGATCCTTGCTATTCAATATCAAACTGGGTGAAAATTTTTAAACCAGTGTTGGGACTGCTGCAACACCAAAATCATAGAATTATGGTATAGTTGGATGATATCCTTATTGTGGGAATAACTTAGGAATCGGCATGTTAGGCAGTGGTTGCCACTAATCAATTGTTTGTGCAGCTGGGATGCATTGTCCATCCACTTAAGTCAAAATTGACACCATTAACACATTTAATATGTTAATGACTTACTAATATGGAAAGCCACAGAGGTCAACTCGGCTGTGCTATTACAAACAGATGCCAGTGCAATTGGTTATGGTACAACTGATACCATCTCGAGCTATGGGGGAGATGGAATATATAAGAAGCTAACCTACATAACACTAAGGGTTAGAAATGTTAAGTGCATTTCATGGGCAAAAATCTTATTGCTCAGGAATGTAACTGCAGCATGGTAGATGGTAGATAGATAATACCTCGGTGATGGCATATTTAAGTCATATGGGTGGAAAGATATCACCAGCTTGTGATGAATTGGCAAATTAAACTTGGGAATGGTGTGTCCAAAGGAATATTTGGTTATGGGCTACGTATCTACCAGGGATACTAAATCAGTGGCAGACACCAGGCCACGAAAAATTATTGGAAGTACTAAATGGATGTTGGATAGATGGTATTTGCTAAAATCAGTAAAGTAGGTAAGGCCGGATATTAGATTTGCATCCGGGGTTAAATCACCAGTTACCGAGGTATGTATCATTGATACCAGATCCTGAGGCAGAAGCTACAGATGCTGTTTCACTGCACTAGGGGAGGGTTTTTTTCATTTATGTATTACCTCCTTGTCTAGTTATAAATTTGGGGTACGAAGGGACATTCAACAGGAATCGGCATTGGGGATGTCTTAGTACCTGATTGGCTTACCCAACTCAGAATCAGAATCAGAATCAGAATCAGAATCAGAATCAATTTATTTGTCATTTGGACCCCTGGGGGTCCAAACGAAATGCCGTTTCTGCAGCCATACAATACACACAAATAGACCCCAGACACAACATAATTACATTTAACATAAACATCCATCACATAACTGTGATGGAAGGCCAAATAAACTTCTCTCTCCACTGCACTCTCCCCCCCCCGATGTCAGAGTCAAAGTCATAGCCCCCGGCTGGCGATGGCGATTGTCCCGCGGCCATTAAAGCCACGCCGGGTGATGCAAGGTCGCACACCGGGTCTTGATGTTAGAGCCCCCGGTGTGCGCTCGCAGAGTCCGCGGCCATTCCAGCCGCGCGGGGCAGTGATGTAGGCCCCGCTCCAGGAGCTCTTCGACCCCGCAACTCGGGCGGGAGAAGTCGCCACCGCAGAAGCCCCGAAAAGCGGTCTCCCTCCAGGGAGCCGTGGGCTCGGCGCCGTCGTCCACAGACCTGTAGAGAGCCTCACTCCGACTCTCCGGCAGCAGCAGCAGCAGCAGCAACAGCAGCAGCAGCAGTAGCAGCAGCACCAGCAGCAGCAGCAACAGCACCAGCAGCAGCAGCGCTCCTCCACCGCTCCGGACCCGGCCAGCTCCGCCACGGTGAGGTGAGTCGACACCTGAGTCCCCGGTCTCTTCCTGTTGGAGGCCGCTCCTCGTTGCGGCCTCAACGACGACTGAGGCCCGACGAGAAAAGGTCGGGTCTCAGTGCAGGGAGAGATTCAAAAAGTTTCCCCCCCCCTCCCACCCCACCCCCATCCCCCCACACACACACCCCAACATAAAATAACAAACACTACATATAAACACAGACAAAAATAATAAAAACGCGGACAGGCTGCAGAGGCCGCTGCTGGCCAGAGCCGCGCCGCCTACCGGATACCAACTATGGTTTTTCCGGGGTACAGGACATGGTGCTGGAACTATGTATAACGGTAGACGTAGTCCTAAGTTGCTGGTGCATCCAGTAACTGAGGATAGCTATCCATGTCATAGAAAAATATTGATTTAGTAGGTTGTAGACTCTATAACACCGCTATGGGACATGGGGCTATCGATAGAACTGTGGATATGATCACGGCAGCACGAAGAAGGTCTACTCTATAACAGTATTTAGGTCATATTAAAAATGGACTAATTACTGCCATGATAACTTTCTGGACCACAGAAATAAGGATGTTCCGGGGGTGCTACAGTTGCTTACCAGCCTGCAATATGGAGGACTGTGTTTCAGCACTGTGAATTATGCCGAAAGTGCATTGTCAAGTTATTAATGGCAAGAAACAGTAAGATAACTATATTTGGAATGTAAGTGTTGCTTTGATCTTGCTAAGGAATTGGTCGCCGGCTACAGCATTAAATCTGGATAACTAACTAGAAATGGTAATGCTGATAGCGCTAGTCACAGTGCATAAGCTCCAGTTATTGCTAAAAGTAAGACTGGATGGCCTCACTATTGCGGCACGAAGATTGAGGTTTGTGATCCAGGACCGTATTATTAAACAAAATAGGCCAGGATTAGCGGGGCAGGTCATAGAATTGATGGCCTACCTCTGTATAGACAATGCCTCTGTATAGTAAAGTACGGTTTTGTTATACAGTAAGAAAAAAGGCTATCAGAGGCAATGAATTGGCGTTTAATCAGCTATAAGATACTGTACCATAGAGTGTAACTCAGACCATTTCGCGGTGGCTGAAATATGGGATATGATAGGCGGGAGTGGACAATAACATATTTAATTCTCACCCCACCAGGGCTGCAGCTACATCTGCAGCAAAACGCCTTGATGTATCCATGGACCAAATCCTCAGGATGCAGGATGGTTGTTGGAGAATACGTTTCAGAAATGTTAACAAACCAGTTAGCAGTATGGGAACGTTTTTTCGGGGAACAATTTTAAGTTCTGTATGATAATTTATCCCTGAAGAATACAGGGTTATGATTTGAATTAATTCGATATTATTTATCATTTCCATTAAATAATTGGTATGAATGCTTTGAATATAATTAACAATTTCTCTCTAACTACCAAGGCAGTTGTGAAGCATGGACTCGTTTCCACGGCATGAGGTCACAGAGCTTTGAAATCTTTCATGGAGTCCCTCACGTGACTCCGAAGTAAAATAGTAAGATTAAACGAGAACTTACCAGTTTGAAGTTTGATCTGTATTTTATGAGGAGGAACGTTGAGGGAATACATGCCCTCCGCTCCCACCCTCATAGGGTCAAATCTTAAGCTGGTATGTCTTTGATAATCTTGCTATTTTAGGTCAATATAGGGTATCTGTGACCTCACACCGCTGCTTTGAAGGATGACACGCATGCGTCGTAGCGGGTTTCTTTCATGTATTCCCTCAACGTTCCTCCTCATAAAATACAGATCAAACTTCAAACTGGTAAGTTCTCGTTTAATCTTACTATTATTGTTTGAAAGAGCTTGTTTTCATTTGGGTTGCAACATACCCAATATTACAACAGTTGATACATTTCATTGGCTGAATGACCTGCGGTTTTACAAATGCATGCCTTAGTTTCAAATAGCCCGAAAGGTTTAACCTCAATTTGACTTGACAATCCTACATTAGCATAATTTGCATTTTAATTAGATATTCGTGAACAATCAGTATTCCAAGTTGCAAAGTATCTTGTTATCGCTTTGTGGTACCAAAGATCAGGAAACAGAAGGAAACACTATTCAAATTGACTCACATTCATAGAAATTACAGATGTAAGTTTTTCACAATTCCAGCCTTGGTAAATTAAAATTGTACTCAAAAAGCTAAGGAGTTATCTCCACAGCAAAGTTGCTAATACAAACTTACTAAGCAACTGGAAGACGGATAGATTGTCACTTCTAGTTAAATTAAAAGCATGTATTTTTGAAAGGACCTGATGAATTTGCTATATTGAGGGATTTGTTTCCATTTATCAAAAGAATTTGTGAAGTAAAAAATCTGTATTTTGTTGTGGAAAATTTGTTATAAAGTGATTGTAATCCAAATACCCAAATCATCAATGGTTGTTCCTGTATTTTAATGCATTGAAATAATACCATTCCCCTCCACAGAATGCCCAGTAACCTTAGTACTGATAACGTTTATCCTCCATTTTACTCAGAATTTCTGGTGATAAAGCTAAAACAGAATTATGTAACTTCATCATTGGTACAGACATTTTTAAATGAGCACCTTTTTTAAATTGCTTTCTTTTTGAATAAATCTAACTCCAGGATCATACTGAACAGGGTCTTTGAACAAACCATTCACCTTTGGCTCTAAGACTGTTCCAAATCATCCAGGTAATTACAAAATACTTGGCTCCTGTATGTAGAAAATCATGCCACAACATGCTCACAATTACCAACTAGGACTTTGCTATTTGTACTTACCAAATTATGATAATTTATTCATTTCTCCATGTCCTCTTTTTACATTTCTATTGCAACACATCGTGAAGTGAACTGGCCTCCATATTACATTGCTTCGAAGTCTATCACAGTTTGAGAACACTGCAATGCATGCTTGCATGTTAACAATAACATTACAGCATTACAGCTACGCTTTCAAAGTGCTTCATAAAAAACAAAGTGTTGTGCGGTGGCTGCAGTAAGTGAAAGTATGATGAGGAGGTTGTTCTATCATTTTTTTTTAATTTTTAAAAAAATATTTTATTTTATTAGAAGTAAGTACAATCATATGGCACCAAAGTGCCTAATATATATTTTCATAATACATTTTATGTACAGCTTCTTACTTTTTTTGTTATAATAAAGAAAGGTAAGAATAAGAAAAATAAATTAGATAGTAAAGGATAGAAAGACGTGAGATATATAGTGTGTGAAGAAAAAGAAAAAAGACGAATCTGTGAAGAAAGTTGAGGAAAAGAAAATAGGAAAAAGAGAATAAGACATAAAGGAAAGAAGTAAGGAGATCATTGTTTATAATCTTGACCATCCCTCGTCCAGTCCTGAAACAGTTAGCGTTTACAATTGTGTTGCACCATATGATTCCAAAAAGACGACAAATGGAGACCAACCTGTTATGAATTGGTCTGATTTATCCATTAGGAGGAATCATATTTCCTCAAGATGTGCGGTGTCCAACATGCTTGCAATCCATATTTTAAGCGTTGGTATTGATGTATTTTTCCAAAATTTAAGTATTAATTTTTTTGCTATAATTAAACCATAATTAAAAAGTAAATTTTGAGATGTGTTCAATTTATTCCCATCTTCCATTATTCCAAATATAATCATTTCAGTATTAGGTTCCATTCTTATCTTAAATAATTTAGTAAATAATTCAAAAATATCACTCAAAAATCTATAAAGTTTTATGCAGGAAACAAAAGAGTGTGTTATAGTTGCAATTTGGGATAAACATTTATCACAAATGGGGGATATATTTGGATAAAATTTGTTCAATCTTGCTTTTGAATAATATAGTCTATGTAAAATTTTAAATTGAATTAGATTATGTCTTACATTAATCGAACATTTGTGAATATATATCAAGTACTTTTCCCATGTAACCTTCGTAATTTTTATCATTAGTTCCCATTCCCACTCTTCTCTAAGTACCTCTGTCGATGGTAGGTCTATATTTAAAACACTATTATATAAATCATTAATGGCTGGAAAAGTTAAACATATATTCTTTGGAGTTTGGATGAATGAGGAGTTATCTTATTGAAATATATAAAATCCAAGCAAGGCTTGACAATGTAGATACCAAAATGTTTCCACTGGTGGGAGAGTCTTGAAGAGACGTAGTTCTAGTGTTCAAACTCCACACGGACACACCCGTAGTCAGGATTGTACCCGGGTCTCTGGTGTTGTGAGGCAGCGGCTCTACCTGTTGTGTTACTGTGCTGCCTGAAAGAAAAGGTCTTCGATAGAATAGAGACTGATCTAATTTAACATCTGAAACATAGAAGAGTACAGCACAGGAACAGGCCCTTTGGCCCACCATGTCCATGCTGAACATGATTCCAGGTAAAACTAATGTCCTCTGCATGCATGTGATTCATATGCCTCAGTTCCTTGCATTTCCATGTGCCTAAGATAGACACAAAGTGCTGGAGTAATTCAACGGGTCAGGCAGCATCTCTGAAGAGAAAGGCTGGGTGACGTTTTGGGTCGGTCTGGCATTTCTCCAGAGATGCTGCCTGACCTGCTGATTTACTCCAGCACTTTGTGTCCACCTTTCGTATAAACCAGTATCTGCAGTTCCTTGTTTTTATCCATGTGCCTATATAAAATCTTCTGAAATGCCATTACGGTATTTCCTCCCACCACCACGCCTGGCAGCATGTTTGAAAGACTGCTCTTCTGACAATGCAGCTCTCCTTCCATTCTGCACGAATGTCAGCCTGTGCTTTTGTGCTCAAGGCTGAAGCTGGGAGACAGGAACAAACACTGGTACGTTTAAGCCCCTGTCTCACGGTGCGAGTCCACCCACGAGTGATCCCGAGTGAAAGGAAAAATCAAACTCGTGGGTTGTCTACGAGATTCCAAGTTTATGTTCACGAGTTTAAACGAGTTCCCACGTGTACGTCTAAGTTTGCCGTTTACTTCTCATTTCTGCGATGTACCAAGTTCCTCTCCTGAGTTACTCTTGAGCCAACAACGACTACCGACGTGTGGAAAAATCATCACATGGATAAAAATGTCATGCAGTTTTTTTTACTATAAAAAGCCTCCCATGACCATGGACAGAACTGCCCTGGTGTTCAGCTTCTCCGTGTCTCTTATGTAGTTGCATGCTTCTCTTGTAATGTAATTAACAGCTTTTAGCAAATTGTTGCCTATCATTGCTACAATGCAATAAATTACATTTAAAGTACTTGGCTGTCAAAAAAAGCGCAAAACATAAGGGTGTTTAAGAAACGGACTGCAGGGAGAACTTCAAAGCTTTTGTAAATCGATTAAATTCAGGTAGAAGTTGAACAAGATTTAAATCCCTTGAAAGTTTGATTTCTTAACATAGGATATATGTTCTGCCAGAATGGAGTTGCTGAGTAAAATTGTCTCCCGTTTTCCTCCGTTTCTTGCATGACCTCGGCTTGTCAGCTTTATTTCACACTCCGTGATCTGTGTAATGTATATAACCATATAAACCATATAACAATTACAGCACGGAAACAGGCCATCTCGACCCTTCTAGTCCGTGCCGAACACGTATTCTCCCCTAGTCCCATATACCTGCGCTCAGACCATAACCCTCCATACCTTTCCCGTCCATATAACTATCCAATTTATTTTGAAATGATAAAAACGAACCTGCCTCCACCACCTTCACTGGAAGCTCATTCCACACAGCTACCACTCTCTGAGTAAAGAAGTTCCCCCTCATGTTACCCCTAAACTTCAGTCCCTTAATTCTCACGTCATGTCCCCTTTTTGAATCTTCCCTACTCTCAGTGGGAAAAGCTTATCCACGTCAACTCTGTCTATCCCTCTCATCATTTTAAAGACCTCTATCAAGTCCCCCCTTAACCTTCTGCGCTCCAAAGAATAAAGCCCTAACTTGTTCAACCTTTCTCTGTAACTTAGTTGCTGAAACCCAGGCACCATTCTAGTAAATCTCCTCTGTACTCTCTCTATTTTGTTGACATCCTTCCTATAACTAGGCGACCAAAATTGTACACCATACTCCAAAATTGGCCTCACCAATGCCTTGTACACTTTTAACATTACATCCCAACTTCTATACTCAATGCTCTGATTTATAAAGGCCAGCACACCAAAAGCTTTCTTTTCCACCCTATCTACATGAGATTCCACTTTCAGGGAACTGTGCACAAGTTATTCCTAGATCCCTCTGTTCACCTGCATTCTTCAATTCCCTACCATTTACCATGTACGTCCTATTTTGATTTGTCCTGCCAAGATGTAGCACCTCACACTTATCAGCATTAAACTCCATCTATATAAGTGTAAAATAATAAATTGACCAAGAAGGTCCAGTGTTCTCCCCTGTTAGTTTAGTTTAGAGATACAGAGAAGAAACAGGCCCTTAGGACCACCGGGTCTGCGCCGACCAGCGATCCCCACACACTAACACCATCCTACACCCACTATGGACATTTTTACATTCACCAAGCCAATTAACCTACAAACCTGTAAGTCTTTGGAGTGTGGGGGGATCTCGGAGAAAATCCACGCAGGTCACGGGGAGAACTTACAAACTCAGTACAGACAGCACCCGTAGTCTGGATTGAACCAGGGTCTCCGATGCTGCATTCGCTGTCAGGCAGCTGCACCACCGTGAATGAGGGCCTGTTTTAAGTATCAAATAGAGGAGCAAGAAGGTGATTAAGGCGGAGCAAGTGTAGAGGTCAATGCCCAGGTAGTCCAACTTGCAGGAGTGCAGGTCCACCATGACGATGCCGTGTCTGCGGTGGGCTTTGGGGGAGGTGCAGGTGACATCGGTGACCAGGCGAGGGATGTAGACCGTGGTCTGATTGATCGCAGGTGCAGAGAAAGTGGTTGCCGCTTAGACGCAGCCCCCGAAGGTGTTTGATGGCGCTGCCGGTAAACTGGAGGCCTGGATGGTCTTCGGGTTGTTGTAACTGAGATCCAGGTACCGCAGGGAAGTCACGTCCTGCAGGAAGTCCTTGGTCAGCTTGGATATCTGGTTGCAGGTGAGGTTGAAGATGCAGGGTCTGGGTGCAGTTGGACAGCATGCGAGGCACCATGATCAACAGGTTGCTACCGAGGTCCAACAGCTCCCCACTGTCACATGTGCCTGGATAAAGAATTTCCTCACCAACCGGCCCCAGATTGTGAGACTCGGCCCCCACCTCTCCTCCACTCGCAGGTTGAGTACCGGTTCCCCACAGGGCTGTGTGCTAAGCCCCCTCTTATACTGTCTCTACACCTACGACTGTAGTCCGGCCCACAACAACAACCGCATCGTCAAATTTGCTGACGACACTACTGTGGTCGGACTTATTTTGAAGGGAGACGAAGCAGCCTACAGAGAGGAAGTCCTGAAGTTGACAACCTGGTGCTCAGAAAACAATCTGGCTCTGAACACCAGGAAAACAAAAGAGCTCATTGTCGACTTCAGGAGGCACAGCACCGACTTAGCCCCCCTACACATCAACGGCGAGTGTGTGGAGAGGGTCAACACCTTCCGGTTTCTCGGCGTCCGTATCGCTGCTGACATCTCCTGGACGGACAACATGACAGCGGTCATCAAGAAGGCTCAGCAGCGGCTGCACTTCCTGAGGGTCCTCAGGAAGCACAACCTGGACTCTAACCTGCTGCTGACCTTCTACCGCTCGTCCATCGAGAGCCTGCTGACATACTGCATTACAGCATGGTATGGCAGCTGCACCATGGCAGACAGGGAGAGGCTTCAGAGGGTAACCAGGACAGCACAGAAGATCATTCGCTGCCCTCTCCCCTCCCTGATGGACATCTACACCTCCCGCTGCCTTAGCAGGGCAAAGAAGATCATCAAAGACAGCTCCCATCCTGTGTTTGGACTGTTCGACCTGCTGCCCTCTGGAAGGCGCTATAGGTGCATCAAATCCAGGACAAACAGACTCAGGAATAGTTGCTTTCCGAGAATTATATCTACTATAAATTCAAATTCACACATGCACTGACTACACCGCCCAACACGGACATCCATCTGTATATATGTATATATGTATGTAGCGCCGCAGAATTTGTGCACCTATTCCCCCCCCCCCCCCATCTCCCTTCTGTTTTTTGTTTTTTCTGTTTCTTGTTTTTTGTGCTAAATTGTATGTATGCACTGAGTACGAGCAGCTTTCAGTTTCACTGTACATGTATAGTGACAATAAATGGCATATCTATCTATATCTATCTCCAACCAGCCTAGCAGGTAACGTCTGCCCCAGTTGAAGCTCCGCAGCTGGTTACCGCTCAGGACAAGCTCCTTGAGTAGCGGGGGCAGGTGGTCAAACATGTCATGCGGCATGAAAGCGAGTTTCTTCCCCTAATAATCCGCTGCTTTCTGTGTTCGAGAGCAAAAACTTGCAAAGGGCATGCACGGTTCCTCGCCAGCGAAGATGGACACAGAATGCTGGAGTAACTCAATGGGACAGGCAGCATCTCTAGAGAGAAGGAATGGGTGACATTTCGGGTCGAAACCCATTACTTCTCTCCAGAGATACGGCAACAGTACAGCACAAAACCAGTCTGAAGAAGGGTCTTGACCCGAAACGTCACCAATTCCTTTTCTCCGGAGATGCTGTCTGCCCCGCTGAGTTACTCCAGAATTTTGTGTCTACATCCCATGGCTTATAATGTCACCTCACATTGTAAAATCATTATCTGAAGAAATGTCTCCTCGCTGGCTCAAACATAATCTATGTAGAACTCACGTTTCTCTCTGCTTCATATACGTGGGAATTCCCTTGGTATGGTCACTTTTCACGCGTCCCACCTGGTGTTAACCCTTCCCATCAATGCTTGAGCCCCCATCTCCGCTCTGTACCTTCAGCTTCATCGGCGGCTCTCTCCCATCGAATGTATCCAAGTTAATTTCAGACCCCTATGCATCCATCCATTCATTCATTTTCCATTATGATCTGACTAATCTTCAATATTTCCCTTCTGGCACTCTGGCCAAATCCACGGTAGACATGAGTCACTACGGTAAACGCACGGGCCACTATGTTCTTACAACGAGTTTAAATGTTTCAAATTTTAACTTCAAGAGTAAATTTGACTCGTGGAAATCTTTAAACATGTTTAAAATTTTTCAAGAGTTACCAAGTTTCCCGGGTACCTGCCATTTGCGCCACAAGTCTCTAAGTTGCGTCCACGAGTTCCGACATTCCCTCTACGTGAATACCACGAGTTTAATTTGTTTTAAACTCGGGGTCACTCGTGGGTCGACTAGCATCGTGAGACAGGGGTTTTACTAAGTGTATACCAAATTTCCATCTATGTTGTGGGAAGAAACTGCAGGTGCTGGTTCTCGACCCGAAACGTCACTCATTCTTTCTATCTGGAGATGCAGCCTGTCCCACAGAGTTACTCCAGCATTTTGAGTCCATCTATGTTGTCCAGGTTGACGACAATAAGCCTGGTCAGGCAGTGCCTGTGGAGAGAGAATACTGCAACTCTGATGAAAGACCAAGACCTGAAACACTAACTTTGTTTCTCTCTTTACAGATACAGCTTGAGCTGTTCAGTGTTTCGAGCATTTTGTTTTATTGTGGATGAGATGGTTTCTGACTCTGTTCTGTTCACCCCTGCTGACTAATAGACAAAGGAGATGAAATGTGCAGCTTCTGTGATAAAATCTGATTACAAATAGTCATTTTCATAATATATTCAGCAATTCAATTTCAATTAAGTGCACAACAGTGGGAAATGATTCCTATATGTTGAACCCAAAATTACATAAATCAATTTGGGAGAATCTGAATGGCAGCTTAAGCCATATAGCTGGCTCATCAAAAGCAACTTCTAGTTATTTGTATTATGAAACTTTAATAAAACAATGAGCTTCTTGAAAAATAAATTCTAATGACCAAGCAGCAGAATTTCCTTCATCAGTATAAAAATGTAATAATCACATTGCAAAGGATATTTTCCTCAAGGACAATTAAATAACAATCATAAATATGATGTGACAATATAATTTTTGTTATAAAATGCACACTTAAAATGTAGTGTCCGAATCAATCCTATTATTCAATACATTTTGCAGTGTATTCAGCCTTTGTTAATGGGCTCATGGTTCTTTGGTGAAGTTTTACTATTACCTCAAATGAATCTGATTAAGCACAGTATTCCACATCTGAAGGAGCCGACCTAATGAAAACATTATTCTGTTACGCAGGAAAAACCTGAAAAAATTAGGTCAGACCTTGGTTTTTTGGATTTCTTTCTGATTTGATCATTTTCAGTTTCATTATTTTGAATTATATGATTTTCTCAAATCTTGTTCCATTACGAATTTTTCAAATTGTCAATGACTAATTATTTTAATTTATGCTGTGTTAATGGTTGCTATAAATGCGTTTCATTTTCCTATTAATTAATTAGATATATGGCCACACTCAATATATCTATTGCATTGATCCAAAATGACTTTTCTGTCTCATTGAAGCACTTGTTCAGCAGCGCTCCAGTAATGTATTTAGCTACACACCCACGTAATACCAGCATGAGGTAGAATATTGCCCTCTTACCTCTTCAACTGCTGTTCAGTTGCAATGACGGTTGTGCACTCCTGCCTTTTCCTGGCTGTAACAATCCCACTGAAAAGTGAAATAGTGCAGCCCTGATCCAGTGCCTAAGATGAAATGGCCTACGATACGTCAAAACCAAAATAGATTAAGCATTTTAGCATTTAGCAACAGTACCCTTTCCCCAGGGTTGAAATGTCAAGAACTAGGGGGCATAGCTTTAAGGTGAGAGGGGCAACATTTAAAAGAGATGTGTGGAGCGAATTGTTTTACACTGTGGATGATGGGTGCCTGGAGCATGATGCCAAGGATTGTGTTGGAGGCAGATAAAATGATGGCATTTAACTGACTTTTAGATAGGCACATGCATATGCAGGAAATTGAGAGATATGGAAAATGTGCAGGCAGATGAGGAGTTTATCTTGGGATCATGTTAGGCAAGGACATTGTGGGCCATAGGGCCTGTTTCCGTGCTGTACTGTTTTTATGTGTAGAAAGGAACTGCAGATGCTGGTATCATAGGATTAGATCAGAAGTGATAGGAGCAGAATTAGGCCATTCGGCTCATCAAAACTACTCTGCCATTCAATCATGGCTGATCTATCTCTCCTTCCTAAACCCATTCTCCTGCCTTCTCCCCATAACTTCTGACACCCATACTAATCAAGAATCTATCTATTTCTACCTTAAATATATCCACTGATATGGCCTCCACAGCCTTCTGTGGCAAAGAATTCCACAGATTCACCACCCTCTGACTGAAGAAATTCTTTCTGATCTCCTTCCTAAAAGAATGTCCTTTAATTCTGAGGGTATGACCTCTTGTCCTAGACTCTCCCACTAGTGGAAACATCCTCTCCGCATCCATTCTATCCAAGCCTTTCACTATTCTGTATGTTTCAATGAGGTTTCCCCCTTCGTTCTTCTAAACTCCAGCGAGTACAGGCCCAGTGTCGAAAAACACTTATCATATGTTAACCAACACATATACCTTTGGTATATACCGAAGAGAGACACAAATGCCTGAAGAAGGGTCCCGACCCGAAACATCAACCTTCCTTTTTTCCCAGATATGCTGCCTGCTGAGTTATTCCAGTACTTTTCTATCTATCTTCTGTATTTTTCTATGTTCTGTTTAGTAAGATATTCAGTGCCAACTGATCCATGTCCTTGACTGGAGTTATTTGCAGGCAGAAGAGAAGGAATCATTCATGACCTTTACATTCTTGAAAATAATTTCCCAAAACCTGAAATTATTTAGAATCCCACTGAAATTTAAAACAATCTCTCAGAATTAATAGTAGGCCACTAATTGCATTGGAAAATTGCACTGTGGAGGATGGTAACACACAAAATCCCACTCATTCCACCCTTCCACCCTCCCTCCCTCCCTTCCCTCCCTCCCTCCCTCCCTCCCTCCCTCCCTTCCTTCCCTTCTTTCCTCCCTGTAATTCCTCCAAGTAATCTTGTCCTCTTCCTCCAGCAGAGCAGGTAGACGTTTTATGGCTACCTCAGGAGGCAGACAGCACATTTGTTTTTTTTTTTTGTCTCAGCTGAAGGATGATTCTATCCAATTCTATCCAGATGAAAGATGTGGTGTTGCTCTTTCAGCTCATGTTCAGCCTTATTGTAACAGTGCAGAAGGCCAGAGATCAAAGTGGATGGCAAATTAAAATGACAAGCATAGGTAGCAATCAGCAAGTCTCAATATTAAATTCTTTAACTTTAGATAACTCACACTTTCTGAACTGCATGTCCCAGTAAGTCAGACTAAAACAACTTTACATTAGCAGAAGATTACACAGGCAATGGGGTTTAAGAGTTTAGAATTTAGAGATATAGCATGGAAGCAGGCCATTCGGCCCATAGAGCCCACACCGACCATTGATCACCCTTTCACACTATATTTTATCCCACGTTCTCATCAATTGCCTACACACTAAGGGCAATTTACAGTAGCAAATTAACCAACAAACCTGCACATCTTTGGGATGTAACTGTTCCTTAATGTCCACACTGTTTCATTCAATCAGTTCAATCCCCATTATTCCACCCAACACCCTCGCCACCTTTTCTGCTATCAAGACTAACTTGTTTTTCTCTTTCATCAGACTGTTGAAGGGTCCCAATGTAATATGTTCTCTGTTCATTTCCCTGCACGGATGTTGCCTGACTTGCTGAGAGGTATTTGGGGGAAGGAGGTGTGTAGTGGGAGTTGAGGCAGTTGGGAAAAGGTGGCAGAGGTAGGAAGATTGAAGGACAGAGTATCAGGCTGGGGTTTGTGAGAGCAGGGAGCATGGATAAGGGCAAATGCCCGGCCCCACCTCTCTTCCAGCTTTCTGCCTCCCCTCCTGTTGAGTGATGACCATACAATAACAGAAGCCTTACACCAAGATAAAGATCCAAAGACTTTATTAAATACATAGCAAGCACGACTTCACACGTGCACGTTCCACTTACACTAAGGGAATCCAGCAAGCAGTATAACTGAAAAGCTAGTGGGTGTAACTACAGAAGCGCGACTCATATGAGTCACTAATCTACATCCCCCCTCTTAAAGAATCAACAACAATAAAGATCCATAAACTAAGCAAAGCATGTATAACGATCGATGACAAACTGGAGGAAAGTCAAACATAGTCCGAATACTTCTCAACCGGCCTGCAAACGAGACCAGCATGTGTACGATAGAGACCATCTCCATTATGTATTTTGGAGAGAGAGCAGGTGGTTTCACAGGTGAGGGAGACTGGACCAACGTCCCTGGAGACGAAGCAGGAAACTGTGGTGCAGGCGAAGATGGAACAGACAGAGGAGCTGTTGCGGACATGGATTGTTGTGTTGGCAAAAGCATGCGAGTGTCACTAGACGCAGACGGAAGTGAACTTGTACGATCTGGATAAAACGGAGGAGGAACTGGCTCGTACACAGGCAGGATATGTTGCCTGTAGGTGCCGCCATCAGCACTAACGATATATGAGTGTGGCTCTGAAGCAATTCCAGAAATTACTCCAATACGGTTGTGGCCTTTGTCAGTCTATAAGTGGACCACCTGCCCCTTGGTCAGCAGTGGCAGTGGCCAACTTGTCTTGTCAAACCATTGTTTTTAAATGTCACACTTCTGTTGCAACCTGGATTGAACCTCCTCAGGTGGAAAACCTTGTGGGATCAATGCCTGATCTTCTGCAGGCACTGTGGCACGGGTTGGCCTTGACAATAACCGTTGAGCGGGTGAACCCAAAATGGGGGCATGGGAAATGTGCAGATCCAGGAATATGTCCGATTTTGCTCTGTAAGAACGTTCCATGTGCTGTTTAGCACTTTTGACAGCCCATTCAGCCAACCCGTTAGACTGGGGGTATTCAGGGCTGCTGGTGTCATGGTGGAAATTCCAGTGTCTAGCGAACTCCCTGATTTGTTGGCTGGCGAATTGACTGCCGTTGTCAGTTAGCAGTCTGCCCGGAGATCCTTGGACTGAAAAGTGGTGAGATATCTTTGAAATCACTCCGCTGGAAGTTGGGCTGCTGAGAAAATCAGTGTCGAACCATCATGAGTAAGAATCCACGAGCACCAGGTATTGTTTGCCATGCCAATCAAATATGTCAGGTGTGACTGTGGACCATGGGAGCGCAGGTATAGGATGTGAAATAAGTGGTTACTTTTGTTGGTGAGGTCTTTCTCAATTTGGGCATATCGTTGTTCTGTGTCACACATGGTGCAAGAGGCAGAGGCAACAGGCTTATTGCCATTGCCATCATTCTGAACGCATGCAGCGTCCTGCCTGTGTTGTGAGGCATCACAAGTAAGTATAATTGTTAGCTTAGGGTCAAAGTAAGCCAGAGTAGGAGTGTCAGACATCTGCCGTCTAAGAGTGTCGAATGCTGTGTGTTGTTGCTCGTGCCAAGTCCAAGCAGAGTCTTTGTGTGTAAGCTGGTGCAATGGGGCTGATATTTCGCTGATGTCTGGAATGAATTTGCTCAAATAGTTGGCCATGTCAAGGAATCTCTGCAAAGTGAGCACGTCTGTGGGTGCTGGAAGCTCATTGATAGCACTGGTTTTCGCTGGATCAGTTTTTAAGGCCGTCTTTGGTAAATACATGGCCTAAGTATTTTATCTCATTCACTCTGAATGTGCATTTTTGAGGATTTAGCTTGAGATGGATGGCCTCGGCATGCCTCAACACTTTTGTCAGATTGACATCATGCTCTTTGACTGTTTTTCCAGCAATGAGGATATTGTTCACTATGATGGAGCATGGGTAACCTGCAAACAATTGCTCCATGGCTTGTTGAAATACTTCGCTGGCAGTACTTATACCGAAAGGCATCCGAAAAATTTATAGCGTCCGAATGGAGTGCTGAAAGTTGTCAACTTGGAGGAGTTATGTTCCAGTGGAATCTGCCAGAATGAACTCTTGGCATCTAGCACCGTGAATACAGTTGCTTCAGCCATCTGCGCAGTAATCTTATCCACAGTGCCCATGAGATAACGTGGTCGTTTGATTGCTGTGTTTATGTCCTTGGGGTTGATACTAATCCATATCCCGTCTCTGTTCTTCTAAGTAGCGACAACCATTGGGGAGACTCAGTCTGAGGGGTCAGTTAACATATAACATATAACATATAACAATTACAGCACGGAAACAGACCATCTCGGCCCTACAAGTCCGTGCCGAACAATTATTTTCCCTTAGTCCCACCTGCCTGCACTCATACCATAACCCTCCATTCCCTTCTCATCCATATGCCTATCCAATTTATTTTTAAATGATACCAACGAACCTGCCTCCACCACTTCCACTGGAAGCTCATTCCACACCGCTACCACTCTCTGAGTAAAGAAGTTCCCCCTCATGTTACCCCTAAACTTCTGTCCCTTCATTCTGAAGTCATGTCCTCTTGTTTGAATCTTCCCTATTCTCAAAGGGAAAAGCTTGTCCACATCAACTCTGTCTATCCCTCTCATCATTTTAAAGACCTCTATCAAATCCCCCCTTAACCTTCTGCGCTCCAGAGAATAAAGACCTAACATTCAACCTTTCTCTGTAACTTAATTGTTGAAACCCAGGCAACATTCTAGTAAATCTCCTCTGTACTCTCTCTATTTTGTTGACATCCTTCCTATAATTGGGCGACCAAAATTGTACACCATACTCCAGATTTGGTCTCACCAATGCCTTGTACAATTTTAACATTACATCCAAGCTTCTATACTCAATGCTCTGATTTATAAAGGCTAGCATACCAAAAGCTTTCTTTACCACCCTATCTATATGAGATTCCACCTTCAAGGAACTATGCACGGTTATTCCCAGATCCATCTGTTCAACTGCATTCTTCAATTCCCGACCATTTACCATGTACGTCCTATTTTGATTTGTCCTGCCAAGGTGTAGCACCTCACATTTATCAGCATTAAACTCCATCTGCCATCTTTTAGCCCATTCTTCCAAATGGCCTAAATCACTCTGTAGACTTTGGAAATCCTCTTCATTATCCACAACACCCCCTATCTTGGTATCATCTGCATACTTACTAATCCAATTTACCACACCTTCATCCAGATCATTGATGTACATGACAAACAACAAAGGACCCAACACAGATCCCTGAGGCACCCCACTAGTCACCTGCCTCCAACCCGACAAACAGCCATCCACCATTACCCTCTGGCGTCTCCCATTCAGCCACTGTTGAATCCATCTTGCTACTCCTGCATTTATACCCAACAGTTGAACCTTCTTAAACAACCTTCCACGAGGAACCTTGTCAAAGGCCTTACTAAGGTCCATATAGACAACATCCACTGCTTTACCCGCGTCAATTTCCCAAGTAACCTCTTCAAAAAATTCAAGAAGATTAGTCAAACATGACCTTCCAGGCACAAATCCATGTTGACTGTTCCTAATCAGACCCTGTTTATCCAGATGCTTATATATATTATCTCTAAGTATCCTTTCCATTAATTTGCCCACCTGAAACTAACAGGTCTATAATTGCTAGGTTTACTCTTAGAACCCTTTTTAAACAATGGAACAACATGCGCAGTACGCCAATCCTCGGGCACTATTCCCGTTTCTAATGACATTTGAAATATTTCTGTCATAGCCCCTGCTATTTCTACACTAACTTCCCTTAATGCCCTAGGGAATATCCTGTCCGGACCTGGAGACTTATCCACTTTTATATTTCCCAAAAGTGTCAGTACTTCTGCTTCTTTGAATCTCATAGTTTCCATAGCTACTCTACTTGTTTCCCTTACCTCACATAATTCAATATCCTTCTCCTTGGTGAATACTGAAAAAAAGAAATTGTTCAATATCTCCCCCATCTCTTTTGACTCTGCAGATAGCTGTCCACTATGACTCTCTAATGGACCAATTTTATCCCTCGTTATCCTTTTGCTATTAATATAGCTGTAGAAACCCTTTGGATTTACTTTCACCTTACTTGCCAAAGCAACCTCATGTCTTCTTTTAGCTTTTCTAATTTCTTTCTTAAGATTCTTTTTACATTCCTTATACTCCTCCAGCACCTCATTTACTTCATGTTGCCTATAATTATTGTAAATCTCCCTCTTTTTCCGAACAAGATGTCCAATTTCCCTTGAAAACCATGGCTCTTTCCAATTTTTACTGTTTCCTTTCAATCAAACAGGAACATAAAGATTCTGTACTCTTAAAATTTCCCCTTTAAATGTCCTCCATTTCTCTTCTACATCCTTCCTATAAAACAAAATGTCCCAGTTCATTCTTTTTAAATCATTTTGCATCTCATCAAAGTTAGCCTTTCTCCAATCAAAAATCTCAACCCTAGGTCCAGTTCTGACCCTCTCCATAATTATATTGAAACTAATGGTATTGTGATCACTGGTCCCGAACTGTTCCCCAACGCATACCTCTGCCACCTGACCTGTCTCATTTCCTAACAGGAGGTCCAGCATTGCCCCTTCTCTAGTAGGTACTTAATAATAATAATAATAATAATAATAATAATAATAATAATAATAATAATAATAATAATAATAATAATAATAATCTTATTTATATAGCACATTTTCAGTCAACTTGCATTGACCCCAAAGTGCTTCACATAATTACATTACACACAGGCAAAGGTGGGTGAAGTGTCTTGCCCCAAGGACACAACGACAGTATAGAAACATAGAAACATAGAAATTAGGTGCAGGAGTAGGCCATTCGGCCCTTCGAGCCTGCACCGCCATTTAATATGATCATGGCTGATCATCCAACTCAGTATCCCGTACCTGCCTTTTCTCCATACCCTCTGATCCCCTTGGCCACAAGGGCCACATCTAACTCCCTCTTAAATATAGCCAATGAACTGGCCTCAACTACCCTCTGTGGCAGAGAGTTCCAGAGATTCACCACTCTCTGTGTGAAAAAAGTTCTCCTCATCTCGGTTTTAAAGGATTTCCCCCTTATCCTTAAGCTGTGACCCCTTGTCCTGGACTTCCCCAACATCGGAAACAATCTTCCTGCATCTAGCCTGTCCAACCCCTTAAGAATTTTGTAAGTTTCTATAAGATCCCCTCTCAATCTCCTAAACTCTAGAGAGTATAAACCAAGTCTATCCAGTCTTTCTTCATAAGACAGTCCTGACATCCCAGGAATCAGTCTGGTGAACCTTCTCTGCACTCCCTCTATGGCAATAATGTCCTTCCTCAGATTTGGAGACCAAAACTGCACGCAATACTCCAGGTGTGGTCTCACCAAGACCCTATACAACTGCAGTAGAACCTCCCTGCTCCTATACTCAAATCCTCTTGCTATGAAAGCCAACATGCCATTCGCTTTCTTTACTGCCTGCTGCACCTGCATGCCTACCTTCAATGACTGGTGTACCATGACACCCAGGTCTCGCTGCATCTCCCCCTTTCCCAATCGGCCACCGTTTAGATAATAATCTGCTTTCCCGTTTTTGCCACCAAAATGGATAACCTCACATTTATCCACATTAAACTGCATCTGCCAAACATTTGCCCACTCACCCAGCCTATCCAAGTCACCTTGCAGTCTCCTAGCATCCTCCTCACACCTAACACTGCCCCCCAGCTTAGTGTCATCCGCAAACTTGGAGATATTGCCTTCAATTCCCTCATCCAGATCATTAATATATATTGTAAATAGCTGGGGTCCCAGTACTGAGCCTTGCGGTACCCCACTAGTCACTGCCTGCCATTGTGAAAAGGACCCGTTTACTCCTACTCTTTGCTTCCTGTTTGCCAGCCAGTTCTCTATCCACATCAATACTGAACCCCCAATGCCATGTGCTTTAAGTTTGTATACTAATCTCTTATGTGGGACCTTGTCGAAAGCCTTCTGGAAGTCCAGATACACCACATCCACTGGTTCTCCCCTATCCACGCTACTAGTTACATCCTCGAAAAATTCTATAAGATTTGTCAGACATGATTTACCTTTCGTAAATCCATGCTGACTTTGTCCAATGATTTCACCACTTTCTAAATGTGCTGCTATCCCATCTTTAATAACTGACTCTAGCAGTTTCCCCACTACCGATGTTAGGCTAACTGGTCTGTAATTCCCCGTTTTCTCTCTCCCCCCCCTTCTTAAAAAGTGGGGTTACGTTTGCTACCCGCCAATCCTCTGGAACTACTCCAGAATCTAAGGAGTTTTGAAAGATTATTACTAATGCATCCACTATTTCTGGAGCTACTTCCTTAAGTACTCTGGGATGCAGCCTATCTGGCCCTGGGGATTTATCGGCCTTTAATCCATTCAATTTACCCAACACCACTTCCCGACTAACCTGGATTTCACTCAATTCCTCCACCTCCTTTGACCCGCGGGCCCCTGCTATTTCCGGCAGATCATTTATGTCTTCCTTAGTGAAGACGGAACCAAAGTAGTTATTCAATTGGTCCGCCATATCCTGGTTCCCCATGATCAACTCACCTGTTTCTGACTGCAAGGGACCTACATTTGTTTTAACTAATCTCTTTCTTTTCACATATCTATAAAAACTTTTGCAGTCAGATTTTATGTTCACTGCCAGTTTTCTTTCATAATCCATTTTTCCTTTTCTAATTAAGCCCTTCGTCCTCCTCTGCTTGTCTCTGAATTTCTCCCAGTCCTCCGGTATGCTGCTTTTTCTGGCTAGTTTGTACGCATCATCCTTTGCTTTGATACTATCCCTGATTTCCCTTGTTATCCATGGATGCACTACCTTCCCTGATTTATTGCGGGATTTGAACCGGCTACCTTCCGGTCGCCAGCCAAACTCTTAGCCCATTGTGCTATCTGTCGTCCCACTTCTATGTATTGCTGCAAAAAACTATCCTGCACACATTTTACAAAGTCCAAACCATCCAGCCCATTTACAGAATGTGTTTCCCAGTCTATGTGTGGAAAGTTGAAATCTCCCACAATCACTAACTTGTGCTTACTACTAATATCTGCTATCTCCTTACATATTTGCACTTCCAATTCTCGATCCCCATTTGGCGGTCTATAATACACCCCTATAAGTGTTGCTACACCTTTCCCACTTCTCAGTTCCACCCAAATAGCCTCCCTAGATGAGCCCTCCAATCTATCCTTCCAAAGCACTGCTGTATTTCTTCCCTGACTAGCAATGCAACACCTCCACCTCTTGCCCCTCCAATTCTATCACACCTGAAGCTACGAAATCCTGGAATATTTAGTTTCCAATCACACCCCTCCTGCAACCATGTTTCACTGATCGCCACAACATCATACTTCCAGGTGTCTATCCAGACTGTAAGCTCATCCACCTTTCTTACAATGCTCCTAGCATTAAAATATACACATTTAAGAAACCCCCCGCCTCTTATTCTCTGTTTATTTCATTTTTCTTCTTTCTCCTCTTGTGTCCGAGTGCTTCCCTTTTCTGCTTCCTGACTCCCATTCTGTCTACTAGCTTTCTCTATTTGAGTCCCTCGCCCCAACCATTCTAGTTTAAAGTCTCCCCAGTAGCCTTTGCAAATTTCCCGGCCAGGATATTGGTCCCCCTCGGGTTCAAGTGCAACCCATCCTTTCTGTACAGGTCTCACCTTCCCCAAAAGAAGTGCCAATGATCCAGAAACTTGAATCCCTGCCCTCTGCACCAGCCTTTCAGCCACGCATTTGTCCTCCACCTCGCTCCATTCCAGTTATGGGAGTAATCACATCCAGAGACACCCTGGTCTCCAAGTGGAGGCGTGGGTTCGTATCTCACTTCTGATACCGTTGAGTGATGCCCATACAATAACAGAAGCCTTACACCAAGATAAAGATCCAAAGACTTTATTAACTACATAGCAAGCACGACTTCACACTTGCACGTTCCACTTAAACTAAGAGAATCCAGCAAGCAGTGATAACTGAAAAGCTAGTGAGCGTAACTACAGAAGCATGACTCATAATATGAGTCACTGGAGTGTGGCGATGCCTAATCGACTGCAATCTGTCTGTCTTATTAAAAATATTTGTCCCGTTAGATGTATGTTTTGGTTCTAATTTTTATTATTTTTTAGCTGTGTATATGTGGGGGGGGGCGGGAGGAACTGTTTAATCTCTTCCCTGTACGGTGACCTGACTTTTCCCTTGTCGGGTCTCCGGTGTCGTTGGGCCTAACATCATGGAACCGGCGGCGGCCTCCAACCGGAACCAACCTGAGGCTCCAGCTGGCCGACTTCAGAACAGGTAGAGCTGTGGTGGCGAGCGGCTGCGACCTGACTTCGGAGCTTCGAAGGCTCCAGCCACAGGCCCGGTGGACGGTGACATCGGGAGCTCGCAGGTCCCTGGTGGGAGACTGCTTTTTGGAGCTCCGGCAACGGCAACTCCGCCCGCAGGAATAGCGGGGTTTAAATGACTTGGAGCGGGGCCTAACATCACCTGGAGCGGCTTGGAGGAGGACTTACCATCGCCCGCTGGGGGCTTTAACATTGTGAGTCCCAGTCGCCTCGATGCTACAGTTGGATGGTTGGACCACGGGAACAAAGGGAAGATATAAGACTTTTACCTTCCAGCACGGTGAGTAAGTGTTGCAGATTCACTGTGATGGATGTTTGTGTAAATTGTGTTAAGTGTGGGTCTTGGTTTTTTTTTGTAATGTCATGACTGTAGGAATTAAATTTCGTTCAAACCTTGTCTGTTTGAATGACAATAAAAGGCATTCTATTCATTCTATTCAATTCTAATCTACATCTCCCCACACAATCAGTCTGAAGAAGGGTCCCGACGCAAAATGTCACCTATCCATATTCTCGAGTGATCTGCTTGACCCACTGAATTACTCCAGCACATTGTGTGTTTTAATTTGTAAACCAGCATCTGCAGTTTCTTGTTTTTACGTTTCTTAATTGTTAATGCATCTATTCGGTCGAGGGCTCTTCCAGGACAACATATTTCTTCTGCACAGGAATAGCCTCCTTAATCAAATCAACCTCTTGAACACTTGGTAAAACGGTGCTGGGATAATACAGCAGGTCAGGCAACATCTCCGGAGAACATAGATAGGTGATATGTGCAGGAAAGAACTGCAGATGCTGGTTTACATCGAAGGTAGGCACAAAATGCTGGAGTAACTCAACGGGCCAGACAGCATCTCTGGAGAGAAGGAAAGAGAACAGATAGGTGATATTTTGGTTTGGCACCCTTCTTCATTCTGATTGTAGTAGGGTGGAGAAAGCTGGAAGAGAGGTCTGGGATGCAACCATATTAAATAGGAATAAGGACACAGGAGAAAAGATTGAGGAATGCCCCACAGCTGAAGATCAGACTGTAGGAGCATTGGATCTGGAACTCTGCCTAGTCTGTTTCAATACCTAGCTATATAGGCCTCATAATTTATTTATTCTCCATAAAATCAATTTAGATCAACATTGTTCCCTCTGTTTTGTACTGGTTTGGCAATATGCAGTAAAATATTAATGCAAAATGTATCCTCAAATTAAATCTTTTTGCGGTATTGAATGAATAGATCAGTATGTGATCTGACATCAGTTATAGCTGGTGTTTCACACTCCACTGCACACGGCAGATTGCTATTTCTAATCAATCTTCGGGAGTAGATAGCAATGTCTCCTGACCTAGCTTTCTTCCTGCATGCAACCATCTTATCAAATAGGCTGGCAATTCAATTAGTTCAACTCCAACAATCTTTATTTTAATGATCCACGGGAACTTTACCCGTTGCAACAAAATGGTTCCTTTGCTGACATTAAAATGAGAAAGTATATCAATATTGTCAAAATACAGAGATTGATTGCCAAACGATACAAAATTGCATCCTTTGTCTTTCTGAAAGGCATGCATGATGCATTGCACGCCATTAAACCAAACTATTTTGCAAGGCCAGGTTTTGACTTCTATAAATCACCACCATTCACTGCAATCTGGATAGTTAATATCAGCAATAACATTTTTATTTCGTAACAAGTTTCAATATATGTCATTTTTTGATCAAATGTTAGTACAATCATTGTAAGCATGACCAATTTCAAAGGAATAAGCCTATAATTTATATTGTCTAGACAATGTTAAAAAACTTGCATATGTTATTATGGGAGTTTTTCATGATTTTAAGCGTAATTTGGATTTGCTATGGAAACTTAAAGTTTATCTATATTACTAAATCTCTGTTCTTGACCACTTTTGGCCGTCTGTGATGCGATTTCCGAGAGAACGCCGCCGCCTACGGCCGTCATTTTTGGCCACCTTGCTCAGAGCCCCCCTCCGCCGCATGTGTGCCGAGGATTTTTCCCGTCGATGAAAAATAACAGAGAATTTTACAAAATTCCCCATTCTCTCTGCTGCCCCCGCTGGCGGCAGGGAGGAGGGACTATAAAACCAGGAAGTATTGTGCCTCACTCACTCTTCAAGATGGAGGAAGGCAGAGGGTCATGTTTCTCTGAGCTGTGAATAACACTGAACACATGTCTACTCAAATGTGAGTGCCCTTAGTGGTTCTAAAATGCTTGCAAAAAGTGTCTATTGGTTCTAAAATGCTTGCAAAAAGTGTCTATTGGTTCTAAAATATTTGCAAAACGTGTCTATTGGTTCTAAAGCTTGCAAAAAAAATGTCTATTGGTTCTAAAGTTTGCAAAAAAATGACTATTGGTTCTAAAGCTTCCAAAAAAATGACCATTGGTTCTAAATCTTGCAAAAAAATGTCTATTGGTACTAAAGCTTGCAAAAAAATGTCTATTGGTTCTAAAGCTTGCAAAAAAATGTCTCTATTGGTTCTAAAATGCTTGCAAAGGTGGGAGGGAGAGGGGCTATAAAACCCGGAAGTGGTGTGCCTCACAGTCTCTTCAAGATGGAGGAAGGCAGAGGGTCACGTTTCTCTGAGCTGTGAATAAAACATGTCTACTCAAATGTGAGTGCCCTTCGTGGTTCTAAAATGCTTGCAAAAAGTGCCTATAGGTTCTAAAAAGTTTGCAAAAAGTGTCTATTGGTTCTAAAGTGTGTGTGCGCGTCGCCTGTCTGTGCGTGCGTAGGTATGAGTTGCTGTGTCTGTGTAAGTGTCTGTGGATGAGTGTCTGTGTATGAGTGTGTGTATGTGTGAGTGTCTGTGTATGTGTGTGAGTATTTGACTGTGCCTCTGTGTATGAGTGGCTGTGTGTGTGTCTGCGTGAGTGTCTAAGTATCTGTGTGTGTCTGTGAATGCATGTGTGTGTGTGTGTGGAGAGCCACTAAGAGTGCATGGGGGGAGATTGAGGGGAGATGGACTGAATGCATGTGGGAGAGGGGAATGGCATGGAGCAGAGTGGGGGGTAGAACGGAAGAGGGGTGACTGAGTGAACTGCCACCACCATCTGTGAGTGACTGGGCTGCCAGCCCACCAGCCATGAATAAGTGAAATGCCAGTCCACCAGCTGTAAGTGACTGAAGTGCCAGCCCACCACCCATGACTTAGTGAACTGCAAAGTCCAAAAATCCATTGTCCACAATGTCCACACTAGCCCTCTGGAAACCAGTTCCTTCAGTGCACAACAGCCTGAGTGACTGAGCTGCCCAGCCAGAGTGACTGAGCTGCCAGCCCAAGAATCCATTCAGCCCACAATGTCCATACTAGCCCTCTGGAAGCCAGTCCCTTTGACCCACAACACACATACTAGCGCTCCAGAAACCCCCCCACTGGCCAGCAATATTGGAATTGGTGGAGAGGTGGAATATTGCATTGGGGGACCAGCCCTCCCGTGTGATGCTGGGACCCAACGGGTCCCACTTAGTCTAGTATTTTAATAAAATGTTTGTTTCAATTTGTTTGAACAATTGCTAAGTGAAGAAATATGGAGTTAATTGATGAAGGCAATTAAGGAGTTGTTACTATTGAGCTGGTGTTATTGAGGTCTCCAGGGCAAATGTTCTGGTATATAGGAAGGTTCTCATAAACAGTTCTGATTTTGCTACCAAAGCAATGCTAGGTTTTCCGACATGTTAAAAGGTCAAACAACCTGTGATGAAGAAAGTTTTAAACAGCCAATGTGTCACAATGCAGTTTTCCATAATGTTTCAGGAAACTCCACAATATATTGAAGAGTGATAACAAGACATATTTTCATTCATCCTGCAGAAAACATTTATAGGCCTTTTATCTGCGCAGGTGCTGATTATGGCATTTGTACCTAAAATAGCCGATTTAATTTTAAGAGTGCCCTTAACTGCTTGTGAAGTGTCACGACCCGAAACGTTACTCATCCCTTCTCTCCAGAGATGCTGCCTGTCCCACTGAGTTACTCCAACAATTTGTTTTCTATCTTGCATCATGGCCCAGTTTGGCAATTTGAACAGTCTGAAACTAAGGAGATTATAAAAAGTGGTTTATGTTGCCTGGTCCATCATGGGTACTATCAAGGGATCTAAAGAGGTGCCAGCATTTTCATGCACCCATATCAACATGACTTCACTCTCATTACACTCCTGCCATTAGGAAAGAGGTGTAGAAGTCTGCAAACTTGTAGAAGTCTGTAAACTGTAACGTCTAAGTTCAAGCACAGCTTCTTCCCAACAACCATCAAGCTATTGAACACTACGAACTCTAACTAAATGAACTATGAACTGCCTAGGTTGCACAAAGGACTTTGAGCTTTGTTTATTTTTGCACTATACAGGTGCACAACCTTTTATCCGAAATTCCAAATAACGAAAAGCTCCGAATAGCGGACATTTTTTCGGTCCTTGAAGAAAGGTCCTTGAAGACATTCACCGAGGGCGGCCCGCAGAGGTGACAGCGGAACCTCCAGTCGGTCCTCGAAGAAAGGGGAACTAAATCCCCATTCATAAAAGAGAAGGTGAGGGTATATTGCGCAGGAGGGTTAATAATTGACAATCTGCTGCTGCCTGCCCGCTGAGTTAAAAAGTTCCCACGGTAGACTCATGATATACAGTGTATCGTGAGTCTTGCGTGGGAACTTTTAACTCAGCGGGCAGGCAGCATCAGATTGTCGCTCCCTTCAGTTTCACCCCACCTACACCCCTCTGCTTCCCGGCCATGTGTGTGACCCCTTCCCTCCCCCTCTCCAGCTCCCCGCCCATTGCACCGGCGCGGGGGCTTTGCACTGTCTTCACGTCGGCGATGCCAGAAGGTCAGTGCCAGTCACCGGAGACGTCAGGACCAACGGGACACCGACCCCCAGGCCCACTGCAAGCACGGAGATCCCAGAGACCCACAGCCAGCAGCAGCCCAGCCCCGTTCCAACTCCAGAGGAACACAGCTCCCTGTAGGGACAGAAGCTGATGGTGTGCAAGGTATGTCTTGTTCTTGGGGTTGCGGAAGAGGGGGCGCAGCTCGGGCTGTGACGTCAGGACCAACGGGACACCGACTGCAAGCATGGAGATCCCAGAGACTCACAGCTAGCAGCAACTCTAGCCCAGCCCCGTTCCAACTCCAGAGGAACCCGGGTTGCGGATGAGGGGGCGCAGCTCGGGCTGTGGGTGAACTGCCACTTGTCGCTGTAGCGGCCCATCGGGGAGCGGATTCCTCTGGAGTTGGAGGGGGAGGGGGGTATTGTGCTGTTTGATTGCCCCCCTGCTATCCCAGGGACAGGGAGACACAGCGGCTTTTGAGAATGGTGGGTAATCACTTCCAAAGTTCTGCCCACACAATCAGTACACCTCTCCTACACTTGTTTCCCACACTAAGATCATCTCGCAGAGAATGATCCCAGCTTAACCCTCCCTATTCTCTCCTACTCTGCAAGAAAAAAACACATTGAAGACTCAAACTTGCGATCGAGTAACTGCCGGGATCGAGGCGCAAACTCGCGACCTTGCGGATATGAGCCGAGCACTCTACCACTGAGCCAGCCGTTAAAATCTACGCTAAAAATCTTCCATTCCGAAATCCGAAAAATTCCGAATTACGAAAAGTGTCTGGTCCCAAGGCTTTCGGATTAAAGGTTGTGCACCTGTACTGGGTTTTTTTAAATTATTGAACTTTTTTTTTTTCATTGTTTATTCTATTATTCATTGAGTATTGTGTTTACAAATCTGTTGTGCTGTTGCTGCTGCAAGTAAGAATTTCATTGTTGAGTTTGGTACATATGACAATAAAATACTCTTGACTCTTTCGAAAAGTTGCATACACAATTAAATGCCACTTGCCATGTTGATTGTCAATACAGGCACTTTCCGACTTAAGTTATAGACAACTTATGTAAATGCGCACTTCTTTAAGCCCATTGCTTTATTTCCGAGTCGCCCATCTCGGTAGCAATGCGCTACTGCCGTCGCACGTGGACAGTTCCGCAATCTAGTCACCTGTTCGTGTGGATGCTCCCGTGTGGTCCCCACGTCTGAGCTTCCGTGTGATCTCCATGTCGGAGCTCCCACGTTGTCTCTGAGTTGGAGCTCCCACGTCTCTGAGTTGGAGCTCCCACGTGCTCTCCGAGTTGAATAGTAAATGTACACGTAGGCAGTGGCACTTCCATTTCCAGCTTACGTAACATCTGACATGCAAGGTTTTGCAGCACATAACCTTTACATAAGTCAGGGAGCATCTGTATTGTAGGTTCACTGGGGATGGTGAACTAAAGAAGAGCGATTTGTTTATATGTGATATATAAAATGCTATTTGCGTCAATGCTTTTTCCAGATGTGTGCCGATGACTGGGAAATCAGGATGGATTTTATTCACATAACTATATTTCACACTGCATTGTTCTGGTGAATCAAAGTTGGTAGGTGTCTGTCATGGGTTGCGCTCACTCCACTCTTTGCTTTCCAAGTAAACTGTTTTTTTTTAAATTTGATTTTGCAGCAATAATTTATTTTACTGCGAGACCACACATGCACTTGATCTCTCCATCTACTCATTGGCTGACATGATGCTGTACAGTACACTTGTTCAAGTGCACACTTGGAGACTGCGCTCAATGTTATCACTGATCCATTCACTGTACTGTCTATGTGAATGGGATCTCGCAACTACTTTCCATATCTTTAAGCTGCTCTGCAAACACTGGTGATTAAATTCAAGTCATGTTGAGTTTATTGTCAAATGACTAAATTGTACCTGAACTTGAACTCATTGTACAAGTTCACATACAGTGACTTGTAGCGATATCGCATGTACATAGACTCGGACAAACACACAAAAACAGAGATTAAGCACAAATTAAAAATGTATTCTGCAAGGCAGTAAAAAGAAAAAAATAACCGAGAGTAGTATAATTGGGGAAAAAAATAAGCCTATTGTGGTGCAAAAGATGATCCGTAGTGTTACATTGTCGAGCTGGGATTAGAGTTGTGCGGATTGGTTCAAGAACATTATCTCAGTACAGAATAGACTATGAAACATAGAGGTCTGAATAAGTTCACAAATTCTAGGAGCAGAATTAGGCCATTCAGCCCATCAAGTAAACTCCACCATTCAATCACGGCTGATCTATCTTTCCCTCTCTATCCCATTCTCCTGCTTAATTCCTGACACTGTCACTAATCAAGAATCTGTCAATCTCCACCTTAAAAGTATCCATTGACTTGGCCTCCACTGCCGTCTGCGGCAATGAATTCCACAAATTGCAATGAATACTCCTACTGCTTTGAAGACACAATGTAAGACAGCAGGTCAGACAGCATTTCTGGAAAACATGGATAGATGACATTTCAGGTCGAGTACCTTTTTTAGGTGCTATTACCAGCTGTAGCATTATTGGTCTTCTGGTGCTGAGAGGAGTAAAATTGACTGATTTCCAATTCCAATTCCAATCCCCACAACATTTCTCGAACCGGAAGGGTTAAAGATAACTGATGCATTGTTACCATCACTCTGAGGAAGGGCCTCGACCTGAAACGTCGTCTATCCATGTTCTCCAGAGATGCTGCCTGACCTGCTGAGTTACTCCAGCACTTTGTGTCTTTTCTGTGTATTAACCACCATCTGCAGTTCTTTGTTTATACTCCCACTGTTTACTGGATGCTCGCACTAAACTACCAGAAGAGGCAAAACCACTGCTTTAGAATGTTTATTCTGTGTAATCCACCGAAACTAATCAATAACTCTGCTCTAAACTGATCGATATTTAACAAGTCACACAAAGACCTCTCTGACAGGTTACTTGATACGGTTTAGGAGTAAACATAATGGTAATGGTTCTTATTGAGCGGTGTATTTTTTTTTAAATACTTGCTTTCAAATAATGTCTATTTAAATATTTTGTTTTCTCATTTCCAAAACATTTTATTTCAAGTACATGAGAGTGACCAATATTTAAAAATGTATCAGATATTTCAAAACTTTCAGGGTGATCGAATATTTGGAATCACAAAGATTTGATCAATCTATTCAATGTGCATTAATGTGTATGTCTGATTATTATAGCAGCACTGTTCTTCGTAAAAACTTGAGATAAATGCAAATTAACTAGTAAATTCATAGTTATATACAGGACAATGAGGGGCGTCTCCACCATAAATTAAATTAAGGGAAGGTATCCCACGCCAGGGGGCCACATGAGTGGCACGGGTGGGGGACATTTTTTGTGGAAATGAAAATGTCAGATGGAATTTTCGCACTGTGTAAACATTGTATATATTTATTACTTGGACAGGGGCCACAGAGTGGCACGGGTGGGGGACTGTTTGGTGAAATTTGACAAATGTAAAAAATTGTAATGGAAACATTTGTATAGTCTCCGAAAATGTCGGATGAATTTTGTTTGTTTGAATGGTTCAGGAATTGTATATATTTATCAATTGAATAAAGTCTATTTTGAAATAAAAAAATATACAGGGCAATGAGAAAAAAACAAGAAATAAGAATTATCCAAAGAGGTAGCATCAATATGAGGAATTGACTGCTCTTCTGTGCTATAATATTTAATACTCCACCAGAGAGAAAGCAACAATATGAACTTGCATTTATTATCTTTGGATGGCACAGAGTCGCACAGCAGTAGAGATGGCACAGAGCCTCACAGTGCCAGAGACCCAGGTTTGATCCTGAGTATGGGTGCAGTCCGTACGGAGTTTGTACATTCTCCCTGTGACCGCATGGGTTTTCTCCGGGTGCTCCAGTTTCCTTCCACATTCCAAAGACGTGCAGGTTTGTAGGTTACTTAATAAATTGCCCCTGGTGTGTGTGGGACGCAGAAGTGGGATAAGATGAAACTAGCATACGAGTGATTGTTGGTCCACGTGGACTTGGTGGCCTGAAGGAGGACCTGTTTCCAAACTTAATCTTTAAACTACACTAAATCTAAACTGAACTTACAGAATCTGCTATGGTATAATTAAACAAAAAATGACCCAAAACCAAAGAGTGGAACATAAGAATATGGAGTAAAGATTTAAGATATGTCTTCAAGTCCAAGAGGGAAACAGAAGAAGAGATTCAAGGAAGAATCTCCAGACAATCTACAGACCTTGATAACCAAGTGACAACATACATCTGGAAACCTACAATAATGGATGCAAGGCCAAAATTGAAACATAGAAACATAGAAAATAGGTGCAGGAGTAGGCCATTCGGCCCTAAGAGCCAGCACCGCCATTCAATATGATTGTGGCTGATCATACAGAATCAGTACCCCACTCCTGCTTTCTCCCCATATCCCTTGATTCCATTAGCCCAAAGAGCTATATCTAACTTTCTCTTGAAAACATCCAGTGAATTGGCTTCCACTGCCTTCTGTGGCAGAGAATTTCACAGATTCACAACTCTCTGGGTGAAAAAGGTTTTCCTCATCTCAGTCCTAAATGGCCCACCCCTTATTCGTAAGGTATGGAAAGGTTTAAACTCACAATGACTAGCTTGTTGGCATTTTTACTTTGTAGTTAATCCACTGATCAAATGTTTACTCTTGTTGGCTATTTAAATAGCAGTTATTTAAAACCGTTGTTTGAAACATATTTTTCAGTTACAGTTGTCCAGTGGTTAGTTGCTACATTGCAACCTGATGCATTGCTGGAAACATAGAAACATAGAAACATAGAAAATAGTTGCAGGCGTAGGCCATTCGGCCCTTCGAGATCATGGCTTATCATCCAACTCAGTATCCTGTTCCTGCCTTCTCTCCATGCCCCCTGATCCCTTTAGCCACAAGGGCCATATCTAACTCCCTCTTAAATATAGCCAATGAACTGGCCTCAACTACCTTCTGCGGCAGAGAATTCCACAGATTCACCACTCTCTGTGTGAAAAAAGTTTTCCTCATCTCGGTCCTAAAAGATTTCCCCTTTATCCTTAAACTGTGACCCCTTGTTCTGGACTTCCCCAACATCGGGAACAATCTTCCTGCATCTAGCCTGTCCAACCCCTTAAGAATTTTGTACGTTTCTATAAGATCCCCCCTCAACCTTCTAAATTCTAGCGAGTACAAACCGAGTCTATCCAGTCTTTCTTCATATGAAAGTCCTGACATCCCAGGAATCAGTCTGGTGAACCTTCTCTGTACTCCCTCTATGGCAAGAATGTCTTTCCTCAGATTAGGAGACCAAAACTGTACGCAATACTCCAGGTGTGGTCTCACCAAGACCCAGTACAACTGCAGTAGAACCTCCCTGCTCCTATACACAAATCCTTTTGCTATGAATGCTAACATACCATTCGCCTTCTTCACTGCCTGCTGCACCTGCATGCCTACTTTCAATGACTGGTGTACCATGACACCCAGGTCTCGTTGCATCTTCCCCTTTCCTAATCGGCCACCATTCAGATAATAATCTACTTTCCTGTTTTTGCCACCAAAGTGGATAACCTCACATTTATCCGCATTATACTGCATCTGCCATGCATTTGCCCACTCACCCAACCTATCCAAGTCACCTTGCAGCCTCCTAGCATCCTCCTCACAGATAACACTGCCCCCCAGCTTCGTGTCATCCGCAAACTTGGAGATGTTGCATTCAATTCCCTCGTCCAAATCATTAATATATGTCGTAAATAGCTGGGGTCCCAGAACTGAGCCTTGTGGTACCCCACTAGTCACTGCCTGCCATTGTGAAAAGGACCCTGATTTGTCCAATGATTTCACCACTTTCCAAATGTGCTGCTATCCCATCTTTAATAACTGATTCTAGCAGTTTCCCCACTACCGATGTTAGACTAACTGGTCTGTAATTCCCCGTTTTCTCTCTCCCTCCCTTTTTAAAAAGTGGTGTTACATTAGCTACCCTCCAATCCTCAGGAACTACTCCAGAATCTAAAGAGTTTTGAAAAATTATCACTAATGCATCCACTATTTATGGGGCTACTTCATTTAAGTACTCTGGGATGCAGCCTATCTGGCCCTGGGGATTTATCGGCCTTTAATCCATTCAATTTACCTAACACCACTTCCCGGCTAACCTGGATTTCACTCAGTTCCTCCATCTCATTTGACCCCTGGACCCCTGCTATTTCCGGCAGATTATTTATGTCTTCCTTAGTGGAGAAGTGAACACAGGAATTGTATGAAAATGGGAATAATACCTGCACTTTCACCACCACCACACCTCTTCCCCTTCCTCCCACCACCCACCTGTCCAATCTCAAACCTGTATCACCACAATGTGGAAAGGAATCTTGAGGTCCAAGTCTAGAGCAGCCATCAACTCCATCTACACTTTATATTGGCTTGATCACCAGTATGAAGAAGGGTCTCAGCCCGAAATGTCACCCATCCTTTTTCTCCAGAGATGCTACCTGACCTGCCAAGTTATTTGTGTCTGTCTTTGGTATAAACCAACATCGGTGGTTCTTTGTTTGCAAACTTCACCTTGCCTCGGGGAAGCAGCCAACATTATTAAAGACCATTTCCACCCTGGTCATTTCCCCTTCTTCTTTCTCTCATTGGGCAGGTAATTAAAAAGCTTCTAAGTACATGCTGTCAGATTCAGGAACAGCTTCTTCCCAGGTGTTATCAGACCACTGAGCAGCACTTTTGCAATCAGTATAGCCGAGATCCCCTGACCTACCTCGTTGTGGTCTTGCAAATTTTTATCTGCACTTTCTCTGTAGGTGTAATGCTAGAGTGCTGTGACACCGTATTCTGCACTCCACTATTTTCTTGATGTGTTTGTGCATGCCTTAATTGCACTTAATTGTGTATATTATGACTGGATAACATGCAAACAAAATGTTTCACTGTGTCTTGGTGATAATATCAAAATAATGAATAATAAACCAATACCAAATTCCATTTATACCACAATCTTGGAAATAAAACATTAATATCATTAATAAATGTTGACATTAACATTTGGGATGGCACAGTGGTGCAGCGATAAAGTTGGTGCCTTACAGCACCAGAGACCCGGGTTCAATCATGACTTTGGGTGCTTATCTGTACGGAGTTTGTACGTTCTCCCTGTGACCACGTCCTGATGCGTCAGTTTCCTCCCACATTCTAAAGACATACTGGTTTATAGGTTAATTGGCTTTGGTAAGCTGTAACATTGTCTCTAGTGTGTAGGATAGTGATCACTGATCGGCGCTGACTTGGTGGGCCTAATGGCCTGTTTTTGCACTGTATCTATAAAGTGTATATGTTCTAATCTGTAAAGCTGGTAATGAAACTTCTGGGTTGCTGTAAAAATGCATCTGGGTAACTTACATTCTTATTCAGCCTGACCTATGTATAACCATAGTTTCATATCAATATGGCTGATCCTTAAGTATGCTCTGAGAAAGGTGAGTAAACTACACAGTGAACTGGAATCTAGAGGGGGTACAAATACAGTCCTCATTAGTGATGTGCATATACTTGAATGAATAAAATAAAAATAAGTTTGCTCTCAATTAAGTTCATAAGTTCATGTTCATAGGTTCATAAGTTATTGGAGCAGAATTAGGCCATTTGGCCCACCGTCTACTCCGCCATTAAATCATGGCTGATTTATCTTTCCCTCTCAACCCCATTCTCCTGCTTTCTCCCCATAACCCCTGACACCTTTGCTAATCAAGAATCTGTCAATTCCTAAAAATATCCATTGACGGCCTCCACAGCCTTCTGTAATTAATAGTTAATTCAGTAATTAAAAACTATTACCAAATGAGTTGGACTAACTTCATTTCTTGTAATAATGGTTTTAACTCGGCATTAATAATTAGCACTTTTCCCTTTTCTCTTTGAACAGCTGCATTTGCAAACAAAAACCCAACCACGGCCGTTTACATTGGCTCCCCATTGCTCTTTGAAGGGCTGTGAAGTGTGATGGCAATTTACAACAAAATGAATTACGAATGTAAGAATTCTCATGTAGGAGGTTGAGATGAATATCATTTATCTTGCTCCAGTAAATAAAGATGAGTCAGAGAGAAAGTGGAACTAGTTGCGAAAGAAATGTGTGGATTTAGCTTTTTATCTTATAATTGTAATTCTTCCTGGCTTTATTAACGGCACATAACCAGAATTAATTAACTGGATGAAAGCTTCTTGTTAACAATAGAAATAATATTGGACAACATGGAGACAAATGAGACTGCAGACGTGACCAAAGTGAAAAACACAGGAAGAACTCAGTGGGTCGGGCAGACTCTGTGGAGGAAAAGGACAGGCACGTTTTGTATGTGAACCTTCTTCAGTCTCCTTCTGCGGAAGGGACCACACCCGAAACATTGCCCCCCCCCCACGCCATGTGATGGCATTATAGAACATCCAAGGTATCTTCTTTCCTTAGTAAATTTGGTTTTCTCCCTGCTGTCAAGGATGGAATCCTCATCTGCATCTTCTCTCTGTCCTGTATTTCTGTTTTTGCTGCCCACCCTGCATATGGAATAAGGATTTGTTGCCCTGGTCCTTGCCCTCGCTCCACAAGGCCTGCTGGATCTCCCGGTTGTTAACCATTTTAATTCCCCTTCCCATTCCTACAGTGACCCTTCTGTCCTGGGCCTCCTCCATTACTAGAGTGAGGCCACATCAAACTGTAGGAATAGCACCTCATATTCCGCATGAGTAACTTGCAGCCTAATGGTAAGAACATTTAATTCTCCAATTTAGGTAACTAGCCTACAAACAACCTCTCTCCTTCTCCACTCCTACCATTTTCCCCACCCTCTCTTTCCTGTGCACCACCTGGATTTGCACCTATTTCTCCCCTTCCCCCTCTCCTCCCTTCCCCTTCTGTTAATCCTGGCTAAATTGGATCAGCTAGGACTTCAAAATGGGGTTGTTTCAGGTTGCCGGGAGATTTGGTCAAATTGGGATTACTCTGCAGAGCTGGGACAGGCTGCGAAGAGGTGCCAGAGTGTCTGGAGCTTAGATACAATTTGCAAGCAAAGAATGGGAAGCTCTGCAAACCCTGTCAATCTGGTGCAAAATGCATTGAATGGATTGGATGTGTTACTTGCGTGTCTGAAAATCATTTTTAGATGCTTTGATTGAGAAAATCATAAGGTTGAACGAGTGTGGACTTGTGGGAATTAAGAGACGAATTTGAATAAGAGAACAGAACTGGTGGAAATAAGGAGTAACCAATTGCGAGGCTGCAATTGCTTTGAACCATTAGCCATTATCAAGGAGCTTGCTTGGTGAATTTAGGGATACAACGAAGGATTTAAAATTCAGTTTCAGGTGTTCAGTAGCATGGGGAATAATGTAGATAGAGATGCAACATAAGGAGAGAAAAGCCCATTACAACTAATGTGTAATGAGTCTCCTCACAAGGCAGAGAAATTAAGACATTTATCAGGAGCATTAAGTAAGAATATTGTGCGGTCTTGTGGAATTGTCTCCCCACTAAGATAGCGGATTTAATTAAAACCAATAACAGGAACTGGTCTGAGAGCAGAGCCAGTCAAATAGCCAGAGCTGTGAGATATGATTGGAAGGAAGGTAGGAACCAGGAAAAGTATTCTGTAACTAGGAGAGAAAGTGAACGTACAGCGAAGGAAGAATTACCAAAATCTAACTCTGAACCATGGATCCCCAGTGCCACCAAATTACGGATTGGGAAAAATTAGGGTCCCAGATTATTCAGATTACTATCACCGCTATACTCCCAATCTCGAGCCCATTTCAATGGAACCCAGGGGTAGAATGAGACCAACAATGCTGCCTAACCAATTCTATACTTGTAGAGGGATGGGACATTGGAGTAGGGCCTGTCCAACGAAGGAATGGATGAAAGAGAGGGGTCAAAGAAGGAATTTCCAGGATTATGAAGAATTTAGAGATCCGAGAGAATATAGAGACATCCAAAATCCAAGCAATTATGGGAGATCCTTTAATTCAAGAGACTACTGGGACCCAAGAAACCAGAGAGAGAGAGATGGCCCGAATGTCAGGAACCGAGAAGTCACACACCATTTACTCAAGCTAACTCATTCTCTCAGTCCTGACTCACCAACCCGCCCTGGAATTGTGGGCGTGGAGACATGACCCCTACTCTAGAATCCCCTTCAAGTAATTTACCAGAGTGAGCAGATTGTATATACTGTTGTAGTAAAAACGGGAAATTTTATGGAAGAAAATTATAAACCCTCTTATGATTACCCCAGAAAACCCTTTTGGAGTAAAGAAGATTGTAAATCAAGGAGCTTAAACTGCATCCAATCAGGTCACAGGATTAAGGAGTGTCCAGCGAGAAGGTAGAATATAGCTGGATTGAAGAAAAATCAAGGGGCAATAAAAAAAGTAAGAAAAAGAACATAGTAGCTAGCATGGGAAGAGATAACAACTGAGGAATGGAAATGGCACTAGGGAGAGAAGAAACAAACTTACCGTGCAGGAGGAATGGTAGTGGGGAAAAGAAGATATTGAACTAATGTATTGCTGAGTTTAGTGCCTGCAGGACAGTATGTCAACAAGAGACTATCTGGTGAGTGACGTAAAATAATGCACAGACCCCTAAGAACGGGAAGAAGACAGCGAAAGGTGACCAGCAGGATGAATTGATACTGTCATGCCCTTTTAAGACATTTGGGAAGGCCAGCAGGCAGAGCAACATGCTCCTCAGTATCTCCACCAGCACCATCAGAGACAGGAGGAAGGAAAGGACCTACCCTAGTGCCCAACTTTAATATCGCCTAGCTACTGGAGGAATAAAAGGAAGCAGAATAAAGGACAATTTTAATCATCTCCAAGAGAAATAACTGACAACTTATAATGACTGTTGGGATGGCTCCTCTATAGAATTGGACCTGAATAAAAAGGAATTTCTCTGTGATTCGAGGCAAAATACTTACTTTGCGCCAAAATTTAGTTATAAGTAAATTAATTCAAAGAGGGCTTATGGGATACAGTCTTAGAATTGTTAGAAAATTGACTGTTAATGTAGCATTCTTCTTTTGTCTCACCCACAGGAAATAGTCGATGATAGGACTTGACCTTTAGTCACCATTAAGGAAGGGACAAACCTTAGCAGATATCAGGAAACAAGACATACCCTGGAAACGTAAGGTCCTAGTATAAAATGATGAGGTTGATTGAAAATGTATAAGTTCCCCTCGTAAGATCAATACTAACCATCTAGAAGAGTTACTTAGGATAAGAACCCCTAGACAATGAACAAAGCCAATAGGATAAAAGTGAGAACCCCAAAGGATACAAAGGATACAAAGGACATTTATTATCACATACACCAATTGGTGTAGTGAAATTTGACTTGTCATGCAGCACACAAATAAAGATAAGACTCAACATTAAGGAATTTAACAATAAACATAAAAACATCCCCCCGGTTCCCATTGTGAGGGAAGGCACAGAGTCCAGTCCCCATCCCCTTGTCCACCTGTAGTCGGGCCTATTGAAGCCTCTGCAGTCGATGCTTCGGCAGCCCAATGTTTCAGGCTGGGGGAAGCTTAGAAACGAGTAATTATCACTTCCACCTGTGTCCCATTCTCTGGCTTCACAGTTCACAACTATCCTATCCATTGTTTTGTCTATTCTTCTCTGATCCTTGTCCAACCATCTGCCTATCATTGTCCCTCCCTCCTCCCCTCCCTGCAGGATATTATAAAAATTAGTTTCATTTAGTTCAGTTTATTAATTTAGTTTATTGTCACGTGTACCGAGGTACAGCAAAAGGCTTTTGCTGTGTGCAGAAACCAGCCAGCAGAAAGACAATATATGATAACAGTCGAGCCATCCACAGTGTATAGATACATGAGAAAGGGAATAATGTCTAGTGCAAGATAAGGTCCAGCAAAGTCCGATTAAAGATAGTTCGAGGGTCTCCAATGAGGTAGATAGTAGCTCAGGACTGCTCTCCAGTTAAATAAATGACATTGGAGGATGCTAACTAGTTGATAGTACCGACAGAGTTGTATAATTAACCTCAACTGTCTGCTCTTTTGCCATAGACGTGCAAGTGTGTTCTTTGGAGTATATAATCAGTTCCCTGAAGTTAACACTGAGTGTGCTTCTAAATCATAACAACTTGCTGATAAAGATGATCATCTCCTTATCTCTCTGCTGGATTTTAGTCAATTATCTTGGATCAATGTCATCTGATTAGCAGTTCTGCTGCAGGTAAGACCATTTTTCATTTATTTGAGCAACCTCCATCGGAACTTTGAGTACTGCTCTTTAATCTTGCCTTAAAGACTTAAATTAATTAGGTACATTTCATCAGTTAGGATATCTAATTACAGACAATTATTACTCTCTCGTTTGCTATCACCAAAGCGATCAACAGAGAACAAATCCCAGCTTCTATTGTCCCATCCTCTATCTGTAATCACAGTGCCTGGTATTATTCTGACTTATCTCTTCCACCTCCCCAAGGCCTTCACATCCTTCTGAAATCACCGTGCTGAGAATTTGATAAAGTAGGAGCAGCACGGTGGCGCAGCAGTAGAGATGCTGTCTTACAGGGCCAGAGACCTGGGTTCAATCCTGGCTTCGGAGCTGTCTGAACAGAGTTTGTATGTTCTCCTCATGACCACGTGGGTTTTCTCTGGGAGCTCCGGTTTCCTTCCACACTCCAAAGAATATTGATTTGCAGGTTAATTGGCTTGCTAAAATTGTAAATTGTCCTAATGTGTTGGATAGTGCTAGTGTACGGGGATCGCTGGTCAGCGCGGACTTGGTGGGCCGAAGGGCCTGTTTCAGCACCGTATCTCTAAACTAAACTAAAAAATAGTGAAACTGAAGACATTGGATTTTAAACATTTTACTTCATTGTCCAAGTGATATGTGACCGTAAAAGATACAAAGTGCTGGAGTAACTCAATGGCTCGGGCAGCATTCCTGGAGAACATGGATGGGCAAAGTTTCAGGTCTGGACCCTTCTTCAAGCTCATCTTCTTCGATATTTTTTTTAACCAGCATCTGGGGTTCTTTGTTTCTGTACTATAATATATGACCGTGTCTTTTTTTCAACATTTACCCATAGTGGAAGCTATGGTAAAAGAGGTGACAATTTGAATTAATTTTCATATTATGTCCAATCGGTCCTTTTAAATCTAAAAAGAAAATGATGGAAAGATTCCATAGGTGAAAAGAGAAACAGAATTAAATTCCTGGACACACAAGGAACTGCACAAGCAGTTCTAAAAAAAATACCAAGTGCTCAAGTAACTTAGCGGGTCAAGCAGCATTTCCTCCAAAGATGCTGCCTGATCCGTTAGGTCACTCCAGCACTTTGTGTTACGTTTTTGGGTTGCAAAACATTTGTCAGAACTTGGAAAGTGGGAAAACACCTTAGCTTTTGTGAGCAGTATTTTAAATAACATTGACCATATAATTCTCATAATACTGCTTAATGACATTTTTGAAATATTGATTATATTCAGTTGAGAACATGTTGGTCATAGGGTCCCGCAGGCAATTAGAGGTTACAGTATAGACTGCATTCACCCAGCGGGTAGTATGAAGAAGGGTCTCGACCCGAAATGTCACTAGTCCGAAGAAGCATCTCGAACCGAAACATCACTCATTCCTTCTCTCCAGAGATGCTGCCTGGCTCGCTGAGTTACTCCAGCTTTGTGTCGCTTTTTACCCAGCAGGTTACTGAGGAACAAATACTATAAACCTGAATATTTGCTGACCAGGTTTTTGTCCATCTAGGTGGAGAGTCATGATTCGGCTTATAAAATACTGGCTCATTATTGAAATTATCAAAGAATGTAAAATAATCCTTTTGAATTTGATCTATACTTTCCAGCCAAGGAATACAATGTAAATAATACCCAGCAAGAACAAGTTTTCAGATTTAATTGGCAGAATTTATTATATTCAAATAACACTGACAAATTGCCTTTTTTATAATGAGTAGATATAAAACATTAATTTTCAGTATTCAAATCAGATTAAAGGACCAGCAATGCAGCAGAATGATGAAGAAAGTGCTCCTTGATGAATTCTCTTAACTAGATTTATTCACAATATTAATATTGTGGCAAAGCTGACTGGGAAATCAGTTAATAGAACTATCCCTAATTTCATGAAGAACCGTTCGGTGATAAATATATTACCAAGTTGTGATTCAGCTAAGATGCTGTGACATCTAAATGAGCATGTATAAACATCCCAGTGCAAGGGGCAGCCAAACTCATCAATCTACACATGATATGTAAATGTGTAGCAGATCAAGGATATTGAAGGATATTTGCTCACAGTTAATTACTCAGCACTTTAACTTAGTTATATTCTGAGATACCTCAAGCCTGTGGGCAGTTTCAGGCCTCATATCTGAGGAAGGATGAGCTGGCATTGGAGAGTGTCCACATGAGGTTTACGAGAATGAATCCGGGGATGACTGGGTTAACATATGATGAGCGTTTGAAGGCACTGGGCCACTTCTCGCTGGAGTATCGAAGGATGATGGGGGCGAGGGACACCTCATTGTAATTTACTGAATAGTGAAAGGCCTCGATAGAGTGGACGTGGAGGATGTTTCTACGTGGGAGAGTCTAGGACCAGGGGGCATTGCCTCAGAATAAAAGGACATATCATTAGAAAAGAGATGAGGAGGACTTTCTTTTGTACAAATGTGGTAAATCTGAGGAATTAATTGCCACAGAAGACTGTGGGGACCATGACATTGGAAATTCTTAAAGCAAAGATTGAAATTTTTTTAAAACAGAAATTGAAAAATACCTGATTGGGAAGGATGCCAAAGGTTCTGGGGAGAACGCAGGAGAATGGGGTTGAGAGGGAGAGATCGATCAGCCATGGTTGAATGGCAGAATAAACTTGATGGGCCGAATGGCCTACATCTGCTCCTATGGCGTATGAACTTATGAAATCTAGATATCTTAATTGTATCAGAGAAAATAAACATTGTATTACAAGTAATATAACTGCACTTTCATCTGAGGTCCTGAACCATTGTGTTTGAGGTATGATGTTTCATTCTCTTTTTAAGAACCAAGTTGAAACTGCACTTTTCAACTGCATGTCACATACTAAACCTCGGCTTATTAAAAATTCTATTCAAATTAATGGCAGCAAAATTAAAGCAACCTTCAGGCAGTTGCTATTTGTGACCTGGTCATCTTTGCAGCTAAGATCTAGAACTGAGCCAGGAGATTTTTGTCATGATTGTACACTGGGATCTATTTTCTCCCCGGACGTCTTTGGGATGCGGGAGGAAACCGCAGCTCTCGGAGAAAAGCCACCCGGTCATGGGGAGAACGTACAAACTCTGCACAGGCAGCAACCGTAGTCAGGATCGATTACAAGATTACAAGATACATTTAATTGTCATTTGGACCCCTTGAGGTCCAAACGAAATGCCGTTTGGATCGAATCTGGGTCGCTGTCGCTGTAAGGCAGCAACTCTACCGCTGCGCAGCTGTGACGCCCTACAGTGTTTGACGTGGTTTAAAGACCCTGCCTGCAAGTGGTAAATTTGAAATAGAGGCCGCAGAAACAGAAGTGATGCTGGATATTGGAGTATTTAAGTGTCATTGCCCTCTGGAGTGCTAATCAGTTGTTTGCCCCCACCTAACACCATCTCTCCAACTTGACTGACTAAAACTGGAATGGGCTCATTGGACTCATTCAATTTTAATGAACTTTTTAATGAGCTTCCCTAGAAAATTACATGTAATAACAGGTTCAATTAACTTGGACATTATTAAAATTAACGCATCAGGTTTGAAGACACCTGCTTCCTTCTCAACTCACTTATTTAATGCTGCAACTTTGGTACTTTTATGTCCAAACCGGAAAGGTATCAGCTATTATGACCATGGTGCTAACAATTACTGTACCTCTCCCATTGCTTTTATCCACCAAAATAAAATCAATTCTCTCCTGGACTATGTTGTATCTTAGGGGCTATTATTTTCATTTAATTAAAGGCATTAATTTCCCATATTTAACTAAATTCATTTACTTTACACCATTAATAGTTTGTCCACTTCTGCCACGGTGGGGATGTCTACACAGTGCTCATCAAGCAAGTTAATTTTCTTATTATTCATGACATTGTCTTTAATGTGACCACATTAACCTTTATTACACTTTTAAGTAATGCATTTATGAGAATAGAAATGTAGTTATAGGGAATTTTGAAGTGTGTCTTTTTGCATCTTCATCGTCCATGCAAAGATGAATTTACCATGGATTACATGGATGAGTGTACCTTGGGATTACATTTCCAATTATAATGTACACTAGACCAGGTGCGGACCCGTTGGGCCTTGCCCCCAAGGCAATATTCCACCATGGACCCAAAGCTTCCAACTGCGAAGGAACGGCTGACGGGATCCCGTTGGGACTCCACAGATCCCCGTTGTGATCCCCGCAGTCACGGCAGCCCTCTCCCAACTGCGCAGGTGCGGCCGGCAAGTGGCAGCGTGACTGCGATGTTTTTATAGTTCAAAATGGCAATAACTTGTAAAAAAATAAGATCAATGTGAACGCATCTTACTCTCCCTCTTCTGTCCCCTTTCTCATCCTCCATTATCCTCCCTCTCCCCATCTTCTACTAACTCTCCTCTGCTTCCTCCCCTCACCCCTCTCTCCCCTCCTCCCTCTGCTCTTCCATTACCTCACCATCCCTCTTCCTACCCCTATCCTCCTCCATTCCTCCTCCCCTCCCCACTCCCTCTCTCACCTCCCTCCCTCTCATTTCCCCTACCCTCAGTCACTCCCTCTCTCCATAACCTTTCTCCCCTTCCTACACACTCCTCTCCTTCTACCCCCCTACTCCCCCACCCCTCACCTCCCCTATCCAACCCCCCACTCTCCCTCACCTCCCCCACTGCCCTCATCTCCCTCTATCCCCCACTCCCTACCTCCCCCACTCCCCCCTCCTCTCCCTCTATCCCTCACTTCTCCACCACTCTCCCTCCTCACCTCCCCCACTTTCCCCTCCCTCTCCCTCCCTACCCCCATCCTCTCCCTCAATCCTCCCCCAGGCTCCCTCCGCAGCTCCCCAGGATTTCAATGTAAACCAGCGCCGGGCCCCGTTTGCTCCACCACGTTGGTGATGAAGTTGTAGTTGAGGTGGGGGCTGACGGAGGGGATATACCGAGCGGCCTGGAGCAGCAGCGGAAGAGTAAGTGAGAGGCCGAGGTTGCGGATTAGTCCTTGCCCCGGGTCCCACTCCTCTCCCTCCCCATGGGCCCGGAGCAGCAGCCCAGGGCATGGAGCCGCTCTCAGAGCCCAGTCCATGTCTGTGTCTGCTCCCCACCGCCCAAAACCTGGGCCCAGTTACAGTCCCGGGGCTTGGCCCAGGCCAGGCCTCTTCACCTTCCCTCTTCTTTCCCCTCTTCTTTCCACTCTTTTCCTCCCCTCCCCCACTCTCTCCCTCACCTCTCCCTCCCTCCCCTTTACCCTCCCCTCAGTCACTCCCTTCATAGTCCCTCTCCCTCCTTACCTCTCCCTCTTTCCCCCTGCTCCTCCACTGCTCACCTCCCCCCTATCCGACCCCCACCCCCCACAATGAAATTCACAATTGTTTTTATGCATGAAAGCTCCTCCCTATCCCACACACCCCACTTTGAAAATCGTGATGTTTTTAAAAAAATGGAATTCTCAATGTAAATCAAGTTTTTTCTTTAAAAAACCTAAACACAATTTTACTTCGGAGTCACGTGAGGGACTCCATGAAGAAGCCCGCTACTGCGCATGCGTGTCATATCGCATACACGCATTGAACGAGTCAGACGTGGGAGAGGACGTCTCCCTAGAGAGAAATGCAAAGAAGCAGGTAAGAGACTGCAAAAAATTTTTCCACTTACCTTGCAGGTAGGAAATACAAGAAGCTGCAGGAGCTGGAGAGGAGACTGCAGAAATATTGCAGCCAGCAGGTAGCAGCAGCCGTTAGTGCGAATCCTCTGGAGGGGATTCCCAAACGGCTATTTTTAGCACAGAACAGCTGTGCCCGACGTCGCTCCCCGCACCGGCAAGATTGACTGCTGCCGGGCGGGAAACAAAGCTACACGGCCCGGGGAGTTTCTAGACCAAGTCGGGTCTATTTTTAGATGCAGTCGTTAGGGGCTCCGCAGCTGATTGAAGCAGCTGCACCACCCGGGAGAGAGAGAGAGCCGACATCGGGGACAGCAGCCCATGGACCTGCGCTACGGGGTCCGTGGGGCTGCGGGAGGAAGGACGTTCCTCCGAAAACGGCAGGCTGAAAACCAGTACAGGTAAGAACAAATTTCCCTTACCTTTTTGGTGCTTTTTTCCAGACGTGCTTGCTGTATTCTGAAGAGACTGGTGTGTTGCTGAACAGCAGGCAGCCAGCTAAGGACGTCAGGGCACAGCCACAGGTCGTTACTGGTGTGATGCTGAACAGCAGGGAGCCAGCTACTGATGTCAGTATAGAGCTGAAGGGCTGCCAACACAGAGTTTGCTGTTGTTTAATGACCAGCAGCAGGCAGCAATAAATGTCGGCACCAGCATCTCCCAGAGGGGAGCGAGTGCCAAACTTCACCCTAAATGGGTAGAGGTGCCCGTGAGTACCAGGACCATGGGGAACGGTCCAGTGCCCGTAGGCATGGGGACGGGCTGTGGGATATACCGCGTGCGACTAGTGCCCGAGAGCACCAAGGTCGGCAGGAGCGGTCCCATATATTAAGCACCCGCGACGACTAGTGCCCGAGAGCATGTAAGTCGGCTGGAGCGGTTTGCTGGAGTAAATTTCTCCATAGTGGCAGGCTCCGGGATTGGAGGATAGCCACAGTGGGCAAATAATATAAGTCCCACAGCAGTTTCCCATATGGGCTGCATGAAATGTCGGACGCCTCTGAGGAGGGTATGGAAGGTCTGACGGGGTAAAGCCTGAGCAGGTGATGGAGCCACTGTCCCCTATTGAAGGGGGGGGAAAACAACCTGCCGAACATGATGAGCAGTACTGCCAGCAGAACTCACGGAGAATGATTTCGAGAGGATGGCTGTGAGTATTGAAGGACTGTGAGTCCACCCATTAACTTCAAGCTAATAGTTTGCTGAAGTGTTGGCAAGGGTTCTATACCCCGGGAATATTGTGGTGCTCTCAATGTAGCCATTGTTACAGGTGCATTTGCAGACGTGTTGGGAAGGCCGTAATACTCTGAAAGGTCTCATGGCGGGCATACAGCTTTGGCCCGCATGTTTTTTAAAAAAGGTGTACAAAATTAGTGACCTTAAGGATGCCATTAGCACTATTTTTGAAATGTGTAGTTGAAGGGCCATTCAGCCAGCTCTAGACCCTAGTTCGCTATACTATGTGAGCAAAGGGCTATAGACCCCGTTATTTGGGGGGGGGGGGGGGGGGGGGGAGACCTGTCTAAACAGGTAAAGAATTGGCGTGGTGGCTTGACTTTGGGGCTGATTAAAGCATCCAAAGGTTTTCTGGGGAAGACATTAACCTTATGTGCATCCTAAGAGAGGTAGTGTGTTTTTGTAATTATACTACAAAGAATTGGGCAGAGGTACCCAGCAGCAGCGTCCTGTTTAGGGTTTGGCCGGGACGACCACTGTGGAGATGCAAAGTAACATTAACCTTTAGGCTCTCCACAACCGCATATGAAACCAAGGGAAATAACTTGGTTACCACCAATAACCATGGAGGTAGGTGAATTTGGGGCTCCAGTATTAATAGGGAGCACGGAAGTTGGGGGGGTTATTGCAACTTCATGTTGATGCTTGGTGTAATATATCTATGGACAGATATATCCTTAGCAGTTTTAAGGGATATCTGATAGAGTTCTACACGAACAAAACCCTCCAGTACATAACCGGATAGATATACATGCTGGTATGAAATAAACTAAACCTGAACACCAGGATTTGTCTCAAACATCTTTATTAGAAATAAGAAAGATGGGGGATGCCGTATTGTTATGGATTATCAATACTTCACAATGTTGTGCAATATATTCATTTTAAAAATGGATATGTTTAGCAGTGCTAAGATTTAGTGTGCAGCAGGCTAGTCTATGGGAAGTATTAATTTAAGATCCTTGCTATTCAATATCAAACTGGGGGAAAATTTTAAACCAGTGTTGGGACTGCTGCAACACCAAAATCATAGAATTATGGTATAGTTGGATGATATCCTTATTGTGGGAATAATTTAGGAATTGGCATGTTAGGCAGTGGTTGCCACTAATCAATTGTTTGTGCAGCTGGGATGCATTGTCCATCCACTTAAGTCAAAATTGACACCATTAACACATTTAATATGTTAATGACTTACTAATATGGAAAGCCACAGAGGCAACCCGGCTGTGCTATTACAAACAGATGCCAGTGTAATTGGTGATGGTACAACTGATACCATCTCGAGCTATGGGGGAGATGGAATATATAAGAAGATAACCTACATAACACTAAGGGTTAGAAATGTTAAGTGCATTTCATGGGCTAAAATCTTATTGCTCAGGAATGAAACTGCAGCATGGTAGATGGTAGATAGATAATACCTCGGTGATGGCATATATAAGTCATATGGGTGGAAAGATATCACCAGCTTGTGATGAATTGGCAAATTAAACTTGGGAATGGTGTGTCCAAAGGAATATTTGGTTATTGGCTACGTATCTACCAGGGATACTAATTCAGTGGCAGACACCAGGCCACGAAAAATTATTGGAAGTACTAAATGGGTGTTGGATAGATGGTATTTGCTAAAATCAGTAAAGTAGGTAAGGCCGGATATTAGAATTGCATCCGGGGTTAAATCACCAGTTACCGAGGTATGTATCATTGATACCAGATCCTGAGGCAGAAGCTACAGATGCTGTTTCACTGCACTAGGGGAGGGTTTTTTCATTTATGTATTACCTCCTTGTCTATTTATAAATTTGGGGTACGAAGGGACATTCAACAGGAATCAGCTATAAGATACTGTACCATAGAGTGTAACTCAGACCATTTCGCGGTGGCTGAAATATGGGATATGATAGGCGGGAGTGGACAATAACATATTTAATTCTCACCCCACCAGGGCTGCAGCTACATCTGCAGCAAAACGCCTTGATGTATCCATGGACCAAATCCTCAGGATTGCAGGATGGTTGTCGGAGAAAACGTTTCAGAAGTGTTAACAAACCAGTTAGCAGTATGGGAACGTTTTTTCGGGGAACAATTTTAAGTTCTGTATGATAATTTATCCCTGAAGAATACAGGGTTATGAATTGAATTAATTCAATATTATTTATCATTTCCATTAAATAATTGGTATGAATGTTTTGAATATAATTAACAATTTCTCTCTAACTACCAAGGCAGTTGTGAAGCATGGACTCGTTTCCACGGCATGAGGTCACAGAGCTTTGAAATCTTCATGGAGTCCCTCACGTGACTCCGAAGTAAAATAGTAAGATTAAACGAGAACTTACCAGTAAGGTGGGCAGAAAATTGTAGCGCTCTCGTGTACTGTTTTGGCAGGCTTTTGGAATATCGCGCACATGTATTATGTATTTTATGAGGAGGAACGTTGAAGGAATACATGCCCTCCGCTCCCACCCTCATAGGGTCATATCTTAAACTGGTATCTCTTTGATAATCTTGCTATTTTAGGTCAATATAGGGTATCTGTGACCTCACACCGCTGCTTTGAAGGATGACACGCATGCGCAGTAGCGGGCTTCTTCATGTATTCCCTCAACGTTCCTCCTCATAAAATACAGATCAAACTTCAAACTGGTAAGTTCTCGTTTAATCTTACTATTTTAGCTGTTAAAGAAAACGGAAGAATTTGATTAAGCCTGAGTTTTTTTGAAAATCACAATTTTTTATTTAAATGAGATTTCAGATCCCATAGTGACCTCATTGTGTCATCATTGTGATACGGCTGATGGGCAGGGCAAGTGGAAAAGTGGTTTGAAAAGTGTTTTTTGGAAAGATTATAATGTCAATGACTTGTAAAATATAACTTGTAAAATATAAATCCGAGCGAAACTTGGGTCGTTTACATCCCAGGACAATGGTGAGTAAGGTGGGCAGAAAATTGTAGCGCTCTCGTGTACTGTTTTGGCAGGCTTTTGGAATATCGCGCACATGCACACACGCATGCATACAATCAAACAAAATGAGGGATTTAGTAATATATAGATAAAATAAAAAATTAATTTTGCAATGTACAGCCTAAATTACAAAGGTTATTTTTCATATCATGTTTACAAGGTTGCCCAAGTAATGTTTGGTAAATATCAATGGCAGGAAAGATAATGGGGTTGTTTAAAGGGCAAGAACAGAGAAATTAATATTGTAAAGTTGATTATAGAATAGGATGTGTGGATTTCAAAATGGAATGTCTTGTTTGACTAGACTTATTAAATATAATGTAGATATATCAGTGAGTGGACAATGGTTCGGCATGAGGTCTAAAGTTATCAATATTTTCAAAATGTTTTTGGCTAGGTACATAAATAAGGTAAGAGAATATGAAGCAGGGAACAGTTGCAGATTGGAAGGCTGCATGGCTTCAGGACAAGTCCGAGTCCTCACCAAGTACCTCTTTTGTCATGTACCAAAATTGTCTCAACAAATTCATTCTCTGCCACGAAACATGGAGAAATTACCCAAAACAAGACATCAATGTCATACAAATGGCCCTGATTCTTCAAATGAAATAGCACCATCGCCAGTTTTGTAGCCCAGTTGGAACTGGTCCTGGTACCATAGAGGAGTGACTGATGAAACAGCCACTCCTGCTATTGATTTGCTGACTGGAGAGAAGGTGTGAGGAATGCGACTCTTACCAATTAAGCTGCAAGAATGATGGAGTTAGCACCAGCGACCTGACAGAGATAATGAAGTTGACAGGGACAGTGGTCACATCCCCTGGCATTCCCCGTCTAGCAACCTTGACTAATATTAGACGCTTGACATCCGTCAGCCTGCACAATAGATACAAGCTTCTAGCTTTACCATTAGGATCAGAGTCTTTGTCTGACTGATTTTATTTTTCAATATCCAGGATGCTGCAAAGTGACAGAACAGTTTTCCTGCAGGTAAACAAGGAACTGCAGATGCTGGTTTACAGAAAAGGAAGCAATGTACTGGAGTAAATTATCGGGTCAGGCACCATCTATGGAGAACATGGATAGGTGATATTTCAGGTTGGGACCCTTCTTCAGACTGATTGTAGAGGAGGGGGAAAAAGATGTGAGAGAGAAGAGGCAGGACAAATAAGGCATGTAATAGTTGGACACAGGCGGGGGGGGGGGGGGGGGGGGGGGGGGGGGGGTTGTTGTTGAAAGAAAAATGGTCAGAACTCAGACCAAAGATTGAAGCAGAATATGTGGCAGATGGATTGAGCAGTTTTCCTACTCTCTTCGATGTCTTTTAATGTCCATGGATCTGATGTCCATGTTCCACTTCCAATTTTGCTCACTTTTGCATTACGCAGGGCGATTATATTCATACCTGGTTTGTCTAAGACCTGAACTTGAATACTGCCCTTCACAGTCTTGTCTTCTCTGATCCCTTCTGCCAGATCTGGCTGAATCTGTTGGTGCCATGTTATCAGTAAGGGCGAGCTTAGAACATTTCCCATTTCTTTATTGTGACAGAACTGTGTGTTTTTGCTCTCATAGCTGGAGTTCAGTGCCACTGAAGACTGAAGCCATCTCCATTTGGCGAATGTAGAAACAGGGAGATGCTGGTTTACACAAAGACAAACACAATGATGGAGTAACCTAATGGGTCAGGCAGCATCTCCGGAGTAATGTTACATTTTGGGTCGTAACCCTTCTTCAGTCTCAAGAAGGGTCCTGACCCGAAATGTCACCTATCCATGTTATCCCAGAGATGCTGCCTGACCCGCTGTACTCCAACACTTTGTGTCCCTTTTACCAATAAAAATGAAAGCATTTGAGAGGTAAAACAAGCCTCCAAATAGCCTATATCATCTCTTGCTTCTATACCAGTAAAAGATTAATATCAAATTGACAAATAAGTCTGTTGTTATACATTTTTTCATACGAACCTATCAATTAAATTGTGTTGATTATTTTTACATGACAGCACTAGATAAACAATAAATTTGAAGCTTTGTGCTGCTATCACAATCTAAAACTGTACAAAAATTCTACTGGCAAATCACACCATTTTCCAATGACAATACTGCACAATTTCTCAAACATTCACGTAAAAAAAAAAAACTACTATCTCGATGTTCTCATTGTTATGATTCAATGGTTGATCGGACAGCTATCCCAGTGTGCAAGAAAAAATACATTTCCGAAACAGCATTGTGATTTACTTTACAAGCATTGTTGCACAATCTTGGCACTCATGAAACAAATTTCAAAATTGATGTCAAATGCTAGATTGCAGATTATTCAAATATGAATGGTTCATTGTCAGGCTCCTGAGCATTGTTGAAGCTTATGCAGAACCATCACTTTGAGTTGCTTCATGAAGCAGACAGGTGCATGCATTCCACAAATGTGTTTGTTTTTCTCTATCAGAATACCAAATTCTGTTGAGGCCCTGCCAAGCCACCAAGTAAATGTAGATCAGAGGACCCAATTAGGCCCGAGCAGTCTTCAGAAACCTAGAAAATTAAATACACCCTTAATGCATATATTTTACATAACAATAACAAATATTTACCACTCCAGGTCAAAGGAACTATTCTTCACCATTAACTTTATAGAATTGGAATTTTTGACAGAATATCCATTGTTGTACATTTATGCTTTTGTTGGTTTGATTGTCAGATGAAAATAGTGTAATTCTGTATAGCTCCAGGAGTAGGCCATTCGGCACCAAGATTCAATGTGATCATGGCTGATCATCTACAATCAGTACCCCGTTCCTGCCTTCTCCCCATGTCCCTTGATTCTGCTAGCCCTAAGAGCTCAATCGAACTCTATTTTGAATGCATAATCTGATCAGCTATTGTCCTCCCTCCCTAATTTTTGCAGGTTCCTCACCATTTACCGGGCTTGAGCAGCTAACCTGCAAGAATAGACCTGGCTTATTTTGTGCAGTTTGAGCAGCATCAACTTCCCTTCCCATGGATTTTTTTAGGTTTAGGTTTATTATTATCACATGTACTGAGGTACAGTGAAAAGCTTTGTTTTGCCAGTTATCCAAACAGGTCAGGTAAACCATACATAAATACAATCAACTCAAGCTCAAGCACTATAGGTAGAGAAAAAGGGAAGATACAGAGTGCAGAAAATAGTTCTCAGCATTGTAGCGCATCAGTTCCATAGACAAGGTCCAATGTCCGCATTGGGGTAGAGGTGAATCAGATGGTACCCTAGCCTATGGAAGAACCATTCACAAACCTGATGATAAAAGGGAAGAAGCCATTCCTATGTCTGGTGGTGTGTGCTTTCAAACTTCTGTACCTTCTGCTGCATTGGAGCAGGGAGAAGGAATGACCAGGATGGAACAAACCTTTAATTATGATGCCTGCTTTCCCGAGGCAATGTGATGTGTAGATGGAGGCAATGGTGGGAGGTTTGGTCTGTGTGATGGACAGGGCTACATCTCTGATGTGGTTGTTCATGGTTGAAGAGCCTTTCACTTCTTAAGCTCCCTATTTGGGCATGCCAGTGCAATCCCTCCTCTCGATAGTTAGAAAAGCCTCAATGTCTGGCCAAGTCATACCCCCAGTTTGTCCATATGGTAAACTGTCTGATGGCTTTTCAATGTTCGTGACATTTAGGAACATTCAATTACATTCCAAAACTATTAAAACATTCAAACAATTAACATTAAAAAAAGATGAAATAAAATGGTTAAAAACACTGAAGCATTTAACTTACCAAAGCAGTTAAACAAAATTTTAAGCACTCACATTTTGGACCTTCCTGCCTATTCTCCATCATTTATCAAATAAAACATTGAACATAAAACAGTACAGCACAAGAAGAAGCTGTTTGTGCTGAACATTATGTCAGGACGTCTATTATCTATCTGCACATAATCAATATCCCTCTATTCCTTGCATATCCACATGCCTACCTAAAAGTATCTTAAATGCCATATTGTATCTGCATCAACTACCACCCCTGGCAGTGAGTTCCAGGCACTCAACACCCTCTGTGTAAAAACTTTTGCCTTGCCCATCTCCTTTAACTTTGATCCTCTCACATTATAGCTGTGCCCTTTAGTATTTGATTTTTCCACCTTGAGAAAAAGATTCTGATTGTCTACCCTATCCATGCCTCTCAAAATGTTATATACTTCTGGCAGGTCTTCCCGCAACCTCAGGCATTCCAGAGAAAACAATCCAAGTCTACGCAACCACTCACTGTGGCTAATTCCCACTAATCCAGGCATTATTCTGGTATCGCTTCTCTGCACCCTTTCTGAAGCCTCCACATCATTCCTGCAATGGGACGGCCAGAACTGCACAATATTTCAAATGCGGAATAGTGAAAGGCTTGGATAGAATGGATGTGGAGAGGATATTTCCACTAGTGGGAGTCTAGGACAAGAGGTCATAGTCTCAGAATTAAAGGACATTCTTTTAGGAAGGAGATGAGGAGAATTTTCTTAAGTCAGAGGGTGGTGAATCTGTGATTATTTTCCACAGAAGGCTGTAGAGGTCAAGTCAGTGGATATTTTTAAGGCAGAGATAGATAGATTCTAGATTAGTACAGGTGTCAGGAGTTATGTGGAAAAGGCACGAGAATCGGGTTAGGAGGAAGTGATAGTTCAGCTAGGATTGAATGCCAGAGTAGACTTGATTTGCCGAATAGTCTAATTGTAGAATTACTATCACTTATGACTTTATGATCTTTCCAAAGTCACATAAAGCTGCATCATGACTTCCTGACCATCATACTCAATGCCCCTATCCATGAAAGCAAGCATACTTTACCACCTCATTACCACTAATGGAGGAGAACTCCATATGTTCTGCTTAACTTGGTCTTCAAACATGTTCCTAACCAACTCCGGGTTAGAGAAAGAAACATTATAAGGTCATAAGTGATAGGAGTAGAATTAGGCCATTCAGGCCCCACAAATCTACTCAATCATGGCTGATCTATCTCTCCCTCCTAACCCCATTCTCCTGCCTCCTGCCTCCTCCCCATAACCTCTGACACCTGTACTAATCAGGAATAGTCAAGAAACATTGGGTCATGGTTCTCAGAGTTTGGGACTTCCATATTCATGCACACACATGCATAAATCCAAACATTAAGCAGCTGCCTTCAGCTTCATTCCGGTGGCGGAGGCCCGACTTCGGAGGCTCAGCCGCGGGCCCAGTGGACGACATCGTCGAGAGCTCACAGGTCACAAGTTGGTGACCTGTTTATCCGGAGCTCCCGCAACAACAGCTTCGTCTGCTGGACTGGAGGGCGGCAGCTTCGGCAGCTTCAACCACCCCTGTCCATGGAGTTTGAATCGGCCCATTCGTGGAGCTGGATTCAGCTGCGGGACTGACTTACTTACCATCACCCGGCAGGGTCACAACATCGGAGGCCTGGATCGCCTCAGCGCAGAGGGAGATCAAGGAGGGAAGAGACAAAGACTTTAAGATTTTTGCCTTCCATCACAGTGAGGAGGTGCCTGGTGAACTCACTGTGGTGGATGTTAAATTTGTGTTTACTGTGTGTTTTTGTTATTTTTATTATATGTATGACTGCAGGCACGAAATTTCGTTCAGACCGAAAGGTCTGAATGACAATAAAGGTTCAAGTATTCACGTATTAATGCAAGGTGAATTATTATCTTTGTAATACATCAGGTCCTATTGTATGTTGTGAATGATGGTCCTTTGTTTATAGTAGATCATTTTATGATTAATCAATAACTGATTGTGTTTCTAATGCACCCCGTGGTACCAATTGTCATAGAATTTGTACTAATTCTGTGTATTGTACCTGTAATTACCCTTTGAATGAGCTGTTCCCTCAGCCCAAGTTTACAACCCTTTCCCCATAGCTTGCACTTTTTTTTGTAGTTTGAGTTTTTAATTGGCAATTCATGTTGACTGAAAGTCCAGGCCCATTGTTTCTGACACAGCAACAAAACACCAGGACCTATGTACCATCTGGGGATGGAGGGAGGGGGAGGAGTGATTTGGGGTAATTAGCAAAAGGCACAAAAACTATTTAAGAAGATAAATGTTTTTAAACATGAGCAGTCACAATCTGGAGCTTGCAGAATAAAAACAGAGTTAATCAGAGTTTTTACAAGGAAACTGGAGAGGCACTGGAGAGAAAAAATAATTTGCAAAACATATTGGGAAAGAGTGGGGCCATAGGATGCTGTAGGAAGGAAATGCAGATGCTGGTTTAAACTGAAGATAGACACAAAAAGCTGGAGTAACTTAGCAGAACAGGCAACATCTCTGGAGAGAAGGAATGGGTGATGTTTCGGGTCGAAATCCTTCTTCAGATTAGTCAGGAGAAAGCGAATCGTCACCTATTCCTTCTTTCCAGAGATGCTGCCTGTCGCGCTGAATTACTCCAACTTTTTGTGTCTATCATTGGGGCAATGGGATTGAGAGGATTTGTCTCTAGAGATTCAGTATAGATTTGGTGCCCTAAATAGCCTTCCTGTAGCAATATATCAAAAACCCATCTAAATTAATGGATTTTTTATCTTGCTCATTATTTCCAATGTCTTTCACAGGAAGGATCAGACTTCCCCAGATCTATGGTTACACAAAAAAGCTGGAGAAACTCAGCGGGTGCAGCAGCATCTATGGAGATCCCCAGATCTATGTTATGATCTATTTGCATACCAGGCCATTACTACATCCATCTTCTCACACAACAGATATTAATTAACTCAATACTGGAAGTTCTTTAGTTTGGTTCAGTATTTTCTTTAAAGAGAGGGAAAGATAGATCAGCCATGATGGAATGGCAGAATAGACTTAATGGGCTGAATGGCCTAATTCTGCTCCTGTAACTTATGAACATCCTTGTAAATTTCCTCTATACTCTTTCCAGCTTAATAACATCTTTAATAACATGGTTTGGGTGACCAAAACTGAACACAGTACTCCAAATGTGGTCTTACCAATGTCTTGTTCAACTGTAACATATCATTCCAACTTCTACACTCAATACCCTGACTGATGAAGGGCAATGAGCTGAAAGCTCATGTTCACAAGTTGAATTAGGCTATTCGGCTCATCGAGTCTACTCCGCCATTTAATCATGGCTGATCTCTGCCTCCTAACCCCATTTTCCTGCCTTCTCCCCATAACCCTTGACACCCGTTCTAAACAAGAATTTGTCAATCTCTGCCTTAAAAATATCCACTGATTTGGCCTCCACAGCGCTCTGTGGCAATGAGTTCCTCAGTTTAACTACCCTCTGACTAAAGAAGTTCCTCCTCACCTCCTTTCTAAAAGAGTGTCCTTTAATTCTGAGGCTATGACCTCTGGTCCTGGACTCTCCCACCAGTGGAAACGTCCTTTCCACATCCACTCTATCTATTGAGCCCCTACCTCAATTATCTCCTCTGGCAGCTTGTTCCATACACCCACCATTCTTTGTGTGAAAAAGGTACCTATCATATTTCTATTAAATCTTTCATCCTTCACCTTAAACATGTCATCTGGTTCTCCACTATCCCACTCTGGGAAAGAGACTCCGTGCGTCTAACCTATCTATTTCTCTCGTGATTTTATATATCTCTATGAGAACACCCCTCATCCTCCTGCTCTCTGCTAACGCAAAGAGGATTCGGAGAGAAAAAGAATAAACCTTCTTGACTACCCTATCTACCTGTGATGCTTCTTTCAAGCCACTGTGCACCTGCACTCCTGGATCCATCTACAACACTTCCCAGGGCCCTGCCACTCACTGTGAAAGTCCTGCCCTGGTTTGACTTCCCAAAATGCAATATCTCGCAGTTATCTGCATTAAACTCTATTCACCATTCCTCAGCCCACTTGCCCAACTGACCGAGATCCTACTGTAATTTTTGATAACTATCTTAGCTATCTACGATACCACCCTTTTTAATGTAATCTGCAATCTTACTAATCGTGCCTTGTACATTTTCATCCAAATCATTGATAAAAACCACAAACAGCAATGGGTTCAGTACTGAGGGACACCATTCGTCACTGTCTTCCAGTCCAAACAAATAACCTTCCACCATCTCCCTCTGCTTCCTTCCATGAAGCCAATTCTCTATTCGGTCAGCTTGCTCTCCATAAATCCCATGCAATCTAACCTTTCAGAGCATCCTACCATCAAAAGCCTTGCTGAGGTCCAGATAGACAATGACTATGGCATTGACTTCATCAACCCTTTTGCTTACTTCTTCAAAAAACTCAGATTCATGAAATACAATATCCCATGTACAAAACCATGCTGACAATCCCTAACCAGCCCCTGACTATCAAAATGCATATCTATATTATTCTTCAGAATATTCTGCAGTAACCTGCTTACCACAGATGTTAGGCTCACTGATTTATAGTTCCCAGGCTTTTCCTTGCAGCCCTTCTTAAAGAGAGGTACAACCTTAGCCAGCCTCCACTCCTCCAGCACCTCACCCATATCTAATGATGATTCAGATATCTCAACCAGGCCAACAGCAGTTTCTTCTCTAGTTCCCCACAGTGTCCTCAGATATATCTGTTTAAGGCCCGGGGGATTTATCTACCTTCCTACGCCTTAGGATATGCAGCACACCCTCGACTATTAAACTGATTATCATCAAGACACTTCCATTAACTGCCCCAAGATCCCCAGGCTTCATGTCTTTCCCCACGGTAACAATAGAGGAGACATTCTAAATGAGGACATTGCCCATCTCCTGCAGCTCTAAATAGAGATGACCGCTTTGGTTTTCTGAGGGGCTCTTTTCTCTCCCTAGTCACCCTCTATCTCTTAATATACATAAAATCTCTGGGTTTCCCTTAATATTATCTGCCAGCGCTATCTCCTGCCCCCTCTTTGCCCTTCTGAATATCCTTCATAAGTTTGCTCCTCGGTTCCTGAAATTCCTTGATACACTTGATCCCAGCTGCCTACACCTGTCCCATGCCTCCTTCCTTTTACTGACTAGAGCCTCAATAAGCTTTTCTGCCCACCTGCCCTGCCCTCATCATCCAAGCTTCCTTATGCCCACCTACCTTGTCCTCATCATCCAAGCTTCATGCCCATTTGCCTTGCCCTCATCATCCAAGCTTCCTTATGCCCACCTGCCTTCTCCTTCGCTCTAACAAAAACATCCATGCCCTGAACTCTTGTCATCTCACTTCCCAGATGTTCCTTTGCCCGCAAAAGGCCTATAACAATCAACTTGAGCAAGGTTCTCTCTAATATCATCAAAGTTTGTCTTGCCCCAATTCAGAGTTTTACCTCATGGTACCACACTGACTATCCGTAACTATCTTAAAGCTCATAGAACAGTGATCGTTGGTCCCAAAAGGGTTGCCCGTGGACACTTCAGTCACTTGCCCATCCCAATTTCCTAAGAGTAGATCAAGCTTTGCCCTCTCTCGTGTAGGGCCCACTACATATTGCCTGGATAGCTTGGGTGGATCTTGAGGCAATACTCTAGAGTGACAGTGATCCTAACTTCCACTCAGAGATATTGCAGGAACGTTGATGAGCTTGGATTCATGAATATCAGTAGTCATGAGTCAGGGCTACCTTGTGGAAGGATAGTCTGCGTAGATACTGTTCCTGCAGAAAGTATTGATGAACATGTACCTCCTTGTGAAGCCCGGGTGCGGAATACATTTGATGCCAGCTCTTGTTATATTTCTCTTTCCTGGAGTGCATTATTTTTGCTCTAAGGAACTTGGAACCATTTTGTTTCTACCAGGACATCTTTTGTCATTTCTAGCCCGATACATTTGGAAGAGAAACCTGGTAGAGGGAGGTGGGGGAGGGAGGTGGGGTACCTGGGATCCCAGTATGGGTTGTTCTACCTGAGGCTTGCCATACTATTTGAATTCTGTAAACCACAAATTATCTGTCTTCTGTAAACCATAAATGCCATTTCCATTGATCTCTCGTGGTCAAAATAGTATTCAGAAACTAAGCCAATGTTGTGCCTAGATTATAAAATGATTAACATTTTCATTAAGTCTATAAATTATTTGCTGTTAATTGCCACAATTTTAACCATCTTAGCTAAATTGTAGTTTTAAATATATTGACTAAACTGAGTTAGTAGCTAACATCTCATTTATAAACCTCGTAATTCTTATGTGCATTAGCTTAGGTTGTCAAGACCTTAAAATAAACATATTAATCTACTATTGAAGCCATTAATGTATTTTGATTTGCACAAACATTCTCCGGCTATCTTTCTCAGTTTGAAATTTATTGTTAGGTTCATCAATGTCTGCATCATCATTAATATCTGCTTTGGCTGAAAGATGTTACTGACAATGTGGATTATGGTTCATATTTTCCAAGGTCTTGCTGTGAATCTTTGCAGGAGCGATGGTGAATGATAAGAGGTGGGGAGAGGTTAGTAATAGTTCACTATCTGATTATACATTTGGTGCAAGTCCATTATCTCGATTAATTTGATGATGAATTTGCAACGGTTTGGATGTTCATAAGTTCCGATGTATTTAGGTTACAGGAGCAGAACTAGATCATTCGGCCCATCAAGTCTACTCTGCCATTCAATCATGACTGATCTATCTTTCCCTCTCAACCTCATTATCATACTTTCTCCCCATAACCCCTGACACCCGTACTAATCAAGGATCTATCAATCTCCGACTTCAAAATATCAATTGACGATCTTCACAGCCAATGACGGAAATCACTATCAAAATATGGAGGGGACCGGAGGACGGGGGGACACAATTACTTGGCAGCTGCGCGTGCATGCGCACACTCACACACACACGCGCGAGGCTTCAAAGGCTTCTGCCATGGGCCCTGCGAACGGTAATTACAGCTCGATCCAGCGCTAAATGGGTTAACACAGACTGACGGAATACTAGTCTGGAGCCGTGGAGCTAGCGCTGCTTCTCTGCACTGGCTGTAAGCCTGGACCATATAGGTTAACCCGGTGGGAGAGGCAGAGTTGAGCTGGGTTTAGCGCTGCTTCTCTGTGCTGGCTGTGGGCCTGGGGGTACTGCGCTCATCTGACTCCTGACGTTTCTGGCCACCCCCAGGCGTGGGGGGGGGGGGGGGGGGGGCACTCGGGTGGGGACGGGGCGGTTCGGCAGCGATTGCAGCGTTGGAGAGCCGGGATCGATCCTTGCCAAAGATCCTATTGCTTTGATCCTGGCTGCGGATGAGGCGCAGGTCTATGTCCAGAGCTGCCATTGTGACCCTATGACCTGGGCACGTGTCCCTCCTCCAATAACCGCGCTCTATCCTCAGTCCCACCCCCCCTACTTCCGCCTCTTACCGACACCTCCCTCCTCCAATCATCGTGCTGAATCATCATGTCCCGCCCCCATTGACTGCTGACCGACGTCTCTCTCGTCCAATCAGCGCCCTTGATCAGCAGGCCCACCTCCACTGTCTCGCGGAAAACAGAGATGTCACTGGGATTATAAAAAATGGGGGGGCGGGGGGGGGGGGGGGGGGGATCGTCCCCCACCTCTCAAAACAGAGGGGGGGGGGGGGGGTAGACTCCACAGATTCACTGCCCTCCAACTAAAGAAAGTCCTCCTCATCTCTTTCCTAAAAGAACATCCTTTAATTCTGAAGCTATGACCTCTAGTCCTGGATTCTCCCACCAGTGGAAACATCCTCTCCACCTCCACTCTATCCAGGTCTTTCACTATAAGATAAGGTATTTGGATGTTGCCAGGTTTTTGAGGATCAGAACTATAGAGAGAGGTTGGGCAGGCTAGGACTTTATTCCTTAGAGTGCAGGAGGCTGAGGGGTGATTTTATAGAGTTGTATGAGATCTTGTTCTCTGGTTCTTGATTCCCCTACTCTGGGTAAAAGATGCACAGTCTTTTACCCAGAGTACGGGAATCAAGAACCAGAGAACATAAGTTTAAGTGAACAGCGATAAATTTTAATAGAATCCTGAGAAGCAACATTTTCACACAGAGGGTGGTGGGAATACGGGACGAGCTGCCAGAGGGGGTAGTTGTGGCAGATACTAAAACAACATTTAAAAGACATTTGGACAGGAACATGGATAGGAAAGGTTTAGAAGGATATGGGCCAAACGCAGTAGGTAGGTTGATGGAGCATCTTGGTCGGCATGGGCAAGTTGGGATGAAGGGCCTTCTTCCATGCAGTAACATATATAACATATAACATATAACAATTACAGCACGGAAACAGGCCATCTCGGCCCTACAAGTCCATGCCGAACAAATTTTTTTCCCCTTAGTCCCACCTGCCTGCACTCGTACCATAACCCTCCATTCCCTTCTCATCCATATGCCTATCCAATTTATTTTTAAATGATACCAATGAACCTGCCTCCACCACTTCCACTGGGAGCTCATTCCACACCGCCACCACTCTCTGCGTAAAGAAGTTCCCCCTCATATTACCCCTAAACTTCTGTCCCTTAATTCTGAAGTCATGTCCTCTTGTTTGAATCTTCCCTATTCTCAAAGGGAAAAGCTTGTCCACATCAACTCTGTCTATCCCTCTCGTCATTTTAAAGACCTCTATCAGGTCCCCCCTTAACCTTCTGCACTCCAGAGAATAAAGACCTAACTTGTTCAACCTTTCTCTGTAACTTAGTTGCTGAAACCCAGGCAACATTCTAGTAAATCTCCTCTGACCTCTCTCTATTTTGTTGACATCCTTCCTATAATTTGGCGACCAAAATTGTACACCATACTCCAGATTTGGCCTCACCAATGCCTTGTACAATTTTAACATTACATCCCAGCTTAGTATGGCACTGACTAAGATTTCTGATGCCATCTCCATGGTCACTTGTCTTTCTTCAATTTTATATTCATTTTAAAGTTGATTATCATGGAGTCAGTTAATGTTTTACAAGAGTTCTTCTGGCATTTGTGGCCTCTGATTTGATAAGGGAGAGGACACAAATTACCTGGTGCTGTGATTCCAGTTAGGATCAGTTTTCGCAGTGTTATTGTAGCACCATGTCTTTGATGAGAGATGTGTATTGGCCCTTTAAATGATACTGCTTTGGAGCCTCTGGCGCTATAAAAGCTGTTATTTTCTACCATTGAACAGGGTCAGCCTGATTAACATTAATGTGCTTGAAAATCTTGCCAGAAACTGATTCCATATTTTAAACTTGTCCAGTAGCTACAGGCACTGGAAGGTAAAAGGCAAAAGAAAGGTTACCATGCTCAGTTGGCGTTGATCTTTAATTTAAACGAGGGTAAAGAGGAATAGAGAACCTGTAGCATCTAAATTCCTGGTTCTCGGTTCAATAAATCTCATCAGAAATGAATTTTGGGTGTTATGTTATCAACATTCTTTAGTTGAGCTGGGTGGCTTAAAAACAGTGCAAGGGTTCAAGGTTTTTTTTCCTACTCTGAAGGACATAAACAAATTATCTGGCTTTTCACTCTTGAAATTTGCTGGAATTTGCTGTGATCAAAATGCCAATTGTGACAATTGGTCCCTTAACATGTTCTTAGGGGTGCTCTGAGGGGGATGTGAAGGCAGCTATATAAATGTAGGTCATTGTTTTTAAATACTGCAAGACATGTAAGAATCCATCTAACTTTGACTGAGATTAGATACAACTCGGAACAGTGGGCTGCAATATTCCATGTACTGTTCAAAATGTCCCCTTGCACTATCAAACCAACTCATCCAGCACAAAGTAATGCATTGATTTTGCCAAGGTTTGCTACATTGATATATTGGAAATAATTTACTCGGCTCTTAAACATCAAACTAATTGCTCACAGAAAAAGTAACAACAGACTATACATGAAGGGACAGTGGTTCCTACTGTGATGATGTTTATCCTTTCCAATTCTGCTATTGTGGGAAATCTCCGCATTACCTAGTGCTGAAAGCGTTGCTTTAATAGTGCAAAGAGGACAGTCCATGAAGTATTTCAGCACACTGTCTGGAACTATATTCAATCTATTCCATTAGATGGATCTTTGCATGAAATGAGTATTTTAAAAACAATGAACTGCATTTATGCAGCCTCCTCCGCATCCCTTGACAGGTATTACAATATTTAATTAATTAATTAATCTCTGCCAGTGACAGCACTATTTTCCATTTTGAAATTCCTGAAAAAATTGCTTCCGTGTGTGATCTATAAAACAAGGAACTGGAGATATTTGTTTACAAAAAAAGACACAAAGTGCTGGAGTAACTCAGCGGGTCAGGCAGCATCTCTGTAGAGTATGGATAGGTAACCTTTTTGAATCAGGATCCTTTTTCGGGCAGAATAAAAGTGTTCTAAAGGAGGATCCCAACCTGAAATGTCACCTATCCATGTTCTCCAGAGATGCTGCCTGACCCATGGAGTTACTCCAGCACTTTGTGATTTCTCCAATGTGTGATGTTCCCTTTCACCGCAGTTTGAAGACAAAACTTAACAGGCTTTTTAGACATTCCATTGTTAATTTTGCAGAAAATACTTATTGACATACATTGCAATTGTGTTACCAGGTGAATCAAGCTAGTAATCAGGAATCAAGGGATATGGGGAGAAGGCAGGCATGTGTTATTGATTGGGGACGATCAGCCATGATCACAATGAATGGCGGTGCTGGCTCAAAGGGCCGAATGGCTTCCTCCTGCACCTATTTTCTACGTTTCTAAGTTTCTATTACTCAGTTATTCAAGTTTTGGTGAATTTATCAACGTTAATGAAAGAGCAATTCATGGTTCTATTAAACGGAACAGAGAATTCTACTTGCAGATTCTGACAATTAATTAGGAGTTACAGCTAGTTAATAAAGTTGTTTGTGAAGCCATTCAGGCACAACAGATTTTTGTCAGATATATAGATAAATAAATCAATTCATTAAACAGAGGATGACAAGTGATTGTCCTTAAAATGAGCAATTAATTTGCTTTCCATTTGATTTGAATAAATCCACCTACAGTACACATATTGCATCAGTATTTAAAAGGAAATTAGATTTTGTGAGAAGTGATCTATGTTTAAAGTTGGCAATTTGTCTATTTATATACTAGACTAAGTGGGACCCGTTGGGTCCCATGCTCACACGGGAGGGCTGGTCCCCCAATGCAATATTCCACCTCTCCACCAATTCTAATATTGGTGTCCAGTGGGGCTTTCTGGAGCGTTATTATGGGTGTTGTTGGTCGAAGGGACTGGTTTCCAGAGGGCTAGTATGGACATTGTGGCTGGCAGCTCAGTCATTTAGGCCTGGTGGGCTGGCAGCTCAGTCACTCAGGGCTGGTGGGCTGGCAGCTCAGTCACTCAGGGCTGGTGGGCTGGCAGCTCAGTCACTCAGGGCTGGTGGGCAGGCAGCTCAGTTACTCTGGGCTGGTGGGCTGGCAGATCAATCACTCAGCATTTCAAGCAGCGTGCAGGCCACCAAATTTCCAAACAACTCATTGCATTGTCATTAAGGGCTAACAAATCATTTATTGCAAGTGCATTGCAGACTCACAGTTCAGTTGATTCACTGCTTAGAATCAGTCGTGGATTCTCCCTCGCAATCTTCCAGAATGACTGACTCGCGTCCAGGAACCCAGGGTTTTATAGTCCTGCCCTCCCCCCCCCCCCCCCCCCCCCCCCCCCCCCCCCCCCCCCCCCCCCCCCCCCCCCCCCCCCCCCCCCCCCCCCCCCCCCCACCCCCCCCCCCCCCCCCCCCCCCCCCCCCCCCCCCCCCCCCCCCCCCCCCCCCCCCCCCACCCCCCCCCCCCCCCCCCCCCCCCCCCCCCCCCCCCCCCCCCCCCCCCCCCCCCCCCCCCCCCCCCCCCCCCCCCACCCACCCTGGACGTTACCTTCATTGTGGTGATTAACAGGCGAGAGGATCAATCAGCTGATCTCAAGATTTTTTTACTCATAACTTTTCATCGATCAGAAAAATCCTCGGAGCTACCTCAGCGGAGGAGGACTGTGAGTAAGATGGCCAAATATAATAGCGATATATGGTAGTGTTTTTTCTAAAATCAATATACAGCGCAGACAGGAAGTGGTCAAGATGAGACTTTTGGTTATATAGATATTCAGATGTGTATGTTCATTTATCAATCTATTGTCACTCATTAGGGAAGGAATTTGATTCCAGGAAATTATTTTCTCACACTTCCATTATCCTGTGTGAACATTTGCTGGGTGGGCTGGGAGAGATTTCTTATCTATTATAAACAAGGAGATGGGTGGACTGGAAGAAGTCACACAGCTCGCCCACATCCCACCCACAAATGTTCATCTAAAGAAGAAATACAAGTTATGGTTGTGTACACACACCAAAAGTGTTTTTCTGGGCAATATCACCCTGCATTTCTGTGTACAGCTCTGCAGTTAACTCGTGAAATAAATCATTTCCGATTAAATGTCTCACTTAACATGGGTTTGTTTTGGATCCCCTGATTTGTACCAATGATGAAATTAGTCCTTAATTAGAAATTAATAGAAACATAGAAACATAGAAATTAGGTGCAGGAGTAGGCCATTCGGCCCTTCGATTTGGCTGATCATCCAACTCAGTATCCCGTACCTGCCTCATACCCCCTGATCCCCTTGAACTCCCTCTTAAATAGAATGAAGTCCTCAACTACGCTCTGTGGCAAGAGTTCCAGAATTCACCACTTAAAAAAGTTACATCTCGGTTTTAAAGAAATTAAGCTGTGACCCCTTGTCCTGGACTTCCCTAACATCGGGAACAATCTTCCTGCATAACCCCTTAAGAATTTTGTAAGTTTCCCTTCAATCTTCTAAATTCTGTGAGTTAAACCAAGTCTATCTCTTTCTTCATAAGACAGTCTCCCAGGAATCAGTAAACTGTCTCTGCACTCCCTCTATGGCAATAATGTTCTTCCTCAGATTTGGAGACCAAAACTGTATGCATATACTCCAGGTCTTGGTCTCACCAAGACCCTGCAAGCAAAAACCTCTCTGCTCATACTCAAATCAAATGAAAGCTATTTTCTTTACTGCCTGCTGAACATGTACCTTCAATGACTGAACTGGAAAAAAATCGGCCACCATTTAGATAATAGTCCTTTATTGGCAGTAATTAATGAAATTAGTCTCCCTTTTTCCGCAAGTACTTTCCCATAAGGCCTATCACACTGATATATGTCTTTGATGCAAGCAAAACATTCTCAAATATATTTTGTACTTTTGAACATGTTAAGAACTGGAAAAAAATGCCTTTATTGGCAGTAATCAACTCCAGCGCAATACCATAGATCTCCTGATGCTCCCATATTATTCAATGAGAAACAAAACACTTACCTGTTACTTTATTTTCACGTGCTTGCACATCAAAGGTTTTTTTATTTATTCGTGGGATTAGGATAGTGTTGGCTATGCTAATTGCCATCTCGGTGGTGACTTGAGATTCCTTGCCTAATGAGCGACATTTCTAATGCCACTATAAATGTACTATTTTAATGGTATTGATCCATTGACAGTGAAGGACCAGTGATATATTTCTGAGTCAGAATGGTATGTGACTTGGAAAGGAACCTCAATGTGGTGGTGCCTTTGTCCTACTTGCGGGGAAGGCCATGGATTTGGAGTATATCGGGCAAATGGCTCGGAAAGAACGGCAGATGCTGGTTTAAATCAAAGGTAGACACACAATTCTGGAGTAACTGAACGGAACAGGCAGCATCTCTTGAGAGAAGGAATGGGTGACTTCACACTTCAGACTGAAGAAGGGTCTCAACCCGAAATGTCACCCATTCCTTCTGTCCAGGGACGCTGTCTGTCCCGCTGAGTTACTCCAGCATTTTGTGCCTACCTTCGGGCAAGTGGCTGTTGTGGGTTTTGCTAATGGTTTACTCCATATCTGGTTGTGGATAAAATGAATCTGTATGGTGAAGGATTGTTTGCCAATGAAGCAGCCTGCTACACATTCATTTATTGTAATGCAACAAGCAACACATACACTAGGTGTTTTGACTTCGACTATTTGGTTTTGGATTCAGACTCCACACAAACAAGGTGTTAAATCAGTGTGGACAAAGGATCTATACTTAACAGCTTACACTTAGCAATGTCTGGTGGACTCCAGTCTGTGACTCGCAGTTTCCCTCGGCACTGGTAGCAACCCAGTCTGAGTGCAAAGTCCCTACCACTGTGTGCTCCCCAGGCTGAGTTATACCCTTCCCTTATCAGCCTCATTTAATGGTTAACGATTCATAGCAAAATACACCAATTCAAAGCAAGACTCTTCAAAAAACTTCTGTCCACGAAATGTAATTGTACAAGCCGCCGCAAGATATTCACCTAAGATTATCACTGAATGCTCACATTCCTCCATTTTGGGTGATTAAACTAGCACCGTAGCCATTCTCTACTTGCCCTCTATTTCCTATGCTATCCATTTAACCCTTTCCATCAAAGGAATCACTTAACATGTTACCTCCTAGCTCTCTCCTTACATTCATGAATAGTGTCAAGCTTCTTAAAAGCCACCCATCCAGGCAGGAGTACAGCCTGCCATTATGTTTCTGACTTGAGCCTAGTATGATGGAAAGGTGTCAGAAGGCGAGTCAGTCAGTACAGTTTATCCAACCTCTGACCTAGTCTTGTAACCATGGTATTTATATGGTTAGTCCAGTTGAGCCTCTGGTCAATGGTGGAAATACATTCCTCTCTGTCTTTTTATAACAAAAACTATTTCAGAGTGGTCATGAAAACCACACGCCAATGAAAATGACAGATACAGAACCTTGCATGACCCTGGTTTTAAGACAATATAATTTCAAGACCATAATAAAGATTTTGTGGTACCTTTCAAGTGAGTTGAGTGTGGCACCAACCATTCAAAAGCACTCTGAGTTGATTGCATGCAGTTATATGGGGTCAGCTAATCTGAGCAAATGCCATCAGAGATTTGACCTGGTGTCAGATGTGGGACTAATGGAGAAATGCAGAGAAAGCTGACTGGCAGCTAAAAATGAGAGTGATGTGGGTTTGTAAAGGTCAGTTGCCATATGTATGAAGCCAAATACTGTCCTCAGCCTTTATAAAAAGTTCTGAAAGGATTTGAAATGTTTGTCAGACTTTATCTGGGGGAGGTAGAGAAAGAAGTGTCAGGTGAAAATGAAATGAAAAGAAACTCAATGTGAAAGCACAAAGATGAGCCTGAGACTCATCACGAAATGGCAGCCCTGGCTGTCAAAGTAAATAAGTAAATACACCGTTCCCTGAGGAGAGTGGCCTTTCTAATGCAGCCGATGAGGGCAGCTATGCACTAACTTGACAAAAGATGCCTCAGTGTTCTCAACTGTGCTTGTGTGACCAGACTTCAGAATAGAGAAGAAATCAAATGTTAAGAAAATAATTTGGTGAGACGACCAAGTGTTGTTTATCAAGCTAGAGTATTAATATTGCACCTAATTATGCCACTAAAATGTTCTATGTTTGGTTTACACCAAGCTGTTAGTGCAGTTATAATTCAGATTCAGATTCAATTTTAATTGTCATAATACTGGCATATACACAACAACATGCAAAATTGGTATGTCCAATTCATGAAAAACAATAGACCAAGTCCATTCTGGCTAATGACTGGCCAATCAGTCTAATTCTCAATTATTAGCAGAGGGAAGTTGCCATTTACCATCAGTCTGAAGAAGGGTTTTGGCCCGAAACGTTGCCTATTTCCTTTGCTCCATAGATGCTGCTGCACCCGCTGAGTTTCTCCAGCATTTTTATGTACCTTGCCATTTACCATGTTGTCCAGTGGCACTTACACATAAATAATCTACTCACCAATGGCCAGTTTGGATTTTGATAAGAACGCTTAGTTCCAGATCCTCAGGATATTGAAAGTAGAGATGGTAATGTTATTGAATGTCAGGAGTAAGTATTAGACTATTTTCCGTTAGTGATGGGCTTTGCCTGGTATTTTTGTGGCATGAAGGTAATCTACCAATGATTGGCCCATGCCTGATTAAATTTCCAATTCCCATCTCCCTTCTGTTTGCCAATGAGATGGTACCATATTGAAAGTCGAGTACAGCTCAGACCCAATTCATCTATCCTCATCCAGATTGTGCTAGACAAAATGCTGGAGTAACTTACCAAGTCAGGCAACATCTCTGGAGAACATAAATAGGTGATGTTTTGGATCAGAACCTTCTTACTAGTTTAATCCCATCTTGTTTCTCCAGCAAGTGGGTTTCCAATGTGTGATAATTGAAATATTGCTCCACCACTGTCACTTCCTGCATCATTTTGACTTGGCAGTTGAGTCAATGATTGAGCATGTGCACACTCCTGAGAATGTCCATACTTAGTTTTGTCATAGCAGGCCGACCAGATCAAGGCCAAACCTTCCATTCAGTGCTGCTTTGCTTGGTATTGCTGTATTTCGTCCAAGTACGGTCAAGTTTGTGATCAGCCATGCGAAAATATATGAAAGTTCTTGTTCGCAAAGATTAGGCTCTGTGCATAATTTCATTCATGCCTCCGGAGACAAAAGAAGATTGGCTGTTCTACTCTTCGAGGTATTACAACATACAAGATGACTGCACCAACTTCACTTAGATTGCACAACATGCGAGTAATGGAGGCTTATCTGAATGATAGTCTGCTAGCCACTTGCAGTTCAAGTCAGGCTGAAATGCATCTTCACACGGACTAAACTTATTCTGTCTGGCCTCATCCTGGGGTGAGCAGGAAGGGGTAAGATGGGAAGATGTGGGCAATTGTGGGATCCCGTTGGAGGTGGCGAAAATGTCGGAGGATTATATGTTGTATGTGACGGCTGATGGCGTGGAATGCGAGGACAAAGGGGACTCTGTCCTTTTTATGAATAGAGGAGGGGGATTATAGTTTCTGCTTGTTCATGTCCCACCAAACTAATTTCCACATACCTCGACTCCATCCTATCCCCCCTGGTCCAATCCCTTCCTACCTATGTCCAAGACACCTCACAAGCTCTTTGTCTCCTTCATGACTTCCGTTTTCTAGGCCCCCACTCCCTCATCTTTACTATGGATGTCCAGTCACTCTAAACCTCCATCCCCCACTAGGGGTGTCTTAAAGCCCTCCGTTTCTTCTTTGAACTCAGAACCAGCCAATTCCCGTCAACCAATACTCTCCTTCGCCTAGCAGGGCTGGTCTTTACCCTCAACAACTTCTCCTTTGATTCCTCCCATTTCCTCCAAATCCAAGGCGTAGCTATGGGCACCCGCATGGACCCTAGCTATGCTCGCCTCTTTGTTGTGTACATCGACCAATCCCTGTTCCAGGCGTACACTGGCCGTATCCCCAAACTCTACCTCCACTGCATTGGTGCTACCTCCGCTGCATTGGTGCTACCTCCGTTGCATTGGTGCTACCTCCTGCACCCATGCAGAACTCACTGTCTTCTTCCACCACCACTAATTTCCATCCAGCACTCAAATTCACCTGGACCATTTCCAACATCTCCCTACCGTTTCTAGATCTCACCGTCTCCATCGCAGGTAACAGACTACTAACCAACATCTAATACAAACCCCGTAGCTAGCTGGACTACACTTCTTACCACCCTGCTTCCTTTAAAGACTCTATCCCAATTTCTGCGTCTATGCCGCATCTGCGCCCAGGATGAGGTATTCCACACTAAGGCATCAGAGATGTCCTTATTCCTTCTTTCCATAGATGCTACTTCACCCGTTGAATTTCCCCAGCATTTAGTGTCAACAGAAGAGCATGGCACTGATTGCCCCTGACAGTTCATACAAAGTGGAACACAAGAAACATCAGTGGGTTAGGCTGAAAAAGGAACCCAACCTAAAATGTTGGCTGTCCGCTCCCTCCATACATACTGCCTAACCCACTGAGCTCCTCATGCACTTTGCCTTTAGTTTATCCAAGGTTCTCACTTTCCATGTTGGTCTCATGACAAATCTCTCATCATCATGGTAATAGCCATCTCTTCTGTCTGTCTTTGAGGTCTTAGATGCCATTGGAACTGTCTTGGAGAGGTCCCACTGTTTCTTATCTCACTGCAATCAAATGGCCACTATCTTGTTGCTTTCAATTTATAAGACCATCGGTCTTAATAAAGCAAGCTAATTTCCCAATTCATTATTGCTATTTAACGAAGTTGAGAGAATATTATGTTGGGTTATTCCTGGTCCAGACAATGGTTATGTTTATTTCACAGATTCTTAATTATCACTGCTGGCCTTTCAAACAATTCCTGATTCAGAATCCTGTGGTTAATCAAGGCTGAGTATACAACCCCTTGATTAAATTGCTATCAATCCCTCTGCATATGTTTTTTCAACATTCTCAGAGAACTTCACAAACCCTTAATCGTCCTTGTATGTGGCCACATTTTTCACTGTTTTACTCTGGATTGAGTGCTTTAACCCTGTGACTACCTCACTGTACATTAAAAACGACATGCATTTCGTGCTGGGTTGAGGTTTTGAGCATCAGTTCAATAGTGATACTGACAACCCATTCAAAATTCTCAAGGAACTCTTCCATTGGTTTCTCCAGTAGGAGCTTGGCGGAAACCTTGGAGAACAGGAATTAAAGACTGTTTATACCAAATCTCCAAGCTTTCTGTTTTATGTCATGACAGAGGATTAAGAACATTCCTTTGCAATTTCCTGGTGTAAAATTGCTTTCTAAATGAGTCCATTATCCTGGTCTCAATCACCCTTGCTGGCAACCTGCTCAGATACTGATTGTCACTTGTTGGTATCCACAGAGTTTAATCAGTATCTGAGCAAATGTGTAATTAGGTTGCATGTCTATGGATAGTGAAAAAAGTTATTGCATAGTATATTATGTGCTACTAATTCGAACACAAATGTGTTATGATTGTTTCATTTACTGTGAATTATTTTGAGATGCTACTTTTTTTGCATGCAGCAAATGCTTACAAAGAGCAATTGACTCTTAATGGTATTAGTTGAATGAATTATATTGCCGATATAAGGGGAAATGCCTACACTTATTCAACTATTGCTTCCAGATCTAATATTCCCTCAAATATATCTGGCAATCAGTGCTGCAGTTTAACATGTCAACACATCTACGGCACCTCTAACAATGCAGAATTTTCTTGGCAATGATGTATTTTAAGTTGAATTCCAGAATAGCAAAATGCACTTACATTGTGCCTTTTATTGACTAAAGATAAAAAATGCCAACGGATGAGCTGGTGATTAAAATGGACAACAAACCAAAATAAAAGATATGTCAGAGGTGCAGTCAAAAATAGTTTAAAAATGTATTTCAAAGGAACAGAAATGCAAGACATAGACATAATATCAGATTTTTGACACACAATTTTCCACACACAAAGCAATGCTGAGTATTCCTAATCAGCCTGTGTTTATTTTCCCCATAGGTGCCGATGAACACTACTTATTCTGCCTAGTCTGATCATGGATCTATTGATGGCCCTGTAGTTGCATCTCAAAACTAATTATTACAAACTTTAAAAAAAGTAATCATAACTGTAATTAATCAACATTTAATGGTACACTGTAGTGCTTTCAACAATGCAAAACTTAATTATCTTTCACTGTAGCTAAGATCACAAGCCAACTAATATAAATTAATCTGCTTGCAGCATTTCAAGTGAAACATGGATAGTTAAATTAATACTTTTGTGATCATCATGCTTTGCAGGTTGGTTTGATCATTAATGATAATTTTATTAAAGAACTTCCATTTTTGTAATGAATTCTCTCATCTCCATGGTTTCCATCTTCTATAAAGATAATCATAAATTATTAAGTAGTTAATGGAGGTGTGTGTGAACCATCGGAGGTGAGGGACGGTGTAATCACGGGCTGATGTCGAGGGTAAATGGAGTGGTCAAGTCGGCAGAGTGGGCCACTGGAGGCCCTGAAGCATCCTGGGGCTCCTTCGGATCAGGCGCCGCTCCACGTGGCCCAGCATGCGGAACAGACGTGACTTGGAGTGATAGAGTAGTGGTGGAAGCCATTGACGGGTCACAACTCTTTAACTCCAATAGACCCTGCAACTCCAACCCAGTGCCACCGACAAGACAACGGGCCTTTATGGCCAAGTTAAAACTCTAACAATGTTTATAAAAATCCTTGGACTTGAAGGTTACAAGATGGCCCTGGAAACGTGGCTGACTCAGTGTGGTCTACGATCTTACACTTAGTATGATTGTGCCTAATGAGTCTCACCATAGTGGGTAGGCGGGTCAATAAAATAACACTGAACCATTGACCTTTGTCAATTAGTTAACAAGCCAGCTGAAGGCCTGACCTATTCAAACATCTTTTTACACAAATCATATCTTAACAAATATAATTATATTTGCATAATCCAGAATAATTCAAAAGTAGTTCTTCACATTTTAATTTAAATCACAGTGTTTTATAAATTCTAATTAAAATAATGAATGTGGCCACACTCATTTTCTACACTTAATGGTTGCATTCTATGTACTAATGGCAAAACAGTTTGAGAAACACAGGTGATACCTGCATCTTTGGCTCAGAAAAGGTCACCATCAATTGCCTTGGAGAAAGGAAATAAAAATTAACTTCAAAACACTTTTTATCCTTTCTTATAACAAGCCAGTTTTGTGTTTCAGGAATTGACAATCAAATGAACAACAAGTATTTGTATTTACACTGGACTGTAATGGAAATGAAATAATCTGTCTGAGATAAATTCATTGTGAATGTGCAAAACGCTTCCAATTGTGGTAGAATTTAGTTTGAACTGTTAAAATTCCCATCCTAACAGCTCAACAGCAACATAAAAAGCTTGATATACAGTTTATTTTGGAATAATAGATGATTGTTTAAAAAAAAAAACATCTTCCATAATACATAGTGATTCTCTGAAATTAATATTTCAGGATTGACATTTGCTATAACTGAAACTGTGGAAAAAAGCACAGAACAGATATATGAAGATGCAGCAGGAGCACCAATGGATAATAATTTAAGAAGAAGCAGTGCAATAGTTTATGTAACAGTTTTAAAGAATGATATTAGAATATATAATATTAGAAAAACTGTTAAGGCTATTTCAAAACTCTGTTAAAACTGGTTAGACCTTTAGTTTAAAGTAATTCACGTACTTTCAATTCATTTATTTTGATATCCTTGCCAACAAGCATACAAAGTATGTGGACCAAAACTGACTAATTTATATGGTCATCTCTTTTCATTGTAAACATTTTAGCAGTATTTTAACTTTAAATCAGAAGAGTAATGGTTTGGAATGTAGGAATGTACGAATAGATCGGCTAAATGCAGTCTTTTGTCCATAGTAGGGGAATCGAGAACCAGAGGACATAGTTTTAAGGAGAAGAGAGAAAGATTTAATAGGAAGATGAGGGGTGACTTTTTTTACACGAACGGTAGTGGTGTATGGAACCCCACCAGAGCTACCAGAGGAAGTAGTTGTGGCGGGTACTATTGCAACATTTAAGCAACATTTGGACAGGTACATGGATAGGATAGGTTTAGAGGGATGTTGGTTGGCGTGGACAAGTTGGGCCGAAGGATCTGTTTCCATATATGACTCCATGACTCTGTGTCACTCCTGGGAGATTTTTTTGTTGAGTTTTATAGGCATCCCATATCATCTTTTGCGCTAGAGTAAAAGTGAAAGATAATCATCAAAATTAGGATAAATGTTTTAATACGGTTTATTTAAAACCCAGATTCCAGCACAATTAATGCATTTCACACATTGGTATCAGGTTGTCAAGGCTCGGAATGAAATAATTTGTGGAATTACAACTTGAAGCAATTTAAGTGAATCAATGGAGACACAAGAAACTGCAGATGCTGGAATCTTGAGCAAAATATAAATTGCTGGAGGAAGTCGGTGGACCAGTCAGCATCTGGGGAGGGGAGGGAATGGACAGGTGTCGTTTCATGTTGGGATTCTTCTTCAGCCTGTTCTTTCCCTCTTCTGATGCTGCCTGACCCATTGAGTTGCTCCAGCACTTAGTGTCAAGTGCAGTTATATCAGGCATTAGTAAGCCATGATCTAATTAGCATCTAATCTAGTGGAGCAGACTGAAGAGACTGAATGACTGGCCCATGTTTTCATCTCCTGGAATCGTTGTTATTTACCTAAGTGTGTCTATATGGCCTTTGCTTGACATCTCATCTAAAAAATTGATGTAAATATCGGGCAATGCTAATAACTCACTGAAAGTAGGCCAGGCAGCATCTGTAGAGAGTTGAAATTGTTCAAAGGATCAACGTGTCAAGTTTGTGCAATGCCATGTAAGTTGATTTTTTCTCCCATCACCCTGAAAGTTTTTCTCCTTCAATTTATTATGTAATTTCTCTTTGAAGACTACATTTGAAGCTATTTCCATCAGCCTGTCAAGCCGAGCATAAACACTTGCTCCATGAAGAATGCTCTTGTCACCTCTGGTTCTTTTGCCAATCACTTTCAATTTGTTATTGACGTTCCGCCAAAGAAACAGTTTTCTTTAATTACTCTATCCGAGCTGTTATGAATTTTAAACATCACTATGAAATCTCTGTTTCAAGGAGAATAATCCCAATTTCATCTATATCCACATTAAAGTCATCTGTAATCTAAATAATCATACCAGAGAATCTCCTCCACATCATCTCTAATATTGTGATGTCCTTCCCAAAGGACTGGACACAAACTCCTGCTGGATGATAATTCATAATTTATAAATGTTCAAAATAACCTCCCAGCTCAAGCACTTGATATGGCCATTTACTGTCCAGAATCCCATATAGTTCCTTAACTAATTTGTTAAACTTATTGTCACCCCCCCCCCCCCCCCCCCCCCCCCATGACCCCCTCCCACACTCGCTTATCATGTACTGAATCTCTTAATTCTTCTCTCTGGCCTGATTTACCCCTCGTGTTTCAATGTGGCACTTAATGCCCTGCCTCTGGCCATTCTGCCCTTAAGACTATGTCGCATCAAAGTCTATTTACATCCTCCACACTGTTTATTTACTGTTTTCATGTCTACTACACATTTGAGAATTATGCCCTTAAAGCAAAGCTGGAACATTGTTGTTCCTATTCATCATTCATGAGTTACTTCAGGAATAATGTAAAGGCATTTTATCAGCAAATAGTCCCAACAGCAATGATTGCTGCCGATTTCCGAGGCATAAAACAAAACCTTCAATATTAAAAAGTGGGACACTCTGTGACCAATCTGCAAAGGTGTTGGTCACAGCTGAGTGGGAAGCCATTCATTTAGATATCTTGACCGACTGTTAAAAAAACGGAATGCTATCTCTTGAATATGTACAATTGCAGCTTAACCATCGACGATGAATTCAATTCAGAAATTAGTCAATGATAATTGGCATTGGCGCTAACCCAATCAGAATCCTTCCGTGAACCTTCAAATTATCTTGAAAGAGAAACTAAAAAATGTATTATTTTAAAAGTAGCTTTTAATTTTCTGTTGATCTAGCAGGAGCTGGTAGTTCCAAATATTACTGCCACTTCTTCATTGCAGTCCATAGATAGGATAGGAAAGGTTTGGAGAGCATGGGCCAAATGCCAGCAGTTGGGACTAGCGAAGATGGGGCATTTTGGTCAGCATGGACAAGTTGACCAGGGAACGGACTGTTTCCCTGCTGTATGACTCTCGGACTGAATCTTTTTCCCTGGGAGGTATTGTCAATGACCAGAGGGAATCATCTTAGAGTGAGGGGGGCAACATTTAAAGGAGATGTGTGGGGCATGTTTGTTTACACAGCGATCCTGGTGGGTGCGTGGAATGCACTGACAGGGGTGGTGGTGGAGGCAGATACAAGAAAAGGGACAATTTATAAAAGCCAATTAACCTACAAATCTGCACATCTTTGGAATGTTGGAGGAAACCAGTGCACTCGGAGGAAACCCACATGGTCACAGGGAGAACGTACAAAACTCCATACAGGCAGCACCGAAAGTGAGGACCGAACCCGGGTCTCTGGTGCTATAAAGCAGCGACTCTACCGCTCTTGTTTAGTCGAGCAATTGGACATGGTGTTATGGTGTTTGACTAGAAGATTCATGCCTCACACCAGTCTCCGGACTATCAGGTGGGTTACTTCTAAAATTAGTACTTATTCTGCTCTCAGGTAAATACAAATATTATGATAAAATCGAAAGGATAGGGGAAATCCCTCACTGTTTGAACAATGATATTCTCAAAAGTACAAACTGGTCGGCGGGGGCGCTGCAAGTTGGCTGCCCTGCCAGCAGCTTGTTCGTTATTTCAACTTTTTAGTTGGTTTTTTTTGTGTGTCCAAACGTGTGTCTTAGTGTCTCTTGGTGTGTCTTGTGTGGGGGTTCGGGGGGGGGGGGGGGGGGGGGGGGACATAGAAACATAGAAAAAATAGGTGCAGGAGTAGGCCATTTGGCCCTTCGAGCCTGCACCGCCATTCAATATGATCATGGCTGATCATCCAACAGTATCCTGTACCTGCCTTCTCTCCATACCCCCTGATCCTTTTAGCCACAAGGGCCACATCTAACTCCCTCTTAAATATAGCCAATGAACTGGCCTCAACTACCTTCTGTGGCAGAGAATTCCAGAGATCCCTTCCAGGAAAGGGGAGAACTGCTTTTGGTCGCTTCCTCGATGAAGAGGCGGCTTTTTCCATGTCGCTTCCCTCGCGGTCTAACAGCATGGATTGGAGCGGATTTTCACGGTTTCGGGCCTGGAGGTTCAGCAGCCGGCGCAGTGTGGACTTTTCCATCGCGGAGCGGGCAATCCCTTGCTGGGGGTCACGAGAGAGGAGTGCTCCGATTGCTGGCTTGGTGACTTTGGTGTCATGGGGTTGTGGTCTGCAGAGCTTCTAGCCAAGGGCATGGCCTGGACTAACCATCCGGATTCTGGGAGAAGAGCTCCGATTGCCGGCCTGTGGCCTATAACATCCTGAAGCCGCGGTCTCCGGTAGGAAAGTGCCGATTCGGGCACTCCAAGCCGCGGAGTGTGTTTGACTGTCCCGGGACATCAGAGGTTTATCCCGACGTCATCCCGACGAGAGGGCCTGAACATCAGCGACTACTGAGGGTTTATAGCCCCGACCACGGATGAACAAAGGAGGAGGACTGACTGAATTTTGTTGCCTTCCACCACAGTGATGGATGCGGTGGATGTTTGTGTTAAATTCAATTGTGTATTGTGTGTTCTTTTTAAGTGTTTCACTGCTGGCAAATTAATTTCACTGCACCTTCGGGTGCATGTGATGAATAACTTTGACTTTGACAATGTTGATTAATAAATGTATACATATCATCTATTTATCCCTCAACCAAAATTTGACATGTATTTAACTAGAAATGGGATAGAATGACACAGGCTTCTCAGCACAGTATGAATTACATTTGATTTTACTCAGAATCAATAATATGTGTAATAATTGCAAGGAAAAATCATGCCACTTGTCAATAGTATCTTTCATCTGCTCCCAGTATAACTTGGATCACAAAGCTCCAGAAAATAACTGTTGTTGAACAATCACAGAAGAACGCAAAGCAAATTCATTTGGGTGCCATTTATAAAGACCACATTTGTAACTGAGGCATACTTCAACTCATTTCAACAGATAGCTGAGTGTTAAAACATTGAATTCTCCAATTCTCCACTTAGACAAATTTTTAGGCGACTGCAGGAGACTATGCAGTCACCACATGGTCGCCACATATTCGCAGGTGGTTGTGGAGGACTGAGCGGAGGTGTTCAGTGAAACGATCGCTGAGCCTTCGCTTGGTCTCGCCGATGTAGAGAAGTTGACACCTGGTACAGCAGATGCAGTAGACACCTCCTCTCAGTCGGTCTAAACCTACCTGATCTCCCAGTGGCTCAGCACTTCACCTCCCCCTCCCATTCCCAATCTGACCTTTCTGTCCTGGGCCTCCTCCATTGTCAGAGTGAGGCCCAGCGCAAATTGGAGGAACAGCACCTCATATTTTGCTTGGGTAGTTTATACCCCAGCGGTATGAACATTAATGATTCAATTTAATTGTCATTGTCAGTGTACAGTACAGAGACAACGAAATGCATTTTTAGCATCTCCCTTGAAAGGGAGACACAGGGCGTCGCGGTGTGCCCGCGCCTGCCGCCGTATTGACTTCTCTAACTTCGGATAGCCCTCTGTCCATCCCCTTCCCCGTTCTTCCACTAGTCTTACTGTCTACACCTACATTCTATCTTTGTCCCGCCCCCTCCCCTGACATCAGTCTGAAGAAGGGTCTTGATCTGAAATGTTGCCCATTCCTTCTCTCCAGAGATGCTACCTACCCCGCTGAGTTACTCCAGCATTTTGTGTCTACCTTCGATTTAAACCAGCACATGCAGTTCATCTTACATGTAGTAACTTTCCATATCCAATTAACTCCACATGCTCAACTGAGAGTATGCCTGTATAATTGTTCCCTCGAGCTAGTAGCTTAAATATTGTATTCAGCAGTCATTTCACAGCTATAGATAAAAGGCATGCAAATACAGAAAGCAATTACAAACTTTGTCAGTGGAAATTTCTCCACAAATTTGAATTACTTTACTGATGTTCTGAAAAAGTGACAAAATCTATTATTTTACATTAATAAAAGTGAGGTTGCATTTTTGACATCTGATTCACTTCCATATAATTTCTTTGTCAAAACAGACAAAAACAAATCAGACCTGATAGAAGTGCAGTATATTAAATTATGCGAGGCAATGATGAGGTAGGCAGTGAGAACCATTTTCCCAGGGTGGAAATGTCAAAGTCGAGAGGGCATAACATTAAAGTGAGAGTAGCTAATTTCAAAGGAGAGTACGCGGGGCAAGTTTTTATTTACACAGTATGGTGAGTGCCTGAAATGTGCTGCCAGCATTTAAGAGGCTTAAAGATAGGCACACAGATATATTCAGGAAATGGAAGGGTAGGACTAATGTGCAGGCTGAGGTGATGACTTTAATCTGACATCACGTTTGATATGACAGTGTGGATCTGTCCTGTGCTGTACAGTTCTAGGTTCTACTTACTATGAACCAAACAATAGAAACTGCAACGGCATTTAGTATGAGCTAAATATTTTTCAGCGATCGTGTGCATTTAATACAATCTAAAGTGATTTTAAACATGGGTGCTGATATTTAACACCTGCGACCAATATCTCTAAATGCTATTGAACCCCAACCACAGCGAAAGAGACTGTAACCATTTTTTATGTCCACAATATCTGTGTTTGGGGAACTAAATTGTTTCTGCAATGAGTGTTTGTGTTTATATTAACAATTGATATGGGAGAGTGCAAGATATAATTAGTGCGTTTGCAAATGACACTAAAATGGGTGACATTATAAATATCGTAGACATGGAAGAGTGTTAACAAATAATACACCAGGATCTTAATCAGTTGTACAAGTGAGGCACGGCTAATGCAGGTAAGTGTGCTGGTGCATTTTGGGAAGTCGGACGAGGGCAGAAGCTACACAGTGAATGGCAGGGCCCTGAGGAGTGTTGTAGAGCGGAGGGATCTAGGGGTACAGGTGCACAGTTCCCTGAAATGATGTCAAAGGTAGATTGGTAGAAAGGATAGATACCATAGTGGGCTGGATATCAAAATGATGAGATGGTGTACATGAACGAGATTGAAATTACCTGGTGTTAAGACAACAACCTTTATCTCAATGTTAGCCAAAGGAGATAGTGATTGACTTCAAAAAGCAAAGATACATACCGTCATATACATTGGTGGTGCCAGTAGATACGGTTGAAAGCTTCAAGTTTCTAGGAGTAAATATCACCAGCAACGTTACCTATCTATTTTCTCCAGAGATGCAGCCCGACTCACTGAGTTACTCCAGCGTTTTGTGTCTACCTTTGGTATAAACCAGCATCTGCAGTTCCTTTTTATTACAAGGGATGATTACTTCAAAGAGGAGGAGTTGGAAAACCACACACCAGTTTTCATTTGAGGTCGTTGGGAGAGAGAGTTAGCAGCTTCAAATTCCTGGACATTAACATCTCACATGACCTGTCCTGGGCCCAGCACATCGATGCAATCATGAACAGGGTACATCATCGCCCCTACTTCGAAGTTTAAAGAGATTTTGGGTGTCACCAAATATTCTGAGAAATAACATATAACAATTACAGCACGGAAACAGGCCATCTCGGCCCTACATCATGCCGAACAAATGTTTTTGTAGTCCCACCTGCCTGCCCATACTTCGAATCCATATGCCTATCCAATTTATTTTTAAAGATACCATTGAACCTGCCTTGGGAGTCATTCCACACTGCTACCACTCTCTGCGTAAAGAAGTTCCCCTTCATATTACCCCTAAACTTCTGTCCCTTAATTCTGAAGTCATGTCCTCTTGTTTGAATCTTCCCTATCCTCAAAGGGACTTGTCCACATCAACTCTGTCTATGCCTTCATCATTTTAAAGACCTGGGTCCCCCCTTATGCGCAAGCGAATAAAGACCAATGCCTATCTCTGTAACTTAGTGTAACAGATGCACTGTAGAATGTATCCTGACTGGTTGCTTCATGACCTGGGATGGCAATGCCAATGCATAGGAACACGAGAGGTTGTAGAGAGCGGTAGATCATGGGCACAGCTCTCTCACTGTGACTACCATCATCAACGATGCCCACCATCTGGATCATGCCATCTCAATGCTACTGTTGGCAGGAGGTACAGAAGCCTGATGTCCCACACCTACCAGGTTCAGGAACAGCTACGTTCCTACAACCACGAGATTCTTAAACTGACTTGTGTATCATTTATTCTACTTCGGCGACAGAACATGACAGTTCACCTCTAGGAATAACATTAACTTATTTTATAAATGTGTTTTGCACTAATGTCTTTTTTTTTTGCAGTTTTTATCTTTTAACTGTCATGTAGAATTTCTGTGTAATTTACACATAGTTTATGTATAATTTATCTTTTTGTGCGTTGTCTGAGTATGTGCCGGTGAAGTGCTGCAAGCATGACTTTTGTTCATCGTGCTTGTGCGTATGACAATAATCTAGACTTGACTTGAAACCCCCTGATTATGTGCAGTTCTGGAGTCCAAAAAGAGTCATAGAGTCATACAGTATAGAAACAGGCCCTTCGGCACAACCTACCCATGCCAACCAAGGTGCCATGCCAACTTACCTTGCTTCATCTACAATAACCCCACCTAGCCCCACCTGCTCCTGCCCATATTCTGCTGAACCGTTCCTATCCATGTACCTGTAACATATTATGGGAAAGATCTTGCGCTGGAGAAAGTGCAGAGGACAGTCACCAAGATACATAGATTGAACAACTTGAGTTATGGGAAGAGATTGGATAGGCTGGGGTTGTTTTCCCTGGGGCAGAGTAGACTGAGGGATGACTTGATAGAGGTAAATGAAAGGTATATCACATTTTTAGAGATATAGATTGGGTAAATATAATGTTTTTTCCAATATAAGGGTATTAAAAACAAGTGGTCATGGGCTTAAGGTGAGGGAAGAAGTTTTAAGGGAGATTTAAATGGAAAGGTTTTTATACAGAGAGATTGATATCTAAACTCTCTGCCAGAGGAGCTGATGGAGTCAGATATAATCATAAAGATGAGGAGACTTTCAGAAAGATATTTAACTAGGCAAGATATAGAAGGATGTAGAATTAAAGCAGGTAAACTGAATTAATGTAGATAGGTAAAAAGGTCGGCATGGATACGGAGAGCCAAAGGTTGCAGCAAGAACATCTTCCACAATAGTTAGACATCTTCATTTAATAAATAGTTTGGTTTGTAAAATATCCAGTGATTGGCATTACATCTATATAATTAGAAGTCTCACCTTGACCACTTCCTGTCTGCGCTGTTTATTGCATTTAGAAAAATGCTACCATATATCGCTAAGATTTTTGGCCATCTTAATCACAGTCCTCCTCTACTGAGCAGGCCCCAAGGATTTTTCCCATCGATGAAAAATAAAAAAAGTTATAATTGTTTAAAAAACCTTGAGATCCTCTCGCCTATCAATCACCGCGATGATGGTAATGCCCCTTCCGGGAGGTGGGGACAGGACTATAAAACCCTGAATGCCTGGACATGACTCAGTCACTCTGCAAGATTGTGAGGGACAGGCCACGTCTCTCATTTTAAGCTGTTAATCAACTGAACTGTGAGTCTGCAATGTACTTGCAATAAATTATTTGTTAGCCTTTATCGACAATGCCATGAGTTGTTTAGCTTGCTGCCCTGCCTGTGTTTGAAACTGCAATGCTTTATTTGGTCCTACTGTGTTTGGAAGGAATAAATGCTTTATTAGGTCTGACTGTGTTTGGTTCAAAAGTCCAGCTCATTTTGTGACTTCCACTTAGTGGACAGGTCGCGCTGATTGCATAATTTCTAGTGAGTGCAAAGGTCACGCTGATAGTGTAATTTCCGGTAAGTGCAGAGGTCACGCTGATTGCGGAGGTGCCGCTGACTGCAGAAGCCCCAGAGTGGAGAGGCCGCGCTCAGCCATGTGAGTATTCAAGAATGTTTACTGCTATATATGTGGTGTGTGAGTCAGTGAGTGTGTGTGTATGTATTTATGAATTAATGTGTGTGTGAGTGAGTGTGTGTGTGAGTGTCTGTGTGTGAGTGTCTGTGTGTGTGTGTCTGTGTGTGTGTGTGTTTGTGAGTGTGTGTGTGTGTGTGCGTGTGTGTGTGTGTGAGTATGTGTATGTGTGTGTGTGTGGGGGGGTTTGTGTGGGGGTTTGTGTGGGGGTTTGAGTGTGTGTGTGTGTGTGTGAGGTGTGAGTGTGTGAGTGTGTGAGTGCGTGTGAGTGGTCTCAGTGACTGAGCTGCCAGCCCAAGAATCCATTCAGCGCACAATGTCCATACTAGCCCTCTGGAAACCAATCCCTTCGGTTCACAACACCATGCTAGCGTTCCTGAAAGCCCCCCCCCCCATTGTCCAGGAATATTGGAATTGGTGGAGAGGTGGAATATTGCGTTGGGGGACCAGCCCTCCCGTGTGAAGCTGGGACCCAACGGGACCCACTTGGTCTAGTATTCATCATAAATAATATAAATATTTGACCATGATAACTCACATGCACTCTGTGACTCCCACTTCATCCTCCCCAATGTTCCCACTCATTTAATATTGTGAATGGTTTTCACAAATTGCAAATGTTTTAAAAATCAAACCTGTGACAAATTTAGCAAATATTTTAATATAATGCAATGAAAATAATACGTATTTCATAAACCAGCAAACGCATAACTCCAGGTGCATAAAAGATGCCTTACACAGCTGACAATATAATAGTCATTTATTTTCCAAATGTTATTGTGGGTAGTATCTCAATGGTCTGAATCTGCTGTGAGAATAACAATGAGTTTTCAGCATTCTCTGTTCAATTGGAAGAAATATGACAGCTGTTTCTGGAGCGCACATGAGCAATAAACATGGGAATACAGAAGTCGACGTGAGTGATCCTCTGGTCCTCTACTGTGTGTGATGTTGCCTTCACCAGTACAATTCACAAACATCAGCAAATTATAATAATTTTCAATTTATTTTGGCTGTAACAAAGCTTGAAAATAGTATGTACCGCCGCATGATGTGCAACTGACGGTTTAACCAAAAATGTATCCATTGATGGCACAAACTGTTAAATGCAGTAAGCATTGACGAGTATCGTGATGTGCTACAAGGAGATAAGGACAGACTGCTGGAAAGAGCAGGCTTATGGCATGTGAAATATAAGGCAGGGAAATCTTACGTGATCAATTTTGATGGGATAAACAAGATAAAGGAAGGATTCTAAGCCCATGTCCCACTTTGGAGACCTAAACAGCAACCTTTGGTGACCTTGCCCGCCACTCAAACAAAAATCAAGGTCGAGGTGACCTGCAACCTCCTCCCACCTCCCACCGCATATGTTGAAAACCTTCCTCGACTATGAAGAAAACCGGCTTCGACTAGACCTGCGACAAAAAAATCATAGATTTTTAAAATGGCAACCTATTTTTAGTTGAGGCCAGTTTTAATCATGATGAAAAAACAACAGCAACCTAGATGAAGGCTCAACCACGCGTAAACCACTTTCGACCATTAGAGAGAGTGACCAAAACCTCTGGTGACCTCATGGAAACCTTGGGTGGAGGGCAAGGTCACCAGAGGTTGCTGTTTAGTTCTCCTAAGTGGACAGGGGCTTAAAGGAGCAGGAGAAACAGATTATTAATCTATTCATATTTTTGAAGATGGCAAAAAAGATTGTGAAAGCAATGCACAAAGATAGGATATTGGGCTTCATAGATAGAGGCAGAAAGCACAAAATGAAGGTGGTTATGTTGAATTTCTAATGTAAGAATTGGCAATTCATACCTAATGTAATGTTACCTAATTTAGGAGACTTGCTTGTGACGACAACAAACCATAATGGGCACAGAACATATTGGGAATAAGTACAACAGATGTATTGAGCGAGTTGCATCCAGGTCACAAACATAATATGTAACAAAAACAATAGTAGCAGTCTGTTCCTCAATACCTCGGATGTTTTCTTCCTTCTGTTTGTATTTGCTCTCTCCCTATATCTGTTTCCATCCAAGTACTTTATATGTTTTTTTCTTATCTGCGAACTAACAATTTTTAGAGCTATTTAGTATATTTAACGTTTCATTTATTAATAGCCCATTTCTTCTGCGAATTGATCCATTCCTTCTCATCTGTGTCTACCCTCCCACTGTTCCTGAGCTATTCTTTAACCGGTACCATTCTATCCAATTGTCTAGCGTTTTACAGCAAATATTGGTTATTTCAGCAGCGTGGACTTTCAGATGTATCATCCCCTCCCGCCATCTTTGGTTCCCCTCTCTCTTAATCAAGAACGTAACCTACTAGTTCATGTACCTTACCTTGCAGCACGATCATGGTAACTTTAATGCGGTCATTCTGTCCAAGGCGTTCCATTTGCTTCAAACACAACACCATCTGCCTCAAACACAACACTAAATTAATAACCAGCCTGCCACATCCTGTAAGTTTTAACATAATCTTGCTTCAGTACATTCTTTGTAGTTCATATTATTTTTGATTAACTGACCCTTAACTTTATATCATTTTAGTAGAGAGTTAGTATATGTTGTATTTGCTTTAACAGTCTTTGCAACATCCATTATAGAAGTGAAATTTAAACTGAGACAAATCGCAAACATTTTACAATATGCTTATAGTTTAAACATATTTTACTATCTGTTTAAGCAATCTCTTGCACTATAAAACATTGATTCAGTTATTGCTAGCATATTTCTGCTCACTGCCATAGAATGGTTGTGACAGAGAGGTGCAGAAAGGAAGCTGCTGAAGGGGAGATTTGATAGAGGTATCCAAGAGTGTGGACAAACAGAAACTGATTTCATTGATGTAAGGCCCAAGAGCAAAAGTATATTGATTTAAGGGGATTGATATAAGAACCACGAGCGGCATGAGGGAAATCTTGACCAGGCTATGACTCATACTCAATGCCTAAAAAGATGCTGGAAACATGTTCAATCATGGCTTTCCAGAGGGAATTGGAACATCAATCTTGGAAAGAAAGAAAAATTACTAGCTGAGAAAGTGATGGAAGATGGGACTGAGAAGACTACTCCCACAACAAGCTGGTGCAGGCTCTGGGGTGGCTGGCCTCCTTCTTGTAGCAGTCATGATTAGTTTAAAGATATGGTGTGAAAACAGGCCCTTCGGCCCACCGAGTCCAAGTCGACCAGCGATCCCAGTACACTAGTACTATCTTCAGTTCAGTTTAGTTTACTGTCACGTGTGCCAAGGTACAGTGAAAAGCTTTTGTTGCGTGCAATGCAGTCTGCAGGAAGATAATACATGATTATAATCGAGCCATTTACAATGTACAGATACATGATAAGACAAATTTCAATGCAAGGATAAAGCCAGAAAATCTGATCAAGGATAGTACGAGGGTCACCAATGAGGTAGATAGTAGTTCAGGACTGCTCTCCGGTTGTGGTAGGATGATTCTGTTGCCTGATAACAGTTGGGAAGAAACTGTCGCTAAATCTGGAGGTGTGTGTTTTCACACTTCTGTACTTTGTGCCTGATGGGAGGGAGGAGAAGCGTTCTACACCCTAGAGTCAATTTACAATCTTTCGCAAAGCCAATTAACCTGTGCGTCTTTGGAATGTTGGAGGAAAATCCCACGCAGTTACGGGGAAAACCTACAAACTCCGTACAAACAGCACCCGTAGTCAGGTTTGAACCAGGGTCTTTGGCACTGTAATGGGCATTCCCACTTACGCGACTTTTTCAGCGACTGCCGGCACCTGTCATAGGTCCTTGCAGGTCGCTGAAAATGGTCAACATGTTGAAAATCCAGCGGCGACTAGAAAGACGCTACGACTCTTTGGGCGACTGATGAGACGACTTACGATCATACAGGCAACACCCTAGTGACATGTCGTAGAGTGAAGCCTGTGTGGTGTTGAGTAGTCGCCCAAAGAGTCGTACCTGGTTCTGGTCGCCGCTGGATTTTCAACATGTTGAACATTTTCGGTGACCTGCAACGACCTATGACAGGTGCCGGCAGTCACTGAAAAAGTCACGTAAGTGGGACAGGCCCATAAGGCAGCTACTCCACCACTGCACCACTGTGTCGCCCCAATATGAATCAACAATTACTGCCCACTTTTCTTCTTTAAAGCTGTTATGGAATGGGACTTTCTAATTCACTTTTGTTGCTTTCTGTAAAACATCTCTAATATTAAAATGTAGAACTTCATGCTTACTGGTTTGCTTTCCTTGCAAATTATTTCATGTGATTGACTGTCATCGAGTCATATTAGAGTCATAGAGTGATACAATATGGAAACAGGCCCTTGGCCCAACTTGCCCACACCGGCCAACATGTCCCAGCTACACTAGTCCCACCTGCCTGCATACGGAAGTCCATATCCCTCCAAACTGTCCTATCCATGTACCTGTCTGTTTCTTAAACGTTGGGATTGTTCCAGCCTCAACTACCTCCTCTAGAAGCTTGTTCCATACACCCACCACCCTTTGTGTAAAAAAGTGACCCCACAGTGACTGTTCTCTAGTAACACCGTTGCTGCGTACCAGTTGATGTCTATTGGAAGCAGTTTTTGAGAAGGAAGAAATTCATGTTGCAGATTCTGCTGGATATTTGCTGGATGAATGTTGTCATTTCACCAATGATGGCAGAGTCCTGGTCAATACAGTTCAACACCACAATGTTGTGTCATTTACAGATCTTACTAAGCTTTAATTTCACTTGTTTCTTCTAATATTATACAAAATGGCTGCAAAGGTTAAGCAATTATGTATCTTTATTATATAATAATACTAAGCATATCCAGATATAAATATGCAGATTGTTTTTCAGTGAAACATTAAACTGATTGCCCTTGGAAGCAGTGTGATCATCCATCAAATTATTTTCCATTGTTACCATCTGTTTCTCTAGATACCGTGGCCAGACCTAGAATGTGCACATCTTGATACCTGTGTGTTGACATTTCAGGCTGCCTATAACGCTCTCTGTGTGCCTGCTGTAATTGGTTTCCACAGGTAATAAGTGCTGCAATCTTTTGGTAGAATGCCTTTTTAGACATTTTTCATTAGGAGTCAGGAAGTCTATATTAACCTGTAACTCTCTTTCTCTTCCATATTACTCCAGAAAATAGTGCTAACAGTCCACAGCACAACATACTGTACAGTTGCACACAATCCTTAACCTTGACTCAGCTTACAAATTAACTAACCAAACTAATTCTGGTCTAGAGTAATTAAATGTAGGTCTTGCCACTTCTATAAATACTGGGCATGGCATAGAACCGCCAAAAGTCAAATTTTCAATTCTGGATATCATCTGTGTAGGAGAAAACCGATGCATTCTTTCGACTCCCACTTCATAAGACGTCTCCAGCAAACTCTCCAGCACATGACCATTACAGCTCCAGCACAACTACCACCACACTCCTCCAGCTCACCTCCATCCACCCACCAACCTACTCCTCCATCCACGCCTGTAGAAGGGTTTTGGCTCGAAACGTTGCCTATTTCCTTCGCTCCATAGATGCTGCTGCACCCGCTGAGATTCTCCAGCACTTTTGTCTACCTGCTCCTCCATCCGCCCATTATCACACATCTCTAGCACACCCTACAACACTTGACCATCATACCCCCAGCTCAAACACCCCCACATCCCACCATCGCACCCACCATCTGATACCTCCAGCACACCCACCATCACCCCTCCACCACACCTCCATCCACCCACCATTAGACATCTCCTGCTCAACCACTATCACGCCTCCATCACACGCACTATCATACACCTCCAGCAAACGAACCATCATACACCTCCTTCCACCCACCCACCATAATATATCTCCAGCACACCCTCCAGCATCATACCCCTAGCTCAAACACCACCACATCTCTCCAGTACACCTACCATCACCCCTCCACCATGCCTCCATCCACCCAGCCACCATTAAACATCTCCAGCTCAACCACTATCACACCTGCAGCAAACTAACCGTCATACACCTCCAGCACGCCCTCCAGCACATGACCATCACACTTCCAGTTCAACCCCCATCACACCCCTTCAGCACAGCAACCATCTCATACCTCCAGCTCACCCACCATCTCATCCCTCTACCTTGCCCACGACCCTGATGTAAATACAATTCTTTGTTGGCACTGACCCAATGCACCTGCATTACTCAGACTACATTTGTTTAAAGGAGACATCACCATCACCTTTTTTGTTGTCAACTCCTGCCAAAGACCAATAGACCAAAGACCAATGACTAATGTCCCAGGGAGCAGCGCGCATGGGGGGAGTGTCCCAGGTAGTCGCGCACATGGCGGGAGTCCTGGAGAGCCGTGCAGGCCTATTTCACTGGTCAAACAACTGCGGTGCTGATCAAAACCCGCCCTGGTAGGCCCGACTCGTCCATAGGCCTCCCCGGGGACTGAGGAGAAGTCGGGCGGTGAGGCCTGTCAGGGCTGAAGGAGCCTCAGCAGCGGCAGCGATGGGAGCCTCAGCAGCAGCAACAGGAGCCTCGGCAGCAGCTTGAGCCTCAACTGCAATGGGAGCCTTGGCGGTGGTGGGGCCTCGGCAGCAACGGAGCCTCAGTGGCGGTGGAGTGTGAAGGGGGGTAGGGGCAGGGGAAGACAATGGCGGACCCAGCATAGGCGGTCCGCTGTGAAGACCAAGGTGGTCTGTGGGATGGGGTGATCGATGTGAGGGTGACCCAGTGTTGGGGGGGGGCGTCAGAGTTTTAGAATCCTCTGCCCAGGGGATAAGTCTGTAATCGTTTCTTTTTTTCGTCCGCTCCGGCTTGTTCCGGTGAAGGTGCTGTGCACACAGTAGCCCACTTAAGGCCAGTTCTCACGGTGTGACCTGATGCAAGATGTCACCAGAGTGAAGTGGTCGTGGTCCAGCAAGAGTTCCGCACGATATATAGCGGGAGGTAGATAAAGAGTTCCCACGGTACTCTGCAATTCTGTCATTTTTGCGAGTAACTTGTCCGTCTCCCGATCTTTCCCGTTAATCGTGAATGAACATCGTGGACTGTAGTGTAGTTAATCACGTGGCACAAATGATGTTACTTTGTGTCACACACTATATTGTTTTTTTTCACCCGAGCTCTTTAATGAGCTGAAGAATAATCTGTGTTTTTTTAGACAAATGTTGTTTGGTGTGATGCACCTTCTCTCAATATGTGCAAGAAGTCGTCTTTTTATTTTGTCAAATATGAATAAAGACTGTGTCTCACATTGACCGTGATGATTGTGTTATTTTATGATCTACTGAGAGGTGAAACTTTCAGTTTGAAGAAGGCTCTCGACCAGAAACGCCACCCGTTCCTTCTCTCCAGAGATGCTGCCTGTCCTGCTGAGTTGCTCCAAGCAACTGGTGTCTATCTTCAAAGGACTGACCACCGGGCTGGTTGTCGGGGCTGGCGTGTTGCGTTTCACAGACCGAACTTGGGACGGGACTGGAGTTGGGAGGGAAAGGTGGGGGAGTCGAGGGAGAGGAGGGGGAGACAGATGGGGGTGTCTTCATTTAGTGGCGGTGGGTGTCTGTCACTGAAACAGGCAGGTGAGATTTCACATTAACCTTGTGTGTGCCTCTGTCTCTCTCTCTCCCTCCCTCCCTCCCTCTCACACAGGCATGAATGGATGAACTCCGCGGGCCAGGCAGCATCTACGGAGGGAAATGGACAGGCGACCCATTCTTCAGGCTGCCTTATGTCTCTCTCCCCCCAACTCCCATCCACACACACGAATGCTGGAGAGACTCAGCGGGTGCAGCGGGGCCGAAACGTTGTCTATTTCCTTCGTTCCATAGATGCTGCTGCACCCGCTGAGTTTCTCCAGCATTCGCGTGTGTGGGTGGGAGTTGGGGGGGGAGAGAGACATAAGGCAGCCTGAAGAATGGTTCGCCTGTCCATTTCCCTCCGTAGATGCTGCCTGGCCCGCGGAGTTCATCCATTCATGCCTGTGTGAGAGGGAGGGAGGGAGGGAGAGAGAGAGAGAGAGAGGCACACACAAGGTGAATGTGAAATCTCACCTGCCTGTTTCAGTGACAGACACCCACCGCCACTAAATGAAGACACCCCCATCTGTCTCCCCCTCCTCTCCCTCGACTCCCCCACCTTTCCCTCCCAACTCCAGTCCCGTCCCGACCCCCTGGGAAACTGAAGGTTTCCCGCTGTAATTAAAGAGTTCCCACGGTAGACTGTAAAACTAGGACCCTGGTTCTGGACTCCCCCAACATCGGGAACATTCTTCCTCCATCTAGCCTGTCCAATCCTGTAGATACGATTAGACAGGTATCTAGTTATTTAATTCAATTAATGATTTCTATCGCCCAGCCTCTCATCTTTCAATCGGGTTCGGCCAGGAAGGAACTGCAGATGCTGGATTAAAACGAAGATAGACACAACATGTAGCTCAGCGGGACAAGCAGCATATCAGAAGGGTCTCGACCCGAAATGTCACCCATTCCTTCTCCCAAAAGATGCTTCCTGCCGTCGAGTTACTCATTCTCTTTAAACCGGCATCTGCTATTCCTTCCGACACATGCACAAGAAATAGGCAACTTTTCGGGCCGAAACGTTGCCTATTTCCTTCGTTCCATAGATGCTGCTGCACCCGCTGAGTTTCTCCAGCATTTGTGTGTGTGGGTGGCAGTTGGGGGGGGGGGGGGGTGTAGAGAGATAAGGCAGCCTGAGGAAAGGCTCGCCTGTCAATTTCCCTCCGTAGATGCTACCTGGCCCGCGGAGTTCCTCCAGTTAGAAACTGCTTTCAGACAAAAAGAGACACAAACTGCTGGAGTAAAATAGCTCAGCAAGTGAGGTACTTGGACACTCAAAAATGAAAAAGAATAAAAATGTGATTATTTCACCTCCCTTCAACTATTAGTGTTTCAGCATGAGAGGGATTATAACATTAGAGACATTCCTCTTGTAGTGATGTGTTAATGAAGAGTTGCAGACATCAATCTGATAGTAAAACATATATTTATTTAACCTCACCTTATGTTCCCTCTGTCAGGCTTCCGGGTTTACCGTTCGCAGGAGTTCCCACGGTACTCGTAAGAGTTATTACCGATATCGCACGGATATCGCACGGGCCACTGCATTCAAACAATGTTGCAAAGCTCACCAAGGCACTCTTGGAGAAATTCAAAAATGTTTGAATTTTCTCCCGACCTCAAAAAGTATCACGACTACCTGACGTTAGCGCCTTGGAGGTCCTCGGGGGTCCACGAATGCCGTACTGTTATCGCAGAAGGTTCCCACGATGTTAAACTCTTGTTAAGTCTTGCTTCAGGTCGCACCGTGAGAAAGCCCTTTAACAGTCGCTCGTCCTTATCTTTTTTTCCACTTTTAAGTTTTTGTGTACCTTGTGTGTTGTTTTGTTGTGACTGTGGGCAGACCAATATCCCTCCGGTGATAAATAAGGTTTTATCGTATCGTATCTATCCTTGCCAAAGATGTCCATATCCAGACAGGGACCTTCTGTCCAAGGTCAGTATTTGAGGATGTTTCCTTATTGTATTTACTGCTCTGCAGTGATGCATTTCCCAACTCACAACCACAGGGTCAAAACCTTTATGGCTTCATCTTCATGATAAAGAGAACTGAGGAATGTTTTTAGGCAATTCATGTGTATCAGTAATTTGTTAAAAAGTTTCATTAATTTGTTCACATACCTGGGAAAGTATTTTAACCTCCAAAGTCCAGGGTCTTATAAACCAGCAGCCAATAGCCTCACTCATACGGATACCTACAGGAAAATTTACCAATGTTTGGAGATCTCTTCACACTCATTACTGAGCTCTAATTAAACTGTCAGCTTTTAAGTACCAACTAATTGTCTGGTACATTAATGTAGAAAGCCTGAGATGGGGTATTGCTTCCTGAAACTCAAGAGAAAGTATAATGACTCTTAAAGTAATGCAGATATAACTGCACATTGCCCAAATGGCCTGATTGATTAGTTATCATGTTTTAGTTAACAATTTCTAATATTTTAAAATTATGTCTATTCTTCACAGAGCACTTGCTCTCACATGAAGGTTATCTCAGTAATAAATAATCATGAAAAACCCCTAACCTATGGTTTATCCTTATTCATCTCATTCTAATATAACATTCTCTGAGAGAGAGATAACCAAGGATTGAAAATAATTGATAGAGAATTAGAGGGTAGTATGTTCAGTGAGAGTAACAGGGGCCATAAACCCACTGCCGGAAAGGGTGATGGAGGTGGCAATTTTCAACTCATTTGAAATGTATTTGTACATATAATTGAGGGCTTTGGTTGCTTGAACAAAGGAGTGTGTGGAGATTAAAACTCTGCATAAAATCCTGTTCTTCCAAGCAGCAGAGTTCCCTGCCCAACTATATGTCTCTGTGACTCAATCTACAACAGGGACCTCAAATAACTGGAGAGATAGAGCCAGCAATGACACACACTGACAATACAAACCACTGGAAACCACTGGAAACCTGCCCCAGGCTAGTATTCCAACCACTGAGGCCCTAATTGCACTTAGTTGTTCCTGTTGGACAGGCCACATCCAGACATGCCCAACACCAGATTCCTGAAATAGAGTTCCGTCATAGGAAAAAAATATATCAGGTGCACAATGGATAAAAAAGAAAGACGTTATCAAAGCCTCCGTGAGAGAAAAACAACATCTTCGTCGCTGCATGGGTATCCTTTGACTGGTCAAAGAGGAGAGGGTTTATTTGGGATGGCACTGGAAGTTTATGCTGCGACCACATAGAGTGGAGGGATTGCTACACCTTTGAAACAACCCATTCATCCCTCTCCATCAAACATGAACTGGGTACCACATTGGCTTCAGAGTATAGAACTGTAGTGGAAGCAAATCATTCTCATTGCTCAGAAATTTCTTAAAGAAAGAGACCAGAAGGGTGTGAACATCAAGGCCATGAACCGAGAATTAAATAAATAGATGAGTGTTGACTGACACTAAGATGCTGGGCCAAATGGCCTTCTGCCATTCTATGACTCTGAAACAAGATCAGGCTTCAGCGCTTTCTTGAACACTACTGCTATCTGCAGATCACAACTACCAAGCCAAAGGAAAAGTGCTCAAAAGCTTGAATGCCAAAAGAATTGTTTATAAAACAGAATAAGAAGTGAGATGGAGGAACAACATTTTTATTGAAAGGAGAGAAAAATCAAAGCAGACAAGTAAAACCCAGTGCAATACAAACAACAACAGCAGATGGACAAAGCATCTAATTACTTGGTAATTGAGAAATATTTAGTTTAGTTCAGTTTAGTTTAGTTTAGTTTAGTTTGGTTTAGTTTAATTTAGTTTAGTTTAGGGATACAGCATGGAAACAGGCCCGTCGGCCCACAGAGTCCATGCCAATCGGTGATCACCTGTTCACACTAGATCTATGTTATCCCACTTACTCATCCACTATCTACACACTAAGAGGAATTAATCAACAAACCCACACGTCTTTGGAATGTGAGAGAAAACCAGAGCACCTGGAGGAATCCCATGTGGTTACAGGGAAAAAAACGGGACTCTGGCGCTGTGAGGTAACTGCTCCACCAGCTACACCTCTGTGCCTGTCAGTGCAATCTGCAAATAGTTGCATACTATAGAGTTGCCTTGGTGATGTTCTGCCCCATCTATCTTTTTTAAACCATTCACTCTGCCAAGCCGACAAATCCAACTTCAGCATTGTGACAAGCAAGAATTGTATCTCATATCACTGTATCAAACAAAGCTGTGGCAATTTCAGATATGTTGTCCAGACCTCAGGACATTTCTGTTGGAGTACCTCTCCATCCATCATAGTAAACGTTTGCTTCTTACTTTTCTGGGAGACCGTGACTGCACCATGTACTGGTCTACAAGGTGCACTGCAGCAACTTACCAAGGCTTTTTGGACAGCATCTTCTCAGCCCAGGAGATCAGTGACAGTCGGCACATGGGATCAGCACAAACTGCAACTTTATCTCCAAGTAGCACACAACTTTGATTGGAAATAAACATCAATTCCTTTATTTGTACCGAGCCAAAATCCTAGAACAATTTAGTTTAGTTTAGTTTAGAGATATGGTACGAAACGGGCCCTTCAGCCCACTGAGTCTGCCCCAAACAGTGATCCCCCGCAAGTTAACACTACCCTACAAACACTAGGGTCAATTTTGCATTTACACCAAGACAATCAACCAAGCCAAGCCTTTGGCGTGCGGGAGGAAACCGAAGATCTTGGAAAAAAAAATCCACGCAGGGCACAGGGAGAATGTATGAACACCGTACAGAGAAGCACCCGTAGTCAGGATCGAACCCGTGTCTCTGGCACTGCAAGCGCTGTAAGGCAGCAACTCTACTGCTGCGCCACCGTTTTGATATGCAATTTTTTGATCCTGTAATTTTTTGATTGCATTTTGCAAACAAGAATACATCAGGCACATTGATGATTATCTGAATACAGCACATTGATCACACAGCTAATCCAGATTGCAACACGGTGCATAATGTATTCATGGATGAGCATAACAGTCAGCTCGACAAAATGATCTATAATCAACCACTGATGACAATTACAAAAATCAGAACAATAATGAAAGAACTAAGCTATAACATCTGAACATAATCAAATTGATTTTACTTTAACTTTAATTCACATGCTATGCATGAGCCCAATAGGTAATGAATATTTTATATATTAATAAAATAAATTAATAATAATAGCAATATGGCTTTGAATTCATTGCTCCAGAACACTGAACGAAGCATTGCATCACAAAAGATGAATAAAACAAATTTCCTGCCTTTCATTAATAAATAAGGTCTTAGGAAGAGAGTGTCATATAGAATAATGCAGCATGGAACACACTCTTTGGCCCACTGCATCCACACCAACCTTGGTGGCACGGGGGTGCAGCGGTGCACGGGGGTGGAGACATGGGTTCAATCCCGACTACGGGTGCTGTCTGTACAGAGTTTGTACTTTCTTCCCGAAACTTCGTGGGTTTTCTACGAGGATTTTGGTTTTGTCCCACACTTCAAAGACATACAGGTTTGTAGGCAAATTGGATTGGTATAAGTGTAAATTGTCCCTATTGTCCCTAGGGGGTCTGTTTCTGCACTGTATCTCTAAACTAAACAAACTTTCAAACAACCATTTACATTTATCCATCTTATTCTCCCTACATTAGCATGAATTCTCCTTCGACTCTACCACTTACCTACACACTAAAGACTATTTACAGTGGCCAATTAATTTACCAACCCATATATTTTTTGGGATGTTTGGGAAGCCAGAGCACTCGGGGGAAACCCATTGTCACAGAGTCATCGGCATGATTAGACCTGATCACTGCAGCTGTGGTGCAGCAGCTCGACCAGCCCTGACATTGTACCACCTTCTAATAAAACACGGGGGTTAAAGTCTGTTATTGAACATTGTTTTATCATCAATTCAAATAAAAGCTTTCTGGTGAACAGAAATAAAAGTTGCATAAGGACACCCAAAGGTCATCCTGATTGCTCAAGGCTGATAGGAAGAGATGATAATAAATGCATATTGTTCAAATAAATAAAATTCAATCGAGCATATTTCTAGATAAATAATATCTTTAATAACTATTTTTTTAGCAAATACTCCACATAATTGCGCCATGCACACAGTAGCTTTGTACGCAAAGTTGTCGCTGATGTGGACATAATGCAAAATATCTTGTCATAGTAGAAATGTGGCCAATTGTGGAACTTTGTTCTTGTTTGGACATTGCAGCTGATCAGTTTAGTTGAATGTGATCTCAACATTTAAAATAGCTTGTTCCTCAGCCTTCCAATATCGGCACTGATTGTAGTGTCTGAAGAAAGTTCCTGATATGAGACATCACCTATCTCCATGTCCTTCTGAGATGTGGTCTGGCCTGCTGAGTTACTCGGGCACTTTGTGGAGAACGCTGGGAAAACTCATTGAATCAAGCAGCATCTGTTGAGGCAAAAGTCGACATTTTGGGTCAAGACCCTGCATCAGGACTGAGAAGAAAAATGATAGATTGCCACTATATAGCAGTATCTGGAGGAGAGAAGGGGGAGGGGTGGTGGAGCAGAGACTGGTAGGGAGATTAATGAGGAAACTATGGCAGTAGGAACCAGATGGGGGGAGGTGATGCGAGGGATGACCAAAGGGTGAATAAAATTACATCCATCTAACAATCATTCCCCACCTGAAGAAGGCTACCAAGCAAGCTCCGAAGGCAAGGCTGTATACTTTGTTATTGAGGCCATTGATAAGGTTCTTCATGGTAGATTGCTCTGCGAGGTTAGATTGAATGGCATCCAGGGAGAACCTGCTGCCTGGATACAGAATTAGCTTCATGGAAGGAAGCAGGAGATGGTGTTGGTAGGTTGTCTTTTATAATGAAGGCTTGTGACTAGTGGTGTGCCTCAGGGAATGGTCTTAAATCAATGATTTACTTGAGAATATAAAATAATAATAATAATAATAATAATAATAATAATAATAATAATAATAATAATAATAATAATTGTAGATTGGTTATTGCATGTGAACCAATCATAGTAGAGTAGCATAACTAACCCCACCTTACTGTATACTTTATGTTTGGAATTGTACATTTGGAATAGAGAGCTGCGGGATTAATGTTCTCAATAGCAATAAATGTGCTCTCAGTTGACATCTTGAGCATTGTGAAAATTAACAAACCTGCTGTGATTTTATACAAATCCTTGCAAAGCAGTCATGTTCATATACATAGCGTTGATTCTTCTCCACTTAATGTGTCTGAAAATGTGTTGTGTCTGGAGCAGAATGTGAATATGACAATTTCTGAGTTTTATTTATTTTTTAGTTTAGAGATACAGGGCGGAAACAGGCTCTTCAGCCCACCGGGTCTGCGCCGACCAGTGATCCCGCACATTAACACTATCCTACACACACTAGTGACCATTTTTACATTTACCAAGCCAAGTAATCTACAAACCCGTATGTCTTTGGAGTGTGGGAGGAAACCGAAGATCTCAGAGACAACCCACGCAGGTCACGGGGGGGAACGTACAAACCCCATAGTCAGGATCGAACCCGAGTCTCTGGCGCTGCAAGCGCTGTAAGGCAGCAACCCTAGTGCTGCGCCATTGTGCAGCCCTGGAGTTAAATAGTTCAATTCCAGAAATTCACCTGGCTGCATCTTGTCATGAATTGCACCTGCATGGAGTGATTTAATTCCCTGTACAACCATCCTTTAGAAAATTGCCTGGAAACCACGCCATATTACATTAATATGTATTGGTATTGGTTTATTATTGTCATGAGTGACAAGATACAGTGAAAAGCTCTTCTGCACTTTCCAATTACAGTAAATCAGAACATTCTATACACGTGCAGTTAAATCATACACAGGTACAACAGCCAGTGCAAGGGGAAAAACAGCAGGATGCAGAATATAGTTCATAGCATTGTAGTGTTACGGTTCCAGAGAAAAGGTCCAATGTCTGCAATGAGGTAGATTGGTAGATTGGAAGATTGGGATTATGCCCCAGCTAATGGGAGGACTGTTCAGCTGATCCTGAATGTACCCCTTAGTGAAGACTCTCAGAACAACAAGATAAATGATGCTGGTACAAATTTAAAAAAGTATAAGGATTACAACTTACATGATGCTTAACAGCCATGTTAAAGTGACATTATTCAAATGGGGGGAAAATCTCTTACCAGCTCTGACCAAGTAATTTGACCCAAAATCTTTACTTTGTTTCTGTCTTCATTGATGCAGCCTGACCTGCGGACTGATTCCGACAATTTCAGAAAACCAATCAGTTTGATAGAGGATTGTAGAGGAGGGGTAGTGGTGGTGTGGATAAAATCAGTTGGTAAAGAGACAGAAGACTGATGAGTGGAGAGAGGTTCGGACGGGTGCTGAAAAGATCAAGATTAGGGGATATCTGGTGTGAAAGCCCTTTGTCGGGTGATGTGTGGGCCAGTGTTAGACAAAGTCATTTGGAGAGATATTTAGTGAAGAGTTTTGCTCTCATTATGGGACATGGGGAGTGAGAGGGTGGGTTGGTGGAAATGTTATGAAAAACACATATATCAGGTCCTTTTTGATAGACAATGGATGTCTCAGACTCTTTTGCATTTGAGGATGGCACCAACATAGCTGTTGCCAAAACAAGACTTGGTTGAAGTTTATTACCTATTTAGGTATGACGGACATCAACACAGATAGAAAGTTTACTAGCATAGAATGATCAAGATCACATTGAAATCAGTATAATATATAATTTAACATCGGGAGCCCCGGTCGCCTCGGGAGAAGAATAAAGAACAGGGAGGAGACTAGAGAGACAAGACTTTTGCCTTCCATCACAGTGAGGAGGTGTTTGGAAACTCACTGCGATGGATGTTTATGTAAATTGTGTTAATTGTGTGTCTTGGTTTTTTTGGGGTTTTTTTTTGATGTTATGACTGCAGTAACCACATTTCGTACGAACCAAGTCTGTTTGTATGACAATAAATAGTATTTGGTTTTTTTGATTTTTGATTGATTGATTTGACATCAACACACATGCTTGTTCTCTACTATGATAGAACTTCCAGCAAACTGTGTTAGTAAGAGTGTCCACATGAAGTCATCATTACTTGCTTCATACCCATCAAATAGATAATCAAAAGATATTTAACGACAGCAGTGGCAATCTGGTGTATGTTCACAGTTAAATAAGTGGCACAGCCTTCTTTTTATTCTTACCAGGCATTTCCTTTCTCTGTTTACTTGATGTTGATTTTTGTTATAGTTTGGTTTCAGCAGGGGCTCTATTTAATGTGGCATCATGCTGGGTCCTTTGGATAATGTTCTATGGGAAGATGCAAAATGACAATTGGAACCAGGTCAGACATGTGATGTGAAGAATATTATAGAGCAGTTTACAGATCCTTTTCTTTAGGGGTTTAATATTTTGGAATTCATTTTGTACATTAATGAGCGCTGTCTTCTGCTGCTTGAACTGAGGATTTGTTTCTTTCCCACAAATAACTTGAGGTTGTAGTTTGATGAAAATTAATTGCCTTTACATGCAATAGGGTGAAAATTGTACACAATTCTACCACACTGTGCGATCTGTCTGTTATGAGTTTAGATCTTGACAGTTTAAAAATAACTCTTTGAAATGCACACAGATTATGAGCACGTCGTGAAAGTTAAGGGCCTGTCCCACTTTCACGACCTAATTCACGACTTTTTTTACTCATGGACATTTTTCATCATGCTAGAAAAAATGCCCCGACCTACTTGATGCTACAACTAGCATCACGACTTCCTACGACCTACCTATGACCTTCTACGACCTCCTAAGACCTCGTGATGACCATGCTGTGAGTATGAGTCAAGGGCAAACTCGGCAAGGTTTGTGAAAGTGGAACAGGCCCTTTAATGTTCTAATGTTTGATTATATATGTTCTTGGTTATGACGAATAGAAGTTTGAGTTATGATCAAGCATATAAGATTATGAGAGGAATACATAGGATAGAAAGTCAAGTATTTTTCCCAGCGTGGATATGTCAAATACCAGAATGCATAGGTTTAAGATATGAGGAGGAAAGTATGAAAGAAAATTTTGTGGCAAGTTTAGTTTAGTTTAGTTTAGAGATACAGCGCGGAAACAGGCCCTTCGGCCCACCGAGTCCGCATTGACCAGGGATCCCCGCACATTAACACTATCCTTCACACAGTAGGGACTATTTATATTTATATCAAGCCAATTAACCTACAAACCTGTACTTTGGAGTTGGAAGGAAACCGGAGATCTTGGAAAAAACCCATACAGGTCACGAGAAGAACGCACAAACTCCATACCGACAGCACCCATAGTCAGGATTGAACCTGGGTCTCTGGCACTGTAAGGCAGCAACTGCGCTAGATTCTTTCTGGAGAAGTGGTCGGTGCCTGGAATGTCCGGCCAGGGGAAGTGGTAGAAGAAGAGACAATAGTTTAATTTAATTTAGCTTATTATTGTCAGTATCGATGTACAGTGAAAAGCATGCTATCCAGTCAAAGACAAGACTATAAATACATTCAGGCCATCCACAGTGTACAGATAAAGGGTGAAAGGTACAACCTTTAGTGCAAGATAAAGTCCAATAAAGACTGATTAAAGATAACTCAAAGGTTTCCAATGAGGAAGAAGGGAGGTCAGGACCACTCTCTAGCTGATGAGAGGACTGTTCAGTTGCCTAAAAAAACAGCTAGAAAAAACTGTCCCTGAATCTGGAGATATGTGTTTTCAAACTTCTGTACCTCTTGCCTAACGGGAGAGGGGAGAAGAGGGTGTGACTGGGGTGAGACTAGTCTTTCATCATGCTGGTGGCCTTGCTGATGCAGTGTAAAGTGTATATGGAATAATTAGAAGTAAAGTTGGTTTGTATGATGGTCTGGGCTACATCCACAACTCTGCAATTTCTTGTGCTCTTAGTTTAGTTTTGAAGTACAGTGTGGAAACAGGCCCTTCAGCCCACCAAGTCCATGCAGCCCAACAATCATACATACATTCGTTCTATCACACACACTGGGAACAATTTACAGAAAGCAATTAACCTACAACCTACAAGTTTCTGGAATGTGGGAGGAAATCAGAACATCCAGTGAAAACCCACACGGTTCCAGGGAGAACGTAAATACTCCGTGCAGACAGCACCCATGGTCAGGATCGAACCCTAGTCTCAGGTGCTGTAAGGCAGCAACTTTACTGCTGCACCACTGTGCCACTCAGTCTAGGATAGAGCTGTTCCTAAACCAGGCTGTGATGCATCCTGATAAAATGCAATAGCAACGTTCAAGAGGCATTTAGACTGACGCATGAGCAGGCAGTGTATTGAGGATTATAGACCATGTGCCAGTTAATGTACACTTTAATCTGGCATCATGGTCAGCACAGGCATGGTGGGCCAAAGGGCCTGTTCCTGCGTTGTACTGTTCTATATGCTATGACTATTCCTTGTGACTCTTCAAATATTAATAAGTCCTAGTTCTTTTTACAGGGTGGCTACATCATTAGAAGCACAAACCACACTGTGTTGAAGTGTTCAAAAGCTGCTTACAACTTAGTTTAAGAACTGAACTGCACTTCTTTCTGAATATAATTATTTTCTACAATGATGTTGGACTTATTTTTAAGTAATATTTGAGTAATATTTGTAAAGACATGTATTCTAATTCAAATCTGTTCACCATATTTAAGAAACAGCTCCAACATTTGGAATCTCATTATTTCAATAATCTTATTTACATACATTTCATGCTACAATAAAACATATAAATTTGATGTCATCAGTAATCATTGTGTCAAGGCAGACAATTTTGCTGCGCGTTCCCAAGATGAAAGGCTCACTCCAGGAGTCTAGGGGTTTACAGTGAAGTAAGTGCAGCATTAAGGAAGCAACCAGTGGATATCCTTGGTGTTGCCTGGAAACCACACACATTTTATTCCCTTTTTTTACAATTCTGTCAGTCCAGTGGAGCTCTGTTAATCATCACAGCGTCGTTTTGAGAGGTTCGGTGTAAAATAGATACCTTACTCTCTTAAAACAATGATCAAGTGTAAAGATTGTTTAATCGAGGCCTTAGAAATAGACTGAGCATCTCATGTGGCCTATTAACCAGATAGTTCACATTAGGCTAATAAACACATAGAATATAGAATCGTACAGCACATGAACACGCCGTTCAACCCACATTGTCTGTGCCAAACATGATGCTAAGTTAAATTAATCTCCTCTGCCTGCATTTGATCCATATCCCTTCACTCCCTGCATAACCAAATGTCTATCTAAAAGCCTATTGAATGCCACTATCATATCTGCTTCCACCACCACCCCTGGTAGCACGTTCCAGGCACATCTCCTTTGAACTTTTCCCCCTCACATTACAGTTATTACGCTCACTAGTCTTTAACATATCCACCCTGGGAAAAGATGCTGACTGTCTACCCTATCCATGCCTCTCATAACTTAATATACTTAGATGAATATTTTGTTTGCGATATCAGCACTGGGACTTTCAGAAGTACACGAGGAACAAAGCATCAAGTTAAAATGAGTGGGGCTTGCTCCAAACATTTCCTTCATGCACCGCCAATCCAGAGCTTGCAGGGGGCATCAGGTAGGTCAAGGGCTGAGGCCAAGACTTGGGACCGTGGAGGGTTGCTGGGCTGCAAGGAAACACTGGGGTCATAAGCAGAGTTTGGATAAATCAACAATAGGGAATCAACCTCCAATAATCAGGTGAGGTTCAAGAGTTCAACAGTGTTTAATCGTCACATGCACCAGGCCATGAATGATTACATATTTATTCAATGTTGAAGTTTTGGAGGCAAATTAAATGCATTAATTATTTTCCAATAAATTGTAGGAGCACAGGTATATAGTTCCCTGAATGGGACGTCTGTGGTAAAGAAAGCTTTTGGTACATTGGCCATCATTAGTCAGGCTAATGATCATGGAACCAGGGTCATTATATAGCAGTTGTACAAAAGGTTGGTGAGGCCGCATTTGGAGTATTGTATTCAGTTTTGGTCATCCTGCTATAGGAAGGATGTCATTAAGCTGGAAAGACGCAGAGAAGATTTACGAAGATGTTGCCAGGACTTAATGGACTGAGTTATAGGGAGCAGTTGGGCAGGCTAGGATTTTATTCCTTGAAGCACATGAGGCTGTGGGGTGATCTTATGTGATCTGATAAAATGCATAAAAACATGAAAGGAATAGATTGAGTGAATACACAAAGTATTGTACCCAGAGTACTTGAATAAAGAACCAGATGACATAGGTTTAAGGTGAGAGGGGGAAAGATTAATAGGAACCTGAGGGAGAACTTTTTCACTCAAAGGCTGGTGGGTATATGGAACAAGTTGGCAGTGGAAGTAGATGAAGCAGATACTATAACAGTATTTAAATGACAATCGGACACGTACATTGATTGAAAATGTTTAGAGCGAGATGGGTACTCACGTGAGGGTGGCTGGGACGGTGTTCTGGCGGTGGTGGCCTGAGTCCGGGGTTCGGCCACGGGCTAGCGGCTGCGTCTGCAGAACTGGTGGGCGGTTCAACCACCCCGGCCGTGGTGTTTGAGCGGAACAATAACATCGCATCGCCTCAGAAGAGTAGATGAGGCAGATACTGCAACCTAAGTATTGCCTCCAACAGTGACAATCGGGTGGACTCACTGTACATTGATTGAAATATGTTTGCTGCAATTTCGTTCAGATTCGGTCTGAATGACAATAAAGGCTATGTATGTATGTATGTAAATGTAGACAAATGGGACTAGCTTAGGTTGGGCATTATGATCGGCACAGACAGGTTTGGCCGAAGGACCTGTTTTTGTGCTGTGAGACTCTATGATTCTATGAAATCTATGCTATTTTCCTATCTGTCACCCAGCACTGATCACAATTGCTATTGACTATGATGACTATTGTACAGAATAAGTGAAATTCTGGAAGCTTAATCTAGTGATGGCATGCCTCAAAAATATTCCTGTAAAATTACAAACAAGGAACTGCAAATGCCGGTTTACAAAACAAGACCTGAAATGTCTCTTATCCATATACTGCCTGAAGGGCTGAGCTACTGCAGCATTCTGTGCCTTTCTGTAATATTAGTTATTCTTATTTTTCTGCATCTATTAGTGAAAATTTGAGCTTAAAAATATGTGCCACATCTCTCATTCTATTATGTATTGATGTTTGAAAAAAAAACCTATCCCAGAAATATTCTAATCCTTACTGAATTTCCCAAATTTAATTAGGAAATGAATGGGCCTTTGAGGTATAAAACCCAGTTGTTGCAACACGGCACGTGAATTAGCGTTGGATAGATCGTGGTGATAGATGGTAGGTTAGAATAAATTGCTAATAATGGTGCTCTTGATGATCCATGGTGATCTCATGGAGAATGATTGAGAGATAGCAATGCAATTTATTTCCAGGCTTCTGACACTATGCCGCACTCATGTGACAACCAGAGAAGGGCTGCTAAATTACCAACTTGATTTTCCAGCTCTGAATAACACATAATTTGATGGATTCATTGATTCAATAGAATAATTTTAATAAGATTACTGTGAAAATTTCTACATGCATGGTTGGTTGCTGCTTTCAATTATCACACCAATTTAACTGCAAATTAATCTGACATCCAGTGCCTTTTTTGTAGACAAAAAGGTGTCGCTACGCATACCATTCCTTGCTGTTGATGTCTATGGCATATCCTCATCTTATAAACGGCCTAAACTATTTAAAGGCTTGAATGCCTAATTATATGAATGAATATTATTTTTTAAACTTTAGTAATATTTTGCTAACATTAAAATTGTGAAAATCTATAAGTGTGAAAAGCTAGTTTTTAACTCTTTGGAGTTTAACTCTTTTGTTTAACTCTTTACCATATTGGCGCTCACCATCACATTAAAAGCCGCTGCCAATATCTATAGACAACAATACAATAGAGTCCTCAATTTTTGAAGTGTGCCAAAACCCTTCTTCACCATCCTGTATACTTGTGTCGCCCCATTCATGGAACAAAGTACCTGCACCCCTAAGCCTCTCCGTTCTAAACGACTTTCCAGACTCCCACCATACATGGTTTAAATCCTACTCAGCTTTGTCTTACCACAATGCAACACCTCACATTTATCCAAATCAAAATTCATGTGCCCATTGGCCATTTCCCATTGGCCCAGTTGATTATAACTCTATTGTAATCCTAAATACTATCTTTACTGTCCACTATACAACCAATTTGTCTCACATTGCCAGAGACACAGGTTCGATCCTGACCTCGGGTGTTGTCTGTGCAAAGTTTGCTCATTCTCCCTGTGATCATGTGGGTTTCCCCCGTGTGCTCCAGTTTCTGCCCATATTCCAAAGCCATGCGGATGTTGTAGATTAATTGCCTCAGTAAATTGCCTATATTATGTAGGGAGTGGATGTAAAAGTAGGATAAGATAGAACTTGTGGTGAATGGGTGATAGATGGTCAGCATGGGCTCTGTTCCATGCTGATTCTCTAAACTGTTACCGAATCTGATGGGACTTGTTTTCCAGCCTTTAAATCTTCTGCTTGCTGGGACAGGGAAGAAGAGGGAATGACTTGAGTGTAAATGGTCCATGATTATGATGACTGCTTGGTTAAAGTTCACTCGCAGTGCAGAACAGCAACACAGCTGGTAGAGATATTGCCTCACAGCGCCAGAGATCCAGGTTCGATCCTGACCCTGTGACTATGGGCTTCTTCCAGGTGCTCCAGTTTCTTCCCACATCCCAAAGGTTGGTAAGTTAATCAGCCTCTGTAGATTTCCCCTAGCATGTAGTTCGTGGATCAGTAAGTGTGATGGGACTAGTGTGAATGGGTGATCGATGGTCAGTGTGGACTTTGGTGGGTCGAAGGTTCTGTTTGCCATGCTGTATCTCCAAACTTTATTCTAAAGACAACTTTTACCATGCTGTCCTCATCACTCTTCATGATTACCTCTTCAATAACTCACTCAAATTGCTTTGGAGTTGTAAATTGCTCCACAATACAGCTCATGCACTTAGCCATCTTTCCACATAGTCATGTGACTTGATGTCTATTTTTCCAGTACTAATCCCATTCTTTTGAAAATGTATCCTAGGTGTTAACCTTTTGTTGGATAAAGAAGCTTTTCCTTTGGTTGCCCTCTGGTTATTGATCCTTCTGCCAAGGGAAGAGTTTCCAGATCCTTTGAATTCCTTTGAATTATTCAATCATAGCCTTCTCTGCTCTGGGAAGAGTGTTCCTAATTTCTGTTCATATTTTAAATTAAATAATTTAGGGCAGTCATGGTGGCACAGCGATAGAGTTGCTGCCTTCAGCAAATGCAGCGCTGGAGTCCCGGTTTCGATCCCGACTACGGGTGCAGTCTGAATGGAGTTTGTACGTTCTCCCCGTGACCTGCGTGGGTTTTCTCTGAGATCATCGGTTTCCTCTCACACTCCAAAGATGTACAGGTTTGAAGGTTAATTGGCTTGGTGTAAGTGTACAATTGTCCCTAGTGTGTATAGGTGTTAATGTGCGGGGATCGCTGGTCAGTGCAAATTCGTGGGCCAAAGGGTCTGTTTCCGTGCTGTATCTCCAAACTAAATTAATATTTATGCCAAGGAACATGAAGCGCTCAGCTATTTCCACTTCGGCACCAAACATGCTGATCGGGGCATATGAACTCCTTTATGTTTCCTGGAGTCAATAACTAGCTCCTCTGTCTTGCTGACATTGAAGTCCATGTTCCTGATACCATGTTACTAAGTTCTCTGTCTCCACTCTGTACTCTGAGCCATCATTGTTCATGAACCGGCACACTGGTGTCATCGGCTAACTTGTAGATGGAGTTAGAGCTGAATGTTGCTAAACAGTTGTGCGTGTATAGGGATAATAATAGGGGACTGAGAATGCATCCTTGTGGGGCACCTGTGTTGAAATGGATTAAGGAGGTGGTGTAGTCACCTTTCCTTGCTGGTCGTGGTCTATGAGTTAGAAAGTCAAAGACCTAGTGGCAGGGTGGTGTGGGAGGTTTTGACTCCTAAATTCAGAGGTTTGGAGATGAGTTTGGATGGGATTATGATAATGAAGGCAGAGCTATAGTCGATAATAAAAATGCTCTTCAAAAGTACTCCCTTATTTATGAAGAATTATGGAATGTCATTGTTAATGTATAAATGCCTTCCTTCGTTCATGCCCTCTTGAAGTATTCCTGTTGATTTGCACATTATGCTATTTGAAAATTCAAGTTGACATTTACACTTCAATAATTTTCCTCCAACATTCATTTTTTCTGCACTTCTAAGAATTGTTCTTCGGGCAAATGAAACATCAAGGAAAACATCACTCAGCTGCGGCTGATTTATTAAAATCCGATTGAACGCCAGCTTTCTAGTGTTGAAAGGAGGTATGTAAGAGATAATGTTTCAGATGGTCAAAGGCATAGCAAAGGTAAATGCCAAAAAATGACTTTAGATTGTTTGAGAAGGACACACAGCTAAGGACTTAATTAAAAGGGAAATTAAGGACTGATCACAGAATATGGTCCACACACAACTTGGTTGACTGTGTGGAATGGACACTTAGAATAGTGGAGATGAAAGATGTCTTTGTTAAGAGTTTTTTATTTGTCGACTCGCGATAATCAATCTGAAGCATATGTGTGCATAGCAGTAATTTAAAATGTCCTAGGTTTTGGAAGGACAATCACATTTTAACATGTATGTACATGGTGACATATATATATGTGTATTGGAAAGAATTGCAGATGCTGGTTTAAATCGAAGGTAGACACAAAATGCTGGAGAAACTCAGCGGGACAGACAGCATCTCTGGAGAGAAGGAATGGGTGACGTTGCAGGTCGAGACCCGTCTTCAGACTGGTGTCCGGGGACTGGGCGGAACAGAGATAGAATGTAGTCGTAGACAGTAGGACTGGTGGGAGACCTGGGAATGAGATGGAGAGAGAGGGAAAGCGAGGGCAATGTTCATACCACTGGGGTGTAAGCTACCCAAGCGAAATATGTGCTGTTCCTCCAATTTACGCTGGGCCTCACTCTGAAAATGGAGGAGGCCCAGGACAGAAAGATCAGTTTGGGAAGGCGGACTGAGCGGAGGTGTTCAACGAAAAGAGCGCCGAGCCTGCGCTTGGTCTCTCCGATGTACAGGAGTTGACATCTGGAACAGCGGATACAGTACATGAGGTTGGAGGAGGTGCAAGAGAATCTCTGCCTCGCCTGGAAAGACTGTCGGGGTCCTTGGATGGAGTCGAGGGATGAGGTAAAGGGACAGGTGTTGCAACTCCTCCGGTTGTAGGGGAAAGCTCCTAGGGAGGGGGTGGTTTGGGTGGGAAAGGACGAGTTGACCAGGGAGTTGCGGAGGGAAGAATCTCTGCAGAAAGCGGAAAGGGGTGGAGATGTGAAGATGTGGTCAGTAGTGGGATCCCATTGGATATATCCCGTTGACATACAGTGCCCTCCATAATGTTTAGGACAAAGAACCATAATTTATTTATTTGCTTCTGTACTCCACAATTTGAGATTTGTAATATAAAAAATAACATGTGATTAAAGTGCACTTTGTCAGAGTTTATTAAAGCGTATTTTTATACATTTTGGTTTCACCATATAGAAATTACAGTTGTGTTTATACGTAATAGATCAGCCAAACCTTAGGCTTCCCAAAATCAACTGTAGCATTAAGAAGAAAGAGAGCACTGGTGAGATTACTAATCACAAAGGGACTGGCAGGCCAAGGTAGACCTCCACAGCTGATGATAGAAGAATTCTCTCTATAAAGATCCCAAACACAAATGTCCGACAGATCAGAAACACTCTTCAGGAGTCAGGTGTGGATTTGTCAATGACCACTGTCCGCAAAAGACTTCATGAACAGAAATACAGAGGCTACACGGCAAAATGCAAACCACTTAAAAGAGCAACCACAGTTCTGGAAAAAGGTCTTGTGGGCAGATGAGACGCAGATTAACATATCAGAGAATGGCAAGAGCAAATAAGGAGGAGAGCAGGAACTGCCCAAGATCCAAAGCATACCACCTCATCTGTGAAACACGGTGGTGGGGGTGTTATGGCCTGGGCATGTATGGCTGCTGAATATACTGGCTCACTTATCTTCATTGATGATACAACTGGTGATGGTAATAGCATAATGAATTCTGAAGTATATAGACACATCCTATCTGCTCAAGTTCATTCAAATGCCTCATAACTCATTGGCCAGCGGTTCATTCTACAGCAAGACAATGATCCCAAACATACTGCTAAAGCAACAAAGAAGTTTTTCAAAGCAAAAAATGGTCAATTCTTGAGTGGCCAAGTCAATCACCCAATCTAAACCCAATTGAGCATGCCTTTTATATGCTGAAGAGAAAACTGAAGGGGACTAGCCCCCAAAACAAGCATAAGCCTGGCAGGCCTGGCAAAGCATCAGTTATGACCTTATGACCTTATCACTTATAACCATATAACCATATAACAATTACAGCACGGAAACAGGCCATCTCGGCCCTACAAGTCCGTGCCGAACAACTTTTTTCCCTTAGTCCCACCTGCCTGCACTCATACCATAACCCTCTATTCCCTTCTCATCCATATGCCTATCCAATTTATTTTTAAATGATACCAACGAACCTGCCGCCACCACTTCCACTGGAAGCTCATTCCACACCGCTACCACTCTCTGAGTAAAGAAGTTCCCCCTCATGTTACCCCTAAACTTCTGTCCCTTAATTCTGAAGTCATGTCCTCTTGTTTGAATCTTCCCTATTCTCAAAGGGAAAAGCTTGTCCACATCAACTCTGTCTATCCCTCTCATACTTATGAGCTAATGAACTGTAAGTCAGCCGATCTTCTAATCAGAGCAATACAGTCCTGGCAGAGCATCACCAGAGAAGACACCCAGCAACTGGTGATGTCCATGAATCACAGACTTCAAGCAGTCATTGTATGCAAAGGATATGCAACAAAATACTAAACATTACCATTTTGATTTACATGACGTGGCTGTGTCCCAAACATTATGGTGCCCTGAAATGGGTAGACTATGTGTAAACACTGCTGTAATTTCTACATGGTGGAACCAAAATGTATAAAAATGGCCTTTATAAAAATCTGACAATGTGCACTTTAACCACATGTGATTTTTTTATATTACAAATCTCCTACTGTGGAGTACAGAGGCAAATAAATAAATGATGGGTCTTTGTCCTAAACTTTATGGGTCTTTGTCCCAAACATTATAATATATATATATATAATATATATACTGAATATGGTCCATTTTATATTTCCTGCCAAGATGGAGATTGTCACATTTTTATTAATGTCACATTTTTGTTAATGTCACATTAATACTAATACAATTTTCCAGATCTTTGTCCACTCACTGAACCAATCTACATCCCTTTGTAGACCCCTTGCATTTTCTTCCCAGTTTACTTTCACACCTACTTATGTGTTATCAGCAAATTTTGGAGACATCACCAAGCCATTTATCGAAATTGTGTGAGTTGCCCTGATTCCAGTGGTGCACTGTCATTACATCCTGTCAACAAGTTAATGACACATTTAAGCCAAAACATTATTTTTGCAGACATCTTTAGTCAGAGGGTGGTGAATCTGTGGAATTCTTTGCCACAGAAGGCTGCAGAGGCCAAGTCAGTGGATATTTTAAAGACAGAGATAGATAGATTTTTGATTAGTACAGGTGTTAGAGGTTATGAAGAGAAGACAGAAGAATGGGATTAGGAGGAAGAGATAGATCAGTCATGATTGAATAGCAGAATTGATGGGCCAAATGGCCCAATTCTACTCCTATCACTTATGACCTTATGACCTTATGAACTGTAAGCCAGCCAATCTTCTAACCATGCCATGTTACCTCTAATGCCATTATACAATATCTTTGATGCAGAATGTTATCAAATAATTTGCAGAAATCTAGATATTGTAGTCTAATGGTCCACCTTTATTTGCAATATGTTACTTCTTCAAAGATTTGCAATAAGTTAGTTAAGCATTTCCATGTTATAAGACCCCATTGACTTTTCCTGATATCTTTGACTTTGATCACTCATTTTGATATGAATAAGATTTTTGTCGACTTACTAAACCAATCTCCATTCCTTTGTGGACTCCTTACATCTTATTCACAGCTTACTTTCATACCTACCTACTGTATGTGTTATCAGCAAATTTAGCAAACATACTGTCACCACCATCATGAAGCCAAAACATTGAACACACCATATACAAAATGATGGGATGGGATCAAATTTGTAAATACATAGCTATTACTTTGGGATCATGTTCGTTGCAAATATAGTGTAAGCAAAAGTTTAAATGTCATAATTAACCTAAACCAAATTCAAAGCTAACTTTGATCCACTGGCAAAGAGCCCCAACTTGAGGCAACAAGACCCATTGAGGAAAGGATACCTATAATGTATTAAATTGTTTTCATTCCTTAGCACCAACTGGCTTAGAATAAGGAGTACCATGCTGAATGGAATTCTGTTGCCCTTTAAATGATTTATTTTTCATTCATCAAATCATATCATATACTTATTAAAACTCTGATCTTGTATGTGTGTATATGTGTGTGTGTATGTGTGTGTATATGTGTGTGTATATGTGGTTGTCTTTACATTTTTGCAAAAACACTGCGGTAACGATTACATTTGTACATATTCTGATTGACATTTTTCCCCTCGAGGCAGAGAGCACCTTCACTGAACATTTTATGCTTTATTTCTCGACTTATTCTTGACTCATTACTGATTAAAAGTTTTAAAAAATCAAAAAACTTTGAATTTAAAATGATCAGCTTCACCTGATGATGTCACAATGGCTCAGTTAGCAGTGATCAGCTTCACTGAAATTTCATCCTAACATAGAAACATAGAAATTAGGTGCAGGAGTAGGCCATTCGGCCCTTCGAGCCTGCACCGCCATTCAATATGATCATGGCTGATCATCCAACTCAGTATCCCGTACCTGCCTTCTCTCCATACCCCCTGATCCCCTTAGCCACAAGGGCCACATCTAACTCCCTCTTAATATATAGCCAATGAACTGGCCTCAACTACCCTCTGTGGCAGAGAGTTCCAGAGATTCACCACTCTCTGTGTGAAAAAAATGTAACTATATTTAAAAATATAGTTCATATCCTATATTTGACAAGTTATTCATGATTAAAGCTTTAAAAATTTTCACAAGATTTTTAAATATTCTGATTCACATTTTTCCCCTCTCAGCAGAATCATCTTCACATAACATTTTATGCTTTTTTTCTTGACTTATTACTGATTTAAGTTTAAAAAAAATCAAAAGACTTTGAATTTAAAATGACCAGCTTCAACCGATGATGTCACAATGGCTCGGCTAGCAGTGATCAGCTTTACTGAAGATTTCATCCTCTATTTCACGTTATTTGCGATTAAAGCTTTAAAAATGCCAACTTTTACTGTTAAAATCATTCCTGCCAGCTTCCAACACACTTCGATACAATGTTGCGACACAGGAACACTCTGAACTTTTCACCTCACAGGAGGGGAAGGCAAATTGCTATTGCAACATGCAGGGCAACTGCCATTGGATTTTTTTGTTAAACCACACTGCTGAGGGAGGCAGGGGAGTGCTGGAATCTTATGTTCGGGAACGGCTTGAGTTGGAGGACCACGCCTCTCATGTGGGCTATGGGTAGGGAACGGGTGTGTTGGGGGAGCAGACCCAACGGGTCTGCACTTGGTCTAGTTCTCTTTAAAACCTAGACTACAATTGGCCCAGTTTATGAAGTACTATTAATTTAGACATTTTAAAGTGTAAAAGTGATTTAGTGGAGTTGAGAGTTTCTACTTATAGTATCTAAACAAGCTGCTACATTGTTTTCTTGAAAATAGAACGTTCAGGTGTTAGTTACAGAGTTTATGAAACTGATGAAGGTAGTTGATGGTTAGATGTAGAGTTGATGTCTCCACTGGTGTGATAGCACAAAACTCAGGGACACAAACAAAAGGTGGTCCCTGATTAACCCAATATGGTCTTCAGGAAAATCTTCTTAAACAAGTTATATGAACACAGATCACACCATGCCAGGATAGTTGCAGCAAACAGATGCATGTAAGAGGAAGCAAGCCAAGTGCATGAGAAATATTACTGATGGAATTGATCTCAATTTGGATCTTGAACAGGTACTTCGGATCTTGAACTGGTACTTCGGATCTGGCTTCACTAAGGAAGACCGAAACAATCTCCCAGGTGTACTGGAGGACAGAGGATCTAAGGGGGTAGAGGAACTGAAATACATTTTCATTAGACAAGAAATAGTATTGGGTAGGCTAATGGGACTGAAGGATGAAAAATCCCCTGGGCCGGATGGTCTGCATCCCAGGGTCCTCAGGGAGGTGGCTCTAAAATTGTGGACACATTGGTGATCATTTCCCAATGTTCAATAGATTTAGGATCAATTCCTGTGGATTGGAAGATAGCTAATGTTATCCCACTTTTGAAGAAAGGAGCGAGAGAGAAAACGGGGAATTACAGACCAGTTAGCCTGGTGGTAGGAAAGATGCTGGAGTCAATTATTAAAGAGGTAATAATGGGGCATTTGGATAGCAGGAAAAGGATTAGTCCAAATCAACAAGGATTTATGAAAGAGAAATCATGCTCGACTAATCTTCTGGAATTTTTTGAGGATGTGACAAGTAAAATGGATGAAGGGGTGCCAGTGGATGTAGTGTATCTAGACTTTCAGAAAGCCTTTGATAAGGTCCCGCAAGGGAGACTGGTGACTAAAATTAGAGCATGATATTGGGGGTAGAGTGTTGACATGGATAGAAAATTGGTTGGCAGACAGGAAGCAAAGAGTAGGAGTGAACGGGTCCTTTTCAAAATGGCAGGCAGTGGCGAGTGGAGTGCCGCAAGGCTCGGTGTTGGGGCCGCAACTGTTTACCATATATATTAATGATTTGGAAGAGGGAATTAGGAGCAACACTAGCAAGTTTGCGGATGACACAAATCCAGATGGCAGTGTGAACTGTGAAGAGGATGTTAGGAGGTTGCAGAGTGACCTGGACAGGTTGAGTGAGTGGGCAGATGAGTGGCAGATGCAGTATAATAGAGATAAATGTGAGGTTATCCACTTTGGCGGCAAAAAACAAGGGGGGTGATTATTATCTCAATGGGGTTAGGTTAGGTAAGGGGGAGGTGCAGAAAGACCTGGGTGTCCTTGTACACCGGTCATTGAAAGTTGGCGTGCAGGTACAGCAGGCAGTGAAGAAAGCTAATGGAATGTTGGCCTTCATAACAAGAGGATTTCAGTATAGGAGTAAAGAGGTTCTTCTGCAGTTGTATAGGGCTCTGGTGAGACCACATCTGGAGTATTGTGTACAGTTTTGGTCTCCTAATTTGAGGAAGGACATCCTTGTGATTGAGGCAGTGCAGAGTAGGTTCACGAGATTGATCTCTGGGATGGCGGGATTGTCATATGAGAAAGAATTGAAAAGACAAGTAAGTAAGTAAGTAAGTAAGTAAGTAAGTAAGTAAGTAAGTAAGTAAGTAAATAAGTAAGTAAGTAAGTAAGTAAGTAAGTAAGTAAGTAAGTAAGTAAGTAAGTAAGTAAGTAAGTAAGTAAGTAAGTAATTAAGTAAGTTTATTGGCCAAGGAATTTGCCTTGGTGCTCCACCCACAAGTAACAACATGACATACAGTGACAGTTACGAATGACTCAGAAAACATTAAACATTAATAATAATAATAATAATAAGACATTAATGATAAAACACCATTGATCAAGCATGCGAACCAACAAAATATCAGATCAAAGGGAGGCTACAGATTTTTGGCCGTTGAGCAACTACTCGTGGATAAAAACTGTTTTTATGTCTGGCTGTGGCAGCTTTGACAATCCGGAGTCGCCTTCCAGAGGGAAGTGATTCTAAGAGTTTGTGGCCAGGGTGAGAGGGGTCAGAGATGATCTTGCCCGCTCGCTTCCTGGCCCTTGCAGTGCACAGTTCATCAATGAAGGTTGCAGCCAATAATCTTCTCTGCTGATCGCACGATTCGCTGCAGCCTCCAGGTGTCGTGCTTGGTGGTTGAGCCAAACCAGACCATGATGGAGAAGGCGAGAACAGTCTCTATGATGGCCGTGTAGAATTGAACCATCATTGCCTGGGGCAGATTGTGCTTCCTCAGCTGCCACAGGAAGTACATCCTCTGTTGTGCCTTTTGGACTGTGGAGTAGTTGGTAGCCGCCTACTTAAGGTCCTTGGAGATGATGGTTCCCAGGAACTTAAAATACTCCACAGATATGACTGTGATGTTGTTGATGGTGAGTGGGGTGAGTGGAGCCGGAGCTCTCCTTAAGTCCTTACGGGCATTGAGCTCTAGGTTGTTGCCACGGCACCAGGACGCCAGCTGCGACACTTCCTGTCTGTAGGCAGATTCCTCTCCATCCTGGATCAGTCCAATCGGGGTTGTGTCATCCGCAAACTTGAGAAGCTTGACAAAGGTGTCTGTGGACCTGCAGTCGTTGGTATAGAGAGAGTAGAGGAGAGGAGAGAGTACGCAGCCTTGCGGTGCTCCTATGCTGAGTGTTTGCGGGTCCGAGATGTGCTTTCCCAGCCTGACATGCTGCTTCCTGTCTGTCAGGAAGTTGGTGATCCACTGACAGAGGGGTTCAGGCACAGTCAATTTGGAAAGTTTGGAATGTAGTAGCTCTGGCACAATGGTGTTGAATGCAGAGCTAAAATCAACAAACAGGATCCTCGCAATGGTCCCCTGGCGGTCTTGGTGCTGTAGGATGAAGTGCAGGCCCAGGTTGACTGCATCATCCACGATATGCAAACTGCAGAGGGTCCAGCAGAAAGTTTGTGATATTTTTCAGCTTGGCCAGCGCAAGCCTTTTGAGTGTCTTCATGACTACAGAGGTCATTGTGACAGGCTGTAGTCATTAAGACAAGTAATCCTTACCTTTTTGGGTACAGGGACAATAGTGGAGACTTTGAAGCAGGCAGGGACAGTACATGTTTGCAGGGACTGGTTAAAAATGTCTGTATAGACCGGTGCCAGCTGTTTGGCACTGAGCTTAGGAGTAGAGGGGGAAACATTGTCAGGTCCTGGAGATTTCTGGCTCTTTTGTCCTCTGAAAAGCCTATCCACTTCCTCTATTTTTATTGTTGATATTGCATAAGTTATGTTGTGCAGCACAGAGGGTGTGGGTGATTGGCTGTGAAGTGCTGATTGGAGGGGGGTGGGTGTAGAAAGGCCCAGTCTTTGCAGACTGAGGTCAGGCTGTGAGTGAGTGTGAAGTGTTGGTTGGGGTGGGATATGGTCCAGTCTTTTCATACTGGAGTCTTACCTTAAGTAGGTGTGAAGTGTGTGAAGTAGGTGAGAAGTAGGCTTGTATTCACTGGAGTTTAGAAGGATGAGGGGGTATCTTATTGAGATATAAAATTATAAAAGGACTGGACAAGCTAAATGCAGGAAAAATGTTCCCAATGTTGGGTGAGTCCAGAACCAGGGGCCACAGTCTTCAAACTTAAAGCACACGGCATTGGGGGTTCAGTATTGATGTGCATAGAGAACTGGCTGGCAAACAGGAAGCAAAGAGTAGGAGTAAACGGGTCCTTTTCACAATGGCAGGCATTGACTAGTGGGGTACCGCAAGGCTCAGTGCTGGGACCCCAGCTATTTACAATATATATTAATGATCTGGATGAGGGAATTGAAGGCAATATCTCCAAGTTTGCGGATGACACTAAGCTGGGGGCAGTGTTAGCTGTGAGGAGGATGCTAGGAGACTGCAAGGTGACTTGGATGGGCTGGGTGAGTGGGCAAATGTTTGGCAGATGCAGTATAATGTGGATAAATGTGAGGTTATCCATTTTGGTGGCAAAAACGGGAAAGCAGACTATTATCTAAATGGTGGCCGATTAGGAAAGGGGGAGATGCAGCGAGACCTGGGTGTCATGGTACACCAGTCATTGAAGGTAGGCATGCAGGTGCAGCAGAAAGTAAAGAAAGCGAATGGTATGTTAGCTTTCATTGCAAAAGGATTTGAGTATAGGAGCAGGGAGGTTCTACTGCAGTTGGGTACAGGGTCTTGGTGAGACCACACCTTGAGTATTGCGTACAGTTTTGGTCTCCAAATCTGAGGAAGGACATTATTGCCATAGAGGGAGTGCAGAGACGGTTCACCAGACTGATTCCTGGGATGTCAGGACTGTCTTATGAAGGAAGACTGGATAGACTTGGTTTATACTCTCTAGATTTTAGGAGATTGAGGGGGGATCTTATAGAAACTTACAAAATTCTTGGGGGGTTGGACAGGCTAGATGCAGGAAGATTGTTCCCGATGTTGGGGAAGTCCAGGACAAGGGGTCACAGCTTAAGGATAAGGGGGAAATCCTTTAAAACCGAAATGAGAAGAACTTTTTTCACACAGAGAGTGGTGAATCTCTGGAACTCTCTGCCACAGAAGGTAGTGAGGCCAGTTCATTGGCTATATTTAAGAGTGAGTTAGATGTGGCCCTTGTGGCTAAGGGGATCAGGGGGTATGGAGAGAAGGCAGGTACGGGATACTGAGTTGGATGATCAGCCATGATCATATTGAATGGCGGTGCAGACTCGAAGGGCCAAATGGCCTACTCCTGCACCTAATTTCTATGTTTCTATGTTTCTATGTCTTAGAATAAAGGAGAGGCCATTTAAGACTGTGGTGAGAAAATACTTTTTCACCCAGAGTGTTGTGAATTTGTAGAATTCTCTGCCACAAAGGGCATTGGAGGTCAAATCACTGGATTTAAGAGAGAGTTAGATAGAGCTCTAGGGGCTAGTGGATTCAAGGGATATGGGGAGTAGGAAGGCACGGGTTATTGATTGAGGACGATCAGCCATGATCACAATGAATGGCGGTGCTGGCTCGAAGGGCCGAATGGCCTCCTCCTGCACCTATTTTCTATGTTTCTAAGATTTAAGAGTGCTTATGTGAAATACAAATGGTGGCACAGACCATTGGGACCGAATGGCCTGTTTCATTGTTGTGAATTCATGGAATTGGTAATAAAATTGGAATGAGCATCTCTAAAATTAAAACTGAAATTAAATTTGTTCAATGGTGAGAGTGCCTAAGGTAGCAAAAATACCATCTCCGTTCAAGAAATGGCATGAATTTCCTCAGGAGGTAAGTCTTGAATTAATATTGTGATTAATTCTATTGGAATAGTGTCCTGGGGTAAACAATTTACAGATGAGATTTAATATATCAAGTATTTGAGCGTGTATAATATATCACGTAGAGTGTGAAAACCACTTCCTAGATCAGAGTTGATTAAGCAGAGAGATTTGGTTGATAGGACAGAATAACAGATAGCCAATATCCTCAAACATTTGCTAGAAAGAAATGAGAGGAGAAGAAATTCAGATTCAGATCAGATTCAGATTCAATTTTAATTGTCATTGTCAGTGTACAGTACAGAGACAACGAAATGCAATGGTTTGTGGATGATCTGCAATGGATTCTCTGATTTCCGGTAGTCAAGACAGATTGAGTGATAACTTTTGTAGAACATAGAATGGTGTTCTGCATTATATTCTTCCTGGATTCAGTGAACATATCCACTAAGAGACTGCCAATCCAGCCACTAGTAAGCAAAGAGAATATTCAGTGAAATATCCACTGAAAGCAACAAGCCCTATGTGTGCGTATGTGTGTGTGTGCACGTGTGCATGTGTGCATGCTCATTTGATGCTCCCTTCACCAAATTGCTTTGACTGGACTGCAGTTGGTACTGAGCCAGCTGACTTTAGAAAAAAACAATTACATGTGGACCAGCTTCCAACCCTTAGTAAAACATTCAGAGGTTGTCAACAAATGTGTTAATTTAAAAAAAAACTATCTGAGAAAGCAGGGCTTTGCCTCCCAGTTCTGAGTTGGTACCATCATCCACCACCAGGACAGGTAGGTTGCTGCTTGCATCATTGTCTTAACATTCTCCATTCTGGTTGTTCTTCTCTATGTCTCCGCTTTTCTGGTGACCACACCTCTTCTCCCGATTGCCCCTGAACCCCCTTTCCTTTCAGTAAATCACTGAAAACCTGAAGGCACAAAAAGCATAATTTGCATGGGGCAGCTGCAGGCAGAGGTGTGGGGGAGAGGACGAAGTGACAGGTTATTGAAAACAAGAAAAGGCAGGCACAAGTTCGAAAGCCTGTTGATAGAGCATCGCCCTCAATCTCCTGCATTACCAACTGCTTCCTCTAGTTAGTGATAAAATCACAGCAAATAGAATATTTACAGCACAGTCAGTGATCCAAAACCTTTAGCCCTCCTGAGAAAGGAACTTCAGAAAATAATTCCTAAAAATGTTACTATAAAACACCAACGTGCTTTCTCACTTTATCCCTCTTTATTTCCGTCCATGCTGAACTCTTCCTTTAAGCTTTATGTCAGCTGCTGCATTCTTTTCATTCTGTGGGTATCTGGAGATTTTACAGATGAGGATGACTCGGCTGGAGCCTCACCAGGCAGTTCCCGCAGATGCCAAGAGCTAGTTAGAAGAAGCACCTGCTTTCAGTGCATCAGACGGTTTTCAGAAAGGACCGAAAAGGCAGCAGCGTAACAGGTTCCAGCGATGATTCTGTCTGTTTACAAGCGAGACCTCAGGTGGAATGACAAGACTGAGGTTTACCTCATAAAAAGCCTTCAAGCTGCATCATTCCCTCGTTATCTGTTGCTGCAGCAGATCAGAATAAGGGAAGCTTTTAGTTCATGAGGTCTTCGACACAATTACAGTTGGCCCAGATTCTTGGGTGCAAGCATGAATTCTAAGTAGGGCAAACCCTGCCAAAATGGTAATTCACTAATAGACTTCAACTACTGAGAGGCCGCTCATTTGCATAGATTTAGATGCTTGTCGTGAGCTGCATGATTAATAAGATAATTGTATGCGGGAGAATTAAAAAGGGAGTTTGACAGTGTAAAGGAAATGGCAGAGTAAAGCACCGAAATTCCAAGGAGATTTTAACGGCAAAAGGAATGCATTGGCAGCTGCAACCAAAGCTGAAGGGGAGAGGGCTAAGTGACAGGTTAATAAAAACAAAGGTTGTAATGCATAGGAAAATGTGGATTTCATTGCCACAGACGACCATAGAGGTATTTTTAAAGCGGAGTTTGACAGATACTTAATTGGTCAAGGGTATGGGGAGAAGGCAGGAGAATGGGGCTGAGAGTGAAAGATAGATCAGCCACAATTGAATGCGGGGTGAACTCGATGGGCCAAATGGCCTATCTCTGCTCCTATGACTTATGAACTTATGAAACCCAGCCTAGAGCATAGACCTGGAACTCCTGAATCAACAAAGATGTTCTCCAGTGAATGATAAAATCACAGAAAATAGAACATTTGCAACACAGGCAGAGGGCATTGTGACTCACTGACATTTTTTCATACAAATTTTGACTCCAGTTTCCAAATGCCACACTAATACTAAACTCTCCATCCCCCGCTATCCAGCACCAGCTTCAATACCCCAATTTTATTTTCCACCCACATCCAGACACCAATTTGGCATTCCCATCATACCTCCTTCCTCCATCCAATCTCTACCCAATATCTCCATTCTGCAGCCACTCCATCCATGGCCTCCAGTTCCCAGTTTTGTTCTTCCCTACATTGGTCCAAGCCCACTGACTTTGCGCAGCTCTGCCTTCCAGGTTTTGTGTTCTTCTGTGCTTGATTGAAATGGCCTTAGGTTGACAGTGGGTGGGAGAGGAACAATCAGAAAAGAAGCAGGATATATTCCTGGCTCTCAGGAGAGGTGGTATGTAGTGAGAGGTCAGTTTCATGAGGAATTCACATTTGAGAACCTGAGAAAGGTTTGTCCTCAAACTTTTCCAGTGTTTACTGGAGCATTTCTATGTCTCCTGGACCCAGTGAGAAAATAAAATCCTTACATCCCAGGATCATGTCCTGCAGGTACACCACATTCCTGTTGACAGTCAGGTTGAATGTGTAGTCCAGATTCTATCGGTTTTCAGGCACATGTACAACCGTGGATCAGTGAAGAGAGATGTGTTTTTCTCTGATTTCTGACAATGTTATTGAAAGTGCTTAGTTATTTTTGGAAGAATTATTGATTTTGATCACCTGTTTCAAACCAAAATAATTGTCAACACTTTTATCTGATCAGTATGACAACCCCATTCTGGCAAAAATGAGAAAGAGGTTTGGATGGAATAGTCTGGTCTAACTGATTAAACCATCTGTTAATAGTCAGTGCACTAAACTGTCAAAGGGCCCTAAAATTGAAGGACATGAAATCAATAAATATTTTCTGTCAAACACAGTATTTATCATTGAGAGAAGAATATGTTAAGAAATATTGGATATTTCTACTTCCATAATCAGTATTCCCTACCACCAACAAACTCTCTATTAATCCCCTTGCTCATCCGATATTGATGCATCTTTTTGCTTTCTCAGTCTCTGCTCCACTTTCTTACCTTTCTGCCTTCAGTACTTAGATATAAATAATGGGATTGGAGAAATAAGGATCCATGGAGGTTGGTCCAACCTGTGACAAGAGCTTTATGTGGATGATGTGCCTGGAGCAAGTCACAGATTCATAGTTATTAGATTGTAATGGTTCAATGGTTTCTTTATTATCACGTGTACCAAGGTACAGTGAAATACTTTCTTTGCACACAGCACTGCAAGACTATCACCATACATTAGCACAATCCCCTGGTTAGTACAGAATGTATGGAATAGCTCACCGTTTATATGCAAGAGGCACCATTTTGGCACCATTTTTTCCCAACTGCAATCTGCCACAAAGGCCCACTGCAGCCGTCAACACCACAGCAACAGGCCACAGCAACAGGCCACAGCAACAGGCCACAACAACAGACCACAACAACAGACCACAACAACAGGCCACAACATCAGGCCATAGCAACAGACAAGGTTCCGCATGGTAGGCTCCAAGGAGAGATAACTAAATGGATGGTAAATTGGCTCCATGGAAAGAAACAGAGGGTGATGGTGGAAGGTTGCTTCTCAGACAGGAGGCCTGTGACTAGTGGTGTGCCTCAGGGTTTGGAGCTGGGCCTGTTACTGTTTGTCATCTACATCGATGATTTGGATGACAACATAGAGGGCAAGATTAGCAAGTTTGCTGATGACATAAAAGTGAGTAGTTTTGCAGATAGTGAAGAAGGTTGTGACAGATTGCAGCAGGATCTGGATCGATTGGCCTGGTGGGCAGAGCAATGGTTGATGGAATTTGATATAGAAAAGTGTGAGGTACATGGATAGCACAGGTTTGGAAGGATATGGACCAAGCGCAGGCAAGTGGGACTAATGTAGCTGGGACATTGTTGGTCAGTATGGGCAAGTTTACAGTTATCCACACTGTATCACTCTATGACTCTATAACATGCCACAACAACAGGCTGTAACACCAGGCCGCTGCAACAGGACGCAGCAACAGGACGCAGCAACAGGCCACAACAACAGGCCACAGCAAAAGGCCAGAGCTAAACCAGCTGAGGTCTGTTTGGAGATGGAATTTGATCGAGTGGAGATGGGATTGTTCCAGATAGTGTTCCTATCACAGGAGGGTTAGGATTGAGGAAGGTTGGTGTTTTATTTCACTGTGTGGAGAGGCTTTGAACATTGCAGGTGCAGGGTGGCGTGGCTGTGAAAGCTCAATTTAGAGTCTAGTCATAGCCTCAGACCTGTACCTTTAGAAAGAGGATGAGGAGGAATTTCATTAGTCGGAGGATGGTGAATCTGTGGGATTCATTGCTACAGAAGGCTGTGGAGGCTGAATCAATGGATTTTAAAGCGGAGATTGACAGATTCTTGATTTGTATGGGTGTCAAGAGTTATGTGGGAAAGGTAGGAGAATGGGATTGAGAGGGAAAGATAGATCAGCCATGATTGAATGACGGAGTAGATCTGATGGGACGAATGGCCTAATTCTGTACCTTGAACTTGTACATTTATTTACACAGGAGGTTCCAGCAAGCCCATGTGTGGGAGTTGGATCATAAGGAGGGAGGTTTCACTGGCTCCATTCCTAATGTGGATGCTCAGCTGTGATGAGATGCTCAAATTGTAGTTGGTGCTCAGGAGGTTCAGTGTTGATTGGGGTTTGGAAGGAGGCAGGTGCTGCTTGCTATGCCACGGTCACATGGAAGCTGCCAATGGAAGTATTTGAGGGTGGAATCATCCTGTTTCTTCTTGTGCCCATTTTGTAATTCTTACTCTAAGTTAAATTATCTCCATTAGACACCACTACTGTACCTTCTGCTCTGTCTGTAATCACTCAGCTACAGGCAGCAATATTACTTCACCATAAATCAAGATTTTGTTGTCTGGGTAAGCAGAGTACATTAGAAGAGGGTTTGATTCAACTGTGGCTGCTGTTTCTGCACACACTGGACTCGATGCGATGCAGATGGCAGGCAATTCAGTCTGTCAAATCATGGGTTGGATGTTAACTGAAGGAGACAAGCTGAAGGAAGAATGGTTTTGATCAGCACGCTATTATATTAGTTGGTGCACACGTTATTATATTGATCAAAGCCTTAAACTCTTTGCAATTAAATTTTAAAGGTGGTACTGCTTTTAAACATACACACTTTATAACTGACTAATGGGTCAAAGGAACCTTTCCCAAAAATAAAATAAACGACAAATGAATAAGCAGTTGCTGCCTTAAGGGGCTGTTCCACAGTACGAGCTAATTCAAGAGTTCTCGGACTCAGTAGGCAAGAGTTCTCCCGAGTTTCCCCTGATTCGAACTTGGAAAATTACGGTAATAGCCGCTCGTAGGTACTCAGGGCTCTCGTGGACATTTTCCATCATGTTGAAAAATCTTCACGAGTCTTCACGAGCTTAGCGCGTTTCCCGAGTACCTGCCGTTAGCGTTACGAGCCGCTAAGAGACGTCCCGAGCTCCGACGTACCCGCTAAGTACATTCTACGTGCTTACCACAAGTTTGATTTTTTTTTAAACTCGGGTTCTGGGTTCAATCCTGACCATGGGTGCTGTCTGTACATTCTCCCTGTGACCGTGTGGGTTTTCCCTGTGTGCTCCAATTTCCTCCCACACTCCAAAAACGTGCAGGTTTGTAAGTTAATTGGCTTTGGTAAAGAATGTAAATTGTCCCTAATATGCAGGATAGTGCTAATGTATGGGGATCGCTGGTTGGCATGGACTTGGTGGGCCGAAGAGCCCGTTTCCACGCTGTATGTATAAAACTAAAACTAAAAATCTAAAACTTTTCATATTTGCAGAAGGGGGATATGGGATACTTTCACAGGTGTGGTTGTGATATTTCTGAGTAACGGTAACACAAAAGCAACATCCCTTGACTAAAAGCTGAAAATCTAAAATAAAATCAGACGATGACCTTTCATGTGAACCAGATCATTGGTTTCACCTCAGAGATGAAGCGGAGCATCAGGTACATGGCCAGGAGCGATGAATCCTTTCAGATTTCCCACAAAGACTCTCCTGTGTCTAGTCACCATGCTACATCAGACATCTTCATTAGATGAAGAGTAACGATGAGGATTATAATTTTTGAAGCAAAAGCTACCTGAGCATGGAACATTCGAGCATTCGAGTATTCGAGGTTCTGCTCATGATCAGCGCATTGCAGCACGAGTCCCGTCATATCTCCAGTTACCGGGATACAAAAAACCCCAGTCTGAAGAAGGGTCTGATGAAGGATCTCCATCCGATCAAACACCCATTCCTTCTAGCCAGAGATGCTGCCTGTCCCGCTGAGTTACTCCAGCATTTTGTGTCAATCCTCGATTTAAACCAGCATCTGCAGTTCCTTCCTGCACCCTCAGTTATGCTGGCAGCAGTCACTGCTGTGAGCGATGTGCTGCACCATACCTTTAACATCTAAGAATGACCCTAGCAGTTGGCTTGGCAGTGGCCTTCATCTATCAGAGTGGTAGTTTCCAGGCCTTAAGACACATGCATCGCAACTTAAGGCAGTGGTTCCTCGCTATGATTTGGGAACTGTCGTTCGTTCCTTTTAGAAAAGGGTGCCAATCTTGTGATGACCTACAGTATTTAGGTCTGAGATTGTCACTATTAAAACAACACACCATTGTGAAAGATGCCTGCCACACTGGTTCCGTTTTTTCTCTTATTCTTCCTAGGAGAAGATACATGCACTTGGGATCTCAGATGCCCAGTTGTAGTTCCGTTTAGAGATACAGCGCAGAAACAGGCCCTTCGGCCCACCAGGTCTGTGCCGACCAATGACATTTATACTATCCTACACACACCAGGTACAATTTACAATTATACCCAGCCAATTAACCTACAAACCAGCGCATAATTGTAATGTGGGAGAAAACCAGAGCACCCAGAGAAAACCCATGCAAGTCACAGGCAGAAAGTACAAACTCTGTACAGACAGCACCTTTAGTCAGGATCAAACCGGGTCTTTGGCGCTGTAAGGCAGCAACTCTACTGCTGCTCAAACCGTGCCACCCTGAAACAATTGCTCACAAGTGCTTAAGAACAGCTTCTTCCCCATGGCTATCAGACTCCTGAATCACTCACCTTTTCACACCCTTCCCCCTGGCTCTGCCACTTACTCTCACCTCTACCTCATTTGGTGATTATATTTGATAAAAATACATCTATTGATGCTCCTGAACATATCATCACTGATGTAACCTGGGGTCATTGGGTGTTTCAGGTTTTCAACATCAGACACCCTCACCCAGCCGTGGTTGATCAGACCATGACGTGTTCAGGTGGTATTCGCTCCTCCCCATGGACCTACTCTCCTGATCCAAAGCCATCTCGAGGCTTTCTCCACTGCTTCTGTGGTGTTCTTGATGGCTCTTCTCTCCATTCCGTTGATGCCCAGCGCACTCAAGGCTTTGTAGAGCGATTGCCCTGCAAAACCTCTGCAGCCAACCTCGATGGGCATACACTTTGCCTTCCAGCCCTGCTTACGGCAGTCTATGACAGCTCTTCGTATTTGGTTATACAGCATGGAAACGGGTCCTTCGGCCCGACTTGCCCATACCAACCACATCGACACTAGTCCCACCTGTCTTCATTTGGCCCATATCCCTCTAAACCTATCCATGTACCCTTCTAAATGTTTCTTAAATGTTATGACAGTATCTGCATAATTCTGTTATTACACTTTAATATTGTTTTACTGCTTCAGTCTGCACCATTCTGATGTTTTTTTTGCATTTGTCGTTGTATTTATTGTGTATTATTGCATTTATTGTTTACTCCATGAGCTTCATGCGAACTGGGACGCATCACACCCTGGTGTATATGACAATAAACTAATCTGAACCTGAATCTGAACTGAATCAGTGCCTAGCACCAAGAGATGTCATAAGGCCTTTAATAACTAACCTTTCTGCAATGGAAATTGTTACTCATTACAGACATAATCAAAATCTGTCATCACTTCGTGCACTTCCATTAAATTTTCAGTTTCTACTCTAAGTAGAATTTTCCTCTAGTTTTCAACATAGCTTTCATCCTGCATTAAAAATACCATATAAATAATTCAATATCTCTTGTATACTTGCGACTGAGTTTATAAGAAGTTGCTTTCATACAAGATTATTAACTAGTACATAATCTGATTTAAAAAAATATTTTAATATTATCAAAAAATCCCTTTCCATCCTTCCCACACTCAAATAGTTAACCCACAATGGGCATGATAGAAAATCATTTTGCCAAATGGATGAAGAGCTTCCTGTTGAGCTTAGCTGGTTGAAGGTTATTTTGTTCTACCCCAGACATGGTCTTAACTGTAACCTCTGAGCATCGAGCCTGGAGGGGCCTCTTCAGTCCCTTGGCTGTTGTTGAGGTTGGCTCACCTGCTGGCACAGTTGTGCATGCTAGCTGAAAGAACAACAATGAAAAAGTAGCGAGAAACCAGTGTGTGGACCTGCCATTGCAGCACTGCCTCTCACGTGGGGAGGATATACAGACGGAAATAGAAGTGATGTTTTGAGATTCGAGTTTAATTCCGACATGGAGTCCACGCTGACCATCAATCACCCATTCAGAAGAGTTCAATGTTATCCCACTTTCTCATCCATAGGCTACATACCAGGGGCAGTTTAGAGGGCAATTAAGAGTCAAGAGTGTTTTATTGTCTTATGTCCCAGATGGGACAATGAAATTCTTACTTGCTGCAGCACAACAGAATATGTGAATATGTAAACATAGTACATAATGGGGGAAGAGAAAAAAATATCCAACAAATAACAAATACAGGTGCACAACCTTTTATCCGACAGCCTTGGGACCAGACACTTTTCGTAATTTGGAATTTGTCGGTCTTCGGAATGGAAATTTTTTAGCGTAGATTTTAATGGCTGGCTCAGTGGTAGAGTGCCCGGCTCATATCCGCAAGGTCGCGAGTTTGCGCCTTGATCCCGGCAGTTCCTCGGTCGCGAGTTTGAGTCTTCAGTGTAGTTTTTTTCTTGCAGAATAAATGTCTGTATGAAATGCAGTGTGTTGAATGAATTCCTGAATTTGTAAATGTGACCGCAGCATTGAATCACCTCCCGCACTCATGTCACCCTAGCGGGGCTACATGCCCTAAGGCGGCCTAAGGCGACATTTTCACACTCTTATATCCGTGTGCAGCAGAGGCGACGTGCGTTTGGCGCCAAACGTGAGCTTTGGTGTGCAGACGACATCCTGGAAAAAATGTCTGGTTTCTTCCAGGTAGGCGATATACCCTCCCGCGCAATATACCCTCCACTTCTCTTTTATGAAGGTGATTTAGTTCCCCTTTCTTCCAGGACCGACCCGAGGTTCCGCTGTCACCTCTGCGGGCCACCCTCGGTGAACGCTCACTCAACTTTGTCTTGGGATTCCTACTCTCCCACGCAATGTACCCTCACCTCTTTTATGAATGGGGATTTAGTTCCCCTTTCGTCGAGGACCGACCGGAGGTTCCGCTGTCACCTCTGCAGGCCGCCCTCGGTGAACGTCCTGTCTCCCTGTCCCTGGGATAGTAGGGGGCGATCAAACAGCACAATACCCCCCTCCCCCTCCCCCCCCCCCCCCACCTCCAGAGGAATCCGCTCGCGGATGGGCCGCTACGGCGACAAGTGGCGGTTCGCCCACAGCCCAAGAACACGACGCACCTTGCGCACCAGCAGCAGCTGCCCCTCTGGAGTTGGAGCGGGGCTGGACTGGAGTTGCTGATCTGGGATCTCCGTGCTTGCAGTGGGCCTGGGGGTCGGTGTCCCGATGAGGGGGCACAGCTCGGGCTGTGGGCGAACTGCCACTTGTCGCCGTAGCGGCCCATCGGGGAGCGGCTTCTGGTGGTCCCGATGTCTCCCGCTAGTTTGCAGTTTTCCTCTGGAGTTGGAACGGGGCTGGGCTGCTGCTGGCTGTGGGTCTCTGGGATCTCCGTGCTTGCAGTGGGCCTGGGGGTCGGTGCCCCGTTGGTCCTGACGTCTCCGGTGACTGGCATTGGCGACGTGAAGACAGTGCAAAGCCCCCGCGCTGGTGCAATGAGCGGGGAGCTGGAGAGGGGAGGGAAGGGGTCACACACATGGCCGGGAAGCAGAGGGGTGTAGGTGGGGTGAAACTGAAGGGAGCGACAATCTGCTGCTCCCTGCCCGCTGAGTTAAAACGTTCCCACGCAAGACTCACGATATACTGTGTATCGTGAGTCTACCGTGGGAACTTCTTAACTCAGAGAGCAGACAGCAGCATATTGTCAATTATTAACCCTCCCGCGCAATATACCCACACCTTCTCTTTTATGAATGGGGATTTAGTTCCCCTTTCTTCGAGGACCGACCGGAGGTTCCGCTGTCACCTCTGCCGGCCGCCCTCCGTGAACGTTTTCAAGGACCTTTTTTCAAGGACTGAAAAAATGTCGCTATTCGGAGGTTTTCGTTATTTGGATCTTCGGATAAAAGGTTGTGCACCTGTACTAGACTAAGTGAGGGTTCCATGTTTACATGGGAGGCCTGGTCCCCCAACGTAATATTCCAACTCTCCACCAATTCCAATATTGAGGTGGAATAATGGAGAGGGGGGGGGGGGATTCTGGAGTGCTAGTATGGGTCTTGTGGGCTGAAGGGACTGGTTTCCAGAGGGCTTGTATGGACATTGTGGGCCGAATGGATTATTGGGCTGGCAGCTCGGTCACTCAGGGCTGGTGGTCTGGCAGCTCAGTCACTCAGTCACTCGGGGCTGGTGGGCTGGCAGCTCAAGTTACTCAGGGCTGGTTGGCTGGCAGATCAGTCACTCAGGGCTGGTGGGCTCGCAGTCCACTCACGGTTATTCCTTGAAATTCCATTTCAAGCAGAGTGCAGGCAACCACATTCAATTTTACTTCGGAGTCACGTGAGTGATTGCGTGAAGAGCCCGCTCAGCTACGCTCAGCTCAGATCCCGCTACGAGCCTGAAGGAAAGGAACGTTAGGTAAGTACTTACCTTCAGTTTAAAGTCGGGCTTTGCGTTTGATTTTCTCCAGGGGGAGCAAAGCAGCAGAGGGAAGCGGCCCCCGTTCGACTCCAGGGAATGAGCCGACAGTGGAGGGGAGAGAGGCGGCAACGGAACCTCACACGCTGCGGTCCACAGACACGGGTGCTGCACTGATGCCCAGTCCGCTAAAACAGCTGTCTGACCAACAGCAGCAGACTGGAGCGAAATTTAAAACCGGCCGGCACCCCTGCAGACTCCCGACAAGGAGACTCGCCGCCCGAGAACCGCTGAAATGCCGCCCGAAAATGGCAGACAGCCTCTAACAACAAGGTCAGGACCAACCTCAGGCTGGAGACAGACACGGAAGATGGGATCAGCACTTCAAATAGGAAACAAGAATGTCTGTTTCTTCAAGCCAGAGGAAGGTCATGGAGCTAAAAACTCCAGCGAGACTTGCCTCAGGAGCTGGGGCAAGTCCGCCAAGGGAGCTAACACTCCCACCCCAGTGCCTAACAGTACTGGCCATCTCCCTTGTCGAGGGATTGATGGGAACCAGAGCTGGGCTGGTCAAGAAGAGGGGTCACTGGCTGAACAACATCGGGAGTATGCTTGAGGTACAGGATCAGGAAGAGCTGCTGGGTGTGGCCGCTATGTGGCTCCACCATTAGCGAGATGGCTTTTCAGTCTCAACTGGCGGCCAGCTTACTAACTGTTCTTTTCAAAAAACCTCTCCAAGACAGGTAGTCATGAGGTGTTGGATTTCACCACGCCTCCCCTAAATTGCATTTACTCAAAGTGCCCACCGTTATTGGGGGGTACATTGAGCACAGCTTTTAAAAACCCAAATATCTTAAAATGAATTTGATATCCCTGACGTCGGTTATCATTTCCGCATGCTCTTTCCAGAGGGTCAGGGTAGTATGGCAAAACACCTGACCCTACTGTTCGCAGTGCTCCGCAACTTCTCAGGAAGTTATAAAACCTGCCCTCAACTCAAAAAAATTGTACAGGACTGAGAGAACGCCGACCTCACAACCACAGATTCTGCTGTCTGGCTAAGTTACCAAACCAAGCCTAAAAAACTGGACAAAGTGTCCAAAATATTTGGCACAAGAGGGCAGGGTCTGGAATGAGCACCACACGTAAACCAGTCAGCAGTACCTCTAACGCGTCCACCAGGAGGGTCTACCTCAAAAGGGTGAAAGCTCGGGGCCTGCATGCCAATCCCATAAGCCTTTCAGGCCAGGGCCCAGAGCAGGCCCCATGGAAAATGCGCCACCCCCCAACATCACCACTACGTCAGACAACGTGCAAGACTCGTTGGACCGGCAGGAAACAGAAGAATACCCATAACCATGGAGGTAGGTGGGTCTGGTTCCTACCAACGTATAGAAAATAGGAGCTTAATACTAACAGGGGGGAGATTACACCTGTTTTAAGAAGCACGGGAGTCTATCACGAGTGATCAGTATATACTCAATGGCTTTAGTGGATACAAACTACAATTCATACTAGAAAAATTGCCACCAGTTCAACATTTACACCAGAGGGTATTGTCCCTCTCCGTTAAAGAAACGAAAGGGACAAGCTGAACTGGTGAGACTAATTACAAAGGGTATCATGGAAAAACATGGAACCCTTGGAATTCGTATCAAATATTCGTCACTAAACCCAAAAAGATGGTGGATGTCACATCATCATTGACTTAACTTCACTAAATATGTTTGTTGAGTACATACATTTCAAAATGGAAACGGTTGTTACTGCCAAACAACTAATTTCCAAAGGATACTTCATGGCAAGCATTGATCTTAAAGATGTTTACTGTTTAGTACCATTCACAGGGGTCATTGCAGATACCTGAAATTTACCTGGATGGGGCAGCTATGGCAATTTAAAGCATTACCCAAATGGGTTCACATCAGCTCAAGATTATTCACCAAGATACTAAAACCAGCTCTGGCAATATTCACAAGACAAAAACATATTGTCATGGCATATCTTGATGATATCTTAAAAAAATAGGCAAGACCATGGAATTGACTATGTTAGCTGTATCAGCTACCAAACAGTTATTCGAAACCCTGGGATTGTCTTACATCCAGATAAATCTAAGTTGAAGCCATCCACAATCATGGACTACTTGGGCTTCACAATTAATTCAGTCTACGTGACTGTAACATTGCCAAGAGACAAAACAGTTGAATTGGCACAATCATGCAATAATTAATGGTCCACATACTCCCAACTATTCGACAAGTAACAGAGTAATTGGGAAAATGGTAACAGCATTTCCGGCTACACAATTCGGACCATTGCACTGTCAAAACTTACAAAGAGCAAAGGTACAGGCACCAAAACGACATACAGGTCATTATGATCGTGTCATGAAGTTACCCACTGAAGCAATATCATAACTACAATGGTGGGCAATAAACGTTTGGCATAATTTCAACCTATTATCATCACTAACAAGTAGTAGATGGACTAACCCAGAGTCATTGTTACCACTTACACTGGGCATTAATTATCTACAGATGTTGGGTGACTTTTATGGTTTAAAAGCATATGCACAAATATGCATCACTTGCATGTACGGTTACAAATAGATAATGCTACGGTGGTGGCCTACGTTAACCATATAGGTGACATAAAATCAGTATCATGCGACAAGTTGGTCAACACAATTTGGCAATAGTGTGTCGAAAGACATATTTGGCTATCAGTAACTTACCTGCCAGGGAAGCTAAATACAGTGGCAGATCACGTAAATTTAATGACAACATCGAATGGATGTTAAACCCCAAAAAATTTTGCAAAAGTTATCAAGCAATATGGCACGCCAGATATCAATTTATTTGCATCAAGGCTAAATCACCAGGTACCTATGTATGTCGCTTGGGAACCAGACCCTGAGGCAGCAGCGGTAGATGCGTTCGCGCTGGATTGGGGAAATTCTTCTTCTATGCATTTCCTCCCTTTTGCCTCATCAGTTGGGGACTACGCACAATACAAATGGACTCTGCTTCAGGTATTTTGATAGTACCCGACTGGCCTACGCAGCCATGGTTCCCAAAACTCCATGACATGGTTGTTGAAACTCCGATGGTATTCCCCAGTGACCCAGAGTTATTAACACCCAGTGTCGGGCACAAGCCACCCGTGCCATGAAAAAATCAAACTCCTGGGTTGCAGATTCTGCACAAACCACTTCTGGGACTGGTATTATCAGAACAAACCGTCGACACCATGTCAGCATCCCTCCGAACATCCACTAAAAAACAGCACTTGTCCAGCATCAAGAAATGGGAGAAGTACTGCTTGGATACAGGGACCACCTACTCAACCGCTACAGTTACCAACGTACTGGAATTCCTGGCGAACCTTCACCACGATGAAGGACTCAGCTACAGAGCCATCAACACAGCTAGAAGTGCCCTGCCTGTCTATTTAAAACCAGCTCCAGGACAACAGGGGTCCCACCCGCTGGTGGTCAAACTAATGAAGGGTATTTACAACTCTAACCCCCTAGACCAAGGTACACCCATACATGGGATGTCAGCGTGGTCCTGACATACCTCAGGGAATGGCCACCAGCCAGATCCCTCAACCTGGAACAATCTATGCTCAAAACACTCATGTTGATGGCACTTGTATCTGCACAGAGGCTCCAGTCACTACACTTATTGCGACTGGACAGCATGCTCACAGCTCCAGACCAGATCTCTGTCGTTATCCAGGGACTGATCAAACAGAGCAGACCAGGAACACCTAATCCAGTCGTGGAATTCCGGGCTTACCCGCCAGAACCACGGTTATGTGCCATGACCCACCTACTATCCTACATAGACACAACCAAAATATTCGAGGGAGATGAAAAGCCTTGTGGGTCAGTCATAAAAAACCTTATGGTCGGGTGACGAGCCAAACCATTGCGAGATGGCTCAAGCAGGTGCTAAAAACTGCTGGGATAAACACTAACATGTACAAATTTTATTCCACCAGGGCAGCATCCACGTCGACGGCTAAAAGAATGGACGTGCCTATAGACCACATCCTGGCTACAGCAGGATGGTCGGGGGAAAGACCGTTCAGAAATTTTATAATAAGCCGTTGGCAAAACCTGTTTTATTTGCAGGAAAGATTTTACAGACTGCAAATATTTAATTTAAGCCCAGGGGAGCAATTTAATTTCTTTGTTGTTATTGTTAAAAAATACCATTGTGTTTTTCTACAAACAGATTCATTGGTTGATTACGATAACACACTTCCTCCCTCAAAGACTTCGGCAGTGCGTGAAGTAATAACTGTTACACGGTTTGAAATCACAGAGCTTTGAAGTCTTCACGGAATCACTCACGTGACTCCGAAGTAAAATAGTAAGATTAAACGAGAACTTACCAGTTTGAAGTTTGATCTGTATTTTATGAGGAGTTACGATGAGGGATTACGTGCCCTCCGCTCCCACCCTCAATAATATGGGTCAAACTGATAAACTGATGTCTCCTTGTCTTTACTATGTTTACTTCAATAACTGTGTGTATCGGTGATTCCACACCGCTGCTTTGAAGTACGCCGCACATGCGTGCTGAGCGGGCTCTTCACGTAATCCGTCATCGTAACTCCTCATAAAATATAGATCAAAGTTAAAACTGGTATTCTCGTTTAATCTTAGTATTTCATAGCATTTCAAGCAGAGTGCAGGCCACCAAATTGCCAAACAACTCATTGCATTGTCATTAAGGGTGAACAAATCATTTATTGCAAGTACATTGCAGACCACAGTTCAGTTGATTCACAGCTTAGAATCACAGTCATCGACTCTCCCTCATGATCTTCCAGAGTGACTAACTCACATCCAGGCATCCGGGATTTTATAGTCCTGCCCCCCGGAAGGGGCGTTACCTTCATCGTGGTGATTAACAGATGAGAGGACCAATCAGCTGATCTCAAGATTTTTTAAACACTCATAACTTTTTTATTTTTCATCGATCGGAAAAATCCTCAGGGACGCCTCAGCGGAGGAGGAATGTAAGTAAGATGGTCAAAAATCATAGTGATATATGGTAGTGTTCTTCCTAAAATCAATATACAGCGCAGACAGGAAGTGTTCAAGATGAGACTTTTAGTTATATAGATAGTGCAGTAATAATATAGTCTTTTGCTCAGAGCTTATTTGTTGTTGTGTTTAATAACTTGATGGCTGTAGGGAAGAAGCTGTTCTTGAACCTGGACATTACAGTTTTCAGGCTCCTGTCCCTTTTTCCTGATGGCAATGGTGAAATGAGTGTGTGACCAGGATGGTGTGGGTCCTTGGTGATTTTGACTACCTTTTTGAGGCAGCGACTATGATAGATCCCTTCGACGGTGGGGAGGTCAAAGCCGGTGATGGACTGGGCAGTGGTCACAACGTTTTGTCGTCTTTTCCGCTCCTGGACATTCAAGTTGCCGAACCAGGCCACGGGCAACCAGTCAGAATGCTCTCTACCGTGCACCTGTAGAAGTTTAGGAGAATCCTCCTCGACATGCCGAATCTCCGTAATATTCTCAGGAAGTAGAGTCGCTGATGTGCCTTCTTTATAATTGCATCGGTGTGCTAGGTCCAGGAAAGATCTTCGGAAATATGCACGCCCAGGAATTTTAAGTTTTTGACCCTCTCCACCATCGTCCCATTGATATAAACAGGATTGAGTGTCCTCATCCTTCCCCTACCACAGTCCACAATCAGTTCCTTGGTCTTACTGATGTTGAGAGCCAGGTTGTTGTGCTGGCACCATTTGGTCAGTCGATCGACCTCACTTCCATACTCTGACTCATCCCCATCTGTGATTCGTCCAACAACAGTGATGTCGTCGGCAAACTTGATGATGGAGTTCGCACTATGTCCGGCTACGCAGTCATGGATATAGAGTGAATAAAGCAGGAGGCTGAGCACGCAGCCTTGAGGTGCTCTCGTACTAATTGTTTTTGAGGATGAAGGTTTTCCATCAATTTGAACAGACTGTGATCTGTTGATGAGGAAGTCGAGGATCCAATTGCAGAGGGATGTGCAGAGTTCTTGTCACGGGGAGAATGTGCAAACACCTCACAGACAGTACCTTAGGTCAGCATCAATCCTGGGCCTCTGCCGTTGTGAGGCAGCATCTCCACCAGCTGTGACACACTGTCATCTGTCTACACTGACTGAAAGGGATCTCCTTCACAGAGAGCTGAAGATATCTCCTCTACACTGAACCAAAGTTTTGTTCTCCACCCTGAAAGGAAGTGGTCCCCTCTACACTGACTAGCAGTGATCTTCTTCATGCTGAACGAAAGTGAACTCCTCCACACTGACTCGAGGGGTCTCTTCCATACCAACTTGTGGTGATCTCCACACCATCTTGCAGTGATCTCATCCACAATGACTGGAATAGATTCCCTCCACACTTTCAGCCTTGCGGTTCTCTCACACTTGTAAGTCATGTGGACTCTGACACTCTTTCAATGCTAAAGCCATGCCATGCAGTGGATGGTATTAGCCCTCTGTCCTCTCAGCGTGATTTTACAATTGATGCTACTAGAAGAATTCAATTCAATTCAATTCAACTTTAATGTCATCGCACAAAATACAAATATCAGTACAACGAAATGCAGTTTTGCGTCAGTCCGTAGTAGTTGTACATAAAGAGAAAAAACAAGGAGAAAAAAAAAATAGAAAGAGAGAAGATACAGAATAATCAGGAAATACAGAATGATTAAACACAGGGGGACGGAGGGACCAGAGAAGTCTATCGTCGGGACTCCGAGTTCAGCAGTGTGATTGTGTTGTTATAGAAGCTTTTCCTCATCCTGCTGGTACGTGACCTGAGGCTCCTGTACCGCCTCCCTGATGGGAGGAGGGCAAACAGTCCATGGTTGGGGTGTGAGGGGTCTTTGATGATCTTCCCAGCCCGTCTCAGACACCGTCTCCAGGTTGTTGGGAAATCTCCTTGTTTAGATTCCTCCAATACAACATTAATGGAGCCAGCAGGGAGCCAGAATACCAGTGGTAAGGCCATAACTGTCTAACCAGGTGGATAATCAACCATTCAAGCAGGAGAAGCAGTCACCTCTTTAAGAGGGCCAGGTCATCGAAACAGAACCTTTTTGTGAACAGGCTACTTCATTTAGTGCTTGGGAGAACCCATTAATGAACTGGGAATAGAACCCAGTTAGAATGTCCCTCTGGTTCATGGTGCACCATTTGCATTGGCTTCAACACCTCCGTGCCATACTTTTCCTCATTTATACTGATGCATTTAATGCATGAGCTATTTCACATCACAAAGATTAGTGTTCAGTTTACTTATTTGTAGAATTTTCATTTTCAACATTGCAATGTGGCCTGCGTCCCTGTGTATTGTATTATATTCACTGTAAAGCCAGACGAACAATGCACAGTTCACAAGTTCACATTCTACAATGGTAATTTGTGAGAAACTACTCAATAAATGTGGCTGGAAATATGATACAATGGGAAAACTTTACAAATGCCCCATAGGGAAAGGAACCTGCCAACCCTAATATTGTCAATGCTACATATGATTATAGCCTCACATGGTGTAATGGCTCATAAAGTACTCCAGTAGCCAAGCAAAAATAGAATTATACAACGGAAACATGCTCTCTGTCCCAACCTGTCCAATATGCCCTATATGCTAGACCCATTTGCCCTCATTTGACCCATATCCCTCTTAATATTTCCTAACCATGTACTTGGCAGCCTGTTCCATATATATCTACAACCTTTTGTGTTAAAAAGTTTTCCCTCAGGTTGCGATTAAATCTTTCGCCTCTCACCTTCAACCTATGCCTTCTAGTTCTTGAAGGCACACAAACATCAAACGTTGGAATCTTGAGCATATATAAAGTACTGAAGGAACAGCATCTGTGGAGGGAATGGATAGATGACATTTCAGGTTGGGACCCTTCTTTACACTGATAGGAGTAGCGGGGAGAAAGCTGGAAAAGAGAGGTAGGGGTGGGACAAAACCTAGCAAGTAAAATTGCCGGTGAAGGCGGCTTGATGGGCAGATGGATGGAGTAAATTAGGCTAGAGGTAAAAAGGAGATAAAAGGGTGTCAGATAAGTAGAGGAGAGTAGTAAACAGTAATCCTGAAGGGAGGGATATGGGTGAAAGGGGACAGGGGAGCAGAGAGAAGGGGTGATAAAAGAGAGATTGGGAACTGAGGGTAGGAGATGTATGCATGATGAAGGGGAAAGGAATAGAGTGATGAGGAAGGGGTCATCTCTCGGTTATCTCCCCCCCGCTCTCTCTCCACTCCCCTAAATCCTGCCAACAACTCATAAATATTTTCTTCACCCTTTCCAGCCTAATGGCATCTTCCCTATAGCTGAAGATAGACACAAAAAGCTGGAGTAACTCAGCGGGAGAATCACCATCTCTGGAGAGAAGGAATGGGTGACATTTTGGGTGGAGACCCTTCTTCAGACTGGTTAGGGATGCTAGGTGATCAAACTAAACACAATACCTCAAGTATGGCCATACCAACGTCTTGTACAAGAGTTGTGCAATATTTAAGGATGGGTAGTAAGTCTTTTGACTGCACACCAAGAATTAAGGAACTATAAAAGATAGATGCACAAAGGAAAACGTAGATCATTTTGATAGCAGAGAGTTGATTCACTTCACATCTGTTGTAATCACTCAACTGAATGCAACTTGTCTTTCTGGGACAATGGCCAATACTCCACTGGAGTCCTTGTGACAATTGCAATGTTAGATTGGTGATATTGTTCCCTTTCTCACTTTGCATTAGAAAGCTAAAGCTAACGGGGTGGCCGCCTACTGAGATGAAAGAGTTGGCAAACTTTGTTACCCACTCAACCACGTACAACCTCTCTGTACCATCTCATGCAGTGAATATGTCTTCTGAAACTAAATGTCTGCTGTACTTATCAATTTTTCGTGCCAATTAGTACCTTGATATGAAAGTGCACTATCTTTTTTTCTTGCTGAGTAATGGATACAAACTCATGAGGTTGTACAGCATAGAAACAGGACCTTCAGCCCACCACAACTATGTCAAGAGTCAAGAGTCAAGTCAAGAGTCAATTTAATTGTCATTTGGACCCCTAGAGGTCCAAACGAAATGCCGTTTCTGCAGCCATACATTACACACAAATAGACCCAGACACAACATAATTACAATTTTATATAAACATCCATCACATAGCTGTGATGGAAGGCCAAAAAAAAACTTATCTCTCCACTGCACTCTCCCCCCCCCGATGTCAAAGTCAAAGCCCCCGGCTGGCGATGGCGATTGTCCCGCGGCCATTGAAGCCACGCCGGGTGGTGCGAGGTCGCACACCGGGTCTTGGTGTTAGAGCCCCCGGTGTGCGCTCGCAAGTACCCGCGGCCATTCCAGCCGCGCGGGGCGGTGTAGTGAGGCCCCGCTCCAGTAGCTCCCCAACCCCGCAACACGGGCGGGAGAATTCTCCGTTGCAGGAGCCCCGAAAAGCGGTCTCTCTCCAGGGAGCCGCGGGCTCCCGGCGCCGCTGTCCGCAGACCCGCAGCAGCAGCCCCCGACTCAGCAGCGGCATCGGCAGCAGCAGCAGCAGCGTTCCTCCACCGCTCCGGTCTCGGCCAGCTCCGCGACGGCAACGGTGAGTCGGCACCTGAGTCCCCGGCTTCTTCCTGTTGGAGGCCGCTCCTCGTTGCGGCCTCAACGACAACGGAACCCGACGAGAAAAAGGTCGGGTCTCCAGTGCAGGGAGAGATTTAAAAAGTTTCCCCCCCCCCCTCCCACCCCACCCCCACCCCCCCACACACACACCCCAACAAAAAATAACAAAAACTACATTAAAACACAGACAGAAAATAATAAAAACGCGGACAGACTGCAGAGGCCGCTGCTGGCCAGAGCCGCGCCGCCTACCGGATGCCGACTATCATTGCCATCTATGTTAATCCAACTTGCCTACTTTACTTACTATGCATTGCTCATTCAAGTACCTATCCAGATGTCTCTTAAATGTTGCTTTTGTTCCTGCCACCATAATCTCCACTGGCAGCAGCTCATTCCAGATACTAGCTACTAATTCCAGCATCTGCAGTTCCAATCTGAAACCAGCTCAGAAAGTTATCTGAAATATTTACCTCTCAGGCCTTTCAACTTCCTCCCTCTTACCTTAGGATTATACCCTCGGGTTTTAGAAACCCCTACCATGGGCAATTGACAAGGGCTATCTATCTACCCTCTCTTTTCACTGTTCCTCGGGATATCCGGACGTGGCGCCGACAGACAAGAAGTCAAAGCCAAAGAACCGAATGGAAACGCCAATAAACCGAAAGAGTCCGAAGACAAAACGCCTACTAACCGAAAGGATGGGACGCCTAAATGCAAACTAACAGAAAAGCTGCATCGCCTAAAAGCAAACTTACTGAATGGCCACACTGTCGAAACGCCACCTACCCGAAAGGTGGCATCACCTACAAGCCAAAGGACTGACTGCTCAACAGAAAAGTCCAATAACGGACATGACGTTTCCGGGGGTGGGACTTGTCAGCGATTGGTCCAGACCCCCGCGTCCATCACATCACTGTGAAGGCATGAACATTGTCCCAAACCTCCGCTCCACCCGACCCGCAGCCCGCGGAGGGTGGCCGTGGGAGAGTGGGGGCTGTACACCTTCGGCCGCTTTCAACTTGGTGCTTGGGTTCAGATTGCCCAGTCGCCTATGGCTTGTGTGGGAAAATGAACCCCACGCACCCGTCTCTCCCTTCTCTCTCCCCTCTTCTCTCTCTCCTCCCTCTCTCTGTTCTTCTCTCTCCCTTCTCGCTCCTCCTCTCTCTCTTCCTCTCTCTCCACTCTTCTCTCTCCACTCTTCTCTCTCTCCTCTCTCTTCCCCTCCCCTCTCTTCCTCTCCACTCTCCCTGCATCACTCTCCCTTCTTTCTCCCTCCCTTCTCTCTCTCCCCCTTCTCTCCCCACCCCACCCCCCCCCCCCCCTCTCTCTCCCTTCTCTCTCTCCTCCGTCTCCACCCCCGGGAGTGTCCCACAGTCACTGACCGCGATGCACCGCCATCGGACCCCAACCTCCACACCAGGGTGATTACCCCCTCCGACCCCCGGAAGTTGACACCCCCACTGGGTGATTCACCCCGGCTGAGGGGACAGACATTTTATTTATTACCGTCTCGGTGTTTGCGGAACGCATCCATGCTCCCAGGCACAAAACAGGCAGCATCTCTGGAGAGAAGGAATGGGTGACATTTCATGCCGAGACCATTCTTCAGAGTGCGTCTGAAAGGTCTCGACCCGAAACGCCACCCATTCCTTCTCTCCAGAGATGCTGCCTGTTCATAGAAACATAGAAACATAGAAATTAGGTGCAGGAGTAGGCCATTCGGCCCTTCGAGCCTGCACCGCCATTTAATATGATCATGGCTGATCATCCAACTCAGTATCCCGTACCTGCCTTTTCTCCATACCCTCTGATTCCCTTGGCCACAAGGGCCACATCTAACTCCCTCTTAAATATAGCCAATGAACTGGCCTCAACTACCCTCTGTGGCAGAGAGTTCCAGAGATTCACCACTCTCTGTGTGAAAAAAGTTCTCCTCATCTCGGTTTTAAAGGATTTCCCCCTTATCCTTAAGCTGTGACCCCTTGTCCTGGACTTCCCCAACATCGGAAACAATCTTCCTGCATCTAGCCTGTCCAACCCCTTAAGAATTTTGTAAGTTTCTATAAGATCCCCTCTCAATCTCCTAAACTCTAGAGAGTATAAACCAAGTCTATCCAGTCTTTCTTCATAAGACAGTCCTGACATCCCAGGAATCAGTCTGGTGAACCTTCTCTGCACTCCCTCTTTCAGCTGAGTTACTCCAGTATTTTGTGTCTATCTTTGATGTGACAGTTGTCTCATTTAATCGGTTTCATGCATTGCGTCTCGCTGTACATGCCGCTTGCATCTATTGAAACAAGCGCACTCAGATTGAATTCGCACATCTTTGCGAGGGAGGGATGGAATGGATGTAATCACCGGCTATAACAAAGGATGTTAGGACAGGGAAATAACTCTCCTTCATGCTCGAGAGTAGTCCCCGTGTACTTGAGGCCTCAGCTAGGTAGTGGCGTATCTTTCAACATGTTGGAAAATGCCTGCGAGTAAAAAAAGTTTGCCAAGGAAAAAGTCGATACTTTTTTTACTCGTAGGTTTAGTCGTAGTCTGTCGTAGTAGGCCATAGTAGGTCGGCATGTTAGCCGTAGGTAATCGAGGGTAGTCGAAGGTAGTCTTCATCATAGTCGAAGACACGTCGAAGGGAGGTCGAAGGAGATCGAAGGAGGTCGTCTTCACTATCCACTATTCAGTGTCCAATTTTCCTGAAGTTAGTCGTAGCTAGTCGAAGCTGGTCTTCAACATAGTCGAGGGAGGTCGAAAGAGGTCTTCCACATAGTCGAAGGAGGTCTTCAACATGACATTTTTTTCAAACTCTCCTAAATTTGCCAATGAAGTCACCCAAGCTCTCTGTGGCTGGCACACAGCCATGAGTAGGGGAAACAAGCTTTGAGAATTTCAATTCCCCACATGATTTGTATATTTCATTACAAAGTCAATAGGAAATCCAACGAAGTACAAATCAAAACCTTTGCTTCATAGTGTATATTTTTTTGCACATGTAATCAAATTTTGCTGCAATTATCCTTTCCAACTATTTGCATATTTTCATCACATCATCTTGAGTAGCTTCCAGCCCAGCAGTATGAACATTGACTTCTCTAACCAAGTAACCCTTGCTTTTCCTCTCTCCATCCCTCCCCCTTCCCCGTTCCCTGACCAGTCTGACTGTCTCCGACTACATTTTATCTCTGTTTGCTCTTTTGTTACATACTCCAAGCTAACAATGATCTATTCTACATTTTCCTTGCCCCATCCCCTTTGAGCTGGTTTCACACCTAACACTTCCTTATCTATGTATTTCCCTCTCCATTGACGTAAGTCTGAAGAAGGATCTTGACCAGAAATGTCACCCATTCCTTCCCTCCAGAGATGTTGCCTGTCCTGCTGAGTTACTCCAGCATTCTGTGTCTATCTCCTTTTTCTATTCAGGCTCCTAGCAATTATTTTCATCTTAATCTATCCTTCAGGATCAGGATGACCTATTTCCACTGGATTTGTGGGTTTCTGAGGTGGCTAATGATGCCAATGTGGAAACCGCAGACTCTTCCACAGATGGTGCAGGTGGGGGATGATGGAACTGGTGGGTGGGTATGACTGGTGCATTTGCAGGGCCTCTGGACACTCCCGAAGATTGAACTGGAGGTTTCGCATAACAACCCAGTTGCTCCTTTTCCATGGGCCAGAGGTTTTGAAGGGCCAGCAGGAATATGTCCTTTCAAGGGTCAAAAGTCTAGAGTGTTTTATTGCTACATGCCCCAAAACAGAACAATGAAATTCTTACTTGCAGCAGCACTGCAGGTACTGTATGTAAACATAGCCCCAGTAGATACATTATATGTATCAAGAAGTTCAATAAATTAAAAAATATATAACACAAGGGACTTTGGGCTTTGTTTTTATTTGTGCTATCAAGGCAGTTCGTAGTTCAGTTTTGTTCTTTCTGAAGTCAGTCTGAAGAAGGGTCCCAACCTGAAACTTCACCTATCCTTTATCTTCAGAAATGCTGCCTGATCAGCATGACCGAACTTCATTACTGCAGCATTTTGTGTCTATCTTTAGGTCTTTAGTTATAAACCTAGCTGTCCACAGTTTGAGCACATCTTTGAAACTATCCTTCTATCCGCCTGCTAATCTTCCAATTACAGAACTGGAAGCAGAATGTTTGTTTTGAGAGTCTGTTGCTTGGCATGTGGCCATCTATGTATCTAGGGCCTCGATAATGGGGACGTTTGCCTGGAGGAGGACACCTACAATCCACAGTGAATGTGGTTTTGTAATAGCTTGCTCAGTAAGTTTTGTTTGGACGATGTATGTACAATAAGTGCACACCAGGCAATCATCCAAGATCGTGCAGTTAAACAAAGCATGGGATCCCTACAAATGATATCAAAAAATCATTGATCCAGGACCATCATCCATACAGTTTCAAAATAATTAAACCACATTTAAATTTTGTTGAAAATGTGAAAATTTTCATTGTTTGGCGACGAATGGATCTTTAATTAAAACACCATAAATAGCAACATTTTACCCAACCAAATGTCAAATGGTGCTAGTCAGTTATTGAAGAAAACAGTGCTGGGAAACTGTGGAAACTGTGGGCATGGTGGAATGAATCACACATTACTGCTTCTTCGCCTCTTCATAAATATTGCCTAACCTACAGTTCTTTATTTAGTGCAGGTCATGCCAGGTTAAGTGAGGACTCGTGTCTCCTCAGTACCCTGCAGCTCTGCCCTTGCTCCCCCTCCCCCTAGTCGCAACAGAGACAGAATCACCCTGGTCCTTACCTTTCACCCCATCACCCGTCGCATACAACACATAATCCTCCAATGTTTTTGGCCACCCCCAAAGGGATCCCACCACTAGCCCCAGTTTCCCATCTCCATCCCTTTCCGCCTTCCACAGAGACCGTTCCCTTTGCAACTCCCTGGTTAACTCATCCCTTCCCACGCAAACCAACCCCTCCCCAGGTACCTTCCCCTGCAACCGCAGCAGATGCAACACCTGTCGCTATACGTCCTCCATTGAGTCTGTCCAGGGACCCCGTACAGTTCTTTCAGGTTAGGCAGAGGTTCACTTGTACCTCCTCCAATCTCATTTACTGTATCCATCGTTCAAGATGTGGACTCTTATACATCGGCGAGACCAAACGCAGTTTGGGGAACATTTCGCTAAACAACTTCACTCAGTCCGCCTGAACCAACCTGATCTCCCGGTTGCTGGACACTTTAATTCTCCTTCCCATTCCTACACGGACCTTTCTGCCCTTGGTCTCCTCCAATGTCAGAGTGAGGCTAAATGCAAATTGGAGGAACAACATCTCATATTTCGCTTGGACAGCTTGCAGCCCAGTGGTAGGAATATTGATTTATCTCACTTCAGGTAGTCCTGGCATTCCCTCTCTCTCTATCCCACTCCCACCCAAGTTGGACATTTTCACCCTACAAACAGCTTACAATGGCCTGTTTCCTTTATCATCGTTACTTTTTTGCATCTTTCATTTATTGTTCTTTATCTCTCCACATCAGCGTCTATATGTCTCATTTCCCTTATCCTTAACCATTCTGAAGAAGGGTCTCGCACCAAAATGTCACCCATTCCTTCTCTCCAGAGATGCTGCCTGCCCTGCTGAGTTACTCCTGCTTTTTGTGTCTATTTTCAGGTTAAGTGAGGAATGAACTAAAATCTGAGCGTTCATCATTAGTCATAAACTTGAAGCAAAACTGTAAGTTTGACTCTTGACCTTTAAGTTAGTCTACTCTTAGAATTGCACAAATACACGGATAAGCAGACTGACCTATCACATTGGCATGACACGTTAAAACCAATTCAACTTGTCAAGCAGGCATATGTTTAGCAAAATATAAGAGCACTGATTTAATGTTGTAGGTATTGTATACGGTGGATTTTGAAATTTTGAACCATTTCTGGTAAAGTCCAAGGGTAATGGAAGATGACAGAAGAGAATGGTGATCTATTGACCTATTGTATCTCCAAAAACACTTCCCCAGCAGTCCATAATAAACTCCATTGTTATTTCATCTCTCACTTTCACCACACATTATTTGTTCCCTTCAAACTTTGTTCATTTTAGGCTAAAGGATTAAATAGCCTCATTTCAACTACCATTTTACAAAAGGAAAAAAATCTTTTTTAACAATTAGTTTGATAAAAGGGTACCATTTCTGTAATGGATGAGGACAACACAGAATCTACAAACCATTCTTAACTCTATGTTCTCAATCATCATATCTCCATTAAAGATAATCAATACAAAGAGAACCATTGAAAACCAGGTGCAACGATACATTTTTCTACCAGGTTTGAAGTAATTTTCATGTGAAGTCCTGTGTTGTTGGATGAATAATGCTCCTGGTGCCTATATTCTCCGTGTCACAATTGTTATAATTAGTGGAGAAGGCTAATTTAATATATCACTTATTTTGATCTGGACACTAGCATAACTACATGCAACTCAATTAAAAGATTCTCGGCAAAGGCTTTTGTAGTTTGTGTTTCCTGCAATTCACTTTGCATTGATGGCCTTCAATAGCATCCAACAGTCGTACTGCTGATATAACGGGACCTGACTTTTGAAAGAATTCATACATAATTACTGATTCATAGAATTATGTTAGTGCTGCTTCCAAATTCCCTCGTCTTCCCTTAAATGTGAGATTAAATGGGCTAACTTCAGTTCACTGTCGAGTGCTGTAATGTAAGATAACATTGAAGGTCTTATAATTGTTTCATAACTTTCATTATCAATAACATTTCTAGTGTAGGCTTTGCACATGCATCCAGGCATTTACACGGACCATGGGCTAAAGGATTTGCACTGGTACGTATAGCCAAATGCTATTGTTATTTAAGCTGCAGGTATTTGTAGAGACAACAGACAGATGAACAGAAAATCTGAAATTCTGATAATGTCACTGTGCAACTGGAGTTTAGGGTAGGATTTCTGTTGGTCATAAGCTCATGTAACAGACCTTGCTATAGGTAGCAGTGTTGGCTAACGTGAACATATAAATGTTGGGCAGGCCATGTAATTTGAATTGCAAGCCGGAGTGGGCAATAGGGTGATACTGATTGGGTGGATTAGAACTAAAGAGTGGAACAGGATAGAGAGCCTGTACAGCAATAAATATTAAATCTGCCAATGCTCTCAGTGGCATTATTGAAGGAAGACGATAATCTGGCCAACAGGGATGACAACCAATTTGAACCAATCAGTGGCAAAGCACAAAAAACTGAATATCAATGTATTTTAAATGGAGGTAGAAACCTCAAAGAATGGGCTATTTGGTGTTGGGATTGGACAGTTACCAAGCATGTGGCATGGTATTGTGGAGAGTAGAGGTGAGGGGTGAGGGGGTTGACTATGGCAATAAGTGACAACTTATTAAACCCAGACCTTGGTATAGTATAGTTTAATTTATTGTCACTTGTACCGAGGTACAGTGAAAATCTTTTGATGCATGCTAACCAGTCAACAGAAAGACAATACACGATTACAAGTGAGCCATCCACAGTATACAGATACATGATGAAGAGAATAACTTGATTAAAGTGAACTTCTCTGCAATGCAGGAAAAGGTTCAACATTCATATCAGATCAGCCAAGGTAAGCTATTCCTTGTATTATTTGTAACTTCAGTCTGGGTGTGACATGTGAATGTACAATGGCGTGCGGCAGCTTCACATATGTATAGTTCTTAAAACAACTGATTTAACTATCTGGATCCTACACTGAATAGAATGATCCTGAATAAACATCATAGCAACATGGAGGCACCTGAGGGCCAACTCTGAGACCAGGAGAAATGGCAGGTGTGTTACACTGGGCCAATGGTGAACATTCCCCTGGTACTACTCCAAGTTCTCTAAGTTAACTTTGTTCCCATTCCTAATTCACCTGCCCATCCTATTGAAATGTGTAACTAAAACCAACCACGTTATCTCCTGAGAAATCGAGGAAGACCTGTTTTATTAATAAGATGAATTAGCACTAAAATCGACCAATTCAATGTGCCACCTCGGCCTTTATCCATCTGAAGGGAAAAAAAATGTTTGAGGTTCAATATCGCAAAGCTCACAGTGTGACAAGCACAGCTGGATACTAAATAAAGATTTTCACCCAAAACGTCACCTGTTCCTTTTTCCAGAGATGCTGCCTGACCCGCTCCAGCAGTTTGTGTCTATCTTCGGTGTAAACCAGCATCTGCAGTTCCTTCCTATACATTGATGATCCCTGGCTTTGTTTATGGTGCAGAGACATTGGCCGCTGACGTCAAGCAGCTGAAAGCATTAGAGTGTTATCCCCTACATTAAGGCACTAATTGCATGCAGTCAGTTCCAGAGGGAATGCTGCATCATTTATATGCCTGACACGAGATTCCCAAAATAGATACCCAATCTATCCTGAGCAACAGATTACCAGGTGGACAGACAAAAAGACTCAAGGACGTTCTCAAAGTCTCTCTGAAAAAGTGCAACTTTCCCATTGACTCCCTCCCCCATAAACGCTCAAAATGGAGAAGAGACATAGGATTTATAGTGGGAACTGTGTGATTATGCACCGGCAGCACCCAGAACCCCAATGAAAATGGGAGGACTGCACAGCCCCTCAAGCTATACGCTTACTTGTCCTGTCAGTCCCATCAAGGCAGAAGTTGTGGATCGAGCATTGACCTCATCAACTAGCCCAGAAATGGGATGGAAGCAAGTCTTCCTCAAACTGAGGTACTGGGTAAAGAGTGAATTACCGGACTAATACACTTGGGGATAAAGCTTCTGATCAAAACCCAGCTTGTTAAAACAACAGCACAGATACAGCAGTTTCTTCACTCTCATCAATTTCCGCGCAATATTGTATAACATGACCTAATCTCACTTAACCTTTATCTCGCCTCTACTACACATGGCAATTCTAAATTTTCTGCATGTTTGACACACTCTTTTCTCTTCAGCTCTGGTTAGACACTCTATAACATGATGACAATGTGCAGTATGGATGAAGCTCTTTACACTTTAATGTTGACATCTCCATTGGCATTGCTCTCAGCCAAGTTTCCTCAAAAGTTAGTTTAGGCATATAGAGATACAGTGATTGAATCCTTTTATCAGTCAATTCACAAACAGATCTATCTAGCAGTTCTATTGTGAAACACTACAAAATTATAATTCATTGAAAAGTCCTTCAATATCACAACCTATTTGATTTCGTATTTTCAGCTTCCAGCTTCCAGCTGTTTCTGATGTTATGCAGTTGAAGTGTTCCTTTAATTTCTTTAACACAACTGAAGGGAGACATTTGTTGCTTTTGGAGGTACGAGTACATTTGTTTGGGTGTTATATATCTGAAGACCAATTTCAGTTAAGAAGATTGCTTTTTTGAATTACCTTGTTGAGTATTTCATCATCTTCTGCACTTTTATTTAATTCTATGTCACAATTGGTTTGATTGTGCTCATTACATATATGAAATAATGGACCCTGAAACTTCATTGCTTTCCAATATAAAGAAAAAAAATTGCCTATTTCTCTTTGTATTTAAATCACATTGGTATCAATGTTGGAAAGTTCACACATTGAGTCATAGGTCATACAACGTGGAAATAGTCCCTTCGGCCCAAGTTTTCTACACTGGCGAAGATGACCATCTAAGATAATCCCATTTATCTGTAGACATAAAGAACTGCAGATGCTGGTTTGCAGAAAAAAAATCCAAAATCAGTGTGATTCATTGCTGCGTTCAGCTTTTTTATCGGCAGGACATCTTCTATTGACATTGTCTGCTTCTCCAACTTTGGAACCTTAACTACCTTGAGGTAAATCCCTTTTGCTACATCACTTGGTTCCTTCTCCATTCTTAGTCAACCTCCATACAATGCAAGAAACAAAGAACTGCAGATGCTGGTTAATACCAAAGATGGACACAAAGTGCTGGAGTAATTCAGCGGGTCAGTCAGCATCTCAGGAGAACAAGGATGTACGACATTTCAGGTCGGGACCCTTTTTCTGTCTCTGAAGAAGACTTCTTCAGATCTGAAGGCGGGTCCCAACCCGAAACGTCACCCATGCTTTTTCTCCATAGATGCTGCCTGACCCGTTGAGTTATTCCAGCACTTTGTGTCTATCTCTGTATAATGCTGTCTGGAACGGCCATTACATTGGATCTCCAAGGGTATATTTTACTCTGAAATAGTTCACACCATTGTTCCGAGTCTGAGCACTTAAATAAGATTGGAAAAGAAATGAAGGTAGATGAAAAAAAAAGCAGGATTAATAGGTTTGTATTAACCTGCTGTACTGCTGAGTTGAATCAGTTATAATTAAATGGTAATCAGTCCTGTGCTGGAAGCTCACTTTGTATGCATTGAAGTTATAATACTTTTAAAAAAAAGGCTCAAGGCAGACTGAAGATAATACAATAACGAACGGGAAAGAGTGAGATGAGAATTAAGACAAACAAATGATTTTCCACCTTAAATCTTCCAGCTGCTCAGTTACACAAACATTGCTGTAGTTCAAAAATCTTTACAAGCATCGCATCCACTGCTTAGGATGCTTATGGAAAGCAGTCTTAGAGCTTTGGGATATAGAAGATTTGAACAAAAAAAAACACTTTCTTCCTGCAATGCCATTGCAGCTTGAAATTTCTATAGCAACCTGCACGCCTTGGGATGAAAGCTGAGGAGATTGCAAGGGTTGACAGGAAGCTTCATTGAGCAATCCATTTAATCATCTCAAACAAACCAGTGTACCAGTATTCGTCAGTCATACAGCATCACATAGTCCTTTCACTGGAAGAAAAGCAATTCCACAGGTAGGTGCTAAAATTGAAAGGATCTGCAATCAACTGGGAAATTAGAATTCACAGCAGACAATAACAACCCCGGTGGTATAAATGGGCTGAGATGAATCATATGATATTGTATCCACTACTTGGATGTCCAATGTCGTTTTATTGTTTTTCAATATAGTTGGTGAAAATGATTGTGCATTTCTGCAGTCAGTTAGCAGTAAGGGATTTAAAACCTCAAAACATTATAATTCACAGCACTTAAAAAAACATTATAAATCTCAACCTGGCAATTTAAGCTGACACCAAAAAGGCTGCTTTAGATCTAAGAGGATTATCTGGATGATATTCGTTGAGCATTCATTTAATTCATATCACAACCCATTCAAGTTATAACATTACTGTCCCTTGTCCTACAGAGACCAATTTGAAACCATTCAAACTGTGCTATTAAACTCTTGACTGAACCCACCAACATTTTTCCAAAATGTCATCAGCAGCATTTTGTGATAACTCCAATACAATAGATAAAATGCTTAAAGCACTGACATTTACAGTTGTGATTTATTTTGTGTACTTTAGGATTAACTGTATACTTACTTTATGATTCCTGAGGTTAGAATATACATAAAATGACTGGATAACAATTGAAAAACAGATAATGGAGTAAAAGCATGGAATTTCATTATTTATTTGGTTAATGTCCCAAAATGTTGTAAACGTTACACACTCATCTGATACAGTTCTGTCTGTGACTTATCTTTTCATAAAACCATCATCAACAGTGAAATAAAGCCAGAAAATATTGGAAATGGTCAACAGATCAGGCAGCAACTATGGAAAGGGAAATACAGTTAACTAGGCTAAGTGGGACCCGTTGGGTTCCAGCATCACACGGGAGGGCTGGTCACCAATGCAATATTCCACCTCTCCACCAATTCCAATATTGCTCGCCAGTGGGGGAGGGGGGCTTTCTGTTGCGCTAGTATGGGTGTTGCGGGCCGTAGGTACTGGTTTCCAGAGGGCTAGTATAGACATTGTGGGCCGAATGGATTCTTGGGTTGGCGGCCAACTGTTGCAATGATTTTAAAAGCCAAGCCAAAGCAAACAATTGGGCAGCAACACATCGAGGGGACTCACCGTGGAGTAGATGTGCGATCAGTGTTATTCACAGCTCAGAGAGCCATGACCCTCTCACTTCCTGGGTCTGGCAGAGATTGAGTGAGGCACGACACTTCTGTGTTTTATAGTCCCTCCCACCTCCTCCCTGCCGCCAGCGGGGGCAGTAGAGAGAATGGGGAATTAAAAAAAAACATGAATATATCTCTGATTTTTCATCGATGGGAAAAATTCTCTGGTCCCGGAAGGCGGAGGGGGGCTCTGAGCGAGGTGGCCAAAAATGATTGCGGGAGGTGACGGCGTTCTCTCGGAAATCGCAGCACAGTGCGCCAAAAGCGGTCAAGATCAGACTTTTAGTAATATAGATAGATGTTTCATCCCATTAAAGTAAACATTCTTGTTGAACTATTCTTGATTTCAGACCTCAGATCATTTTGTGGTCAATTAACTGCTTTCATAGTATGATTGGGGTAACTATTGATAATCTAGTAACCATCTTACATAACATGAGCTTTTCCAAATAGCATCTTGCGTATGGTGTGCACAGCCTAACAAAACACTTCATCTATTTGTTTGTGCACGTCGGCCAATACAGTGTTGATTGTATTAGTTAAGGGATGAGGTTTGATCCAAATGGGGAAAGTTCCTGAAGTTTTTTTATAATATGCTATGACTATTACACACTCACTTGAGAGAAGACATGTCCTCAATTTAATGTGGCAACCAAAAGTCAGCATGTTCTGAATCAGAACACGTCTTTGGCAATATGTTGGTGTTGACTGATATTTTGTGCTGAAGTCATTAAAGTCGTTATGACCTTACAACATGATGACTCAGAGATACCAGTGTATGCAATGAACCAAGAGTGTTGGAACTATTAACATCATAGCTCTGAACCAAAGTAAAAAAGTTCAAGAAATTATATAATACCAAATAACACAATTACATTTATTTCACTTTGCTATGATGATTTATTGAATTCACTGAGGTTGGTATTGGAAGGAAAGGCACAAAATGCTGGTGCAACTCAGCGGGTCAGGCAGCATCCTTGGAGAACATGGATAGGTGACGTTCCGGGTCAGGACCTTTCTTCAGACAGGGATAATTTCCTGATTCTGGCCTCAGTTGCTTTATTCAGAGTTTGCTTCTATGAGCTGAGCAGAGATTGTACAGTCTGAACTTGCCCAACATACCAAACTTCCTGGGAAATCTCAGTGCCATTTAGTTAATTACCATTTAGTTAAACCACCATCTGCTGTTCTTTGTTTCTACCACTTTACCATACCGTTGAGATCAGTTGCAGTGCTGAATAACTAACAGGAACTGAAAGGTCCTATTTTAATTACAGATATATAATTTCCACTTCTCAGTTAGCTGGGTAAAACCACCTGAACTATTTTTTCTCCACAGTCCGATCATGGCAGCTCTGCAGTTAGTTGGCAAGTGATGCATCCACAATGGGGAATGTGGGCAACTATAGGGTGTATTGAGCGGGATTCCGTGTCAGTGCATTCTAACCAGAGACTGACTCAGCTTATTGGGTGCATACCAATGGGGCTTGAGTCTTCAGCTATCTGGCCAAGGACCAGATTGTCAGAAATAAAAGCACCATGTAAAAATGAAATGTGCTGCTTTATTCCAAATTTAATTTGGCTTTAATGTTTACAGCATCTTTTAAGTTTTGCATTTATTAAAAATACCTCATAGTCGTACAACACAAAAACAGGCCCTTCGGCTCATCATGTCCATGCTTCATTTTGTACCTATCCAGACCAATCTCATTCACCTGCATTCGGTTTGTAGCCTTTTCTGCTTTTGTGATTCAATACTTTGTCTAGATGCTTCTTAAATGTTGTGAGTGTCTCTGCCTCCACCATCTCCTTTTGCAGTGCATTTCAGGTTGCAATTACCCTCTGAAACCATTTCCCCTCGGATCCACTCTATTCTTATTACCTCTCATTTCAAATTTATTCTTTTTGTTTTAGACACCTTGATGATGGGGAAAAAAACACCATTGTTATCTATCCTAATTATCACACTCACAAATTTATGCACTTCAATAAGGTCCCTGAATCACCTCTGCTCTAGGGAAATATAATGCAGCTTTTCCGATCTCTCTTCTTGATTGTAATGCTCTGATCCATGCAACATCCCATTGAATCTCCTCTGCACTCTCTCCTGAGCAACACATCCTGCCTATAATTTGGCAATCAGATCTGCACGCAATATTCCAGATGCATTCTATAAAGTTGTATGTTGACATACCAACTCTTATATTCTATGCCAAGGCTAATGAAAGTAAGTATGCCAAATGACTTCTTCACTGCCTTATCCACTTGTGCTGCTGGCTCAACAGCTCACCTGTCTCACCTCCATCTCCCCAGTGCTGAGAGCCACCTGAAGAACTATGTATGATTCATTGGTGCTCACGGACAAGTTGCATAAACTGCAGGTTCAAAATGTAAATCCTACTTCATTTCAGGGTTACGGGATTGGAGGTGCCGGCTATCTTCCTGCTGCTTCTAAGCAGTCATCAAACGGGCTGGAAATTGATAATATTCTTACCGCCCCGGCTTGCTCAGGAAAGGAAGGCCTGCACTCTTTGCGCTAAGTTCAGGCTAACGAAACAAACCTGCAAATGCAGAGCTGTGGGGGATCAGAGACTCCCTGAAGAATCTAGCTAAGCGCTTGAATTGCTCAGGCATGGGAGGCTGTGGGCCATGCATTGGAAAATGTCATCGAGTATAGATGGGGGCTTGATTGTTGGCATGGACATGTTTCTGCACTGCATGACCTGATAACTGTCCATCAGCCTAGACAGTGAGATGTTTTGTGGAAATAAGGGAACAGACAATTAAACTGTAATGTGACACCTCACAATCCCCCAAAGCTGTGAAAACAGACACCACTTGCTAATATTATTACTGTGGTCCATTTTCACAGCATCTTACTCAGGCTAAAGTGCCCAAGTTCCTGGACCGTGTAGGACATTTCGAATGCTGACTGAGAACCAAATTTGCTTACACTCCACAGTTCCTTCATAATGCACAGACCATGTGTGCAACAGCCAAGGGCATTGCTTCACTTTCTAACATTGTATCTGTATTTAATTGTGAAACTAGCAGCTTTACAATGCCCAGCACTGTCTGGCAATGACAGTTAAATATTTCTAAGGGTGTTATTATTGATGCCCTTAATGCATGACTGCCATATATCGGATGTAAGATGCATTCTCTATGGTCAGTTAATGTCTTCACTTAATGAATCCTACATATTTGGAATTTGTGCCCAAAGCAAGCAAATAAAATGTCAGTCGAGTCACAGATATCATATATTATTGAGTTCCCAGTGCTCTGAGTGGATTAATGGAAATTCTCGGGAAGTTCAAATGACCCTGCAGGCTCTGGATGTCTTGCAAGGTCAGCTGGTCCTCCAGGTAGGAGGAAGCCAAACCGAACTCTGCTCTGCACGCTCTCCCATGCTAGTTTACAGGGTCCCCGAAGTAACACATATACTGATTAACACTTCCAGGTTCCATGCTGGCACACCACATGCCTTTACTGCTCTTGGAGTTACAACAGTCCGATCCATATATGTAGACAGATGGACCTCCTAGCTGTGTTCAGACAGGTGAGGTGTCTGCCTACGTAAGACACCATCAGCAGTTACTGCAGCTCCGTGAATGAAATGGGACAGGTTTTTGCACCCACCTGCAAAGTTCATGTATTTCTTTGTGTTTGTTTTGGCATAAGTGAATATAGAGAGGTACAGCCAAAAAGAACGAATGAAATCTTCAAAGCTATTTCTGGGTACATCACTATGTCAAGTTCTATGATACAATTCAGTTATTAAAGATCTTTTACTTCCGTTTTACAGGTGCCCTCAATAATACTGTGTTTCCCTTTTAAAATAAATACAATATATCCATACAATCAATAAATTGGTGATCTGTTCACATTGATATGTAATCAGCAATTCAACCAAAGTGAATTTGCTCAATTTGACGGTGTTCTTGTTATCATAAAATTAGAAACTTAAAATCCCTTCCTATGACAACCCTATTGTTCTTGCACCTGCAATTTTCCAGCATATTTGTTCCAGTAGTTCCTCTTGACATTTCGGAGGCCTATAGCACAATCCCAACATGTGAATCATCCCCCATTTAAATTCTCAACTCCACACATGTAGCCTCACTGGACGTTGCCTCAGTAATTTTGTCTCGGACCACTGTTGTGATGTTTTCAATTATCAATAAAGCAACCCCCTCTGGTTTCTTTCCTGTTCCTGTTGCCTGTTCAACTGATAGATGTGGAACCTTAAAGCTACCAGCCCTGTTCCTCCAAGTTTCTGTAATGGCTATAATATCACAGCCCCATATCCCTATCCATGTCCTCAATTCATCTGCTTTACCTGTCAGGACTCTTATATTGAAATAAATATAATCTTATTCAAGAGTCTTTCCTCGCTTCCTGGTTGCCCTGGCTACTAAATGTGCTGTGGTGGTAGACTTCTCCATTGACTACAATCTCCCATTTGCCTCTTTACTGCATTAGGTCCAGTCCCCCCGCCAATCTGATTTAAACCCTCCCTCGTCACACTTGCAAAGCAGCCCACCAGGATATTGGTCTCCCTTCAGTTCATTGGCAACTCATCTGCTCGAGCTTGCTAAAATTCCTTCTTTCCTCTTGCCACAGGTGAGGACCCAGAAGACTGGAGAGTTGCCAATGGAGCTCCTTTCCTTAAGAAAGGAAGTAGACATATACAAGAAATTATAGGCCGTTGAGGCTCACATTAATGGCCGAGAAACTGTTCGAGAGATGCTTAGAGATAGGATTTACTCGCGTTTTGAAGAGAATGGGCTAATGAGGGACAGTCAGCACGGCTTTGTCCAGGGCAGTTTAGGTTAATTTAGTTTAGTTTAATTTAGTGTAATTAGTTTTTGCTGATTATGCCTTAAAACTGTATTATGTTTATTGAGGTGATAAAGGTGATTGATGATGGTGTGGCAGTGGATGTTATCTACATAGACTTTAGTAAGGCATTTGACAAGGTCCCTCATAATAGGTTGATCAACAAGATTAAAATGGATGAGCTACATGCTGGCTTAGTAGTTTGGATTCAGAACTGGCTTACTCATAGAAGACATAGCGTAGTAGTGGAATAATGTTATTCTGCCTGGAATACAGTGACAAATAGTATTCCATAGGGATCAGTGTTTGGACCTCTGTTGTTTGAGATATATATACATATATATATATATATATATACATATATATACATATATATATATATATATATATATATATATATATATATATCCATATAAATGACAGATGAAAATGTAGATGTGTTGAGTAGCAAGTTTGTAGCAAGTTTGTAGACTGCACAAAAATTTGAGGTACAGACAGTACAAGGGGCTGTCAAAGGAAACAGAAGAAGATAGATCAGTTACAAATATGGGTTGGGAAATGGTAGATGAAGTTTAATAGATGAAGTGTGGTCTTGCACTTTGAGAGGAATCCGCTGTGGTGGATGTTTATGTTAGTTTTTATGTAGTTGTGTGTCTTGTTGTTATTTTGGTATGGCTGTGTGGTAATTCAAATTCCACTGTACCTTAATTGGCATATGTGACAATAAACTGACCTTGAAACTTTGAAACCTTGAAACCTTGACTTGGCCTCCACAGCCCTCTGTGGCAATGAGATTAACTACCCTCTGACTAAAGAAGTTCCTCCACACCTTCTTTCTAAAAGTGCGCACTTTAATTCTGAGGGCATGACTGGTCCTCGACTCTCCCACTAGTGGAAAGATCCTTTCAACATCCACTTTATCTATGCCTTTCATTATTCTGTAAGTTTCAATGAGGTCCCTCCTCAACACTCCCAAACGTTCTAAACTCCAGCCAGATAGGGCATTGAGTATGATTGAAATCAGTATGACCGAACTACACGTGAAGGGGTAACTTTCATATTCTCTATTAGTACATGGTGTACTGTGTTCTACCTCAGTGCATTGCTAATAGTGGAACTTTGCACCCCCACTCTTTAGATTGCTTGGCTTGACTGGCATAATGTTTGCAGATTGCAGATTGCTCATCTCTTCAGAGTTATCCACTGTTTGGTTGGCAAGGGATATTTATGCTTTTCATAGGTCCACAGTTTCTCTGCACAGGGCGGCACAGTGGCGTAGCTGATAGAGCTACTACTTCACAGCGCCATGAGATCCAGGTTCGATCCTGACCTCAGGTGCTGTCTGTGTGGTGTTTACACGTTCTCCCTGTAATCGTGTGGGTTTCCTCCGGGTGCTCTGGTTTCATCCCATATCCCAATTGTAGGTTAATTGGCTTCTGTAAATTTCCCCTGGTGTGTAGGGAGTGGATGAGAAAGTGCGATAGAGCTAACGTGATCTATGGAAACAGAAACACTTAACATTTCAGGTCCACAATAAAGGATCTTGAATCTGAAACTTTTAATGTTTCTCTTTCCACAGATACTGCCTGACCTGCTGAATATTTACAGCATTTTCAGTTTTTATTTCTAATTCTCAGCATCTGCAGGTTTTATGATTTTCATTTTCTGAAACTTCACAGGTAATAAAGATCTAAATTTTACTAAATATGCAGGGGCAGCAGAATGGTGCAGCAAGTAGAACTGCCAGGGACTTGGATTTGATCCTGATCTCGGGTGCTGTTTGTGTGGAGTTTGCATGCTCCCCCTGTGACCACATGGGTTTCCTCCAGGTGCTCCAGGTTTCTCTGTCATCCCAGGACACGTGGGTTTGTAGATTAATTGGCCTCTGTAAATAGTCCCCAGTGTGTAGGGAGTGGATGCGAAAGTGGGATAACATAGAAGTAGTGCAAATGGGTGATAGATAGTCAGTGTGTACTTGGTGGGCCGAAGGACCTGATTCCAGGCAGTATGTCTACACTTCTTATCGAGTCCACATCACAAAATTAGAAATTGTTCAGCCAGAGTTGAACATACTTCTCGGCATTTGCATACAATGGCGTTTTGCGCTTCTTGTGTGTAGTGGTGGAAAGATTGGGTGAAGCAGGGCCGAGACATGAATGCTGTTTCCTTGACCCCATGCCTAAACTAAATGCTCACAAAGTCACATCGTAACTAGCCAAGCTGCAGCACTTAACTAAGAGCCATTAGATTAGGGCTTGGCAGATTCTTCAGCCATTTGGAAACAATCTAGTAAATCCCTCAAAAGCCAGATTGTCAACTTTTCAGAATCTGCCACATTTGTTCTATCACCATGATTTCCATCAAGTTGCCAATTGCATTGCCAACTTCTCAGCAAGTACACTTCAGCTTTTCTATAATTTCAAACATTTGGATATCCCTGGTGTTGCAGCACATAAGCAGAAATATCTTCATATTAGCCACTTCTGTTGTCCATGCAAACTGTCTGAAAAGGTGAAAATTACTCATTCTTTACCTTGCCCAGATTTCATGATCATACTTATGTGGAGAGTTTGCTTATATAGCAAAAGCTCAGTTATTCAGTATTGCCCTACATGGCACACTCGAGTAACAGCTCTTCAGAGGGAGTGGCTGTCAATGGGGGGGTATTGACAGCAGAGCATCTCAGTTAATATTGTATTGAGGGAGCTCCCAAAGCCATGTCAGATTCACGAGCACCCATCAAGTTTGGCACGTGTGTTTTCCAATTGTTCAAACTGATGTATAACAGATTTAGAATAGCTATTCATCATAAAGTTAAGGGCCTCTACTTTAACTCTACCCTCATTGACCAGACTAACTCTCTCTTGCCCAGTTCATGCTTAGCTTTTTCGAAGATAGACCCAAAATTCTGGAGTAACTCAGCGGGTCAGGCAACATTTCGGAAGAAAAGGAACATGTGATGTTTCGGGTCAGAACTCTTCTACAGACAGTCTGAAGAAGGGCTGTGACCTGAAACAGAACCTATTCAGTTTCTTCAGAGATGCCTGACCTGCTGAGTTACTGCAGCATTTTTTGTCTATCTTCAGTATAAACCAGCATCCGCAGTTCCTTCCTCCACATTTTGTCAGCTTTGCCTTTCCTCTAGTATACTTGCTGTCTGAGAATAATAGGGGAAATGACGAAAGGAAATCTTATTGCGTTTTAAACATACACATAATGATTCAGCTATGCAATGTGACAAAGTTCCACTCAACAATAATGTTTTTTACTACATTAATTGCCAGAAGATCTATTTTATTGAAATGGAAAGACTCTAATCCTCCTACCACATTCCATTGGTACTCTGAAACGATATCATGTTTAAATTTTTTAACTTTTATACGGTGTAACGGATTTGACAATGGAATTGTTGAAATTCTTTGCAGCCCAGAGTTTGGTTTGCTTTTTTTTCTAGCTTAGGGGGTTTTGTTTTTCTCCTTTTTCTCTCTTTTTCTTTTCTTTTAATCTTTTTGTTTTTATATTGATAAGTTTTCTTTAAACACGTAACTATATTTACATAGGACTATACCCAATGTGTATTTTGACACTGGACTCATACTTAGGCTATACTTGTTATTAATGTAATCCTGATCCCTATGTATCAATATCACTGTTATGTTTATCATTATTATTATTTTTTTTTGTTTTGTTTTTGCTTTTGAAAAGAAAATTATAAAAATATTTTAAAAGAAAGAACAAAAATGTTTTTATGAATTAAGTTCATAAATCAGTGTTTAATTATGATTATTGAGTAACATGTGCTGTCATTTGCATTGGCGCAACCGATTAATGCAGAAGAATTGTGATGTGCGATTAGCATGGTGATTCCGACATGCTAAATCAGCATTGACCATCAGGGCAACTGGAGGTCTAATCAGTGATCATCACTGATTATCCTTCACTTACACACATGGCAATACCTTGGTTTGCCATCTAACCCATTTTGTCTGAGCAATGCATGGTTCAATAATGCATTATTTGTCACATATGCAACTACACAGTAACATTATTTTGCATATTTACACATGTTGTGGCGCCAATTCCAAATTCCAAAGTCCGGTCCGCCCACATGTTCGATATACAGGAACCAATCTACCTCTCCTCTCCGGGCCCTCCTGTTGGGACCTGGGGCCGCCTCCTGCTGCCTACTGAAGGCACTGGAGCATCACCCTCCTACCGACCAATGCTCCTCGCGTACAACGTGTCCAGCTCCCTCCCGGTTACACCGTCCGATGAGCCTTCGGGCGGGTCCTGTCTGCCACCGAGCTGCTAAGTGAGTGCATACTTGTACAATAATGCCACAAGACATACTGCCTAGTATTTAAGGAAGGAGTATATTGTTGGAGAATCACAGGAATAACATAATTGCCAGAACTTAGTATGACATTCTCTGTCTTCTTCAGAATATAACCATATAACCATATAACAATTACAGCACGGAAACAGGCCATCTCGACCCTTCTAGTCTGTGCCGAACACGTATTCTCCCCTATAAATATAAATATAAAGCTAATAAAATATGAATGATTCCCTGTAGGAGTATATGGATATGTCAAGAGACTTTTCCCCCTAAATTACAGGCCATCATTAAGTATTCTGAATGGTAATATAGAATGATAATTATTTTTTTTAAATGAACCCTAATTTGCATCCTGTAATGTATCTGGCGTTTAATCTAATTAACAGCTATTTAAAATGGCAGAAGAGAATTTAAAAATGTGACCTTCCTGCCCTGTTAAGATTTATTATTTTTTTTCGATTTCAGGCTCTGTTTAGATGGAAAATTGTAGATATTAATTAAATTTCTGGCTAGAATTTGAGATGCAATTTATTTTTAGCTATTTGCCATATGGTGAAGTTCATTATCGTCGAACAAACAAAACAAGGCATTTCTGCACTCCGTGAATGTAAAATTTAAGGGAATTGGACATTTTGTTGCTGCGCTATTCAGGAGGACTGATGACTGGCTGCAGCTTTGCAGGAATAAAACCCCTGTCTCACGGTGTGAGTCCACCCACGAGTGATCCCGAATTTAAAACAAATCAAACTCGTGGTAATCACTTAGAATTAACGTAGCGGGAACATTGGAATTCGTAACGCTAACGGCAGGTACTCGGGAAACTTGTTAACTCATGAAAATCTTTCAACATGATGAAAGATTCCTACGAGTCAAATTTACTGTTGAAGTAAAAATGTTTAACTTTTAAACTCGTAAGAACGTAGTAGCCCGTGAGTTTACCGTAGTGACTCGTGAGTCTACTGTGGGCAGCCTTTAACTCAGCGGGACAGGCAGCATCTCTGGAGAGAAGGAATGGGTGACAGGATGACGTTTCTAAAATTCTGCTGCGTCTCTGTGTTACTCCAGCACCGTGTGTTCACTTTTTGTCAACCAGCATCTGACCTTTCTTGTGTATGACATTATTTGTATCCATGGCGGTTGATTGTTGTCGCACCCTTCAGTTTCACAGGGGGTCGGGATGGGGGTGGGGGGGGGGGGGGGGCAGGGAGGGGGGGGAGATGCTGCCTGGTGACAATCTAATTATTTATCCAAAGAGTTACGCTCTCTTTAAGGATTAATTTCTAAATAACCCGCCAATTTCTCCATTCACTGTTATATCCGAGAACTGCTCCAGATGAACTCCTGGATTTGATTTTTTTTCCTCCCGGGGGTAAAAGAAAAAACTTAAAGCATTTAAAGCACCAGGGGTGGGGTGGAGGTGTACGACCAACGAACGGGGAGATATTATCCAGAATGTGTAAAATAAAACAAAAATTGGAGTACTGAATAATGGCACAGATTTGAGAGGTGCAGGAAGGAACTGCATATGCTGGTGTAAACCGAAGATAGGCTCAAAAAGCTGGGGTAACTCAGTGGGACAGGCAGCATCTCTGGAGAAAATGAATGGGCGAGATTTCGGGTCGAGACCCTTCTTCAGAATGCAGTCTGCAGTCGCCTAGTGCATTTCTCCAGGGATGCTGTCTGACCCACTCCACCCACTCCAGTTACTCCAGCTTTTCGTATCTCTGTACGGATTTGAGAGAGTGAGATTCACTGCCAGACATCGTCGGTATATTAAATGTACAAGAGTCATTTCACATGACCGTAGTCAAGGAAACAGCAGCGTACCAATAGCCCGATTATTGTAGCGGTATAGAAAATACATCTCTGCTGTCCGTTTTTGGTGTTTCAAATATTTGTCCCCCCCCCCCCCCCCTCACCTTTCTCTCCCAACTCCAGTCCCGTCCCGACCCCCTGTGAAACTGAAGGGAGCGACAATCAACTGCCACAGATACAAACAATGTCATACACAAGAAAGGGCAGATGCTGGTTGACAAAAAGTGAACACACAGTGCTGGAGTAACATAAAGACGCAGCAGAATTTTGGAAACGTCATCCCGTCATCCATACCTTCTCTCCAGAGATGCTGCCTGTCCCGCTGGGTTAATGAGTGCCCACGGTAGACTCACGTGTCACTACGGTAAACTCACTGGCTACTACGTTCTTACGAGTTTAAAAGTTAAACATTTTTACTTCAAGAGTAAATTTGACTCGTGGAAATCTTTCATCATGTTGAAAGATTTTCATGAGTTAACAAGTTTCCCGAGTACCTGCCATTAGCGTTACGAGTTCCAATGTTCCCGCTACGTTGAGTTTGATTTGTTTTAAACTCGGGATCACTCATGGGTGGACTCGCATCGTGAGACAGGGCCATAACTCGGAGTTACACATTTCTTCTTTTAATTAGCAATCTTGAGCTGGGCAGCTGCTTCTCATAAAGAAATTGTTTTTAAAATTATGTGGATGTTCACAATGAAGAGATTAAGCAATAGTGTTTGTCCACTTGAGTGTATTTTATTATCCATTTAGTAGACACTTTCCCTTCCCAATTTATTTTCCTTTATTTCAAAGCATGCAGTCACTGTTCATCAGAGCTGAAGAACCTCTTGCAAGTGTCCTGTCTACATAAAGGGCCTGTCCCACTTGGGCAACCTGATCCGCGAGTTCTGGCGAGTTCGCCCTCGACTCATACTCGCAGCATGGTCGACACGAGGTCGTAGGAGGTTTTCGTAACTCTCCTTCATGCTCGAGAGTGGTCTCTGCGCACTTGAGGCCTCAGCTAGGCCGCGCCGGTTTTTTTTCAATATGTTAAAAAATGCTCGCGAGTAAAAAAAGGTCGCCATGGAAGAAATCGATACATTTTTACTCGTCGGTTTAGTCGTAGTAGGTCATAGTATGTCGGCATGTTAGTCGTAAGTAATCGAGGGTTTGTTTCAAGGTAATCGTAGATAGTCTTTATCATAGTCAAAGGGAGGTTGACGGAAGGTCGAAGGAGATCGAAGGAGGTCGGCTTCACTCTCCATTATTCGGTGTCCAATTTTCCTGCAGTTAATCCACGCCCGCCCGTGGCCTCACTCGGGTCCACGAGTCCATGCCTGCCCGCATTCTCGCTTGGATCGGTGCCCGCCCGCGGCCTCGCTCGGGCCGTGCCCGCGGCCTCTGCTGCTTGTGCTCTGGGGTCACAGCTGATTGTGCTCTGGGGTCACGGCTGCTGGTGCTCTGGGGTCATGCAGAGGATCGATGCCCTGCAAACTGAGCCTGACTCTGAGGGTGCCGATGGCTGATGATCCTCCGGAAGAGGTGATCAGGAAGACTGGGGGGATTGGGGAGGCAGAGGATGGGGTAAGAAGGCAGTGGAGGGAAAGTTGGCCTCGCACAGGTCGGCGCCAGCCCGCCGCCTCACTTCGGTCCACGCCCGCCCGTGGCCTCGATCGGGTCTGCGCCTGCGGCCCCTGCTGCTGGTGCCGCTGGCTGTGAGTCCCGGCTGCACCACCATCGCACCACCCCCCAGCTCCAGTCCCTTCCCCTCTGGTCCCATTCACTGGATCCTGCTTCCCTCCATGACACATCCCTCTTATCCATGGCTCTGCCCCCATCTTTTCTCTGAGCTCCCTCCACCGACACCGCACAACCCCCTCCACCCCACAACCCCCCTGCCAACAGTCACCACCTCCCCCTGACACACCCTCCACCCACCCCTCCCACCTTTCCCCCATAACCCCCCCCTGCACACACACACCCCTTCCCCTCCCACACATACCCACCTCCCCCCCCCCCCCCCCCCCCCCCCCTCTCCCCCGCCCACACACACCCCTCCCAGCCCACACATACCCCACTTCCCTCTCACCCAACCCCCCCCCCCCCCCCCCCCCCCCCCCCCCCCCACCAACTTTGGGCCCCGACTCCAATGTCTCACTTTGTCCAGTCCACAATAAAATTAAACACGGCTATTAATATTGATTTTATTGATCTCAAGGAAATTTAATTCTAAGCAGGATGTGGAGCTGCTAGTATATTGAAAATTATGCAAATAAAGCAATCTTAGAGGATTACAACGTGAAGATGTAATGGCGCTATAAAATAGGAAATAAAATATTTCAAATAAGTATGATTCATATAAACGCATTCATAATTGGCTGCTCTGTTTCTTTGGGGGCTTCAAAACATTATTGTAAACTGTTAGTCTAATCTGATGGCATGAATATATCTGTCTGGTCTGGCAAAGGATCGGGACATAAAAAAATGGTGTTGCTTCTGTGCCACTTGTTTATCATTGACTTATAAAGAAAGCATGTTGGACATTTCCTTATATTACATGTTTTGGAATAAAATAAGATTCCAGCATCATTATGAATGGGTTCATTAATATGTGTGAATGATGTCAGCTTGAGGTTCACATCACTTGTGTTGTAGGGTAAACAATAGTGAGGGCTAATATTTAGTAAATAGGTAAGTGGATACTGCTAAAATGGTGACAGAAAACCGCAGACAAAGCCTAACAGGAATTTCATTGATTATGCGTGCACCCATCGTTGTAACAGAAATTTAGATCCACTGCTAACAATTTTTTTTTAAATGTACAAAAATAGAACAAATGCCATATAAAATAATACAGTTATTGTACAGCTTCTATTTTAACTTTTAGCTATAGTTGGAAGAAAAGAAAGGAGAAAAAGCAAGAAAGAGAAAAAGTGAGATGTGCAAAGATAGAACCCCTAGACTACCAAAGTGGTGTAGCCAAAGAGTGAATAAATGAAAGAAAGAAGAGAGGAATAGAAAAAATAAAATAAAATAAAAGGACAAAAGGAGAAAGAAAGATAAAAGTGGTGATATACCTGCCTCAAATCCCTCGTCACCCACCTCACCCAACCCGTAATTAGATTTAAGTACAAAGTTGTGTTGTACCATACTATCCTTGTAATAAATCAATGAATGTATTCGAAAAATGATCTGGTTTTTTTTGCCAAGACAAGTCTAATATTTTCAAGATGTAGTGTCTCAGACATGTTTATAATCCACATTGTAAGAGTATGAACTGATGTATAGTCAATAAATATATACGTTTTATGTACGGATGAATAAAAGGAGTATTCTCTTCCGGATGGGTTTGCAATCCTCCATACGTCTGTTATATTTGTTTTTTTATATACGTATTTAGAAGTTCGCTGGATATTGATTTTGTGTTATATATCTTTTGTTGTGAGGATTTATCCAAGTATTGATCCAGAACACAGTTGAAATCTCCCCCAATTATCAAGTTTTGCTGGGTGGAGTCTGAAATTATATTTAAAATGTTGTTATCAAAGATGGGAGCATAGATATTTACCATAGTAAGTGGGGTAGAATATATCTCCCCAGATACTATGACGTACTTACCATCTTTGCCTGCTATGGTGGCTTTATGTTTAAATGGTATACACTTATGGATTATAATTGCAGTACCTCTGGTTTTGGAGAGAAAAGAGGAGTGATATATTTGACCAATCCAGTTGGCCTTCAGCCTGGTATGAGCGTGATCTTTGAGGTGCGTCTCCTGTAAAAATATTATATCAGCATTAGTTGGTTTTAATTGGGCAAGAACCTTACTCCTTTTAATTGGCTCATTAACGCCCCTAATATTCCAGCTACAGAAAGTAATTCCTCCAGTTTTCTTCAGAGGGTGATCTTGCATTACATCTTACATGGATTCCCTTGTTTCAGATGGGGCAACCTTCTGGCTGTTGGGTGGGTGATCCCAATTTCAAAACCCTGCTGGTATATCACAAGAAAAAGTGCCATATGAAGAAAAAGCGAAAAAAATGCTAAATAACGTAAATAATACGAAAAAACAGTATTTAATGATACTGTGTGTGCCCACCCCCTGGAAATTTCAAGTGAGCTTCCGTGGGTGTTAATTACAATTAGCTCCGGCCCTTACAAAGTAATATTGCAAAAAAGAAAAACCGGACTAAACAGAATATTATGTAAACAGAAATAAAACAGAACAAGGACTGTAAATAATTTCCTCTGAGGGTTACATTTCTTCTTATAGCTTGGTCTAAGTGGGTATTTACTATTTAAATACCCTATTTAAATTAACAAAAATCTTGCTTATTGATATTCGTATGTTAAACAGAACAAAGGATGTAAATAATTTCCTCTAAGAGGGTTACATTTCTCTGAGAATACGACGTCTTGGTGAAGAGAGCTAGCTCCTTGACCACCTCTGCTGGATAATCTCTGAAGAATCTTATATTTTCTCCTTCAAACATCAGGGTTCCTGCGGTTGTCACTTTCTTCATGATATCTTCAAGAATTGCTATGTCGTGTAGTTTAAGAATAATCTGTCTTGGTGGGGCTCCAACACCTGATTGGGCTCTCTGGACTCGATGTGCTTGATCAATTTTAGGTCTTTCAGGCAGATTAAATTCCTGTTGAAGTAAGTTGGCAGTGAAGACCTGAGAGTCTTTCCCACTTTCCTTTCCTTACTTCACTCCAACAATTCTTAAGTTTTGGCGTCTGGACCGGGCTTCAAGATCAAGGCATTTGTCGTTCATTCTGGCCAGTTGCCCAGATACACAGTCTAGATCTTCCTTCAGTCTTTGCGTTGTGTAAGAGATGTCCGTAGTAGTAACTTCAAGTTCTCTGATAGCTTTGTTTTGTTTTGTTGAAGTGAGGGGAATGGGCTCCAACTTTTTGCTAAGATCTTCCTCAACCCTTTTGATTTCTCCTTTCAAAATGGCATTTACCTCTTCGATGTGAACTTGTAGAATGTCAATTCTTCCACAAATTTCTTTATTCCAAACATCCATTCGTGTTTCTAGCTTTCCAAACTGATCAGTCAGAATATCACCAAAGTCTTTTGCCATAGCCCGTCTTAAAGATTGTTCTTTTTCTTGTATTTGTTGTTCCATGGTAGAAATAAGTCCTTCTCCCACTCCCTCAGATTCTTCAGAGGTTACTTTCTCTAGCTCTTGAACAACGTGCAGTTGGGTTCTTTGTCTAGTCTGAGGTCGAGTCGGCAGAGTCCGTTTACTCATTTAAAAATACCGGTATCCAGCCGGTATACGTCGATTTCTGATAACGTCACTTACTGTTGGGCATCTGCCGGTAAGTGTTTTTCAGGTATTTTAATGTGTTTTAATGCATTTTACGGAGCGGAACTAAAAGGAGCACCTGCTTACTGCTCCATGGCGCCACCGGAAATCCACTGTTAACGAATTTAGACGTGATTAATCAACTCATTCTATTTGTGACCTAATTAAGTTTTCCTGAGTTCAATTCTGTAATTAAGACCTTTTTTTTTTCATTAATCAAGTTTCTGTCCTCGTCATCTGAGAGTATAAACAATGCACCAAAGTCACACTTGACAGGTCAGCGTTGGCTGGCCTCTTTGTCTCAATTAAATCGGCCGCTATTTCGAACACCAACTCCGCGTGGCTTTCCCATTTTGCTCTTACAACTTGTGAAAGAGCAGCTAACCAAGTTCCACTACAAACATGGTGAACTGCACCTTTACAGTGAGAGGCTGCTATTAACACAATTGTAATCACTTCTCGTTATTTTGTGGGTGAAAAGAAAGGCTTTGAATTTTCTTTGTTAGAGTGTTAAATGATACAATGGATTTCTGGGGTAGTGAAGGAACAATTTTTTACCAAGTCTTTATTAAACTTGCATTCAGTTAACCTTCCAATGAAGAAAATTCAAGGTATTTCTTTACATTCAAGCGCTTCGTACATCTGTTCACTTTTCAATAGGCACAAGCAGATCACAAGGTAAATTGTTATTGAACAGGTCCGTGCTGGTTAAGGTTCAATTGTCTACAATATTGTGTATAGATCAAGAACCAAGGGTGCGTGGTTCAATGTTTCATCAATGAGTCTCAGGAAAGAAATATACAGAAGCAGGCTTAATAGTTTTTCAAGCAATAAGCCATTGAGGAACATGGAAAACAGAACCATTGGAGTTGCACCTATAATCTACTGCATTTAATGAAGTAGATGTGTGGCACCTGTAGGTATATAAGCAATACACTCTACAGATTCTTATCTGTTTATTGATCTGAGATCCATTTGTGGTTCAAAATGCTCTAATAGAATACAAATGACAAAACAAATCAATCTTTTATGGGTTTGTCAGTATTGAGTCTTTAAAGAAAATGCAACCTCTTGTTTATGAAGGCCTTATTTCTAATCTAGGGTCTTACTGGGTGCTTATGCAGTATATTACTTGTCGGTTCAAAACCATGATAACCGATTACTGAAGTGTTAAGTGTTTTGGGCCTGAGGGCAGATTGCAAATTTAGGAAAGATTGCGCTCTGTCATTTTCTGATCAGCTCTTTGCAGAAAAACACAGCGGCATGCTGCAATATTTTTATTTTGCATTAACCTTTCTTAACACGGAGTACAATTATATAAATTTTAATGGCACTATTTTTATATATAATGCTGCGCCAAATTTTCCGGAAAGACAAAGAAACAAAAGACTCATATTTCTTCTCTCATTTCCTCTAAGAAAGCTGAGAAGTTTTGTTCGTCGTTCTTTGCTCTTTGCTGACTCCATTACTTGTTGCTGGGAGCAAGAGCATGAATTTGTAAGACAATGAATTTTCTTTGCAAACAACATGTCAAATTCAAGAGGTCAAACCTCTTTCTGCTAATGTTGAATATTTTGATCTATTGTAAGTTTTTAAATCGCACTAGATTAAGTGGGACCCCTCGGGTCCCAGCTTCACACGGTCCCCCAACGCAATATTCCATATCTCCACCAATTCCAATATTGCTGGCCAGTGGGGGGGGGGGATGGCTTTCTGAAGCACTAGCATAGGTGTTGTTGGTCAAGTCGAGTCAAGCACAGTGAGTGCAGGGAAAACAATCCACTTCAAGTCAGGTCAATCCATTTCAAGTCGTCAAATCAAGTCAATCCATTTCAAATCAATTCATGTCAATCCATTTCAAGTCAAGTCAAGCCATTTCATGTCAAGTCAAGTCAAGTCAATCCATTTCAAGTCAAGTCAAGTCAAGCCATTTCATGTCAAGTCAAGTCGTCAATCCATTTCAAGTCACACACACACACCCTCCACCTCACACACTCACACACACAACCTCTATCTCTCACACACTCACACACACACACCCTCTAGGTATGTTACAAAACCTACCTGAATCGTGTCTGAGAATCTGCCCCACCCTGTGTGCGCGATTTTGGTGCTGTTTAGAGGGGGCGGGTTTAAAACGTGATTTTACTAGGCTGTTGCAATCGAAAATGTTCAGCCTAGTAAATCATTAACGCTAAAATCGCTGAAAGACCCCGTCGCAAAAGGTATTATTAGTTTTTATGGCCTTGTATAATAGTTATAGTAGTTTAAAAATCACTCTCTCAACCCGCAATCTCTCGCAGCCCCAGGATTTTATAAAGCAGACAATTAAAGGTATGTACCTTATTTTTACATTAAAAGGGGCTTCTTAAGAACCCTGTATATAAAGTTTTCTATAGCGAGTAGCTCATTTTGGGCTCTTTATATCCCACAGTATTTTTCTGGGCATTTGAGGGCACAAATCCAGCGCAATGTGAACGTTCTAAACCAGCGCGTTCACAGGAACCCACTAGAAAGCTGATTTAATTTGACTTTAATTTACAGCAATTGAACACTAAATTCCTTCCATTTGGCCTATAAATTGATGTAAATGAGATTTAAAAATCATGTTTTATTGTGAATTAATTGTGAATATTATTTTGACACAGGCTATTTAAAAATGTTAATCATTTATTAAGAAATGGATAGATGTTTAGATCTAGTAATTGAAGTTTGAAATTAGCTACAATTGGGTAACTAACTAATTATATGCTTTAATTTCAGGTCATCCAAGTAAGATTATTTTATATTTGTTTCAGTATGCTTCAATCTATAATAACTGAAAATTTCATTCAGTTCTCTTAATTTTTAAGAAGGTTATGGGCTTTTGACTGTCCATGATCACAGCTTTTTTGTTATGTCCATAGAAAATCAATAGGGAACAATATGCTAATTTCCGAGTATGAAAATGGCCATAACTTTTTTATTACTTGAGATATGAAAGTGAATTAGGTGTCAAATTAAACTTATTGTTATGCTTTATCTGATGGGATAAATTGCAGACTTGATTTTTTTAATCTCAAAATTTTGTAACATTGCTACACCCTCCACACACACAGATACACAGACTCACACACAGACTCGCACATACACAGGCAGACTCTTACACACACACAGACTCACACACACTCACACCCTCAATCTCACACAAACACACACACAGACCCACACCCTCCACCTCACAAACACACACAGACTCACACACACACTCACACAAACACACACAGACTCACACACACAGACTCGCACACCATATATATGACAGTGAAACTATCTTGAATCTACTGACACGGCAGAACACGGCCTCTCCACTGTGGGGTTTCCCCAGTCAGCGGCACTTCCGCAATCAGCATGACCTCTGCACTTAGCATAAGTTACGCAATCAGCGTGATGGTTGCACTTCGCGGATGTTACGCAATCAGTGTGACCTCTGCACTTAGCGGAACTTACGCAATCAGTGTGACCTATCCACTCAGCCTAAGTTCCGGAATGAGCGGGTCCTTTGCATTAAACACAGTGGGGACTAACAAACCATTTCTTCCTTGCAAACACAGTGGGGGCTGAGAAACCATTTCTTCCTTGCAAACACAGTGGGGACTGAGAAACCATTTATTCCTTGCAAACACTGTGGGGGCTGAGAAACCATTTATTGCAAGGACATTAAGGGCTAACCAATCATCATTTATTGCAACCACATTGCGGGGTAACAAAGCATTAATTGCAAGCACATAATAGATTCAGAGTTCAGTAGAATCACAGTTCAGTTGACTCACAGCAGAATCACAGTGATGGCCTCTCCCTCACGATCTTCCAGAGTGACTGACTCTGAGAATCTATACGGGGTTTTATACTACTGCCCCCCCCCCCTCCACCGGAAGGGGCGTTGCCTTCATCATGGTGATTGACAGGCGAGAGGACCAATCAGCTGATCTCAAGATTTTTTAAACATTCATGACTTTTTTATTTTTCAGCGATCGGAAAAATCCTTGGGGCTGTTGCAGCGGAGGAGGACTGTGAGTAAGATGGCCAAAAATCAAGTGATATATGGTAGCGTTTTTTCTAAAATCAATTAACAGCATAGCCAGGAAGTGGTCAAGATGAGACTTTTAGTTATATAGATGTTGAAACAAGCAGCATTAAGAAATTATTACAATACATCACTAAGCTTACAAACCACAAAATGCACTGCAAAATAATACAATAATATCTCAAGACAATACACGTTATCACAAAGCACCATAAATATGTTTCAGTGTAATAAAATGCTTTGCAAAAAATTCAATACATTGTAAAGCAATGCAATCCTTCCAGAAGCTAATTTCTTCGAACAATGATGGTGAGTTCTGAGTATCTTTGGAACCTGGTCGACACATCTCATCATAAAGAAGACAGCATGATGATGATTGTATGCCCAAAGTAAGAACTTCAGGTCATTGTCAATAAATCAATGTTATGCAAGAATCTGATCCAGACTTTGGACTTCTCAATCAGAAATGCTAAAGACCTTCACATCTGTTTCACGTGCGAATTGTAAATTATTATTCTTTATTTGGAAGCAAATTGACAAATGTTCGATTTCTGACTGTAAGAGTGTTTGTGCTTCCTGCTGTTAGTCTGAGGCCATAGAATACATGTAACACCAATGAAAAATGTAATGTCCCTCATGGGAGGCAAACGCGGAAGATTAAGATGCATGAGATCTGCAATAATTTGGTTGTTTGCATTCACAACTGGTTTACTCATAGAATTCAGAGGATTATAGTAGAAGGCTGGTATACTGGCTGAAGGTTTCTGACCAGTGGAGTTCCACAGTGATCTGTGCTGGGACCTCTGTTGTTTGTGATGTATTGTATATAAATGATTTGGACGTAAATGTAGATGGGCTGGTTAGTAAGTTTGCGAAGAAGACTAAAATCAGTAGAGTTGTGGACAGTGATCAACTAGAGAAATGGGAAGAGAAAAAGCAGATTGAGTTTCATAGTGGCATGTTGCACGGCGACTGCAAGGCAAAAGTATACGGTTAAAGGTAAGACCTTTAGCAGCATTGATGCACAGAGGGATCTTGGGTTCCAAGTTCCCTGAAAGTGGTAAAACGTAAATAGAATGGCAATTAAAGCACATGGTATGTTTGCCTTTCTTGGTTAGGGCATTGAGTGTAAGAGCCAGGAAGTCATCTTGCAGCTTTATAGGACAAAAGTTCCATTTGGAGTATTGGGTGCATTTCTAATCTCCTCATTATGAGAAGGATGTGGAGGCTTTGTAGACGGTGCAGATGTGGTTCAACAGAATGCTGCCTGATATAGAGGGTATTAGCTACAAGGAGAGGATGGAAATAAATGGATTGTTTTCTCCAGGACATCAGAGTTTGAAGGGAAATCTGATAGAAGTATATAAAATTATGAGAGGCATTAATAGGAGTGCACTAGTACTATCTTACACAAATTCAGTCCTACACAAGTTTCCGAAGCAAATTAACCGATAAACCTTTATGTCTTTGGAATGTGTGAGGCAGCAGCTCTGCTGCTACACCACCGTGCCCCCCTTAACGCTGCCTAATCCAGCTGCAGGTCACATTCACCTTTAGCCATTGCCCAGTTGCAGCACCGTGCCAGCCTCGCTGCAGTGGATGTCCTGCAAAGGTGATGCAGGCTGCAGCTGGCGGCAAGGTTGCCGGTGGCAAGAATCAAACTGAAGTCCTTCCAACAGCTCATATCATCAGGGGCCTTTCACTGCTTCCAAATCTCCAGTGATCAGAAATCCTCAGGAAAATTAGATTGAGATTAATGTCAATAGTGAAAGCAAGGAAGAAAGGAAACCAATCTCTCTGTGACACCCATTACGTACCAGGACCATTTCAGGCAACAATTAGTGTTTAAAATTAAGTCCTGTGTAGAACCAGAAATACTGAGCTAAAAACATCTTCAGGCAGCACAACATTTTATGCTCAGAATGGTAATTTTGGTTTCTAAAACTGATCGTAAACCTTTGCATGGCTGACTAGAATAAGCAGAGAAATTTACACTTAGACAACAGCATGGCTCTGAGCATTGCGGATTAAGGGCCTGCATTTGTCCCTACTGCAGTGGAATCTGTCAGTGACGTGATCCCTGGTCGCTTCTTCTTTGAAACATAGAAACATAGAAAATAGGTGCAGGAGTAGGCCATTTGGCCCTTCGAGCCTGCACCGCCATTCAATATGATCATGGCTGATCATCCAGAATCAGAACCCCGCTCCTGCTTTCTCTTTCCTTGATTCCGTTAGCCCTCAGAGCTGTATCCAACTCTCCCCTGAATACATTGTCATCTGTCCTTCTCTTCGTTGGAGGGATCCAGACCACAAAATTCCTCACCCTATGGTCCAAGTTTCTATTTGGCCATAGGAGAATGGGGCATCTATTCTCACCGCCCCTGCCTCGATGGCTGGTGATATTGTAAAGTTTGTGCTTCTTGCGCAACTTTGCAAGGGCTCACTGTTTCAGAGTATAATCACAGATGAGGCAGGGGCCCTTGAGTCTCCTGCTCAGCTCACTTCATGAGGCACACAAAATAAATGTTGATCTTCCTTAACCACACACTAAACCAGCGTGGAATTCCCCCGCATCATTAATTCGGCACACATTGTACAGCATAAAAGGATTTCTAACCCATTGAGTTAAACACATGCTTGGTGTAGTTCCCTTCTGTTCTCATTAGGGCGAAGCAGAACCTGATCAGAATGAATACATTACCAATGCTGTTGATTTTACCATTAAGGGTTGCTTTGTTTAAATGCATCCATGTTAAATCTCAGCATCCCACCATGTAATTTCCATACAGTGAAATCTCTTGGGTTACGTTTATAAAACTTGCTGAGATTTAGATAGAGACTTAATGAAGCAACATGGTTAAAATATTGCTTTGTGTTCAGCAAGCAAACCTTGGACTATCACCTTTTGTAACTATCATCTTTTTCATTCCATTCCAGATGAGGACACGGAATCGCTTAATCCCACAGCAGCAAAGGGATTGCTGGGTAATATCTGTATATGAAGTATGGGTCCATTCACATAATAATTTTTATAGTTAATTGACTCCAGCTTTGCCTTCAAAGACATTTGTACTAAATCTTCCCTCTCAAATGCCAAGAAAGGGCCTGTCCCACTGGGCCGTCATTCGCGCGCCATTTACGCGACCTGCTAGCGTGTGGGTAGCATGTGGGTATCGTGTGGGTATAGCGGGACGGGCACATGTAGTGGTGTGGAGGAGTGTGGACTTCGTCCTGCACGAAATCTTCGCGCGCAACCGGCTTGTCCCGTAACTGACGGCCAAAATGGGACAGGCCCAAGACCATGGCGTGGCGCAATGTCTCACCTCCAACAGCAGCAGAAGCAGTCAAACGATCGCCGAGCTCAGCTTGGCGCTCACAGCCGTTGCGGGCCTGAATCCGCCCCCACTCCTACTCCCAGAGCAGGGCCAAGACGATTGAAGATAGACACAACATGCAGGAGTAACTCAGCGGGACCGGCAGCATCTCTGGAGAGAGCAATGGGTGACATTTCCTCTCCTTCCCCTCCCCTTTCCTCCTCCCCCCCCCCCCTCCTCCCCTCTCCCGACCCCCTCCCCTCTCCCCTCCCCCCCCTCCCCCCACATGTGTGTTTGGGGGGGATGGTTAGTGTATGTGTGATGCCGTAGCTCCTCCACCCCCCCCCCCCGTCCCAACCGTGCGTTGGGGGAACAGACCCAACGGGTCTGCACGGTCTAGTATATATTTAAAACTCTCGTGTTGGTTTAACCAGGTTCTATTTCACGAATATTCGTTTTAGACATTTGTGAATCTCCTCCTCCAAAATTTCCCCCCCTCAAAAACTAAACAATTTTCACATATTCCAGTAGGGTTTTTCCTCCTCCTCTGAATTTTTGTAAAATGAGAAAATTCGGTTCAACCTATCCCTGCTTTTTCAGTAAAAAACATGAAAAATTTCAAAATGTAAAAAAAATCAAACTGCATCTCACCCATAAAACGTTCATGAACGTTTCATTGTGTGATGTCACAATGCCCAATGCTCACAGGTGCCCAATCGCAATGGATCTCCTTTACATATCTCTCTCCCTCTCTCTCTTTCTCTCCCTCTCTCTCTCCCCCCCCCCCCCCCCCTCTCCCCCCCCCCCCCCCCCCCCCCCCCCCCCCCCCCCCCCCCCCCCCCCCCCCCCCCCCCTCCCCCCCCCCCCCCCCCCCCCCCCCTCCCCCTCCCCCCCCCCCCCCTCTCTCTCGTTGGGGGGGGACCAGGCCCCCCCGTGTGACTGGGTCACACAGTCTAATATTTTTTAATTTTAAAGAAGAACAAACATAAGATAGAACATAAAATCTCTTGGGTAGACAAAAGTGCTGGAGAAACTCAGCGGGTGCAGCAGCATCTATGGAGCGAAGGAAATAGGCAACGTTTTGGGCCAAAACCCTTCTTCAGTCTATTTGCCTATTTCCTTCGCTTCATGGATGCTGCTGCATCCATTAAGTTTCTCTAGCACTTTTGTCTACCTTCGATTTTCCAGCATCTTCCTTCTTAAACATAAAATCTCTTGCTTCCTCAAGTAAAAATATCAGCCATGACAATATATTTTACTTTTTATTATATTGTTATTTTTTCTGAAGAATGGTTTCTAAAAATTTTCAACTCGGCTATTGCGAAATATCTCCAACTATCTTGTCTGATAGCAGTCTAATGCCCCTGTCCCACTTAGGAAACCTGAACGGAAACCTCTGGAGACTTTGTGCCCCACCCAAGGTTTCCGTTGCGGTTCCTGGAGGTTCCCGGAGGTTTTTGTCAGTCTCCCTACCTGCTTCCGCTACCTGCAACCTCCTGCAACCACCTGCAGCCTCCGGGAACCACACGGAAACCTTGAGTGGGGCGCCACGTCTCCAGAGGTTTCCGTTCAGGTTTCCTAAGTGGGACAGGGGCATAACTCTTATATTTCCCAGCTGCGTAGAAAGTGTGGTAAAGATATTCTCTTTTCTCCTAAGGCTATCTTGTCTATAGTTTGTAAGGAGCCGACAAAAGCCATTAGGTGTGAGCCTGCCAAATCTAAGAGTGAGACTTTGTTCGGACTGGCCAAAGGATGTTAATTCTCTCGATGGGGATTTTGCAGTGGAGTTTAATTCTCTCAATCACTGAGCCACAACCCTGAGCAAAGTGGAAGCAATAATTGACCCAAGTGCATCTACTGACCTGACAGTCTAAGCTGAGAGTGGATACTGACAGCCGAGAACAGAGGCCAACTTCTTTGATATTCTGGCCCACCTTCACTGTAGCAAGACATGCTGCACATAAAGGAATATGCTTCTGCTTCTCAGCTGTATTCCAGAGCGTTACATTTTATTTGTATAGAAAAGAACAAGCACGAGTGAATTTAAAAAAGACTTCCAGGAGTTGATTTTCTCGCAACGTGCCGAGCCAATGTTTATTTTCAAAATGCAGAAGGCCGAACAAGATGGGAGACCTTGTCTTTGACCCTGGATTTCCAGCCCATTGCATCCTGTTGGGGTTTCAAAGGAGACATGGGGAACAAGATGAGGTTGGTATAGAGAAAGGATGCACAGACAAATGCTCAGTCGCCTTCTTAATTATAGTGCGGATTGGGACAGCACACAAAGAGAATCTCGTAAAGGAATGGTGAGTTCCTTAAAAAAGTTGGTTTATTCAGGGTGTTAACGGAAAACACTGAGAGAACCGAAAGTGCTTCCCTTGACTCAAAACATCCATGGCCTTTTACATCTTGTGACACAATGGTTGCATACAAATTTTATATATTTAAAATAATTGATCAGAGATCAATTTATTTTCTTTGTTTCTACGTTTCTTTGTAGTCTTTCATCCTTGTTTTTTCCCACCAGAGGTATCTTTAACTTTCAGTTTCCTGCTATTTAGAAAACCAATCTCCAATTAGTCTGACAAATTGGTGCAAATTTACATATGTTTTCCTGAGCAGTTTTATTGCCCGCCGCCTGGTTTACAACCTCCTATGTTTACCTTTACTCCAGCTAGCTATGCCTTGTAATCGAACAACTTCCTGAATCTATTGCCTCCCCTAACATGGTTTTAAAATAACCTTAACTATGTTGGCTTAACCTTAAAATAACCTAAACTATTTTTTCCCATCATGCTTCTTCAGTAGGTAAGCTCTTGGGTTAAACATATTATAAACTTTCCCAATTTTATTATAATTTCCAGAAATTCTTCTAATATTTGCTAACATACATTAGCTCTATCCCAACATTTTACTTGCTTTTGACTTGTTCTGTTCATGCCCAGCTCTTATTTCCACCCTTCTTGTTTCAGTCTGCCACCATCTTCTTTCTGCTAGATGATAGGTTTCCAATGAGATCCAACACTTAAAAGTTGAAATGCAAATGGAAAATGCCAACAATACACATTTGGCCAGGCAGCGGTAATTGGAGAAAGGATCAGTTAATGGTTTTAATTAACAATCTTTCATCAAAATTGAGAAAAATCCCAAATGAAGTGTTGTAGCAGAAACTCGAAGAAAACTAATCGGACACAAGTTGCATGCACTAGAAGTGTTCATTCTCGCGAATACAGCTCCCTTGTCCTCTCAGGTTACGGGCATTGCCCGGCCTTAAATACCAACTCAGGTACCGACCCAGTGAGTAGTGCCTCCCACACCAAGATGCCGCCCTCCAGAGCCGATGGTTCGTTGTGCCCTTGGGTTGCCACCAGGTGCCGCCAGTGTGTTAAAATACGCAGAGTAAGCAGGGAGGGGTAAAGAGAATAATAGAGAAGGTCTTTGATCGGTTGGAGACCGGGGGGAGAATGAGGAACACAAGTGCTGGTGGAGCCAGCTGAGAAAGGATGCTGAAGGCTTGTGAAGGATGAAAGGTATAACTGGACAGGTGTAGTTGACAAGTAAAATCTGCAAAACTAGAACAGGAGAGTGAAATAAAATAGTAAGATTAAACGAGAATTTACCAGTTTGAAGTTTGATGTTTATTTTATGAGGAGTTATGATGAAGGAATACGTGAAGAAGGCCCGTTCAGCCGCACGTGCGTCAATCTTCAAAGCAGCGGTGTGAAATCACAGATAATAATAGTGACTGAAGTATGTTAGTAAGATGAAAGAAGACTAGAACTACCAGATGAGCTTAACGAGGGCTGGGAGCGGAGGGCACGTATTCCCTCATCATAACTCCTCATAAAATAAAGATCAAACTTCAAACTGGTAAGTTCTCATTTAATCTTACTATTTTACTTCGGAGTCACGTGAGTGACTACGTGAAGATTTCAAAGCTCTGTGGTTTCATGCCGTGAGAAACAAGTCTACACAACCACAACTGCCTCATTGACAAAATGAGGGAAAACATTCATAATGCATACAGTCATGACATGGATTTAAACATGCTGATGCCATTAAATAAGCAATAACAATAGTCACATCTCTCATCCGGATGGAACCTATAACAGAACATAAAATAAATTGAGAATACATCAGGTCTAGCAACGAGTTATTATAACATGTTTGAAATATTGTTCGTTTGACCACACTACAGCCATTATTATGTGGTCCAGCGGAACGTAGTTAACCCTTGCTGCTGCTGTTATAGCAGCCCTGGTGGAGCAAGATCCAGATCAGTATCTACTCCTGCATACCTCAACTCCGTTTTAACACCTGACAAGATCTGAGCAGATAGGTTCTTATAACGTCTTTTGTAATTAACAATCATAGTTAGCTCAGAGTCTCAAAGGCTCTTGGTGACCTTGACATATTGTTGTACATGTGTGTCCCCACATAACGAGAAATCCCTGGGTAAGTCTTGAGCTATTTTGAGACGTGACACCCCTACTGTTCTGCTTAAATTAATTATAGCATAAAATACTATGCATATATTTGCAGATGTAATCATCCTCTCCTGTCACAATAATGTAGCGAATAACCTGTTGCGCTAACTAGCGCCAGGAGGATAACTACCTAATGAGATCCGATCAAAGCTAAGAATGTAGCTGGAACCCCCTGGTTCAAATAGTGTTACACAGTATCAATCTCCAATATTGCATTATCTTGTCCTGGGAAACCTGTGTAACAGAAATCCTTTACTAACTCAATATCCGAGGTGAACCCAACAACTTGGCCCTCGTTAGCTGCAGTAAGTCTGATGGAAAGCCCCTTGGCACAGTTAATGATCCTATAATTCAATATTGTCAAAAACCATTTAAATGAACTGCAATAACTCAGAATCTGTACCATTTTTAATATAACATGAGCGCTTCCCATCTCCTGAAGCAGCAATGTACCGCTTTTTGGTACCATTCTAGCACTGTGAATACATACAAAAATAGGCATGACAACCCAAGCCGTAAGCTGTCCATTGAGAATCTGTAGAACATATATTGATTTTATCATGCAACGGCTGATCTTTCAAGCCGCAGGCTGGACCAGCAAGTTACGTTTAAATAACCATATAATGTTGCATTATTATTATTCCCAACAAATCGGAAATCAAACTGCATAGGCCAATTCCACAGCTGGACCCTAAAGCGATTCTTGATGACTCTATTTCAAGACCCGACTCATAAAGCAAATTGGAGGAAGACATAAAAGACCATTCCTCATGCTTGTAGCGAGAATGTATCTTTCGCCACTGTTATGCCACACATTTTTTGCAACCTTTAATTAGCATGGAAACAATATATCTATATTCGGTGTTGCATTAAATCAGAATTTCATAACTACTGCATGCACCTATGCATATTCACTCAATCACTCTTTAACCCATAATGCACTTAGGGTTTATAAATAGTTGATACCAATACTGAAGAGTTAATAACATTGCAAATCTCCTGCACGTCCAACTAGAGATGACATTTGCATGTACCCACCTTAAGCCATAGCATCTATTTTGCAATATAATGACATATTTATTGATCAACTGCTGGAGCAATGCTGAATACTGTTTGTCCATCATAGTGGCTTTCTTAGCTTCAGCTGGCAATAGCAAGTTGTATTATCAATTACCTTCATGACCCTTATTGTTTGTCATTAAGCATGCTGTCAGTTCTCCCAAATGCACAGCTGTATCACATCTATTACATTGCCAGTTAGTCTAATGAATATTTAATCCTTTATAACCACAAGGCTGTTCCAGGTTTTTATTGATTCCAATCTGTTGCCCAGGGCGGAGTCACATGGCAACTATCCATTTGATAACAACCTAATTTATTGGATAGGAGAAACCAATTCCTCAATTAGCTTGAAACTGAAAGGATTTTAGTCAAATACAGCATCAAAATATAATCCAGACAATACATCACAATTGTTTTTGAACTCTGAGTAGTCCTTTGAATGATTTATTGTTATTATACTGTTTAACTTGCCTCATCATAACAATGCCTTCAAACATCTCTGATGATCATTGTACATGGAAAACCCTATGAAATCAGTTTAATCACCCTTCTTTCATAATGAACAGGCCACACCTGCCATCATTTCGAGTCTGCCCTGACGACAACTCTGGCCCGGTTCTGATAATTCTCACGTGTCCCAAGACAACTCTTGCCATAATTCTGACCTTGCCTTGAAAGACAATTCCCCATATCTTTGAGCCTGTCTCGAAGGCAACCTGGCTAAAAATATTGGACCTGGCTCAACACTCTTCTGGCCAAATTCCAACCTTCTTGGAATACTAGTATTGTCCAGTTACCTGGTTAAAATGCCTCAGAGTAGATGACAATGTCTCAGTTATTTGTGTGTTGCCCAACCAATTGTAAATCTTACCAACTTGTTCATGGTCACTTAGTTGTATAGTAACTCTGGTCAGCTTAATGCTGCTACCAGCTTCAGTGAACCGCTTCCTGCCGATGAAGCTGTGGGGTGTGTTTTCCCCCTAAACTATGTGCTTCACCCTTCAGGTTTTGCCTGTGGAATATGTCTCACCTGAATAGAATATTCGGCGGGTGGCTCTAACTCCCCTGATAGTTATTGTTGTGTTGTGTTGGCAACCTTGCTGCCAGAAATCGTACCTCTGACACGTGCCCTTCATCTCTTGAGGTATGCTCCACGCTATACCCTCAGCCTCGGCATCAGATTACACTGACCCGGCATGTTCTCCTCTTCCATAAGGGAGACATTAAGCAGCCCTACTACAAGGCTCTGCTGGCATGACCTCTCCAACAGGTCCACCCTTCAGGGTCAGAAAATGCCCCGGTAAGCTCACCTCCTCCATGAGGGAGACATCATTGCAGCCCTTCTCCAGGTGCTGCTGCCATACATTTAAGCAGCCCCATACAAGGCGCTGCTGACATGGCCTAGAGCAATAGGTCGGCACTGCCATGTATTCGGCATCCCCATAATGTAGGTATGTTACAAAACCTACCTGAATCGTCATTGGGAGTCTGCCCAAAGCCATGTCCGCGATTTTGGCGCTGTTTGGAGGGGGCGGGTTTAAAACGCGATTTTTATTAGGCTGTTCCAATCGCAGATGTTCAGCCTAGTAAATCATTAACGAAAAATCACTGCAAGACCCGGTCGCAAATTTTGTAACATTGCTACATAATGTATCCCTGTTACAAGTCGCCGCTGGCAAGGCTCTCCCAACTGCCCAACACTGCATTATCCCCTGATGTTAGGGTGTATCTATCTTGAGCCTCCTCTCAATAAGGCTCCATCCTGGCAAACTTCCACATTATTTATTTTTACCGGAAAGGAACCCTCCCGGCACCAGGACTGACCACTTGGGTCGATTTACCCCATATCTTGGGGACCTCTGCGGTCTGGGTACCGCATAGCTGGTAGATTTCCCCTCCCCCGGGAATCTCAGCACCCTTATATATTACTGGATGGCAACCCCTACCGGCCCCAGGGCTGACCGTTCCGGTCCGTTTAACCGCTTACCCGGGGACCCCTGCCCCTATATGGATATTGGGGAAATCCTCCCAACACCCGGCATATATATTTACTCCCGTCTCCTGGAGGTCCCCTCCATGGGAGCCCCAGCATTAACATTCATATTGGAGGGAAAACCCCCTCCCGACTCCCGTTCTACTGGTGGTCTCCTCCATGGGAACCCCAGCATAAATATTCATATTGTCGGAACGGAACCCCCTCGCTGTACTCGTGGTCCCAGAATAAATTATCATATCAGAGAGAAATGCCCTCTCGCACCCGGCCTACTGGACGTCCCCTCCCTGGGAACCCCAGTGTTTCTGTGCCTAACGGAGGGAACCCTTTGACTTACTTTTAAGCTAAGCATCATTGGAACAGCATATGAGGTAAAAGACAGAGAGGTCAGGGTGGAATGGACTGGAGTATTAAAATTCTAGGATGCCCAGAGATTCATAGGCTCATAAATGGTCCATGTTTCTTAGTACAGATACACTCAGCTCCTGATAGACACATTTGCCCAGTCAATCCCACAACAAGCAGTTTCCTGTAGATTATCTCCACTTCAGTGGGAAGCTTGCTAGAGGCGTGGCGTTGAGGTGAGAAAAGCATTGGGTGATGACACAGCCATGCTTGATGTCCGTTTGCAAGGACATTGGGTCTACTGTGGACCCACTTGTTTTGATCACAGTTTGCATTCCATTATGTGGCATAGGTAAGATGGAGATGATTTTTTACAGATTTGAGAAGCATACGCCATAGTCCCTCTTAACTGACAGAGCCAAAGGCTTTTGTGACGCCAGGAACATCTGTGCACAGTGGTTGATGTTCCGCCCTGCATGTCTTTTGGTGTGGACAGGAAGTTATGCTATTCTGCCTCGCGATGGATGGAATCTGCACTGCATTTGGGGGTGAACTGTTAGACCACTGGGAGGAGCAGTTGAGGAGGCTCCTGGTGATGCCTTTCCCTGTGGGAGACAGGCGGGAGCACCCACACTGTTGATCCCAACTTGTCTCACAAACTCATTGGAAAAATTGCAGGAATGGTTGAGAAATACAGCGTAGAACCAGGCCATTCAGCCCACCGCACGGAATAGTGATACTCACACATTAACACAATCCTACACTAGGGAAAATGTTCACATTGATACAAAGCCAATTAACCTATAAACCTGTACGTCTTTGGAGTGTGGGAGGAAACAGAAGTTCTCGGAGAAAACCCATGGAGAGAATGTACAAACTCCATACAGACAGCACCCATAGTCAGGATCAAACCTGGGTCTCTGGCGCTTGAGGGCGACAACACTATCGCTGTGCCACCGTGCCACCGTGCCACCGTGCCGCCTGCTGTTGGGAGATTAGTACAGATGTCTCTTCGTTCTTCCACTGAGTTTAATGAGAATGTCAACTTACACATGAGGAGTAAACTTGACAGAACCATGCACTATTTATATGTTCAGCAAAAAACAAACGGATGGAGGAACTCAGCAGTCAGGTAACATCTGTGGAGCAGCCTGTCCATTTCCCTCCACACTGAGTAAAATAGCAATGAGTCAGGTGTGAACTCTTTAATTGCTGTCCCTCTTCAAATTTAGTTTAGTTTATTGATACAATGTGGGCCACCGAGTCCATGCCGACCTGCGATCCCCGTTCACTAGCACTATCCTACACACTAGGGACAACTTACAATCTTTTTTACTAAAGGCAAGTAATCTACAGATCTTTGGAGTGTGGGAGAAAACCGGAGCACCCTAGAAAAACCCACACAGGTCAAGGAGAGAGTGTACAAACTCCGTACAGACAGCACCCGTAGTCAGGATCAAACCTGGGCGTCTGGCGCTGCAAGGGAGCAACTCTCCGGCTGTGCCACCATGTCACCCCTGAATTCATCTTTGTTGTAATAGTGGTGGAAAACAATAAATAACATTTATTTTGCACATTGCCCTCAAGTGTTCCTTTCCAGTCTCTTCAAAGGAGTGCTGACACTCAGTTTGGGGAAAGGGTCCTGACCCAAAATGTCGTCTGTCCATTTCCCTCACAGATGCTGCCGGATCTCCTGATTTCCTGCAGCAGTTTGTTTTTTTTGTTCAGATTTAAGCAACTACAATCTCTCGTGTCAGCATTATCTGTTCTGGTTGGAGTGAAATGCAAGGCTGCCAGGATTAGGAAACGGTGGCTGATATGAGAAACTGAGTTGCTGGTCAAGAAAAGGAGGCATATGTCTGATTTACTCGAATCACCCGAATCACTTGAAGAGTGTAGTCAAAGAAATCACTAGACCAAGTGCAGACCCGTTGGGTCTGCTCCCCCAATGCAGCCGTTCCCTCTACCCGTAGCCCCCACGGGAGATGTGGTCCACCAACTCAAGCCGTTCAGGACTCACCAGTGCGGCTGTTTTTAAATGGCGTCTTTGAGGCGAGATGCGGGCGCCAGCAGCCGTTATGGTCGCTGGCCAGCAGGAGGCAACAAAATGAGTGAGTGGGGGGGGGGGGGGGGTGGGAGAACGATTTGATTAAAAAATGTGTACATAAACACGACAAAATTTAATCAGGAGTGGATACTTGGAATGAAAAGTGAAATCTCTACCGAAATGGAAAAAATCTGGCCGTTTGTGGGTCTGGTGTTGGCGTAGCAACGAATCAAAGGCTGGCAACCACAAGTCAGGCAGAAACACAGCCAGCCAGCAGCCACAGAGTTTTAATATTATATAGATAAGGACAAAAATCAGAAATTAGAGATCTTTGGCACATAAGATAAAGGAGAGTCCCAAGATATTCTGTGTATTAAGAGCAAAAGGATAACTAGGGAGTGAATAGAGCCCCTTATGAATCATAGCCGGCTTCGATCCTGGCTATGGGAGCTTGGCTGTACAGACTTTGTACATTCAAGTTTTTTAAACAAATGATAGTGGGTATATGGAATGAACTGGCAGAGGAAGTGGTAGAGGCAGGTACAATTGCAACATTTATAAGACTTTGGACAGGTACATGGATAGAAAATGTTTAGAGGGATCTGGGTCAAATGCAGGCAAAATGCAGCTCAGGAAGGTGTTTTGGCCAGCATGGACGAGCTGGATTGTTTATGTGGCATATAACTCCATGAGTCTATATGTGTTGATCCTGTCCCCACACAGTTTATGTTTCAACTCACAAGATAGCTTTGATTTTTTAAATGGCAACTTTAATATTGATACATGTCTCAAGGTACTTTGAAGGAGCACAAAAAAGTCCTGTTATATGGTTCAATACACCATAAATAAGGATAGGAATTCAGTAGTATAGGTCAGTGGGAATTATAAACAGAATTTCAGAGAGATAACACTGCACATAAATCGATGTAATCCTTGTTCCTATCATAGAAAATGCAGAAAGCTAAGGCCTAGAGATATGACAGGTTTGTACAAAAGCATGAGCTGACAAGTTGACTGCAGACCACTGGGTTTACTGGGTTCTGCTCGTCAGAAATGATGCTGACATTTCAGGTTAATTTAAGGGCAACACGGGTAGATGAGAATGTGAAGAAAGGCTTGTTAAACGTAGAGGAATATGGGCCAAATGCAGACAAAATGCAGCTCAGCAAGGCGCATTGGCCAGCATGGACGAGGGACTGTTTATGTGATATATAGCTCCATGACCTATGACTATTAATATGATCAATTTTTTTAGGGATTGAATGGGAAAAAATGGTGCAGGCTGTTTGAGTGGGGTCAGGATTAGATGCTGGAGATACAAGAATAAATGAAAGAATTCATAAATTAATGCAGTTTGAATACAATTACTCAAAGTTCTGAGGCTGTGGTTGTCATTTTGAGGATTGGTCATAGGGTCATAGAGTTACAGAGTGGTACAGCATGGAAACAGGCCCTTCGGCCCAACTTACCCACAACGGCCAACATATCCCATCTACACTAGTCCCACCCACCCGCGTTTGGCCCATATTCCTCTAACCCATGTCCTAACCATATACCTGTCTGGACAAAAATGCTGGAGAAACTCAGAGGGTGAGGCAACATCTATGGAGTGAAGGAAATAGGCTTATTGTGGCCTATTTTCTTCGTTCCATAGATGCTGCCTCACCTGTTGAGTTTCTCCAGCATTTTTGTCTACCTTCGATTTTCCAGCATCTGAAGTTCCTTATTAAACATGTACTCATTTAATTGCTTCTTAAATGTTGCAATTGTCCCTGCCTCAACTACCTCTTCTGACAGCTCATTACATGCACCCACCCTTCTTTGTGTGAAAAAGTTACTCCTCAGATTTCTATTAAATCTTTCCCCCTTCAACTTAAAACCTAGTCCTCCAGTTCTCGATTCCCTACACCAAGCAAGAGACTGTGTAGTTTTGGTAGTTAATGTCGAAAATATGTCAATATGATGTGAAATGAGATCAGGTGTGGATTTGTACTAATGATGACAGAGGTTTAGAAACATAGAAACATAGAAATTAGGTGCAGGAGTAGGCCATTCGGCCCTTCGAGCCTGCACCGCCATTCAATATGATCATGGCATGATCATCCAACTCAGTATCCCTACCTGCCTTCTCTCCATACCCTCTGATCCCCTTAGCCACAAGGGCCACATCTAACTCCCTCTTAAATATATCCAATGAACTGTGGCCTCAACTACCCTCTGTGGCAGAGAGTTCCAGAGATTCACCACTGTCTGCGTGAAAAAAGTTCTTCTCATCTCGGTTTTAAAGGATTTCCCCTTTATCCTTAAGCAGTGACCCCTTGTCCTGGACTTCCCTAACATCGGGAACAATCTTCCTGCATCTAGCCTGTCCAACCCCTTAAGAATTTTGTAAGTTTCTATAAGATCCCCTCTCAATCTTCTACATTCTAGAGAGTATAAACCATATAGAGTATATGGAAAGGGACTGGGTAGATGGGCTGAATGACTTGATTGAGTGGATGATGCCTGTAGATCCTTTCCGTTTTGTAAACGGCATATCTCCTTTTAAAAATCACTATTGCGGTGTTGGAAACAAAATCAGATGAAAGGTGGCAAGGTTTAATTAGCATATATCAGTCATACTTGTTCATTTTCAGTCTGAGCTAGGAGATATCACGACAGGTAATGAGGCTTAACAACTACAAAGAATGCAGGAAGCCAAAAGCACAGCAGAAGTCTCGATGAGCAACAAGTGCTCAATGAAGCTAGAGAACAGCAATTTACCTAGCTTCCCTGAAGGAGTTTCAAGCATTATCGCCGCTGTTTCTGTTTAGTTATTTTAGGGAGACATTATGATTATTCTGTTCTCTTGCCTGTTTGTCGATAAGAGGTTTCAGATTCTCAAAATCCTACTTTCAAATCAGTGGCCCATTCTACCTTGGCTAGCCAATTAATTCCACTTTCCACAGCACTGCAAATTAACTTCCCTTCAAGTACTTTAGCATTTCTCTTTACTCTCTTTACATCAAGCCTTCCATTCCCTCAAAATATTTCAAAGCGTTTTACAGCCAATTAAATATTGTATGAAGTGTTTTCAAATGTGGGGCATTTATAAGTGGTTGGTGAAAGAAGCAAAGGAGACGTGGCGAAAAAGCAGCTTGTGCAGTGAGCTGATGTACGCAGAGTTCGCTGCTACAATGGTGGCAAAAACGGAGTCTATCCTTGCTGTCAAAAAGGAACTGGAGGAGAAAAAAAGCTGGAAGACTTTTGCAGGCAGCATGCAGGAGAACACTTAGCTACCCACGTTCTGACCTCTTAAAGCTGGAATCTGCATCCTGAAGTACTACAGTAGCAATCGGACTTTTAAGCTTTAGTGTTTGAGCAATTGGGCTTTAGTGTTTGAACAACTGCCTGATCCATCCAATGGAATTGGCGGAAAAATCCCCTGGAACGCATTAGGGAGCCTCCATTGTGTCTGAAAAAGTAGTCACTGGGGAGGCCCTCAGTTAAGACTGAAGCAGGGGGACATGCGGCACCCCACCCCCCCCATGAAACTCAGCGGTGAATCTATTAACTCTCCAGCCACACCACTCCTGCCCAAGGGCTTTTCCCATCCACCGCACAGAGTGGAGCCAGGAGAGAGTAGAGGTGGTGACTTGCCGTGGTGGTCGGACGTGGCGGTCCTGTTCCATTCCTGCTCCCCGAATCTGGGACATTTGGGATAGCGCCGACTCTTCTACCTGTAAAGGGAATTCTCCACTATTATCCTGTCGCGTTCCGACAGACATCCTGTTTCCAACAGACATCCTGCTAGCACTAGGGGAATTGAACACTGCGATCAACATGCATGAACCAGGCATTCTTATAACTTCCACATAAGGTCATAAGGGATAGGACATTCGACCCATCAAGTCTACTCTGACATTCAATCATGGCTGATCTATTTCTCCCTCCTAACCCCATTCTCCTGCCTTCTCCTCATAACCTCTGACACCTGTACTAATTAAGAATCTATCTATCTCTGCCTTAAAAAAAAATCCACTGACGGCCTCCACAGCCTTCTGTGGCAAAGAATTCCACAGATTCAACACTCTCTGCCTATAGACATTTCTTCTCATCTCCTTCCTAAATGAATGTCTTTTAATTCTGAGGCTATGACCTCTAGTCCTGGACTCTCCCACTAGTGGAAATATCCTCTCCACATCCACTCTATCCAAGCCTTTCACTATTCCGTGCGTTTCAATGAGGTCCACCCTCATTCTTCTAAACTCCAGCGAGTACAGGCCCAGTGCTGACAAATGCTCATCATAGGTCAACATAAGTAATGATTCATCACACAGGAGAAAGATAGAACACCTGGTTGAGTGGTGCCACAACAACAACCTCTTGCTCAACATCAACAAGATGAAGGAACTAATCATTGAGCTCAGGAACTGTAAATTGGGATATAACGCACCGGTTTTCATTGACGGGTCGACAGTGGAAAGTGTGATCCACATTAAAATTCCACAGCATTAACATCTCGGATGACCTGTCCTGAGCCCAGCATAATGATGTAATCATAATGAAAGCATGCAACTGATCAAAGTTCATAGCGATTTTGCACGTCACCTATAATTCTAACAAACTTCGAAAGATGCACTGCAGAAAGTATCATGACTGGTTGCACCAAATATGGCAATTCCAACACACAGAAATGCTAGAGGTTGCAGAGTGGTGGACTCAGACTTCCCCATCACGGCCAACATCAAAACTATCTACAAGAAATGCTGCCTCAAGTAGGTGGCATCAATCATCAAGTCTCACCATCGTCCAGATCAAGCCCTCTTTTTGCTGCTACCGCTGTGTAGGAGGTACAGAAGCATGAAGTCCCACACCACAAGATCCAGGAACAGTTACTTTCCTATAGCTGTGTTCAAGAAGGAACTGCAAATGCTGGAAGATCGAAGGTACACAAAAATGCTGGAGAAACTCAGCGGGTGCAGCAGCATCTATGTCTGAAGAAGGGTTTCAGCCCGAAACGTCACCTATTTCCTTCGCTCCATAGATGCTGCTGCACCCGCTGAGTTTCTCCAGCATTTTTGTGTACTTTCCTATAGCTATCAGGTTCGTGAACTGACCTGCACAACTCTAATCCTACTTCGTCAATGGGACACCATGAACCATCTCTTGCACTGCCACTGCCAGTTTTCTAAATGCATACTATTGTACTAATGTCTTTTTTTTTTGCTCAGTCTTTTAGTAGAATGTATATGAATTTCATGTATGGTTTATGAATCATTTATTTTTAGTGTGTTTGTCTGAGTCTATGCTGCAAGCAAGGTTATCACTGTCCCTGCACCTCACCATAATTGTGTACATGTCAATAAACTCAACTTGCCTTGACCTGACTTGGAATGTAACCACCTGGAATGCTTTATCAAAATTTCAGCATGAGTTCAGTGGGCTGAATGGCCTCCTTCTCTGCTTAACAATTTTATATTTGGCCAGCTGGCAATTTGAATGCAGGACATTCCCACAAACAACAATGATTTATGTGAACAAATGGTGTGACTTAATTAATTGTTGTTTAAACAATAGCCAGTACCCCAGGAGAATGGTGCTGGTCTTTGATGAATAATGTTCTGGCATCTAAAAGCACAGGCCAGTCCTCAACTTAATTTCCCTTCAAAGGGCTGCACCTCTGATGGTGCAGAACTCCCTCAGCTCTGAACAGGAAGGCAACGCTAAATTATGTAATGAAAACCTTAACATCTGGAATCCGCAGCTGTTTGGGTCAATGATTTCAGTCAACATGCACACATTTAACTACCTATCTAACCAAATCAAGTATGTACATCCAAATGTGTGCATGTGTGTGTTTACATGTCTTTGTATGTGTGTGTGTTTAGATCTTTGTACGTGTGTCTGTGTTTACATGTCTTTGTATGTGTGTGTGTTTACATGTCTTGGTATGTGTGTGTGTGTTTGTTTTCATGTTACTCTCCTTGGGGAAAGACATACCACCGGCTCTTTGTTTCATGTGTTTCAACTTAGTGAGTGATTTAAATTATTTCCAAGTAGATCTTTGATTCCCCCCTGAGCCTGAGAACACTGCAATGCTTCAAGAGAAGACATGCCCCAATGATGTTATCAGAGTCCTCAACAAGTGAGTCCACTTACTGCAACTTCAATTCTGACTTGACCACTGCCAATCTGATCCCAAGACATAGTGCCTATATATTTTTCCATAACTAATTATTCACCACTGCTGTAAATATAACAATCACAAGAATTTAGGCACAAGGGTGGCACGGTGGCACAGCGGTAGAGTTGCTGCCTTATGCCTCTGTCCCACTTAGGAAACCTGAACGGAAACCTCTGGATACTTTGCGCCCCACCCAAGGTTTCCATGCGGTTCCCGGAGGTTTTTGTCAGTCTCCCTAATGGTCGAAAGTGGTTTCCGCTTCTTTCATGTTCCGGCAATTATTTCAAAAAATTCAAAACCGGCCGCGACTAAAAATAGGTTGCCGTTTTAAAAATCGGTAATTTTTTAGTCGAAGCCAGTTGCGATGCTACTTGAAGTTGGTTGCTGGAGGTTGCAGGTAGTGGGAGGTAAGACCTTCTGCTACCTGCAACCTCCGGCAACCACCTGCAACCTCCGGCAATATAAAAAAATAATAATCGCCGGAACATAGAAGAAGCGGAAACCACTTTCGGCCATTAGGGAGACTGATAAAAACCTCCGGGAACCGCATGGAAACCTTGGGTGAGGCACAAGGTCTCCAGAGGTTTCCATTCAGGTTTCCTAAGTGGGACAGGGGCATTAAGTTCTATTGCTCTTCAAGGAAGAACATTTTAAAGATTGAGAGAAATAAAAATCTTCATCTAAATGGGTATCTCTTATTTTTTATTAGTACCCCACTGGAGCAAATACCCTTTACTACCACGACAAGAACATTCAAAGGTAACTCAGTAGCACAGTGGGAGAATTGCTGCCTTACAGTGCCAGAGACTGAGGTTTGATCCTGACTATGGGACCTATCTGTACGGAGTTTGTATGATCTCCCTGTGACCGCGTGGGTTTCCTCCGGCTGCTCCGGTTTCCTCACACTTTCCAAAAACGTGTAGCTTTGTAGGTTAATTGGCTTCTGAAAATTGTCCCTAGTGTGTAGGATGTGAAATTGGGATAACATAGAACTAGTGTATCATTGGTTGGCATGGACTCAGTGGGTCAAAGGGCCTGTTTCCATGCTGCATCTCTGAACTGAACTAAACATTCAGATTCTAATGTTTAATCAAGTCCCCTTTCACTGTTTTACATATTCCAATTGGTACAAGCCTGGCATATCCAACTTTTCCTTATGGCACAACCCACCTAATCTGGTATCAGTGTTCCATCCATCCAAACGTTGGCGCTTCAATCACCCCGTCGAGAGGGCCTGTACAATTGGGCCGTCCGTAGCGGCAACTACGGAGGGTCAAGGCCCCAAACACGGGTGAACAAAAGGAGGTAGAATGGCTGAACTGTATTACCTTCCATCGCACTGATCACTGTGGTGGATGTTTATGTTAAGTTCTATTGTTCTTTTTTAATTGTGTTGTGTTCTTTTAATTGTATGGCTGCATGGTAACTCAAATATCACTGTACCTTAATTGGTGCATGTGACAATAAATGTGAATGTGAATGTGAATCTGAATGTGAGTATAGACCACGTTCTCTGAACTGCTTTCTATGCATTAACATCCTTTCTTTGTCAAGAACACCAATTTTGAACATAGAACACCAATGCTATAATATATGATGAAGCATAATTTCGCTGCATTTGGTTTCAGTTCCCCTAGTAATAAATGATGTCATGTAAAAATAAAGAACTGCAGATGCCGGTTCACAAAGGTAAGACGCAAAATGTTAGAGTCATTCAGCGGGTCAGGCAACATCTCTGGAGAACATGGATGGGTGACATTTCGTGTCAGGACCCTTCTTCAGAATTGTAACATTCTGTTAGCATTCTTAATCACTTGCTCGACCTACATGCAAACCTCCTGTGAATTGTGCACAGTGCACACAGATGCTTTTGCAAACCAGAGTTCTCCAGCATCTTTTCCCCTTGAAGGAACAAAGGAGGACCCAGCATGGGGGGACTGCCATGAGGGAGGGGGAAGAACAATGTACAATGGAGGACTTTGTAACTTTGTAAGTGCCCTTTATGGGAGACTATTTGCATACCTTGGGTATGCAAGCAAAGAATTTCACTGTGACTTGTCACGTGACAATAGACAATTTCATACTTTGTGAGATTTATCCAGTGGTTCGACCTATTTTTGTCATCTTCCTTTGCCTTCTTCACAATCTATTTACAGTGGACAATTTACAGCCCAACCATCTTTGGGGTGCAAGGAAAAACCAGAACACTTAGGATACAGTAAATCTACTTAGTCACAGGAAGACGTGCAGACTCTACACAGACAGCACCAGACGTCAGAATTGAACACTTTACACACTTTTCCAGATGTAGTCTCTCTTGCATCTTGCAAAGTTGCATAGAACCTTGCTTGATATTTTATTTCTAATCCTATTAACCTTCCTAATTATTTGCTGTACCCACATGGTAATATTTTGTACATTACCAACTAGAAACTCCACATGCACTTGTAATCCTGTGTTGTAGTATCAACCTATTTAAATAATCTTTTTTTTTTACTGATCTTCTTCCTTCCAGTTTGGATAACAATATTTTTCCACATTACACTCCACCTGACAACTTTTGGGCCATTCACTTAATCCTTTGTGGATGCTTTATCCTTTTCACAACTGCTAACCCTTGTAGCATCAGCATATATGGTGACAAACAGTTGATATCATCATCCAAGCCTTCATTTGGATAATACGTTATTATGGTCCCGACACTGGTTCACCCCAATTGTTTTTTTTTTGTTTTTTTTTGTTTATTTTATTAGAAGTTAATACAGCACAAAACAGTACAGTTGAACCTAATTTTAGGTGCCAACTATGTAATACCATAATCCATTCTATGTACAACCTCTAGTTTTATGTTATAAGAAGGAAGTAAGCAGGACAAGAAAAAGAAAACAATAGAAAGAGGAAAAAGTGGAAAAATAGATGGTAGAGAGTGAAAAATGTGAAGTGTGTATATAAAAAATAAAAAAGGAAGAGAGAAAGTGGAAAGAAGCAATAGAGGAGAAGGCCCCTTAAAAGAGAATTTTTCAAATCTGTATTCGGAGATGTAGATCTATCCGCGTCATGAACTGAAATCAGCAATCTTTACGGTACCGCTGCATCACATGATTCTAAAAAGTCGATGAAAGGAGACCAACTCCTTAAGAATTGGTCATATTTATCTATTAGTCGGAGTCTCATTTCTTCAAGGCGTGCTATGTCCATCATATTCCTAATCCACATTTTAACAGTTGGTGTGGTTGTATTTTTCCAAAATTTAAGTATCAATATCCCCCAATTGTACTACAAAAATTACCCTTGGATGAACAGTCCTTGGAGGAAGGAAGGCCAAAGATTCACCCAAGGGAGGAGTTAAAGGGATAGTTCAAACTCAACATTTTTTTATGCTGCTGTATTCCTGATTTTTCCACAGATGTTAAAATGCAATAAGTTCAGAAGTAGAATTAAACCATTTGGCCCATCATGTCTACTCCATCATTCAATTATTTCTGATCTAACTCTCCCCCTCAACCCCAAAATACACAGTCTAACTCACATTAAATCAACCAATTCATTTTATTAATTCATGAGAAATGAAAGACAAAAAAAATCAGCATCTAAAATTACGAGCAAGCACAGCGACAACACAATCCCCTGATGGTGGAGATGATTCTCCACAGTAGAGTGGATAATTCTCCTGTAAACCAAGCCTGCTGATTGATGCTGCAAGTGATTGAGGTTGATTGATTTTATGCTCATTTTACTTATTTATTCTTTTTTTCTTGATCTGGGTGTCATTAAAGAAGCTAGGGAATTTATTGCTAACCACTCTGCCCCTGAGAAGGCGTCAAGAATAGCAGCTTATATTCCACTTGGATATCCTACAACCTAATGGAATGAGCATTGAATTTTCTAGTTTCACGAAACTCTGTGTTCCTGTCCCACTCCAACTGGTCCTCCTAGGTTCCCTCTCAACTTTGCACCTTGCATGTTTCCATTATCCTATCACCCACACGCCTGGGTTTCTTTTGACCAGGCCTGCCCTCCCTGTCCCCTCCCCCATCTGGTTCCATCTGTCCATCATCTCTTCCTTATTTGGTTCCAATGTGAGAGTGCTACACTCTCAGAGATACCTCCTTTTGGATGTAGTATTAAATCTGTACCTGTAGAAAAATGAATTGCTGTTGCTGGTTTATACCAAGGACAGACACAAAGTGATGGAGTTACGGGCCTGTCCCACTGTACGAGGTAATTCAAGAGTTCTCCCGAGTTTCCCCGATTCGAACTCGGAGAATTACGGTAATGGCCGCTCGTAGGTACTCGGGGCTCTTGTGGACATTTTTTAACATGTTGAAAAATCTTCACGAGTCTTCATGAGCTTACCGCGTTTCCCGAGTACCTGCCGTTAGCGTTACGATCCACTAAGAGACGTAACGAGCTCCGACGTACCCGCTAAGTACAATCTACCTGCTTACCACGAGTTTGATTTTTTTTAAACTCGGGAGAGCTCTAGGGTGAACCCGTACAGTGGAACAGGCCCATAACTCAGCGGGTCAGGCAGCATCTCTAGAGAAAAAGGATAGGTGACGTATCAGGTTAGGATTCTTCATCTGACTGAAAGTAGAGGGTGGGGGGGAAATCTGTACCTATTACACTTACAATTTAATGCACAATTCAATCAACAGCAGAACAGTTGTCAAACTTACTCCAGGCTTTTACTTTTGTTTGTCTTCCCCTAGTTAGATCCATTAAAACAAGAGAAAATTTCAAAGGTAGTGTGCCAATGTCAAAAAATATAAAAGCTGATTAATTCATGGTTTTTAATTGGTTTTTAACAGTGGCTGATATATAACTGATTGAAGAGCGAATGTAATGCTGTACCCTTTACTGTGACGTTGAAATGAATCACACCACCAAATTACCAACTATTTTGGAAAGAGTTTATGCAAGCAATTCTCCGTTGATTAATTCAATGTGTGAATGGAACAGCCTTCTGTATCAGAGGAGCGGTTTCACAGCAGTGCAATGAGTGATTAACAATGATCTGCAATCAGTTAACTATGAATAACTGGTAAATTAATTGTTTGGCTCTAACCTATTCATTATTGATTTTCATTTACGTTGCAATGCAATTAATCATTTTCACAGTAATTTACTGCACTCTTTTAATCATGCAGTATAAATTACTATTGGTCAAATAATCAATAATTACTTATTGCTGTCCTTTTGGAAAAAAATACCCACAGGTCTGTTTGAGATTCACTTCCAAGCAAATGAAGTGTCATAAATAACTCCAATGCAACAAATTGATTTGATCATTTACGAAACTTTATTCCAGAGGATTGAACTGGTAGGAATGAGTCCATCTTTAACTGGTTAAGTTTTTTTCATATCTTTACATGAACCTTAAACTATTATAATATATCAGAAATGACAGGCTTCTGAACAAGCAAACAAGTTTAAAACGAAGAATAGCATAGAGTCATAGAGAGTCATAGAGTCATGCAGAGTGGAATCAGGACCCTCGGCCCATCTTGGACATTCCGACAAACACGTCCTATCTACACTAGAACTACACTATCTACATCTTATACGGCATCGTGGCATAGCAGTAGAGGTACTGCCTTACAGCGCCAGAGACCCGGGTTCGATCCTGACTACGGGTGCATGTCTGTACGGTGTTTGTAAGTTTTCCCCGTGACCTGCCTGGGTTTTCTCCGAGATCTTGGGTTTCTTCCCACGCTCCAAAGACGTACAGGTTTGTAGCTGAATTGGCTTGGTATAAATGTAATAGTTGTCCCTCGTGTGTATAGGATAGTGTTAATGTGTGGGGATAGCTGGTGTGGATCTGGTGAGCCGAAGGGCCTGTTTCCGTGCTGTATCTCTGAACAAAACTTTTGGAACAACCCAAAGCAATGTACAATGTACAAAGTACAGTAGCACAGTTTGGATTCCACCAAATTCACTCTGTTCCTGACCTCCTTAATCTAAACATGGACAAAATAATTGAACTTCCGAGCTGATGTCAGAGCATCTTCCTTTCACATTAAGGCAGCATTTAATAAAGTATGGCATCAGGGAGCTCTGGCTACTCTGGTCAACATGAATTGGGAGGGGTGTAAACTCTTCACGTTGGAATCATACCGAGCACTAAAATAGATGGTTGTAGTGGATGATGTAAATTATCTCAGCTGTAGGAAACTCTGCAGGAGTTCCACATGGTAGTGTTCCAGATCCACCATTGTCAGCTGCTTCATCAACGATGTTTCTCCAATCATAATGTCAGATTTGGGATGTTTGATGATTATTAGACTATCTTCTGTCCTATTTGCCACTCCTTAGATAATGAAACCATCCACATCTAACTGTAGCAAGATCTGGACAATATCCAGGCCTGGGGTTAGAGGTGACAGGTAATGTTGGCGTACATAAGTGCCACTCAGTGACGATATCCAGCAAGAGAGAATCCAGCATTCAAGGCATTACCATCACTGAATCAATATCCTGGGGTTACCATGGACCAGAACCAAAACTGGAATGGTCACATACACAATGTTGCAAAAAGAACAAATCAGTGGCTAGGAATCCTGTGGCAAGATCACGCATTTTAACGTTCCAAAGCTTGGTCGCTATCTACAAGGCTCTAGTCAAGGGTTTGATGGAATACCCTCCACTTGCTTGGATGAATGTAGATTCAACGATGCTCAAGAAGCTCTACACCTTACAAGATGTGGCACTGTGGAAACAGGCCTTTCACCCCAACTTGCCACACCGGCCAACATGTCCCAGCTACACTAGTCCCACCTGCCTGTGTTTGATCCATATCCCTCCAAACCTGTCCTATCCATGTACCTGTCTAACTGTTTCTTAAACATTGAGATAGTTCCAGTCTCAACTACCTCCTTTGGCAACTACCCCCACCATCCTTTGTGTGAAAAAGTTACCCCGCAGATTCCTATTAAATCTTTACCCCTTCACCTTAAACCTACATCCTGTAGTCCTTGATTCACCTACTCTGAGCAAGAGACTGTGCATCTACCCAATCTATTAATCTCCCGATTTTATACACCTCCATAAGATCACCCCTCATCTTCCTCCCGTGAGACATGAAACAGACTGGGTCTTTGCTCTCTAAAGAATGAAAGGAGATCTTATTGAAACATATCTAATTCCTGAGGACACATAAGAGACTGCATGGACACTGGACTCATTCCTCGCAATCTCCATGTTAATGATTGAATATTCTTACAAGGCTTGAAAGAGTAGATTCAGGGGTGATGTTCCCCCTTGATAGGCCACCTAGAACCAGGTGTCACAGTTTCAAAATAGGGGGTTTGTTATTTAGATGAAAAGAAATTTCTCCCCTGAGAAATTTATGAACCTTTGGAATTGCCTCCCTCGGCAGGTTGTGGAGGCTCAGTCCTTGAGTACGATCAAGGTGGAGGTGCATGGATATGGGCTTTGTGAAAGAGAGGAAACTGAGGCAGAAAATTAGACAAGATCTTTGTGAATAGTGGGGTAGTCATGAATGGCTGAATGGGCATTTCCTACTTTAGTTTCTCAACTGTTTATAATGTTTAGGTTTAAGTTAATTGTTGTCACATGTGAAAAGCTTTGTTTTACGTGATATCCAAATAGATCAGATATACCAGACATAAATACAATCAGTTCAAACTCGAGTACAATAGGTAGAGCAAAGGAGATGATGCAGAGTATAGTTTGCAGATTATAGTTATCTGCCTTGTAGCAGTCTGTAGCGCATCAGTTCCTTAGACAAAGTCCAATATCTGCAACAAGGTAGAGGTGTAGTGAACAGTATCCTAGCTTATGGAAGAACCATTTAGAATCCTGACAATGGAGGGGAAGAAACTGGTCCTAAGTTTGTTGGTACGCGCTTTCAAGCTTCTGTATCTTCTGCTGGACGGGAGCAGGGAGTAGAAGGAATGACCGAAGTGGGAATGTCTTTGATTATGTTGGCTGCTTTTCCGAGGCAGCATGAAGTGGAAATTGAGTCAATGGTGGGGATAACATCATGTCATCTTTTGGCACCCAGCTTAGAAAGCAGATATGTTCTGAGTTTAATGTCCATGTCCATGTTCTGAGTTTGAGTGTGGAATTCTCTGCCTCAGAGGGTGGCGACCAGTTCTCTTTTTACTTTCAAGAGAGAGCTAGATAGGGCTCTTAAAGATAGCAGAGTCAGGGGATATGGGGAGAAGGCAGGAACGAGGTACTGATTGGGAATGATCAGCCATGATCACTGATCTTAGATCACTGGGAACTGTTTTGGGGTAAGGGGGAACTGTACAAAAGGGACGGATTGCATCTTAACATGTGTGGGACCACCATTCTGGCAGGCAGGTTTGCCACTGCTCCACGGGTGGTTTTAAACTGAATAAGGGGGGTGGGGTGTCGAATGGGATAGTGGAGGATGGAGTTAAAGAGAAAGGGTTTATTAAATGTGTGAGCGTAGAGACAGAGGGGTGTAAAATGAGGGTAGAAGCAATAGGTAACAAGGTGAAAAGTAAAAGTGGCAGGCCGGCAAATCCAGGGCAAAAATCAAAAAGGGGCACTTTTCAGCATAATAGTATAAGGGGTAAGAGTGTTGTAAAAACAAGCCTGAAGGCTTTGTGTCTCAATGCAAGGAGCATTCGTAATAAGGTGGATGAGTTGAATGTGCAGATAGCTATTAATGACTATGATATAGTTTGGATCACGGAGACATGGCTCCAGGGTGACCAAGGCTGGGAGCTGAACACCCAGGGATATTCAATATTCAGGAGGGATAGACAGAAAGGGAAAGGAGTTGGGGTAGCGTTGCTGGTTAGAGAGCAGATTAACGCAATAGAAAGGAAGGACATTAGCTTGGAGGATGTGGAATCGATATGGGTAGAGCTGTGAAACACTAAGGGGCAGAAAACGCTAGTGGGAGTTGTGTACAGGCCACCTAACAATAGTAGTGGAGTTGGGGATGGCATCAAACAGGAAATTAGAAATGCGTGCAACAAAGTTAAAACAGTTATAATGGGTGACTTCAATCTACATATAGATTGGGTGAATCAAATTGGCAAGGGTGCTGAGGAAGAGGATTTCTTGGAATGTATGTGGGATAGTTTTCTAAACCAACATGTAGAGGAACCAACGAGAGAGCAGGCTATTCTAGACTGGGTATTGAGTAATGAGGAAGGGTTAGTTAGCAGTCTTGTTGTGCGTGGCCCCTTGGGCAAGAGTGACCATAATATGGTTGAGTTCTTCATTAGGATAGAGAGTGATGTCGTTAATTCAGAAACAAGGGTCCTGAACTTAAAGAAAGGTAACTTTGAAGGTATGAGACGTGAATTGGCCAAGATAAACTGGCGATTGATTCTTAATGGGTGGATATGCAATGGAATCATTTAAAGACTGCATGGATGAACTACAACAATTGTTAGGTCTTTATTCTCTGGAGCGCAGAAGGTTAAGGGGGGACTTGATAGAGGTCTTTAAAATGATGAGAGGGATAGACAGAGTTGATGTGGACAATCTTTTCCCTTTGAGAATAGGGAAGGTTCAAACAAGAGGACATTACTTCAGAATTAAAGGACAGAAGTTTAGGGGTAATATGAGGGGGAACTTCTTTACTCAGTGAGTGGTAGTGGTGTGGAATAAGCTTCCAGTGGAAGTGGTGGAGGCAGGTTCATTGGTATCATTTAAAAATAAATTGGATAGGCATATGGATGAGAAGGGAATGGAGGGTTATGGTATGAGTGCAGGCAGTTGGGACTAAGGGGAAAAAAAGTTGTTCGGCACGGACTTGTAGGGCCGAGATGGCCTGTTTCCGTGCTGTAATTGTTATATGGTTATATGGTTATATGGATATCCCAGTTTGGCAAAAAAATAAATCAGGGAAGGTAGTGCATCCGTGGATAAGAAGGGAAATCAGGGATAGTATCAAAACAAAAGATGAAGCGTACAAGTTAGCCAGAAAAAGCAGCCTACCAGAGGACTGGGAGAAATTCAGAGACCAGCAGAGGATAACAAAGGGCTTAATTAGGAAAGGGAAAATAGATTATGAAAGAAAACTGACAGTGAACATAATAACTGACTGCAAAAGCTTTTATAGATATGTGAAGAGAAAAAGATTAGTTATAACAAATGTAGGTCCCTTATAGTCAGAAACGGGTGAATTGATCATGGGGAACAAGGACATGGCAGACCAATTGAATAACTACTTTGGTTCTGTCTTCACTAAGGAAACATTAAATAATCTGCCGGAAATAGCAGGGGACCGGGGGTCAAATGAGATGGAGGAACTGAGTGAAATCCAGGTTAGCTGGGAAGTCGTGTTAGGTAAATTGAATGGATTAAAGGCCGATAAATCCCCAGGGCCAGATAGGCGGCATCCCAGAGTACTTAAGGAAGTAGCCCCAGAAATAGTGGATGCATTAGTGATATATTAATGATTTGGACGAGGGAATTGAATGCAACATCTCCAAGTTTGCGGCTGACATGAAGCTGTGGGGCAGTGTTAGCTGTGAGGAGGATGCTAGGAGGCTGTAAGGTGACTTGGATAGGCTGGGTGAGTGGGAAAATGCATGGCAGATGCAGTATAATGTGGATAAATGTGAGGTTATCCACTTTGGTGGCAAAAACAGGAAAGTAGATTATTGACATTGGTGGCCGATTAGGAAAGGGGGAGATGCAACGAGACCTGGGTGTCATGGTACACCAGTCATTAAAAGTAGGCATGCAGGTGCAGCAGGCAGTGAAGAAGGCGAATGGTATGTTAGCATTCATAGCAAAAGGATTTGAGTGTAGGAGCAGGGAGGTTCTACTGCAGTTCTACAGGGTCTTGGTGAGACCACACCTGGAGTATTGCGTACAGTTTTGGTCTCCTAATCTGAGGAAATACATTTTTGCCATAGAGGGAGTACAGAGAAGGTTCACCAGACTGATTCCTGGGATGTCAGGACTTTCATATGAAGAAAGACTGGATAGACTCGGTTTGTACTCGTTAGAATTTAGAAGATTGAGGGGGGATCTTACAGAAACTTACAAAATTCTTAAGGGGTTGGACAGGCTAGATGCAGGAAGATTGTTCCCGATGTTGGGGAAGTCCAGAACAAGGGGTCACAGTTTAAGGATAAGGGGGAAAATCTTTTAGGACCGAGATGAGGAAAACATTTTTCACACAGAGAGTGGTGAATCTGTGGAATTCTCTCCCGCAGAAGGTAGTTGAGGCCAGTTCATTGGCTATATTTAAGAGGGAGTTAGATGTGACCCTTGTGGCTAAAGGGATCATGGGGTATGGAGAGAAGGCAGGTACAGGATACTGAGTTGGATGATCAGCCATGATCATATTGAATGGCGGTGCAGGCTCGAAGGGCCAAATGGTCTACTCCTGCACCTATTTTCTATGTGTCTATGTTTCTATGTTTCTGTCACATTGAATGTCGGTGCTGGCACGAAGGGCCAAATGGTCTACTCCTGCACCTATTGTTAGTAGTGAGCCTGAGAGTGCAGAACTATTAAGGAGTGCATGAGCCTTGACTTTGTGCTGATCTCAAGACTGCTAACCTGTGAGGAGAGGGTTGATGGAGAGCTCTCAACTGTGTTATGTCTCAGTGAATAGTACAAAAGGGTTACTTTCTATTGTGGGGTTTAAGCAAATCTTTCAATGATAGGTTGACCTTTTCTATATAATGCAATATCCTGCATCTCATCATAGTTTGGAAAGATTATATCCTGTATTTCTGGTGGTATAATTCATAAATATGATTTTATTCTGCTGAAGTATGCAAATATAATTAATTGCCACAATATATCTCCATAGCCATTATATTCCGGAGCCTGAATTCCAGCCTCATGCGTAATTCAAACTAATCACAATCTTTAGTACAGCAAGTTTCAAATGGTCATTTTGTTTGAGTCAGGTTTCTGCCAAAAACATTACATGGAAATATAAATGCTATATTATATCCAGAAGTCACTGCATGAACTAAATTGAAGGAAAGGGCTTTACCTCAGGACATTAATCATTCAATAACTTTGAATCTGTGCCAATTTTTATTGAGGATACATCCCCAGGCTCCCAGCTTCTCCAAAATTGTGAGCAGAATTTAAAGGCTCACCCACAAGGCTGCACGTGGAACCTTCTGCATCCTTCTGCCTGCAAGAATGCAGCAAAGCATTGGACAGGAGCATCACTGAACTATGACACCGATGCTGGAAGAAGAGACCCTCAGAAGGACACGCGTATTTCATTTATTATGTGAAGAACGATTCACTGTCACTGTCACCACTTGTGCAAGAAAATTAGACTCCGAAGTTAACTCTACTTCGATTAGAGTCAGACTCATACAGCATGGAAGCAGGCCCATTATCCCAACTCATCTATGCCAACCAAGAAGCCCCATTAAAGCAAGTCTATTAGCCCATATTTGGCCCATATCCCTTTAAAACTTTCATGATGATACTTTATTGTCACACGTACCTATGTACCTAGATATAGTGTTTTTTTTGGTTTTGCATACAATCCAGAAAAATCATGCTAAAGATTAGCACAATCATAGATAGGTGCAATGATTGTAGTGTAATAGCAGACTTCACCTAGGCAGTATTCAAAGAGTCGCCTTGTTTCTGGCACCCACAGGTCTCAACGTTCTTAAGAGTGTAGTCTTATCTTGGCCTTAAAGGCTCATTGTCCTGGTGTCACTGATCCTCCTCTGTCTGCCACCATCTTGAAAAGGCTCTTTGTCCAGCTTCCGCCTCCGTCGCCATCCCCGACTCCCACTACCCGGTTCTAATCTACGAGGTCGTGCAGGAGACAAGCCTTGGACTACTCCAGAAGAGTTCCTGGTTCTGCGGCGAGCAAGCCAGCCCTGCTGTCGAGGTGCGGCCACAGCTAGCTGTGGGTTCCTCTTGTGGTGACTCTGGCCTTTACAATTTTTTTAAATGATGAAAACCGTCATGGCTTAGGAGGGAACCATTTTGCCCATTATCAATGCCACTTCCTATTGGAGTGATCCTGTCAGTTGCATGCCATGATCTTTCTCCAGACCACATCCAATTTTCTATTGGCAGCAATGGTAAAATTTTGTTCCACTGCCCTCACAAGAATGATTTTTAACTTTCTGAGCAGACATTTTCCTCACATATCCCTTGTATGCTTTGCCTTAGATTTTAAATGGGTATCTCTTGTTTTTGAACCATCTGCTAATGAGAAAGGTTTCCATCTGTTCAACTATTTAATCTAATTATGATCCTTATAACTATCATATATTCTCGATACCTTTTTTGTTCCAAGGATAAACAACCCTGACTTTCCTGAAAGCTTTATATTATAGTTAAAATCTGTCATCTCTGAAACCAACAGTGTAAATCTTTCCGACACCTCCTCTGACTTTCACATCCTCCCTAAAGTAAGTTGTCTACAATTGAAGACTATTATTACAGCCCACTCAGTGTTTTGCAAATGTTCAACATAAGTTGTCCTTGTTTTGTGTTGCTGTGCCTATATTTATGAATCAATTGTCAATTCAGAATTTGACTGAATGTACAGTAAGCCCCTTGGAGAATGAGGATGTGGAACCAGTTAGGAGAAACATTTTAGGGATGTCAACAGATATTTTATAAAATTATTCACAATTGAAGTTACTATAGACATCCCACTGATGCCAAAAACTGTGAAGGATAAATGAAGTGCCATAACCACCAGTGGAGAAATAATGCAAAGCAAACCCAGGCTTGTAAATCCCCAATACCTAATGATTTCTTGAAAGAATGGCTATAGAAATAATGTATGGGGTGGATGTAACCTTTCAAAGATCCTCAGAGTCTGGAGAGGTATTGAAGGATTTGAAAACTGGCTATGAGATAAAACATAAGAGACAAGTTGAAGGTAACTACAGACTAGTTGTCCAATTATCTATTTGGGAATGTCTCAGAATCAGTTATCTTTGCCCCTGTCCCACTTAGGAAACCTGAACGGAAACCTCTGGAGACTTTGCGCCCCACCCAAGGTTTCTGTGCAGTTCCCGGAGGTTTCCGGAGGTTTTTGTCAGTCTCCCTACCTGCTTCCACTACCTGCAACCTCCTGCAACCACCTGCAACCTGCAAGAACCGTACGGAAACCTTGGGTGGGGCGCAGTCTCCAGAGGTTTCCGTTCAGATTTCCTAAGTGGGACAGGGGCATAAAAGAGTTGCATTTGGAAAGTCATTTTACTTCACTTTAGAGATACATTTAGATGGAAACAGGCCCTTCAGCCTACTAAGTCCACGCCAATCATCTCTTACCTGTTCACACTAGCTCCATGTTATTCCTCTTTCGCATCCACTCTCTACACACTTGGGACATTTTACAGAGACAATTTACTGGAGCACCGAGACGAAACCCACGTGGTTATATGGAGAATGTGCAAAGTCCACACAGATGGTATCCAAAGGCAGAATCAAACCCTGGGATCTGCAGTTGTGAGGGAGATGCTTTATCAGCTCCATCGTAAACATATTCCGATAATTCGAGGAGGAATGTGGGATCAGCCGTGATCGTATCGAAGAGCAGCCTAAAGGAGCTTAATGACCTTCTCTCACAATTTCATATGGTCTTGTACAGAAAGGAACTGCAGATGCTGATTTGTACTGAAGAGAAACACAAAGTGCTGCAGTAACTCAGCGGGTCAGGCACCATCTCTGGAGCAAAAGGCTGGGTGATGTTTCAGGTCGGGACCTATCTTCAGACTGAAGGAAAAGGAGAGGGAGCTGGAGGTAGGAAAGGGCCAGAACAAATCAGGGCTGGCAACAGATGATCAAGGAAGGGTGGAGCGCATAATGGCCCATTGTTGACTGGGGAAGAGGTGATAACGAAAGGATTCAAAGATGCGAACAGTGGAATTAGTTTTATGATCTTGTCCGGTTTTAGCTTCAGAATATTGTGAGAAGTACCGTGCAAGGACTGAGAAATTAAGAATCAAATATACTTGCTTTAATAAACTAAATTTCTTCAAGTATTTAAGACCATTTTTATTCTGTATCAAACTTAGTCATTTATTAGACTTACTTCTTAAGGGGTTGGACAGGCTAGATGCAGGAAGATTGTTCCCGATGTTAGGGAATGAACAAACAGCTAAGGATAAAAAATCAAAACGAGATGATTTTTATTATTATCTTAAACTTTGCCTGTAGTTGAGGCTTCATGGCTACTTAATTCATTTCTGTGGCTAAGGGGATGCTGCAGGTACGGGATACTGAGTTGGATGATCAGCCATTTCCAGTAATTTCGGCTCGAAGGGCCGAATGGCCTACTCCTGCACCTAATTTCTATGTTTCTATGTTTCTATGTTTCTATTATCTCCTGCTCTGTAATTTTCTTTTTGAGCCGCTCTCATAATTCGTATGCTCTCAGTAGTAATTTCTTCTCATTTCGATGCTGCTTTCATCCATCAGCATCCTTTATACTGCTATTACAGATAAATGAGCAACACTATTCAATAGATGTGAAATGAATATTGGCACCTTCATATTTGGCTTTGCTTTTGAAAGCAAAATTTTTCACCGCGTTAATTATAGAGTTCCTTTCCATTAGGGTATAGTTTCAAAGGGATGTGTGGTGTGGAGAGAATTGCTATTAGAAAATGGACACGAGGGGCAAAGACCGGTACGAGGGTGAACTGGGGTAATGCCTCCAGCGCCTTCAGGTAGTTTTTGTTTGGAGATACAGCGTGGAAACTGGCCCTTCGGCCCACCAAGTCCGCGCCGACCAGCGATCCCCACACATTAACACTATCTTACACACACTCGAGACAATTTTACACATACAGCAAGCCAATTGACCTAAAAAACCTTTACGTCTGTGTAGTGTGGGAGGAAACCAAAGGTCTCGGAGAAAATCCACGTGGCACGGGAAGAACGTACAAACACCGTACAGTTTGAACCCATAGTTGGGATCGAACCCGGGTCTCCGGCGCTGCAAGCGCTGTATGGCAGCAACTCTACTGCTGCACCACCTAGCCTGCAGGAGGCACCCCAGGACTCAAAGATGGCTGTTCTAGGAGTGGAGAGGGAAATCGGTTCGTGGGAACTGTTCCAGTAGAGCGAGCGGGCCGACTGGACTTTAGACTTTAAATAATGGCGTCAATAATGTTAGCACCCGGGTGTTTAACATATGAAAAACAAATTTCATTGTGCACTAGCATGTGTGACAAATGAAGCACTATTGACTATTAACCAGCAGCTGATATGGAGAATACAATTGATGACTGCAAAAAACGAACTGCTGGAGGAACTCAGCGGGCCAGTCAGTGTCCGTGGAGGGGTGATGACTGTAGATGATTGTTGCATTTCATATCAGCACTAATGGAAGCAGCTGTTATGTAACCAACTTCAAAAGTACATTTGGTAAGAAAGATGAAAAAATAAATATCAGTAAGTTGACATATAGCTTTCAGGCAATAATTTTCAAGGAAGTGCAAGAAATAATGTAGGTTTCTCTACTTACTGCGACTAAACGTGCAAAAAATCTGAAATTAATGCATATTAGTCGAAATCAAGGGAGTTGTTTACACATAAATAAAACTGTTGGCTGCCATCTAAATTAATGGGACAGTATTATTGATATAACGGTACCTCGGATAGCTCCAGCAAAGTTCTTGTGAATTAATGAAACATATCAAATTGTAGCTGTTCATTGGTCTATGACTGGCAGTCACACCCTTGTGCATTCAGCATTAAAAAGCCACGCAACATAAAAATGATCAGTAATAAGAATCTGAAGGACAGCTTTTTCATGCAAAGGCGCTGTGGATAATATGGAATAATGAATGAATGAATGCTTTATTTTCACATGTGACTAGTCACAGCGAAATTCTTTGCTTGCTTCCCCAAGATATGCAAATAGTCACCGCCCTGGTCCCACTTTGTTCGCCCCCCCCATCCGTCTCCCTCACGGCAGCCCCCCCATGCCGGGTCCTCCTTTGTTCCTTATTCCTAGCTGCCAGAGGAGGTAATGAAAACAGGTACTATAGGAGCATTTAAAAGGCACTTAGACAGGTACATTGATAGATCAAAATCAAAATCAAGAGACATTTATTATCACATGCACCAATTGGTACAGTGAGATTTGAATTACCATACAGCCATACGAATAGAAAGAACACAATACACGATAGAATTTAACATGAACATCCCTGTACACCAGAAGCAACGTCTCCCACTGTGAGGGATGGCAATAAATTTCAGTCCTCTTCCTCTTTGTTCACCCGTGGTAGTGGCCTTCAGGCCCTCTCGCCAGGATGATTGGAGCTCCAGCATCAGAACGGAGAACACTCTCAGCGGCTTGGAGTTTCCGAATTGGCCACTTCCTACTGGAGACTGCGGCTCCCGAAGTCCACAGGCCGGGGTGGGCAGAGATTCAACGCTGGCGACCCGACAAGAGGTCCCAGGACTCCGCGGTGTTAAAATCAGCACTGCCCGCGGCTGGAAGCTCTGTAGACCACAGCTCCATGGTGTTAAACAGCTCGCCCAACACTACAGAGCTCCACACGGCGATCGCCGGTAAGTGATCGCCCACTCCGTGATGGTAACTCAGTGCTGCGCCGCTGCTAAAGCTCTGGCCGGTCTCCGGAAGGAAAAGCCACACCAATCCAGATGCTACGCCACAAGGAGGGGGCACAGATGCGACTCGGAGAAAAGACGCATCCAAAATCAGGTAGTGACTGAGAAGGCGGTTTCCCGCTCTCACCCCCCACATAAAAAAGACTATAAGACCTCCAAAAACACTTTTAGACAGACTTAAAAATAACAAAAAGGATGAAAGGATGAACAGCTGCTGGCAAGGCTGCCGCATGGGCGCCACCCGATGACGGAAAGGCTTAGAAGAATATAGGACAAATGGGGTGAGCCTATATGGATCATCCTGATTGGTAAGGATGAAGTGTGCAGAAGGGCATGTTTCTGTGCTTTGTGACTATGAATAAGAGAAGAAAGGGTCCTTAAAGTCAGGAAGCACACCTCTTTTCCGCTGCCTTTGGTATTAAAAACACCACACCCTTCTTTATTAACCTTGACTTGATAATGCAAGGCTAGAAATACAGCCACGTTTGTTTGAATTGCCAAAAAAGTAGAGGTACAACTACAGTTAATAGATAGTTTCAGTGAACCCTATGCTATGAATAGTCAGCCTGAGCCTGACAGCAAAATTAATGGTTCCCAGTCACCAGCTGTCACCTGAGAACCTCAACCCTTTAATATTTTCTCCTGTCTATGTCTGAGCAGACCTTTACTTTTGACCATCTCTTGGCAGCCAATATGGGTGAAATATTAGCCAGGCCTGTAGCTCAGGGGGTGACTAAATGTTCACTGTGTATGGTATCAGCCTCAGTGACAGCAAAACAATTATAGCTGCCAGTAATATTCTCTCAGCTTCTGTGTTGATTTATCTGTGTGTGCACGCTGTATTGCCTTCTGTGTGAGGTGCCTGCTGATGTAATATCCTTGATATCACAAAGCATTGCTGGAAAATTAATGCCTACCTCTATGCAAAAATGAAGTCACAACATCATCCACTTTTGAGTGGGCGTGCGCTGCACAGAATTATTAAACGGTTGATGTGTCGTCGAACTGGATACTTGAAGACAGCATGAAGTTGCAGAGAGTTGTGGATGCAGCTCGGTCTATCACACAAACCAGTTTCCCTCCCATCGACTTCATCTTCATGCTGCCTCTGGAAAGCAGCCAACATAACCAACCAACCCAGTTATTCTCTCTTCTCCCCTCTCCCATCAGACAGAAGATGCAAATGCTTGAAAGCACTTAATACCAGATACAAGGACAACTTCTTTTTCACTGTTATTGGACCATTGGTTCCGACTATTGCTAACCACTCGTAAGCTGAAGGTATAGCCTTGTGCTGTATGAATGTTGATTACTCTAATTTTAAGTATCTCCTACGTTGCCACTCTTTCCGCTCCTCCCCCACCCTGGTCACCCTGCCAGTTCCACTGTCCGCATCCATGTATCCCTTCGTTATCACCTCTTCCACAGCCAACAATTGACCAATGTTGGCTCCACCTTTCCTTGCTCATCGGTGCTGGCTCTGATTTGTCCTGAACGTTTTCATACCGCTAGTTCCCCCCCCCGACTCTCAGTCTGAAGAAGGGTTTCAACCTGATACGTCACCTATTCCTTTTTCCAGAGATGCTGCCTGACTCGCTGAGTTACTCCAGCATTTTGTGTCTATCTTCTGCACTGTTTATTTTTTTTTATCTTTTTGCACGACTTTGGTATGTCAAATCAGTGCAGTTCTTACTCAGTAAATGGAAGAGTGTTGGAGAGTGTTGAACCACAGAAAGATTAGGGAGTCCAGATGCATGGTTTCCTGAGAGTGACAAGTCAGAAGACAGGGTGGCGAAGAAGGTATTTGGCACATTTGCCTTAATCGAGAAGAATATTGATTACAAATGATAGGACATTCTAATCATGCTCAAGTCATTGATTAAATTATACTTGGAGTATTGTGTACACTCAGGTCACCCAGCTGAGTGTACACAATGGATGTAATTATTTTGAATAGGTTGCAAAAGAGATTTACCAGCATGTTATTTGGATTTGCGGGCTTAAGTTATGGGAAAAGGTTGGATAAGCTGGGATATTTTCCTTTGTTGTCGTTTTAAGAGGCTAAGGTGGTGACCTTATTGGGGTGTATAAGATCATGAGGGGCATGGATAACATGAACGCTCCCAGTCTTTTTTTCCAGATTGGAGGATTTTACAACTAGAGAGCATAGGTTTAAGGTGAGAGGGGAGAGATTAAAGAGGGACATCAGCAGCAACCTATTCACTCAGAAGGTAGTCCATATCTAGAATGAGTTGCCAGGGAAGGTATAGAAGTGGAACAACTATATCTTTCAAAACACATAGAGATAGGAAGGGTTTAGGGATATGGGCCAAATGCAGGCAAATGGGACTTCCAGAATGCCAACTAAGTCAGCATTGACAAGGTGGACCAAAGGGTCTGTTTTTATGCTGTATGACTCAATGGCCATATGACTTGGGTATGGTTTGATTGTATCTATCTATCTATCTATCTATCTATCTATCTATCTATCTATCTATCTATCTATCTATCTATCTATCTATCTATCTATCTATCTATCTCATCTATCTATCTATCTATCCTCTCATCTAGTTTGTCCATCCGCCTGTCTGTCTGCGTGTGATTCATGCTGTGAATAACGCCAAAATGGTGCATGATAGTGCTAACATCTTTGGCCCAGCTTACTCACAATTGTCTTGTGGTGTGTTTTTTATCAAGTTTAGTTCAGATTGATGTTATATTTTACAAGTTATTAACATTTTTTAATTTACAAAACCCAATTTAGAGAAAAATGTCTTCCCTGTGCTTACAGCCATGATGCCACAATGGGATTGTAGCCTTGCTTGTTACAGTGTTGCAATCCCAGTTCACTGAGTCTTGCTAGCCCTAGCAAGTGCAATTGCATTTTTTTTAAAGTTTCAAATGAGGGAGGGTGAAGTTACAATCCCAGGACACTGAGTCCTTGGCAGCAAATGTCCTTCAGGGGAAGAATCTGCCAGCCGAACCCAGCACATATGTGATTGCAAAGCCGCAGCCACATGGTTGACTTTTAATTGACCTCTAAATTAAAAGTTTAATGATTAGATTTGGATTTTAAAAAAAGATGGCCTTGCTGGTGGCACCTACATCACATTAAAGAATAAAAAAATGTTAGTGCAATTGCAATTTTTTTTAAAGTTTAAAATGAGGGAGTGTGAAAAAACGTGCCGACCTGCACAGTTGGGGGCTATGGATGAGTGGTGGAATATTGCATAGGAGAAACGGGTTGCATTGAGGGAATGGGTGAGTGAATCTTGTGTGGGGAAGGGGTTGCATTGGGGGACCAGGCCTATATATATATATATACATGTGTGTGTGTGTGTGTGTGTGTGTGTGTGTGTGTGTGTGTGTGTGTGTGTGTGTGTGTGTGTGTGTGTGTGTGTGTGTGTGTGTGTGTGTGTGTGTGTGTGTGTGTGTGTGTGTGTGTGTGTGTCCCCGAAAGTCCGCAAAAATGGTAAATGATAGCACTACAGTTACTCACCTTACTCACCATTGTCCTGCGATGTGAACTACCAAGGATCGTTTTGATTGACGTTATATTTTACAAGTTATTGGCATTTAAATTAAAACAGCGCCCCCACTTTCCGGCCGCACCTGCGCAGTTGGGGGAGGCACGACAGCCGCAATACAATTGACATTTGGACGTGTACATGAAGAGGATAGATTTAGAGGAATATGAGTCAAACGCAGGCAGGTGGGACTAGTGTAGATGGGGCATGTTGGTTGGCATGGGCAAGTTTGGCCGAAGGGCCTGTTTCTATGCTGTATGACTCTATGAATTAATTGCTCTATGATTCAACTGTTAATCATTTCTAGATATGAAAATATGTAATCAATTTTATCATTGTAATTAATAAACCTGACCAACCATTCATTTGCTCAATCTCAAAATCCTCCATTATGAGCTTAATTAATGGTGCATACACATTGGGTCTGATAATTTCAATGGATCACTTCTCCATGTAGATTTTGCAGGTATCAGATCTCACTATCAGCAGCGCAATTGTCACTGTAATATATGGTAGTTGACTCCATTACTGTAATATATTGCATTGCATACTTTTTGAGACATTAAATGGTAATATTGAACTTAATGAAGCACAGTGGTATGGCTGGTAGAGCTGCTAACCTCACTGTATTGCGTATTGTTGTGGAGGATATCTTGTCGCTATCCTCTCTGATTGTGATCTATGGGCAAGAAGTTGAGGATTGTACATTGGTCAGGCCACATCTGGAGTGTCGCATGCAGTTCTGGTCACGGTATTCGAGGAAAGATGTGATGAAGCTACAAAGTGTGCAGTAAAGATTCATAAAGATGTTGCCTGGATTAGAAGGCTTGACTTATCAGGACTGGTTGGCTGGTGGGTCTGTTCTCTCTGGAAAGAAGGTGGAGAGTGGTGACATGATAAAGTTGTATAAAACTGATCAAAAACCAATCAAATCTACATAACCTTATCCGCTGTCTCGAGGATATAAAGTGTTGGATGGCCCAGAACTTCCTCCAACTAAACGAGAGTAAGTCATTCTTCTCGGCCCCTCGGACTCAATCAAAATGATAGCAGGCAGCCTTGGAAGCCTTACCCCATTACTCAAACCTCACGTCAAAATCCTTAGCGTGATATTTGACTCAGCATTGAAATTTGACAAACAAGTCAATGCCGTGGTAAAAGCTAGCTTCTTCCAGCTTCGGATGATAGCTAAAATAAAACAATTCCTCCAGTTTGCTGACCTCAAAAAGATCATCCACACATATATCTCCTCCCACCTATATTATTGCAACTCCCTTTACACTGGCATCAGCCAATCTTCCCTGTCCCGCCTGCAACTGGTCCAAAACGCCGCAGCGAGACTCCTGATGGGCACCCAAAAAAGGGTCCACATCACCCCGATCCTGGCCTCTCTCTACTGGCTCCCTGTGCGGTTCCAAATAAATTTCAAGATCCTCCTTTATGTCTTCAAAGCCCTTAACGGGCTTGCCCCCACCTACATCAAAAGTCTGCTTACCCACCACTCCACCTCCAGGTCCCTCAGATCTGCCAACTTGGGGTTACTGAACATCCCGCGGTCTAGGCATAAGCTCAGGGGCAACCGCACCTTTGCGTTTGCAGCTCCTAGACTGTGGAACAGCATCCCTCTTCCCATCAGAACTGCTCCCTCCATCGACTCCTTTAAGTCAAGACTTAAAACTCATCTTTACTCTCAAGCCTTTCTTGACGTCCTCTGAGTGAGGGCTATATGTATGTATTTATGTATGTACTTAATCTATGAACCAATGTTGTATAACGTTAGTACCTCCACCAATGTAAAGCACTTTGGCCAACGAGAGTTGTTTTTTAAATGTGCTATATAAATAAAAGTGACTTGACTTGACTTGACAAAATCATGAAGGAAATAGATAGCTAGATAGAGTTTGTTTCCCATGGTGTTTGCATCTAAAACTAGAGGATGTAAGTTTAAGGAGAGGGGGAAGAGGTTTAAATATCATCTGAGGGATCTTGATCCAAAATGTCAGCTCTCTTGCCTGCATAGATGTTGCTTGACCCACAGTGCTTGCTTTTTGCTGCAGATTCTAGCATCTGCAGTCTCCTGTGTTTTCACCAGGGTTCTTTACCCTGTTCTCTACTTCCTTTCTCAAGAAACGATATTCCATCCTGGTCATTAACGTAATGTCTGTAACTATTTGGTACTACTATTGTTTTGGGGTAATTACAAAGCTTGTGAACTCCCATCTAAGAGCAGGGTCTGGTATTAAAATATATCTAGACATTCCATATGATGCATATAATTCTTAAAGGTATACTAGCCCTCACATATATTACAATGCCTAAATCTCAATGTATAGGTTGTTTGCTTTAAAAATAGACTTCTTGTAAAATATGGTTTCACTAAAGTTCTTCATTAATTTCTGTCATAGTAATACAGTCTTACAGATTGGAAACAGGCCCTTCGGCCCAACTTGCCAACACCGACCAACATGTCCCATCTACATTAGTCCCAACTGCTTGCATTTGACCCTTATCCCTCCAAACCAGTCCTATCCATATACCTGTCTAAATGTTTCTTAACCGTTTCATACCCCAGCAGTTCGTTCCATAAACCAACCACCCTTTTTTGTGTCAAAACGGCACACCTCCAGTTCTTATTAAATCTTTCCCCCTTCGCCTTAAACCTATGTCCTCTGATTCTCGATTCCTATTACTCTGGGCAAGAGACTCTGTGCGTCTACCCGATCTATTCCTATCACAATTTTGTACAGCTCTTTAAGATCACCCTTCATCCTCCAGCAGTCTAAGTAATAGAGTCCTAGAATGCTGGACATCTCCCAGTAGCTTAGCCCCTGGAGTCCTGGTAACATCCTCGTAAACTTCTCTGCACCCTTTCCAGCTGGACAATATCTTTCCTAAAACATGGTGGCCAGAACTGAACACAATATGCTAAATGTGGTCTCACTAACATCTTATAAAACTGCAACTTGACCTCCCAAGTTCTATACTCAATGCTCTGACTGATGAAGCCCAGGTGTGCCAAAATCTATTTTGTCCACCCTATCCATCTGTGATGCCACTTTCAACAAACTATGTACCTGTACTCCTAGGTCCCTCAGCTCAACAACAATCCCCAGAGCCCTACTGTTCACTCAGTAGGCTCTGCCTATGTCCGTGCTCCCAAAATGCAACACCTCACATTTCACATTTCCATCAACCATTCCTCAGCCTACCCACCCAACTGATCAAGATCCTGCACCAATTTTTGACAATCTTCACTATCTACAATACCACCCACTTTTGTGTCATCTGCAAACTTGCTAACCATGTTCTCATCCAAAATATTGATATAGATGCCAAACAGCAACGGGCCCAACACCAAGCCCTGAGGCACACCACTAGTCGCAGGCCTCCAGTCTGAGAAGCAACCTTCCACCATTACCCTCTGCTTTCTTCCATTAAAAAAAAAAGATTGTATTTGTTTCCTTTGAGAAACAGCTAATACTCAGTGTTTTTAAAGAATCGGAATAGCTAATTAGCAACTCTACCGCTGGGCCACTGTGCACATGTGCTTGTTTTATCAGTACTTAATCTAATTAATGATTTCACAATAACATGCGCAGCAAGTCTTTAAATCATAGATCTGGACTATGAATTAGAAAGACAGAGATAAAATATATTAAATGGTTTGGTATGTTTACATCACCCTGTGAGCAGTCTGTGGGGGTAAGTATTTTGAGAACTTTGCCTTTCAAAGGAGTGGAATGAGACCAGTGTGAGATTACATTTTATAATCATTTTATGTTGCTAATCAGGGACTGCTTTCTGGAAAACCAATTTCCTACCTCGATGGGATTGCAAGACTACCTTGGATGTTGCTCGTAGCAATACAGGAAAGTTTGATTATGATGGTGCTTCTGCTTCATCTGCTTAAAATAATCCACAAAGTTCTTTGTTAATACCTTTCTATTGATCTGAATCTGACTTTTTTTAATTCTTCTTGATAATACACAAAAACAATGTGTATGCTTGTGACATAGAGGATAGACACGGTGCCGCGGGAGTATCCCGGGGACGGCCGCAGCCCATGGACTAATGACCCGTGCAGAAGGTCCATCTCTCCCGCCGGTGACCTGGGACTCACAACGCAGACGGGAACTCACCCAGCAGGTCCGACCCGCCCGCCGCGGATTGTGAACACACGGAAACCCACCAGGAGGGCAGGTAAGCAGACGGGTTGCAGGAGGGATGGAGCGGGCCACAGGAGGCCTTGCAACAGCCTGGGACTGCGCTGGATCGGGCGCCACTCCAAGAAGCCGAGCACGCGGCCCGCAACAGTGGGTGGGGATACCGCAACTACGCTTGGCCAGGTCGACCCTGCAACGCTGCAGGTTCAACGAGCCTTCATGATTAGATCGCGATCCCTGCATTTACACCAACTGGGTCATGAAATTTGTTCTAAACGATACTGTCTCAATGTACTACAGCTAAACATTGTACTGTATCTAAGATGTGTATCTAATATGTATCTAAGTGCTTATGTATAGTGATACTTGTACTGAACTGTGTACAAAAATGAATTTCACTGCACCTCGGTACATGTGACAAATAAAGTACCATATGGTATCATGCCATACCATTAATTTTTAGTTTAATTTAGAGATACAGCATGGAAATTCGGCCCTTCGGCCCACCGAGTCCGAGTCAACTGTCAATCACCGCTCACATTAGTACCCACTTTCTCATCCATTCCCTACACACTAGGGGAAACTCATAGAGGGCCAATTAATGTACAAACCTGCACATCTTTGGGATGTGGCAAGAAAATGGAGCACCCGGAGGAAACCCACGCAGCCACAGAGAGAATGTACAAACTCCAAACAGATAGCACCCATGGTTAGGATCAAACCCGGGTTTCAAACACTTTTAATTAATGTTTTAAATGTTTTACAGTCTTCCAAATGTCGATTGCAATGTATGCACATGAATTAGGTAAAAGCTGAAATAAAAAAAAATTAAAAGTCATTAAATGTTGAAAGACCAAATGTTAAGCAACTTACATTTCTACTTGTAAATTCTTTGACCATACAAATATAATATTGGTAAACAATAATCAGAGCTTAATTTCCCATTAAACTGCTCACACAAATATGCTCAATATTATTGGGATATTTTACAGCTATTAGTTCATAAATACACTTGTGTTCTTAACTATTAGTTCATAAATACACTTGTGTTCTTGCAAATTCAAGTGATTTCCTTTGAGATGACAGGAAAATGGTGATAACAGTACAAATTGTCGAGGCGGACTAAATCACTCGGTAACTTTGGGAATCAAAGGAAGATGTAAAGAAGTTTCAAGGTGAAATATTCAGGCTGTGCGCGTGGGCGAGAACATGTCATACGGAAAAGTGTGATGTTATCCTCTTCCAAAAAAAACAAAGTATTTTTAAAATGTTCGGCTCTGTTGATTTTCAAAAGGATCTAGGTGTTCTTGTACACTAGTCACTGAAAGAGATCATGCAGGTGAGGCAAGTAATTGCAGTCACGATGAATTGCTGCAATTATACAGATGCTACTGCGCAAAGGTAAATTTACCATTTGACGTGGAGAGAACTCTGACGTGGTCACCATGGGGGAGCTCTGATACAGAGACCATGGGGGAGCTCTGACGTGGAGACCACGGGGGTGTTCTGATGCAGAGATCACAGGGGTGCTCTGATGCAGAGATCACTGGACGATACAAACAATCTCCCAGATATACTGGAGGACAGAAGATCTAAGGGCGTAGAGGAACTGAAATAAATTTTCATTTGCCGAGAAATAGTATTGGGTAGGCTAATGGGACTGAAGGATGATATCCCAGGGTCCTCAGGGAGGTGGCTCGAAATAGTGGATTGGTGATCATAGGTGATCATTTTACAATGTTCAATCGATTTAGGATCAGTTCCTGTGGTTTGGAGGATAGCTAATGTTATCCCACTTTTCAAAAAAGGAGCGAGAGAGAAAATGGGGAATTGCAGACCAGTTAGCCTGACTTTGGTGGTGGGAAAGATGCTGGAGTCAATTATTAAAGAGGTAATTATGGGGCATTTGGATAGCAGTAAAAGGATTAATCAAAGTCAACGTGAATTTATGAAAGGGAAATCATGCTTGACTAATCATCTGGAATTTTTTGAGGATGTGACAAGTAAAATGGGTAAAGGAGAGCCAGTGGATGTAGTACATCTAGACTTTCAGAAAGCTTTTGATAAAGTCCCGCACGGGAGGCTGGTGACTAAAATTAGAGTGCATGGTATTGGGGGTAGGATGTTGACATGGATAGAAAATTGGTTTGCAGACAGGAAGAAAAGGGTAGGAGTGAAAGGGTCCTTTTCAGAATGGCAGGCAGTGGCGAGTGGAGTGCCGCAAGGCTTGGTGTTGGGGCCGCAACTCTTTACCATATATATTACTGATTCGGAAGAGGGAATTAGGAGCAGCACTAGCAAGTTTATGGATAACACAAAGCTGAGTGGCAGTGTGATCTGTGAAGAGGATGTTAAGAGGTTGCAGGGTGACCTGGAAAGGTTGAGTGAGTGGGCAGATGCATGGCAGATGGAGTATAATATAGACAAAAAGACAATACAAGGGGGCAGATTATTATCTCAATGGGGTAAGGTTAGGTAAGGGGAAGGTGCAGCAAGACCTGGGAGTTCTTGTACACCAGTTACTGAAAGTTGGCACGCAGGTACAGCAGGCAGTGAAGAAAGCTAATGGAATGTTGGCCTTCATAACAAGAGGATTTCAGTATAGGATTAGAGAGGTTCTTCTGCAGTTGTATAGGGCTCTGGTAAGACCACATCTGGAGTATTGTGTACAGTTTTGGTCACCTAATTTGAGAAAGGACATCCTTGTGATTGAGGCAGTGTAGAGTAGGTTCACGAGATTGATCCCTGGGATGGCGGGACTGTCATATGAGGAAATATTGAAAAGACTAGGCTTGTATTCACTGGAGTTTAAGGGGATGAGGGGGAATCTTATAGAAACATATAAAATTATAAAAGGACTGAACAAGCTAGATGCAGGAAAAATGTTCCCAATGTTGGGCGAGTCCAGAACCAGGGGCCACAGTCTTAGAATAAAGGGGAGGCCATTTAAGACTGAGGTGAGAAAAAAACGTTTTCACCCAGAGAGTTGTGAATTTGTGGAATTCCCTGCCACAGATGGCAGTGGAGGCCAAATTACTGGATGGATTTAAGAGAGTTAGATAGAGCTCTAGGGGCTAGTGGAATCAAGGGATATGGGGAGAAGGCAGGCACGGGTTATTGATTGGGGATGATCAGCCATGATCACAATAAATTACGGTGCTGGCTCGAAGGGCCGAATGGTCTTCTCCTGCACCTATTTTGTATGTTTTTATGTTTCTATGAATGGGTGACATTTTGGGTTGAATCCCTTTTTCAGACTCTTATCAGATATCAGACATAAATGATGGCCTTGCTAGCAAATCCCTGAATTTGGAATCTATGTCACCATGACTGTTACAAACTCTAGTCTTAAGTCCATGTGTTTCAGTTGTACATGGCGTATCTTGATTTTACTTCGGAGTCACTTGAGTAACTACGTGAAGAACCCGTCCAGCACGCATGTGCTACATGAGCGTTCACGCAGATGCAACAGCGACGAACGGGAGTACGGGCGCTCCCGCTACAAGCCTGAAAGAATGGACCGTTAGGTAAGTACTTACCCACAGGTTCGAATTTACTACTTTGCTCCACTTTGTTGTTCCAGGGGAAACTGGAGAGAGCAAAGCTGACAGAGGGAAGCGACCCCCGTTCGACTCCAGGGAAGGAGCGTTCCGTCAGTGGAGGGGGGAGAGGCGGCACCGGGACCGCACATGCTGCGGTCCACAGTCAGAGTACTGAGCCGATGCCCAGTCCGCTAACAGCTGTCTGAGCAACAGCAGCGGACTGGAGGGAAACTCAAAAACCGGCCGGTAACCCCTGTATACTCCCCACAAGGAGACTCGCCGCCTGCAGAAATTCCGCCCGAAAACGGCAGGCAGCCTCTAGCAGCAAAGTCAGAACCAAACCTCGGGCTGGAGACAGACACGGAAGATGGAATCGGCACTTCAAACTACCGCCCGAGAGCAAGTAAGTGTCTGTTCTCCAAGCCTAGTGTAAGGTCATGGAGCCAAAAATTCCAGCGAACTTGCCTCGGGAGCAGGGGCAAGCTCGCCAAGGGAGCAAAACACTCCCACTCCAGTGCACTACAGCACTGGCCATCTCCCTTATCGAGGGATCGATGGCGACCAGGGCTGGGCTGGTCAAGAAGAGGGGTCACTGGCTGAACAACATCGGGAGTATGCTTGAGGTACAGGATCAGGAAGAGCTGCTGGGTGTGGCCACTATGTGGCTCCACCACTAGCGAGATGGCTTTTCAGTCTCAACTGTTGGCCAGCTTACTACCTGTTCTTTTAAAAAAACCTCTCCAAGACAGGTAGTCATGAGGTGTTGGATTTCATCACGCCGCCCCAAAATTGCATTTACTCAAAGTGCCCACCATTATTGGGGGGGTACATTGAGCATAGCATTTTTTTTTTTAAACCCAAATATCTTAAATTGCATTTGATACCCCTGACATCGGCTATCATTTTTGCATGCTCATTCCAGAGGGGCAGGGTAGTATGGCAAAACACCTGACCCTACTGTTCACAGTATGCTCCGCAACTTCTCGAAGGAAGTTATAAAACCTGCACTCAACCTAAAAATTCACAGGACTGTGAGAACGCCGACCTCACAACCACAGATCCTGCTATCTGGCTAAGTTACCAAACCAAGCCTAAGAAATTGGACGAAGTCTCCAAAATATTCGGCATCAAGAGGGCAGGGCCTGGAATGAGCACCACACAAAACCAGACAGCAGTACCTCCACGCGCCCACCAGTAGGCGTCTACTTAATGGTACTGGTGAAAGCTCGGGGCCCGCATGCCAACCCCCGTAAGCCCTTTCAGGCCAGGGTCCAGAGCGGGCCCCATGGAAAATGCGCCACCCCCCAACAAAACCATCCCTACTGACAAGGAACCAGAAACCGAAGAAATGAACACACTACCAAACAACAGTGAAGACAGATAAGTATGGTTCCTGCCATCACATAAAGGTGAAGGGTTTGTACTAACAGGGGGGGGGGGGGGGGGGGGGGGGGGGGGGAGGGAATCACACCTGGGTTGGGAACATGAAGAACTATCACACTAGGTAGTTATATACCAAAAGTACTCAAGGATAAAAATTGAATTTAGAAACCCACCACCAGTTCAGCATGCACCCCAAAGAGATCTACCCTCCCACTAAAAAAGAACATGAGGGACTAGCTAACTGGAGAAGATATACTAGAGGTCATATAGAAGCCTAATATGAACCTTTGGCACCAAAAAACCCAAAGTTGGTGAATGTTGCACCATCATTGACTTAACCACTTGAGTATTTTCACCAGGTTACACACTTATGGAAATTTGTAACTGCTAAGCATGGATTTCCTAGGATACTTTATGGTAGACATCAACTTAAAAGATGCATACTATTCAGCAGCATTAGCTACTAAAACTTATTTAGCCTGGGCTCTGTCATACAATCCAGATAGATTTACATTGACACCATCCACAACTATTGACTATCTGGTATTCAATTAACTCTACCCACTCATCTATAACATTGCCATAAGGAGAGTTAGCATATGACACAACCTGTAACAATTAATGGTAACAATCAACCAACCATTCAACAAGTGGCTAGAGTAATTGGGAGTTAGTAGCAGCATTACCAGCTACTTAACTTGAACCTTTCCTTTAGAGCTAAGGTGCTAATGTTTAAACTAAACACCCATACCCAGAACATGGTGGCAAATGGACTAATCTGGAGTCGTCATCACTATAGACACTGGGCATAAAACCTAAGGTACACAAAAAAGCTGGAGAAATTCAGCGGGTGCAGCAGCATCTATGGAGCGAAGGAAATAGGCAACGTTTCGGGCCGAAACCCTTCTTCAGACTGATCGGGGGCGGGGGTGGGCGGGGACAAGAAAGGAAAAATGAGGAGGAGCCCGAAGGCTGGGGGATGGGAGGAGACAGCAGGGGGACTGAGGAAGGGGAGGAGACAGCAAGGACTAACAAAATTGGGAGAATTCGATGTTCATGCCCCCAGGATGCAGACTCCCCAAGCGGAATATGAGGTGCTGTTCCTCCAATTTCCGGTGCTGCTCGCTGTGGCCATGGAGGAGACCCAGGACAGAGAGGTCGGAGACGGAGTGGGAGGGGGAGTTGAAGTGCTGAGCCACCGGGAGGTCAGCTTGGTTATTGCGGACCGAGCTGAGGTGTTCGGCGAAACGATCGCCCAACCTCCGCTTGGTCTCACCGATATAGATCTGCTGACATCTAGAGCAGCGGACGCAATAGATGAGGTTGGAAGAGATGCAGGTAAACCTCTGTCGCACCTGGAACGATTGCTTGGGTCCTTGAACGGAGTCGAGGGGGGAGGTAAAGGGACAAGTGTTGCATCTCTTGCGGTTGCAAGGGAAAGTGCCCGGGGAGGGGGTGGTACGAGAGGGAAGGGAAGAATTGACAAGGGAGTTATGGAGGGAGCGGTCTTTGATTCTCCAGCATCTGCAGTTCCTTCTTAAACACTGGGCATAAAACCTAGTTGGAAATATTGAGTATGTTCTATTGGTAAAAGCATATTATTCAGTAGTGCACCATTTTGCATGTTTGGGCAGAATAAAATCGATATCATGTGACAATTTATTTAACAATTGGTAACCATATGTCATCAAACATATTCGACCATCAGCAAACTTACCTACCAGGTGAGCTAAATACTGTAAACAGACATATTAAACCAAAGTATTTGCTGAAATTACAAAGCAATATGGAACACCAGATATCGATTTCCCTGTATTTCAATTGAATCACCACGTACCAATGTATGTCGCATGAAATCAAACTTTGAGGCAGCAGCAATGGATACATTCCCGCTGAAGTGGGGGGGGGGGAGGGGGGGGGGGGGGGGGGAGGGGGGGGGGGGGGGGGGGATCTAATCTAATGTTATGTTCTCCCCTTTTTTTTACCTCATCAGTCAGGTACTACGGCCTCATCAGTCGGGTACTACACAAACCCAGTCATGGTTCCCAGTGGTCCTCGACATGGTCATCAAAACCCTAATGATTTCCCAATAGCCCAGACTTATCAACTCACCCAGTTTCAGGCATAAGCCACCCATGCCATGATAAATTAAACTACTGGGTTGCAGAGTTGAAAAGACCATTACTGGGCCTGGGTTGCAGAATTGGGAAGACCACTGCTGGGCCTGGATTGTCAAACAGAACTATCGACACGATGATAGCATCCCATCGCATATCCACTAGGGAACATACTTGGCGAACATCAAGAAGTGGGAAGATACTTTTCAAATAAAGCAACTACATATTCAACTACAACAAAACCTGTACTGGAGTTCCTGGCAGGTCTTCACCACAATGAAGGACTCAGCTACTGCGCCATCAACACAGCCAGAAGTGCTCTGTCAGCCTACTTAACTCGGGCACCAGGACAACAGGCCATAGGGTACCACCCGCTGATGATCAAATTCAGGAGAGGCATATTCAACTCTAATCCCCCAGACCTAGGTACACCCAAATCTGGGATGTCAGTGTGGACCTGACGTACCTTAGGGGATGGTCACCAGCCAGGTCCCTCACCCTGGAACAGCCCACCCTGAAGACAATTCAATTCAATTCAATTCAATTCAAAGCACTTTATTCGTCCCCGAGGGGCAATTTAAAAAGGCGCATTACAGTAGCTTTTTAAAAAGGGACACAATCAACAAACATAAGCAGCACGCATACTGCACAATCAACCAGCACACGCATACTGCACAATCAACCAGCACACGCATACTGCACAATCACACATCAACATTCAACACATAGCAATAGTTTTAAAATGCTTTCTAAGTGCTTCAATTAAAAAAGTGCATATAGAAGGTTATTTCATTTCATATGTTCATGAGTCAGTGATCAGCATTAAAAAGCTGGACAGCCCTGGGGATGAAGGTTGCCTTCCTCCTCTGTGTCCGGCAACCCAGACAGCGGAGTCTGCGTCCTGAGGGGAGCCACTCAAACTCAGGAAACAGGATGTGAGAGGGGTCCTGAAGAATCCTGCGTGTTAACTTTAAAGACTGTTGGTCGCATAGGGCAGGGTGAGAGTTCGGACGGGCTGCTCAATTATTTTTGAGCAGACCTTGACCACATTCAACAGGCGGTTTCTGTTTTGCAGGGTGATGGAGTGGAACCAGCTAGTGAAAGAGAAGGTTATTACATTTTCAATGAATGCGTAGTAGAATGTAGTGAGAATGTCTTTGTTAATCCCAAATGACTTCAGCTTCCTGAGTAGGTATTGTCTCTGATGGCACTTTTTAAGGATTTCCTCTATGTTAGAGGAAAACCTTAGCAGGTTGTCGAAGGCTGTTCCCAGGTATTTGTATACCTCCACTATCTCCACTGGCTCCTGCTGGATGATAGTGGTGGCTGCCTCAGACGGTCATGCTGATGGCCTTGTCTCAGCACAAAGAGTCCAGTTCCTCCATCTACTACGATTGAACAATATGGTTATAACACTAGACCGTGTTACATTTACCATTTAGGGGCTGGTCAAACAGAGCAGACCAGGAACATCAGGTCCAGTCATGGAATTCCGGCCAAACCACGGTTATGTGTCATGACCCACTTATTGAACTGCATCGACACAATAAGAAATCCTCGAGGGAGAGAAAAAGCCTCATGGGTCAGCCACAAGAAATCTCATGGTCGGGTGACGAGCCAAACTATCTCAAGTGGGTCAAGCAGGTACTGGGAGTTGCTGGAGTAAATACTAACGTGTATAAATCTTACTCCACCAGGGCAGCATTCACATCAGTGACTAAGAGGATGGACGTGCCTATGGACCACATCCTGGCTACAGCGGGGTAGTCTAGGGAGTATACGTTCCAAACTTTTATAACAAGCCGCTGGCAGAACCTGTATCGTTTGCAGAAAAAGTACTAGAATCTGCAAAAAAATATATAATTTAAGCCCGGGGGAGCATTTTGGTCAACATTATTGTTTTACAAACAGATTCATGGTTGATTACGATAACATACTTCCTCCCTCGAATGACTTCGGCAGCGAGTGAAGTATGAACTGTTACACGGTTTGAAATCACAGAGCTTTAAAATCTTCTCACTCACGTGACTCCGAAGTAAAATAGTAAGATTAAACGAGAACTTACCAGTTTGAAGTTTGATCTGTATTTTATGAGGAGTTACGATGAGGGATTATGTGCCCTCCGCTCCCATCCTCAATTATAGAGATCAACTGGTAATTTAGTTTTCCTGTCTTTACTATGTTTATTCAATTATTGTGTTGTTTCTGTGATTCCACACCGCTGCTTTGAAGTATGTCGCGCATGCGTGCTGGACGGGTTCTTCACGTAATCCCTCATCGTAACTCCTCATAAAATACAGATCAAACTTCAAACTGGTAAGTTCTCGTTTAATCTTACTATTAAACTGCATCTGAAGGAGTACTTGGAGATTTGGACACCAAATTATTGGTCAGATATTGCAATCTTGAACAGACATTGGGTGAAGTGAGTTGTAGCATGAGCTTGGGATGTATTCGTTTGAAATAATAATATAATTGAAAGCTGTTTAAAATGTTGAAGGGCTTCAACAAAATGCATTGAAAGAAATCATTTCCCCTGGTGTGAAAATCCAGAACTAAGAAGCTTAGCTTAAAATGTATAGCTTGGTGATTTAGGACAGGAATCAATGAATCCTTTCCACATAATGGCCAATGGGAAACGATAATCTGCTTCAAAAAACTGTTATTTCTCCATGCCATCCACACTCTGGTCTCTCAGCCTTTGGCCCCTCACTCTTTTCCAACAATGTCCAGCATAAGTTTGAGGAATAGCATTTGATCCCCTGCATACGCACATTGCAGCTCTTGAGAATCAATACTGAATTTATCAGTTTCACATGACCTGCCTTTCCAGTTTGTATTAGAACTGTCAGCTCTGATGAAAGGCCATCAGTCTGTGACATGATTTCACTTCTTCTCTCTCCACAGATTATGTCTGATCTGTTAGGTATTTCCAATCTCTGTTTTATTTCAGATTTTCAAGGGGCTGCTGTTTCATGCATCCTCCTTCCTTATTCCAACACTCTTATGATGCTCCCTCTGTCCCCTTCCATCCCTTTCAATTAAACCCCTTCCAGATAGATAGCTTGTATTTGCCATGCTATTAACAGTTCATAGTTCCATAAAATTAGCAACACAAGTTGTTACAGTGGTAAAGTAGGCATATAGTATATGGAAGCTTTGGAGAGCTTGTGGAAGAGGTTTACAAGAATGCTGCCTGGATTAGATGGTATTAGCTATAAAACGAGGTTGGCTAAACTTGAAATGGTTTTTTTCCAAAAGCATACGAGGCCGAGGGGAGACCAGATAGAAGTATATAAAATTATGAGACATACAGAAATGGTAAAAGATTAGAGGGCATAGCTTTACGATGAGAGGGGCAAGTATTAAAGGATATTTGCAGGGGCAGTTTTTTATACAGAGGGTGTGGGTGCCTGGAATATGAAGCCAGGCGGTGGTGGAGGCAGATAGAATTGTGGCATACAAGAGGCACATAGATATGCACAGACTGAACGGATATGTATTATGTACAGGCAGGGGGAAGTAGTTTAGAAACATAGAAACATAGAAAATCGATGCAGGAGGTGGCCATTCGGCCCTTCAAGCCAGCACCGCCATTAATTGTGATCATGGCTGATCAGTTTAATCTGACATTATCTTAGGCAGAGACATATTTGGCTGAAGGACCTGTTCCTGAGCTGTATTATTCTATGTCCAATATTCTATCACACTTTCCCAGACAGTAATGTGAAAGTTCTCTTCTGTTATATGGAGTACTGTTGAGATACATCTGGAGCAGAGTATTGATGTTATTTAAGGCTATTCATGTATTGGAAGCAATTCAGGGAAGTCTACGAAGCAAACGGATATGCTAAGAAAGGGTGGATGAAAGAGAGTCTTTGAAACGTTTGGAGATGTTAGTGAATCTCTAAGCTTTACAAAGCAAGTGGATGAATGATTACCAGGGATAGATAGAAACGAGGAGTTAAGATTACAGTCAGATCAGCCACATTTTTATTAAATGGTACAGCAGGCGTGAGTTACCTAGTCCTGTGCTGATTAGTATGTTGAATTGTTTCTCTCGGTCTCCACTCTGTCATAGACATTCCTTTTGTTCTCTCCACCCAGCTCCCTTGCTGGAGCTTAAAACACGTTTGATTATTAACGTCTCTTGGTCCTGATGGAAGGTCGTTGACTGAAAAGTTTACTTTATTTCTCTCTCTACCGATGCTGCCTGTCCTTCCAATTATTCCGATCTTTGCCATTTTAATTTTTAGACTTCCAACATATTCACTTACTCCATGTTAATATTAACATCAGACAATATTTTATGTTGCTCTCCCATTTTACCAGGTTGATTTCACTCTCCGCTCTTTTTTTTTTTTTTTACAAAATCTCACACAATTCCACTCACATAGTTCTAGTTTGAAGAAGGGTCCCAACCCAAAATGTCACCTACTCCTTTTCTCCAGAGATGCTGCCTGACCTGCTGAGTTACTCCAGCTTTTTGTGTCTATCTTCAGTTTAAACCAGCATCTGCAGTTCCTTCCTACACATATACGGGTTGTTAGTTAAGTCTCCATGGAGGCTGATTTCGGGAAAATGTAGAAGACCAGGAATTTGATTGGAAACATTGTACCATAATCAACTCCTGCCAACACTGAAGATCGAAGAAGGTTAATTATCAGTGCCAGCAAGGTTGTTTGGGAGTAATTAAGATGCATCACACCATTTAAAATAACTAGCACACTGTAATGAAACTGTACTAATATTTTCTGAGGAGCTGTTTAGTTCAATTTAGAGATGCAACATGGAAACAGGCTCTTCGGCACACTGAGTCCACACAGTACACCACGTCTGTGTTATCCCACTTTTGCATCCTACATACTAGGGGCAAATTACAGAATCCAATTAACCTACAAACCTGCACGTTTTTGGACTGTGCCCCCTAAAGGTTGCGTGCATATTTAGTGTGTAAATATCACAATGTCGCACACACTCATCTGCTTCGATGCTGTGCTTTCGTTTGAGACACTAATAATGCAAACTTTCAGGAGCAGAGGCACTCAGACAGAAACTGTCTGCTCTCAGCCTCCAATAGCACATGTGTAATCTCTCTATGCCTCAGCCTGATTCACTTATTAACATATTTTTTTCATATCAGAAATGATGGGGCATTAATTGGGGATTTGAGAATGAGAAGATATAAGTTTAAGGACAGGGGAAAAAGATTTAATAGGAAACTGAGGGGTACGTTTATCACACATACGGCGGTGGGTGTATGGAACAAGCTGCTGGAGGAGGTAGTTGAGGCGTTACTATTGCAATGTTGAAGAAACATTTGGAAATGTACATTGATAGGACAGCCTTAGATTGATTTGGGCCAAACACAGACAGGTGGGACTAGTGTAGGTGGGACATGGTGGTCAGTGTGGGCAAGTTGGGTTGAAGGCCCTGGTTCCATATCGTGTGACTATGACTAATTATTTGTAAACATTCTGCTTGTTACTTCTTTATAATATCCTGGTTAACAAACTTGCACTGTTGTCAGCTGTAAGTACCTCATTCTCACACTGGTTATAACAAACTCACATAAGCACCGTTACCGGGACAGTGGGCGAGTTCTGGCGGAGTTATTATTACTAAAGCTCATTTGCTACCATGCAATTTTACTCTCTTCTTGAAAATGAAAAAGCAACCAAGGGGCTGAGGGAATGTAGTGGGGTAAACAAAATACCATATCGGGGTGGCCCAACCCGGGTCTCGTGCAGTAGGGGGCTGAGATCGCCACGGGGGGGCCGGGGTTGGTAATACTGCGGGAGACCCAATGGGTCTGTGGGGAGAGACCGCCACGGGGGAACCGGGGGTGAACCGACGCGGGAAGCCCGGGGTACTGGTTACAACAGCAGGGGCAGACCGACACGGGGAGTGGGTGGACTTGGTCGCGGCATGTGATGGAACAGCTGTCGTTGGTGTGAACATGAGCGGTGGGGCATCAGGACCCGGGGGCGCTGGACGATGTTCCTTCACATGAAGGAGGTGTTGACGGTTGCATCTGTAGAGAACACCATCGACTTCGAACAGGTAGGAGGAGCGTGGTTCCATTGAGGGGCCATGAATATATCCCAGTTTTGTATGTCCTTTGTCAGTTTGAAGATGCACCACTTGTCCTTGTATAAGTGGTTTGAGCGGCTTACTGGTTTTGTCATAGCAGTGCTTCTGTGTGTCGCATTTAAACTGCACATGTTTTTATATCACAGTGGGAGAGTGGACTTGCGGCTGCAGCTGTTGGTAGGAGACAGGCAGTGGTGGACGCGTCTGGGGGGACATTAGTCATTGGGCGGGGGAGTCAAGAATGCTGCTCTTGAAATGTTCTGCAAGTTTCGCAGGTCCAGGTAGAAGTCGGATTTTGCTAGGTAGTAGCGCTCCATGAGTTGTTTAGAGCTGCGAACAGCGCCTTCCGCAAGTCCGTTGGACTGTGGGTACTCAGAGCTGCTAGTGACATGTTGAAAGTTCCACCATTTGGCAAAGTTCTTGAACTTTTGGCTGGTGAATTGTGTTCCGTTATCAGTTTGAAGGCGAACAGGGGCACCATGCACGGACAGATGGATTGACAGTTTCTGGATCACGATTTCAGAAGTTATCGTGGACAGCAGGTCGATTTCAAACCAGCCTGAGTAGGAATCTACCAGGACGAGGTAGTGTATCCCGTGCCATTCAAAGATGTCGACAGCCAGTGCCGACCACAGAAGGGAGGGAGCAGGCTGAGGCAAGAGGGGCCGCTTCTGTTGGTGTGGTGTTAAACGGTTGGAGATGGTACATACACGATAAGACTGAATCATGTGCCTTGTCATGCCGGGCCAGTCGATCATATTCTGGGCCCATTTTAAAGTGGCCTCTGTACCGGGGTGGCCTCCATGGATGTCTTCGTAGTACTCACTCCGCAGAGTGGAGGGGATGACGGCTTTGTGGCTCTTTGACGATTATTCTGTCCTGTAGCACTAGTTCGTCACAAACCAGGAAGTAGGGCCGTATTTCAAACAGGGTGCTTGACTGTTTGCTTGGCCATCCATTTCTTATAACTGAGGTCAGCAGCTGTGAAGTTGTTCGGCAAGGTGGCATAAACGGTCGATAGGCTCGAAAGAGACGTTCAGGACTGAGAATTTGTCCTGTTCGATGGGGCGACGTTCGCTGGTAGTACGCGGGGCTCTGGAGAACGTGTCTCTGATGTGCATGTCTTTACCTTTCTTGTATACGATGCAGAAGTCAAACCGCTGCGGCTGCATCATCATTCGTTGTAGACGAGCCGAGGTGGCATGGATGGGCTTGGTTAGGATGGTGACTATTGGCTGGCGGTCAGTCTCGACGGTGAAGGTTTTGGCAAAGATAAAATCTTTGAATTTTGAGCAGGCGAGGACGACGGTGAGCAGTTTCCTCTTGATCGTTATTCAGTGAATGTCACGGTACGTGATACAGAGGAGACAGGCATCACGTCGCTGTCGGTAGTTGTTTGTAGGCATGCTGCGCGAAGCCCGTACAGGGATGCATCGAAGGTAACGGTGATTGGCAGGTTGAGGTTGAAGTATGCCAGTGTAGGTGCGCTGGTTAGCTGGAGCTTTAATGTCTCGAAGGCTCATTGGTGCTGGGTGTACCAAGACCATGCATCGTCCTTGTGGGTTAGTTGTCGCAGAGGGGCAGAAAGTTCACTGAGGTTGGGAATGAATTTGCCCAGGTAGTTAACCATGCCGAGGAATCATTGTAAGCTGGTAATGTCGGTTGGGACTGGCAGTTCGTTGATGGCTGCAGTCATTAACGGAGCAGGTTTTAATCCATTGCTGGTCAATACATGACCGACGTAGATGACTTCCAGAACCCGGAATTTGCATTTAAGAGGGTTGAGTTTGAGGTTGATGTCTCTGGCACGGTTTAGTATCTTCTTCAGTTTGGCATCATGCTCGGCCACATCGCGGCCATAGACCAGGATTTCGTCAACAATGATGGCACATGGATATTCTGTGAACAGTTGGTCCATTGCGCGTTGGAAGACTTCGCAGGCAGAGTTGATGCCAAAAAGCATCCTTAAAAATCTGTAGCAGCCAAATGGTGTGACAAAAGTTGTTAGGGCAGACGATGCCCGGTCCAGTGGTATTTGCCAGAAGGTGCTTTTGGCATCAAGGACTGAGAACACCGTTGCATTTCCAATTTGCGCAGCTACGTCCTCAGTGGTTCTCATTGGGTAGTGTGGGCGTTTGATTGCTGTGTTTAAATCTTTGGGGTTGATGCAGACCCGCAACTCTGCTTATTTTTCTTGGTGGTTACGACCATGGTGGAGACCCAGTCAGAGGGCTCGCGGACCACGGCAATGACTCCAATGGAGAACATGTGTTTAAGTTCGGTGTGTATTTTCTTCCACATGCCATGGGGAATGTGGTGGGGGGCACAAACTATTGGTGTGACTGCATGATCTACAGTGATCTTGTATATCGTGGGCAGCTGGCCAAGTTTGTCGTCAAACAGGTCTTTGTACTGGGATAACATCTGCTGTGTTGATTCATCTGTCAGGCAGAGTTTGTGGACAGCACGCCTGAAATAAACCAGCCCCAGGTTATGGCATGCGTTGATGCCAAGCAGGGTTTCAGAGTTAGGTTGGACAATGTAAAACATTAGGTTTTTCATTTGCTCATTGACAGTGCATTTCAAATCACCTTTATCCAACGAATGAATGGCTTGTTCTAAAGTCAGTTCAGCGTTCCGAAGCAGTTCAGCTCTTCGCTTGCGATCGCTCATTCCTCCCACAATTATATCGCGTACCAGCTCGTTAGTCAACTCACCGAAGCGGCACCGTGTAGCCATGTGTCATAAACCGCTGATAAATCATTTGACAGGTTTGTCGACCTGCTGCTGTCGGACGAAGAAGCGTGTTCTCTCGATGATACGGTTCGAGGGCAGGTCGCATCGTTTTCTAAACTTTCTCAGTAGCACCGTAGGGTTGTCGATAGTTTCTGCTGGCACCGGGACCTGACAATTCGCGTCGAGGTGTGCTGGGGTGAACTCAAAGTTGTCTGCATGGATCATTGCTACTGGACTTGCTAGGTTGAGTAGTTGCGATGCCTTCAGATTGTCAGGGTCGTTCCGGTGAACGATGCGGATATAGTGAGCATAGTCACGCTCAAACATTCGCCAGCACTCGACTATGTTAGAATCAAACATGAGTGGACTCGGCTTTCAGCAGGAATTAGCCATGTCGTCAAAATCAATGACAAATAAAAAACTGATAAAGAAAATAAATCCCGGTTAACAGACGAGGGGTGGACCGAGTTTTCTGACACCATGAAAGTACCTCACTCTCATACTGGTTAGGGTATCAGCATCTTTAATGTCCAGCTCATCATCACATAAGCAGCACAACATACATTCAGTCTACTGCTGCTACTGAAGACAGTAGGTGAGTTCTTACACTATAAAGCACGCATTAGGCGGAGTTATAATTGCTAAGCATTCGGATTGGCTGACATGCGATAGCCAATCTACAAACCTTGGAATTGGCTGTATTGCAACAGAAGTACATATCTGTGACAGTCCTTGCATGGTGATTCTGATCTGTAAGAGAAAGTTTTATTGCCTGTAAAGTGCATTTTTCCAGATCTATAAAGTGACGCGGTTCTATAAAAGATAACAATTTGAAGGACTAGCGCAAGTTGATTTACATTTACTTCAAGCAAAATAAACTATTTTAAATTGCAATGCATTTGTGGAAATAGTTGAAGGATGAAACCACTCTGCAGAAATAAAGACCTGTGTGACATTAAACACTCTCGGATGGTGAGCAGGATTCAGTGGAATATGAAGAATATTTTATTGCATCTTATCAGAAAATATAGCTAATTTTTGATGTTCCCTAAAATCCTTGAGTTTTTTTTTATAACTTCATGTACATCATAACATTCTGCATTTTGAAGACGTGGTGATGCTATATGCAGTGAACATGTCTCACAGCTCCAGCAGCCCAGTGCTGTATATGTGGAGTTTACGCATTCTCCCTGTGACTGTATGGGTTTCCCATGGACGCTCCGGTTTCCTCCCAGAGGCTGTAGACACTCTCAGGTGAATTGGTTATTCCAAATTGTTCCTGGTGTCGGTGGATGGTGGGAGAAGTGGGTCGTTGAGAGTTTGAGGGGGCGGGTGTTTAAACAGGCATCTGAGGGAGAATACTGACAGGGACACATGGGGTGCAGGAATTCTTTCTAATTCAGGATGATATTCTATTCTAATTCAGGATCCTGGGATGTCAGGACTGTCTTATGAAGAAAGACTGGATAGACTTGGTTTATACTCTCTAGAATTTAGAAGATTGAGAGGGGATCTTGTAGAAACTTACAAAATCCTTAAGAGGTTTGGACAGGCTAGATGCAGGAAGATTGTTCTCGATGTTAGGGAAGTCCAGAACAAGGGGTCACAGTTTAAGGATAAGGGGGAAATCTTTTAGGACCGAGATGAGGAAAACATTTTTCACACAGAGAGTGGTGAATCTCTGAATTCTCTGCCACAGAGGGTAGTTGAGGCCAGTTTGGCTATATTTAAGAGGGAGTTAGATGTGGCCTTGTGGCTAAGGGGAGGGGGTATGGAGAGAGCAGGTACGGGATACTGAGTTGGATGATCAGCCATGATCATATTGAATGGCGGTGCAGGCTCGAATTCCGAATGGCCTACTCTGCACCTAATTTCTAGTTTCTATGTCTATGTTATATGTAAATGTGGAAAGGCTGGGATTTTTAAAGAATATCAAGCAATTAACTTTGTAAACTACACAGAGAAAGTATAAGATAATTGATAATGCACCGTTGAGAATGAAAGAAATCAGCAGGCAGGACTCCTTATCTAAAATTCCAGCATCTAAAAAGACAATTCTTTTCTCATTCCTTTTCTGAAAGACACTAAAATTTCCATTAGGAAGGCAGTGAACCATACTGAGAAAACTGCTTGGTGATGAAGCAGTGCTAATGGGTTTAAAATAGAACTATTCAGTCACTGCATATGGAATTTTTGAAGTAAACTAAATATAATGTAGAACAGAAGCAGGCCCTATGATCCACAATTGCCACGCTGACCATGATGCCATTCTAAATTAATCCCATTTGTTTGCACATGATCCATATCCCTCTATTTGCTGTCTATTCTTTAGACTTTGGACTTTAGAGATACAGTGTGGAAACAGGCCCTTCGGCCCACTGAGTCCACACAAATCAACCTATCCTACACGCTAGGGCAATTTACAATTTTACCAAAGCCAATTAACCTATAAACCTGTACGTCTTTGTGTGTTGGTGGAAACCAAAGCACGCGGAAAAAACCTATGCGGTCACAGGGTGAACATACAAACTCTGTACAGACAACACCCATAGTCAGGATCGAACCTGGGTCTCTGGCACTTTAAGGCCGCAACTCTACCATTGTGCCACTGTGCAGCCCCAATGTATCCGTCTTAATGTTTTTACCACCTCCCCTGGCAGCGCATTCCAGCCACCCACCACTTTCTATTCATATATCAGCCAAAAACCTTTCCCCTCTCATCTTAAATCTATGCCCCCTCAGTATTTGACATTTCCACCTTGTGAAAAAGACTTTGACTATCTACTCTATCTGTGGTCCTTATAATTTTATAAACATCTATCAGGTCTCCCCTCAGCCTCTAACCATCCTACAAAAACACTCCAGGTTTCATAAGTATCAAGTCAAGTATCAAGCCAGTGCAAGTTGTCATTCAGACTTTTCAGTCTGAATAAAATTTCGTGCCTTGCAGTCATAACATAGAATAAAATAACAAAACACACAATAAACACAGCTTTAACATTCACCACAGTGAGTCCATCAGGCACCTCCTCACTGTGATGGAAGACAAAAGTCTTAAGTCCTTGTCTCTTCCCTCCTTGTTCTCCTTCTGCGCTGAGGCGATCCAGGCCTCTGATGTTGTGACCCCCCCGGGTGATAAGTAAGTCCCGCGGCTGAATCCGAGCTCCGTGAACAGGCCAGTTCAAACTCTGCGGTCGAAGCTGCCACCCTCCAGTCCAGCGAACGAAGCTGTTGCCGTGGGAGCTCCGGAAAAACAGGTCACCAACCTGTGACCTGCGAGCTCCCGACGATGTCGCCCACTAGGCCTGCGGCCGAGCCTCCGAGGCTCCGAAGTCGGGACCCCGCCGCCGCAATGCCGCCACAGCCCCGAAGTCAGGTCCCCGCCTCCACAACGCCGCTTCAGCCCCGAATTTGGGTCACCGCCGCAACAACCCCGGTCGGCCACCCTCGCATTGGTGAGTCCTGGCTGGTTCTGCCTCCGGAGCCTCGAGGTCGGTTGCAGGCCGCCAGCTCTGCGATTAGGCCTCAGCGCAGACGGAGACGGGGGATATGACAAGAAAAGATCGCATCCCCCAAAGGAAGAGACCAAAAACATTTCTCCCTCCAGCCCCCCCACACATACACAACCTAAATAAACTAAAATTAACTAAAACAGGAGAAAAGAAAACACCAAAAAAAGAAAAAAAACAGACGGACTGCAGGCGAGCCGCAGTTGCTAGGGCAGAATAGGAGCCATTAGGCCATTTGGCCCATCAAGTCTCCTCCACTATTAAATCATGGCTGATCTATCTCTCTCTCCTAACCCCATTCTCCTGCGTAACCCCTGACACCCATACTAATCAAGAAGCTATTTATGGATCCCATTGAACTTAATCTTCTCCTCCAGACTACCAAGAGGGATCTTGTCAAATTCTTTACTGATCCATACTTCCTCAGAAAACTCAATCAAAATTTTGAAACAAGATCTCCCTCCAAACAGTTATGCAAACTTCCCCTAATATGTCTATGTTTTTCTCAATGTGAGTAAATCCTGCCCCGAAAAATCCAAGAATAATAATGTACCCACTTCTGATATTAGACCCACTATACTGCAATTTCCTGGTTTGACTCTGTTGCCCTTCTTTAACAAGGAATGGCTTTGGCTATTTTCCAATATTCTGCAACCTTGCATGTGGCTAAAGAGAATACTCAGATCGCTGTCAAGGTTCCAGCAATCTTTTCCTTTGCTACTTTCAGTATCCTGAGATAGATTCCATTAGGCCTTATCCACCTTAATGATTCCCAATACACATATCTCCTCCTTCTTAATGTCAGCACGCTATAGAATAACATTCATCTACTAATCATTCATATTAGTTTACTTGATGAATACTAATGCAAGGTATCCACTAAGGAACTCACCCACTTCCTCCGATCTCAGACACAAGTTTAGTTTAAAGACACAGCGTGGAAACAGGCCCTTCGGCCCACCAAATTTATGCCAATCAACGATCACCCGTACAATACTTCTATCCTACACATGAGGGACAAATTACAGAATTAGCTAAGCTGCACGTCTTAGGAGTGTGGAAGGAAACCGGAGCACCTAGAGAAAACCCACACAGTGACAGGCAGTACGTACAAACTCCGTACGGACTGCACCAGTAGTCAGTATCAAACCTGGGTCTCTGGAGCTGGAAGGCAGCAACACTACCGCTATGTCACTGTGCCACCCACAAATAATTCCAGCCATTGTCCTCGAGTTGACCTATCCTTATTATTGGCATTTGTTTGCATGCTATCCAATCACTGTATATGAGCACAACCAAGCCAAACCCAACTACACAGGTAGAACAGAGAAAAATACCAGAGTGCTGAATATAGTTTCTCAGCATTGTAGCGTAACAGTTCCAGAAAAAAAGTCCAATGTCCCCAATGAGGTGAGATAGAAAAGCAAGACTGTACCCTAGCTTATGGAAGGAGCATTCTGAAGTCCGATAAGAAAGAGGAATGTTGTTGTTCTGTCTGGTGGAACATGTTTTTAACCATTTGTATTGTCTGCCTGACAAAAGTGGAGAAAAGATGGAACAGACTAGGGTGGGAAACGCAAAGGTGGGAAATGCATCAAGCATAGACACCAAGAATTACAGATGCTGATTTAGTAAAAAAAAACAAAGACTCAGCGGGACTGGCTGCATCTCTGGAGAACATGAAAAGATGACGTTTTAGGTTGGGATTCTTCTTCAGACTGATTGTGGCAGGGGGAGGAGAATGTGAAAACTGGAAGAGAAAATGGGCAGGACAAGTGATAGGTGGATACAGGTGAGGCGATATACCCCCCCCCCCCCCCTTCCCCTCCATCCCCCTATCCCCCGTCAGTGTTTGTCCTTCCCATCATCTCTTCCAACCTTCCTCCCACCCCCACTACAAACATTCTGATGAAGAGTCCCGACCTGAAATGTCACATGTCCATGTCCTCAATAGATGCTACCAGACCCGCTGAGATACTCACAATTTGTGTCTTTCTCAAAGTAAAGTGCAGATGGAGTCAATGATGAGGAGTCTGGTCTGTGTGATGGACTAGGCTATATCCACAACTCTCTATACTTTCTTGTGGTCTTGGGCAGAACTGTTTCCAAGCCTCAATGTTGTCCTGGAATGTTGCCCATCCAGGACAGAGGTAAGCAGGTCAATCATGCTGGAGTCAGAGCAGCATCTTGGCGAGAAAGAGAAAACACTGCGAGCCAAGTGTACAGTAGCCGCAACTCCTCGCTACACTTAACCTGCTCTGGCCCATATAAATAAACCCTTTAAAGTTTCCTTCAGACTGTCTCTAAGTGCTCTACAGTCAGTGAATTGCCTATATAGTGTGTGTAATAAGTAGAGCCAGGATGTTTAGGCACCAAAAAATTCTGAAATAGGTAGGCAAAAAGGCAAAATAAAATTCCAAAAAAGGCACGAAAAAGACATTTATTGACAAAAAAAGACATAAAAAGGCATTTATTTCCACCTCCATCAAATTATCTGGTGTTAAACTATGCCGTCTGTCAGACAGAATATGCTTCAGTTGTGAAAAACATCTGTGGGTGCATACCCAAAATAAGCTACGAACTCTATATTCATGTCAATATCTTGTGCATTTGAGAACTTTAGCTATGTTTTGCATTTCTTCAACATCTTTGTTAGCTAAAATCACTCTCTCACATTTTCCTTGTATGTCTTTACCTACATCGCCAAGAAATTTACAAATATCGTCAGTTACTTTGTTGAAAACCTGCAAGTTATTCACTAATGTTTCACCACGGTTATCACGGGAAGTGGTAGCTTGTGAGAAGTTTTCAAAATTGGAAGCAATAAACACAAGATTGCGTTGGAGGGACTTTTTCTGTATGATTTTACAGACGATCCTCACTGCAGCAGATTCTTCTTCTTCAAAACAGTTGACGATTTATTTTATCTCTTCAAAACTTTGCAGCATAGTAGAGTACAGCAGAGAGCCATGTACCCCACATAGTCAAAACGGGCTAAGGAGGTAGCGGAATCTCGGGTGCCATTTCCTTGAATAACTGCACACTGACGGTACTTTGAGGAAGATTTTCTTGACATTGCCTAGGTGATCGACATTTGGAAACAAGCTACATCTGTGCTTAGAAATTCTATGAAGTCCTTGAGCTAAGCATGTAAAATGCAACATTTTGGGGAATAAAACTTTGTCACAAACAGAAGTACATTCTCATGTTTTATACTTTCTGGCCAAAGTACAGCAAGTGAAGAGGTAAACAACTGAGCAATAGTTGAACTGTTTGACTTCCCCAATACTTCTGATGTCAATAAATAATTATTTGATGGTTGACCTGCCTCCAGTGTACAGATGACCACATTGGCAACATATCTCCCCAAAGCATCGGTTGTCTCGCCTATTGGAATCCATATTTTGTTGCATGCAACTTAATCTCTAATTTTCTGCACAACAATGTTGAAGCTGCTGTCAACATAATTTTCCATAATGATGACTCGCTTGGTCTATGTTCCTCTGTGTATTTCTCTAAAAAACCTCTGAGAGATTTTTGTTTTCCAATTTCCACAGTGGAATTCCAGCATCAATGAATGCCTTGCACAGATCACTCGGAAACTCAGATTTGCGACTGGAGCTAGCAGTAAATGTAGTGAGGAGACAAGTTTGGGTATTTCGCTTGGGTAGTCTGCACCCCAGAGATATCAACATTGATTTCTCTAATTTTAGATACCCCTTGGCTTTTCCTTCCTCCCCATCCCCTTCCCAGCTCTTCTTGTAGTCCTTTTTTCTCGCCTGTTCCTTCCCCCCCCCCCCCCACATCAGTCTGAGGAAGAGTTTCAACCTGAAACATCGCCTATTCCTTCTCTCCATAGATGCTGCCTCTCCCACTGTTTCTCCAGCATTTTTCGTCTACCTTCGATTTTTCCAGCATCTGCAGTTCTTTCTTAAATAGATCTTGGAGAAAACGGAACCAGCGGGCAGCGGCACAAACAAATGAATGACCGATGGTGGCTCCCCTGGTTTCACCCTGGTGTTGGAAGTTTTCTTGTAAGTTAAACTATGTTAACACGTTAATAACAATATTAATATTAACATGTTATCATAGAAAATGTCATTGTAATCACGGTACAACTAGAGAAAATGGCATGACCTGCAAAATGGCAAAAAAAGGCTGATTTAGGCACCCAAATGTGAAATTATCCCGGTGAAATCATCAAAAAGGCATAAAAAGGCACTATGGCAAAATCCTGGCAAAATCCTGTAATAAGGATCCACACACAGCAAGATCCCATGAGTAGCAAAGTGAAAATGCCTGTGTAATCAGTTTTTAAAAAAAAATAGAAATGATGTTTAAGAGGCAAGGATAGGGCAACTTTACTGTTTCTATTATTTCAAATAGACACATGAATTCTTGTAATCATCTGAAAGAGCAAGTGGACCTCCTGTGACTTCGCTTCTGAAAAATGCCGGCTATGAGTTTGCAGCAATACAGAATATAAGCTGGATTTTTATGCTCCCTGGTGTCTCTTTCTACACAAATGCTAATGTCACCCGGCCACTATTACTAACACTTTTTATTATTTGACTTTTAAAGTTTTATTGCAATATTTATGCAGTTCTGCTTGAAAAATTACTTTGATGATGTCAACCTTATTGGCACCATCAAATGGGTCATAATCTGGGACAAAAATGTTGGAGAAACTCAGCGGGTGGGGCAGTATCTATGGAGCGAAGGAAATAGGCAACGTTTCGGAAGGGTTTCGACCCGAAACGTTGCCTATTTCCTTCGCTCCATAGATGCGGCCTCACCCATCCATATAAGTTTCTCCAGCATTTTTGTCTACCTTCGATTTTCCAGCACCTTCAGTTCCTTCTTAAACATAATCTGGGACATACTGGATGTAGATTTCTTATCCGGGTTTAATAGTGCTGGCTGTAATTTATGAAAATCATAACATTTCCTGGTCATGGGTTTGAGTTGGCATTCATTGGCAAAAAACTCAGCATCAAAACTTGTTCACAATTTTCTTGATAACGGGTTAGAGGCAATTGAATAACAATATCAAAAACAGTTATGTACATGGATAGAACAGGTTTGGAGGGATACGGTCCAAATGCGGGCAGGTGGGACTAGTGTAGCTGGAACATGTTTGCCAGTATGGGCAAGTTGGGCTGAAAGGCCTGTGTCCATGCTGTGTGACTTTATGACCACATAGGAGTGAAAAAGTGTTCCTTCTGAGAAGACTCTTCTGGGGTACATGGATTGTCTTTTCATTTTAAATATCTTTGCCCTTCCGAAGGTGAGCGCTTTTCTAATTTCCTCCAAGCTCTGAATATAAACCCCCTTCAAAACGATCCTAAGATTTTTCAAGGCATTATATCAACCTTAGTATCTGCTAGAGCAACTGTCTTCTTTGCCTTGAAAATCATTTTTGAAGTCAGCAGAATTTTATGATTCATCACCTCATCCATTTTGACATTGGAATGACTGAAGCCATTGCCTTATGCCCCTTCTTGGAACTATGCAGTGGTTTAACCCAGAGTGCCCTCTCCTGCTTTTGTGTATTAATTTACAATACATGGGCATTGCTATATGTTCAGCATTTATTGCCCTTTCCCAATTGCCTTTGAAAAGTTGGCATTGAGTACATTCTTCAACTATTGGACTTCTTTGAAGATATTCTATTGTGTGGTTTGGTGGAAATTTGCAAATTTATACCAAACATTGATGAAGCAATGATATGTTATCAGGCCAGGATGATGACGTTTTTTTGTGCCTACTGCCCTTATCTCGTTGCAAAATGCTGCAGGTTTGGGAAGTGATATCCAGACAAATAATTACAGTGCCAACATCTTGATCACTTTGATACCAGGCCTCAATGAACCCTTCTACAGTTTCCTTCACCAGCCGATTAGTGCTGCAGCCAATGAACAAAGCATGAATCCACGTTCTCAAATAACTTGGACTGAGTGAAACGTATTAAATGGAACTTAAAAGCAGCAAGCTCCTTGATGCAATGCTATTGTTGGACCTACGTTTTGCAAACAGTGGGATATGCAAACCATAGGGCCAATAAATAACCTTAGGTTACTTATTTTGGGCTCACTGTTCTCTTGACTCGAGTCTTACTAGAAAACTGTCACTTTGATGTGACCCACGTTACCATTACCATCATCTAAATCCACTTGCTTTTACAGTGGTACGCTTGTCCCTTCATCTTAGCATTCAACCCAACCGGTATTCATTCTGGGTTTTGTGCTAGTTTAGTGCAGGATTCAACATGGGTTCCTGTGGTTTATTTTATTATTGTTGGAGGCTGAGGGGGCTGTGAGTGTGCTGATAGAGGAATGTGGGAATATGTATTGAAGTTAATGCGAGCTGAGGATCTGTATTGTGCTTTGATGCTTGGGGAAAGTAGAATTTGACAGAATTAATATTGGTTAACAGAATTGACAGAATTAACCTTGGTTTCTGTATGCAGTCTAAATGATCACCATCCAACTGAGAGGACTTATTAATGTTATAACGTGGAAAAAGGCAGATCAATTACCAAACAACCCCTATGGGAAACATGTACGAGTTTATAGAATCAGTGAACTCCTCTGATGATCAAATAGTTACCACCGTGCGGCACGGTGGCGCAGAGGTAGAGTTGCTGCCTTACAGCATCAGAGAACCGGGATCGATCCTGACTAAGACTGCTTGTCTGTACGGAGTTTGTAAGTTCTCCCCGTGACCACGTGGGCTTTTTCCGGGACCTCCAGTTTCCTCCCACACCCACAAAGATGTGCCGTTTGTAAGTGAAGATGCAACGAGACCTGGGTGTCATGGTACACCAGTCATTGAAAGTAGGCATGCAGGTGCAGCAGGCAGTGAAGAAAGCGAATGGCATGTTAGCATTCATAGCAAAAGGATTTGAGTATAGGAGCAGGGAGGTTCTACTGCAGTTGTACAGGGTCTTGGCGAGACCACACCTGGTGTATTGCGTACAGTTTTGGTCTCCAAATCCGAGGAAGGACATTATTGCCATAGAGGGAGTGCAGAGAAGGTTCACCAGACTGATTCCTGGGATGTCAGGACTTTCATATGAAGAAAGACTGGATAGACTCGGTTTGTACTCGCTAGAATTTAGGAGATTGAGGGGGGATCTTATAGAAACTTACAAAATTCTTAAGGGATTGGACAGGCTAGATGCAGGAAGATTGTTCCCGATGTTGGGGAAGTCCAGGACAAGGGGTCACAGCTTAAGGATAGAGGGGAAATCCTTTAAGACCGAGATGAGAAAAACATTTTTCACACAGAGAGTGGTGAATCTCTGGAACTCTCTGCCACAGAAGGTAGTTGAGGCCAGTTCATTGGCTATATTTAAGAGGGAGTTAGATGTGGCCCTTGTGGCTAAAGGGATCAGGGGGTATGGAGAGAAGGCAGGTACGGGAGACCGAGTTGAATGATCAGCCATGATCATATTGAATGGTCGTGCAGGCTCGAAGGGCCGAATGGCCTACTCCTGCACCTAATTTCTATGTATCTATGTAATTGTCTTGGTGTAATTATAAATTGTTCCTAGTGTGTAGGATAGTGTTAGTGTGTGGGGATCGCAGGTCGCCGCAGACTTGGTGGGCTGAAGGGCCTGTTTCCGCACTGTATATCTAAACTCAACTAAAAGTGGCAGTGTGGACAAGGCATGGCTACTGATGAAGAATCAACATCCTTAGCATAGAATAACATTTTAAATGTGGAAATCCTTTCGATTAAGAAAACAATTGTGCAGTTGGTTTTAGGTACTGAATAATTCTGCAGTGGAGCTATTATAGTGTTTTATCACCAAAGTTTATTTCTAAGTATCTCTAAGGGCATGTCCATTGTCATAATTTACTTGATTTAATTCGCTATTTCAACCTGATGGTAATGCTTTGAACCTTTGTGGTCACCACATTACATTTCTGTATTAAAATACAGCAATTTCCAACACATTTCATGGAATAGTGTTTCTTATCCATATAATTAGAATGGAAAATTGCTACTGTTCCGTTTAAATTGCAGTTGTAATTTAAGGAATATTCAAGAGTTACATCTCTCTGAAGCTAATTCGTGCAAAATATTTCAAAATTAGGGTTTTGCCCTCAATGGCTTAGTCACGCCTGTGCAGCCATATCAAGAGATCATGATAGCAGATCAGGGATTGGAAAAAGCTGCTGGAGTGGAATTCAGCCCCAATGCAATAAATATTCAATGCAATATTGAGATGATGAATTTGTTGTTACTCCAAAATTCTTAAAGAGTAGAACCAAAGGTCTGCAGATGCTGGTTCATACCAAAAATAGACAAAAAGAGCTGGGATAAATTAACAGGTCAGGCAGCATCTCTGGAGAAAAAGGATAGGTGATGTATTGGGTTGGGAAACTTCTTCAGACTTGTTGTGAAGTGAACGATGGATGGCGTGAAGAGAGTAGAAAAGTCAAGACAGTTGATGTCTCGCCGGTAGTTGGAGTAAAAAGTCCAGAGCGGGTGGATGGCCGTCCGAGGGAGTCCAAGAGGAGGAGGAATGTTGAAGTTCTTCTTGTCTTTGTTTTTGAATCCTTAAATGAGTTTGCCCCTCTCTATTTTGGTAGTTTTTCAATCTTAAAATCTTCCTATCTATCTGTGTTCCCAATTTTAGTTGCTGTGCCTTCAATTTCCATCCCCAATCTGTCCATCAAATCCGTCTTGCGTAATATCTCTCTTGAATAGATATCACGTTATTACATAGTTGCCGATCAAACCGATCAAAAATGTCTTGGCCCAGAGATTAAAACAATGGTCATAACTTTCTCACCTACCCACTCTGGAGCATTAATCCATATCTTCAATGTCTCTCCAGCTAACACAATCCTCCCCCAAATAATACAGCAACAAACTCCTTCTCCTGTTCATATTAGAGCTCCCCATATTCTTCTAATTAGTCATGGAGTTATACTGTATAGAAACAGGCACTTCAGCACGTCAGCCCAATAAGTTCACCTCATTTGACTGCTTTTGGCCTATGTCCCTCTAAATCTTTCCTGTCCACGCACTCTCTAAATGTCTCTTCCATGTTGTCATTGTGCCCACCTCTGCCACATCCCCTGGCAGCTATTTCACATAGCATCGTTTTCTGTGCAAAATAATTGCTCTCAATTCCATTTAAGTCTTTTCCTCCAACTTTAAACCCATGACCTCTACTTTTATACTCCCCTATCAAAGGTAAAACTGTGACCATTCACCTTGTCTATGTCCCTCGTCAATTCTTAAACCACAATGAGGTCACCCCGCAACTTCCTACCCTCCTTCCTAAAGCCTGGCAACCTGAACTGCACACAATACTTCAAGTGTGGTGTCACCGACATCTTGTATAGTTGCAATAAGATGTTCTTACTCTTCAACTAATTTCCCTGACCGATGAAGGAAAGTAAGCCAAACACCACCTTCACCACCCTGTCAACTCATGTCACCAGTTTAATGGAATTGTGAGTGGTACCAGTAGGTCTCTCTGTTCATCACAAGACTCTCCAGGGCCCTGTCATTCACTGTGTAAATCCCAACCTGGATTAACTTCCCTAAATGGAACAACTCACGCTTGGCCGAGTTATATTAATGAAGAAACAGCTACTGGATCTCCCCTTCAGATGGAGCATTCACATCTACTTTGTAAGATAATATGCTTTCCTTTTCCCACAAACTCTAACTCGGGATTATTCTTTTGCCGTTCTCTTTCTTGCTGATCTCAAAATAATTGACATTCTTTTTTCTTCTCTCTTTATACTCAACTATAACGTCTTCTCCAATATTTTTCCATGCACCTTCCCTCCTCACTTCATCAACTCCCCTCCTCCTCTGTCCTCTTTTTTTCCTCTCTAATCCCCTTTTTGTTCCTTTCATACTATCTTGGGTGATCCAAGAGGTACACAAAGCATTGGACATAAAACAACTGAGCACAGGAGCAGGCCCTTAACCCATAGTATCTCTGTCAAACGTGATGACAAACAAAATTAATCCCTTCTGCCTACACACAGTCCATAACTGTCCAATCCTTATATACATGTATCTCTCTAAAATCCTCTAAACACCTCTATTGTCTGCCTCCACCACCATCCCGGCAATATGTTTCAGGCACCCAGCACCCTCTGCATTAAAACTAGCCCTGTAGATTTATTTTAAACTACTTTACCCTGTCATCTTAAAGCTATGCCCTCTAATATTTGACATTTTCACCCTACAACATTTTTTCTGACTATTTACCCACTATTTACCCACTCCATGGGTCTTATATTTTATGTACTTCTATCAAGTCTCCCCTCTGATGCTTGAGAGAAAATAATCCCACGCTAAGGTGAGAGGGCAAAGTTTAATGGAGATGTGCAGTGGAATCCTTTTACACAGACGGTGGAGGGTGCCAGGGGTGGTGGTGGTATGATAGTGGCGTTTAAGAGGCTTTTAGATATCAGGGATATGGAGCTTGTGCAGGCAGATGAAATTAGTTTAATTTGGCATAGTGTTTGGCACAGATATTGCAGGGGGGGGGGGGGGGGGGGGCACTTGAATGAGCAGGGCATTGAGGGATGTGGAATTAATATAGGCAAATGGGTTTAGTGTAGCTAGGCATGATGATTGGCATTGGAGCGATGGGCCAAAGGGCCTGTTTCCATGCTGCACAACTCTACGATAGTGACTCCTTCCTTCTCACTGTCGTTCTTTGTAATTTCTGCACTCTTTCCCGTTCCTCTCTTCTCTGTTGCCATCCTCTTTTATCTTCCCTCTTCAATATTCTCCCTTCTGACACTCCTCCATTACGTCTGTCACTCACCTCATCCCCAGATCCCGTTGTATTCCTCACTATAACTTTCCCTTGACCTTCCATCCCATTCTGCCATTTTTCCCTCTCTTCTTACGTCCTGTTCTTTACTCGTCATTCATCTATTTTTGTTTCCTTCTCTTTCCCCATCTGCTCCCCTGTGTCCTTCTACCAGCCTCTTTCTGTCCCTTCTCCTGCACTTTAATGATGCTTCATTTGACAATTCAATTGTTCCTTAAACTACTCCAACTTCATTGTGCCTCTTTTTGCCCAACCGTGTCAATAAATCTTTCTCATCCTTTCACTGATCTGCTCTGATTTCTGGGGTATTGTGTCAAATTCGGGGCGCCACACATTGTGAAACCATAGAGGATGTACAGAAGAGATATAAAAATATGATGCTGAAACGATGCATCAGAGTCCTATGGAGATAATGGGATTGTTTTCATTGAAACCAAAAAATCTGAGAGGGAATTTAATGGAGGTGTTAACATTTATGTAAAGAAAATACATAATCATTTGGGCAATTCTCAGTACATACATTATTTAGGTAAAGAAAATAAATCTGAAGTCCCAAAAGATTGAAGATGCTGGAATCTTGAGCATAAAACAAACCTCTGGAGGAACTCAGCAGGCCAGGCAGCATCTGTGGAGAAAATAAAGATGAACTGTTTCTAGTCATCAAAGGGCATTGATTTAGGATTTAGATTGGCCAAGGATCAGAGACAAATATCCTTGGCAATGAATAAAGGGCATGATCAATGCGATGATAGACAATGAATGATTGGCATTTAGAATGACTCAAAAGGTATTCTGACAGAGTTCAACATGAAAATGGCAGGGAAGTGTCAGGGGAAATGTATCGAACTAACTAGACTCCTCATTGAAAATGACGGAGCAGATTTGATGTGCGAAATAACCTCCAGCGGTTTACTATTCTATTAATCTGTAGCACTTCCCTTCGAATGCCTCTTTCTGATAGCATCTGGCGTGTTCCTACACCTTTTCCAGGCAAATAAATGTAGTCTGTATTACTTTTCAGGGTTAGCCATAATTTTATACATAGAAGTTTTATTTTTTGCCCTGCCCAGAAGCAAAAGCTTTTTCTCTACATCCGACTCATCAACCCCTTTCATTGTTGAAAGATGTCTATCAGCTTTCTCCTCCATCTTCCAGCTTTCAGAGAAAATATCCCAGTTTATTCAGCCATTTATTCTAAATATATCCTCACAGCTCCACTATCACGCGTTGCTTTGCGCATAAGGCCATGTCATGCTTCTATAATGTGGAAGCAATTCCAGAAGTAATTGGGCCTCTATGCCAGCTCTCGGCCAAACAGTTCCATCAGTTCTATGCCCCAAATTTCCCCATGGCCTTGCACAATATCCACTCTCTCGTGCCAATCTACAGTGATTCCCTGTTAAAGGCACTGATCGATTCTCTTTCCACGACTCCTACAGGCAGTGAATTTCAGATCATAATTAGCCTCAAAGTTAAAACAAAACTTTTCCTCACATTTACCTGGTATCTTTTTGCCATTCTATAAAGTTTCTATCTTCTGATTTTTGAACCATCCATTTGGAGAGAAGGGGAGTGAAATGTTAAGCCAGAGAGAGAGAGAGAGACGTAGGTGGAATTGTGAAGCCAGAAGGAGGGGTGTAGGTGGATCACTCATCTTCTCTCCTCATCTGAGATCCTTGTGTGTCCTTCTCACCTCAACTCTTTGTCACTTACCCCACCCATCTCCTCCCCACCTGCACCCCATCATCTCTTGCCAGGCTTTATCCTGCTCCACCAACTCTCTTTTCCAGCTCTCTCCCCCAACTTCAATCCCCCTGAAGAAGGGTACCGACCCAAAACGTCACCTGCCCTTTCCCTCCACAGATGCTACCTGACCCGCTGAGGTGCTCTAGTACTTCCTGTTTTGCTCAAGAAAATGTATGCTGCTCACTAGAGTACATGGAGAGTGAGAAATGTATTTGCTCCAAAAATGGGGCACAGAAACAGGCCCTTTTGCCCGACCTCCCCATGCTGACCACAATGCCCATCTACGCTAGTCCCACCTGCCTGTGTTTGGCCTACAACTCTCTAGTTTAGCTTGGTTTAGTTTGGTTTATTGTCATGTGAACTGCGGCACAGTGAAAAACTTTTTGTTACGTGCTAACCAATCAGCGGAAAGACTATACATGGTCATAATCGAGCCATCCACAATGTACAGATACATGATGAAGGGACTAAGGTTAATGAACAAGATAAAGTCTAGTAATGTCAAATGAAAGATAGTCTGAGGGACTTAAATGGGGTAGGTGGTAGCGCAGGACTTCTCTATAGTTGTTGGTAGGATAGTTCAGTTGTCTGATAACAGCTGGAAATAAACTATCTCTGAATCTGGAGTTGTGTGTTTTCACACTTCTGTACCTCTTGCCTGATGGGAGAGGGGAGAGGGGAGAAGTAGAAGTGACCAGGGTAAGACAGGTCCTTGATTATGTTGGTGGCTTTGCCGAGGTAGCGTGATGTAGATGGAGTAAATAGAAGGGAGGTTTGTTTGCGTGATGGTCTGGGCTGCTTCCATAATTCTCTGCAATTGCTTGCAGTCTTGGATAGAACTGTTCCCAAACCATGCTGTGATGCATTCAATAAAATGCTTTCTATGGCGCTTCTGTAGAAGTGGGTGAGACCTGTTGGGGTCATGACAAACGTCCTAAGCATTCTAAGGAAGTAGAGGTGTTGGTGTGCTTTCTTGGCCATTGCTTTGATACAATCTAGTCCAGGACTAATTGTTGGTGATATTTAAACCTTGGGACTTAAAGCTTTCAACCATCTCTACTTTGGCACTGGCAATGTATGTGGCACTGGCAATGTATGTGGCACTGGCAATGTATGTGGCACTGGCACATGGCTTCCTGAAGTTGATCACAAGTTCCTTTATGTTTCTGACATTGTATACCTTTCCTATCCATGCACCTGTCAAAATGTATTTTAAATGTTGTTATCGTACATGCCACAACTGCCTCCTCTGGTAGCTCATTCCACATACCCACCGCCCTCTTGTGAACCCACCATCCTCTGGCTACAGTTTATTTCACATAGATATTGTCCGTACACCCTTCTCGCTGAGGTCCAGCATGTGCATTGCATTCTCAACTTCACCATAACGAGAAAATCTGCACCCCGGTTCTTCTGACGTTAATGCTTATTGTGTTTGAAAATATTGCAAGAAAATCCTCATGAGGACATGCTTATTATATTCTGCAGGGAACAGATCTATCAGATTTACCACATCTTCAATTCACATTCATATTGTATATCTGTAACAAGAGAGGGCAATTCAAAGCTATAATATGCAGAATGATTAAACATTTCTTCACCCAGATGGAATTTTCCAGTACAGGTATACCATCGATTTTTCGGCATCCTTGTTTACACAGCCTTGCCGGATGATCCAATTTGCCAGACCAGCAGAGATCATATAATAATAATTCAACCATACACCTCTGACCTACTAATTATACCCCTCTTGCGTCTCCAAAGCACCACAGACTGTGAGTAAATTAAATGAAGAATTAATAATGAATGAAGAAATAAACAATTAACTATTTCAAGATGGAGGTGCCCATCTCAAAAGGACATGTGCCACCCACAATGCCCTCGTAAGGAGGTGCTGAACCATCAGTTGCCAGAAAATCAGTGGTGGACCTGTATAACAAAAAGGAATAAATCTAAATGTGCTGTAAAATATTTATCTACATTTTACTCTCCAACAATTATAGTGTTTATTTAATATCTATATTCCTATCTGTAACTCTTGTGTTTCCCTTTTGTAGAAGATGTGGAGATTGGGGAAATAGCCAAGTAAAGACGGAGGTGATGGTGGAGAGGTCATAGAGGTCATAGCATATTCTTTTATTCATGTTTAAAAAAAAATCTTTGAATTTTTTCCTTTTGGGGTGAGGGAGGGAAATCATGCGAATAAGTAAGGATGTGTCATGTCCTGTTCAACTCATTAACATGTGACCAAACAACCTTTCACTAAAGTCCCAAGAGGTGTGTGAAAGCACTGCAAGTAATTATCTATTTGATTTCTGAAAGGTTATGGAGAAAGCATATATGTTTGGTGATTGCAGTCACTTCCCAAAGATTTACCAACCTTGCTTCTTCGTTACACATTAAGTTGATCCATTACATGTACAGACACCGTTCAAAGCACATAATACTTTCTCAACATTATTTAATCCAAAGTAAATTAGTAATTCAATTACAGCCAGTGTGCTATTTGCCATTTCCTGAAAACAAACTGTGGTTCAACTGCTCTGCAGTTCACTAAAGTGTATTCCTCAGGGCGGGAGCCTCCTATAAATCTGAACTCCAGTTCCCAATATTTTACCAATAGCATGGGCAGATTGTTCTACTGCCATGGTCCTGCTTTGATCACCGTACCAACAAACATCTCTGTAGACAACCTCCACTGGTGAATACCAGCAAGTTATGGGCGTGTCCCACTTAGGTGTATTTTTCGTGGACTGCCGTCGACTGTCATAGTCGTAGCAGGTCACCGCAAAACCGGTGACTGGACCCCCCCCATGACAATGTCTACAACAACCTACCACCTAGTCAAGGTCAAGCTATGACCAGCTACCGATAACCGGCAACCCATTAGGACATCTGCCTACAGCCACACCTACGACAATCTACGTCCACCTGCAACAAGCTACGACAAGGGAAGACAATTCAGTCGCCGGTACCTGTCACCGGTTGACGTAAGTAGTCGCCAATGGAATTCACCGAAGTCAGCACCGGCGACAACCTATGTCATCCTGGCGACATCCTACGGCAGCACCTGCATCAGACTACGCTCATTGGCATCAAGCCAACTGTCGCCAACTGTTGTCGAAAAATGTTGAACATTTCCAAATCCAGCGGCGACCAGAAAAACACTATGATTCTTTGGGCGACTGAGGAGTCTACTCATGACCATACAGGCGACACCCCGGCGACCATGTGGCAACAGCCTAGTCACCTGCAGTCGCCTAAAAAATCATCCAAGTGAGACACGGGCATTACTTCCTGGTTGGTTGTGTTGGATTCTGCTTTTCCTTCATTTATTATATTTATGTTCTGCGGCTAAGACCAATATTTATTTTCCATCCATCATTGGTGTTGACCACTATGGGCTGAGTGTACAGAGTGATGGGAGGAGGAGGTGGCAGTGGTCGACCAAGGAGTGGACAAAGCCTAGGCTGACAGCGAGAAGGTGGGAGCCCCATGGTGATGGAACGTGTACTGTCAGTGATGGCGGCATGAGGAAAGTGCTGTCCCTAGGGGCTACAAAGTGAGCCGCCACAACAAATGTGTCACCGGACCGTGCGGGTGAAGAAGGGCTCATTAGTGCACCTTGTAAATCAGAGATAGCGTCAATAGACAATAGGCGCAGGAGTAGGCTTTTCGGCCCTTTGAGCCCCCACTGCCATTATCAATACCCCGTTCCTGTTGGAAGGCGGAGCTCAACCCCAAACAGATTCTGCTGGAGGGACTCCGGCAGCCACCTCCACCAGCACCACAACTTGAAACCACCACAAAACAAACATGCTGTCTGTCACCTCCGGCAGCTGCCCCTCCACTTCCCTGCACCGAGGTCGATTTGTACCGCATACTGAATCGGCCACGGAACACTAAGGCAACTTCTGAGGGAATAGGGGGTGAGCTGCCACAGCACCTCCTTCACTTTCCAATGTTGCCACCAGGGTGGGAATTGAATTCAGGCCTCTGGAGTGTTCATCCAGTCTTCTGCGGCAACATCACCATCCCTGCAATGTTTTGGTGCAACATTTCAGATTTCCAGCACCTGCAGATTTTTGTTGCATTTACTGACAACTTGCTTATAATTTACAGTTACAATATCTTATCCAGGTTTACACTTGTATTCAAATTTCCCAACATTATAACAGTGCAGTAATTGCCAAAGGGTACATTATACTTGAAAACTATAACAAAATATCGCTCTGCTGGTTCCCACTTAATAAGATGAAACACTTCCTGCCTGATCTAAACGAAAAAGCCCTGTTAATTTCCTTATTACCTTCAAAGGGTTTCGTCACTGCCAAGTCTCTTTGGGGCATATTATTAGAATATAAATAGGATATCAATTGCATTGGATTATTTGGATTTACATGTACAAATGTCAAATGCAAACATATATGAAGGAAATGCCAAATAATAGAGGGCATAGTTTTAAGGGGAGTGGGGCAAAGTTTAAAGGAGACATGCAGGGCAAGTTTCTTTTCCTTCAGAGGGTGGTGAGTGCCTGGAATGTACAGCAAGGAGTGGTAGTGGAGGCAGGTCTGATAGTGGCGTCCAAGAGGCTTTTAGGTAAGCCCATGGATATGCAGGGAATGGAGTGATATGATCATCTGTAGGCAGATGAGATTAGTTTATTTTGTCATCAGGTTCAGCATAAACATTGTAAGCTACAGAAGCGATTCAACATTTTTCTTGGCACCCTATATTTCATACACAAGATTATTCCAGCATAATGTTTTCATCTCCAGGGTTCATCATTTGTGGCCAGTGGTGATGCAAAATAGTACTGAAAACTTTCAGCAAATATCCAAACATAGATTACCTTAATGCTAGTCAATTTGAATCAGACGCCTTCTACACGGGATCTAAGGAATTCAAGAACAGGGTGGCACAGTGGTAGAGATGCTGCCTTACAGCACCAGGCACCCGGGTTGATCTGACCATGGGTGCTGTCTGTACAAATTTTGTACGCTCTCCCAATGACCGCCTGGGTTATTTCCAGGTGCTCTGGTTTCCTCTCACACTCCAAAGACATACAGATTTGTGGGTTAATTGGCTTTAGTAAAATTGCTAATTGTCTCTAGTGTGCAGGATAATGTTAGTGCTGGGATTGCTGGTCGGCACGGACTCGGTGGGCCAAAGGGCCTGCTGTATCTCTAAATTAAATACATGCTGTATCTCTAAATTAAACTAACTAACCAATCAGAAATTGTGTCCTCAGATTTGGCAAAGCAGTAACTAAAAAAGGGAAATGCAAATAGAAACATAGAAACATAGAAATTAGGTGCAGGAGTAGGCCATTCGGCCCTTCGAGCCTGCACCGCCATTCAATATGATCATGGCTGATCATCCAACTCAGTAACCCGTACCTGCCTTCTCTCCATACCCCCTGATCCCCTTAGCCACAAGGGCCACATCTAACTCCCTCTTAAATATAGCCAATGAACTGGCCTCAACTACCCTCTGTGGCAGAGAGTTCCAGAGATTCACCACTCTCTGTGTGAAAAAAGTTCTTCTCATCTCGGTTTTAAAGGATTTCCCCCTTATCCTTAAGCTGTGACCCCTTGTCCTAGACTTCCCTAACATCGGGAACAATCTTCCTGCATCTAGCCTGTCCAACGCCTTAAGAATTTTGTAAGTTTCTATAAGATCCCCTCTCAATCTCCTAAATTCTAGAGAGTATAAACCAAGTCTACCAAATCATAGTTATTGCATCGAAAGTTGAATAACAATTGGGACATAGCCAAGGAACTAGGGCAGAACAATAAATTATGATCTACTTTGATACTAAAATCTCAATTTCTGGTAAAATGAACAAGACTTACTTTGGTCTTCAGTGTGGTGATGTTAATTTAATTTAAATTTGCTCTTTAAAAGGTATTCCACTTATGATTTTGCCAGCAAAAACTTTACCCCAAGGATGTGCAGGTTATCACTGACAGTGGGAAGGTGGCACAATGGCATAGCGGCAGAGTTGTTTTCCTTTTGTTTAGGATTTGTATCAAAGCATACAATGAACTAGCAGCACATTTTTCATCCCACTCAGTTTTTAAATAAACATCATGATTAATTTACAATGAACTGTTTGTTTACTTTCACCATTTTACACAATTTCACCATGTCAAACTATTGGCCATTCCTCAACCTACTTCCCAGTTGATATATAGTCTGCTGTAAATGTTGATAACCACCTTCACTATTTCACCAAATACCATCTAATGTTATCTGCAAATGTACTAATCATGCCTTGTACATTCTCATGCAAGTTGTTGATGTGAACCACAAACAGCAATGGGCCCAGCACAAAGGTCAAAGACATACCACTCATCACAGGCCTCCAGTCTGTAAAACTCCCTTCCACAACCACCCTCTGTTTCCTTCCACAAAGCCAATCCTGTAATGTTTGCTAGTTCTTCTTGGAAGCCATGTGATCTAACCATCCAGAGCAGCCTGGCATGGGGCACCTTATCAAAGGGTGCTGATGACTGTATAATATAGTTCAGAGCCCAACAGTTCCATAGACAAAGTCCAATATCCGCAATAAGGTAGAGGAGAATTAATGCACCCTGGCTCATGGAAGGACTGTTTAGAAGCCTGGTAACAAAGGGGAAGAGGGTCTGGATGGAGCGAAAGATATAACCAATTATATTTTTAGATGTCATAGTAATGTTGAGGAAGTCCATCTTGCCTTGAGATGAGAATAAATATAAATTGTAACATAAAAGTTTGAAGATTTTAAGATGCGTAAGGCTCAGAACCAGAGGCAAATTGAACCTATGCTCATATTGAACTAAAATATAATTTACATACGTATACCATGTATAGAGACAAATAACAGCATGCTGTTCCCTATTTTCCCCATCTTTTAAAGAGGGAAACTAGATTGAATTAAATGAAAATCACCATATATTAAATTGATAACTCTAGAATATAACAACATCAATTACATCTTACCTTCCAGTCAGTGGATATGGTGAGAAGGTAGGAACAGGGTACTGGTTGTGGATGATCAGCCATGATCACAGTGAATGGGGGTGCTGGCTCAAAGGGCTGAATGGCCTACTCCTGCATCTATTGTCTACTGTCTATTAAAAGGTTGCTGTACCCCTTTGAAAAGATTGGAAATGTACATTTGTGGGAATGTACAAAATAAATGTTAATTGTTTCCCACCTTTATAACAGGGAAGATTGAAGAGAGGTAGCAATTAAAGTGTTCACACCTGACTCGTTGCTACTTTACACCTTGCATTTACATCCAATTAATTATTTTTATGATGTTGTGGCCACTCTGTAATTAAGGACATAAGACAGCTAATTTGCCCACAGCAATAAAATCCTGGTGGGATAATCAGTTGGTTGAGAAATTAATTGCGGCCAGGCCCTGGTGAGGAGCAACGTAGGTTTTTAAAAAATATATAAATAGAGCTCTTTGCATCTCCTAAGACATGCGAGGATGCTGCTGCTTCACCATCTATTTGCCAGTTGTGCAGGATTTACTCCAGCATCAACCTAAATCATAAAAAAATGCTGGAAACACTTGGCAGGCCAGGGAGCATATGCAGAAAGAGAAATAGGATTACTATTTTGCATCAAAGACCCATCTGTTTCAGATTTTGCAGCAACTTTAGTTTTTAATTTTTAGCTTAGATGATTTTGTTGATGGGGAGGGTGCGGAAATGTAGAAATGAACCCACAACTGTGACTTTGAAGCAAAAACGTTAATACTGAACGTTGGCCCGCATAGTATTTGTGCACGACACTGAAGGAGGGTCCTGACCTGAAACCTGGCCTGTCCATTCCCCCCACAGATGCTGCCCAAACCGTTGATTTCCTCTGGTACTTGGCGCCTTACTCAAGACTCCAGCGTCTGCATGTCCTTGCGTCTCCTCTCATGCACAAGTACCTGTTCTGAGATCGATGATGCAGGTGCTGGACTTATCTCTGAAGTCCCTGCATCTCCAGCAATGCCTGGGGTCATCTGCCGGAAGGACCGTATAGGTTGCATGCAGTTTAAACTCCCCTTCCTCCTGCCCTCTATCTCGGCACACCGAGCCTGAGCCACAGTGACAGAGCAGAGCTTTGTGCAAATGTGTGGCATTTCTGTTCCTTTTACTCCATGGGAAGTACTGAAGTAAATAGAATGAGTAATGCAATAAATAGCACCTAATTGGCTTTAACACTGAATAAATCAGTGAACGGAATAAATCTCTTGGAGCGAGAGAACAACCCCTACAATGCCAGTGGTGGTTACAAGCTCCCGAGGCACTATATTAGATTTAATGGGTACCATTGAGGGGCACTGGGCCAAACCTGGAGCTGAGCAATTAACATCCAATGCTCAATTGGATTTGCTATTGTCCCCGTTGAAAAGCAGAGGAATTCCTGTAGATTTCTTGAACCTTCGATGGAACAAGAGACCTCGTCTACAAGCAATTACAGCAAAACAGGCTGCCTGACAAGGTTGAACAGGGCAGTGACTGAGGACACAGATAGGCTGTGGCACTAATGAACAATCCCAGAGCTTTCGCACTGCAGAATTAAGGCCTTCATTTCAACTCATGAATAGGAGGATATAGGAGGATGCAGCACACTGTTCATTCAGCACAAACAACGGTTTCTTCTGCGAATAAAGGGATACCATTATATACATTGTAAGGCGATGACAAGATTTATTTGTGGCTGCTTAAAATAATAAAACTACTTGAAATTGCTACTGGCCAACACTCCAGCTGCTGCTAGTGAAACAATGAGAAAGTGAGGTTTCGAAGTTTACAGCACAGGAACTGTCATTTTGCTCACACGCTCCCTATGGTCCTATGTTTTCCTCAGCTTCAGTTATTTATCCTCTTTGCTATTAATAGATGCTATGTAATCTTCCTCACTATGCTCAGTGGCAAAGCATTCCATGCTCCAACAGCCCTCTGGATAAAGAAATGTCTCTTAAGCTTTCCCCTAATTCTCTCTCGTGACAATTTTAAATTGCCATCTTCTCAACCAGAGGAAAATGTCTTTCTCTATTCATTCCATCAAGACATTTCATCAAGTTAAAATCCTTCATTCTTTCTCCTCCAGGCCATCTCTGTTCCAAAGGAATTAGCTTGATGGCCTCAAGTACCTCCTCTTCAGAAGAGTTTCCCATCTGTGATATTACCCGAGAGAATTTCTTTATGCCTTTAAAATTGCTTCAAAATGGAGCTCGCAACATCATGCTTATCTCAGTATAGTGGATTCATGTGTCTTCTATTAATTTATCATTATTTATTTGTGATTTATTTTATGCGGCTAAGCTCAACATTGCATGAACATCTTTCTTCTTACAATAGAGTCATAGAGTCATAGAGCATGGAAACAAGCCCGACAGCCCAGATTTCCCACAGTCAACATGCCCCATCTACACTAGTCCCATCTGCCCAAGTTTGGCCCATATACCTCTAAACCTGCCCTGTCCATGCTCCAGTCTAAATGTTTCTTAAACATTGCGATAGTACCTGCTTCAACCACCACCTCAGGCAACTTGTTTCATACACCCACCACTGCTTGTGTGAAAAGTTACCTCTGAGGTTCCCATTAAAGAGCTCCAACAATTTTGCAGGCCAGAGATATGACATGACCAATGCTGAATTTAAAGCCACTGCAAAACTATTGGTGGACCTTTGATAACCATGTGGATTGATCAATGGCATCAACAATCACTTAGCAATCAGAAACTGTGAGTTTGTTTAAACAAGTCAGCTTCTGCACTGGTCAAACTCTGGTTAATGTATCAACTGCTGGAGCAACCTGGCAAAACCACTCCAGAGAAACCAGCAAACAATTATATGTATAACTGGGGCAAAAAAAAAAACAATGTGCTGGAGCTACACAGCAGGTGAGGGAAAACAATGGCTGACATTTTGGGTTAAGTTCTAGCATCCTTATCCTTTACAAATGCTGCCTCATCCACAAACCAGCCTTCATCAATGGGATGGTGATGAAGAGAGTCAGAAATGTCAAGTTCCTGGGTGTACATCTCTCTGAAGATCTGTTCTGGACCCAGCACATTGATGCAATCATAAAGAAAGCCCATCAGCACATCAATTTCCTTGAGATTGAGATTCTTGAGATCTTCCAGCAGATTGATGTTGCCTCCAGCTTTCAGCATCTGCAGTCTCTTGTGCCTCTATTCTTAACAAATTTGCAAGTAACTAATGTGTACCAATAATTTTTCACACTAATTCACCATCACTTGTCTGGACATTTGTCCAGGATGCCTGGGCTGAGATGAATCTGAAAATCTACATTGGCATTAGTGAGGCAAATCAAGAAATAGACAAAACAAGGATGAACAAACCAGTAGTGTATATCCAATTGTACTAAATGATTTTGTGGTAGCACAACAACACAGCTGGTAGAGCTGCTGCCTCACAGTTCTAGCGAACCGGGTTTGATCATGACCCCAGGCGCTGTCTGTGTGGAGCTTGCACATTCTCCCTGTGACTGCGTGGGTTTCCTCTAGGTTTCCTCCCACATCCCAAAGACTTGCAGGTTTGTAGGTTAATTGGCCTTTGTAAATTGCCCCCAGTGTGATAACATGACTAGTGTGGGCAGTTGATCGATGGTTGGCGTGGACTCGTTGGGCCGAAAGGCCTATATATACGCTGTATATCGGAACTAAACTAAACTAAAACATGGAGAGGTTGATGGTGTTCAACTATGGCAATAGTCCCAGAGATTGTTATAATTATTTCTAGGCTTGGATGACTATCTGAAATATGGTTAAGTTAAAAATATGATTTTGTTTTCCTACTGTTTGCTAATTAGCATTGCAAAGTGTAAGCTTCAATGAGTATGTGACCTGCTTTTTTCAACAGAAAATGAAAGGGCCAATCCGATTCACAATTTGGTTGTCTGAAATGCAATGCTCCAGTTCATCAAATAACCTCAGAACTGGATAGCGTAACAATGAAGACGCTGTGCAAATGTTTTTCCTGAAATAATGTTATCGGATCACTGTAACATCATATTCAATGTGTGTTTGTGTCAATGGATTTCTGACAATTGCAAAGGACACTGAGAAAGGGGTTGTGCACTAGGAAAAGGAGCATTGCTTATCTCTGACATTTATTAAACACAACTAACACAGAACAGTGACAAATGGAGGGGGAGGGAGGAACTATCTCTTTAAACTTACATTGATTCACTAATGCAGAGGATGCTATCAAATGCAGCTAGCAAACTTATTTTCATTCTTCTTCTCTCTGCAATTACAATACTATTTCAAGATTGAAATGGAGGTCAGGTTATCAAACAGCATACAGCACTGCACAACTTGAATTGAATTGCTTTCTAATGCAAATAATGGCCAAGATCAGATATCACACTTTGAAGCATGTAGAGCAACTGTTAGACGTGTTTACACGACTCTCATTTCTCCTCTTGACTTCCAGTGAATGGGAATGCTCTTTGGATCTTCTACCTATTTACCCCCCAAAAAATGTGGATGCTCATAACTATATAGCAGCGGTGACAAATGAGCTGCCTTTCTGTATTACTGAAGCTATAAATAAGATATGATTATTCTAGGAATGCAGTGAAGAGCTAAGCTGAAAAGCTGACACCACTATCTGTCCAGACAGTCAGAGTAACAAATTGAGAATGCAGCAAAGATGAGAGCATGATAATGACTGAAAACACCATTGAATCAGAGCACCACGGAAAACAGGGCACCTAGCCATTCTTCTATACAAGAGAAAGTACAGGTCTGGTTTGAAATGGATTCCAAGAGGGTGATTAGTTGAATGTTATGAACATCAGACATGCTTCACAGATAGGTTGCCAACTTTCTCATTCCCAAATAAGGGACAAAAGGTGGTGTCGGTATGGTGCAGGCCCGGGATGAAGTGACAGAGGGGGCTGGCAGCTAACACATGGTAACAGGGACTTTTTTCAAAAGAGAGAGATAGAAAAAACAACAACCCTCAATAGGTAAATAAATCCAATATATGAACCATGTACACATATCATTGTTATATATGAAATGTAACCAAATTATAACAAAGCATAATACACAGCATAATCTGACTACCAGTCAGACATGAAATGATGTTAATGTTGGCCAAATTGGAGAGGCTAGGGCACTAAAATTGAGTAAAGGCTTCTGGGCTGCTAGGCCATTTGGTCAATTTAAAAGTGCTCTGTAGAAATGGGGCAAGCTGCAGAGTGGTGTCAGTTTATCTAGAACCTAGATCAGAGCTGCAGGAAGAGAATGGGAACATCTGCAGACCCCGACAATTAGGTGCAAAAAGCATAGAGTGGACTGGATGAATGCAAACCAGACATTGTAAATAATGTTGCAAAGCTTTACTTTGCTGGATGTTGATTGCATTAAGTATTGAGCTTTGTCTGATTTTCTTGCATACCAGGGCACATGTTGCGATGTTCGTTTCGTCTGGGAAACACTGTTTGAATACAATGTATTAGTCACTGTATTATTGGGTTCGGGAAATGTCTGTCATGTATGGGGTTAATCGATATCTGTTATTGGACTGTAAAGAGACCATCCCATGTGGTTCGGCCCCTCAAGGTTCGGGGACCTATAAAAATCCGCTACCACTGTGTCCTCTGTCGATCTTCTGGGAGAGCGCTTAGGACTGCTTGACCTTCTGGAGTATCTCTGTTTGAGCGAGGCCAACAGGGCTTGATCGAGGCCAACAGGGCTTAATCAGGCAGATATGAGGATCAAACCTGCGGTGGTTAGGTATGGTAGTGGGAACTGTAATTATGTTTCGTCAAAATAAAGTTTAGATGCGCAAGTCCTTCACTCAGTGATTTGTGACTGAAAGTAGACTGGGGGGAAGCTTAGAACGAGCAATTTACAATGACACAAATAACTCTATCTGTATGTGCCTATAGAGTAGACATATAATCACTGCAAAAGAGGAAAAGAGGCGGGGACTCGCCATGTCTACTATTTCCATGGATATTTCTTGCTGCTCTTGACTGATTCAAGCAGTTCTTTGTCCTTTTGCACAGCCAGAAAGAAGTCCTTACATGACAAGTCACAGTTCACAGATATTTGAAGTTCATTTTTGATCAGCTCTGTGCTGCATCTGTTGCTTGAGTCTGACCACTTAATGGTCATCAGAGAGAAGATTCTCTGTACAAAGGCATTTGAGCCTGGCACACTGAGGACAAATGAGACAATCCTGAACATGTTGATCAAGTTGGCTTTCCCTACGTCTTGGAAGACAGCCATCAACTTCTCACTGGTGGATTTTGTGGTATCTTGTCTGGCATTCTGTATTTCCTCCCTTCTAGCACGAAACTCTTCTTAAGTTGGTCCATATTGACTCTTTGTCATTTTGAGGACAGCCACCACTTGCTCCAGGTCAGTGCAGGAAAGCTCCTCATAGAGGCCGATCGGTTTCAGTTTCATCATTACATTTTCTGGTGAGAAATCAAACCACTTGTCAATGTATGTAATGGCAGAGTCATAGAACTTTGATCTTTGCTGCTTGGACCTATGTGCTGGCACTTGTTTGTCCATCAGCTGCTTGGTCTGGTATCCAAAAAAGCTGTCCTGTTTCCACTGAAGCATCTTCATTTTGAACTTTCGGACTTCCTTGTAAACATATGTGATGCAGAGCTTTGTTCCCTTCAGCTTTTTTACTTGGTCAAAAACACACCCCACTTTGTGGAAAAAACACAGATAAATTTCAGTAGCTCCAGTTTTTTCTTCATCCTCAAAAATCCTCTTCAGTGCCACAGGACAGGTCTCAAGAGACCTGAAGTATGACGTAAGAGCTGGCCAGCTTTGCATGAGACGTTCAACAGCTGGATGAAGAGAGAGCCATCGTGTGCAAACATGACGCGGAATTTCACGCCACTCAATGTCAACAAAGGCAAAAATAGAATGCAGTTCCTCTCTTTGGGAACCAGATATTGAGACCTTTAGAACAGTTGTCTCAATATCCACTGACAGCTGATCACAGGTGTTATGAGTTATGTGAGCTGGACAATTAGCTTTCAGAATGCGATTGTTGGCACTGCTCAATAACGGGTAAACTGAGTGGTGTTTTCCAAAGTTTACATTGGCATTATCTGCTGTATAGTCTGTGACGTGTCTAATATCCAGTTCTCACTTTTCCAGACAGCTCATCAGAGCCTGATGTATGCCATTTGCAGTTTCATCACTGTCTTCATAAAAGTCAAGCAACTTACCCTGCACTGCATCAGACACAGGGAAATACATCTCACGCACACTGGAAACATTTTTCTATCTCATTTGTTGAGGCATCGGTGGCAACTTAGAAATACGCGGGCTCCACGGGCTCACCTTCTTCGGTCGGAGCAGATCATCCATAATATTCCGCACAGTCTTTGGTCCTAAAACATTCATTGTAATCATCTTAGCTTTCGTTCTTCCCAAGTGCATCTTCTTCACAACATCTGAGTCGTTAAACAGAGCACAAGTTGAGCTTAGCAAGAGTGTCGGTGCTGTTGCAGCGTGTTTAACTGTATGGTACACATAAGAGGCTTCACGCCGTAATTTTGTCTTTTTCCACAGTAGATTTCATGAAGAATGCACCAATATTGCTTGCACCTTTCGCTGGTGTGGCCTTCTTGTGAACTTCTGTGGAAGCATGCTGAGTTAGGTCATTCTCACCTCCATGGACAATTGAGATTTCCCGATGGCATAAAGTACAGAAGTCCTCCGTCGACTCACCACTGGTGGGCTTAACCCATGTCTCTTTTGCTTCCCATTGCTTGTTATAACTGCACACTTTTATTTTTTGCAGGTTTATCCATATTTGCACATGCCAAACTTACCGAACAACACCAGATGCTGCTGAAACTTTTAATTTTGTCAGGAAATGGAAAAATATAGCGTACAACTGATGCGCATAAGTGAGCCTTTGATTGGATGATGTGCATCACTCATGCGTGGCATCAACAGCACATGCAACATGCACACACGCTGTTGTATCAGATCTGGGATCTGCTGTCAGAGTGCCCTCTGGTGATTACAGAGCACAGATGCTCCTCGACTTACGATGCTTCGACTTACGATATTTTGACTTTACGATAGTGCAAAAGCGATACACGTTCAGTAGAAACCGTACTTCGAAACTTGAATTTTTATCTTTTCGATGAACCAGGCGTGCAACTAATGCACGAAAAGTGGCAGGACGTCAACCAAGTCATGAAGTCCGGGGCAATTCGTTGACTGACTTGGCCGTGGCTGAGTGAATGAAGAGTTGGCTTGGATGCTAGACTGCACACAAAGCCCAGCCGGTGGGCCAGCTGAGGTATTTTGGCCCGGGCAGCATGCGACATCGCATGCAAAGTCTGGCGCCCGGGCCAAAACTCCTCAGCTGGCCCGCCGGCTGGGCTTTGCATTCTGCTGCATGCAAAGTCCAGCACCCCATCCAACTCATGAACCGATGATCGGCCATGAGGATGCGGGGTGGTGGTGTCGGCAGTAAGTGATGGCTCTGTCACAGGCCACAGGCGAGGCTGTCGCTGCACTCCATGGGCTGCACTGCATCGGGACGGGTGAAGCATTGATCTCCATGGAAGTACTTGTGAAATGCGCAGAAGCTTTTTGTCTGTCGGGATGCTCAGGGGCGGAAAACCTGGGGGGGCCAGAGGGGACACGTCCCCCCCCATGTTTTGAGAGGTGGGGAACATCCCCCCAAGTTTTTGTGATCCCGATTTTAAAATCGCCGTTTTTAGCGCTGGATTGAGCCTCCGAAGCCTCGCGCGTGTGTGAGAGTGTGTGCATGCGCGCGTGGCCGCCAAAAAATTGTGTCCCCCGTCCCCTCCATGTTTTGATAGTGAGTTCCGTTCTTGGGGATGTTTGCATTGTCTGCTGTGGAAAGAGCATGGGAAATGTAACCAGCCAGATAATTAGCAGAAATCCTGTGGAGTTTCTATCTCGCACATCAATAATATCACATTTGAAGTGTCAGCCAGCTTTGAAGAGAACTGACCGCTAACTGTTGCTTACTCTTCAGCTTATTTCTAACCATATCAATTTCTGAGAATGTGCTAGAAATTATAGTTTCATAATAACAGGAGCAAAAGATTATTAGACATATTAAGATTCATACCATGGTTGACAAGTGTTTCTGATATCAAAGGCCCAATTCAAAGTTGATTACCGTGTCACAATTCTCATCTCTGCTTGTCCTACTTTTGCAATGCGCATCACAACCATTTCTGGAGGAAAGATTCCAGAGATAGTCGGAGACATTCAAAATGGTGGACGCAGGAGAACAACGGTGTGGGTAAGGAGGCTGGGACCTGTGCCCACGATGGTGCTCTGGGTGTTTCAAAGTCAGCTGCAGGAGCCGCCTGTGTCACTGAGACTGCACAGTGGCCGAGTGATGTGTGGGATGGTGCGTTCATTGGTCAATGTGTCCGGATCGAGGCATCAGTGGAGTGGGCTGCTGAAGGCCCAGCAGCAGCCTGGGGCTCAATTAGTTCATATGCTGCTCAAAATGGCTGAGCATGTGGATCAGATGCAGCCTGGGGCAGCGGTGGAGGACACCAACAACATCTCCTGGCCATGATAACCCTGCAACTCTGATCCCCCATATTGGACAACGAGCCTATATGACCAAGCTATGAATCTATATATTTTTAACAATTTTGGTCTTGAATCTGATAAAATGGTGGCAAAAATGTGGCGACTCTTGTGTACTGTTTCAGTGTAATTTACTATTTGTTCACTCTTGTACTTATGTATGATTATGCCCACATAGAGTAAGATATTTACTGCACTGTATGCAAAAAATGAATTTTACCATACCTAGGTGCATGTGACAATAAGTACCATTGAAACATCGAATATGAGGGTGGGCACATGCTGCAAGGCAACATCTGCTCTTCATCTTCCTTAACAATCCCTCTATTTATGTACGGATTGAAGACGACAGGAATATGTGAGAGCATTAGTGGGAAGTGGAGCCACAAGAGACCGCAGATGCTGACATTTGTAGCAAATTAAAGGAGAGCTGCTGAAGGAACTCAGTGTGTCAGGCAACCCTTGTGGTCACTCATGTTTTGGGTTGAGACCCTTCATTTGGAGTGAAATAGTAGAGAGGAAGTAGCCAGTATAAAGAGAGGATGGAAGGATGGTGCAGGTGAGAGCAGGCAGGTGATAAATGGATCCAGGAGAGGAGGCGTGGATAGACTGATAACAGTCAGAGGGACAAAAGGGTGGGTACAGCGACGGGGCTGAGTGGTGGTAAGTGGGGAACAAAAGGCTGGTGATTCTGAAATCTGATGGGAATAGAAAGGGAGATGGTGGATTGAATCAGCAGGGGTGAAGAGAGTGGAATTGGGTGGAAGGGAGGGGATAAGAGGGGTGGGAGGGGAGAGCTGTGAATGGATGGAAGGGAAAAACATGGTGATAGGGAGATCATTGTGAGTGGGGAGAAAACAAGGCAATAGAGGTTGGGGGGGGGGGGGGATAGGGTAAGGCAGAAGGAAGCAGCTTTGGGAGAGGACAAGGATAGATAGGAAGAGAGAGAAAGGATAGTGGGTGTAGATTACCTGGTATTGAGAATTCAATGCTCATGCCATTAGATTGTAGACTACATATGTGGAAGTTGAGGTGCTTCACATGGCTGTGTGTGCGACTTTGGCGCCTTTGAGTAGCAATGTTACAAAATTTTGAGATTTAAAAAATTAAGTCTGCAATTTATCCCATCAGATAAAGCATAAAAATAAGTTTAATTTGACACCTAATTCACTTTCATATCTTCAGTATTAAAAAAAGTTATGGCTATTTTCATACTTGGAAATTAGCATCTTGTTCCCTATTGCTTTTCCATTGACAACACAAAAGCTGTGATCAAGGACAATCAAAAGCCCATAACTTTCTTAAAAATTAAGAGAACTGAATGAAATGTTTCAGTTATTATAGATTGAAGCATTCTGAAACAAATATGAAACAATCTTACTTGGATCACCTGAAATTAAAGCATATAATTAGTTAATTACCCAATTGTAGCTAATTACAAAATTAAATTACTAGATCTAAACATCTATCCATTTCTTAAGAAAAGGCTTAACATTTTTAAAAAAGTGTCCAAATAACATTCACACAAGAATTCACATTATAACATAATTGTCAAATCTCATTGTCATGAATTTATAGGCCAAATGGAAGGAATTTAGTGTTTAATTCCTGTAAATTAATGGGCATTTAAATCATCTAGTGAGTCGGATTTTGTGGAGTGTGCATGTGTGTGTGTGGCTGGGTGTGTATGTGTTTGTGAGTGTATGTGTGTGTGTATATATGTGTGTGTGTATGTGTTTGTGAGTTTGTGCGTGTTTGTGAGTGCATGTGTGTGTGTGTGTGAGTGTGTGTGTGTGTGTGTGTGGGTGTGTGTGTGTGTGTGTGTGTGTGTGTGTGTATGTGTGAGTGTGAGTGTGAGTGAGTGTGTGTGAGTGTGTGTGAGTGAGTGAGTGAGTGTTTGTGAGTGTGTGTGTGAGTGGTCTCAGTGACTGCGCTGCCAGCCCAAGAATCCATTCGTCCTACAATGTCCATACTAGCTCTCTGGAAACCAGTCCCTTCGGCGCACAACACCATGCTAGTGCTCAAGAAATCCCCCCCCCGCCCCACTGGCCAGCAATATTGGAATTGGTGGAGACATGGAATATTGCGTTGGGGGACCAGCCCTCCCGTGAAAAGCTGGGACCCTATAGGTCCCACTTAGTCTAGTATTTCTATAAAACCCAAATACTCCTCAACATGTTTCACATATGCTTTTAGCGATGTGCTGGAAGTCAGCAAAAAACTGGCTAAAGTTGTAGCCACCAAATCTTCGTTACTAACATGCTATTTTTTTTACCTTTGCGTTGCTTAAACATTGCAAATAACAATATGATAAAAAAATTCCTGTTGAGATGGTCCTTTGCCGACTCATTACACATTACGAGCAAAAGCCAACATGAATTATTAATCAGTTATATTCATCTATTTTTCATTGAAGATGAACGCTGAAAGGTTACCAGCAACAATATTCTGATGGTGCTGCATATTTAGTTCAATATGTCAACACATTGAACAAAACACTAACTCACATGTCATTCTGGAGTGTCTGTATTGATGATAAATGACAGTACAGTGCAGTGGGTGTCAGTTTTGTTATCCTAATTGCCGAAATGAGAACGACAACACTTTCCCATCTTGTTCCTTTTGCTCATAGCCTTCGGTGATGAGTACTCTCACATTCGACGGTGACAGTTTCATCCATCCACCCTTTCAGGAATTGAATTGAATCCTATCTTGTCTTTACACCCAGCCTGAAGTTACCCTCTTGAACAAGATGCTTGGCTGGCTCTCCACCCTTCCTTGGGTTCCCAGAGCAATTCCCCTTACCATTGGAGCAAGATTAATCATCCACCAATTCAGGAATCTGTTCTAATCTATTTCAATTATCAGCTTACCCTTTCTACATTTCAATTAATTTTGCTGGAAATACACTTTATTTTGTCTTGCTCCTGTCTCTATTCCCGCAATTATTTCAAGCAACATTGGCCAAAAAATTATTCTACACATCAAAAGCGACAGCAAACGAACCACAGTAGGAGTGCCAGCAAATGCTTTGTGTATGGGCAACCTATTGCAACATTATGCCATGTCCCAACTTGAGGTATTTGTCGCATTCTAATTAAGTGAAGGTAAATGCACATTAAGAGTTTAAACTATATTAGCAGTGGGGTGGGATGAGGCTGGTGGGAGGCTGGATCGCAATATAGAAGGCGATGAACAACAAATTCAGTTGACAGGATAGGCAGGTGCACAGCAGGAGCATGGAAAGACTGCTAGATTAATTTTCATTTATTTCAATATTGGAGGATTGTCAAGGATAGTGGATGAACTCAAGGCATGGATAGGTACGTGCAACTGGGACATTATAGCCATTAAGGAAACCTGGCTAAGGAATGGACAGGACTGGTATCTTGATGTTCCAGGGTACAGGTGCTACAGATGGGATAGAGATGGAGGTAAAAGAGGAGGGGGAGCTGCTTTACTGATGAAGGAGAACGCCATGGCAGTAGTCGGAGATGACATTAATGGGAGATTGTCCAGTGAAGCTACAAGTTGAACAATAAAAAGTAGGTGATACAAAGGTTGTATATATTTGACCCAAATAGTCAAATATGCCAGGTGGTTTATCAAAGTAGGGGATTTTAACATTCCCAGTATAGACTGGGACTGCCATAGTCCCAAGAGCTTAGATGGGGTGGAATTGTCAAATATGTTCAGGAAAGTTTCCTCAGGCAATATGTAAAATGCCAGCTTGACCTACTGTTAGGAAATTGGGAAATTTGTCACCAAAGTACAAATAAGTTGGTAAGCCTTTTGGGACCAGTGACCAAAGTTCTATCAGGTTTAAATAGCAATGGATAAGGACAATTCACAAAGTTCTAAAAAATATGGGCACAAAATGCTGGAGTAACTGAGCTGGTCAAGCATTTCTGGAGAACATGGATAAGGTTGGGACCCTTCTTAAAAATGATTGGCTCATGATCCGAAACGTCACCTATCCATGTTCTGCAGTGATGCTGCTTGCCTCGCTGAGTTACTCCAGCACTTTGTGTCCTTTCGTGTAAACCAGCATTTACAGTTCCTTGTTTCTCCACTAAGTTCTAAATTGGGGCAAGGCCAACTGTTTGCAATGGACTGAAGCTTGATTGTAGAAGGTTGCAGGCAAGGAATGTCCAAAATGTGGGATCTTTTAAAGCGTGATAGTGAGTGTTCATGGAACGCATGTTCCTATTTGAGTGAAGGGCAAGATAGGGAGGAGTAAGGGAATTACATAGAACATACATCGAACAATAGAGCACAAGAACAGGCCCTTCAAACCATAACGTCTGCGGCAAACATGATGCCATAGACACATAGAAAATAGGTGCAGGAGGAGGCCATTTGGCCCTTCGAGCCAGCACCGCCATTCATTGTGATCATGGCTGATCGTCCCCAATCAATTACCTGTGCTTGCCTTCTCCCCATATCCCTTGATTCCACAAGCCCCTAGAGCTCTATCTAACTCTTTCTTAAATCCATCCAGTGACTTGGCCTCCACTGCCCTCTGTGGCTGGGAATTCCACAAATTCACAAATCTCTGGATTTAAAAGTTTTTTCTCACTTCAGTCTTAAATGACCTCCCCTTTATTCTAAGACTGTGGCCCCTGGTTCTGGACTCGCCCAAACTAGGAGCTTGTCCAGTCCTTTTATAATGTTATATGTTTCTATAAGATCCCCCTCATCCTTCTAAACACCAGTGAATACAAGCCTAGTCTTTTCAATCTTTCCTCATATGACAGTCCCGCCATCCCAGGGATCAATCTCGTCAACCTACGCTGCACTGCCCCAATCACAAGGATATCCTTCCTCAAATTAGGAGACCAAAACTGGACACAATACTCCAGATGTGGTCTCACCAGAGCCCTAGACAACTGCAGAAGAACCTCTTTCCTCCTATACTGAAATCCTTTTCTTATGAAGGCCAACAGCTTTCTTCAATGCCTGCTGTACCTTCACGCCAACTATTAGTGACTGGTGTACAAGAACGGCCAGGTCTCGCTGCACCTCTCCCTTGCCTAACCTAACCCCATTGAGATAATAATCTGCCCACTTGTTTTTGCCGCCAAAGTGGATAACCTCACATTTATCTATATTATACTGCATCTGCCACGTATCTGCCCGCTCACTCAACCTGTCCAAGTCACCCTGCAACCTCCTAACATCCTCTTAACAGTTCACACTGCCACCCAGCTTTGTGTCTTCCGCAAACTTGCTAGTGTTGCTCCTAATTCCCTCTTCCAAATCATTAATATATATATGGTAAACAGTTACGGCCCCAACACTGAGCCTTGCGGCATTTCACTCGCTACTGCCTGCCATTCTGAAAAGACCCATTCACTCCTACTCTTTGCTTCCTATCTGCCAACCAAATTTCTATCCAGGTCAACACCCTACCCAGGTTAAACTTATTTTCTCTGCCTGCACGTGATCCAAGATGCAATTCCCTCCTCTCTTCCCTGCATATTCACGTGCCTATCTAAAAGCCTCTTTGATGCCACTAACATATTTGCCTTCACCACCTCCTGAGGCAATCACCATTTTCTGTGTAAAAAAAACTTGACTTTTCTACCCTGGGGGGAAGGTTCTAACTGTATACCCTCTCTGTGCCTCTCATAATTGTACACACTTCTAACAGAATATCAGAGCTCCCCTCAGCATCGGACCCTCCAGAAAAAAGAATCCAAGTTTGTTCACCCTCTCTTTAGAGCTAATTCCCTCCAACACAAGCAGCATTCTGATAAATCTCTTTAGCACCCTCTTCAAATCCTTCCTGTAATGGGTCAAGCAGAACTGCACACAATAGTCCAAATGAGGATTAACCAAAAACCTTTAAAGCTGCAACTCTTATACTGCATGCCCCGACACATGAAGACAAAATACTATATGGTTTCATTTTATCTAATAATGTATAGTTTAGTTTAGAGATGTGGAAACAGGCCTTTTGGTCCATCGAGTTCACACCAACTATCGATCACTCGTTCACATTACTTCTAAGTTATCCCACTTCCGCATTCTACACACTCTGGGCACTTTACAGAAGCCAATTAACCTACAAACCTCTACGTTTTTGGAATATGGGATGAAACCGGAACACCCGGAGAAAATCCACACAGTCTCAGGGTGAACATACAAACTCAACACACGGCACACATAGTCAGGATCCCCTCCCCTTTGCGAACTATAATGTGAAGTTGTACGGCCTTTCCTGGAGACCGGCCCGGAGCTTCAAGCCATGGGTGCGGCATGGACTTATCATCGCGGAGCCTGGGATCTTTTGCCAAGGATCGCCAATGTTGGAGCGCCGACCGCAGGGCCTGTGAACTTTAAGACCATGAAGCAGTGACCTCCGGTAAGAAGCGGCTGGCTTGGCAGCTCCATGCCGCGGAGTGTTCAGATCCTTCCCAAAGCCGGAGTTTCGATCATACCGACGAGAGGGTTTGAACAGTGGACCGTCGGCAACAGCACCGTTCAAAGGCCCCGACTGCGGGTGAACAAATGAGGAATATGACTGAATTTTATTGCCTTCCAACACAGTGAGGAATGTTGATTCCATTGTGGTCGATCTTTATGTTAAACTTTATTTTATGTGCTGTGTGTATTTTGGATTTTTACTTAGTATGGCTGTATGGTAATTCAAATTTCACTGTACTTTAATTGGTACATGCGGAAATTACATTGAATCTTGAATCTAGAATCTCAACCATAACTTTAGAGTAAATTGGTTCTTAATCAAAATGACCAAATCACCATGGATACCATGTATCTTAATCTTCTGAATCAGCCTGCCACGATAGACTATCAAATGACCAGCTAAATTCCACGTAGATAATATCCGTAGTCCTATGATCATTGATCACTTTAATCCCCTCCAAGAAAAAAGTTCTTAAGATATGATCTACTGTAGATAAAGCCTTAATTAACCCATTCATTACAAATATGAGTAAATTCCATCCTTAAGAATCTTCTCCAAAACCCTCCCTACCACTTATGTGCTTATGTGCTATGTGCTTATGTGCTTATGTGCTATGATTTCCTGCATTATCGCTCTTTCCCTTTATAAACAAACAAACAGCATTAACTACTCTTCAGTCCTCAATGACCTCACGTGTTGTTATAGAGGATAAAGAGATATTTGTCAAGGCTCATGCAATCTCCTTAAGACTAAAAGATACAATGTGGAAACAAGCCATTCAGCCCACCAAGTCCATACCGACCAGCAATCACCCCCTCACACCAGCACACCAGGGCCAATTTACAATTTTTACTGAACCCAAATAACCTATAAACCTGTACGCATTTGGAGTGTGGGAGGAAACTGGAGCAAACCTATGGAATTCCAGGGAGAACGTACAAACTCCGTACAGATAGCTCCTGTGGTCAGGATTGAAGCCAGGTCTCTGGCTCTGTTATGTTAAGGGGAGCAACTCTATCACTTAGTCACTGTGCCACTCAATAACCTGGAGAGAGATTGTAGGAGGAATCTCCTAGCAGGGACACTGAATTCACAATGGACCTCACATCTGATATCAAGCAAAAATGGGGTTGAACATATTGCTCCTTCCTGCGGTCAACCATTCTGCAGCTGGTCTTTTTCTTGTTAACAATGTGCAGATAGCAATAAGTGGCAAATCACAAAACCACCATCATTGACAATTATTTCACTTTGCAGCCTCATCTCAGCCATTGGAAATAATTGCATTATATTTGATATATTCTCTTGACTGTCATCTATGTGAGCAATTATTGTCATCTACATTAATGATTTGAATGACAGTCATTAACATTGTTAATAGATTTCTGGATGACAACGAAATTGGTGCTGTAAGGAAGGTTATCTAATTTACAAAAGGATGTGGCTCAACTTAGGAAGTAGGCCAAAGAATGGCAGAGGGAATTTTATTTGTGCAAGTGAAACCAGGGTAGGACTTGTACAGTAAATGTTAGGGCCCTGGAGAGTGGTGGAGAGAAGAGAAACCTAGGAACACAGGTACCAAGTTACCTGAAAGTGGCAACACAGGAAGGCAGGTTGTTGTAGAAATGGTTTGGCCTGCTTTGGTAAGGGTGTTGAGTGCAGGAGTTGAGATGTTGTGCTACAATTCAAGATAGTGTTGAGACCACATTTGGAGTATTGTGTGCAGTTTTTGGTGCCTACGATACGATATAACTTTATTTATCTCAGGAGGGAAATTGATCTGCAACAGTCATTAAACACAAAATACATGAAACATGAAATTAATGTGATGAGTGGAAAGGATTGGGAATGTACAAAGATTGGGGATGTGGGAGGGGGGGGGGGGGGAGCGAGATGGGGGAGAGGGGAGTCAGTCTACCCCACGACGGTAGAGGGAGGAGTTGTGCAGTTTGATAGCCACAGGGAAGAAGGATGCAGGCGTTCCGTCCTGTATCTTGGTGGAATCAGTCTGTTGCTGAAGGTGCTCCTCAAGTTGACCAGTGTGTCATGGAGGGGGTGAGCTGTATTATCCAGGATGCTCTGCAGTTTGAGGAGCATCCTCCCCTCAAAGACCACCATGAATCCAACTCTGCCCCCAGGATGGAGCCAGCCTTGCTGATGAGTTAGTTAATCCTATTGCCGTCCACAGCCTTCACCCTGTTGCTTCAGCACACGACAGCAAAGAAGAGGGCACTGGCTGCCACTGCAGCATCTTACTGCAGATTTTGAAGGTGCGGAGCCTTCTCAAAATGTACAGCCGGCACTGTCCCTTCTTGTGCAAGAAGGATGTGATTAAGCTGGAAAGGGAGCAGGAAAGATTCACCAGCATGTGACCAGGTCTCAAAGGGTTAGGCTGGGACTTTCTTTCCTGGTCTATGGGAAGCTGAGCGATGACCTTATAGAGGTATCCCAAATCATGTGGCATAGACAAAATGAATAATCACTGTCTTTTTAAAAAGGAAGGAGAGCCCAGAACTACAGAGCATAGATTGAAGGTGAGGTTCTGGTACATGGATAGTAAATATTATGATGGATATCAGTCAAACTTCGATTGGACTAACTAAGTTATAAAACATAGTCAGGATGGGCTTGTGGGGCTGGAGTGCTCATTCCCATGCTGTACAGCTTCATGTGAGGTTATCCATTTTGGTGGCAAAAACAGGAAAGCAGACTATTATCTAAATGGTGGCCGACTATGAAAAGGGGAGATGCAGCGAGACCTGGGTGTCATGGTACACCAGTCATTGAAAGTAGGCATGCAGGTGCAGCAGGCTGTGAAGAAAGCGAATGGTATGTTAGCTTTCATAGCAAAAGGATTTGAGTATAGGAGCAGGGAGGTTCTACTGCAGTTGTACAGGGTCTTGGTGAGACCACAACTGGAGTATTGCGTACAGTTTTGGTCTCCAAATCTGAGGAAGGACATTATTGCCATAGAGGGAGTGCAGAGAAGGTTCACCAGACTGATTCCTGGGATGTCAGGACTGTCTTATGAAGAAAGACTGGATAGACTTGGTTTATACTCTCTAGAATTTAGGAGATTGAGAGGGGATCTTATCGAAACTTACAAAATTCTTAAGGGGTTGGACAGGCTAGATGCAGGAAGATTGTTCCCGATGTTGGGGAAGTCCAGGACAAGGGGTCACAGCTTAAGGATAAGGGGGAAATCCTTTAAAACTGAGATGAGAAGAATTTTCTTCACACAGAGATTTTCTGAATCTCTGGAATTCTCTGCCGCAGAGGGTAGTCGAGGCCAGTTCATTGGCTATATTTAAGAGGGAGTTAGATGTGGCCCTTGTGGCTAAGGGGATCAGAGGGTATGGAGAGAAGGCAGGTACGGGATACTGAGTTGGATGATCAGCCATGATCATATTGAATGGCGGTGCAGGCTCGAAGGGCCGAATGGCCTACTCCTGCACCTAATTTCTATGTTTCTATGTCAAAGTAGGTATGTTACAAAACCTACCTGAATCGTGGCTGAGCATCTGCCCTACCCCGTGTGCGCGATTTTGGCGCTGTTTAGAGGGGGCGGGTTTAAAACGCGATTTTTACTAGGCTGTTGCAATCGAAAATGTTCAGCCTAGTAAATCATTAACGGAAAATCACTGAAAGACCCCGTCGCAAAAGGTATTATTAGTTTTTATGGCCTTGTATAATAGTTATAGTAGTTTAAAAACTACTCTCTCAACCCGCAACCTCTCGCAGCCCCAGGGTTTTATAAAGCAAACAATTAAAGGTATGTACCTTATTTTTACATTAAATGGGGCTTGTATATAACCCTGTTATGGGCTTTTGACTGTCCACGATCACAGCTTTTTTGTTATGTCCATAGAAAATCAATAGGGAACAAGATGCTAATTTCCGAGTATGAAAATGGCCATAACTTTTTTATTACTTGAGATATGAAAGTGAATTAGGTGTCAAATTAAACTTATTGTTATGCTTTATCTGATGGGATAAATTGCAGACTTGATTTTTTAAATCTCAAAATTTTGTAACATTGCTAGTCAAAGGATAGGAAAAGTGCATACTGTCAGAGGGACGATTCCAGGCCATAAATATGATCACATTTACATAACTTCAAACCAGGAGCAAGAATAATTTCTGCAGTTCACTTAGTCTTGTAAACTTTGTCATAAAACAATCATTTTTTACTCTTCTAAGTGCTTTTCTTGTCAAGGACTCTTAACGACCTTTCACTTTTATGGACAGTTTCTGAAGTCGTTTGCATTTTAATATATTCTGTGAAAATTAATACAAAGCGACAAGATTGAAAATAAAATCACCGGTGTGATTTAATGCAGGAATTTATTTTCTTGATTGAAAAAATTAATTTAACAACTAATTAAAAGATATAGCTTGGAAATTCTATCACATAAGCTAATTGTTTTGGGGAGTTTTGGAGTAGAAATTTAATTTTGAAATGTCATAAATGAAAGTGGAAACATATTGCAAGGTCCATGAATTCCACTATTGTTTATTTGAGGTCCATAGTGTGTTTAATGCTCTGCCGACTGATCCTGGAACCTGCAGTTCCACTTAGTGACATGCATGTGGTTTGAACAAAGACTCGGTGTCCCCGGCTTCTGGTAGGTCCACTCTGCAGGCAGGGTGACATGTACAACCTGGAGTGGCTGCCTTCTAAGGGCCTGTCCCGCTGTGTGGACCTAATTAGCGAGTTTAGGAGAGTTTAGGAGAGTGTCATTGTCTTGTTGTATCGCCGAAGTAGAACACCTCCTACGACCTCCTTCAACTATGTAGAGAACCTCCTACGAATATGTAGAAGCTTGCTTCAATTATCTACGATTTACTCGCCGAAGCTCTCGGGAAAATTGGACACCGAATAGTGGAGAGTGAAGACGACCACCTTCGACTACCTTTGACTATACTAACACTATCTACGACTACCTTAGACTACCTTTGATTACCTTCGACTACCTTTGATTAACGTCGATTGCCTTTGATTACCTACGAATAACATGCCGACCTACGACGACCTACTTCGACTAAACCTACGAATAAAAAAATATCGATTTTTTTTCCATGCCGACCAATTTTTACTCGCGGACAATTTTTCAGCACACTAAAAAATTCTCCTTGACCAAACTGAGGCTGCAAGTGTGCAGGAACCTCTCTCGAGCATGAAGGAGAGTTACAGTGACCTCCTAGGACCACGTGTCGACCATGCTGCGGGTTTGTGGCGAGCACAAACTCTTATAAACTCGCAAATTAGGTCACCACAGTGGGCCAGGCCCTTTGCAGTGCCAGGGACCCGGGTTTGATCCCGACTACGGTTGCTGTGTGTACAGAGTTTGTACATTCTCCCTGTAATTGCATGGGTTTTCTCTGGGTGCTCTGGTTTCCTCCCACACACCAAAGACGTGCAGGTTGAATCAAATTAAGACCAACACAGCAGCCTAGAAAAGAAAGCTGATAAGCAAGTACAACAAAGACTCTGAAAGCAGATGTGAGATCTCAAGGTGCTTAAGAGAGTCCAACTTCAACTCTGCACATGGGACAAAAATCCTCTATTCTAACATTGAAGTAGTGGCTACCTCCAATTAAACTTATGGAATCAATTATCAATGCAGCACCACATGGCCAATGTCGATGTTTCCTTTGCAGCACAGACATGTGTCCCATCACTTGGTGCTGGCTGGAAAGTCCATCTGTTGTTGTTGTTGTTGTTGTTGCTGTTGCTGTGCTTTGCGTGTCAGTGATATCACAGGAGCTCCGGCCTACAATGGCAGCTCCTCAGGGGAAGAGACAGTACCTGTTGCAAGGAGAAACAAAACAGGACACAAAGTGCAGAAGTACTCAGCGAGCCAGGCAGCATCTCCGGGGGACATGGATAGGTGATGTTTCGGGTCAGGTTTCTCCAATCTGAAGAATGGCCTTGACCTAAAACGTAACCTATCCATGTTCTCCAGAGATGCTGCTTGGCCCACTGAGATACTCCAGTATTCTGTATCCTTTATTGCAATTCCTTACAGTACCTAATGCAACCTGATGCTGAACTCTTTCAAAATCAGGACATTTGAGATCAATAGCCAATCAATGCTATCCCATTAGTGCTCTTGCTTCCACTCATGTTGCAGTCCAGAGCTGTACCTGGAGCCACTTGAGTTCATCCTGAAAAGCCAACAGAAGTTTCCCCCTTTACATGATGACAGACATCCACCAGGCACATTGTGGGCACAGAGGGATAGGCAAAACAACACAAAGGTCAAGGACTAGGGGTAATTAATTAATATTTGTTTTGTTTGCTGTTGGTTTTTTTTTAACCATAGTTTGCATTTTAAAGGTTGGATGTATAAATATGATTTGTTATTAAAATCATATCAATGTGGTTTGGTACATTGGGGACGAAGATCGATTAGCTGCCATCGAGGAAAGAACAACTGGAATTAAAAGTCTCAACCTTATTGATTGCCCCTTATCTAGCTGGGCATGTTGCCTTCTTTTCCCTTGATATTTCAACACTTACTCCTCTGACACCTTTTCTTTTTCATACCTCTGAACCTACCCCTTTTCCTCTGCTGCTGAAGAGGCACTGAGCCCATATTCCTGTCTAGTTACAGAGGTATTGAAGTTTATAGTTTAGTTTAGTCTAGAGATACAGAACAGAAACAGGCCCCATGGCAGCTCTGATTCCTCGTCTTAGCTTGTACTTGGCCTGCCTGTAGAAGTCTGCATCCCCGCTCCTGTAAGATCTAGCCCTGCAACATCAAAATGCCTAAAGTCAAGTGTATGGAATTATGATATAGATAAGGCGAAGAGGCGGGAAACCTTGGGGGTGTTTCAAAAATGCTTGATTTTACCATCTGCAGATTGTAAATAAGAAGGGATTCACAGATGAGGGGACGATGGGATGTGAGGACAGGGGGGAAAAGGTGACAGCATACAAGCTCCTGAAAAGTTGACGGATTGGGTCAGGTGAAAGTTATAAATGTAAAAACTGATGTATGCATGCACAATTTTGTCATTCAAACCAATGTAGTAGCTTGCAAACTTTTCCACAGAGCCCTGAAGTTAAGCAGTAGGATTTTGTCCATCAAAACTAAAACACATTGATCTCTGGAAGTCTGAGACGTGAGCAGTATTATAATTGCAACCAAAAATAGCTGAACAAATTTCTTAGAACCTAGCTTTATCAACGTGGATACATTTTGTTCAAGTGCAGCAAATGCCAAATCTGGCAGAGCAGTTTGGAATAAAATAATAATTATAGAACCTAAAGCAGCACACGGATAAAATCTATATCTCAAGATAAAAGGGAACTGAAAATCGAGTGGTTTCCGTGTCTGGACTTAGGTATCATGTGTTAGACGAATTCAGGGCCTCTTACGTAATCTTTGCTCTATCCATTATTGAACTGACATTTATACCCTGATCTTATGTGAAAGCTTCGTTCAAACCCTCAATAGGTTATACTTGAACGTTTGTGTTTTAACTGATGAAAACTAAAAATAGAAATAGCTCAGAAGACCCAAAGACTCCAAAGACATAGGTTAATTGGCTTGGTATAATTGTAAATGTCCTTAGTGTATGTAGGATAGTGTTAACGTGTGAGGATCGTTGGGCAGCGTGGACTCAGTGGGCTGAAGGGCATCTTTCCACGCTGTATCTCTGAGTTAAACTAACTAAACCCAATTAGAAAATATGTGTTTTTATCACCCATGAAGTTCAATAATAAAGGTCAACAATGGCAATTTACATTTTCATTCATTGGACTTGAACAAATACAATTTCCTTTCAAGGCCTGCAAACTATTGGCCAATGCCAGTTGCTAGTTAAGTGTGCTGGTTAAATGCTTTATTGGAGTGACTTGGTATGATTGACTTTGCAAATGAACATAGTACTATTATCACTGAACTTAGTGAGGATGGCAATGTGCTTTAAAATGCCAGAAAACCTCATAATTTGCCAAATATCTGATCTGGTATAAGCAATATTGAGTACTTGAATTTTCATTTTCTTTTCTTTTCGTTTCAATTAATTTTAATTTCATATAATTTTTATTGCCAAAAATCAATAAATAGTCAATAGTCAATAGTCAGATTTATTCGTCACATACACAATAAAGTGCAGTTAAATTAACTTGCCAGCAGCGGTACAATAAAAAAGAAACACGGTACACAATTAAAATTTAACATAAACATCCACCACAGCATTCATCACTGTGGTGGAAGGCACAAAGTTCAGTCCTCCTCCATTTTCCCACAAACCTCCGCAGTCGCCGTTGCCGGCGGCCAGATGTACAGACAATGTAAGTCCTGAATCGGTGCTTCCTTATTCGAGACCACGGCTTCCAGATGATGTAGGCTGCAAGACGGCCGTCGAAGATTTAAGTCCCACCGCAGACTGCGTCTTCAAGATTTTGAAGGCTGTGGGCTGGCGGTTGGAGCTCTTCTCCAGGGATCCCCGGTGAGGGATCCCGCTCCGGATGGTAAGTCCCTGCCGGGCCCGTGGTTGGACGCACCGCGGACCGCGGCTTCAAGGTGATGTAGGCCGTGGTCAGACAGTCGGAGCTCTTCTCCTTCGGGGTCCCCAACAAAGGATCCCAGGCTCCGGACGCCTCACCAGCTGGAGCTCCGCAGACTGCGGCTTCTGGCTGCCACGGGCTAGCGATCGGAGCACTCCATTCTGGCGACCCCCAGCGAGGGCTCTCCCGCTCATCGATGAAAAGTCCACGCTGTGCCCGCTGCTGAAGCTCCGGGCCCGACTCCGGGAAAGGCTGCACCAATCCTTGGCGTTAGGCCGCGAGGGAGGCGACATGGAAAAAGTCACCTCTCCGTGGAGGAGGCGACCGAAAGCGGTTTCCCCCTTACCCCCCCTTACCACTCCCACAGAAGACACACCGAGAGACACTAAAACATACATTTAGTCATACTAAAAAGCAAAAAAATAGAAATGACTAACACGCTGCTGGCAGGGCAACCGTCTTGCAATGCCCCCATTATTTTGTGAATATGAAATAAACATCTCTGAACTAAACTAAAATTAAAAGAGAAAACCAAATTCAAACTCTCATTATGGATTATATTATTATGGATCAGATTTTAGCTATTGTTTCACACTTTATTTATCACCCATTGCTGCTTATTTCATAATGTACCTGCCCATCCTGAGGCAAATTCTTGTCCTGGTTGTCTACTGAGGAATGGAATGGCTGGCTCTGTTTTCCCTGGACGAAGGAGGCTGAGAGGTGACATGACAGGTACATAAAGCGTGTCTAAAGCTAGAGGGCATAAGTTCAAGGTGAGAGAGATGAAGTTTAAGGGGGATCTGAGGTGTGAAATTTTCACAGGAAGAGTACGTGGTAGAGGCCCACCACTGAATTTCCGGCATCTCTTGGTTCCAGAGGTTTCTGGATTGTCCGTTTTTCCAGACCTACAGTGGTCATGGCTCTGAGAGAAGTGGTACCAGAATGGTACCAGAACGGTCCACCTAGGCCGCCTGGGAGCCAAGATACCGGCCTGAAAAGTCAGCTTCAGAAGTCAGCTACGGGAACAGATAGAGCCAGAGCCCCAGCTGCAGGCGGACAATTCGACAAGCCGATCGGCACTAAAGTCCCCATGAGATGGTGATTGGCCGCCTTACCCAACCTAGGCGCCACATCTTATGGTATTCCTCTGCTCAGAGTTGACTTCATTTGTATAGGCTGAATGGTAAAGTCCGGGAGATTTTCATTGTTAGGTACAATGTTTCATTGTTTGCCAAAACTGCTGAAGATTAGTTATGTACGGGATACTTTCTGAGCACCGATGCATCATTTTGGTAAAAATGACATTTATTCTTTCAGTGCAGCACTTCCTGCCAATGTTGCTCTGCGTGACAAATGGTTTCCATACTGTACAGATTATGGAATCTGTTGCGACTGTGATTTCCATCATTTGGGCAAGGGCATATTCGGACAATTATCTGAGATTAACTGAGCTAGTGTTGAGCCGAGTCAGTAAACTGAACAAATCCGTTACTTGATTTACAGCTGGCAATGTCAGTTGAAGCGATTTAGGCAGGCACTTACATTCCCATCACTTACCAGTTGCTGAATTCATAAAATTTCTAATACATTTTTGGTGCTTATTTATTGATACCTATTGTATGCTTTCATTGCCTGCACTTGTGTTAAATGTATTTAGATCTCTCCTCTTCTTTTGTTGCAAATGTCAAATTAGCAGCCCCTTACAAGATTAGGCTCCAAGCTTCTTTGAAAAATTGAAACAGTATTTGCTATTTTTCAATTTCCTGGCACCAACCCTTTATCTTAAAATCAAATCAAAATGAATTGGAGCCAACACTGCTGCATTTATTCTTATTTCTGTCAGTATATTTGGATCCATTTTATCTGGCCTAGTTTTTCCTTTGAATATTTGATGACTGCTACTTTCAATTACTATTTCATATTGCATCTCCCTTTCTCAATGAATTTAAAGCCACATCCTTTCCTTCCAAACATGCAAAGTAAAGACATCAGCACTGCAGTGAAAATTGTGCTAAAGATAGAGCAGCAAGTCTCCAGCAGATTATATCATTAGTAACCATTGTCTCATCACAGTAGTGCTTTCAATAACATAGTTTTTGGTGGATGAAGACAAAGACGGTTGGTTCAAATCAAATTTATTCTTAATCCAATTTACCGGTCTTGAACAAGCCACAGATAAACAACTGACCACAATGGTGGTCTCACAAGAACTGAAGGGAAGAACCGTGAAAAACCGCGCAAAAACATAACCCCTCCCAGGGTCACGTGTGCGCGGATTCCCAGAGTCACGTGCGCGTGGTTCGATACTTGCGAACAGTGGCGGACTGGGTCTAAAAATATTGGTTGCCGGGACACAAAGGGGGCCCACTTCATCAGGGGCCCACTTGATATAGGGGGCCAACTTCATCAGGGGCCCATTTGCCATCGGGCAAGCTGACACCCTGGCCAGTCCGCCACTGCTTGCGAGCACCAGAAGGTGCCGCTACAAGTTCTTATTTTCTCTTCAGGATGGTGTTCACAAGCAGCTCTTATGGGTCTGTGGCTCAATGTCAGCCTCCCTATATCTCTGCTTGAAGGTCTGGGTTCAACTTCTACTTCAGTGGTCTATGCATCAAACCAAGGTTGCCACCAATGCAGTGCGGAGGGAGTACGTCACTATAGTGCACTGAGCTCTTGCAGTCAGTCCACCAAGGCCAATTGGATCTCATGTTGGTCACCCATTTAACTCTGCATCCCATTCCCATACTGACCTTTCTGCCCTGGACCACCTCCATCATCCACACTGAAACTGGAGGAACAGCACCTCATATTCAGCTGGGGTAGCTTACAACACAAAGGAGTGAAAACATTAAATCCTCCAATTTTAGGTAACCTCATGTTAACCCCCCACATCCCCCCCACCTCCTTTTTCTCTCACCCACATCTTCCCTCTCTCTCCCCTCCCCTGTGCCCAGCTGGACTCCCACCTCCCTCTGGCTTCACACTTCACAATTCTTCAATCCTGCCTCACACCTTCTGCTTAAACCAGTCTATGAAGGTAAGCATGCAGGTACCGCAGGCAGTGAAGAAAGTGAATGGCATGTTGGCCTTTATAACAAAATGAATCGAATATAGGAGCAAAGAGGTCCTTCTGCAGTTGTACAGAGCCCCAGTGAGACCACACCTAGAGTATTGTGTGCAGTTTTGGTCCCCTAATTTGAGGAAGGACATTCTTGCTATTGAGGGAGTGCAACGTAGGTTTACAAAGTTAATTCCTGGGATGGTGGGACTGTCATAGGCTGAGAGAATGGAGGGGTTGGGCTTGTACACTCTGGAGTTTAGAAGGATGAGAGGGCATCTCATTGAAACATATATGATTGTTAAGGATTTGGACACGCTAGAGGCAGGAACATGTTCCCGATGTTGGGGTAGTCCAGAACCAGGGACCACAGTTTAACAATAAGGTGTAAGCCATTTAGAATGGAGACGAGGAAACACTTTTTCTCACAGAGAGCGGCGAGTCTGTGGAATATGTAGCAGATAAGGTTATGGTCTTGGCATCTTGTTCGGCACAAACATTGTGAGCTGAAGGGCTTTCTCCTGTGCTGTACTGTTCTATGTTCTATATCAGTGATATTAATTTTTAAACATATCACAATGAGGTACCACCTGCCCTCTTAAGTAGATATGAAAGTCAGTAACACTATTAAGAAAAACATCATAGAATGCTCCCTGGTTTTCTTAACATTATTTACCAGTCAATGAGGTACATTGAAACCAACAAATGTAATGCCTTTGGTAGGCACAAATGTAATACCTTTGATAATTACAAATGTATTTGCAAATTACATTATTACAAATGTAATTCCTTTAATAGGCACACAATGCTGGAGTAACTCAGGCAGCAAATCTGGAGAAAAGGAATAGGTAACCTTTCTTCAGTCTGAAGAAGCGTTCTGACCTGAAACATCACCAAATTCCTTTTCTCCAGAGTTTCAGCCTGACCGGCAGAGTTACTCCAGGATATTCAATATAAAACAGCATCTGCAGTTCCTTCCTACACAAATGTAATAGGTTTGCTAACAAAGTCGAGTGAAAATCGCAACCATTTACATTGTGCAGGAATCAATTGGCATTGAAATGGTACTGGGTCAGAAATATTCTATCCAGCTGATCCTTCGCAAAAAAAAGTTCAATAGCTTTTGTTTAGGAAGCTGAATTAGCATGATAGAACAGCAGGGGAGTTGTCCTTTATGTCTTGGTCAATGTTTATTCCTCATTTAATATTGCAAGAACAGATTATCTGGTCATTATTATATTGCTGTACGTGGGAGCTTGTTGTATGCGTGTGGTTGGCACATTTCCTACATTGCAAAGATGATTAAACTTCAAAAGTCTTTAACTGGTTGTAAAAAGCTTTCAGTCATCTTTAATGCTGCTTCATAAATGCAATAGTCACATGCACCTATTGGTACAGTGGGATTTGAATTACCACACAGGCATACGAATAAAATTTCCCTGGCAAGGATCCCAGGCTCCGTGATGTTAAAGTCAGCGCCGCCCGCGGCTGGAAGCTCCGCAGACCACTGCTCCACGGTGTTAAAGAAGCCAGGCCCAACACTCCGGAGTTCCACATGGCGATCCTCGGTAAGGCATGGCCCTCTCCACAATGGTAATCCAATGCTGCGCCACCGCTGAAGTTCTGGCCGGTCTCCAGCAGGAAAGGCCGCGCCAATCTAGAAGTTTTGCGCCTCCCTATTAGCGGGGGGGGGGGGGGGGGGGGGGGGGGGGGCAGTTTAAAGGGGGGGGGGCGGGAAGGGGAGAAGGGGAGAAGGGGAGAAGGAAGGTAAGGGAAGGGGGAAGGGAAAGGGGAAGGAACACGTTTTTGGCTCTCCTTCGGGGGATGCGACTTCTTTTGTCGTATCCCCCGTCTCCGCCTGCGCCGAGGCCTAATGGCAGAGCTGGCAGCCTCGGAGCTGGGGCAGAGGCAGTGGTGGCTGGGACAGCGGCAGCGGCGACCAGAACTCGGAGCGGGGACAGCGACAGCGGCGGCCTGGCCTCGGAGCTGGGGCGGCGGCAGCGGCGGCCTGGCCTCAGAGCGGGGATAGCGACAGCGGCGGCCTGGCCTCGGAGCCGGGACAGCGGCAGCAGCCGCCCGGCATCAGAGCTGGGACGGCGGCAGCAGCAGCGACGGCGGCAGCAGCAGTGACAGCAGCGGCCTGGCCTCGGAGCTGGGACGGCGGCGATAGCGGCTGGGACGGCGGGAGCAGCAGCGACGGCGGCGGCCTGGCCTCGGAGCGGGGACAGCGACAGCGACCACACGGCATCGGAGCTGGAACAGCGGCAGCGGCGACCTGGCCTCGGAGTTGGGACAATGGCGACCAGAATTCGGAGCTGGTCGGGCCTCTGTAGAAGCAAGCCCCGCGCTGTTTTTATGCTCACAGCTCCAGGTAATCCCGCAAGCCCCGCGCTGTTTTTATACTCACAGCTCCAGGTAATCCCTCCTCGCTCCAACGGCTCCCCGGGCCTCTTAATTTAAAAAAAAAATTTATCCAAAAATGTTTTTGCGCCGTGACGGGGGAGCGAAGGTGCGGCTCGGAGAAAGACGCATCCTCGTCCAGGTAGTGACTGAGAAACTGTTTCCCCCTTTCCCCCCCCCCCCCCCACCCCCCACATAAATAAGACTAAAAGACCTCCAAAACCAAACTTTTAGACAGACTAAAAATAACAAAAAGGATGAAAGGACAGACAGCTGCTGGTGAGGCTGCCACACGCGGCACAAGCCTGTGACGAGTACGAGCCAGCGAGCTAGGGGCGATGTCTCGAATCGTGCGTAAGAAGAGTTCAGGTCATCAGCTAGGGAGGTGCCGGCACTCCTTGCACCTGCATATAACTCTTTGCCAGATCTGAAGATATATGCTTTCTCCAGGTGCTCCGGTTTCCTCTCGCACTCCAGGGGCATACAGGTTTGACAGAAGGGCAGCAACACGTTGTATTCCCACAATATCATGCCATGTTTAGTTAGTTTACTTTAGTGATAAAGTGCAGAAACAGACCGTTTGGTCTACTGAGTCTGCACTGACCTGCGATCCACGCACAATAACACTATCCTACACACACAGGGGACAATTTATACTTGTACCAAGCCAATTAACTTACAAGCCTGTACGTCTTTGGAGTGTGGGAGGAAACCGAAGATCTCGGAGAAAACCAACGTGGCGTCGGCGGGAATGTACAAATTCCGTATCGACAGCACCCGTAGTCGGGATCGCCAAGGTGTTTCCCTCTGGAAATAGTCTGTAGTGGAGGGAAGAGTTTGGACTGTGACCACAATGTCCCCAGTCGTTCAAGCCTGGTGTTCGTTTTGTGTCTGCTTCACAACCCTTTAACAGGCAGCATTTTAAAGAACAAATTGTGAAGCAGACCTTACTGTGTTACGTCACCCCCAGCATGAAGAAGTTGCACGTCTATGCAAGAAGTGGGACACTGTTGGATGAAAGATGGTGCTGACAGTGTAAAAGACAAAAAAGAACAATTTATTTTCATGGATAGGTTGTGGGAGTCGCTGGCAAGGCTAGCGTTTATTGCCCATTCATCAGGATGCCCCCAATCATTTCACATCCAGTGAAGTACTTTTGAAGTGTACGTTGATGTAATGTATCAAGAAACTTCTCATAACTTGAAATAAACTGAATCCAAACGGAATATTGTTAAATGTCTTGAGGGCTTCAATAGGAATGGCTGTGTGTACAAAACCAGAAGAAATGTAATGTTGCCATTGGAAAACAGGTCAGCTCTCTGTTGAGATTTAAAAACATGCATCACCCTCTGTAAAAGGTTTAAAACTTTTTTTCTGTTTCTTGATATGCAATGTGGACACATTGATTATTGAGCTTATTGGGCCAACCCAGTGAATATTCCAGGTGACATGGCAGTAAGAAACAGTTCCAGTGCCCGGCTTCAAAACTGACCTCCGATGCTGTCTGTCTAGAGTTTGTACATTATTTTTGTTTTCCTTGGTGTAGGCGGTGTTAAGCAAATCAAGGTGAAGTTGATGGGGCATGTGAGAGTCAATAAGTAGAAGTCCGCCATTGTGGGAGCTAGCATAGATTTGATGGAACAAGTGGACTTTAGACTTTAGAGATATAGCATGGAAACAGGGCCTTCAGCCCACCAAGCCAGCGCTGACCCGTGATCACCCCGTACACTAGCAATATCCCACGCACTAGGGACAATGTGCAGAAGCTAATTAACCTACAAACCTCTACATCTTTGGAACATGGCAGTAAATCGGAGCACCCAGAGAAAACCCACGGGTTCACAGGGGGAACATACAAACTCCGTACAGACTACACCCATAGTCAGGATAGAACCCGGGTCTCTGGCGTTGTAATGGGCCTGTCCCACTTAGGCGACTTGTTAGGCAACTGCAGGAGACTCTGCGGTCGCCACATGGTCGCCACATGTTTACGGGTGGTTGCCGGGTAGTCACCTTCATGGTCGTGAGGAGCTCCCGCATTCTGGGAACTAGTCACAACCTCATTATGGTCACCGTGAATTTTTCAAAATGTTGAAAAATTAGCGGTGACCAGAATGAAGCCGCCATGGAAAGTAGCGAGAATTCTCATGCTGTAGGTGCAGTGGTAGCGGGTTGCCAGGAGGTCGAATGTTCTCGTAGGTTCTCGTAGGTTGTAAACGGTCATGTCCGGTGAACTTCATTGGCTCATTGGGGGAAAAAAAATGTAAGCAGTAGTTTTCAGAACCAACGATAACCGACCGGTAATGCTGATGTCCGCCGAGCTTCACAGCCGTGTATCTCTGGCTTCTTAAAGCTTGTTTCCACTCCCTCTCCCCCCCTCTCTTTTAAAGGACTTACCGTGCACTGTGCTTTAGCCGTCTTAATTACAGCGACAACCTTCCTGTTCATCGCGGTGTGTGTCTGTATCACATTGGCTTTGTACCGTGTGAATTTCACTCAGACAGCGCTCCCCCCACTTGCCCTGTCCCCGCCTGCATAACGGACTGGTGAAGGAAACGATGTGTGTGTGTGCGTGTGTTCCACTCTGACAGCCGCCGTTCCAGTTGCCAGTTTTTCAGACGACTGAAAAATTGCCTAAGTGGGACAGGCCCATAAGGAAACCACTCTATATTGCGCCACTGGTCTTTTGAGTGTGATTTGGAGTTTTTAATTGATGTGTACCATTGATAAAAGTCAAGTAATGCCAATTTCTCATTAAAGGACACAAAGTGCTTTGTAACTTTGGGGTCAAGCAGCATCTCTGGAGATCATGGATAAGTGAAGTTTCGGGTCAGGACCCTTTCTCCGCTTAATTATTCCAGCACTTTGTGTCCTTTTGTGTAAACTAGCTTTTGCGGTTACTTATTCCTTTGATTTTTTCATTTGCTGAAAACCACTATCTAGAAGGATTTTTTTGGGGTGGTAAGGTGCAGTTAATTTAAACTTGTTATGGGTTTTCACAGTAAATAGAAAATAATGATTTCTCAGTTTCAGAAGCTACTGTTTGCACAATTGTTTGGCAATTATTTTAATTTCTGTAATTTGTATTCATTTTTAAAATAATTTATGATCCTAAGTTACCTCAATGCATGTTGAATAAGGGTCTTGCTTGCTCTCTTTATCAATCCACAAATATAAAATGCAGCAGCACTATTCACCACTTCAACAGGTTATTTACTCAGTATTTATTTACTTGGTATCTACTCAGTATTTATTTATTGAGTATTTGCTCAGTTTTTAAAACATTCCAGTTAAATAACCAAAGACCAGATGCAAGTTATTTACCAATTTTGTTGCAATAAATTATTTTTTCGCTATTGAAGTATTGTGCATTAAAATGGGAAGAATTAATTCAAGTATTATTCTTTCGAAAGGAAAGGTATTTGTAAACGGCATGGATAGGGTAGGCCGATAGACCTGATTCTGTGCTGTATGATTCTTTGATTCTATGCTTCTATGATTGTGTATATTGGAGTACCCGCTTCCTTCAAGGATTGCATTGGCCGGCAGTCATTTTTTGAATTAGAGATCTCTATTTTTTTTTGCAATGTTCATTAAATCGAGGCAGGCACGGTGACACAGCAGTAGAGTTACTGCCTTACAGCGCCACACACTCCGGTTCGATTCTGACCACGGGTGCTGTCTGTATGGAGTTTGCACGTTCTCCCTGGGACCACATGGGTTTTCTCCGGGTGCTCCGGTTTCCTTCCACACTCCACAAGCGTACAGGTTTGTAGGTAAATTGGCTTGGCAAAAATTGTAAAGTGTCCCTTGTGTGTAGGATAGTGCTAGTGTACAGAAATTGCTGGTAGTCAAGGACTCAGTGGGCTGAAGGGCCTGTTTCTGCGCTGTATCACTAAACTAAACTAAACTAAACTAAACTGCACAGAGAGAAAAAAGTTTTTTGGAATGAACAGAATGTACTTGCATCCATTTCTGTTCAATAAATTTCTAAAAAGTCTGCAAGCCACCTTCACATTAAAAACAAAGCAGTAAAATACTGTTAGATTTGATAATCAATGTTATATAATTTCTGGTTAGAATGTGTCATCATCGTTTACTTTACACATGTATATTTGTATGTTAGGTGATCCATTCTGAATAATTAGTTTACTTTTCACTGTTTGGGGATGAAAGTAATTATGAATTTTAACGCAGCATATCACACAAAACTGCTTTAACAAAAAGTCATAGATGTGAAATATTAACATAGTTTCTCTTGCCACAGATTTTGCCTGACTTCTGGTATTCCCGAGACTCTTCGCAATTTATTATGCAGACTTAAATGCACCTTATTAAGGTTTTAAAAAAAGCAATATAGAAAACAAGAAAGGGAAATAGAGAATTTCAGCAGATGCTATATGGCTGGCTTTCCAAACTCTCTTCAAAAATGGAGCCCATAAAAGCATAATGTGTAAGGGTAGAATATGTGGAATCTTTGGAAAAACTGTCAGCTTGCTGCAGTTCAGAAGGCAGGGAAATGAGCTGAAGCTTTTATGCTACAAATGGCACCTCCCAGGTTCTCTGCTCAAATCAAAATTGTTCATAATTGTATTAATACTCATATTTAATGTTTGTAACTAAAACACAAACACAAATGCTCACAGAAACACAAATGTTCATAATTATATTAATATTTGTAGTTTGTAAACAAAACACAAATTTTAAATTTAGTGAGAGAGATTGTAAGAAACACATCAGTCATCTTGCATAAAAGACACACAATAGTATTCTGGTGAAAAAAATTATAGCTAGATATTAGCTCAAAAATATGTCAAATGTGTTTATATTGTCGTAAGTACTGAAACGGGACAATTCAATTCTTATTTGCAGCCGCACAACAGAATATGTAAAAATAGTATTCTGTAAACACCATAAATATCTATACAGGTGCACAACCTTTTATCCAAAATTCCAAATAACGAAAAGCTCCGAATAGCAGACATTTTTTCGGTCCTTGAAGAAAGGTCCTTTAAGACGTTCACCAAGGACGGCCCGCAGAGGTGACAGCGGAACCTCCGGTCGGTCCTCGAAGAAAGGGGAACTAAATCCCCATTCATAAAAGAGGTGAGGGTATATTGCGCGGGAGGGTTAATAATTGACAATCTGCTGCTGCCTGCCTGCTGAGTTAAAAAGTTCCCACGGTAGACTCACGATACACCATGTATCGTGAGTCTACCGTGGGAACTTTTTAACTCAGCGGGCAGGCAGCAACAGATTGTCGCTCCCTTCAGTTTCACCGCACCTACACCCCTCTGCTTCCCGGCCATGTGTGTGACCCCTTCCCTCTCCTCTCCAGCTCCCTGCCCATTGCACCGGCGCGGGGGCTTTGCACTGTCTTCACGTCGGCGATGCCAGCAGGTCAGTGCCAGTCACCGGAGACGTCAGGACCAACGGGACACCGATCCCCAGACCCACTGCAAGCACGGAGATCCCAGAGACCCACAGCCAGCAGCAGCCCAGCCCCGTTCCAACTCCAGAGGAACACGCTCCCCGTAGGGACAGAAGCTGATGGTGTGCAAGGTACATCTTGTTTTTGGGGTTGCGGATGAGGGGGTGCAGCTTGGGCTGTGACGTCTCCGACCACCCCCCTGTACAGGAGCTGAGACTGGGAACTGTACCGCCCTTGCAGGTGAGCAGGAGAGTGGGGTTGTTTGCAGTTGCAGAGGGAGGGGGCAAGGGTGGTACAGTTCCCAGTCTCAGCTCCTGTCCAGGGGGGGGGGGGGGGCGGAGACGTCAGGACCAACGGGACACCGACTGCTAGCACGGAGATCCCAGAGACTCACAGCCAGCAGCAACTCTAGCCCAGCCCTGTTACAACTCCAGAGGAACCCGGGTTGCGGATGAGGGGGCGCAGCTCGGGCTGTGGGCGAACTGCCAATTGTCGCTGTAGCGGCCCATCGGGTAGCGGGTTCCTGTTGGTCCTGACGTCTCCGGCCACCCGCCTGGACAGGAGCTGAGACTGGGAACTGTACCACCCTTGCCCCCTCCCTCTGCAACTGCAAACAACCCCACTCTCCTGCTCACCTGCAAGGGCGGTACAGTTCCCAGTCTCAGCTCCTGTACAGGAGGGTGTCCGGAGATGTCAGGACCACCAGAAGCCGCTCCCCGATGGGCCGCTACGGCGACAAGTGGCAGTTCGTCCGCAGCCCAAGCTGCGCCCCCTCATCGGGACACTGACCACCAGGCCCACTGCAAGCACGGAGATCCCAGATCAGCAACTCCAGCCGAGTCCCACTCCAACTCCAGAGGAACACGCTCCCCGTGGGGGCAGAAGCTGATGGTGTGCAAGGTACGTCTTGTTCTTGGGTTGGCGCAGCTCGGGCTGTGGGCGAACTGCCACTTGTCGCCGTAGCGGCCCATCGGGTAGCGGATTCCTCTGGAGTTGGAGGGGGAGGGGGGTATTGTGCTGTTTGATCGCCCCCTGCTATCCCAGGGACAGGGAGACACAGCGGCTTTTGAGAATGGTGGGCAATCACTTCCAAAGTTCTGCCCACACAGTCAATACACCTCTCCTGCACTTGTCTCCCGCACTAAGATCATCACGCAGAGAATGATCCCAGCCTAACCCTCCCTATTCTCTCCTATTCTGCAAGAAAAAACTACATTGAAGACTCATACTCGCGATCAAGTAACTGCCGGGATCGAGGCGCAAACTCGCGACCTTGCGGATATGAGCCGAGCACTCTACCACTGAGCCAGCCGTTAAAATCTACGCTAAAAATCTTCCATTCCGAAAGCCGAAAAATTCCGAATTACGAAAAGTGTCTGGTCCCAAGGCTTTCGGATAAAAGGTTGTGCACCTGTATTACTAAAACTAAGATCTTGACCACTTTCATGATTTCCGAGAGAACGCTGCCACTTACGTCCGTCATTTTTGGCCACCTCGCTCAGTCCCCTCCGCCAGATTGGACCAGAGGATTTTTACCGTCGATGAAAAATCAGGGAGTTATTAATGTTTTTTAAAAAATTCACAATTCTCTCTGCTGCCCCCGCCGGCGGCAGGGACGAGGGACTATAAAACCCGGAAGTATCTCTGCAAGACGGAGGAAGCAAGAGGGTCATGGCTCTCTGAGCTGCGAATAACACTGAACGCACATCTACTCCACGGTGAGTCCCCTCGATGTGGTTTTCAGAAAATGTGTTTTGCTGGCTTGCAAAGTGTTTTTGCCCAATTGGCTTGGCTTTAAAGGGCTTTATGAAAATGTGTTTTGTTGGCTTGCAAAGTATTTTTGCCCAATTGGCTTGGCTTTTAAGGGGCTTTCAGAAGTTTTCCGATGGATAATGCATGAATAAACATTTTCTTAGATCAAGTGTTTAATTGCAAAATTGGCGCTCATTCTGTGACCTGCTTAGTGGCAAGATGGCGCAGATGACGTCATTTCAGGTTAGCGGCAAGATGGCGCTGAGTGCGTCATTTCCGGTTCGTGGCAAGATGGCGCTGACTGCAGAATGCACAGAGTGAAGATGTCGTTGAATAATTCAAGAGAGCTTTCTGCTCTGTCTATGGTGAGTGTGTTTGTTGGACGTTATTTAAAGCACGTTTTTGTTTCAGCAGCAGCCTCGACAGGAGGCTTTAAACGTCTGAATCATTCGGTTTACACAGTGTATGTTCACCACGTTCTGAAGTTACTTGGCATTTTACTATTGATTGTGAGTGTGAGTGTGAGTGTGAGTGTGAGTGTGTGTGTGTGTGTGTGTGTGTGTGTGTGAGTGAGTCTGTGTGTGAGCGTGTGTCTGAGAATTTGTGTGTGTTTGTATAGGGGGGTTGCACGTAAGGTCTCCAGGTGAAAGGGCTTGATGAACGGAACCACTCAATCCATATGGAGGACATCGCAGCTTCCGGATATGTTGTTAATACATGAAACGCATAATTTCCTACCTGTAAAAAAATGCCAAAATTATGAAATTTTGCGCTGTAAATAATTGTGGAAGTTGGGTTACCCGTGAGAGACATCTATCCTACTTCAGAATTACAAAAGTGAAGAGAAATGAAGGTAACGAGAAGCGAGAGCTGAAGGGACAACAACAGCTAAAGTGCTTGGCGAACATTGGCCGTGCAGTTTTCGAGATTGAAAATATTGGGAATTATCACGTTTGCTCACTGCATTTCATCAGTAAGGCATTATTTGTGTTTTTTCGTGATTCCTGTGGTATCTAAAAAGTTTCAGAAGTGATAAATCTGGCTGTAAAATTTTAAAATCGCCCATGATTCCGAAATGGGTTTTTACATGCAAAAAGAAAAAGATCTGAAGCTAAATTTATCATTAAACATATCTCCAGACTTACCAGTAGTGGGTGGAAAAGTAGGTTTTCAATCATTATGGTATTGGGATGTATATTTTGGCAAATAATAAAATATCCCGACAGCTTAAACACCCACTCCCTTTCAATAGGATATTGTCAATTTGCTGAGGTTGATTATGTCCAATTAACAGCTAACAATTATGCCATTACTTGGCTTGCATCTGAGTAAAATGCAATTCAAAACCCACGTATGGTTTGCAATTATTTTTAAGGATACTGCCAGCCCACCAGCCGTGAGTGACTGCACTGCCAGCCCACCAGCCTATGTAAGTGAACTGCCAGCCCACCAGCTGTGAGTGACTGAACTGCCAGCCCACCAACTGTAAGTGACTGAAGTGCCAGCCCAATAATCCATTCAGTCCATCCTCTCCCCCTTCTCTCTCACAGAGTCTGTCACCTGTTTTGGGCAGAATTTCTGGCAATTTCTCAGCTGCCAGCCTACCAGGTCCGAGTGACTGTACTGCCAGGACTCAGTGACTAAGCTGTCAGCCCAAGAATCCGTTCAGCCCACAATGTCCATACTAGCCCACTGGAAATCAGTCCCTTCGGCCCACAACACTCATACTAGCGCAACAAAAAGCACCCCCTCCACCGCACTGACCAGCTATATTGGAATTGGTGGGGAGGTGGAATATTGCATAGGGTGACCAGCCCTCCCATGTGATGCTGGGACCAAATGGGTCCCACTTAGTTTAGTAAATATATATATTTGTGTTTGGCAACTCGAACGGCGAGGAAAAAAGAAGTTCGCAAAAAGTGGTGGTCACTGCCCAGTCCATCATAGGTACTGACCTTCCGGGGATCATGACAGAAGCCTCCTCGTGGCGATTCCCGGAAAAGACAACACGATGCATTCTGTGACATGTCAGGCGACCAATTCTGTCAACATGTTGGATGACGACGGAAGTCAACAGAGAGCTATACGTGTCTGACACAAGAACAAACTGCCCTTCCTACCTTCGAAGAGATCTACAAGAGACACTGCCTCAAAAATGCAGCCAGCATCATCAAAGACTCACACAACCCTGGCCACATTCTCATTTCACTCCTGCTATCAGGATGAAGATATAGGAAACTGAAAACTGTAATGTCCATGTTCAGGAGCAGCATCTACCCTACAAGCATCAAGCTATTAAATACTACAACTTAAATAGCTCATTCTAAGCTTCCCCCAGCCTAGGTTCAGTCAATAAAATACTGATTCAAGCACTTGCACATCTAAACTTTATTTTGGAAAAACACAATAACAGTTCCCCACTTCTATACCTAACCACTGCGGGTTCAATCTTTGTATCAGCTTGGACAAGCCCTTCTAGCCTCATGCAAGCAGAGACACTCCAAAAAGTAACGCAGTCCCAAACGTTCTCCCAGAAGATCGACACACGATCATGTGGGAGCTACCTTTTATCGGTCCCCGAACCTTGAGGGGCCAAACCATATGGGGGTGGTCTCTTTACAGTCCAATAACAGATATCGATTAACACAGTACATGATAGAGATTTCCGGGACTTTCGGTGGCGCTATGCAGAGCTAAGACGCGCGCCATTTAGCTCCACTCTGTAAAACGCGCAAGAACACCCAAAAATAAAAAAAGGACTGAGGTAAAACACTTACAGACAGATGCCCATTGTCGCATAAGTGACATCATCAGAAATCGACCCCACCCTGGTATTTTAAATGAGAAAACAGGTCCACAAAAGGAACCTTCCCACCCCACCTCCGAGAAGATCTAGAACTCGTTGCCAAACACTACAAGAGGAAGGTGAGGAAATTTCTCAAGACTGAGGAAGAAAGCTCTACTTTTACTATGGAACTAGAGCAAGAGCAAGCACTAAGGCTATGGTGCAAGAAATTAAAGACGTGGCTGAAAGTTTGGAAAGTTAGACACAAAACTGGATGAGGAACTTAATGCTCATCCGGTGGGGGGGGGGACGAGGGGCAAGGTGTATTTCCACCTTTCTTTTTCTTTTTTCTTATTTCTATATCTTTCTGCCACACTACTTTGGTAGTTTAGGGGTCTTTCTTTTGTTCTTTTTTGATCTATCTTTTCACTTTTCACTTTTTTCCTTTCTTGTTCTCTTTTTCGTTTATTTTTTCATTTTCAGGTTATAAGGTTAAAAATGAAGCTGTACAACAATTGTGTAATTTTAGATGCCAAATGTTTTATCTTTGTACAATTGCTTCTAATAAAAATATATAATTTCCAAAAAAAAAGACATTTCCCAAACCCAATAATACTGTAACTAATAAAATGTATTCAAACGGAGCTTCTGGAAGGAAGCAAACATAGCAACATTTGCCCAGATATTCAAGAAACCCAGACAAGGCTCGACACTTAACCCAATCAACATCTAGCAAAGTAAAGCTTTTCAACAATATTTACAACGTGTACGTCTGGTTTGCATTCACCCAATCCGTTTCATACAATTTACACATAATTGTAAGAAACTCCAGATATCCCATTTATCTAGGCTCCAGACAAGCCAACACCATTCTGCAGCTTGTCCCATTTCTGCAGAAGGCACATTTAAAATGACCAAATGGCCTAACAGCACCGAAGCCTTTACTAAATTTTAGTGTCCTTGCATCTCCAATTTGACCAGAATTAACATTCCTTCCTTTTATAATATATGATAAACCATCATTTATGATAACCAAATAATCAGAAAATCAGATATTCAGATATACATATGTGTGACTATTACATTCTTCATCTATTAACAACAACAAGACAATGATGTTTCTTCTCAGAATCTTATCAAACCTCCCGTGTTTTCGTGGGCGTAGTTTCACAATTTCTGTCTGATGAGTCTTCACCTCCCGAGTTTTCGTGAGGGCAAATTCCCTCCACAACCTCCAAATAGGCCAAACAATATAGACTTGGGGACATGATTTTTGACTTTGCACTATTATTGTAATTTATTTATCTGTTTTTTTTATTTCGATACTTAACATTTTTTTTTGTTTATTTTGGGTCTTACAGAATATTTTGTTTACATAACTGTTGTACTGCTGCAAGTAAGAATTTCATTGTTCCGTTTTGGGACATATGAAAATAAAACACTCTTGACTTGAAATAGAAGCTTTCAATGGTTGAGAGGGCTGTACCCATGATGGAATGGGCTGAGTCCACCACTCCCTGAAGTATCTTGCGTCCCTGTTTGTTGCAGTACAGGCAATAATGCAATCTGCAAGTACATCTGTACAGATATCTGTACAGATATTTGTACTCCTCCCATCAATGCTAAAGTAGAGGAGATCAAGAGAATAATGCTCAGCAGATTTAGTTTTGTACAGCCACCATCATTGATTCTGGTAAATGCCACATTGTCACATTGCAGAAACTATTCTACAAATAGAAAATGAGCAACAATATTACATTGCTTTGCAACATGGCTTCCATTCGCATAACCAGCATAGGGTGTAGAACAGTGGTTCCCAACGTGGGGCGTACGCCCCACAGGGGGGCAATTTGATTTTTAAGGGGGGGCAATTGAGCGCGACTGAGGAGGTCTGGGTCCAAATTTTCGATTTTTATTTTTTTGGATTTTCCATCAGGTAAACATATGTAGTTTATGTTTCAGATATTATTTTGAGTAAATATTTTTTTTGGGGTAAAAAAGGTCTTTATTGTGTAGTTATTACATAATCCAAGGTATTGGTATTTTAAGCTTCTTCAGCTGAAACGGAGTTCACTTTTTAAATGATAAGAATTATATATCACCACATGGGGGGGGGGGGCATCAGGATTTTAGAGGTGATTAGGTGGGGCATGGCCAAAAAAAGGTTGGGAACCACTGGTGTAGAATCTAATAGTAGTGGGAGAATAACCTTCAGTGTCACAATGGGAACCATTATTCAATTTTCTCATTATCTAATAACTCTAAGTCTTACTGAGAAAGCTAATGTCGGTATACATTAAAACCTAAAGACACTAAACGTGGGGAAGTGGTTAAATTACATAGCAGTCAGTCTGAGGATCTGAAATGATTAGATTTCTTTAATTACCCACATGCAAGTTTAATTTGTGGTAATTGCCTACCCAATTGCATTAAATGCTAAGTAGCATCACTTTCAATTATAAACTGAAACAAAGAAACTTTTTGAACAGTACCAAATAGGTAAGGCAGCACAATGATCAAAGGAACTCTCTCCTAAATAGCCTTATCTCTCTGGAGCCCTGAAACTGAATCGATCTTCAGACAGGAGACGGTTCATTCATGCCGATAGCTGTAAAGTGCTGGCTACATCAATCCAGTGGACATGTCTCATCAATAAAGGCCCAAGGCTAAATTAGAAATCCTGATTCAGATACCTATGGTGAATGGAGAGAATGGTAACATCACTTCCAAAGTGCAAATGTTACAAAGCACAAGATAAACTAACTCTGTAGTTCTGTAACACTTCTCCTCAAGAAAATGACTTTTGAACTTATGTTTACCATTGCAATTTCTAAGAGGATTTTATCTATTGTTACATGACATGATTAAAAACTAGCTGTTGAAACTTTAGGCAAATTCCAACTGCTACGGATCCAGCCAGGCATTGCTTTGACATACCAGCTTATCGACCGTCGAGTTGGAAATTGTGCTGCAAAATTTGTATCCACATGCGTGCTTTTTTGGGTGCTAATGATGCTGTCTTGTTTCTGAGATGATTGATGCGTGTACGTTCGTTGGTGGGGTAGGTAGTAGACCTGCATGCTACGTTGGTGAGGATGTTAATGCAGACAATGATAATGCCCACTGAACACATGCAGAGCAGGCAAATTGTAACATCAATCAATGCACAATGCTGTTCGGGACACTTTAGAAGCCAAGAGTCTGACCAAGATTTATTTTATCATCACATGGATCAATATGTCAGCAACGAGAAGTTTAATTTAGTTTATTGTCACGTGAACCAAGGTACAGTGAAAAGTTGTTTTTTATTGCGTGTTATCCAGTCAGTGGAATGACTAAACATAATTAGTCTAAAGAAGGGTTTCATAGAAACATAGAAATTAGGTGCAGGAGTAGGCCATTCGGCACTTTGAGCCTGCACCGCTATTCAATATGATCATGGCTGATCATCCAATTCAGTATCCTATACCTGCCTTCTCTCCATAGCCCCTGATCCCTTTAGCCACAAGGGCCACATCTAACACCCTCTTAAATATAGCCAATGAACTGGCCTCAACTACCTTCTGTGGCAGAGAATTCCAGAGATTCACCACTCTCTGTGTGAAAAATGTTTTTTCATCTCGGTCCTAAAAGATTTCCCCCTTATCCTTGAACTGTGGCCCCTTGTTCTGGACTTCCCCAACATCGGGGACAATCTTCCTGCATCTAGCCGGTCCAACCTCTTAAGAATTTTGTAAGTTTCTATAAGATCCCCCCTCAGTCTTCTAAATTCTAGCGAGAAAAATCTGAGTCTATGCAGTCTTTCTTCATATGAAAGTCCTGACATCCCAGGAATCAGTCTGGTGAACCTTCTCTGTTCTCCCTCTATGGCAAGAATGTATTTTCTCAGATTAGGAGACCAAAATTGTACGCAATACTCCAGGTGTGGTCTCACCAAGACACTGTACAACTGCAGTAGAACCTCCCTGCTCCTATACTCAAATCCTTTTGCTACGAATGCTAACATACCATTCGCTTTCTTCACTGCCTGCTGCACCTGCATGCCTACTTTCAATGACTGGTGTACCATGACACCCAGGTCTCATTGCATCTCCCCTTTTTCCTAATCGGCCACCATTCAGATAATAATCTACTTTCCTGTTTTTGCCACCAAAGTGGATAACCTCACATTTATCCACATTATACTATCCAAGCCCCCTTGCAGCCTCCTACCATCCTCCTCACAGCTAACACTGCTCCCCAGCTTTGTGTCATCCGCAAACTTGGAGATGTTGCATTCAATTCCCTCGTCCAAATCATTAATATATATTGTAAATAGCTGGGGTCCCAGCACTGAGCCTTGCGGTACCCCACTAGTCACTGCCTGCCATTGCGAAAAGGACCCGTTTACTCCTACCCTTTGCATCCTGTCTGCCAGCCAGTTCTCTATCCACATCAATACTGAACCCCCAATACCGTGTGCTTTAAGTTTGTATACTAATCTCTTATGTAGGACCTTGTCGAAAGCCTTCTGAAAGTCCAGATATAACACATCCACTGGTTCTCCCTCATCCACTCTACTAGTTACATCCTCGAAAAATTCTATAAGATTCGTCAGACATGATTTACCTTTCATAAATCCATGCTGACTTTGCCCTATGATTTCACCACCTTCCAAATGTGCTGCTATCCCATCTTTAATAACTGTCTCTAGCAGTTTCCCCACTACCGATGTTATACTAACTGGTCTGTAATTCCCCGTTTTCTCTCTCCCTCCCTTTTTAAAAAGTGGGGTTACATTAGCTACCCTCCAATCCTCAGGAACTACTCCAGAATCTAAAGAGTTTTGAAAGATTATCACTAATGCATCCACTATTTCTGCGGATACTTCCTTAAGTACTCTGGGATGCAGCCTATTTGGCCCTGGGGATTTATCGGCCTTTAATCCATTCAATTTACCTAACCACTTCCCGGCTAACCTGGATTTCACTCAGTTCCTCCATATCATTTGACCTCCGGTCCCCTGCTATTTCCTGCAGATTATTAATGTCTTCCTTAGTGAAGACAGAACCAAAGTAGTTATTCAATTGGTCTGCCATGTCTTTGTTCCCCATGATCAATTCACCTGTTTCTGACTGCAAGGGACCTACATTTGTTTTAACTAATCTTTTTCTCTTCATATATCTATAAAAACGTTTGCAGTCAGTTTTTATGATCCCTGCCAGTTTTCTTTCATAATCTATTTTCCCTTTCCTAATTAAGCCCTTTGTCCTCCTCTACTGGACTGAATTAATCCCAGTCCTCTGGTAGGCTGCTTTTTCTGACTAATTTGTATGCTTCATTGGTTGTTTTGATACTATCCCTGATTTCCCTTGTTATCCACGGATGCACTACCTTCCCTGATTTATTCTTTTGCCAAACTGGGATGAACAATTGCTGTAGTTCATCCATGCCGTCTTTAAATGCCTTCCATTGCATATCCACCGTCAACCCTTTAAGAATCAATTGCCAGTCTATCATAGCCAATTCACGTCTCATACCCTCAAAGTTACCTTTCTTTAAGTTCAGGACCCTTGTTTCTGAATTAACAATGTCACTCTCCATCCTAATGAAGAACTCAACCATATTATGGTCACTCTTGCCCAAGGGACCACGCACAACAAGATTGCTAACTCCCCTTCCTCATTACTCAATACCCAATCTAGAATAGCCTGCTCTCTCGTTGGTTCCACTACATGTTGGTTTAGAAAACTATCCCGCATACATTCCAAGAAATCCTCTTCCTCAGCACCCTTGCCAATTTGATTCACCCAATCTATATGTAGATTGAAGTCACCCATTATAACTGTTTTACCTTTGTTGCACGCATTTCTAATTTCCTGTTTGATGCCATCCCCAATGCCACTACTATGTTAGGTGGCCTGTACACAACTCCCACTAGCGTTTTATCTATCTATCCCTTAGTGTTTTGCAGATCTACCCATATCGATTCCACATCCTCCGAGCTAATGTCCTTCCTTTCTATTGCATTAATCCCCTCTCTAATCAGTAACGCTACCCCACCTCCTTTTCCTTTCTGTCTATCCCTCCTGAATATTGAATATCCCTGGATGTTCAGCTCCCAGCCTTGGTCACCCTGGAGCCATGTCTCCGTGATCCCAACTATATCATAGTCATTAATAGCTATCTGCACATTCAACCCATCCACCTTATTACGAATGCTCCTTGCATTGAGACAGAGCCTTCAGGCTTGTTTTTACAACACTCTTACCCCTTATACAATTATGTTGAAAAGTGGCCCTTTTTGATTTTTGCCCTTGATGTGTCTGCCTGCCACTTTTACTTTTCACCTTGCTACCTATTGCTTCTACCCTCATTTTACACCCCTCTATCTCTCCGCTCACACATTTATTAAACCCTTTCCCTTTAACTCCATCCTCGACTATCCCATTTGACACCCCACCCCCCTTTTTCAGTTTAAAACCACCCGTGTAGCAGTGGCAAACCTGCCTGCCAGAATGGTGGTCCCCCACCTGTTAAGATGCAATCCATCCCTTTTGTACAGTTCCCCCTTACCCCAAAACAGATCCCAGTGATCTAAGAATCTAAATCCCTGCCCCGTGCACCAGTTCCTCAGCCACACATTCAGGTCCTGTATCTCCCTGTTCCTGCTCTCGCCAGCACGAGGAACTGGAAGCAAACTAGAGATAACAACCCTGGAGGTCCTGCTTTTCAGCATTTTTCCGAGCTCTCTAAAGTCACGCTGCAGAATATTCATCCCCTTCTTTCCGACATCGTTTGTGCTGACATGCACTACCACTTCCGGCTGTTCACCTTCGCCCTTGAGGATTTTCTGCACTCTGTCCGTGACATCCTGGATCCTGGCACCAGGAAGGCAGCACACCATCCTCGAATGGCACAGAAGTCCGTACCTCTCACAATGGAGTCTCCCACTACAATGGCGTTGCCTGACGTTGGCCTCTTTGGTTTTGGCTCAACAGCCCTATTTGCTTCGCAAGCCAGTCCGCCGCTCAGTGTAATAACGTCTTCTGTCCCGACAGCTTCTTAGTGGGTGAACCTATTCACAAGAGGTACAACACCCGGGGACGTTTGCATTCCATGCTTCCCTCCCTTTCTCACCGTCACCCACCTTCTCTCTTCCAGTACCTTAGGTGTAACAATCTTACTGTAGGACTTGTCGAGGAACGACTTAGTTTCTCGGACGAACCTGAGGTCATCCACTTGCTTCTCCAGTTCCCCAACACGGTCCTTCAGGAGCTGTACCTGGATGCACTTCTCACATTTGTAGCAGCCAGAGGCACCAGCAGTGTCCTTGACCTCCCACATACTGCAAGCATCACACTGAATCAGCTTGCCTGACATCTCCTTCTTTCGTCTCTCCCTCTCCAGCGTTTTGCGTAGCCTCCTCCCCCAGCCTCCTCGCCTCAGTCTCTCGAGCCAAAGACTCACAGGACACTTCCCTCACAAGGCCGCTCACTCACTGCCACTCCCTAAGAGCTGTCTTGCTTATATTGACTGATAAATTGCCTAATTTACCAATTTACAAACCAAATTCCTCAGTTTTCAACTGCTTTCCCCCTCTAACTCACTTCTAACTCTCCTCCCACTTGGGCTAGAGCCAATCAGTGTTTTCTCCTGCTTATCTTTCTTGCTGTTGCTTCCAAATGAACAGGAGCTCTGAGATGTTTCGACCTGAAACATCACCCATTCCTTCCCTCCAGAGATGCTGCCCATCCCGATGAGTTACTCCAGCATTTTGTGTCTATACACAATTAGGATCAAGTATAGACACAGGATAATGAGAATGACATTTAGTGCAAGATACAGTCCAGTAATGTCCAAATACAAATAGTCCAAGGATCTCCAATGAGGTAGACGGTGGCTGTGGATCGCTGATTAGTGATAAGATGGTTCATTAACTATAACTGGAAGATTAACAGTTAACTGAGTTACTTGAAGGATCAAGAGTGTTTAATTGTCATAGGTACCAACAACGGAACAATGGGATTATTACTCATAGAGTAAACAGTCCTATAATGACAATACATAAGGTCATAAGGGATTGGAGTAGAATTAGGCCATTCAGCCTGAGTCTACTCCACCATTCAATCATGGCTGATCTATCTCTCCCTCCTAACCCCACTCTTCTGCCTTCTCCCGATAACCTCTGACACCTGTACTAATCAATAATCTATCTATCACTGCCTTAAAAAATATCCACTGACTTGGCCTCCACGGCCTTTTGTGGCAAAGAATTCCACAGATTCACCACCCTCTGACTAAAGAAATTTCTCCTCATCTCTTTCCTAAAACAATGTCCTCTAATTCTGAGGCTATGATCTCTAGTCCGAGACTCTCCCACTAGTGGAAACATCCTCTAATCAATACTTGTGCAAAAATACCCAGTCTTTACTCCATAGTTGAGATTAATGTTGAGTGGTGTTCAAGAGCCTAATGGTTGGTGGGAAAAAGCTATTCTTGAACCTGATGAACATGGTTTTAAGACCCCAATACCTTTTTCCCATCGTTAGAAGTGAAATGAAACAGGGTTGTGTGGAGCTTTCATGACGCTGGTTGCAGTTCTTCCAGGACCAACAAAATGAAAATTCCTGGTTTCCTGCAGGAGATTTAATACACTCCATTGTTTTACATTCAACAAAGTGCTGGAACTCAGCGGGTCAGGCAGTATCTGTGGAGGGAATGGACAGGCGATGTTTAGATCAGAACTTTCTTCAGACTATTTTGAATCAATGGCTGCTGTTCCCACATAATTTTATAACCCCAATATTTACATTAGTTTTTATATCGCTTAAGGGCCTGTCCCACTTTGGCTATTTTTATGCGACTGCCAGCGACTGTCATAGTCGTAGCAGATCGCCGAGAAAATGGCGATTGGACCCCCCTTTGACATAAAATTTGAAACAGAATCATTACTTTAACAAAAAAAAATGTCGTCAGCACTGGCGGCAACCTACGTTAACCTGCCGATAACCTACGTTAACCTGGCGATAACCTACGTTAAACTGACGCCAACTACAACTGCACCTACGTCAGGAGAAGTCAAGCTACCCTCATTGGCGTCAAACCCACTGTCGCCGACTGTCTCCGAAAATTTTTCAACATGTTCTACGACTCTTTGGGCAACTGAGTTGACTACTCACGACCATACAGGCTACACCCCGGCGACCATGTGGCGACAGCCTAGTCGCTTGCAATCGCCTGTAGTCGCCTAAAAATGAACCTAAGTGGGGCAGGCCCTTTAGAGAGTCTTATTGCAATACTGGATGCTCTCCAGAATTGTGGGCATGACCTGAGAGATACTGCAAATACTGAAGTGTTTTATCCAACCTTCAAGACTTCTTTGCAACCAGGCGCATCTTGACTTGGGTACATAATTCAGCATTCCCATTGGGACATGGTGTGCCTGTGAGATTGAAGAAGAATGGAGACAGGAGAGCAGATTTCACTTTATTATTAATATACAGGATGAGGGTATCACTGGCAAGAATTGCTTTTATTACCCATCCCTAATCACACTTGGGAAGGAAGAGGTGAGCTACTTGGTGAATTGCTTTATATTTTAGCAAGGACAAAATTGCTATTGTGATCACCTGTTCACCATGCATCTCCAGAGTGTTGGCGAGTTAGGTTATGAAAGACTGATATATTAGGCGGCTGCATATATGACAAAATACCACCTTACCCTAAAAATATTGCTACAAAAGGTTTCTCAATGTTTTTTGTAATATCAGATGTGCTTAATAACATACTATAGCGGCCTGGACGAGGTCAAGAAAAGGCCAGGCGCCAGGCAGGTTCAAACCAATAGTCTTTAATGACACAGCGAGAGCACACACCAGCGAGGGTCCTCAGGAAACCCCTTGGCAGACCCCCTCAATCAGCGAGGGGGGATGATCCAAGGAGTGGCCTACCCCCCAGGGACCACCACAATACCAAAATTCTACCACAGGCATGGTCTAATTTTCAACATGGCGTCCAAGATCCATTTTATGTGTAATATTAGAATAAAAAGGAATATTTTCCAGTGCAAGTATAGGTCTGCCTCATAAAAACAAAGATGACACTTGAAAATCAATTAATAGGAACCACAGTATAACAATGCCCATGTTGTAGCAATGTTACAACATTTTGAGATTTAAAAAATCAAGTCTGCATCAGATAAAGCATAAAAAGAAGTTTAATTTGACAACTAATTCACTTTCATATCTCAAGTATTAAAAAAGTTATGGGCATTTTCATACTCGGAAATTAGCATCTTGTGCCCTATTGATTTTCTATGGACATAACAAAAAAGCTGTGATCATGGACAGTCAAAAGGCCATAACCTTCTTAAAAATTAAGAGAACTGAATGAAATTTTCAGTTATCATAGATTGAACCATTCTGAAACAAATATAAAACAATCTTACTTGGATGACCTGAAATTAAAGCACATAATTAGTTAGTTACCCAATTGTAGCTAATTCCAAACTTCAATTACTAGATCTAAACATCTATACATTTCTTAAGAAAAGATTAACATTTTTAAATAGCCTAAGTGTCCAAATAACATTCACAAAAAATTCACAATAAAACATGATTTTTAAATCTCATTTACAATAATTTATAGGCCAAATGGAAGGGATTTAGTGTTCAATTGCTGTAAATTAAAGTCCATTTTAAATCAGCTTTCGAGTGGGATCCTGTGGAATGCGCTGGTTTAGAACGTTCCCATTGTGGTAGATTTGTACCCCAAATGCCCAGAAAAATACTGTGGGATTTAATGGGGCCCCAGATTGGCTACTCGCAACATTAAACTTTGTATAAAGGGATCTTAAGAAGCCCCTTTTAATGTAAAAATAAACAACCTACCTTCCGTTGTCCCCTGTATAAGATCCCTCCCATTGTTGGCAGTCGCGGGTTTAGAGGTTAATTTTTAACTTACTATAATAATTAAATAAATCCTTTAAAAGTAAAAATAGCTCCAGCGAAAGAATCTCCCAGCGATTTTTCGTCATCAACTAACTAGGCTGAACAAGCTCGATTTGAACAGCCTAGGGAAAATCGCGTTTTAATTCGCCCCCCCTCTAAACGGCGCCATAATCGCACACACGGGCTGGGACAGATCTGCAGCAACGCTTAAGGTAGGTTTTGCAACATACCTACATGTTGTGAATTTGAAATATGCTCTTCAATGAAATTGTCATTGTTATTTGTGTACAATTTGCTTTGTCTTATTATATTTCTTAACATTTATTAATTATTTACTTTATTAATTAAATGACTTTACGGTTTGAATCTTATCAGGCCTGACCATGAGTACTAAAATCGTAAACCAAGAGACTTGTCCCATCTGCCATGAAGACTTAGGCGATGCTTCTGATGGGGTTGAAGTTCGCCAGAAGGGAGCTGATGAAATCAACAGTGCGAGTGTGCAAAGAGGGGATGATTTAAGGGCTTGTCCCACTTGGGCGACGACATTTAAGCGACAGCCTAAAAAGAGGTTATCGTGTCGTGACGCGTGGTGAGGCGTGGTGATGCATGTAGTGACGTGCGGTAACGCACGGTGCTTCCCTGTCGCCCCAGGATTTTGCAATGTTCAAAATCCTGGGGCGACATTTGGGTGTCTCATCATGTCATGCGCCCTGTCACACTCTGAAGTATGCTGTCCTGTGGGTGACGCCCGGTTAGGGTTAGGGTTAGGGTTGGGGTTTGGGTCCACAGATGGCCTGTAAAATATTCTTCATTCAATGCATAGATTTGAAACATTAATATATTAAAATTAATACAATAAAAACAATTGTGCAAATGAAAAGATGTCTGAGTCATTCAGTTTTATTTGTAGATGTATTGGTCCACTTCCGGATCCAATCACCGTCTCTATAACTTTTCACAGGGATGGATCCGACTCAGACAACTCAGACATCTTTCCATTTGCACAATTGATTTTATTGTATTATATTTGTATTGTATAAATTTGTATTGTATAAATTTGTATAGTATTCATTGTATAAATTTAATATATTAATGTTTAAAATCCATGCATTGAAGGAAGAATATTTTACAGCCTCAACCCTAACCGGGCGTAACCCCCATGACAGCATACGTCAGCGTGTATGTTGTGCAGCTTGACGATTTTGCGGGCGTCAGTCACCGACGCTCTGCAGTTGCCCAAATGTCATCCAAGTGGGACAGGCCCTTTAGTCGTTTTAGCTGGTGAAAAAGTGCACTCTAAATTTCAAAGGCGGCACATCAATCCAAAATACATTAAAAGCCAACATGGAAAGAAAGGAGAGCCAGCAAAGAGAAGTGTCAGAGTATCATCCGCATCTTTTCAACAGCCAAATGGATTGCCTTTTCTGTGGAACTACGGTAATACCAGGAAGTGGAGGCTTTAGTTATGTAAAGATCAATGAGTTAGTGAATACCATTCTTGAGTGTTGTGACAGCGTTCAGATGAATGGATCTTCACTGTGAAAGGCAGGATTGAATATTATGGCTGCGATCTACATGCTGCGGACTGTATTTACCATCACTCGTGCAGTGGTAATTTCCGGCCTGGGCTTCGCACATCACTACAGTTACAGAATGTCGCAGAGTCAAAGCACAGGAACTCTGGCCGGCCCATAAACAAAGATCAAGAGCAGGCATTCATGAACATTTGCTCTTACCTAGAGAACAATGATGAAGAACAGTTGACAATTTCACATTTACGAGATAAAATTAAGGGATTTCTGAAAAATACAGATTCTGTACCACTTGGAAATCAATACCTTAAGGAGAAATTGAAAGAACAGTATGAGGCCAATGTTCATTTTGCTGAAGGGGATGGCCTCAATTACATAGTGACCATGAGGGAAAAGACTCTCTGGATGCTTTCAAGAGAGAGCTCGATAGGGCTCTTAAAAATAGCGGTCAGGGGATATGGGAAGAAGGCAGGAACGGGGTACTGATTGGGCATGATCAGCCATGATCACATTGAATGGCGGTGCAGGTTCAAAGGGCCGAATGGCCTACTCCTGCACCTATTGTCTATTGTCTGTTGTCTATTGTCTATTGACATCAGATACTGAGGACTTATTTCAACACCCAAGCAAAAGATGAAGAATCATAGAAACAGGCGATCATTGAAACAGCGGCGTGACTCATAGGATTTAAAGAAGTAAACAAGAGAAGCCATTAACAAAATGAACACCATAACCCAAATTACTAACTGACATCTCATGGGTTCTCATTGTTCTTTCAATAATTTCCAAACTATTTTAGTTTTCTGTTTTTTTACATGCTTTGATAAAGCATGAAGCAGTGAAAGTTTTGCTCATCTCTGACTAATGTTTGTGTGCACGATCAGTACCAACAATCATGCACATTTGATATACTTCCATGTGACAGTACATCACGCAAAGCTTTGCACAATTATTTGCTTTGTGCGCATCCAGTAAAATGGGCCAATGACACTGGGCCCGTGTGGCATTCCGCGCATCAGTATAGCAATAAGCTGATCTTTTCCGACAAGGCAGTTCAAGGTCAGACCAGTTCATCTGAATAATTTTCTCTGGAGCTCTGGACGCATCACCCACATCATCTCATCACACCAGGACAGAGGACTGCTGGCTGCTCACTGTGCACTAACAGGAGTTATAGACTAGGTGGAGGGATGCTTCAATAGGTGCATAAAGGCCTGGGCATTTGCCTTGAGCTTTTTCTGTTGTTTAGTTCTGCAGCTTTTAGTGCAAGTAATGTTTAGTTTAGTTCAGACATACAGCACGGAAACAGGACCACTTTGACCCACCGAGACCGCACGTATACACTACCCTACACACACTGGGGACAATTTTATATTTATGCCAAGCCAATTAACTAACAAACCTGTACATCCTTGGTGTGAGGAAGGAAACCGAAGATCTCGGAGAAAACCCACGCAGGTCACAGGGAGAACATACAAACTCCGTACTCCAGACACCACAGATAGTAGTCAGGATCGAACCTGATCCTAAGCTCGTTGGTCTTACTGAAGTTGAGAGCAAGGCTGTTGTTCTGGCACCATTCAAACCGACGATCGATCTCTCTCCTAAACTGACATATCATTACCCGTAATGTTACACTGTTCTATAAATATATTTTCTATAAAACTATTTTCAATCCTGATCTTTGTTGAGTTTACACATGCCGGCTTGTTAGTTAATTGTCCTCTGCATATTGCTCCTAATGTGCAGGGAGTGTTTGCAAAAAAGTAGGATAACATAAAACTAGTGTGAACGGGTGATTGATGGTTGGCATGGGCTCGGCAGGCCAAAGGGTCTGTTTCCATGCTATATCTTTCAATCAATCTATCAAACCCAAGGCATAATACTGCCAAAACTGGATTTGGGAAATAAAAACAGAAATGTTGCAAATACTCAGTAAGTCTGGCAGAAAATGAAGGGGGAAACCAAGATAAATATGTCTGAAATGTTAACTGTTTCATTCTCTGCTAATGCTTCCTGATCTCCTGAATATTTATTATATTTTTTGGTTTTATTATATTTTGACCCAAAGACCATTTATCTGTTTTCACTGCCGTGAATATAAGAGATGAGCAAAATATCTCATCCTTCTTGGAAACTACTTATTTCAACATATCAGTTTACAATGACATTTGTAGAGAGTGATCTGCATTGTTGAACGACGTGGTGCTAAATATGTAATCTTATGATTTTAGGTGTTGGTGCCTGCTTTACGTTTCCAAATCTGAAGCAACATTTTTCTCAGTCTCAAATCTTTAACAGGAAGATACATAAAAAAGTGCATAATGCCAGCACAAAATGCTAAAAAAAATCTCATGTAGTTTGGTCTGAGTGTGTACCATTTCTGAACATTGTTATACCAGCCAGAGAAAGGCTCGAAATGTTTTGCATCTCAACAGATCTTTGTCATTCGATAATAGAAGCTGTACTCGGAAAGGGATGGCTATGATAAGGAAGAAAGGAAATAACCTGGTCAATACAGGCAGGATGGATCTTGCGTGTGTTCGAAGAATAGTCATTGATTAAAATATTAGCAGGAAGGGGTAATAGTCCCCTTGGGGTGGTGCCTTGAAGATCCCTCTGAAAGAGCTTCTGAACTTGGATCTGAACTGGGATTTGTAATCCTTACCCTGTGGGGCTCCACCTAGCTTCAAGAAACCACACAATGGCTGTAGTAAATGGGTGATGATGTAAGACAAGGGTCTTAGAATGGATCCTTTTTCCTTTATGAAATGAAACCAGGGATGGACTAGCAAATGGGTGGCACAGCTTGTAGAGCTACTGACTCACAGCGCCAGAGACACGGGTTTGATCCAGATCTTGGGTGCTGTCTGTGTGAAGTTTGCACATTCTCCCTGTGACCACGTAAGTTCCCTCCGGGTGCTCCATTTACCTCCCGCATCCCAAAGACGTGTGGGTTTATAGTTTGATTGGCCTCTTTAAGAAATGTCCCTTATGTGTAGGAAGTGCATAGGAAATTGGGATAACAAAGAACAACTGTAAATGGGTAATCAATGGTCAGAATGGAACAGTGGGTCGAAGGACCTGTTTCCATGCTTTGCTTCTAAACTAAAATAGTAAGATTAAACGAGAACTTACCAGTTTAAAGTTTGATCTGTATTTAATGCGGAGTTACGATGAGGGATTACGTGAAGAACCCGCTCAGCACGCATGCGCGGCATACTTCAAAGCAGCGGTGTGGAATCACAGATAGACACAGTTATTGAAGTAAACATAGTAAAGAAAAGGAGACATCAGTTTAACATTTTGACCCATATTAATGAGGGTTGGAGCGGAGGGCACGTGATCCTTCATCGTAACTCCTCATAAAATACAGATCAAACTTCAAACTGGTAAGTTCTTGTTTAATCTTACTATTTTACTTCGAAGTCACGTGAGTGACTGCGTGAAGACTTTAAAGCTCTGTGATTTCAAACCGTGTAACAGGTATTATTTCACGCACTGCCGAAGTCCTTGAGGGAGGAAGTGTGTTATCCTAATCAACCAATGAATCTGTTTGTAGAAAAACACAATGCTATTTTTTTTAAATAACAACAAAGAAATTAAATTGCTCCCCTGGGCTTAAATTAAATATTTGCAGTCTGTAAAATCTTTTCTGCAAATAAAAGACGTTTTGCCAATGCCTTATTATAAAATTTCTGAACGGTCTTTCCTCCGACCATCCTGCTGTAGCTAGGATGTGGTCTATAGGCACGTCCATTCTTTTAGCCGTCGACGTAAATGCTGCCCTGGTGGAATAAAATTTGTACATGTTTGTGTTTATCCCAGCAGCTTTTAGCACCTGCTTGAGCCATTTCAAAATAGTTTGGCTCGTCACCCGACCATAAGGTTTTTTATGACCGACCCACAAGGCTTTTCATCTCCCTCGAATATTTTGGTTGTGTTTATGTAGGATTGTAGGTGGGGCATGGCACATAACCGTGGTTCTGGCGGGTAAGCCCGGAATTCCACGACTGGATTAGGTGTTCCTGGTCTTCTCTGTTTGATCAGTCCCTGGATAACGACAGATATCTGGTCTGGAGCTGTGAGCAAAGTGTCCAGTCGCAATAGGTGTAGTGACTGGAGCCTCTGTGCAGAAACAAGTGCCATCAACATGAGTGTTTTGAGCATAGATTGTTCCAGGTTGAGGGATCTGGCTGGTGGCTATCCCCTGAGGTATGTCAGGACTACACTGACATCCTATATATGGGTGTACCTTGGTCTTGGCGGTTAGAGTTGTAAATACCCTTCATTAGTTTGACCACCAGCTGGTGGGACCCCATGGCCTGTTGTCCTGGAGCTGGTTTTAAATAGACAGGCAGGGCAATTCTAGCTGTGTTGATGGCTCTGTAGCTGAGTCCTTCATCGTGGTGAAGGTTCACCAGGAATTCCAGTATGTTGGTAACTATAGCGGTTGAGTAGGTGGTCCCTGTATCCAAGCAGTACTTCTCCCATTTTTTGATGCTGGACAAGTGCTGTTTTTAGTGGATGTTCGGAGGGATGCTGACATGGTGTCGACGGTTTGTTCTGATAATCCCAGTCCCAGAAGTGGTTTGTGCAGAATCTGCAACCCAGGAGTTTGATTTTTTCATGGCACAGGTGGCTTGTGCCCGACATTGGGTGTTAATAACTCTGGGTCACTGGGGAATACCATCGGAGTTTCAACAACCATGTCATGGAGTATTGGGAACCATGGCTGCATAGGCCAGTTGGGTACTATCAAAATACCTGAAGTAGAGTCCATTTTGTATTGTACGTAGTCCCCAACTGATTTCCCCAATCTAGCATGAACGCATCTACCGCTGTAGCCTCAGGGTCTGGTTCCCAAGCGACATACATAGGTGCCTGGTGATTTAGCCTTGATGCAAATAAATCGATATCTGGCGTGCCATATTGCTTGATGACTTTTGCAAATGTTTTGGGCTTTAACATCCATTCGATGTTGTCATTAAATTTACGTGACCTGGTGTCTGCTACTGTATTTAGCTTACCTGGCAGGTAAGTTGCTGATAGCCAAATATGTCTTTCGACGCACCATTGCCAAATTGTGTTGACCAACTTTTTGCATGATACCGATTTTATGCCGCCTATATGGTTAATGTAGGCCACCACCGTAGTATTATCTATTTGTAACCGTACATGCAAGTGATGCATATTTGTGCATATGCTTTTAACCATAAAAGTCACCCAACATCTCTAGATAATTAATGCCCAGTGGTAATGATGACTCTGGGTTAGTCCATCTACTACTTGTGCTGGATATAGAGTTAGTTGCTCCCTAGCCTTGAGCACTGGCGTCTGTTTGGATAACTAACGTAGGGTTAGTGATGATAATAGGGTTGAAACTATGCCAAAAGTTTTTTGCCCACCACTGTAGTTCTGATATTGCTTCAGTGGGTAACTTTATGACACAATCATAATGACCTGTGTGTTGTTTTGGTGCCTGTACCATTGCTGAACCTGACCATTAAATTATTGCATGATTGTGCCAATTCAACTGTTTTGTCTCTTGGCAATGTTACAGTCACGTAGACTGAATTAATTGTGAAGCCCAAGTAGTCCATGATTGTGGATGGCTTCAACTTAGATTTATCTGGATGTAAGACAATCCCAGGGTTTCGAATAACTGTTTGGTAGCTGATACAGCAAACATAGTCAATTCCATGGTCTTGCCTATTATTTAAGATATCATCAAGATATGCCATGACAATATGTTTTTGTCTTCTGAATATTGTCAGAGCTGGTTTTGGTATCTTGGTGAATAATCTATGGCTGATGTGAACCCATTCGGTAACGCTTTAAACTGCCATAGCTGCCCCATCCAGGTAATTTTCAGGTATCTGCGATGATCCTTATGAATGGTACTAAATAGTAAACATCTTTAGGATCAATGCTTGCCATGAGTATCCTTTGGAAATTAGTTGTTTGGCAGTAACAACCGTTTCCATTTTGAAAGGTATATACTTAACAAACATATTTAGTGAAGTTAAGTCAATGATGATGCGACATACACCATCTTTTTTGGGTTTAGTGAATATATTTGATACGAATTCCTAGGGTTCATGTTTTCCCATGATACCCTTTGTAATTACTCACCAGTTCAGCTTGTCCCTCTTGTTTCTTTAACGGAGAGGGAAAATACCCTCTGGGGTGAATGTTGAACTGGTGGCAATTTTTCTAGTATGAATTGTATTTTATATCCACTAATGCCATTGAGTATATACTGATCACTCGTGATAGACTCCCGTGCTTCTTAAAACAGGTGTAATCTCCCCCCTGTTAGTATTAAGCGCCTATTTTCTATATGCTGGTAGGAACCAGACCCACCTACCTACATGGTTATGGTTATTGTTCTGTTTCCTGCCGGTCCAACGAATCTTGCACGTTGTCTGACGTGGCGGTGATGTTGGGGGGGTGGTGCATTTTCCATGCGGTCCGCTATGGGCCCTGGTCTAAAGAAGACTTCCGGGGATAGAATGCTTTACACCAGTCCCATATGGTAGACGTCGACTGATGGACGCGATGGGGTGCTGCTGCTTAGGAATTATTGTTTTTGGTTTGCTCGTCCCGGGCCTGCCCTCGTGAGACCAAAAGTTTTTTAAAGCCTCTTCCATATCCTTCATATGCTTTGTGAGGTTTTTGCCAAAGAGCAGTGGGTCTGGCTCAGTGGCTGGGGTATGCACAACCCCGCAAATTTAGGATTTTATGGCAGGTTTTATGATTTGTTTACAAAGGTTGTGGTCATCTCCGTATTTGTCCACGGAACAAGCAAACGATGTGATAGCTGACGTCAGGAGCCTGAGGATCCGCTGCAGTTTTCTAAAGCCTTATTGACCATCTCTCCTGTAGGGGCCTGTTGGAGAGGTGATTAATGCTGGCCGCTGGTTTGGCCTTTAACGCCTCCTGCACGTGGGGTTGCCACGTAGCGGTCCACCACACCTAGCAGCTCTTCCTGTTCCTGCACCCCTTGCATACTCCCGAGATCTTCAGCCATCGTCCCCTCTACTTGACCAGCCCAGTCCTGGTCACCAAAGCTACCCTCGGGTAAGGAGGAAGCAATGGACAGTGCAGAAGGCACTGTGGAGGGAGTGCCTGAACTCCCCCCTGAGAGAGCGCCCCTCACGAAGCGCGTCTCGCTGGAGCTCCTGCTCCAGGAGCCGCTCCAGCGGCTCAGGCGGCTGTCTCTCCCCCGGGCGGGTGGAGAGACGTCCCCGTCCGATAAGTCAGAAGCCACCGGCCGGACGCCTCTTCCGTGGCTTTACTTCCAGCCCGCTGCTCAGGCGCTAGCGGGCTGGGCTTGGACGCGGTGTCGGGGAATAGCGGAGCACCCGGTAAGCGGTTCTACCGCCTTGTTGCTGCCCCCCCCCCCCCAGATGGAACACTCCTCCGTGGAGTCGAGCGGGGAACAGGTCTTTTCAGGCGGCTGTCTTTCCCCCCGTGCGGGTGGAGAGACGTCCCCGTTCGACAAGTCGAAGCCACCGGTCGGACGCCTCTTCCGTGGCTTGCTTCCAGCGCGGTGTCGGGGGATAGCGGAGCGCCGGGTAAGCGGTCCTACCGCCTTGTTGCTGCCCCCCCCCCCCCAGATGGAACGCTCCTCCGTGGAGTCGAGCGGGGTACAGGTTTGTTCTAGAGCCTTTCTTCGCTGCCTGACAGCAGAAGGCTCGCCTGTGAAAGAAAACCCGACCTCAGAGCTTACCTGACGGTCCGTTCTTTCACCTCGTAGTGGGAGCGCCTGACTCCCGATGCGCCGCTGTTGCTCTGCTGAACGTAATGCCGCGCATGCGTGCTGAGCTGGTTCTTCACGTAGTCACTCACGTGACTCCGAAGTAAAATAAACCCAGGCTATTATTGAAGCGTAGTGAGTTTCATCAAGAGGCACGAGATATCTCCTAGGCACAGTGATAGAGTGGCTACCTACAACATTTGTGTGTAGTTTGCACGTTTTCCTGTGACCGTGTGAGTTATCTCTGGGTTCTCCAGTTTTAACCATCTTTCCAACAATGCGCAGATTTGTAGGTTAATTGCCTTCTGTAAAAAAAATGTCCCTAGTGTATAGGATATAACGAGGGTATGGGTGATCATTGCCCAGTGCGGACTCGGTGGGCCAAATGTGACTCTAAAACTGCTGTAACTCTAAAAATGATTTTTTTTAAAATAATGAAAATAAAGTGCCTGTGTAATAATTGTCTCACATTGAGCTAGTGGCATGGTTGAACCTGAACTGTATGATCACAGCTATCGTTTGTTTTGCCATTACGGATAGCATTTATCGGCAAAAAACATTCAAAATGTTATGAGAAGATTTTGTCCAACTTATACATTAACACAAATGTGACATAAACTGACGTGTGGCTTCATCATATGCAAAATCCCCGAGTTATTGGCATTATCAAACAGCTCAAGGTTTCCTCTCATGAATTATTATTGCATCTGAGCTTTTCAATGTATCAAGGTCTTCTTACGCATTTTAGTCTGCCTGTTATCATGTATTAACTTTTCAGCTAAACAGGGCTTTCTAATAATGTATGTCATTAGGAAAGTAGAACCCAGAGGAAAAATTTCATTAGAGCAGTCTTAGAAAGTCAAATTTGGGTTCCACAGATAAAGGAATAGTGTTCAGATTTGCTTCATCTCAAAATTATTGTTGCTTCAAACAAGTTTTATACAATGCCTTTGCCGCAGACTAATACCAGTGCACAAAGGATGATAGGCAATGATGTTATTCGATACTCACATTAAATTGCTTTCATTTTTGTCACAACACTCTTCACAGTAGCTTTATAAGCTTTGCAAGCCCATCACCACAAATATTTAATCCTCCAGGATTTTCATCAATCATAGTTCATAACAGCTGCTTTTCTCACTGGACCCTGTCAAACTATGAAATGCACTGAAGGTTTTCTGAGAGACATATGTTTTGTCAGACTTGCAAGCTTCCACTTCTATTATTGCTAACATACAGTACATTGTGCATTTCCTCCACTCTGCTTTTCATTTATCTTATTACTATTAACCTTTTACTCTCCTCCCTCCCTCTGTGAACCTCATCAAAATACATCACAACTGTCTTATTAAAAGCCAGAGAAAAATCTGAAATGCTTCCCTGTTCAGAAATAGGAGTGGGAGCTCATGTATGTGGATAGAGACTCAGATAAAGCGCTCTTAACTTCAAGGTCACCCTGAAAGTTCTTTAGCCACAATGAAACAATCTCAACCTTATTACGATCACTACATGTCTGAATTGCACCGAGGAATTTCCATTTCCTCCAGAAACAATTCAATATGGCATGGTAGCGCAGCGATAGAGTTGCTGCCTAATGCCCCTGTCCCACTTGGGAAACTTGAACGGAAACCTCTGGAGACATTGTGCCCCACCCAAGGTTTCCGTGTGGTTCCCGGAGGATGCAGGTGGTTGCCGGAGGTTGCAGGTAGTGGAAGCAGGTAGAGAGACTGACACAAACCTCCGGGAACCTCCGGGAACCGCACGGAAACCTTGGGTGGGGCATAAAGTCTCCACGGTTGCCTAAGTGGGACTGGGGCATTACAGCGCATGTAGCACTGAAGACCCGAGTTTGAACCCGACTACAGGTGCTGATTGTATGGAGTTTGTACGTTCCCCATGACTGCGTGGATTTTCGCCAAGATTTTCGGTTTCCTCCCACACTCCCACCAGACTGGCCGAGAAGCTACTGGAATTAGGGCTCAACACCCCCCTGTGTGCCTGGACCCTAGATTTTCTCACCGCCAGGCCCCAGGTAGTCAAGATGGGAGGGAATACATCGAAGTCCCTCACCATGAGCACAGGATCGCCCCAGGGTTGCGTCCTCAGCCCCCTATTGTACTCCCTGTACACACATGACTGTGTGGCTAGGTTCAGCTCCAACTCGATAATCAAGTTTGCTGATGACACTGTGGTGGTGGGCCTGATCTCAGACAATGATAAGAAGGCCTACCTTATATTTAATTATTTATTTTCTAAGATTTAGAGCAGCTCCACTTTATTAGTTTAAAGTCCTGGTCACAATCCTGGTTATCTTTCTTTCAGGGTCTTTACTGTTCAATTCAGAACAGATCATTTTTCATCTATGATTTTTTCCATAAAATGCAACGTTAACAGGTTTGTTTTCTCGTTTTCTCATTTCCTGAGTTCCCATCATCAACAAGACGGTATTTTAAGTAAACCCTGCATTCCTTCTCTCGCTGTCCTGCCCCACCCTAGTCATCCTGCTAGTTCCTCTGTTTGCATTCGTATATCTCTTCCATATCACCTCTTCCACAACCAACTATAAACCATTGTGGGCTCCACCTTTCCTTGGTCATCGGTGCTGGCTCTGATTTGTTCTGAGCCATTTCATACCTCTAATTTCCCTCTCCCCTGACTCTCAGTCTGATGAAGGGACCCAAAGGGTCACCTATTCCTTTTCTCCAGAGATGCTGTCTGACCCGAAGAATTACTCCAGTATTTTGTGCCTAATCTCATTATTTGTTCTTGACCCAAACCGCCAGCTCTGTTTCTCTCCTCGCAGATGATCCAAGCACCAGTGCTCAGCATTTTTTTGTTTTGGATTTTAGTATAAGCAGCTATTTTTTACTCCCAGAAGATAGATGTATCTGCTCAGCTGCACCCATTTCACAGCGGCTCACAAGGCTACAGTATCAGAGCTTTCACAGCAGAACTCCTGAGAGATGTCTGCTCACAGCACGTTAACAATCTGCATACATTTCTGATGCTTAATGAGGCCATTGCACATCTTCCATGAGGGCAATGAAGTTTCCCACAGGGATAGTGAGTTCATTAATAAATGTGTAAGATATGTGCTTGTTCAGTTTCTCAGTATTCCTGCAACTGATCCACGTGATGTGGTCCACCCAACTGCTCAGAAACCTTGCTAGCTAAATTAGATCATGCTGGAAAATGTGTGCAATCATTGTGACATCTGGTCTGGTTTAGGCAGTGAACTAAATTGGTGCAGTCTGCTTCTTGTAATGATCTTGGTATTCAGCCAGCACTAACTATGCTCTTGTTTGCTTTATCACCTTGCTTGCTTTATCACAGTCGCTGTGTGCTTGCCCCTCGATGGTGCTCGTACTGCCTGTATGTCTATGAGCCACTTTTTCAGCTAGAGAGCTGCGAATCCGTGGAATTCTCTGCCACAGAAGGCAGTGCAGGCCAATTCACTGGATGCTTTCAAGAGAGAGTTAGATTTAGCTCTTAGGGCTAACGGAATCAAGGGGTATGGAGAAAAATGCAGGAGCAGGGTACTGATTTTGAATGCTGGCTCAAAAGGCTGAATGGCCTACTCCTGCATCTATTTTCTATGTTTCTATGCCAGGCCAAGAGGATGCAATCTCCATCTGATGAGGTCTTCTATATTCAGGGCCTGTGGCCGCACTTCTGCTGAACATCAGAACTTCCTCGTCAGATTTCAGCTGCTGGGGGAACGAGGTCAAAGCACAGAAAGGTAAGGATCCGTGGAAAGTAGGACGAAGGAAATACACCCTGGTGTAGGAACAACTGGTTATTCTAGATGCTTTGAGTTCAAGGCAAACTCCTTCAATTCCTGGCATTCCCTATAAGTGTTAGTAAGTCTCTCTTGCTCTGATTCATGTGTTGATCACCCATCAAGGTATGCACGTATCGATGCATGGCATTGAATGTGGATCCATTAGAACACTATTTTGGGTCACCTGAACCTTTGAGCTGCTGGGATGGAACGAGGGTTAAATCAAAGAACATAGAACAGAAAGGTGCAGGAGTAGGCCATTGGAAAGTAGCCTGCACCGCCACGATCAGGAAAACTCAGTATCCCGTACCTGCCTTCTCTCCGTACCCCCTGATCCCCTTAGCCACAAGGGCCACATCTAACTCCCTCTTAAATATAGCCAATGAACTGGCCTCAACTATTCTAGATGCTTTGAGTTCAAGAGATTCAAACTCTCTTCAAAAAGTTCCTCATCTCGGTTTTAAAGGATTTCCCCTATATCCTTAAGCTGTGACCCCCTTGTCCTGGACTTCCCTAAGGGAACAATCTCTCTGCATGCTGTCCAACCCCTGAATTTTGTATTCTATAAGTCTCATCGCTAAATCAAGGTATAAAACAAGTCTATATCGTCTTTCTTCATAAGACAGTGGACATCCCAGAATCAGTGTGGTGAACCGTCTCTGCAGATGGCAATAATGCCATTTGGAGACCAAAACTGTACGCAACTCCAGGTGTTGGCAGTAACCTGAACTCAAATTTTTGCAAGCTAACTGCTTTCTTTACTGCCTGCTGCACCTGCATACCTTCAATGACTGGACCATGACACCCAGGTCTCGCTGCATCTCCCCCTTTCCCAATCGAAGATAATAGTGATTTCCTGGCCACCAAAATGGATAACCTCAATTTATCACAGCATCTGCCAAATTTGCCCACTGCATCCAAGTCACCCTGCAGTCTTCTAGCAACAGCTAACACTGAGACCCGCAAACTAGATATTGCCTTCAATTGAGAAATAGCTGGGGTCCCAACTGAGCCTTGGGGTACCCCACTAGTCACTGCCTGCCATTGTGAAAAGGACCCGTTTACTCCTACTCTTTGCTTCCTGTTTGCCAGCCAGTTCTCTATCCACATCAATACTGAACCCCCAATGCCTTGTGCTTTAAGTTTGTATACTAATCAGAGTTGAAATCTGCAAGAAATAAGTGAGACCCAAATACATTTATTGAGAAACAAAGTGGCTGTAGAAGTGAGTTTTTGGCTGATTCTTATCAATGTCTAGGGAAGAAATTGCAAGCAGTGAACACAGTGAAAGAGATTTCAATCCCATCAGAGAGGAGGGGAACTTCTTGAAGGTCAGTTTGCCATGAATAGATCAAAGGAGAATAAGGGAGGGAGGGGGGCAGGGGATAGAGGAGGAAGAGGCAGAAGAAAAGTTTGATGCCATGTCAGGCTCAGAATTCATTAAGGCGCTGGTGTTAGATCTAAAACCAAATATCATGGGAGACTTTCAATTTGCAAACATTTACGAATCTTAACATGAGTACTTCACTAACTGAGTAGTCTAAATTTAGTTACCAATGCGTATTTTAAAAGTTTCTGAAATATAATAGGAAATTTGAAACTTGCATTTCATGCTGGTGGCTTACTTACTTTATATCGGCACATTGGCAATTAATATTGGCATCTTAAACCCCAGGCTGGGTAAGCTTCAGCCGTGCAAATTAAATAATCAAACGGCAGTCAAACCAAGTTAACTAATAATTAACAAGCAGACATCCCTCTAAAAAGGCCCACTATTGAACAGTGTACCAGGGAGTATTTATTTCATATGGACCCAGATACAATAAATAGCAGAGCAACCCAGACACTATAAATATCTTAAAAGCTAATCACTTACATAGAACAATGAATGGTACAGCACAAATTGAGTCCTTTGGCCCACACTGCCGTTTAACATGATGCCAAGTTAAACTTATCTCCTCTGCCTGCACGTGATCCATTCCCCCTTTCCCCTGCATATCCAAACAAACAACAGAGGTTGCAGCACAGTTCCCTGTTTGTTTCAAGGTTGTTTTTGATGTATGAGAACATTTATAAAGGAGGCCCTGGGTGCCACAAGTACATTCACATTGAGTTATAACTGGCCATTCATCATCGCTGCATCCGAACCCTGAAACGTCTCACCCAACAGTTTTAGGAGGGACCTTCACCACAAGTGTTACAATGGTTCAAAAAGATCATTCTCCATCAATTTGGAGGACAATAAATACTGCCTTTGCTGGCAACAGATACAAGAAAATAAGATAAATGCCTTATTTTGACTAACAACCTTTTTATTTTCTTAAAACCCTCTAAACCCTCTATGAGTACTAGAGAAGGTTAAATCAGATTATAGTTCAGTTTTCACACTTAATTGGTATAAACAACGGCAAAAAAATTATTGATTTAGAGAGGGAAATAAATAAATAAATTAAATAATATGATGCTATTGAATCAGTTGTTATGGTACTGACAAACTTGTTTTAAAATTGATTAGTTAGCTGGTCAAATTTTAGTAAATTCTTGCCAGACTTTTTTAAGACATAAAGAAAGCAAATGGAAATACAATTTTTTAAAATTTGAACATATTTGGTTGAAAGGGATTAAAATTATACTTGAATTTCCAGGATCAGTCTCTAATTTTTACTTGGTCAGCAACAAAGCAGCAGCAATAGCCATCCAGTGATTTTCCTGCGTCACAATTGAGTAATCCAACCCAGTAGATAAAACAAAATGCTGGAGTAATTCAGCGGGACAGGCAGCATCTCTGATGAAAAGGAATGGGTGACTTTTCGGGTCAGGAACTCTCTTCAGATTTGAGTACGAAAAAGGAATTTGTCCCAAAACGTCACCCATTCCTTCTCTCCAGAGATGCTGCCTGTCCCGCTGAGTTACTCCAGTATTTTCTGTTTATCTTCGGTGTAAACCAGCATCTGCTTTTCCTTCCTACACAATTCAAACCTATGTGCTTCAAAGGGAACAGGAGACGTATGTGAACGAATAACACAGCAGCATGGTTTTTCAACAAAGATTACTGAATCTGCATTGAGAATAGTTTTTTAACTGGGAAATATGAAGTAGCTTTCGATGCCATGCAAGGTAAGACATCAGTGATTAAACGAGGAAATGTATTTTCTCTCTGACATGAACAAGTTATGAAATCCATAGTGGCAAAATCAAATAGACACAAAATGCTGATGTAACTCAGCGGGTGAGGTAGCATCTCTGGTGAAAAGGAATAGGTGACGTTTCGGATCGAGACTCTTTTCAGAGAGTCAGGGAAGAGAGAAACGAGAGATATGAAAAAGTACATAGAACAAATTACTCCAGCTTTTTGTGCTTACCTTCAGTGTAAACCAGCAGTTACAGTTCCTTCCTACACATTTGATGAAATCAAATGTTCAATGCCATCCTATTATGACAAATGTCCACTCTATTAATAAATATTAATTACTTATTATAAATAAGTTTTATTTATTACTTGGAGTTTATGGTTAACAAATTGACAAGTTTGATTTTTTAGACTATAGATATACAGTGCAGAAACAGACCCTTCGGCCCACTGAGTCCGTGCTTACCAGCAATCTCCGTACACTAACACTATCTTACACACTAGGGATAATTTTACTAAAACCAATTAACCTCTAAGCATCATAAGATCATAAGTGATAGAAACAGAATTAGGCCATTCAGTCCATCAGGTCTCCTCCGCCATTCAATCATGGCTGATCTATCACTCCCTCTTAACCCCGTTCTCCTGCCTTCTCTCCATAACTGACACCCATACTAATCAAGAATCTATCTATCTCTGCCTTAAATATATCCACCGATCTTGCCCCCACAGCCTTCTGTGGCAAAGAATTCCACAGATTCACCACCCTCTGACTAAAGAAATTCCTCCTCATCTCATTCCTAAAAGAACGGCCTTTAATTCTGAGGCTATGACCTCTTGTCCTAGTATCTCCCACTAGTGGAAACACCCTCTCCACATCCAATCTATTCAAACCTTTCGCTATTCTTCCACCAAAACCTTTCGCAATTTTTAACCAAAAGCATGCATGACTCAGGAGTGTAGGAGGAAACCGGAGCACCCAGAGAAAACCCACAAGATCACAAGGAGAATGTACAAACTCTGTACAGACAGCACCAATAGTTAGGATCAAATCCAGGTCTCTGGCGCTGTAAGGCATCAACTCAACCACAGCGCCATTGTGCCGCCTAAAGTTCTAATAAGAAATCTGTTGGGCAATCTCATGGTTTAGGTAGCTCAAACACAATTCACCGAGTTTTGCATTAAACGTTCTTATACAGATGTAGGAAGGTACAGCTTAACTCTCTTTGTAATAGTGATTGCTGTTAGTCTCACCATTATTCCCAATATAAATCTATAGTCATACTGCATGGAAACAGGCCCTTCATCCCACCAAGTCTGCAACAAACATCAAGCTCCCTAATTACACTAATCCGCTAATGCGATTTATATCCCACCAGGAAGGCACGTTGGCGCAGCAGTAGCGTTGCTGTTTTACAGTACCAGGGACCTGGGTTTGATCCTGACTAGGGGTGCTGTGTGTACGGAGTTTACATATTCCCCTGTGACAGTGTGGGTTTTCTCCAGCTGCTCCAGCATCTACCCACACTCCAAAGACTTACATGTTTGTAGGTTAATTGGCTTCGGTAAAAATTGTAAATTGTACAATAGTGTGTAGAACCATGCTGGTGTATAGGGATCGCCTGCCGGCGCAGACTTGGTGGACCAAAGGGCCTGTTTCTGCTCTGTATCTCTAAACTAAACTAAACAAAATTGGTTTCAACACCTTCCATCCTATATTTTGCCACTCACGCACTCTAGGGTGATTTACAGTAGCCAATTAATCTACGACCCACATATGGGATATGGGAAGAAACTGGAGCTCCCAGTGGAAACCACAGTCATAGGAAGAATATGCAGACTCCATAAAGACAGCACTAGGATTGAGCCAGTGGCTCCACTCGCTCTTCCACAGTGCTGTTCACGTGTTCTACCTGAATCTACCTGAGAGACAAGACTTTGCCTTCCATCACAGTGAGGAGGAGATTCACTGTGATGGATGTTTGTGTAAATTGTGTTGGTGTGTGTCTTGGTTCTTTTCCTGTATGACTGCAGAAACCAAATTTCATTTGAACCTCATTTGAGGTTCAAATGACAAATAAATGGGATTGTATTGTATTGTATTGTATCTAGTGGCAGAAAATCTATTAGTGATGATTAACAACTTTTAAATAATTTTAACTTAAAGGGAAAGCTGGTGTTGTGTTCTATTGCTTTCAGACATTGAACTGAGATCGTATCTACAACAAAAGATAAGTTCAGAAATTTCTAAGGTGATGATATGTTTCAACAAGATTTTCAGATTAATTTTTTAAAGGTTATCTAAAACTGAAGGCAAAAATAGATCAATCTTGATGATGTAGTAAATTATAACTTCCCCTCAGGAGGATTATCTAAACCACAGGAGCTGAAGTTATCTAAGAAAATAGCATTAGAAAAGAACCAAAAGTGTACAAATTGTGCAATTTATAGTAAGATTGGGATAATGCCAGGATGTAGCACAAAAGGATGAAGACATTTGCTTAAGAATCACCAACGATTAAGTTTCATCCACATAAAATTGTAAGATGTGAACAATTATTGGGTGCCACGAGAAAGGCCACTGGTCAGGGCCTTTGGAACCCATAACACTCCCACTCCACACTGGGTTGATGGATCAAAGAAAGATCAGTTCAGAAGTGTCTCACATCAATGTGAAATTAGAGGTACCACCATTGCTACTCCTTAGAAAGCTGTGGACACCATTATACATGCCTGTCCGCAGAGAATCACAAACAAATTCCATACCTTCTCCAATAAATCTATAGTTTATTTCCAGTTAACTTTATCTTTTTGTTTTGCTGAAAGACCCATCACTGTTTCCACAACACGCAAGTAAAATAAAAAATTAACAATGTTGAACGCCATGCACCTATTTCTCTGCTCTACACTGGCCAGACCACTTTAGACCAAGAAAAGAAAAAAAGAATACTATTGACATGCTCGTGTCTTAATGCCCGAATCAGCTAAAAGCTGCTGGCTCAAAGAATTGCAACTGGTGTACTTCCATCTCAAAGGTATAGAAACAAATTATGGCAACACTGTAAAATGGCAACTGAACATTAGCTACTGCATGGGGAAATTAGCACTCCATTATTTTTTTACAATTGCCAGCCTTATTGGTATGACTAGTGAAAAGTCAGTCTTACCAAGCATTTCAATAACTGTAAATGTCTCATGAACAAATAAAAGGCATTATAAAGGGTAACTCTGCTGGACCAGTTATGAGTTACGTTAGTGGGTCATAGGGGATCATGACAGAAGCCACCTCGTGGCGATCACCGGAAACAAGGACACGATGCACTATGTGACGCGTTGAGTGACCAATTCTGTCAACAAGAAAGGAGCGAGGGAGAAAACGGGGAATTACAGACCAGTTAGCCTGATTTCGGTGGTGGGAAAGATGCTGGAGTCAATTATGAAAGAGGTAATAATGGGGCATTTGGATAGCAATAAAAGGATTAGTCCAAGTCAACATGGATTTATGAAAGGGAAATCATGCTTGACTAATCTTCTGGAATTTTTTGAGGATGTGACAAGTAAAATGGATGAAGTGGTGCCAGTGGATGTGGTGTATCTAGACTTTCACAAAGCCTTTAATAAGGTCCCGCACGGGAGACTAGTGACTAAAATTAGAGCACATGGTATTGGGGGAAGGGTGTTGACATGGATAGAAAATTGGTTGGCAGCAAAGAGTATGAGTGAACGGGTCCTTTTCAGACTGGCAGGCAGTGACGAGTGGAGTGCCGCAAGGCTCGGTGTTGAGGCCGCAACTGTTTACCATATACATTAATGACTTGGAAGAGGGAATTAGGAGCAACACTAGCAAGTTTGCGGATGACACAAAGCTGGGTGGCAGTGTGAACTGTGAAGAGGATGTTAGGAGGCTGCAGGGTGACCTGGACAGGTTGAGTGAATGGGCAGATGCTTGGCAGATGCAGTATAATATAGATAAATGTGAGGTTATCTACTTTGGCGGAAAAAACAAGGGGGCAGATTATTATCTCAATGGGGTTAGGTTAGGTAAGGGGGAGGTGCAGCGAGACCTGGGTGGCCTTGTACACCGGTTACTGAAAATTGGCTTACAGGTACAGCAGGCAGTGAAGAAAGCTAATGGAATGTTGGCCTTCATAACAAGAGGAATATTCAGTATAGGTGTAAAGAGGTTCTTCTGCAGTTGTATCTTGACCACTTCCTGTTTTCTGTTTCATGATTTTTGAAAAAAGGCTGCCACTTACTCCTGTCAATCACTCCTTGAAGGCCACGCCCCTTCCGGTTGGAGGGGGCAGGGATTATAACATCTGGACGTGTCGGTTGGCTCAGTCTCTGCAAGATGGAGGAGGGAGAGGTCACAACTCTGTCTGCGCTGTGAATCAACTGAACACACTGAATGTCTACTGAACTGTGAGTGTTGTTTTTATGTGATGTTTTGTTTGGTTTTATAGTGCTTTTATGGTGGTTTCACCCTGCTTGAATGGTATGAAACTGCATTTGAATGTGGTGGCCTGGCACCCTGCATGAAATGGTGGCAATGGTATGAAACTGCATTGGTGGCATGACCCTGTGGTGGCCTGGCACTTGAGGTTGGTGCCCTGCATGAAATGGTACGAAAGTTTGCACCCTGCTTGAATTAGGAAACTGGAGTTGGCCTCCTGCACCCTGCTTGAGGAATGGAATTTCAAAGAATTAGCCGTTTGAAATGTCAAAGAATGCTAGCCCACCAGCCCAACAGTGAGTGAGCTGCCAGCCCCCCCCCCCCCCCCCCACTGGCCACCAATATTGTAATTGGTGGAATATTGCTTTGGGGGACCAGCCCTCCCATGTGAACATGGGACCCGATGGGTCCCACTTAGTCTAGTGTCCAACTATTATTTGATCACCTACAAATTACTCCTACCAATGTTTGTTGTCATTTGTCATTTCTTAATTTCGCCTAAATTAATTCTACTTCTGCAATGTGATTTTGCATGCTACGATTATTTCTCACCAATGCCTTATTTTTCCCTTCTATTAATTACGTTTTATTGGGACCCATTCCTTTTTGTCTGTCATCTCAATATGTTGGACATTACTTCAAATTCCATCTACTCAAGAAGGTTGATATCATTGCCATGCTCTGTCACTGCCGCTACAGGCGTTTTCTCTTCCAGTAAGAATATCTTCCTCAATAATTAGTATATCAGTAAGATCTTCCAGTGTCTGATCCAGCCTTTGCGAAAACTCTTCAGGTGTGGTGCTTATCTCGAAAGGAATTCTTGCCACCAATATTCTCTTCATAGATGGTCACTAGAAACAAGCACCCATTGTCAAGTTCAGTATAGCAAAATCCACTCAGCATCCGGCACACAGAAGATCCCTACTATGCTCAGAACTGGTAGGATGCCTTCATCAGATAAGAGGCTCCAAGAACAATCTTATCCTAAGCCATTTCTGGATTTAGCATGGATTACTACAGTCATGGCTAAAGCAATTGCAACTGTGAATGTTTCTCAAAAGACTCTCAGGAGAGAGTCAAGATGGATAATCCACTCAGTATGGCCAGCTGAATGTAGTAGTTGCAGATATTTCACCAACAATTCTATCAATCGCCTATTTACTTTGCTAAGCTCCGCTAAGGATAATAAAGGCCCGTTTGAACAAGGATCCTGACCTGAGACATCACTCACCCTTTCTCTCTGGAGATGCTGCCTGAGCCGCTGAGTTACTCCAGCACTTTGTGTCTATCCTTTTATAATGCTAAGGATAAGCTTGGCCCTGGAGCTTCTTACCCGATGAAGGCATCCTGCCAGATCAGGGCACAGTAAAATCATTCCATGTTCTGCGATCACCATTCCAGAAGCTAGTCTTCAGCTGATTCATTTTATTTTCCATGTGATAGAGCACATTGCAAATACTTTAGATACAGGGAAAGTTAGTAGGGAAATGGGAATGTTCTGAGAGCTGGTATTAATTCAATGGACTAGCTTTTTTCCCCCATGTTGAAAAAATATGGAAATAATGCCATAGATGTGCACGCTCCTCAGATCTCCCATATTACGATCTGCGCCCAGCAATTTCAGTTAAGTCTGTGTTGAATTTCTCCTTGTCCATCTGACAACTACTGATAACTGAAATCTGCCCACCATCTCAGTGGGGCAATTCTCAAAGGCTTCAATAGCCTCTTCAAGTATCTCAGTAGCAGGTCTGACTATATGCTAGATCAACCTGTCTTGGTGACAATAGGCACAACAACATCTGCCATTTTGCTTTCTTCTTTGTATTAGTGCTGCCAGGGTTAGTGCTGGAGGCAGATAACATTGAGGCATCTTAGAGGTTTTTTACATACATACATGGATATGCAGAGACTGGAGTGATATGGATCATGTGCAGGTAGAAGAAATTGGTTTATTATGGCATCATGTTTGGCACAGACATTGTGGGCTGAAGGGCCTTTTGCATCAGATCTTTTTCTTTATTCTATGTTCTGTTAGTATTTGGTCCTCTGATTGCTTTCATTCATTTAGCCTCCAACTGCAGACACCCACAATCCCATTCATAATCCAAGCACGCTCCTCCATTTGTTGCAGCTCTCCCGCTAACAAATGAATTATTGTCCTAACATTCTTTAAATTCTCCTGGTACTTTTGAGCAATTTGACCCAGGAATACAAAACTGCAATTCTTCTTCTGCTCCCTGAAGCAATGAAACCTAGACCAGGAGATCAACCTGCCTCTGACAATACCACTCACTATCTCTCTCTCAAGCAGGGATTTAGCTCACATTTTAAGGGATTTTGAAACTTGACATTCTCAACCTGAATCAGCAGCCAGTGGTCCATGAAGCCTGAGGAAAATAAATAGCTAACTGAGGTCAGATCTGATACAATTAAAGAATCTGCCCCCATTATCTGTATAACATTATTGAAACAAGCCGTTGATCCAAACATCACTTTTCACACCATCTGATACCTTGATCAGCAGTCTCTGTCAAGTCTACAATGCTCTACTAATTCCACTGTTGCATCCTTGTAAGAACTGTCGTTAAGGGCCAGTCCCACTCACGCGATGTATTTCGGCGACTTGCCGGCATCTATCATAGTCGCAGCTGGTCCGGAAAATTTCAACAGGTTGAAAATCCAGCTGCAACCAGAAAAAGGTATGACTCTTTGGGCGACTACTCACGACCATACTCATGACCATACAGCATCACCCCGTGACATGTCCTTTAGCACATCTTCTCCAGCCAAAAATGGCCAATTATGGACTCCATCCTTCCTGTTGCCGGCCCTGTTTTGTTCTGGCCTTCTCTATATTTCAATCTAGAGAAGGGTTCTGACCCAAAACGTTACCTATTCCTTTTCTCCATGGATGCTGCCTGACCCAGTTAAGGGGCTGTCCCACTGCGGCAACCTAATTGGCGAGTTTAGAAGAGTTTAGGAGAGTTTGAAAAAATGTAATGTTGAAGACCTCCTTCGACTATGTAGAACACCTCCTTCGACCTCCTTCAACTATGTTGAAGACGTTCTTCGACCTCCTTCGACTACCCTCGATTACCTACGAATAACATGCCGACCTACTACAACCTACTTCGAATAAATCTACGAGTAAAGAAAGTATAGATTTTTTCCATGGCGAACTTTTTTTACTCGCGGGCATTTTTCAACATGTTGAAAAATATGCCGCGACCTAGCTGAGGCCCCGAGTAAGTGGGGACTACTCTCGAGCATGAAGGAGAGTTACAAAGACCTCCTACGACCTAGTGTCGACCATGCTGCGAATACGAGTCGAGGGCAAACTCGCCAGAACTCGTGGATTAGGTTGCTGCAGTGGGACAGCCCTTTACCACAGAATATTTTGTCTATTTTCTTCTAAAATGCAGCCTATCTTTATCGATTTAAGGTCCTGTGTTGGCATCTTTCAGGAACTAATTAATGTTTTGTGAAGTGTAAGATTCTTAATTAGTTCATTATTAACCACTATTATGCCCAAAACTTGGATGAATTCTTGTTTTAATTACTTGCTTCAGTTACCTATCTATGCTCCAATACCTATTCTTGACTTAGTCATATTTAATTGTTAATTGTTCTTGAATATCAGTTCAGATTTCTGTGCACAGCCAGCCCCTCTTTTGAGCCTTCTTGTTGGATTTTCAAATTCTAACAAATTTAATTTAGTTGGTTATCTTTTTTCCGCTGAAATCATATTTAACAAGCATTTGTATATGGTTACAGTAGAAACTTTCAAAGGATGTTTAAAAAAAAATATTAACACCATGTGCATCTCATATTGTGATCTATAACAATAATTATTAATATGCTAATATTATCTCTCAGAGAGAAAAGCTAAATATGTAATTGTAGAGTTCAATTTTAACAGTACCTATAGAACAGTGCAAATGTAAATTTGATTTGAATTTTGTTTTTCTTTCACATGACTTCGTTTCATCCAAGGTTATTTCACCCATCACTGATTTCAATGTTATAACTGGGCCCATTTTTACTATCAGCAGTCAGGTGCATGGGAATCAACATGTGACCCTCGCTTCTGCCACCTAATTTACAAGTATTCCTTGTATACACCTATTGTTGCTGTTCCAGATTCTTGGGATGGATGCTCTGCAACTGGGAGCCCTGCATGACAACATCAGTGAATTCCAGACCAAATATCCTGACAGCTTTATTGTGGTGGCCGGGGATTTTAATCACAACAGCCTTAAGACTGTGCTCCCAAAATTCAAGCAATATGTGGATTTTGAGACCAGGGGAGAGAACATCTTGGACTTGGTTTACACCAACACCCCAGAGGCCTATAAGGAAACCCCACGCCCTCACCTGGGCCACTCTGACCACATTTCAGTGTTTTTAACACCAGCCTACAGACCACTGCAAAAACAAGTCAGAGCGGAGAGAAAACACACCAGGGTCTGGCCAGAGGGAGCAGCCTCAGCACTGCAGGATTGCTTCCTGCACATTGACTGGGATGTGTTCAGGACAGCAGCATCCTATGATGACCTCATCAACATCGAGGAGTACGCAGAGACTGTAACCGGCTACATTGCTAAGTGCACCGAGGATGTCACTATCATGAAAACCTTCACTGCACGTGGAAACGAAAACCCATGGATGACAGCAGAGGTGCGCTCGCTGCTGAGGGCTCGTGATGCAGCCTACAGAGCCGGTAACACAGCCGCTCTTCGATCTACCAGGACTGCACTGGAAAAAGGAATCAGGGCAGCGAAACGTGCCTTCGCGGGGAAAATCCAGGGACACCTCTGTGACACAGGAGACACCAGGAGGATGTGGAAGGGAATCCAAACACTAACGGGGTACAAGGCAAGGCAGCAGGTAACCGACACCGACACTTCTCTTCCAGATAAACTGAATAACTTCTTTGCACGTTTTGATGCAGCAAACACCACACCCAAGAGGAGAGCCAGCCCCTGCTTACAAACCGACCAGCCAGTCCTGTCCATAGACTCAATGGACACACGGAGAATCCTGTCCAAGGTCAACCCGTGGAAAGCAGTCGGACCCGACAACATCCGAGGACGTGTGCTCAAGGAATGTGCTGAGGAGTTAGCAGATGTGCTAACAGACATCTTCAACATCTCCCTTAGTCAAGCCATTGTCCCCACATGCCTCAAAACTTCCACTATAATCCCAATAGCAAATAAATCAGTTGTTGCCTGCCTAAATCACTACCGCCCTGTCGCCCTTGTCGAGTTATGCTTGTAATAAGGCTCGTACGACGACGTAAACAGGGTATATCTTTATTTAGCAACTCTGTACAACAGCAGCAACAGCAACAGCCTCGTGTGCAAGCCCAGGCAACTCCCTATGCCCACACCCCAGGGTTCCAGTCACATCCGGTTACTGGAGCCTGGCTTCTGTCACACAGGGTCCTAGTGCCCGTCTGCCCAGCCTTACACTATTATTGCATAATACCACAGCCCTGACCCCAATAATAATGAGGTGCTTTGAACGCCTGGTGAAACCTCACATTACTGCCAGCCTCCTCTCATCGTTAGACCCCCTCCAGTTTGCCTATCGCCCCAACCGTTCTACAGAAGATGCCATCTCTAACACGCTGCACACAGTACTCACTCATCTGGAAAACAAAAACACCTACGCCAGAATCCTGTACAGACTTCAGCTCAGCTTTTAATAACCATATAACCATATAACCATATAACAATTACAGCACGGAAACAGGCCATCTCGGCCCTACAAGTCCGTGCCGAACAACTTTTTTTCCCCTTAGTCCCACCTGCCTGCACTCATACCATAACCCTCCATTCTCTTCTCATCCATATGCCTATCCAATTTATTTTTAAATGATACCAATGAACCTGCCTCCACCACTTCCACTGGAAGCTCATTCCACACCGCTACCACTCTGAGTAAAGAAGTTCCCCCTCATATTACCCCTAAACTTCTGTCCCTTAATTCTGAAGTCATGTCCTCTTGTTTGAATCTTCCCTATTCTCAAAGGGAAAAGCTTGTCCACATCAACTCTGTCTATCCCTCTCATCATTTTAAAGACCTCTATCAAGTCCCCCCTTAACCTTCTGCACTCCGGAGAATAAAGACCTAACTTATTCAACCTTTCTCTGTAACTTAGTTATACCATCATCCCACAGAGACTTGTGGAGAAACTAACCCTGCTGGGCCTCAACACCACCCTGTGTCACTGGATCTTGGACTTTCTGACAGAGAGACCGCAGTCAGTCCGTGTTGGCAAGAACACTTCAGGCTCGATCACGCTGAGCACTGGCTCCCCTCAAGGCTGTGTGCTCAGCCCACTGTTGTTCACACTGCTCACACATGACTGTGATGCCAGATTCAGGGACAATAAGATCATAAAATTTGCGGATGACACAACAGTGGTGGGACTCATCAGCGGAGATGATGAATCAATGTACAGGGAGGAAGTAAAACAACTAGTGGACTGGTGCGGCAACAACAATCTAGCATTAAATGTCGACAAAACAAAGGAGATGGTTGTCGACTTCAGGAGGGTGCAGCCAAAACACACACCCCTCAACATCAGTGGCACCACAGTGGAGAGAGTGGAGAGTATTAAGTTCCTCGGAGTGCAAATTACAGACACTCACCTGGTCCAGGAACAACACTGGGATTGTCAAATGGGCCCATCAGCGACTGCACTTCCTGAGGAAACTCAAACAGGCCTCACTCCCCACCAACACCCTCAGGACTTTCTACAGGGGCATGGTGGAGTCTGTACTCACGTACTGCATAAACACGTGGTACTCCAACTGCAACTGCTCAGACAGGAAGGCTCTGCAGAGGGTAGTGAGGGGAGCAGAGAGGATCATTGGCATCTCCCTACCCTTGGTACAAGAACTGTTCCAGAGCCGCTGCCTGAAAAAAGCTCTGAGAATAGCTAAGGACAAACTGCACCCCCTCCACACATACCTGGATCTCCTGCCATCAGGCAAGAGATACCGTAGCATCAAAGCCCGGACTACAAGACTGCTAAACAGCTTCCTGCCACAGGCTGTGAGGCTGCTAAACAGTAACTCTGTACTCACAGTCACCTGATTCTGCGGCTTTGAACTGACATTTTAATAACTCTGGCACTGGCCACTCAAATCAGCTGCCCTGGACATTTTAATGATTGGTTTTACTGTATTTTAATGTTGCTGTTTTACCTGCTTTTAACTATTTATACTGTTTCATCAGGGACTGGATTGTTTTTTATTGTTATTATGTGTGAAATGTTTTAAGTTTCATGTGCGATGCTCCGGTATTCCCTGGGAAACGTCTTCTCATTTTGCACTGTGCAACTGTTGCTTTGCAAGATGACAATAAAGGTTGATTTGATTTGATTTGATTTGAGTTCTCTGGTCCAATTTCACATTTTTTGAAAAACAAAATGGCACAACATACATCCAGCTTTCTTATGAAAGGAAAGAGGTAAATATTACCTACCATTAATGATTGTGCAAGGGCTGGATAAAACATTGAATCTTGAAGCTGACCATAATCATTGAGTCACGGGATATACATAACTTAAAAAAGACCTCAGGTTCATCTCATCTGTATCAGCCATGTTGTCTATCTGTGCTAATTCAATTTGCTCACATTAGGATGTATCCCTTTACTTCTTTCACATCTATGTATTCGTCCAATTGTCTTTTAAATGTAATTGTACCAGCTTCTGCCATCTCCTCTGGCAGCAGTTTTCAAATGACCACCACACTCTGTGTGAAAAACCTGCCCATCAGACCACCCCTAAATGTTTTCCCTCCCATCTTAAATTTATGCCCTCTGATTTTAAGACTCTCCAACCTAGGAATAAAGATTCTGATTATCACTCATACCCATGTTCTTATCAGCCTGTACAAATCTATAAAGCCAACTGTCAACCTCCTACACCCCAGTGGCAATAAACCCAGCCTATCCAATCTCTACTTTTAATATACTGATGAATATCTTTAGCACTCTTTGTTCTGCTACCTCATTCTCCCTGTAGTGATGCATCCAGAACTGTACACACTACTCTTCAGCTTCTCTTCCACTTCTATATATAGCAGGGGCAGGATATAGTGAAGGAACACTTCCCAATTCTAGGCGGTGGATGGGCCAAATAAATATTTAAAGAGACTGGCAGATACTGAAATAATACAGACTCTACTTTAATCTTGGCTCATTTACATTTCCCAGTCCTTGAGAAAAAAAAAACAACTGACAGACAAAATCAGCTTTGAGATCTGGTTTACACAGATTCCAAGGATTCAGAATTGGAATTATGATCCATTACCTCATAGCACGTTACCATTGATAGCATTCCCTCGTCATTGGTTCAGTATGCACTTTGTATCTGGCCCCTTATCTTCATACCAGCCATGTTTGTTTGAATGGGGGTGCTGATCTTTATTGAGATGTTAAGAGACAATAAATGTTGCTTTTATTATACTTTATTTATTATTAACATTTTTCGGAAGTTACCTCAGGAAAATGTTTTTAATTGAAGTGCTTATATTTAGATATGTATATGTTTTGCCATTGTTTCTACATGTCTTTGATTATCAATGATCCATTGGTGGGTCACTGTTTCCACCATCTGTATTGCTGTTTTGTTTCCTGGTAGGGCCCCAGCTCAGCATTGCCAGCAGGGTGGTACAGACTGTGTATAGCAAGTTGTTGTCCAATACATTTCCTACTCTTCAAAACAAGGGATGCATTGACAAATGAAAGACTGACACTGATTTCAAGTTGAAGTGTGTGATGACAAGAGAGGTTAATGCTGTACCCTCCACATCATCTCAAGCTCAATGCTTAATCTACAGACAATTAGAGTTGCTTTTACCAAACCCATTAGTGAGGCAGCGGACTGGTTGAAGAGGAACGGAAGGTTACAGTATGTGTAGGAAAGAACTGGAGATGCTGATTTAAATCGAAGATAGATACAAAATTCTGGAATAACTCAGCGGGATAGGCAGCATCTCTGGAGAGAAGAAATGGGTGACTTTACAGGACGAGACCCCTCTTCAGATTGATGTCCCGGAAGGCAACTGTATGCTACACAGCACTGACTGGCATTCTTAACCAGGAGTTTTGAATAGTGGACTTCCTGGAATAGGGTTCTGCAGCATATTCAGTGGACTCTGCCTCTTCCTGGAAGAACACATATTAAAATTTGGCATGCCTTCTGCCATTTCTGAGGAGCCTACTGCAATTAATTTAAAGGTTACCATTTAACCTGTATGGCAATATTATTTTCAAAATTTGGCGAGCAATGATTCTTGTAAACCTTGTGCTACCCAGTCAAATCATACTATACACGAGTACAATCAAAGCCATCACACAAGTACATAGGTAATACAAGAAGAAAAATACCAGAGTGCAGAATAATATTACCGTATTTTAGTGCTAGTTACAGATAAAATCTTTGACCATGATTCTCTTCCCACCAGAAATCTCATTTGAAGAAATGCTAGGTAGCCACAAGGTGGTTTGGTGTTTGCCCCTCATACCTACATGCCATGTGTAACAAAAAAATTGACATGGAGAGAAAGTTATGTGATATGAATCACATGAAGGAGTAGAATGAATACAAATGTTGTGAGGCACACTAAATATTTAATGAATACTGTGAGTCCCTGCTACTATTCAAGGCCTGATGTGGATAATAGATGTCTTATAGACTAGCAGTCTACAAACAATCCTCACTGGGTAAGTATGGGATTAGAGTGCATGGCAGTGGTGGGCACAGACACTTCTATGTTTCTATAGCTCTAGGGGCTAGTGGAGTCAAGGGATATGGGGAGAAGGCTGGCACAGGTTATTGATAGGGGACAATCAGCCATGATCACAATGAATGGCGGTGCTGGCTTGAAGGGACAAATGGCCTCCTCCTGCACCTATTTTCTATGTTTCTATATCTATGTATGTTTCCCAATTGAATCCAAACTCCTGGCATTTGGCAGCATTTGCAGCACAAATAAAAACTAATTGTAGGTATATCCAAAGGGAAATGGCTCAGTCCATCTGGACCTACCTGATCATCTGGTTGCCAAACACTTTAATTCCTCTTTCCATTCCCACACTGGCCTTTGTCCGAGGCCTTCTTCATTGTCAGAGTGAGGCTTAACGCAAATTAGAAAGGTTTGGAGGAACAGCATCTTATATTTCATTTGGGCAGCTTACAGCCCAGTGGTATGAATTTGATTTCTCTAACTTCAAGTAACCCCTACATCCCCTCTCTTTCCAACCCTCCCCCACCCAGGTCGCACCAGCTTCTCGTTCTCACCCAGCAAACAATGGCCTGTTTCCTTTATCGTTGTAACTTTTTTGCATCTCCTTCATTCATTTGTTCTATATCTCTCTACATCACCGTCTCTATCTCTATTTTCCTTTTCCCTACTCTAGTCTGAAGAAGGGTCTCGACCTGAAACGTCACACATTCCTTCTCCCCAGAGATGCTTCCTGTCCTGCCGAGTTACTCCAGCATTATGTGTCTATCTTCGGTTTAAACCAGCATCTGCAGTTCCTTCCTACACAAAAAAGTTTCAATCTTCTACATCAACGATTTGGCCTTTGACAGTGATCCCTTCATGGAAATCTGATTATGTAAATCAATCCGTTCATTCATAATTACTTAAACCCTGCAATCGCCTCAGCTGTGGCTCTCATTACTGGTAAAAAGCCACCAATGCAGACAAACCCCCTGATAAATTATTCATAACAATAATTATCTTAAGGTCTCCCAGCTGCACCAGTATTTACAGTTTACAATCTTAATGAATTCATCTTAGTATTTATGGGATTTAACCAAGCATTCACTTGAATTACTTTGGTTATTCTCTTAAAAAATACAAGCCTACAAGGGAATTGGATTGCACTTTGTCTGACAACACACTCGTCATGTGGTGTGCAGATGCTGTTCTGTGTGTAGATTGCCAGATTGATAAAGATTGCTACAGAAATATGCACGTCAACGTTTGAAACGGCACCTGGTAGCTCCCTTTATAAAATCTGTTTATACCTAATTGTGTTCTGCCAAAGGATACTGCAGGCACTCTTGTGTTGGAAGGAACTGCAGATGCTGGTTTACACCGAAGATAAGTACAAAATGCTGAAATAACTCAGTGGGTGAGGCAGCATCTCTGGAGAAGAGGAAGAGGTGACGTTTTGGGTCTGAAGACTGAAGAAACATCACCTATTCCTTTTGTCCAGAGATGCTGCCTGACTTGCTGAGTTACACCAGCATTTTGTATCTATCTGCAGGCACTCTATTTAGGTATGAAGCAAAGTGATTAAAGACCCTATTGCTGAAATACACTTCCATTCTTTCCTGTCCTTTCCCCCCTTTCCCTGTCTCTGTGCTGGTTTTAAAACATGTTATATATCTCTAAGCTGTCACCTCTGATGGTCATCACCCTAAAACAATATCTGAGCTGCTGAGTGTTTCAGACATATATAAACTGTTCTTAAAAGGACAGCTGATCACTAAAAGACCACCTCCTATTCTTATTGTGAAGCCCAGATACGGTGGGGTAGATACTCCAGTTGTACATTATAGAAGACTATATAGAAGTAATATAGAAGATTAGAAAGGTTACTTCTTACTTTTACTTTCTTCACCATTTGTATCTTTGTGTGTAAACATATAAACCAATATGCTTAAAACATTTATTAAAGCTCGCAGATGTCAGCTATTTTTATGTGATCAGACATCAAGGCACAAAAACAAGTTGCTTCTTATTTTTTATTTTTTGCTTTAGCTAGAACACCATGGTAGCTCAAAGATTAAAGTTAAAGGGCAAGGACATAGTGAGAGATTAAAGTTACAGAAGCATGCATGCCAAAGTAGCCGGAGATAAGGCTAAAACTGTAATAAAAAGCTGTCTGGTTTTATGAATCGGAGAACAATTAGAGAGCGACCAGGCCGTGGTGTCTCTGAATGTTCCAAGCCAAAATTGTTTGCAAATAAAGGCTTTTCGTCTTCTTGAAGAATTCTCCGTGTCTGTGTCATCTTATCCAAACTTTGAGTCTTACGACAACATTCACTTCCAGTCTCCACTTTTCTCCTACCTGTCTCCACGAGGAACCGCAGAAGCTGGAGTCTTGAGCAAAACACAATGCTGGAGGAGCTCAAAGGTTGAGGTAGCATCCATTGAGTGAATGGACAGGCCATTTTTCAGGTCGAGACCCTTTCATCCAGAAGTGATTGGAATACGTGGTGGAGGGTGGAGAAGGGTGCAAAAGAGAGGTGGGGGCAGGACAAAACCTGGCAAGTGATAGGTCAGTGGGGTGGGGGGGGGGGGGGGGGGGGGGGTGGTTGGTACATGGGTGGAGTAATTTCCCTGTCCCACTTAGGAAACCTGAACGGAAACCTCTGGAGACTTTGAGCCCCACCCAAGGTTTCCGTGCGGTTCCCGGTGGTTGCAGGTGGTAGCCGGAGATTGCAGGTAGTGGAAGCAGGTAGGGGAAGCAGGTAGGGATGCGGTTCCTGGAGGATTTTGTCAGTCTCCCTACCTGCTTCCCCTACCTGCTTCCACTACCTGCAACCTCCGGCAACCACCTGCAACCTCCGGGAACCGCATGGAAACCTTGGATGGGTTAATGGGTGGTGAGGTTAAGTGAATTTATCACGCTTCAAAGATTAACGTCTGTTCATCCCAAACTGACCCTAATCTGTGAAATTTAAACTCAGACAAGAACAACTAACATCAATGCACAACAGAACATTTGCCATTCTTACAATAAAACTTTCGCCTTTATCATCCACTCTATCCTAATCGGATTGCTCCTTACTAATTCCTCCTTACTGATCATAGGAATTTCTGAAATAATGATGCATCAGTAGCCACCCTTCAGTCTACAGAACTTCACATACGGCTAAAGATAATGCAAATTATCTCTGTAAATTCCTCTCCGGTTTCTTCCCACAAGTTCCGAGGATGTATTTGGTCCAACCCTGGAGAATTATCCACCTTAATGCGCTTTAAAACTGCCAATATCTCCTCTTTGGCAATTCATTTATTGCCTAAGATGTCACAACATATGCCAGAGCTTCCATGATCATCTCAGTGAAAACAGATGAAAAATATTTATTTATTATCTCACCCATCTCGTGATTCTATTTAAAGATGGCCATACTGATCTTTAAAAGGTCTTTAGAATCTCTCAGCATTTTCCTTTACCTTACCTGCCAGATCCTTATCAAATCCCACGTTTTGCTCACCTGATTGCCTAAAGTGCCTTCCTACACCTTGCCGAGAGATTTGCTTAATCCTGACTATGCTATATCCGACTCATGCCTCTTTCATTTTCCTGACCAGAGCCTCTACACCACTTATCAACTTGGGGTCCTGATACTTGCCAGTCTTACCCTTCCCTCTAACAGGAACATGCTGCCCCTGTACTCATAAGGTCATGTGATAGGAAAAGAATTAGGCCATTCGGCTCATCTACTCCTCCATTCAATCATGGCTGATCTATCCCTCCTCACCCCATTCTCCTGACTTCTCCCCATAACCCTTGACACATGTACTAATTAAGAATCTATCTCCGCCTTAAAAATATTAATTGACTTGGCCACCACAGCCTTCAGTGGCAAAGAATTCCACAGATTCACCACCTTCTGTCTTATGAAATTCCTCCTCAAATCCTTCCTAAAATAACATCCTTTAATTCTGAAGCTATGATCTGGACTCTCCCACTAGTGAAAATATCTTCTCCACATCCACTCTATCCAAGCCTTTCACTATTCAGTAAGTTTCAATGAGATGCCCCCTCATCCTTCTAAACCAGCGTGTACAAGCCCAGTGCCGTCAAACGCTCATCATATGGTAATCATATCTTGTTATCTCCCATTTCCCAACTGTTCCCTTACCAATAATGCATCACACATAAACAAATTACATAGGAGTAACTGAGGCGGGGGGGGGGGGGGGGGGGGGGGGGGGGGGGGGGGTGGGATAGCCATTGAAGCAGGGCCTCCCTCTCGTTATTTGAATGGGGACAACGTTGTAACCCTTGGTTGTAACGTGGATAACTCTGCCAAATGTTCATGTGGTCTGGCAGTTAAAAGCAGCTGAGCCGGAACATTGACCCTCTGTTAAATTCGGGGACTGTGTCTTTCAAGCTTTATACTGGTAGGCGTATTTCAACATTCAATCATTTTGGAAAAAAAACCTCTTACGGCTTCACTATGGAGTTCAAACTTTTTGAGTATATTCAGGAAAATGTGCTTGTGTCCAATATATGTATGTTTAACATGCCCTTCCAAAAGTGGACGAATATAAATTCATACCATTGTTCTAATTGACAACAAGACAGAAGAGAGAATGAGCATAGGCTGGGAACAGTGTGAACATAGTTGAAATACTTATCAAGAAACAGTTGGTTGAACAGAAAATAAAACTATTACATAGAGTAAACCCTCATTATAACAAATCTTGGGAGGAGTGGGGGGTGGGCGGAGGGGGTGGTGTTCGTCATTGCTGATTGTTCGCTCTAACCAGGTGAGGGATCATCTTTGTATAAGTAGTAGAAACAAAGAACCAGATCCTCATTAATACACAGTAGGACACAATGTGCTGGTGACTCAGCGGGTAAGACAACATCTCTGGAAATCATGAATAGGTGACGTTTTGGGTCAAGACCCTTTTTCAGACTCTCGGTCTGGAACTAGGACTGGCATCCAGGTGTTGACGGCCCCAGCCTGTTGGCGGTCGGGGTAGAGGCAAGGACGTCATAGGTCATGGCCCAAGGGCAGCCAAAATGCAGGTACGGGTTGGCAGTGGCGGTAGTGGCGGCAGGAGCAGCCTGGAAGTGGCCTGGAACATGGTGTGGGCTGGAGGTTGCGTCGGCAGCGCAGCCTGGCGGTAAAAGTTGGAAGGTCTGTCTGCTATAACTGAAATCCATCATAAACAGTTCTGTAATAATGAGCGTTTACTGTACTACACAAGAAAGTTGCATGTTCGAACTCTATGATGAATTGAGAGGAAGCAGAGCAAAAAAAATAACTTCAGGAGATGACCATTGCCTTGCCACGTTAGCAAATTGATGCTTAACATTTTACTATTTTCTTAACGGTGGCTAATTAATCACTTCTGGAAATGATCATGCAGCACATTAAAATGGCAGCTACATCTTCCTGTGCCCCAATGGCTACACTCACTATTTAGTTTGGTACTGAACTGAATTTGAAGATCAGGTTTAACATAATAATTACAATTACTGCTCAGTAGTAAGGAGAAAAGAAGAAATGATAACTAAGTCATAACTTCTCATTGGGGTTCAGGGAGGAAGAAATTGCAATGGAAATAACATGCAAAATTCTAGTAGCTTACTTTACAGAATAAAGTTGCCTTACTTAGCAAAACCTGCAGAGGAAAAGAGATGTGATGGACAGATTGGACATACTTAAATCTCATATCAATACCATTCAGTGGACATCGTGTGATACGGTTGCAGTACGATCCACCCAGTCTATTTTAGTCTAATCTGTCTCTTGAGCAGAAAGCTGTCTGCTGAAAGACAGTTATTGTGCAGTCACACCATGGTTTCTGCTGTGTTTGCATGTGCTAGTGCACAGAGGTTAATCTACTGCAGCAGACTCCTGAGTATGGAACTACCAGCAGGTAAAAGGATCAATTACCATCCATAAGTTTACTTTGAAAGCCCACAAAAAGAAAAAGTCAACAGCAGATCTTTAAAGGGAGATACCATTATTTCAGTATTAACCTCATTATTGTCATTTGTTAAAGTGTAGTCTGTATTGGGGAATTAAAATACCATAAATATATCAACAACAATCATTTATCCCTGGATAAGTAAGAAATTAAATTAAACTTAAAAACGTGATCGAGGGACACAAGTGACTGCAGATGCTATAATACGGAGCAAACCACAAATATCTGGAACTCAGCAGGTCAGGCAGCATATGATAAGGGAGAGGGACGACAGGCATTTCGGGTCAAGAACATCAATCAGGAAACATGACCTGTGCTTTACCTATAACATATTCTGAATCTTGCAGATCTTTTTGAAAATAGAACAGTACGCCACGGAAACTAAACTCCTTCAATGCCCTGCATATCCATGTGCCGATCTAAAAGCCTCTTAAATGCCACTATAATATTAATAATAATAAATTTTATTTATGGGCACCTTTCAAGAGTCTCAAGGACACCTTACAAAAATTTAGCAAGTAGGGGAAAAAACATATAAGCGGAATGAAATAAATAGTAGAGACATGAATAGTACACAAATTAAAGACAGAATTCAATTCAAAACACAATATGAGGCAATTCAAGCACAGATGAAAAGGGAAGGGGATGTGGGGCTAAGGATAGGCAGAGGTGAAGAGATGGGTCTTGAGGCGGGACTGGAAAATGGTGAGGGACACGGAATTGCGGATCAGTTGGGGGAGGGAGTTCCAGAGCCTGGGAGCTGCCATGGAGAAGGCTCTGTCCCCAAAACTGCGGAGGTTGGATTTGTGGATGGAGAGGAAACCGGCTGATGTGGATCTGAGGGACCGTGAGGGTTGGTAGGGGGAGTGGAGGTCAGTGAGATATGGGGGGGCCAGATGGTGGAGGGCTTTGTAGGTGAGGACCAGGATTTTGTAGGTGATCCGGTGGGAGATGGGAAGCCAGTGAAGTTGTTTGAGGACTGGAGTGATGTGATGCCAGGATTTGGTGTGGGTAATGAGTCAGGCGGCTGCGTTCTGGACATGTTGGAGTCGGCTGATGTAGGTGGAGCTGATGCCAAGGAGAAGTGAGTTGCAGTAGGCCAGTCGGGAGGAGATGAAGGCATGGATGAGTCTTTCAGCAGCAGGGAGGTGTGAGAGAGGGTCTGAGTTTGGCGATGTTGCGGAGGTGAAAGAAGGTGGTTTTAATGACATAGTGGATGTGAGGCTCAAGGGAGAGGGTGGAATCAAAGATCACGCCAAGGTTGCGGGCCTGGGGAGATGGGGAGACAGTGGTGCCGCCGATGGTGAGAGTGGGGTTATTGATTTTGCTGAGTGTGGATTTGGAGCCTATGAGGAGGAATTCTGTTTAATCGCTGTTGAGTTTGAGGAAGTTATGTTGCATCCAGGTTTTTATAGCTGACAAACAGGAGTTGATATGGGAGAGGGGGATGTTGTGGGGGGATTTGGTGCCAAGGTAGATCTGGGTGTCATCGGCGTAACAGTGGAAGTCCAGGTTGAAGTGGCGGAGTATCTGACCAAGGGGGAGGATGTAGATGATGAAGAGGAGGGGGCCAAGTACGGAGCCTTGGGGAACGCCTTGAGTGACTGTGGCTGTAGCAGAGGTGTGGTTGTGGAGAGAGATGAAGTGGGATCTGTTGGAAAGGTAGGAACAGAGCCAGCTGAGTGCAGAACCTTCAATGCCAAGGTCCCCAAGTCTGGTCAGCAGGATGTTATGGTTCACTGTATCGAAGGCTGCATTCAGGTCGAGGAGGATGAGGATGTTGAGGGAACCAGTGTCAGCAGAGGTGAGGAGGTCATTGAGGACATTGAGGAGAGCAGTTTCTGTGCTATGGAGGGGGCGAAAGCCAGATTGGAGGGGTTCGAATAGGTTATACTCAAGGAGGTGGGAATGAAGTTGTGACGCAACGATACGCTCCAGGGTTTTTGAAAGAAAGGGGAGGTTTGAGATTGGGCGGTAGTTAATGAGAGAGGATGGATCAAGACCAGGTGTCTTTAAGATTGGTTTGACAGCAGCAGTTTTGAAAGTGGAGGGGACAATTCCTTGGGACGATGAGGAGTTGAAGAGATTAGTGAGGTTGGGGCAGAGAACGGGGAGGGGCAGGACTTCAACAGGGGAGTGCGGAGAGGGTCGAGGGAGCAGGTAGTGGGTTTGGAAGAGCTGATGAGTTTGGAGATTTCAGTAGGGGTGACCAGGTCAAACTGAGAGAGGAAGCAGTGTGGAGGAGGCGTAAGGAGGTCAGTGGAGATGTTGAAAGGAGGGGCCTTGGTAGGTGGTGGAGTAGATGCTAGGGTGTCGGGTACAGGGGATAAAGATTGATAGATGGTGCTGATTTTATCAGCGAAAAAGTGGAGGAATGAGTTGCAGAGATCCGGAGTAGAGGTAGGGAGAGTGTTGGCTCGAGGCTTGAGGAGGTTGCCCACTGTGGAGAAGAGGGTTCTGTGGTTTAGGCAGGGGTCGGTGAATATGGAGGCGAGGTAGACAGATTTTGCAGTAATGAGGGCATCTTTGTAGGCAGTGAGGTGGAGTTTGTAAGCTTCATGGTGGACTGTGAGAGATTATTTATTTGTGAGTCGTTCAAGTCGACGACCAGTCTGTTTGAGCTTACGAAGTGCAGGTGTGTACCAGGGTGAAGATGTGTTGAAAGTTACGGTTCTTATTTTGAGGGGGGCCAGAGTGTTGAGGGAGTTAGACAAGGTGGAGTTGAGATGGTTTGTGAGATCATCAGGTGAGATATGGGTTGCGGCCAGGGGGAGAGTGGTGGAGAGCAGATCAGAGAGATGGTGGGGGATCGATGGATTTTAGATTACGGAAGGTGATTTCTCTGAGGAAGCGGGGGCGAGGTGTCGGAGAAGGGATGGTGAACCGTACAAGCTTATGATCAGAGAGGGGGAAGAGGCATGGATGGAGGTCGAGTACCGGTTGATTTGTGGAGCAGACCAGGTCAAGGATGTGACCTTTGTCATGGGTGGGAAAGGTGACGTGCTGAGTGAGAAAGAAGTTGTTAAGTAAAAAGGCGAATTCAGATGCGAGCTTGCAGGTGGGGGAGTCCATATGAATATTTAAGTCACCAAATAGCAGCAGACGTGGGGAGAGGGATGAGGCAAGTGAGAGGAGTTCAGTGAAGTCAGATAGGAAGGAGGGGTTTGGTTTAGGTGGCCGGTAAATGAGGATGACTGTCATGGAGGAAAGGGCTTTGAAGGCGAGGAATTCAAATGATGCTACTGGGGGGAGGGCGAGTTCAGTGATCCGAATGTTCTGGTTGAAAATAACAGCGAGGCCACCTCCATGGCAGGAGGGGCGGGGTTTGGAGATGTAATTAAATCCAGGTGGGGATGCTTGATTGAGGGAGAAGAAGACATTGGGTTGTTGCCAGGTTTCAGTGAGCAGAAGGAAGTCCAGAGTGTTGTCAAGGATTAGTTCGTGGAGGTCAAGGGCTTTGTTGTTGAGCAACCTGGTGTTGAGGAGGGCAAAGTTGGCATTGTGCGAGGGTGGAGGGATGGGGGCAGGCTGGAGAGATCTGAAGTTGTCCCAGTTGACAGTGCGTGCTGCCACCTCCACCCCTGGCACCACCATCCTCTGTGTGAAAAATCTGCCCTCTACACCTTCATTTAGGTTTAATATAGTTTAGTTTAGTTTAGTTTGGAGATATGTGCGGAAACAGAACCTTTAGCACACCAAGTCCGCACTGACCAGTGATTCCTGCACACTAACACTATCCTACATATACCAGGGTCAATTTACAATCATACCAAACCAATCACCTACAATTATACATAGCAAATCAACTACAATTATAACCAGCCAATTCACCTACAAACCTGTACGTCTTTGGAGTGTGGGAGTAAATTGGAGATCCCGGAAAAACCTATGTATTTCATGGGGAGACCGTTCAAACACAAGCACACGTAGTCAGGATCAACCCATGGTTTCTGGCGATATAAGGCAGCGACACTACCGCTGCACCACCGCCTCATGGAACAAAATTTCTGCGAAGTTTTGAACAAAGTTGTCTCTGATCCTTTTATACCTACCCAGAACAGTTATTCTGGCACAAAAAAAAACAACCTCAGTGTTGAGTAAAAACAAAAATTACTGGATATATCCAGCCGGTCAGGCGGCATCTGTGGAGTTAATGTTTCAGATCAAAGACTCTCTATCAGAAATAGGCAAATAATTAGTTTTGCAGAGAAAGTGATGGGTTGGACAAGGGACGAAAGGATAAATTGAATATTACTGACAGGTTGAAGCCAGTGTGATAGCAGTAACAGAGGAGATGGGTTAATCTGGGATGAGTAGAGAGAGAATATCTATGAAGTGAGTGCAGTTTATATTTGAGAATATAACCAAAGGAACATGCAGGATTCTGGGACATGCCCAGCAGATCAGGCTGTGCTGTTGGAGATAAATAAAATGGAGGCAAAGTCTCAGGCAGCTGATTTAGTTTTAGTTTTAGAGGCACAGCATGAAAACAGGCCCACCACGTCCATGCCAGCCATCGGTCATCCGTTCACATACCCGTATCCCACTTTCTCATCCACTCCTTACATGCATGGGGCAATTAGTACAGGCCAATTAACCTACAAGCCTGCATGTATTTGGGAGGTGAGAAAAAACCTTTAACTGAAATGGTCTGTTGTGATACAGATAGAGGAAGTGAATTACCTGAAGTTCTGGAATCTAACATTAAATCGGTAAGGCATTTGTGAAGTCCAATTTATTTATATTATTATCACCGTTAATCTCAAAATTGAATCTGGGACAACATTCTGCTTTGGAACAACATAAACAAATTTAAAATTAATGCTGTTAAATGGGTCAACTTCTTTACACTGCATGATAAATTAGTTCCTATCCAGTGAATAAATATATTCAGCATTTTACTTTTGTGCTGTAAATTAGAATTTTGCAGTCTATGAATAATAATATTATTTAAAAATAAAAGTTAAGAAAGTTAATGGAAATGTAATGCATCGCATTTATGACTGATCCAGTTAATACTGAAAATAACTCGCAGGGTACTGGACTTCTTTATTGTAATTTAAGCTTCTGTATCAGAGGAATCGGAGGCCTGTAAAGCTCTACCCAACAGTTTGAGTCATAGAATGATAGGGGCCTGTCCCACTTGGGTGTCATTTACGCGACATCATTTACGCGTCACGACGCACGAAGCACACGTGATGAGCGCATGGCGTGCATTGCGCGTGCATGGTGCATAGTGATGTAGGCAGTGATGCGCTGTCGTTCGCGGCGCCCCAGGATTTTGGGATTCACACAATCTTCACGCGCTACCTTGCATGTCGCGCAAATGACGCCCAAGTGGGACATACCCTTTACAGCACAAAATCAGGTTACTTGAGCCAACTTGTCTATGCTGACCCAGATGCCCATTTAAGTGAGAATCGTTTGCCTGCATTTGGCACACATCCCTCTAAATCTTTTCTATTCATTTACTGTTCCAATGTCTTTTAAATGACGTTATAATATCCAGGGCTGCCAACATTGGGTGACAGTTGAGAGTGAGAAATTGCGAGGGAGTGTAGCAACCGAGGTGGTAGGGTAGACCGAGGTAGGAGGAGGCGGGTGTCCCCCCTCCCACGGTAGGGAGCTTTTGCATTTTTCAGCTTGATATTGTGCAATCTGGTGCATGCTGTAGCGAGTCTTTTAACTTACACTTGAATGCAACATTTATGCTTTAAATTGGATTAGGTATGAATACAGTTAGGCTAAATTACATTCCTAATTACATTCCACAGTAGAGCCAGGCTCTATATATTTATTTATTTGTTTATTTAATTCTTTATTTCGGACAGAATAAAAAATAAAAAGCAAGTGTGAAACAGCACACAAAAAACAAAAAAAACAAAAAACAAGAATATTTATAAAGTGTCATAAACAACATTTATAAATAAATGAATCGTATGTGTCCGAAAAGGAGCAGGGAGATGCCAAAGCTTATTAATTCCCATCCCTTATTGCTTACTGCTTATAATTCTTATACAAATTTAGCAGCTATAAACACCTATTTCCATATGTACACCAAATTATTTACATTTATACACTAATCAAGTATTTACAAAGTCTTACAAAAAAAAGAGAAAGAAAAAGAAAAAGAAAAAAACCCTCATGTACTATACAGTATCTCTTAGTCATATATACAACCCATCACCCTATAATCACCCTTCCCAATACAATCAGCATAAAAAAATATCCCTCAAAATCACCTGATCTATTATCAATTGTACTTGAGGGTTTGTTTTATGTTTTTCCAAATAGCATAATCTTTGTTTTGCTTAAATTTAGAGACAATTTGTTGACATCAAACCACTGTTTTAATATATTCATTTCTGATGTGATGACCTCCAAAAGCTGCTTCAAATTGTCACCGGAACAAAAAATATTAGTATCATCGGCAAATATAATCAATTTCAGTATATTTGATACTCTGCATATGTCGTGAATGTATATTATGAAAAGCTTTGGACCTAACACAGACCCTTGATGTACTCCACAAGTTATGTTCAAGTAAGTTGATTTATGTTCACCTATTTCTACAAATTGTTGCCTTTCTTAAATAGCTTCTCACCCTATCAAATCCAACCCCTCTGATGCCATACCTATCCAGTTTCATAAGTACCTTTGACTATAGAAACAAGACAAAAATAATGCCACATATTCAATCGTATCTGGTTCAATGAAATTAAGATATATATGTAAAACATATATATGGAAACAGGCCCTTCGGTCCACCAAATTCACACCGACCAGCAATCTACCTTACACCAGATCCGTCCTACATGCCAGGGACAATTTACAGAAGCCAATTAATCTACAAACCTGCACTTCTTTCAGATGTAGGATAAACCGGAATACCCAGAGAAAACCCATGTGGTCATAGGAAGAATGGACAAATTCTGTACAGACAGCACCCTAATCAGGATCAAATCTGCGTCTGTGGTGCTGTAAGGCAGCAACTCTACCGCTGCGCCAACGTGCCACTTCATTAAAAAAAAAATTTCTGTAATATTTATTATGGTGTCACGTCAATAAAGATGAACACATGATTCTAATTTCTGCCCTTAGTTGGATAACACACTCCCAGTCATTGTGTTTTATGGCTGGTTTTCAACCTCTTCAGTCTGAAGGTCTCGACCCGGAACATCGCCCATTCTTTCTCTCCAGAGGCGCTGCCTGTCCTGCTGAGTTATTCCAGCTTTTTGTGTCTATGTTCAGTTTAAACCAGCATCTGCAGTTCCTTCCTACACTCTTTGTTAAGCAAAACAGGTCCTATTATCATAATATTATTCACCTCAACTAAATATTTTCTGCAGAGAATACAATCCCAGTTATCAAACCTTTCTTCAAAAATGAAAAAAAAAATTCCAGCCCTGCCAACATCTTCGTAAATCACCCCTGGATCATCTCCAGAGCAATTGCACTCTTTCTACAATGTGTCATAATCTTATAGCATGTAAATAGACCCTTCATCTCAGCTTGTCCATGCAGATCAAGATGCCCCATCTAAATTAGTTCCATTTATCCATACTTGGCCCATATCCCTTTAAACCTTATGTGTGCCCGTGTGTGTGTGTGAGAGTGTGAGTCAGTGATGCGGCGACACCATCTGAGAGTGAGCAGAGACTTGGCGATGCCTGGGGAGTGTTTCCTTCTCAACCCTCCCCCCCCCCCCCCTCCCACCCCTCTTCCCCCCCCCCCCCCCCCCGGAATGCGGACCTGGCCCAGGTGTCTGGGGGAGGTGAGGGTCATTGACCCGGGGGTCAGACATCAGAGCAGAGCCTTAAGGGACTGTCCAACTTAGGCGTCATTTGCATGTCATTTACGCGACAGGCCGGTAGTGACTGACGCGTGCCAGTCACGGGAAAATCATCCAGCAGTACGACAATCGCACTTCAAGTGCTCTTGAGGGACCTGCTTCTTTTAGGAGCCATTTGCGATGTCGTTCGTACTATGTCTGTTCTCTGTAGCAAGGATTTTCCCCATGAAAATGTTTCAAAACTACGCACGCTTTCTATGGGGGTGGTCACGTGGTGTGGTGCTCAAATGAAGTGCAAATGGTGCGCCGATGGCATATAGGTGGCACATGGTTATGGACATTGACGCACGGTGACACATAATAAATTGGCATAGGCTATGTTTGTGTGTCACCGTGCGTAACCATGCGTCACCACACGTTACACGTACGGCGTCAGTGCGTCAGCATAATCCGTCAGCATGCGCAAGGGATACATCAAGCAAGTGGCGAGCAAGGATTTTGAGCATTCCAAAATTCTGGGGCGACATGCGTTAACACATGTCATTGCATACACTACCACCCCTCATGACGCGCCATGCACGCGTCACGACGCGCCAACCAATTTTGGGGTGTGGATAGAGCGGCCGACGGACAGAAGCTGCCAGAGGTGAGGGTGGGGTTTGTCCAGAGATTCTGTCTGACCTGTTGAGTTACTCCAGCTTTTTGTGTCGATCTTCAGTTTAAACCAGCATCTGCCGTTCCTTCCTACACACACGATACTATACGATAAAACTTTATTAATCCCAGGAGGCAAATTGTGTGTGTATGTGTGTGGGTATATATGTTATATACTAGACTAAGTGTTCACACGGGAGGGCTGGTCCCAGACGCAATATTCCACCTCTCCACCAATTCCAATATTGGTGGCCAGTGGGGGGGCTTTCTGGAGCGCTGGTATGGGTTCTTGGGGTGGCAGCTCAGTTCCTCAAGCCTGATTTGCTGGCATCTCACTCACGGCTGGTGGGCTGGAAGTTGACTCAAGGCTATTCCATGAAATTCCATTTCAAGCAGGGTGCAAGGCCACCAAATTCAAATCCATTTTCCTACCATTTCAAGCAGGGTGCAAGGCCACCAAATTCAAGTTCAGTTTCTTACCACTTTGAGCAGTGTGCAAGGCCACCAAAATCAAATGCAGTTTCCTACCACTTCAAGCAGGGTGCAAGGCCACCGAATTCAAGTGCAGTTTCCAACCACTTCAAGCAGGGTGCAAAGCCACCAAATTCAAGTGCAGTTTCCAACCACTTTAAGCAGTGTGCAAGGCCACCAAATTCAAATGCAGTTTCATACCACTTTCAGCAGGGTGCAAGGCCACTAAATTCAGTGCAGTTTCATTCCACTTCAAGCAGGGTGCAAGGCCACCAAATTCAAATGCAGCTTCATATCATTTCATGCAGGGTGAAACCACCATAAAACCCACACAAAACACCAAACTCACAGTTCAGTGTGTTCAGTTGATTCACAGCTCGGACAGAATCGTGACCTCTCCCTCCCCCATCATGCAAAGACTGAGCCACACCCACACTTCCGGGTTTTATAACCACTCCCCCTCCCACCGGATAAGGTGTGGCCTTCATGGCGTGATTGACAGGAGAGAGATTCTCAACATTCTTTAAACACTTTTATTTTTCTTTGATGGGAAGAATTCTCTGCACCTGCTGAGCAGAGGGGGACTGAGTATGATGGCCAAAAATCACAGCCGTAAGTAGTAGCATTTTATCTTAAATCAATATACAGTGCAAACAGGAAGTAAGTGCATTTGCATTAGTGCCTTTTAACTTCATCCAAAGCACCCAAACCACCATTTGCAGTGTAGTGCCTTTTAACTTCAAGCCATAGCACCCAAGCCACCATTTGCAGTTAGTGCCTTTTACCTTCAAGCCATAGTACCCAAGGCACCATTTGCAGTAAGTAGTGCCTTTCAACTTCAAGCTAAAGCACCCAAGCCACCGCACCCAAGCCACCATTTGCGGTAAGTAGTGCCTTTTAACTTCAAGCCAAAGTACCCAAGCCACCATTTGCAGTAAGTAGTACCATTTAACTTCAAGCCAAAGCACCCAAGCCACCATTTGCAGTAAGTAGTGCCCTTTAACTTCGCCAAAGCACCCAAACAACCATTTGCAGGCAGTGCCTTTTTACTTCAAACAAACCATATTTTCATTTTCAAACCACATTAAGGGGACTCACAGTTGAGTAGACATGTGTTCAGTATTGTTCGGAGCTCAGAGAGACATGACCCTTTGGCTTCATCCATCTTGCAGAGACTGAGGCACACCACTTCCTGGTTTTATAGTCCGTCCCCCTCCCTCCAGCAGGGGCAGCTGAGAGAATGGTGAATTAAAAAAAAAACAATTAATATCTCTCTGATTTGTCACCGATGGGTAGAATCCTCCGGTCCAGGTAGGCGGAGAGGGGCTCTGAGCGAGCTGGCCAAAAATGACGGCCGTAGGTGGTGGCGTTCTCTCGGAAATTGCAGCACAGTGGGCCAAAAGCTGTCAAGATCAGACTTTAAGTAATATAGATACACACACACACACACACACACAGACGCACACACACACAGACGCACACACACAGACGCACACACAGACGCGCACACAGACGCGCACACACACACACACACACACACACACACACACATATATATATATATATACACACACACACACACACACACACACACACACACATATACACACACATATACACACACACACATATATATATATACACACACACATATATATATATAGATTTATATAGTTATATATTCATATATAAATATACACCGTTTTGTTTTCTCATTTATAACATTGTTTACAGAGTACTATGTTTACATATTCTGTTGTGCTGCTGCAAGTAAGGATTTCATTGTTCTAACTGGGACGTGAGAGAATGAAACACTCTTGACTCTTGACTTACTCCGCTAATGTGTGGGATAGAACTAGTGTACGGGTGATCGGTGGTCGGCGTGGACTCGGTGGGCCGAAGGGCCTGTTTCCACGTTGTATCTTTAAATTAAACTAAGAACACTAAAACCAGAGGGAGTCTAAGGAACAATTAAAGCATGGAATAGTCTTCACCCTACCATAGTTACTCAACCAGCCGCAACTACATTTAAGGTACCTCTTTTTCCCCCAAAAACCCTTTTTTGCTTAAGTCCAAGTCAAGAGTCAAGAGAGTTTTATTGTCATGTGTCCCAGATAGGACAATGAAATTCTTGCTTGCTGCAACACAACAGACCGGGCGACCTGGACACGGATACGGGGGGGTCTCACAGTGTTGAATGGCAGGTATCTTGCTTTGGCTGGAGGCAGCCTAGATTTTGAGGCCCTAGGCTTCAGCCTATGAAGCCTTAGTGGTAAATCAGACTCTGTGAGGCCCCCCTAGATCTCGAGGCCTTAAGCTTGTCAGGCTTATACGTAAATCCGGCCCTGATGGAGAGTGATGATGTTTGTGTCCTTGATGGCTGAAGATTTCCCTGTAAGTAAGGAAGAGCGATTGTTTTTCCTTTCTTCTTTTTTTCTTTTCTTTCCAGGGTCTTATTTCCTTTCTTTACTTCCTTCTCTAATTCCTTCCCTAAGGGGCTTTCTTCTCCCAACACTTTCCTGCACCTTCACGATTCTTGCTTACTTTCCTTACTTCTTTTATTTCTATCTTTTTTAAAGCACAACAACTGAAGTGGTACAACATAATGTAATAAGATATATGCGATGTGTATTAATGTAAGTTACTGTACTCCTAATTAAAATAAATAAATAAATAAATAAAATAAAAAGGAAGGGTACAGCTGGTTCAGTCTCCAAGTAAAACTGTAGTTTCCTGAGCTACTGCTCTTCAACCAATGCCAGGTAGCTTTTCACAAACAGTACAGCACATTAAATATCGAGACAATGGTCCTTTCACAGTAGTTTGCATCTCTGGCAATTTGTTCCCACTTATCCTCCACAGCCAAGTCCAGTGACAAGGAGACACTGAATGTGCTGTGTGCATAGAGGAAGCTCCTGTTAAAGTCAGGGGATTCCTCTGGGCTGTCTTCCGGAATAAATGCTGGCACGGATCCAATTTCCAAATTACACTGGTGAAAGTAATAGCATGCACATTGCCTTGTAAAAGTACAGCAAAAAATGTTTAATTTCCACCCCCTCCTTAACTGAGCAATTAGGCTGGCATTAATGGATTTGATGCATGTTTTGACTACAATGTGTGTCTTATTGCATGAACTCTTCTCTCAATGTTAGCAATACATCACAGACTGATGAACAATTGGAAAATCTACATCAATAATGTCAGTGACCAAATGGGGCATGAGATTGTGATTGGCTAAGGATCAACAGAATTACAGAGCTATGATGAGTGAGGTTGTGCATTTTGCATATGTGGGTCTGCGGTCAAAAGAGGGACTGGTGTAAGTGTGGAGTACAGTAACGTAATTTGCTTCCTTACATTGAGTTAGTCACAAACACTGCCACATAGATGAGGAATTAGTTTAAAAAAGCCACACATTCATTTTACCTTAATAAAACATTGTCCCAGATCCTTTAGGTTTACCTAAAATTAATTTGGAAACAAGCAAATCAATTTTCATTAAGACAGAGAATATAGCACTTAATCATAATGCTATCTTAAAAATTCCTGATGCAATATTCTTCAAAGTGTGTATGTTGAGCCTGAGAAGACAAAAACACGTTGAGAAAATTGTAGTTTAATTTTTGTTTGACTTCTTTCACAGAACTTCAACATTTTAATCATGGAAAAACAGTAACATCTAAACATTTGCAATAGTTTGAGTGCTTTGCAAACATGAGAATAAATGTTTTTTCCTCCACTATAAAATGTTCACTTTATATCACCTTCTGTTAAGATCCAGGGTTTCCATATTAAAACTGCCAATTGGGTGATGGCCTAAAGTTTGCGTCTGAAGTGAGCCGCAAGGTCTCATCCCCCGTTCTTCGTTTGTTTTGAGTTTGAAACTTGAAGGAGCCGAGTGGTCTGCCGTTTATTTCTCTCCACAGATGCTGTCCGGCCGATGAATCCCTGCAATGGTTTGCTTCTCGCTCAAGATTGCAGCTCCTGTAGTCACGGTGTCGCCATGTCCTGGCGACCCGCCTGAGCCGAGCTGTGGGTCAGATGCTCGGGTTTGTGACCGGCCGCCCGGCACCAAATCTGCACCAACCAACACGAGCGGAAGCAGGAGTGTTCACCCCGCGGGGGGGAAACAGATAGGCGCCTTGGCCCATCTTAATTCATCTTAATGATTCTTAAAAGCACTTTTGTTGGCATTTTAATAATATTTTGAAAATGTTATCTTTGTTTGGGAAGACGCCCTAAGGTTTAATGGGAAGTTTTATTTGGATGTCCATTATTTAAGACTATTTAAACAATTATATCAGAGACATTTGCATGGAAGATGCTGAAACAAAATGCTGGAGTAACTCAGCGGGTCAGGCAGCATCTCTGGAGAAAAGGAACATGTGACATTTTGGGTGGCGACCTTCTTCAGACTGAGAGTCAGGGGAAGAGGCGAATGAGGCATCTTTAAAACCTTTCACAACAGTTGAGTAATGAGAGATGTTTGGGAGGGGCCGGATGTGGTGCCAGGTTGACTGGGGCCTATGCATTCCTTGCAACCTGTCCTGTCCTGCCCTGCCCCGCCCCATCATGCCAGACTCGTCTCTGGTGCAGAGGGTTGAGTTTTGCTTGGTGGGGTGGGGGGTGAAAGGAGGTGAGAAAGGAGGTGCAACGGGTGTGGATCGCAAGCGACCAGCACCTACACCTGAACTCATGTAAAACCCACAAATACTGGAGTTCGATAGGTCGGGCAACTTTGGTTTAAATATCTAGAGTTTGGTAATATAAATGATGTACAGAATGCTCTTAAAATGTCTTATCCATTGCTCTGTCACAAGCATTAAAATAACAAGGTTGTGGGGAGATCTGATAGGAGTATATGTATAAAATTATGAGAGGCATAGATAGGGTAGACAGCCAGAACCTTTTCCCCAGGGGTGGAAATGTCAAAGAGTAGATGACATGGCTTTAAGGTGAGCGATTGAAAGTTTAAAATAAATGTGCAGATCACGTTTTGTTTACCCAGAGGGTTCTGTGTGCCAGGGGCCGGGTGGGGAGAGGGGTGATGGTTCGCTGGATGATCTGGTTTGAAGTGGTGGCTGGAGGCCCTGCAGCCAGGCCATTGGGTCTTTATGGCCAGCCACAGCTTGAACTTTGAAAATTGTGCCCAAATCTGGCAACTCTTGTGTAAGTCTCAGAGGGCTATATCTATGCACATTGTACTTAATCTAGGTTTGTGCTTGTGTATAGTTATAATTTACTGAACAGCGTGCAAGAAAATAATTTAACTGAACCTCAGTACATGCGATAATAAAGAACCATTGAATGTGCTGGCAGTGGAGTGGGATGTGGTGGCATCAATAGTGATGTTTAAGAGGATTTTAGGTAGGCATATAGATTTGCATGCAGACAATTCAGATTGGTTTTACATGGTATCATGTTAGGCACAGACATAGTAGACTGAAAAACCTGTTACTGTGCGCGACTGTTATATGTTCTATGTTAACAAAAATGAACGTGTTAGTCATTCAAGACAAAATAGGCTCTTCAGCCCATCCAGTCAGTGTGCACTATTATGCTGCCAATTAACTACTGGCACATCTTTGAGCTTTGGCAGGAAACTGGAGCCTCTGAAGCCAACCCAAGAAGTCAAAGGGAGAATGTGCAAAGTCCACACACAGAGAATTGGAGATAGGGATCCCACCCGTCAATATAAGGGTGCATGGGATTTTGTAGATAGCTGAAATTACTTTGTATCTTCATGTCGATGTTGTATCTTCATAAAGTTGCTGCCTTACAGCGAATGCAGCGCTGGAGACCCGGGTTTGATCCTGTCTATGGGTGCTGTGATCTGCGTGGGTTTTCTCCGAGATCTTCGATTTCCTCCCACACTCCAAAGACGTACAGGTTTGTAGGATTGGCTTGGTAAATGTAAAAATTGTCCCTCTTGGGCGTAGGATAGTGTTAATGTGTGGGAATCGCTGGTCGGCGCGGACCCGGTGGGCCAAAAGGCCTGTTTCCACGCTGCATCTCTAAACTAAACTAAACAAAACTAAATATTATGTAAAGAGAGTTATCTCATAGTATTTCAATCAGCAATTTCACTTCGGAGTCACGTGAGTGATTCTGTGAAGACCCCGCTCAGCACGGGGGACGTCATGGAGTTGGACGGGGACGTCTCTCCACCCGCCTGGGGGAGAGACAGCCGCCTGAAAAGACCTGTCCCCCACTCGACTCCACGGAGGAGCTTTCCATCTTGGGGGGGGGGGGGGGCAGTAACAAGGCCGTAGGACCACTTACCGGGCGGTCCGCTATTCCCCGACACAGCGCCGAGCCCAGCCTGCTAGTGCCTGAGCAGCGGGCTGGAAGTAAAGCCACGGAAGAGGCGTCCGGCCGGTGGCTTCCGACTTGTCGGACGGGGACGTGTCTGCACCCGCCCGGGGGAGAGACAGCCGCCTGAGCCGCTGGAGCGGCTGCTGGAGCAGAAGCTCCAGTGAAACGCGTTTGTGAAGGGCGCTCTCGCAGGGGGAGTTCAGGCACTCTCTCCACAGTTCCTTCTGCACTGTCCATTGCTTCCTCCTTATCCAAGGGTAGCTTTGGTGACCAGGACTGGGCTGGTCAAGAAGAGGGGACGATGGCTGAAGATATCGGGAGTATGCAAGGGGTGCAGGAACAGGAAGAGCTGCTAGGTGTGGTGGACCGCTACGTGGCAACCCCACGTGCAGGAGGCCGTTCAAGGCCCTACAGGAGAGGTGGTCAATGAGGTATACAGCTCCAGAGAACTGTGAGTCCCTTAAAGTGCTGGCTGTAAACAGCCAAAAGTGGGGGCACGTTGGGGCAAATATTCGGAACCAGGAGCTAAAACTGCAGCGAATCCTCAGGCTCCTAACGTCCGCCATCACATCGTCTGCTCGTTCCGTGGACCAGTATGGAGATGACCACAACCTTCGTAAACAAATCATAAGACCTGCCATAAAATCCTAAATTTGTGGGGTTGTGCAAAACCCCAGCCACTAAGCCAGACCCACTGATCTCTGGCAAAAACCTCACAAAGCATATGAAAGATATGGAGCGGCCATAACAAGCTTTCGGTCTCATGAGGGCAGGCCCCGGGACGAGCAAAACCGAAAACAATAAGCAGCAGCACCCCATCGCATCCATCAGTCAACGTCTACCATATGGGACTGATGAAAGCTCGGGGTCTGCATTCTATCACCAAAAGTCTTCTTTAGACCAGGGCCCAGAGCGGACCACATGGAAAATGTGCCACCTCCCAACGTCACCGCCACGTCGGACGATGTGCAACTCTCTTTGGACCGGCAGGAAACAGAAAAATACCCATAACCATGGAGGTAGGTGGGTCTAGTTCCTACCAGCATGTAGAGTAATACTAACACACAGTAGTCTATCACGAGTGATCAGTATATACTCAATGGCATTAATGGATACAAATACAATTCATACTAGAAAAATTGCCACCAGGTCAACATTCACCCCAGAGGGTATTTTCCCCTCTCCGTTAAAGAAACGAGAGGGACAAGCTGAACTGGTGAGACTAATTACAAAGGGTATCATGGGAAAACCTGAACCCTTGCAATTCATATCAAATATATTCACTAAACCCAAAAAAGATGGTGGATGTTGCATCATCATTGACTTAACTTCACTAAATATGTTTGTTAAGTATATACATTTCAAAATGGAAACAGTTGTTACTGCCATTCCAGTACTAAATTCCAAAGGATACTTCATGGCAAGCATTGATCTTAAAGATGTTTACTATTTAGTACCATTCACAAGGATCATCGCAGATACCTGAAATTTACCTGGATGGGGCAGCTATAGCAGTTTAAAGCGTTACCCAATGGGTTCACATCAGCCCAAGATTTTTCACCAAGACACTAAAACCAGCTCTGGCAATATTCACAAGACAAAAACATATTGTCATGGCATATCTTGATGATATCTTAAATGGTAGGCAAGACCATGGAATTGACTATGTTAGCTGTATCAGCTACAAAACAGTTATTCGAAACCCTGGGATTGTCTTACATCCAGATAAATCTAAGTTGAAGCCATCCACAATCATGGACTACTTGGGCTTCACAATTAATTCAGTCTACGTGACTGTAACATTGCCAAGAGACAAAACAGTTGAATTGGCACAATCATGCAACAATTTAATGGTCAACAAACTACCAACTACTCGACAAGTAACAGAGTAATTGGGAAAATGGTAGCAGCATTTTCCGGCTACATAATTCGGACCTTTGCACCAAAAACGACATACAGGTCATTATGATCGTGTCATGAAGTTACCCACTGAAGCAATATCAGAACTACAGTGGTGGGCAAAAAATGTTTGGCATTTACAGCCCTATTATCATCACTAACCCTATGTTAGTTATCCAAACAGATGCCAGTGCTCAAGACTGGGGAGCAACTAACTCTATATCTAGCACAGGTAATAGATGGACTAACCCGGAGTCATCATTACCACTTACACTGGGCATTAATTATCTAGAGATGTTGGGTGACTTTTACGGTTTAAAGCATATGCACAAATATGCATAACTTGCATGTACGGTCACAAATAGATAAACACTACGGTGGTGGCCTACATTAACCATATGGACGGCATAAAATCGGTATCATGCGACAAGTTGGTCAACACAATTTGGCAATGGTGTGTCGAAAGACATATTTGGCTATCGGCAACTTACCTGCCAGGTAAGCTAAATACAGTGGCAGACACCAGGCCACGTAAATTTAATGACAACATTGAATGGATGTTAAAACCCAAAAAAAATCTTCGCAAAAGTTATCAAGCAATATAGCACGCCAGATATCGATTTATTTGCATCAAGGCTAAATCACCAGGTACCTATGTATGTCGCTTGGGAACCTGAGGCAGCAGCGATAGATGCGTTTGCGCTGGATTGGGGAAATTCTTCTTCTATGCATTTCCTCCCTTCTGCCTCATCAGTCGGGGACTACGCTCAATACAAATGGACTCTGCTTCAGGTATTTTGATAGTACCCAACTGGCCTACGCAGCCATGGTTCCCAATACTCCATGACATGGTTGTTGAAACTCCGATGGTATTCCCCAGTGACCCAGAGTTATTAACACCCAGTGTCGGGCACAAGCCACCTGTGCCATGAAAAAATCAAACACCTGGGTTGCAGATTCTGCACAAACCACTTATTTAAAACCAGCTCCAGGACAACAGGCCATGGGGTCCCACCCGCTGGTGGTCAAACTAATCAAGGGTATTTACAACTCTAACCCCCTAGACCAAGGTACACCCATACATGGGATGTCAGTGTGGTCCTGACATACCTCAGGGGATGGCCACCAGCCAGATCCCTCAACCTGGAACAATCTATGCTCAAAACACTCATGTTGATGGCACTTGTATCTGCACAGAAGGTCCAGTCACTACACCTATTGCGACTGGACAGCATGCTCACAGCTCCAGACCAGATCTCTGTCATTATCCAGGGAATGATCAAACAGAGCACACCAAGAACACCTAATCCAGTCGTGGAATTCCGGGCTTACCCGCCAGAACCATGGTTATGTGCCATGACCCTACTATCCTACATAGACACAACCAAAATATTCAAGGGAGATGAAAAGCCTTGTGGGTCAGTCATAAAAAACCTTATGGTCGGGTAACGAGCCAAACCATTTTGAGATGGCTCAAGCAGGTGCTAAAAGCTGCTGGGATAAAAACTAACATGTACAAATTTCATTCCACCAGGGCAGCATCCATGTCGACGGCTAAAAGAATGGATGTGCCTATAGACCACATCCTGACTACAGCAGGATGGTCGGGGGGAAAGACCGTTCAGAAATTGTATAATAAGCCGTTGGCAGAACCTGTTTTATTTGCAGGAAAGATTTTACAGACTACAAATATTTAGTTTAAGCACAGGGGAGGGAGCAATTTAATTTCTTTGTTGTTATTGTTAAAAAATACCATTGTGTTTTTCTACAAACAGATTCATTGGTTGATTACGATAACACACTTCCTCCCTCAAGGACTTCGGCAGTGCGTGAAATACTAACTGTTACATGGTTTGAAATCACAGAGCTTTGAAGTCTTCACGGAATCACTCACGTGACTCCGAAGTAAAATAGTAAGATTAAACGAGAACTTACTTACCAGTTTGAAGTTTGATCTGTATTTTACGAGGAGTTACGATGAGGGATTACGTGCCCTCCGCTCCCACCCTCAATAATATGGATCAATCTGATAAACTGATGTCTCCTTGTCTTTATTATGTTTACTTCAATAACTGTGTCTATGTGTGATTCCACACCGCTGCTTTGAAGTATGCCGCGCATGCGTGCTGAGCGGGTTCTTCACGTAATCCCTCATCGTAACTCCTCATAAAATACAGATCAAACTTCAAACTGGTAAGTTCTCGTTTAATCTTACTATTGTTTACTATTATTGCAAGAAACTGTAGTTTAGAAAAACGCAGTATAATATCTTGGTTTAAAACAAAACGTGTGTAACCACATGTTCACACATTTGAAGGAAAGCATTAAATCTTGTGCAATATTTTTAATCACAGGGTTGGGAAATATATCTTGTCCAGTCACAAGCACAAAGGTTAGAAAGTGATACATTTGTATTGTTTAACATAGCACACGTCTTAATGTACCTACTATGTACACGCTCCATTGGATTTCATGAACCAGCTCATTTAAAAAATCAATTGGCAGTAATGTAGATTAAGATTAACATTGCTTCTCTTCCATCTTGTACATTTTGTATAATGGCTAAATTACACCGTCATTAACTGAGCTGAAAGTTTAAAGCAACTGAGGTATCACTAGCAAGGGACAGTTCCTTCCCAGGATTTGTTTCAATCAACATTTTAATAATGTACAGAAATTCATTTCCACTGCAATGTAGATTTGTCCAACTGCAAGGAATTTCTTTAAATCTTCACACATTTCGAAGGGTCTGAATGACAAATAAAGGATCTAATTCTAATTCTAACATTCTGCCACAAATTCATCAGGTGCAATGGAAATCCTATGCATGTAAGTCATTGGTATTTACTTCTTGTTGACCTCACCTGGAGGACTGTGTGCACACTTGGCCACCATGCTATATAAAGAATATAATTGGATTATTACAAGTATAGGGAGATATTAGATCAGCATTTTGGGTCAGGATCCTTCTTCAGACTGTTAATCTAATATCTCCTATACCTGTAATATTCCAATCCTGACAGCATTGTGGCGCATCTTCTCTTCACTCTCTCCAGCACAATTGTATTCTTTATTTGGAAAGCAGTGACAGAATCGCCAAAGTCAATACGGATTTATGAAGGGGAAATCATGCATTACTAACCTTCTGGAATTTTTTGATGATGTAACAAGTAGAATGGATAAGGGAGAGCCACAGTGGATGTGGTGTATCTGGACTTTCAAAAAGTCTTTGACAAGGCCCCTCGCAAGAGTTTAGTGCAAAATTAAAGCACATGATATTGGGGGTAGGGTATTTGGCAGACAGGAAGCAAAGAGTAGGAATTAACAGGTCCTTTTCAGAATAGCAGGCAGTGACTAGTGGTGTGTCACAAGGCTCGGTGCTGGACCCCAATTATTTACAATATATATTAATGATTTACATGAGGGAATTAAATACAACATCAAGTTTGCAGATGACACAAAGCTGGGTAGCAGAGTAAGCTGCGAGGAGGATGCTATGAGGCTCTAGGGTGACTTGCAAAGTGGGTAAATGCAGTACAATGTGGATAAATGCGAACTTATCCACTTTGGTGGCAAGAACAAGAAGGCAGATTATTTTCTGAATGGTGTCAGATTGGGAAACGAGATGCAACGAGACCTGGGTGTCCTTTGGACAGGCAGTGAAGAAAGCCTTCATAGCAAGAGGATTTGAGTATAGGAGCAAGGAGGTCCTACTGCAGTTGTACAGGGCGCTGGTGAGACCACACCTGGAGTATTGTGTGCAGTTTTGGTCTCCTAATTTGAGGAAGGACATTCATGCTATTGAGGGAGTGCAGGTAGGTGCACCAGGTTAATTCATGTGATGGCGAGACTGACATGATGAAAGAATGGCCAACTACGCTTGTATTCACTGGAATGTAGAAGGATGAGAGGGAATCTTAGAAACATATAAAATTCTTAAGGGATTGGACAGGCTAGATGCAGGAAAAATGTTCCCGATGTTGGGGAGTCCAGAACCAGGGGTACAGTTTAAGAATAAGGGGTATGCTGTTTAGGACTGAGATGAGGACAAACATTTTCACCCAGAGAGTTGTGAATCTGTGGAATTCTCTGCCACAGAAGATAGTGCAGATCAATAAGTGAGTTCCGACTGCGCATGCCCAGGTCATAGGTTACAAGCGAAAAACACTCTCGACAGCCGTGCTGCGGCATGGACATAGACCTGCTCCTTATCCGCAGCCATGATCTCCAGCGCCGCAATCATTGTCGAACTGCCACTGGACCATCCCCATCTCCTCCCGAGTGCTCCCGAGCCACCCGCCCCCCCCCCCACCGTCTGTGGCCGGCCAGAAACGGCGGGAGTGGCGCCCCCTGGCCCACAGTGAAACAGCGCTAAATCCAGCTCAACTCAGCCTGTTAACCTATCAGCTCTACCTAGACTTACGGGAACAACGGCCCAGGCTTACAGCCAACGCGGAGAAGCAACGCTAACTCCATAGCTCCGGGCTGATGTCCTGTCTGTCCAGGCAGGACCGTAGGTTAAACCGGTGAGACAGGAAGAGTTGAGCTGGATTTAGTGCTGGTTCTACGCACTGGCTGTAAGCCTGGGCCGTCATTCCCATAAGTCCAGGCAGGCCTGGTAGGTTAACAGGCAGAGTTGAGCAGGATTTAGTGCTGCTTCTCTGCGCTGGCTATGGGCCTGGGGGCACCGCTCCCGTCAGACTCCCAACGTCTCTGGCCGCCCCCGGAAGGGGGTGGGGGGGCACTCGGGAGAGGACGGGGATGGTCTAGTGGCGGTTTGGCAGCGATTGTGGTGCCGGAGACCCGGGATCGATCCTGGCTGCAGATGAAGCGCAAGTCTATGTCCATGCCACGGCACGGCTGCTGAGACTTTTTATCACTTGTGACCTTTGAGAAATTCCATGATTCCTTGCGTTTTTCGGAATACCAAACTTGCTTGTTCACTGGATGTTTTCAAGAGAGAGTTAGATGTAGCTCTTGGTGCTAATAGAGTCAAGGGATAAAGGGAAAAAGCAGGAATGGGAATTGATTTTAGATGAATAGCCATGAACATATTAAATGGCAGTGCTGGCTCGAAAGGCCGAATGGCCTACTCCTGCATCTATTTTCAATGTTTCTATGTTATATAGCATAGTGACCAAGTTTGCACACAGTACTCCAGGTGCGTATTTTCTCAATGGTTTAGAAAATAGGAAAATGGCAATCCTGCTTCTAAATTCTATGCCATGGCTGAAGAAGGCCAGTTTCTCTTCTTCACTGCCCTCCCTCCTTGCGGTGCTACTTTCCAGTATGAACGTACCACAAGGTGCTTCTGTTCATCAAATCACCTTAAGTCACTGCCATTTACTGTGTACAACCTGCCAAGATTTGACCTTCCAAAATGCATCATTTCACACTCGTCGGGATTAAGTCTTGCAAGCTAGTTCCATGAAAGTTCATGAAATGTCAGCACTAAATTCTCAAATGCCCCATTTCCAGTTTGTAAAAAAATAAAAGCAAAACTTGCATTTTAGAAAGGAGGGAGAGGTAACTGTATGTTTCAATAAGATCCCATCTCATCCTTCTAAACTCCAGAGTGTACAAGCCCATCCGCTCCATTCTCTCAGCATGTGACAGTCCCGCCATCCCAGGATTTAACCTTGTAAACCTACGTTGCACTCCCTCAATAGCAAGAATGTCCTTCCTCAAATTAGGGGACCAAAACTGCACACAATACTCCAGGTCTGGTCTCATTAGAAGTGCTGCATTGAAGGCGCCTCTGCCTACAGCCTGTCCATTTTCTCCCTTCTTTTTTTATTTTAGTTTGTCTAAATTGTTTGTTTTGGGGTTGCTTTAATTTTTCTATGTGGGGGAGGGAGGCAGGGTAAGGGGGAAACTGTTTCTTAGTCGCTTCCTGGCAAGGATGCGACTATTTCCCCGGGTCGCGTCCTTGCCCCCCTCCTCGTGGCCTACCAGCTGGATCGGAGCGGCCTTTCCTGCCGGAGACTGGGAACCTGTTCCTGCCGGAGACTGGGAACCTGGGAAGCTGTGGTTCGAGAAACTCCCAACGTGGGCAGCACTAACCAACATCGCGGAGTACTGGGGCCCTTTGCCGAGGGCCGCCACTGTTGAGTCTCCGCCCGGCGTGGGCTGGGGACGTCGGGAGCTGTGGACTCCGGTGGGAAGTGGCCGTTTTGGAGGTCCAAGTCGCTGAGGTTGGCCTCCAGTCCCAACGTTGGTGAGCCAACATCCCGGCGAGCAGGCCTGAGCGGCGGGCTGCCCGTAGTGGCGATTGCGGAGGGCTCCGGAGGCCCCAACCACAGGTGAACATCGAGGAAGGGACTGACTTTGGTGCCTTCCCTCACAGTGGGAAACTTTTGATTCTGCTGTGTGGGGATGTTTTATGTTTAAATCTATCGTGTGTTGTGTTCTTTATTTTAGTGTATGGCTGCATGGTGATCACATTTCACTGTGCCACCTGGCACATGTGACAAATACAAATACATTGTATCTTGTATTAGGGCCCTGTACAACAGCAGAAGGACCTCTTTGCTCCTATACTCAACTCCTCTTGTTATGAAGGCCAACATGCCATTCGCTTTCTTCACTGCCTGCTGTACCTGCATGCTTACTTTCATAGACTAATGAACAGGAACCCCCAGATTCCGTTGTACTTCCCCTTTTCCCAACTTGACGCCATTTAGATAGTAATGTGCCTTCCTGTTTTGATACCAAAGTGGATAACCTCACATATATCCACATTATCCACATTATGGCCATGCATCTGCCCACTCCCCCAACCTGTCTAAGTCACCCTGCATTCTCACAGCATCCTCCTCACAGTTCACACTGCCACCCAGCTTTGTGTCATCTGCAAAATTGCTAATGTTACTTTGAATCCCTTCATCCAAATCATTGATGTAAATAGCTGTGGTCTCAGCACCGAGCCTTGCGGTACTCCACTAGTCACTGCCTGCCATTCCGAAAGGGACCCGTTAATCCCTACTCTATATCGATTACATTATACAGTTATTGACAGTTCCCTAACCCAATCACAAGATACCCTATTATAATGTTTCCACAGAAGCTTCCAGATGAAAGACAGTTAACCAAAGAAAAGAAACATTTTCCCAGGTTGTATAAATAATTTGAACAAGGCTTTACACTTTAACCAATCATCAGAAAACACAAGCACAAACACTCTGCTCCATAATTAACAATAACTTTGTACACCCCCCTTCTATAACCAATCCTAATCATGCATTTGCAACCCATCTTATCTCTCTCTGCAAAACCCTCATACATACTTAAAATAAAGGACATCTGGCCATTACTTTCATCCAGTGATTCTCTGGAGCCACCCCTAGCCCTACAGCTTTCACAGAAAGAAGACAAGCAGGCCTTGCAAATTCAGAGATTCTCCATTTTGTGAACACGTTTATTTGGCCAATATTAACATTTGGACTCTTTCATGATTCTTATCTAGTCAGGGGCTGAAGGAAGAATAGGAGGAAGTTATGTGACCACAAAACAGTGTAGTACTTGTAATGATCAACTTGTACACCGAGGGTCTCTGTCTTTTACACTCAGTCAGATGAGAATAACAGGATGAGGTTAGTAATAACCATTTTATGACATATATTAGTTAGAACAAATTTAGGAGTGGTACAAATGCATTAGAGCTCAGACTTAGAATGTAATTTAGAAACCTATTATTCCAAGTCACATTAGCTTTTTACCAAAGCACCTCTGCACCTTGGTTTGGAACACTATTTCCCACGGTAACCCACTCTGTTCCCATTTCTCACAATTGTCATGACTGGTGCGCCAGTTCACCGAATTTAAAAGTTATGTCAAACTATTTAACTTTATTGTTACAAGCCCTGTAACTTTGAGGTCACAGATATTACCATATATTAGATGGCCAGCGACCTCTGCAGTTCGTCTGTCGTTTTTTATTTTTTGTCTCGTTTGAATGTAGTTTAAAGTGTTTTCTTTAACTGGGTATGTGGGGGGGGGTGGGGAAACTTTTAAAATCTTTCCCCTGCACGGAGAACCCGACTTTTTCCCTGTCGGGTCTCCATTGTCGTTGGGGTCTAGCACCGTGGAGCGGCCTCCAACCGGAACGACCTGGGGCTCCAGTCGCGGAGCCTGCGGACCTACTTACCATCATGGAGCTGGCCGAGTTCGGAGCGGGAGGAGCTGTGGTGGCGAGCTGCTGCGACCCGACCCCAGAGATTCGGAGGCTCTAACCGCAGGTCTGGTGGACAGTAACACCGGGAGCCCGCGGGTCCCTGCTGGGAGACCGCTTTTCAGGGCTTCCGCAACGGCAACTTCTCCCGCCCGAGTGCGGGGTTGAAAATTACCTGGAGTGGGGCCTTACATCGCCCGGCGCGGCTTTAATGGCCATGGGACTTGCTAGCACCCTTTTTCTTGTGTGTATGACTGCAGAAACCAAATTTCGTTTGAACCTCAATGAGGTTCAAATGACAACAAATAAATGGTATCATTATATATATATACTGGTCACTTCTCCCAGCAACCAAAGTTTTAAACAAGGAGTGGGAAAACGACATTAAACAATAAGCTTATGTTAGGCAACACAGCTTTAGCATTTCCAATCCAAAGGCAACACAGCTTTAGCATTTCCAAACTATATTATCAAACCACAATTAAGGGCACTGACAGGTCTGTAAAACCACTCACAGTTTAGTAGACATGTTATCTTCAACAACAAAAATGGTGGAAAGAAGGGCAAGACTGGAAACTCAGTATTCCAGGGCATAGCAAATTCAGCTGTAAGAGATGGGTGAGGTAAAAGAGGAGAAGACATCACAAAATTGATTCGAAAGAACAACACTGCAATATTTGCAGAGGATGTCACAGAATGCTCTTCAACAGGTCATTATGATTGAAAATATAAAAAGGTGATCTCTCTGCTGGGATTATACTGCAGTTTTTCCAGTGATTGAGTGAAGAGTTTCGAGATAAATCACTGAAAATTATGAAAGAGATCGGATTATAATAGGGGGTTTTAATTTAGCCATTAGTGTCTAGGATTTTCTTTGTGCAACAGGCGTGAATAAGCCGATGGGCTTATTCAAGGGATAATTCAAGGGAATTTATAAAGTGCTCCATAAGATATAAGAGGCCATTCACAGCCCATTGAATCCGAACTGCCATTCGATCAGTTGATCAAATTTTTTTTCACCCTCAACCCCATTCTCCTGCCTTCTTTCACCCTATAACCATTAATGCCCTTAATTCCAAATGAGCATTGCTCACTTCCATAAGGCAGCTGTGACTACGCATCATCACCTTCCTTTTACTTCATTGTGCAGTATTCAATGAAGTAACCCAGGTGTGATAACCCAGATGCCTTGTGTCGTAGTTGACAAGTTAAAATACTGACACAAAAGAAGGCCATAACAGTCATAGTGTCTGCAAATTTAAAAAGATCTCCCCAGCCTAATTGCACCCTCCATCACAAGGTCCATAGTGTTTATCTCACTGCTCTTCATGTATATCTAAGAATTATTTCAACATAACGGGGGTTTTTGTCTCTGCCACGAGATACAGACCACTACTACCCACTGTGTGAAACCAGTTTCCTCATTGCTGATTATGTCTTCATTTAAGGGAAATAGCCTTCATATTTAAATTGTTTGCTCAAATCTTCTGAAATCAAGCACAGCTGGAGGCATCACACGGCAGTCATAATGATTTAAGTCTAAATGGACCAGGGAGGATTCATTACTAAGCTTTGCTCTATATGAATTGTACACCCACATTGTTTCTCACCTAGACAATGCCAGGCCTCCTTTTTATGAAACCTTAAGTATCCATAAGTGCCTTTCACTGGCTACGTCTGGTTCAATATTTTGGGTAATATGATACCACTCCCAGGAAGTCAATAATCTGTTCTCTTGCATGTAGCACTGGTGCCACCTCCACCCAGTAGGGTCTCTGACCCAATCAGGTCTATTTCCAAAGCCCAATTAATCAGTTTCAGGCTGTGTAGAAGGATAGCTGTTTCATTTTAGCCGTGCAATGTGATATTACAAATCTGCTTAATAATTTCCTGAGACACTTCAAATAATCCCATTTAGTCTCTGTGGCAATTAAGATCTTACCTTGGTGACACAGATATCTCGGCATCCCCTGCAGTGCTTTGTCTCTTACAAGTTGAAAGATCTTCAGGATTACTGTAAATCTGTAAGATAACTTGGTATATGGATCCAATCCATAGTCCATGTAATACGGCTGTGATTCTTGAAATCTACATGCAGCTGTGTCAAGGCATGAGACAGGTCTAGCTTACTACCCAGAACCTGTCTACTCTGCAAAAGATAATCTTCTGAGGCATGCAACAGGTTCTACTCATCATCAGCAGCCCTATTTAGGGTGACCTTGCGGTTCCTGTATACTTGTCTAATCTGGCCAGCCTAGAGAACCATCATTTGTGGAGCTGCTCCTTCACTTTGTTGCATCTTAGCGGATCCCTCTGGTTTTCCTGACTTGAGCAGCTCTTCTCCACTATGGTTTAAATGTGTACGGGTTGTCTCTGCCAACAATAATTGAGCTGGGCTCTTGCAGACTCACTGGTACCTTGCTAATAACACTGCTCTCTTCCCAGTCAAGAGGCAGTGCTGTTAGCCATCGATATCACCCATCCTGTGTAATTGGCGCACTGCTTTCTTGCCGTGAGATTCTGGTGCAAGATAATTCATCCAGAATCTGCAGGATTCCCTAGATTTTAAGTGGCGAAAGGAGTGTAGCTTCTGAATTTTGCACTGAATAAAGGTGTGTGTATTAGCCACCCATTGATGGCTGATACTCGCCCCTGTCTCGTGTTAATTTTCTTGACGATCTGATAATCATTGGCATGCTGCAGACCTGCATCCACCACTGTCCGCCACTGTTAACACTGTCCAGCATGCTGTAAAGTGGTCCTCCATGGCCATTTCCTACTGCTGTTAGCCCCACCATATGGACACTTGTGCTTCTCTGACTTCACTCCAAGGTGCTTTCTGTTACATTATGGCATAATGTTGTAGGGGGACAAAGAAAGGGCTATCATTTCTGTTCTTTCATGAGGCCAATCGCATATTCTGGAATCAAGACCCAAGTTTGCAAGACAGAGACGGCCTTTCATCCCACAAGGGTATTCCAATCCATCTGCTTTGATTGCTTCATCTGGACATTTGTCAGCCTTGTACTTTAGAGATAGGGCGTGGAAACAGGCCCTTCAGCCCACCAAGTCCGTGCCGACCAATGATTACTACTTCTATCCTACATGCTAGGGACAATTTACAAAAGCCAATTGACCTGCAAACCTGTAAGTCTTTGGAGTGTAGGAGGAAACTGTATCAGCTGGAGAAAACCCACGCAGTCACAGGGAGAATGTACAAATTTTGTACAGACAACTCCCTTAGTCAGGATCGAACCCACGTCTCTGGTGCTGTAAATCAGCAATTCAACCCTTGGCCACCCAGCCAGTCCAGCCACTGCTTGCCCCACAATAATCAGCCTATACAGGTTGATTGCACCTTTTCTTCTGTGTCTTAAGCCTGACCACAAGGTTACCAACTATTTTGTCTGGTCTATGTATAACATCCAGATTAAAATGCCCCTTCGTACCTTTTACAATGTCCTCCTTCAGAGACCTAAGTTCCGGTTCATGGTCAGAGTCATGGAGTTATACAGCAGGGGGACAAGCCCTTTATCTCGATTTGACTGTCTGAGCTTGTCCCATTTCCCTGTGTATGGCCAATGATGTGAGTAGATATTTAATGTCAAGTCTACAGTCCAACAATTAACCACAAAGTAGCCAACTTGTACATGGTTGCCATTTCCTATTCTGTTCCCCTGTCGTGCAGTGCGATATTGTTTGCGCTCCTGATCAGTTCCATTCATTCAAGAGCAAATGACTGAGACATCTACTCTAGCTCAACTACTTGAACCACATACACACCTGCCATATTCACCTTATTTCTGCCTCGCTACTGCTTCAGCCAACTGTGTGGCAAACTCATAGCTGATGTAGCATTTGTAGGCTTTTGTCTTGTTATTTCAAAATGCAAACAGCAAGGATAAATGAGGACAATTTGAATGTAACACATCCTTTAATGAAGAAAGCTAACACCTGGCTATTAACTATAGTTGCTGCAATAATGAATCCAAAATGTGCTAATTGGTGTGTCTAATAAGCTGTGGTGTTTGTGAAATGTGTAGGATTTAGGATTAATGCATTCTAAAGTTATTAACTCACAGTAATTGCTTGTCAAAAACATTAAACAATTTGAACATTTTGGTGATGTTTGAATCGGCATTATTATTACACATAAAATCTGTTCAGCGCACCAACTATTGGGGAGGCATATTTTGTGTGTTATATACAGGTGCACAACCTTTAATCCGAAAGCCTTGGGACCAGATGTCGGAAAAATTTTTTCGGATTTTGTAGGCGCGGGCGGCTTGAAAAGTTAGCAGCTGCCTTCCCCGGAGGGATTTGCATAATGTTAGTCAGTGCAAGGGTTTATTTCTTAGTCCCCTACCTACAGGCGACTAACCTTGCTCCGTCCGGCCGCGGGTCTCCGACCCCGGCAACTCTACCCCTGGCTGCGAGGCGCTCCAATCCAGCGCGGCCCGCGGCCGGACGTCGCAGCGCTGGGATACCAGCGGGGAGCGGGCAATGAACTCCGGAGCGCTGTTTCTTCCAACATTCGCGGAGCGTGATGGATTTGGAGCCGCGGAGCTGGGGGCTCGTCCGCATTATTATTACACATAAAATCTGGGGTCGGCGGCCACAGCGCTCAGCGCACCAACTATTGGGGCTGCGAGGCATATTTTGTGTGTTATATAGCGCCTGTAGATTGCTTCCAAGCTGAAACGCTGCATCAGCACATTTAAAAGCCTATTCTATGAATATATGCTGACATAGAAGAGTACAGCACAAGAACAGGTGCTTTGGCCCATCATATCTGTGCAGAACATAATGCCAGAACCAATTCTTATCTGCCTGGACTAATCCATATCCCTCCATTCTCATATGCACACGCCTATGCAAAAGTCTGCTAAATGCCATTATCACATCTGCCTCAACCACCACAGTCGGCAGCACCTTCCAGACACTCACCACCCTCAGTGCGGAAAAAAAAAACCTGTCCCACACATCTGCTTTAAACTTTGCCACTCTCACCTTAAAGCTACTGTATGCCCTCTGGCGTTACATTTTTCCAAATGTTAATTCTGGTCAAATTGGAGGTGCCAGGACCCTAAAATTGAGTAAAGGCTTATGTGCTGTTAGGCCATTTGGTCAATTTAAATGCGCCTTCTGCAGAAATGGGACAAGCTGCAGAATGGTGCCCGCTTGTCTGGAGACCTAGATAAGAGTTGCAGGGAAAGAATGGGACATCTGGGGATTCTTACAATTAGGTGTAAATTGCATGAAACGGATTGGGTGAATGCCAAACCAGACATACATATTGTAAATATTGTTGCAAAGCTTTACTTGGCTAGATGTTGATTGGGTTAAGTGTTGAGCCTTGTCTGGGTTTCTTGAACATTTAAGCACATGGTGCATAATTCATCTTGTTAACTTGCATCTAGAAACTTCATCAGATACATTGTATTAGTTACTGTATTATTGGGTTAGGGAAATGTCTCTCATGTACTGTGATAATCAATATCAGTTAGTGGACTGTAAAGAGACCACCCCCATATGGCTCGGCCCCTCACGTTTCAAGGACCTATAAAAGGTAACTCCCACGAGGTCTGATGTCGATCTTCTGGGAGAATGCTTAGGACTGCATGCCCTTTAGCAGTGTCTCTGCTTGCATGAGGCTAGAAGGGTTTGCCAAGCAGATATAAAGATTGAACCTGTGGTGGTTAGGTATGGTAGTGGGGAACTGTTATTGTGTTTTTCCAAAATAAAGTTTAGATGCGCAAGTGCTTGACAGTATTTTATTACAATACAATACAATACAATACAATACAATTTATTTGTCATTTGGATCCCGTTAAGGTCCAAACGAAATGTCGTTTCAGCAGTCATACATACAAAACGAAAAAGACCCAAGACACAACACAATTTACACAAACATCCTTCACAGTGCATCTTCTCCTCGCTGTGAAGGAAGGCAAAAAAAAAAACATATCTCTCCCCTGCACTCCCCTCTCCCCCCCATGTCAGAGTCAAAGACAGAGTCAAAGCCCCCAGTGGGCGATGTTAAATGTCCCGCAGCCATTAAAGCCACGCCGGGTGATGCAAGGCCAAGCACCGGGTCTTGGTGTTGGAGCCCCGGCGGGCGCTCACAAAGTCCCGCGGCAATTCCAAGCCGCGCGGGGCAGGGATGTAAGGCCCCGCTCCAGGTAATCTTCAACCCCGCAACTCGGGCGGGAGGAGTCGCCGTTACGGAAGCCCCGAAAAGCGGTCTCCAACCAGGGACCCGCGGGCTCCCGGTATTTCTGTCCACAGACCTGCGGTAGGAGCTTCCGAATCTCCGGGGGTCGGGCCACAGCAGCGCTCCACCACAGCTCCACCCGCTCCGGACTCGGCCAGCTCCGTGAAGGTGAGTCGTCCGCAGCTCCGCGACTGGAGCCCCAGGTCGTTCCTGCTGGAGGCCGCTCCACGTAGCAGCCCCAACGACAACGGAGACCCGACAAAGAAAAGGTCGGGTCTCCCGTGCAGGGGAAAGAATTTAGAGTTTCCCCCACCCCCCGCCCCCCACACACATACCCCGACAAAAAATAATTAAAAACTACATTTAAACGAAACAGAAAATAATAAAAAAACAGACGGACTGCAGAGGCCACTGCTGACGAGAGTCACGCCGCCCACTTTTGACTGAAACTAGACTGGGGGGAAGCTTAGAACGAGCTATTTACACAACCTGGAAAAAGGTTCTGACTGCCTACTTTATCTATGCTTCTCATAATTTTATATGATCCAGCATGAAGTTTGGAAGATGATATGCTGGCCATTATTGAGAGTCTTGCTACAATTGCACAGGACATTTGGTCCACACATAGATTATTGTATGCAGTTCTGTCTCTGTGCCAAAAGAAATAAGGATGTCTTGAGGCAAATCAATGTAAAATTCTTGGTCGATTCTTGTATGAGACCTTTGCCATGTACAAGTAGGCTACTTTGTTGTTAATAGTTGGACAGGAGACTTGACACAACTTGCCCACACTGACCCACAGACTTCCATCTACACTAGTCACACCTGTTTGTGTTTCGCCCGTATCCCTCTAAACTTATCCTATCCATTCCATTGAGCCTTTATCACTGAAATTAAGAAGTAAAAGTGAGGTGGTCAACGTCACCCATTCCTTCTCTCCAGAGATGCTGCCTTTACCGCTGAGTTACTCCAGCTTTTTGTGCTTATCTTGTGTGAAATGATTATGGGTTATACCCATCCAGCTAATGGTAAGCAAAAAGTATCCATCCATGGCATGTGTGCTCTTAATATTGGAGTAGACTCTTCTTTTTGGGGTTCTGGTTATTTAACAATATGCAAGGCTGCCTCACAGCTCCAGTGATCAGGGTTCAAAACTGATCTCTGATCCTGTTTGTGTGTAGTTTGCAATTTCTCTCTGTGACTCTGGGATTTTTCCTGGATGGCCCAGTTTCTACCCACATTCGAAATCTTTGAACTTTTAAATGTAAATATATAGCAAGAAAGATAAGACAAAACTAATGGGAAAAAGATGCTTAATGATGGAAAGTTATTTTTATTAACCTCATGTGACTGTGTTTTGTTTTATAGATTTAACTTGAGTTGCAGCAGGTTTCAAAATAAGAGAGTGCATATGCAAAGAAAAAAAATACATGGCGATATTCGGTGACTAACCAGCCCTGATTGACAGAAGAATAATGGCAAGTTTATAAAACTCTTCCATGCAATAGTTCACAATTACTTCTTCTCCATTGATACGTTATCTGAAGCAGAAGAAACACCCCTAGACTTTTGTACAATCTTGGTCCTTTTAATGCTTTGGGCAATGTGCTGTTTCCTCCCGCCACATCTATAAACAGAATCTATCAAATTAAGATATGATGTTGCAATAATTGGTCATTGTTTGGTGCTGGATGCAATGATTCTTAAGATAGTGATGGATACTCTGTCACAATGGATTACAAGTATGACCACAATTCCTTAATAGATAACATCTCATCATAAAGACATTCTTAATTAATGCACATTAAACTTGATAATTACATAAAATGGGAGAAAATATTGTTGACACCGTTATTTGCTGTATTTCGGAGGCATGGATTTGACAGTATAAATACCCATAATTGCTGAATTTGAATAAAATTGGTTGAAAAGTATTTTGTGCAACATTATCTCACTGTTACAAAATTGAGTTACAATGCAGAAAAATGGATTATCCATAGTCATAGAGTGATACAGTGTGGAAACAGGCCCTTTGGCCCAACTTGCCACACCGGCCAACAATGTCCCTGCTACACTAGTCCCACTTGTCTGCTGCTTCGTCTATATCCCTCCAAACCTGTATTATCCATGTACCTGTCTAACTGGTAGCGGCTCCACCCTCTCTGGAGACTAAGAAAAGCAGGTCTCCCTACTGTTCACCTAAGGACCTTCTACAGGGGCACCATCGAGAGTATATTGACCTACGGCATCACTTCCTGGTTTGGGAGCTGTAAGGCTTATGAACAAAAACAACTTAACAGGATAGTGAAGACAGCCAGTAGGATCATTGGTGCTCCACTCCATTTCCTGTTAGAGATCTATCAGAAGCGTAGCATCCGCAAAGCCATCTCCATTATTAAGGACCCCTATCACCCATCACACCACATCTTCTCCATTCTGCCATCTGGGAAGAGGTACAGGAACATCAGCTGCAAAACCAGCAGGATGCTACACAGCGTCTTCCCACGGGCAATAAGACTAGTTAACGGACTGTGTCCCCTCCCCATATATCATACACAACACATCTAACCTCGCCCATACTTTGACAGTTAGACACCTGCCAAAGCAAAGCCACTGTTAGGTCTGAATCTCTGTTTTTATTTCAATTTTTAGGCCTATTTTAGATATGTTAATTTTAATTTTAAAAGCTATATGTATTTATTCTGTTTTTATCAACTGCACTGACGGGAACTGATTGAGAAACAATTTTTCGTTTCTTCTGTGTATGTAAGTACTCAGTTAAAATGACATTAAAGTAAATACTGAATACTGAACAACTGTTTCTTAAACAATGGGATAGGCCTAGCCTCAACTACCACCTCTGGCAGCTTGTTCCATACACCCACCACTCTTTGTGTGAAATGTTACCCCAATTAAATCTTTTCCACTTCATCTTGAACCTATGCCCTCTGGTCCTCGATTCCCTTACACTGGGCTAAAAGACTCTGTGCATCTACCCGATCTATTCCTCTCATGATTTTGTATACCTCTATAAGATCTCCTCTCATCCTCCTGCATGCACTCCATGGAATAGAGACCCAGCCTACTCAGCCTCTCCCTATAGCTTACACCCTCTAATCCTGGCAATATTCTTGTAAATCTTTTCTGAACCCTTTCAAGCTTGACAATATCTTTCCTATAACATAGTGCCCAGAACAAACACAATATTAGACAATAGACAATAGGTGCAGGAGTAGGCCATTCGGCCCTTCAAGCAAGCACCACCTAAATGCTAATATTCTAAATGCGGTCTCACCAACGTCTTATGCAACGGCAACATGACCTCCCAACTTCTATACTCAATACTCTGACTGATGAAGGCCAAAGCCTTTTTGACCACCTTTTATACCTCCGACTCGACCTTCAAGGAACCATGCACCTGTACTCCTAGATCCCTCTGCTCGACAACACTACTCGGAGGCCTACCATTCACTGTGTAGGTCCTGCCCTTGTTCGACGTCCCAAAAGCAACACCTCACACCTTTCCGTATTAAATCCCATCAACCATTCCTCCGCCCACTTGGCCATTCAATCCAGATCCTGCTGTAATCTTTCACAACCACTATCTGCAATAGCACTAACTTTTGTATCATCATTAAACTTACTAATCTTGCCCTGTATCTTCTCTTCCAAATCATTGATGTAGATGACAAACAGTAACAGGCCCAGCACCGAACCCTGAGGCACACCACGAGTCACAGGCCTCCATTTCGAGAAGCAACCTTCCACCATCACCCTCTGCTTCCTTCCATGAAGCCAATTTGCTATCCATTCAGCTATCTCTCCTTGGATCCCATGCGATCTAACCTTCCAAAGCAGCCTACGATGCGGAACCTTGCTGAATGCCTTACTGAAATCCATGTACACAACATCTACAGCTCTGCCCTCATCAACTCTTTTGGTCACGTCTTGAAAAAAATCAATCAGATTTCTGAGACACGACCTCCCACGTACAAAACCATGCCGACTATCCCTAATCAGCCCTTGCCATCCAAATGCCTGTATAACCTATTCCTCAGAATACTCTCCAGTAATTTACCAACTACAGATGTTAAGGTCACTGGCCTATAGTTCCCAGCATTTTCCCTGCAGCCCTTCTTGAAAAGAGGCACAACATTTACCACTCTCCAGTCCTCTGGCACCTCTCCTGTATTTAAGTACGACTCGTAAATTTCAACCAGGGCTCCCGCAATTTCCTCTCTAGTTTCACGCAATGTACTCGGATATATTTGATCAGGCCCTAGAGATTTGTCTACTTTTAAACACGACAGTACCTTCAGTACTTGTTCGATGGTAACTCCTACTCCTCGGTAAATACACAGGTGAAATATTAATTTAGTACCTTGCCCATCTCCTGTGGCTCCACACAGAGGTGAATTCCTGAGAGGCCCCACTCTCTCTCTAGTTGCCCATTTCCCCCTTATGTATTTATAAAAGGTCACAAAGGGAGGATTCCAAGGCCCTTGGAAGTATGTTATAGCTGCCTACCTGTCCACATGTTGATACAATTATCAGTCAGTGATCTTGTTCACAGTTCAATATTCAATCATTGTAATAATGACTTTAAAACACTGTATACATATATACAGAGAATTAAATAAATCTAACCATGTGATAATTTTAAATGTTAGGTACGGATTATCTTGGATAAGTACTCGGGAGCTGAGGGAGAAAAAGTATTAGGCCATACACTTCTTTCAAATGTTACATTCTTGCCATAGAGTGAGTACAGAGAAGGTTTACCAGACTGATGTCAGGACTTTCATATGAAGAAAGACTGGATAGACTCGGCTTGTACTCGCTCGAATTTAGAAGATTGAGGGGAATTCTTATAGAAACTTACAAAATTCTTAAGAGGTTGGACAGGCTAGATGCAGGAAGATTGTTCCCGATGTTGGGGAAGTCCAGAACAAGGGGTCACGGTTTAAGGATAAGGGTGAAATCTTTTAGGGCCGAGATGAGAAAAACATTTTTCACACAGAGAGTGGTGAATCTGTGGAATTCTCTGCCACAGAAGGTAGTTGAGGCCAGTTCATTGGCTATATTTAAGAGGGAATTAGATGTGGCCCTTGTGGCTAAAGGGATCAGGGGGTATGGAGGGAAGGCAGGTACAGGATACTGAGTTGGATGATCAGCCATGATCATATTGAATGGCGGTGCAGGCTCGAAGGGCCAAATGGCCTACTCCTGCACCTAATTTCTACGTTTCTATGTTGAGCATAAAACAAGATTTTGCATACTAATTGCTGGGACATAACAATTTCATAAAATGTAAATAACTACAACTGCCCTCAAATATCTTTTTCATGCTAGTGGCTATATTAGGCGTAGGGTTGGGCGGAAATAGATGATGATGATGATCTATCCCATTTATTGCAAACGAAGTAAGCAGCAAAACTTAATATGCGATAATGTCTTAATGTAGAAGGGAGAATGACAATGCTTTCAAAGATGTCCAACAATAGTGACGATTTCCAAAATCTGAAGTATAACTAGTCTTAATTATACTACTTCAGTTTCAAACCCCCCATATTTTTTTATTCTGAGACAGGAAGATTTAGCAGTAAAAATATTTATTATGCATATTCTGTACTTAAAACTGTTCAACAAAATTGACAATTTCCCATCTAATTTTTTTTTTAAGTTAGACAGTGACAATTGCTTTTTGAGCTATGACATGTATGTAGAGTTCACAATATTTTGCTTTCTGAAGTTCGCTTACAAAAGTGAAATAAAAGTTAATTTTGCTTTAGAAATACTGCTTTAAATGCACAATAAATCAAAAAAGGGCCTGAGATGCACGGGCATGGGAGCTAATGAAGAATTGCCATAGGTATCATTTGCATCTTAACAATATAATCAGTATAATTCAAGCACCGGTGATCAATTCATTGGGCTTCATTACATCTTAACTTGAAAGCTTTTTCTGCTGAAACCACTTTAGACAGACTACATAGTGCCATCGAAAGAGACCATTTGGCTTAATCAGGCTATGTCAGTAATTTATGTTTTACTTAAGCCACCTCCTATCGTTTCTCCTTTATCGGCCTAACCCTCTGTTCCTTTCAATCTTTTGTTTTGTCCAACCTCCTCTTAAATGCACCCATACTCATCCCTTCAACCAATCACACCTTGTATCTCCAAGTTCTACATTCCTGCTACTCTTTCTGTAGAGACGTTTCTTCAGTATTTTCTATTGTTTATTTTGCTAATTTTATATATTGGTAGCCTATTGTTATGCTCATTCAATGACAACCAACACTTTACATAATTTTAAAGGCCTCTTTTAAGTATCCCTCCCTCCTGTTCTTTTCTCAATTGGCGAATTTGTACTCCAAGATCTTTGAATGTCAGTCTGGAAGGTACGTTGCCAATGCGTCGGGCAATTGCCTGAGCTATATTGGTTTTCCTTGATCCACTGCGATTGGCTGACAATGAACCTTAAAATCATATTGCTATGGAACGAAATACTCAGAATAATTAAACAGGACACAATGCACTTGTTGAGCTTTACAATTTTTAATATAGGTGTATAAATGGCCTGAGAATAGTGATAACTGCAATTTCAATGCGACTACTGGTCCACGCCAACGGGGTTTTAAAAGACTGATAAAAAAAAAAAACATGGTATTGTGTACGCTCCAACTATTGTGTGTTATCATTTGCTGCATTTACTAGGTTTTTCATTTTTTGTGATTAATTCCAGCTAGAAAACAAAAACATGTAATTTTCAACTGAGAACACACAGAGAAAGATGTTTGTAGTGACTCCGACATATGACAGGAACATAAAAGGAAATGTTCTTTCACTAACACTACTTTTAAGTACGGGTGGTTATTGCTATTATTGAATAAGAAGAACACTATTTCAACTGAACTGACAAATTTGGTAAACTAAACATTACTTTTAATCAAAAAAGACCAAATAAAAATGATAGATGAGGGTTACGTGCATAGCTGGATTGAAGAATGCAAGTGATCTGTGATTGCATATCGGGTAAGATAATGTGGTAAAGAAACCTTGTTAAAAGTACAGAGATAGGTTTGAAGAGCAAATTAGAAGAAATTCACACCAAATACAATACACCAGGGGTGAAGGTGGCTGCAGGAATCAGCAACGGAATTCAGCCCATCAAGAATGAGTTTGCAGGTTTGGGAACTAGTTGAATTTTATCTTCCTGTTTTATCTGAAATCTCCCATAACAGCAATCAGTCATGCAATAAGTCACACCATACCTGAAAAGAGGTTTATTGAACATGGATGTAAAATCATCTCTGCAGCCATTTGTCTTGAATATGGACAACTTTCCATGGAATTTAAAATAAAAGTTCAAGCCTCATCAATGTTTATTACATCTTGTGCTTTTTATATCAATACTCAGTAATCACATTAATGCTCCAATGTCAATTTTTTATAATTCAAATCCAAATTTTTGCATATGATTCTTTTTGTCAATACTCGGGATTTCATAGAGTACAATTATGCAATTTTTAGACTAAAAAGTATTTCTTGAATTAATTTAAAAGATCAAATAATTTAAACAAAAAAATCTAAGAATTTTAAAACCAGCAGGATGAAGGATGGTTGGGAACAGTTTGAGACCATGTGACTAAGGTCTGATGTGTTTTCCTGTGACTCCATTGTGACCGTGTCCTTTTTGAGCTCCAAAAGGCTGCACGATGTTTTCCAGGCCCACAAAAGTAACAAAATAAGATGTAGCAATCTGCACAGATTTGGATAATGGGGCAGAGGCATGTAGCCTTCTTGCAGTCTTCAGTCAAGTCTTGAGTCCGAAAGAAAACTTGGTGCTTGCAAGCCTAAACATTGCAGGATTATTCAGCACAGTTTTGTTGCTGTAATACTCTTGTACAGCTTGCCTATTGTTCAGTCTGAATGGAGGTTACTGTGAATAAGTACAGTCCATCATCTGATTGAATTCTCTGGGCTGTGCACTCCTGTATAGACCTTTTCTCTGGTCATCGCATTATGCAATCACTGTACAACGAGATGCTCCCATATCAGCCTAACTGGTGGAAGTTAACTTTCCACAGAATCACATGCTCACAGGCTGCGGCCACCTTGATGGCTTTAATGAATGCCTTGCCCAAGGACTTCGATTGTAACTCGAGTCTCTGCTTGGAGGAACCATACAGTGGTTGCTTGCTTTGCCTGTTAATTGTAGGAATCATCTGCAATATATATACAAAAGGTTTCACACACACACTCCAATGTTAGCAGTGCAAAGTGTTTTCTATTTAAGTGATTCAGGCAATTTTATATATATTTTTTTCAAATTGAAGGCACTTGGTTTTATGGCATGTCATGGTGGTTTGGTTTTCTCACTTCAGACATATGACCAGTTGTGTTCTTATGGCCACAAGCAAACTTCTATTTAGCCCATGTACTATTTGTGCCCAGTTCACATACAGTGGGCAGAAATGCATGCAGAGAGACCAAACATGTAATAAAGCACAGCAAAGTTGACAGTGAAGGGGGCAGGAGAGAAATTAAATGTTTGCTATGGACAATCGTGAGATCAAGTATTCACAGCAGAATGAACAGCTGAGGACAAGGCCCCACAGTTTTCTAATGCTTTGCTGAAAATTTCTCAAGGGGAGTAATTGTCAGCAGATCTTTTACCCTGTTTTCAGTAGGAATTTTTCTTTTGTTGGCCGCCCATTATATCTCATGTTGATAAGCATCTCCGTTCAACTGTAATAAAAGCAGCTAAATCTTTGTGCTTTGTCAAAATCTCTTAGCTCGCTTGGAGCCCGTCAAGATGCAGTTGTATTTTCAAATCCTTCCAAAGCAACAACAAAAAAATCTTTCTTGGGCTGACGACTTTTCATGGAACATTTTTGTTTTTTTAATTCAAATCTCGCATCCTTCTCACTCCCATGATGCTTTTCATCACCAATCGCACTGTTGGAATCTGCAGTCAGCTGATGAATCTTTGGTAAAAATTTTTTAAAGGTCCATGTATAAAGACTCATTCTTTGTGCAATGCCTGATGAATCCTTTCACAGCCTCTGCCATAGTAAGGTCACCTTCGATGGCTTAACATGGCGATGAGAAGAGTGATTGGAAACAGCCATATATGTATTAATACGGAAACTGTGCCACCAGTTTTCAAGTCTAAATTAAGAAGAAAAAAAAATATATAGTAAATTTCTTAAAGGTAAACTATTTCAAAAAGTGACAACAATATTAAAAGCTATAATATTAATGTATCTAGTAAAATACTGAAGTTGCTGCCATTTGCTTTATAATTTCACACTTTTCACTTGATAGGTACCCGAATACTAAATTAATAAGGCCTTTACCGTATATATTTTTTACTAATTAAAAAGAATAACTATTCAAAACACGCAATGCTAGAAATACAGCCTTAAGGATTCAGAAGGAAGAACTGCCTTAATGGAGTGCAGGGAGTCAATTTGTGCAAGGGGATTCACAAAAGTTTTACAGTTCTCTCAATTTTGCTTTCATCCCAGTCCCACGAAGCTTTTGTTGTTTTGAAAAATATAGATCTAATAAAAGGGGACAATTTGGAATTGTACTAGTAATATTATTAGTTGGTTCAATCCCAGTGTTTCTCTCAGAATTCCTTTGTTCCTGAATTGTTAAGCCCTGCACTGATAATGTGCATCATTTTGCAGAAAGCATAAAGATTAAAGATAAAAAAGGATGTACTTCCATTTATACAGAGGCTTTCCTGACTTCAGTACTTCCCAAAGTGCTTTGCAAACAATGATTTCCCTTTGAAGTGTGGACATAGTGGTACTTTATGAAACACAGCAGCCAATTTATTTACTTGAACACAGTGATGAAATAGCTGTCCACGTGATATTTTTTTGGATTATTGTTTCGCATTTGGGAAGAAAAAGCACAGTTTTATGGAATGAGTGTAAATATTACAAAGGCAGTTGGTTGCCTTGAACCAACCGGCCCTTTACATGTGCACATGTAGAGCTCCTTTGCGTTATTAACGGAAAGTAATAACATTTATTTACCATTCAGATATTTTGGTGAAGTACGCATAACAATGCAATGGAATTTGAAGCTTAATTTCCTTACATTTCTTAGTTTGAAAGGAAGTCGATCAGTGCTTCTTAACCTGTTTTTTATGATTATTTTGTAAATTATATTGACACGTTAATCTAAACACAAGATATGCATTACAAATATTCCCATCTTGGAAAGAAAGAGTCCACAATATAGTGATGGAATTATTGTAAATAGGCTGGGAGAGAGAGGAGAGGGTGAGTGAGTGGGGGGTGGGAGGAGAGGGGAGGGGGAGAGAGAGAGGGGGAGTTGGAGGGGGGGGCGAAGAGACGAGGAGGGGGAGTAGAGGAGGGGGAGTAGGAGGGGAGGAGGGGGGGGGGGAGGGGGGGGGGGGGGGGGGGGGGAGGGGGAGGGGAGGGGAGGGGGGAGGGGGAGGGGGGGGGGGAGGGGGGGGGGGGGGGAGGGGGGGGGGGGAGGGGGGGGAGAGGGAGGGGGAGAGGGAGAGGGAGGGAGAGACGGGGAGAGGGGGGGAGGGGGGGGGGGGGGGGGTGGGGGGGGGGGGAGGAGGGAGAGGGGGGGAGGAGAGATGGGGTGAGGAGGGGGAGGTTGAGAGAGACGGGGAGAGAGGATGAGAGAGAGGGGGAGAGAGAGAGGGAAGGAGAGAGAGAGAGGGGGGAGAGAGAGAGAGAGGGGAAGAGAGAGAGAGGGGGAGAGATAGACGGAGAGAGAGAGGAAGAGAGGAAGGGAGAGTGACAGAGAGAGAGAGGGAAGATCGGAAGAGGGTCGAGGGGGAGAAGGGAGGGGAGAGGGGGGAGGGGGAGGGAAGAGCAAAGGGGAGAGGGAGAGAGGAGGGGAGAGAGTGAGAGAGAGGGAGGGAGAGGGATATGTAAATGAGACCCATTGTGATTGGACATCTGAGGGATGGCATTGTGGCATCACACATTGAGAAAAGCAGTGAAAGGATGAACCGAATGTTCTAATTTTACAAACATTAAAATCAAATACAGCAAGATATCCTACCCCTTCCCTATCTACCCCCTCCCCCCCCCTCTCTACCCCCCCCCCTCTCCACCCCCTCCCTCTCTACCCCCCTTCCCTATCTACCCCCTCCCTCTCTACCCCCCCCCTCCTCTCTCCCCCCTCCCTCCCAACCCCTCCCTCTCCCCCCCCTTCCCTCTCCACCCCCTCCCTCTCCACCCCCCCCCCTCTCCACCCCCCTCCCTCTCCCCCCCCCTCTCCACCCCCCCTCAACCCCCCCCTTACCACCCCCATCCCCCCCCCCCTCGTCATTTCCCCCCCCCTCCCCTCCCCCCCCCCCTCTCCACCCCCCTCCCCCCCTCTCCCTCTCTCCCCCTCTCCCTCCCCCCCTCTCTCCCCCCTCCCTCCCCCCCCTCCCCCCCCCCCCCCCCCCCTCCTCTCTCCACCCCCCTCCCTCTCTACCCCCCCTCCCTCTCTACCCCCTCCCCCTCTCTACCCCCCCCCTCCCTACTCTCCCCCCCCTCCCTCTCCCCCCCCTCCTCCTCCACCCCCCCACCCCCCTCCACCCCCCCTCCCTCTCCCCCCCCCTCCCTCTCTACCCCCTCCCTCTACACCCCCCTCCCTCTCCACCCCCCTCCACTTCCCCTTCTCCCTAAATTGAATGAATACGTTTATTGTCCATTACATTTCCTCCGGTTAAAAAAATACAAACACGACAGCCATTGACACATATGTACACTTATTAGTAAAATAATAAATAAGTATTTAAAACGAATTTAAATGAATTTGGCGGCATTTCAGAGGGTAGCAGAGTGAAAAGGTGGTTGGCAGGGTGGGATATGTCCTGCTTGATAGTTGTGGCTCAGAGCAAGCATCGGGCCCTATATATATCATCCAAGGAGGGCAGTTGAGCGTTTGTAATGCCCTGTGCAGTTTTTATAATTCCCTGCAGCGCCCTCCTCTCAGCCACAGTACAGCTAGCAAACCACACCAGGATTCCATAGGAGAGGATACTTTCCACGGCGCATCGGTAGAAGGACAGCAGCAGCGGCTGTGAGACGTTTGCTCTCCGCAGAGACCTCAGGAAATACAGCCGCTGATGTGACTTCTTCACGAGAGTGACGGTGTTCATTTGCAATTTGAGGTCCTGGGAGATGTTTATTCCCAGGAACTTAAAGCCAGTGACTCTCTCCACCATGTCTCCTTTGATGTAAAAGGGAGCAGGTTCCTCTCTCCTCTCCCTCCTGAAGTCAACGACCAGCTCTTTTGTCTTTGATGGGTTGAGTACCAGGTTGTTTTTGGTACACCAGACAGTCAGTTTTTGGACTTCATCCCTGTAGGCAGACTCGTCGTTGTTGTTTATCAGTCCCACCACAGTCGTGTCGTCCGCAAACTTGATGATCCTGTTTGTACTGTGTGTTGGTATACAGTCATAAGTGTATATTGTATACAAGATGGGACTCAGCACACAACCTTGTGGCGCTCCTGTGCTGAGCGTCAGGACTGGGGAGTAATTGGACCCCATCCTGACAGTCTGTGGGCGGTCTGTTAAAAAGTCCTTAATCCATCCGCATGTGTTTGCATTAACACCCAGATCAGACAGTTTGTCCACCATTCTGCTGGGGATGACGGTATTAAATGCAGAACTAAAATCTACAAATAACATCCTCACATATGAGCCAGGACGCTCCAGATGTGTCAGTGCAGAATGTAGACCTATGTTGATGGTATCCTTCGTTGACCTATTAGCTCTATATGCAAACTGATGCTGATCCAGGGTGGATGGGAGTGAGGACTTAATGTGGGCCAGGACCAGCCGTTCAAAACACTTCATCACCGTTGAAGTGAGAGCAACAGGTCTATAGTCATTCAAGTTGGTAATGGATGTTTTTTCGGGTACAGGCACGATGGTAGCAGTCTTAAAGCATTTAGGGACAGTGCACGTTGACAGAGAGAGGTTAAAGATGTCACTAAAAACCTCCGCTAACTGGTCTGCACAGTCCCGCAATACTCTCCCTGGGAAGCCATCTGGGCCAGCAGCCTTTCTGGGGTTGACCCTGCGGAGTGTTCTTCTGACTTCCTCCGTACTCACAGTGAGTGGCACAGTGAGTGGCACAGTGAGTGCCAGGTCGTCAGTGCTGGGTGCGGCTACAGGTGCAGGCTCCGCCTCATTCAGCTCAAAACGGGTGAAAAAGTGGTTGAGCTCCTCAGCTAGCGAGTTGTTACTGCTGCTGATGATCGGCCCCCCCTTGCCCTTGTAGTTTGTGAGTTGCTGAATGCCCTTCCAGACACGCCGAGGGTCCCTCTCGTTAAAATACCCCTCTAACCTTCTTCCATAGGCTGTCTTTGCCTCTTTAATGGCTCTCTTTAGTTTAGATCTGGCAGTGCTGTACAATTCATCACTGCCAGATTTAAAGGCTGAGTTGCGTTCCCTCAGCAGTTTCCTGACATCCCTGGTCACCCATGGTTTGTTGTTTGGATAGCACCTGACCTCCCTGTCGACAGTGACGTTGTTGATACAGTTCTATATATAGAACATGACTGCGGATGTATATTCTTATATGTCCTGGTTTGCAAACAGGTCCCACTGGGTGCTCTCAAAACAGTCCTGAAGTTAGGCGGCAGCGCCCTCGGGCCAAGTCTTTATGTTTCTCACACTGGGCTTGGTTCTCATAATGAGAGGTCTGTATGCCGGGGTGAGAAAGAGTGAGAGATGGTCAGACTGGCCGAGGTGAGGGAGAGAGGAGGCTTTGTATCCATCCCTAATGTTGCTGTACACGTGATCCAGTGTATTTTGACCTCTCGTCGGACACGTGACATGCTGGTGGAATTTAGGGAGGACAGTTTTTAGATTAGCCTGGTTGAAGTCTCCAGCCACGATGAAAATCCCATCAGGGTGCGCAGTCTGTAGTTTGTTGATTGATGCTAGCAGGGTGTTCAGTGCTAGCTTGACGTTGGCATTTGGTGGAATATAAACAGTCAGAATAACGACAGCTGTGAACTCCCGCAGCAGGTAGAAGGGTCGACATTTCAATGTAATAAACTCCATGTCTGGTGAACAATGTCTCTCGACAACATTTACATTTGTACACCATTTGTCATAGGAGTAAATACATAGCCCCCCTCCCTCTGCTCTTACCGGAGTCACTGCTCCTGTTGGCCCGGTGTGCTGTGCGACCTACCAGACTGATGGCCTCGTCCGGGATCCCAGCGTGAAGCCAGGTCTCGGTTACCACCATAATCGAGCAGGTTTGCACAGTTGTGTTTTCTTCATTGATCAGCTCCAGCTCGTCCATCTTGTTGCTGAACGATCGGGCGTTCGTCAAAAAGATGCTGGGTAGCGCTGGTCTGTAAGGAGCTTCCTTTAGCCTAGCGTGAATGCCGGCTCGACAACCGCGCTTCTGCAGCCTCCGTCTGCGCCGCCTCCCGCACCGTCCGTTCGGTATGGTGATCCACTCGGACTTCGCTGGGCGGGTGATTTCTGGCGGGATATAATCATTGTGGGAGCTTCTTGCGAACTCTAGTTCGCTACACAGCGTCCCAATCGTTAGAAGGTCCTGCCGGTTGTATTTCGAGTCGCAGGTCCACAGACAAATGGACAAAACAGACAAAAACAACAACATCCACACGGGGGAGAGCAAAGCCGCTGCATTCAGGTGCGCCGCCATTTTCCACCAATGCTGCCTGTCCTGCTAAATATTTTGAGCACTTTTGGTATTTCATACAGGTTTCCAACAGCTGCAGCTCTTTTCATTCATTTACTGAATCTAAAAATGCCAGAATCATCTCAATGGCATTTGGATAGACCTTGCTTCAAGTTTATTCCATTGTTCATACCTGCATGAGTACAGTATTAATTAAAATATAACATATTTAAAGAAAAGATAATTAAAAGTTTGTCTGGTTATTAATGGGAATGACATTAGCTTGTCTGGCATCACCAAAGTCCCAAATGTGTTGGACTGTCAGTTTGACTGTGTTTAAAATAATAAACAGGCATGCTTCAGAAACTAGGGCTAATTAAAAGCTGTGCAACCCCTAAAGAATTAATTACAAATTCACCAGTGTTCATTTAAAAAATGTGGATGTTGCTGGGAAGACCAGGGTTTATTGGCCCCTCGGCATGTTGTTGCCGCAGCCATTTCAAAGAGAGGGTTAGTAGGTCTGGAGTCACTGGCTCTTTATGGGTTTACTTCATTACTTGAATTTAAGTTCCACTTCATGGTGTGATTCAGACTCATGTTCCTGGATCAAACATCTAGACCTCTGACTGTCAGTCCTTAGTACTTTGTTCTTTCAAATCAAGATTACAGTCAGGGGTCGCAGCCAGCATTTTGACAACTGCTCGTAAACCTAGAGCACTCTGGAGGAAGGAATACGGGATGTTGTTTCCTCTGTTATAGTGATACAACGCATTGGAGAGGCCGCAGGGAGTATCATGTCACCCTGCTATGGGAAAGATGCCATCAAGCGCAGAAGAGTGCAAGGCGGCACAGTGGCATAGCAGTAGAGCAGCTGCCTTACAATGCCAGAAACCTTGGTTCGATCTTGACTACGGGTGATGTCTGTATGGAGTTTGCACATTCTATCTGTGAACGCGTGGGTTTTCTCCGGGTGCTCCAGCTTCCTCCCACACTCCAAAGGCATACAGGTTTGTAGGTTAAATGGCTTCGGTAAAATTGTAAATTGCCCCTAGTGTGCAGGATAGTGTTAGTGTAAAGTTAGCTTAAATGAATAGCTGACTGCTCTATATGTATAAACTAATTATAAACTAATTATAAATGTGTCTTGGTATGTACCTTATTATTACAATGAAACAATGGTTTAAAAATTGATAAAGCAAACACAACATGCATTAGCTCTGTATTCAAAATAGTCAAGGTAGAGAAGCAATGTATTAAGGTTAGTTGTATGAAAAATAATGCTCTTTACAATGAATGTACCAGAACAAGATTATGTTTAACAGGATTAACTGAAAGCAAAAGGCAGGGCCCTAATTTAGACTGCTGTTCTTGAAATACACAGATGGCCAAGGATAAAACAAGTGTGCTAATGAACAATAGTACTCGCAGTGTGTGTGGAAGGGAGGGTACTAATTTGGACTCTGGTGTCTGCACATTAAGCAGCAATGTAGGGGCTGAAACATCCAATGGGCCATGTGGCTAATGCAAACATTTGCGACAGAATTCTAGTCAATTGTACAAGGAATAGTTCAGAGAATAAACGGATGTGAAGGAATCAATCGGCAGAATGTTAATAAATGAGAGAAAATGCATTTTGAAAAGGGAAAGGGTTAAGAAAATTCTGCGAATTGGTCATGACAAGGTAAGATCACGATCACAAGACATAGGAGCAGAATGAATTTGCCTCCATTACCGTTTGTGGCAATGAATTCAGAAGCAGAAACATAATTCAGGAGCAGAATTCAGATTCTGGTTACAGAAATTACTTATCATCTCCATTTTAAAGGTATGTCCTTTTATTCCGAGTCGGTGTTGTTTGGTCCTATCCGCGTCCACTCAAGGAACTTCATTATTCCGTAGATCCCTCTCCATCCTTCTAAACTCCAGCGAGTACAAGCTCAGAGCCATCAACTGCTCCTCATATGTTAACCCTGGATTATCTTTGTAAAACTCCCCCTGGACCCTCTCCAATGCCAGCATCTTCCTCAGATATGGTACCCAAAACTGCTCAAAATAATCCAAATGTGGTCTCATCAGCACTTTATAAAACCACAGCATTACATACTAGTCCTCTTGAAATTATGCTTGCATTGCATTTTCCTTCCTTACTACCAATTCAACGTGCAAAGTATTTAGGGAATCCTGCACTAACACTCCCAGGTCCCTTTGCATCACCGATTTCTGAATCCTCTCCCCATTTAGAAAATTGTCTGCACACTTTGCTATGCTATATTACATCTGCCACTTGTTTGCCCACTCTCCCAACCTCTGTCTAATTATTTCTGCGGACTCCCTGCTTCCTCAACACTACCTGACCATCCACTTTGTATCATTGGTAAACTTGGCCACAAAGCCAACAATTCTATCATCCGGGTCAATAACATTTCACATGAGAAGTAGCCGATCCAACACTGACCCCTATGTAACATCATTAGTCATCGGCCTCTGCCAGAAGAGCCCGCCTTTATTCCCTCTCTTTGCCTTCTGCTAGTCAGCTAATCTTCTATCCATCCTAGTAACTTGCCTCTAATACTATGGGCTCATATCTTGTTTGGCAGCCTCATGTGCTTTAACAAAGGCCTTCTGAAAATCCAAGTAAACAACATCCACTGACTCCTTTGTCTATCTTGTTTGTTACTTAATCAAAGAATTCCCACAGATTCAAAGAAAATAAATGAAGGGTCATGATTTAATACTGTCAATATCATTAATATCAATTATTGAGAGAGAACTAAATACATTTAAGCAGAACTATAAGATTATAAACACACATCATTATTTATTGTTTCTCAATATTAAGTTGCCCAGGATTGGGAAACAAGAGAGACATGTATATGGCAACTTTCACATCCTTCTAATGTCCTTTATAATTGATGATTGTTATTTTATTTTCAATAACAGCCATATGGTAAACAGCCATATGGTAAACAAACAAACACGGAGGCTGAGGTGGCGCGGCGGCGACCCGACTGCGGAGCTTCGGAGGCCTCGGCCGCAGGCCCTGTGGACGGTAAAAATCAGAAGCTCGCAGGTCCCTGTTGGGAGACCGATTTCCGAGAGCTCCCGCAACGGCAAATTCGCCCCGCCCTGAATCGCGGTGTTTGAATCGTCCCGTCGCAGGGCCTTACACCGCCTGGTGCGGATTAATTGGCCGCGGGACATACCAACGCCCACCAGGGGCTTTAACAACAGGAGCCTCAATCGCCTCAACGCGGGAGAAGAATAAAGAACAGGGAAGAGATAAGACTTTTGCCTTCCATCACAGTGAGGAGGTGTTTGGAGATTCACTGTGATGGATGTTTGTGTGAAACTGTACTAACTGTGTGTTATGTTTATTTTATTCCTATGACTGCAGGGAACAAAATTTTGTTCAAACCTCTGTCTGTTTGAATGACAATAAAGGCAATTTGTATTTGTAATTTGTATTTGTATGAGAGAAAAGATAATGGACAAGTATACTCATCACATGCGCTTGGATGCTGACCTCTGAGCTGTTGAAGGACAGAGTGCGACTATCATCTTTGTTAACTACAGCTTCTTTGACCTGGAATCAACCTTCTTAATAAATCTGTTGAGTTTATAACCAGTGTACCTTCATCCATTGTGGTTTGCTGCTGTCATGAACAAGTCTCCCAATTTGAGATAAACAAAATCTTAAAATAAAACAAACTCCAAACAGGCAAATTTTACACATTAACCTATTTTGTGTGTACCGTATACTTTAGACAGTTCTATATCACAATTCTATGTACTGGAAGCATTGGCCACAATGTGGGCCTGGTACAGTGTTACAATGCTAAGCAGTGCATAACAGGTTTGGTGTAAAATGCTGCCAGATAGCACTCACTAATGTATGAGTTTAATATGACATTATTGATTATATCAATGGTTGAGTGAGAAATAGAATGAACCTTAATTTGGAAGGCAATTTATCTATTATATTGCACAACGGCTAAAACTGTCTTGGACATCAGGGGCAGAAGGGGGTGCTGCACTGCTTGCAACCTCTGCCTGCAGCCTGTCTGTTTTTTTCTATCTTTTTTTAATTTTAGTTTGTCTAAATGGTTTGTTTGGGCGATTTCTTTAGTTTTTATATGGGGGAGGGAGGTAGGGTAAGGGGGAAACCGCTTCCCCGTCACTTCCTGGCAGGGATGCGACTATTTCTCCGGGTCGCGTCCTCGCTCCCCTCCTCGCGGCCTATCAGCTGTATCGGAGCGGCCTTTCCTGCCGGAGACCGGGAACTGGACCAGAGCTTCGGCAGTGGCGGCACGGCGCTGGATTCACCGCGGAGCCAGCGATACCTACCTGGTTCGCCGTGTGAAGCTCCGAAGCGTTAGGTCTGCAGCGTCAACATCGTGGAGCTGTGGTTCGTGGAGCTCCCAGCGCGGGCGGCGCTGAGCAACATCGCGGAGACCTGGGGCCCTTTTTTCCTGAGGGCCGCCAGCGTTGAATCTCCGCCTGGGGACGTCGGGAGCTGCGGACTCCGGTGGGAAGCTGCCGTTTTGGAGGTCCAAGCCGCTGAGGTTGGTCTCTCGTTCTGACGTCGGAGTTCCATCATCCCGGCGAGTGGGCCTGAGCGGCGGGCTGCCCACAGCAGCAACTGCGTAGGCTCCGGAGGCCCCGAACACAGTGAACATTAGAAACATCGAGGAAGATGACTAACTTTGGTGTCTTCCCTCACTGTGGGAAACTTTTTGATTCTGCTGAGTGGGGATGTTTTATGTTGGACTCTATTGTGTGTTGTGTTCTTTATTTTATGGTATGGCTGTATGCAAAATCAAATTTCAGACCTCGGTCTGACAATAAAGTGCCATCGTATCGTATCGTATTGAATCGTATCAGAATGACAGGTTCACACATTTAGTACACACATGGGAGTCTGGCATTGAGAAACAAAAAAGGAAGAGACACTTACATAAATGACATTCACACCTTCAAAGTCATCCTTTGCTCAATGACTTTTACCTTTCATTAATATCCATTTTGTAAAGTCCTTACCTGGCCTAGTTTCTATGTACCTAAATAATCTCCAGATGTGATTGTTGCTGATCAGAGGAGGCAGTTAAGAGTAAATCGGGGATGGATGGACAAAATGATTGTCAGTGATGGTCATAGAATGAATGAATGAATTGAATAAAATAGTGCAGCAGAAACTATTATAGTTTCTGCAGTGGAACATAATTGGAAGAAGACAAAGGATCAGCTTCTGAATTGAAACAATTTGAGACAGGCAACTGTAAATCAACACCCAGTTTATATCTCTCCTGATTTTTATGTTCATTTATAAGAAAATAAAAATCAAATGTTTCTTTTGCCCTTTTGAAATTATATTTTAACTGATATATGGCTTGAAGATATCAGAGAATAAACAAGGTTTGAAAAAAGGAATTAAATTAGAGATGAATGAAATGCTGGAGAAACTCAGCGGGTGAGGCAGCATCTATGGTTATAAGGAATAGGCAATGTTTCAGGTCAAGACCTTTCTTCAGACTGTTAGGTGGGGGGGGGGGGAAAGAAAGGAAGAAGAAGTGGAGACAGTAGGCTGGTGAGAGAGCTGGGGAAGGGAGGGGAAGGAAGGAGAAGGCAAGGACTAGCTGAAATTGGAGAAGTCAATGTTCATACCGCTGGGGTGTAAACTACCCACGCGAAATATGAGGTGCTGTTCCTCCAATTTGCGCTGGGCCTCACTCTGGCAATGGAGGAGGCCCAGGACAGAAAGGTCAGATTCTGAATGGGAGGGGGAGTTGACGTGCAGAGCCACCGGGAGATCAGGTTGGTTAGTGCGAACTGTGCGGAGGTGTTGGGAGAAGCGATCGCCAAGCCTGTGTTGTCATATAATTTCTGTGAATGGAATCAAACTCCTAAAATATCCTGTGTGCAGCATGGGTTCCTTTGCATTTATATGTAGAAGATGTCTTAAACTTAAAAACATTTAGAACTTGTATTAAAAAGAGTGATTCACAACAACATCACTTTCGATTCAAATAAGTGTTTAGTATAGGGCTCTGGTAAGACCACATCTGGAGTATTGTGTACAGTTTTGGTCTCCTAATTTGAGGAAGGACATCCTTTTGATTGAGGCAGTGCAGCATAGGTTCACAAGATTGATCCCTGGGATGGCGGGACTGTCATATGCGGAAAGATTGAAAAGATTAGGCTTGTATTCACTGGAGTTTAGAAGGATGAGGGGGTATCTTATAGAAACATATAAAATTATAAATGGACTGGACATCTAGATGCAGGAAAAATGTTCCCAGTGTTGGGCGAGTCCAGAACCAGGGGCCACTGTCTTAGAATAAAGGGGAGGCCATTTAAGACTGAGATGAGAAAAAAGAATTTTCACCCAGAGAGTTGTGAATTTGTGGAATTCCCTGCCACAGAGGGCAGTGGAGGCCAAATCACTGGATGGGTTTAAGAGAGAGTTAGATAGAGATCTAGCGGCTAGTGGAATCAAGGGATATGGGGAGAAGGCAGGCACGGGTTATTGATTGGGGACGATCAGCCATGATCACAATGAATGGTGGTGCTGGCCTTGAAGAGCCGAATGGCCTCCTCCTGCACTTATTTTCTATGTTTCTATGTATATTAAATGGCATTCACCTTAGTTGCTTTGTGGGCTAGTTGCTAACCGCATCCAATAAACACTAAAATGCCTATTTTGTTCACAGATATTTTACTTACTGTTGCGAGGCTGGTCGACTTTCCGGCACTCCCCTTCTGTAACGGTTATGTCATCGATCGCAATATCCCCCTCTATGCCAGGCCCTCGAATGCCTTCAAATATCAGCTGTAGAACAAATAACAAAGATTAGTCCCGCAAGCAAACATGTTGTGTTAACATGCCAATAAGGGTAACTACAGGAATAGAGGCGAATAAGGCAGATGAATACATGGCTGAAGAGCTGATATAGGCGGAAAGGGCTTCAGCTACTTGGGCAGATGTGACCTGTGCAAGAGGACCAATATCTTCACAGGAAGGTTTGCTAGTACTACTTGGGAAGGTCTAAACTCGTTTAGCAGGGGAGTGGCCACAGATGAGGTACTGAAAGGCTGGAGCAATGTGTTGTATGTTTATTTCAGGGCAGCAGGGAACTATAAAGCTGGTGAGCCTTGATCTGTGGTGGGGAAGGTATTGGAATGGATTTTGAGATCAGGATTTATTTGCATTTGGGAAGGAATGGATTGAATATTGATAGTCAACATGGCTTATGTGTCAGAAATCATCTCACAAGTTTGAATTTCTCAAAGAGGTGACAAGAGAATTGATGAGGGCAGGCTTTAATAAGGCCTCTGATAAGTTGCTGATCTGGAAGGTTTTAACATATGGGATGTACTGCAAATTAGCCAATTGGATACAAAATTGGTTTGGTGGGCAGAAGCAAAGGGTGATAGTGCAGGGTTATTTTTCAGACTGGAGGCCTGCGATAAGTGGTGGGCTGCAGGAATTGGTGCTGGGTCCCCTGTTTGCCATGTATTATTTTACAGTTATAAATAACATTGGTCAGGCTGCACTAGGAGTATTATGTGCAGTTCTGATTGCCACATTACAGGAAATATATGATTAAGCTAGAGAGGCTGCAGAAATGATTCACATGTATGTTGCTTGGATCAGGGGGCTTGAGTTATCAGAGAGATTGGATAGATAGGGTCTGTCCTTTCCTGGAGCAAAGAAGGCTGAGAGGTAACATGATAGAAGTATATAAAATTCTGAGATGCATTGATAAGATACATAACCAGGGTCAGTTTTCTATAAAGGGGTGATTAGAGGATGTAGGTTTAAGGTGAGATGGAAGAGATTTAGAGGACCCGAGGAGTAAATCTTTCACACAAAAAGTAATTGGTAGTTGTAATGAGCTGCCAGAGGAGGTGTTGGGGGAAGAAATATTGACAATATTTAAGAGTCACCTTGATAGGTGGTTGAATGAGCAAAGCGTGGAAGAATATGGAACTTATGCAGACTAAGGCACAGGAGGCTGAGAGGGTTGATTCAATGCTGCACAACATGATGACTATGTTCTAAAGAGCAGGTTAGAGGAAACTGTTTAAAAAGAAAATCAAATGCCTACTTAAGAATTTCACATTCAGTGGATGATCATCTAAACCTACAAACCAGCTTCACTCTCCTTGCTTCCAACACCTTAAACCTTTATTTTGCTGGAAGGCTGATCCCGTAATCCTGTGCTCCCAGTGAAATGTTTCCCGTACACGATGCAAGCTTCTTAAATAACAATATAGCATTATTGATACTGGCCACCTGCTTGCCCCTGCTGGAAGTGGACACAGGGGAATCACATTTTATTTATCTTTGGGCACTCAATAGCAGTAATGAAGAAAGGCACATTTTCCCTCCTGGTAACACCAAACCTTCCCAAACATTTAATGTCTAATATATGATTAATTTTATCCTGTTTAAAGTGCCCAGATATTCCATTTTTGTGGAACATCTAATATCAAAACACATTGATTCTTCTATTTGAAGTACTGCTAACCTTATTAGACTTGAATATCAGAATGCATGGAAGTAGACTCACAGCCACTGTTGTGTAACGTTAAATTGCCCAAAGCAATTTAGAATCCTGAAGACCTCTCATCGACCAGGAATACATTTGAACACTGTTCCAGAATTCATTTACCAAGTAGAAGCATTTCTTTTAATAAACCTGCCCTGTTGTGCCACTCGAATTCAATTTGAACCTGTCCAATTCACTCATTCCCTTTCAGTCTGTACTGACTGATACATTTTCATTGGAATCAGTGCTGAGGCTGCATTGGGAACAATAGCCTGCATTTTATACAGCCTTTCCCTTCCTCTAAAAGATCTTTTCAACCAATGAGTTCAGAATTTTAGTTATGGCTTTCAAGCAACATTTTTGGGCAATTAATATTGCATGTCCAACAAATAGAAAAACAATTAACCAGATCACCCTAGACACAAGGAACTGCAGATGCTGGTTTACAAAAAAATAGATACAAAGTGCCGGAGTAACTCAGCAGGTCAGGCAGCATCACTGGGGAACATGGATAGATGATGTTTCAGGACAGGACCTTTCTTAATGCCCTGTTAATCCAGTTCAGCTTTTTTATTGCCAATAATTAAAGACTAAATGTCCTCAAGAAAAATATCTTGCTCTTTGATTATCATGACCATGGCATGATTTAACTTCTCATCCAAAAGATAGAAGCACCCAGCTGCACAACATTCCTTCAGCACCCACCAAAATGTTAACATGGATGACATGCTCAATTCTCCAGTCAGCATGAAATCCTTGGTCTGCAAACTTTGCTACAAATGAAATAGCTTTTTGAATCTTGTGATAATTATAATTATGAATTTTCCATTGACATTCACTAATGCTGGTGGAATGCCACAAATCTTGACCACTGGCCATTTTTAGAAACTAATTAAAAAGCAACATGATATTGTCTAAGCGTGTGATTCCTTTCAATACATCTACCCTTCTTTACTCACCCACCTCTCTAAATAGGACAGAGGTTATCAACCGTAACCAACTGGGCAAAATGAGCTAGAATTGGCCGTAAAGCCCCTCAAACCAGCTCAATACGGTAAAATTGGCAGGTGAAGGTATGACGCACTAACCACGTAGAATTGTGGAATTCAGTCACAGAAGCTCATTGTGAAGAGCTCTAAGCAGTTTATGACCCCATCTGCCCAGCTTTGCTACTTCAGTGCAAGTGCCATTTCCAGTGACATTTCTGCATAATATATATACTGTGAACTTATCTCAATCCACAAAATATCCTTTAAAGTACTGAGGGAGAATTATTTGATGTTTGTGCATGATTCTATAGCTGCACCTCAGATTATTAAATAGGTTGAGCTATGGAAATCACTTTCCATCACATTTTAAGCCTTCCAAAGATCTCAGTGGCAGATACATTTTCTAAAGATCAATTTTTAATTTCAAACAGGAAAATGATTCAATATTTTAAAGAATGAAACAGAGCCAGGTAGTCAATGTGAGAACAAAGGCCAAACCACTAGCTGCACATCTTCTGCCTGTACCAACAGATCAGCTTAGCAAAAGGAGACTGGGGCATGGTCCACTTCCAGGCTATAGTGTAAGCTTAGGTATCTCTGGTGGTTTTCCATGGTGATTGCACATTACTCGACAAAATTTTATATTGGCAGCTACGGACGTAATTCCCCCAGTTATCAGTGGAAGTGATTAATTTTTCCAGAATTTACTTAACATTGTCTCTGTATTGGAGGTTTGTCATACCGTCATACAGCATGCAAACAGGCCCTTCAGCCCAACGTCCATGACGACCAAGATGCCCCATCAATGCAAGTACCACTTACCCACGTTTGGCCCATATCCTTCTAAACCTTTCCTATTCAGATACCTGTCCTTTCTCTGCACTGTCTGTGGTTCTCAAAATGGCCACTGAGCACGTTTATCAGGTATGGTATGCTTTGACACAGGGTACGGCACATGCTGATTTACAACAACAACAAATGCTGGAGTAACTCAACGAATCTGAAGAAGGGGTCTGACCCGAAACCTCCCTTATCCATGTCTTCCAGAGATGCTGCCTGGCCCATTATATTACTCCAACATTTTGTGCTTATTCTTGCAGTATGCTTCAAGTGTCGATGTGTCCTAGATTTATCTGAGCATCTAGTGTTATCTACAAGGTCAGCCTAATTGAGGATTTAATTGTTGGTGATCCATTATTTCCAGGTGATTCCAAGTGAAGAATTCTTTGGAGACTTCAAGGACGGAAACTGATTAATTTCCACACCTACTTGGAACATAGCTAATTCCTGATGGATTAATACCATTATTTTCAGAATAACAACTTGCTGTTCCAGTCAGCTTGTCCACTGTGATTGAGTTTTGTGGTAATATTCACACTGGGGTTTTCATCAAGGCTGTGAGATGGTAAGAAGCTAAGGTAACAAAAGTAATTTCATTGCCCAAATATTTGTTCAGAACATAGATTTTGGGTTCATAACATAGATATTGATATCCACGTAACTTGACCCATGCAACAGATAACTTGTTCACCATGATCTTCAGTTCATCAGCATTATCCTGAATGGTGAGTTGGTGACAGGTCTTTTGCTCTGACACGGTCTGATTGCCATAAGGTACCGAAGACAACCTTCCAGAATAAGTATGAAACATTATCTAAGTTCAGAATTAATACTCATATAAACCAAGGCTGCAGTTTGACTCCTGCTGGCTTTGACAAATTTCCATTCTTCTTAAGTTTCTCACAAATCTGTTAAGGGTTTTTTGAGGGGGTAACCAAGAGGATTGATGAGGGCAAGGCACTAGATGCCTATACAGACTTTGGCAAGGCTTTTGATAAGGTCCCACATTGTAGGGTAGTCTGGAAGGTTACACACAGTGGTAGAGTTGCTGCCTTACAGCGCCAGAGAACCATGTTTGATCTTGACTATGGGTGCAGTCTGTACGGAGTCTGTATGTTCTCCCTGTGACCGCATGGGTTTTCTCTGGGTGCCCCGGTTTTCTCTCACACTCAAAAGTCGTACAGGTTTGTAGGTCAATTGGCTTCGGTAAATTGTCCCTAGTGTGTAGGACAGTGCTAGTGTACTGGGGTGATCGCTGGTCGGCATGGATTTGGTAGGCCAAAGTATCTGGTTACATGCTGTATCTGTAGAAGTATATGGAAGGAGCTGCTAGAGAATGTGGTTGAGACAGATACAATAACAACACTTAAAAGACATTTAAACAGGTACATGGATAGGAAAGGTTTGGAAGGATATGATCCAAACACAAGCAAATGGGTCTAGCTTAGCTGGATATCTTGGTCGGCATGGATAAGTTTGGGCCAAAGGCCCTGTTTCCATGCTATATTGTTCCATGACTCAGTACCATTCAAATTGACCTGTCTAAGATTTAATGACCTCATGTCCAAAACCTTCATGCTCTGCATTTACTCAGTTTCTTTAATGTAGGCAACTCGTGTTGCAGATCACAATTCTACTTTACCTTAAAAAATGAACTTAAAATTGGTACCATCTACATCATTTAATAAAGCAACGTTGAAGAGAATGTATTGCTAACCACAGTCTGCTGACTTATTTCACTTAAAAAGACTAATCTCTTTGTCCTACTGCAGGGCACAACATTGACCTTTTCAATCTTTCTACAGCCCTTCACTGCCTACCAAGGTGGTTCAGTTCCTAATCTGCCTTTCTGTGTTTACATCTTTTTATGCAATACATAATCCATGTCAGATTTTAATCAAAACTGAAAACCTTGCATCCCAGGGAGGTATTCTTCAACCTACAGTATTCTGCAATATCCCCAATTGCAACCAAATGGAAGAATTCATTGCAGCTGACATGAAACTGATCAGTTGCTAAAATGTCAAGGTATCAATTGTTTCCCTTGAAGCTGAGGTTTCAGTCACAAAGCCAAAAACCCAGTATAGTTTTTTTGTATGCAATATTAAGCGTCATCCTGCAAACTCAATTTTGCTTTTAAAGACTTTGATTGAAATAAAATTAACTCCTACGAGAAATATTACACATATCTTAACTCTTATTCTGCCTCTGAATGCTAATGCAACCACAATTAGGATCACACTGGTGATCACAAACTTTCCATCTGTAGTTACAAACTTTCCCTGGCAACCTGCTAGATGCAGTTATACCGCTATGTTTAATTACAACATTGCACTTAAAAAGCCACGGTTAACACCAATGTCAGCTCTCCATCATGAACGCAATATCAAATTTTGTTCCTTTCTTTCTCTTACAAGGAGAATTAAAAAGGCCAATCTGCCTTCCTGTGTTTGCATCTGTGGGGGCTCCTTACAATTTAAAAAGTCATTCAAAGAAAACAATTTATAAAATTGCAGATTCCGTGAAAGCGTTTGTGAAACGTCTGTGAGATCAAGACAAAAAAGTCAAGAACTTCTGTTCAAGTAACACATCTCACAACCAATTAAAGACATGGGGGGACCACCGTGAGGGGACGGAGAACAATGGACAATGGGGAGGGAGGAAGAACCAAGTACAATGTGGACCCGACGTGGGGGAACCACTGTGGGGTGGGGAGGGAGGGAGGGGGGAGGTGGGGGAGTGGGGAGAACAAAGGAGGAGCCGGCGTACTTTGTAACTTTGCGCTGTAGGTGGCCGCTATTTGCATACATTGGGTATGCAAGCAAATAATTTCACTGTGCCTTGTCACATGTGACAATAAAGTATACCACTTAGTATTCAAATTAGTAACCCTTGTAGAGAAAGGAAATATAGCAGCCACTTTGTCAATCACATGAATGCAGAAACAGCGCAAGGATGAAGATTCGACAACATACTCATGATAGTTGGGAGAACAGTACAAACAGCCTACTGTTCTTCATAGAGGCATGGGACCTTCTAGATTTGCCCTGAGGACTTGTTTTAAAAATTCTTCCTTAAATATTCTTCCTTCTGACAAGGCAGCATTTATTCACTGCTCTGTTAAACTGCCAGCTTTGATTGTCATCTCAAGTCTCCAGTGTGAAAATTGAACGTATAGTCCATGGAATTGTCCAATTGTTTAACCTTTTACAGTCATATCACATATACAGGCGCATAAATGCCAGTCAAAATAATCTCTTCATTTGTTGGTTGTCTGTATGGAGTTTACATGTTCTACCTGTGACTGCAATGGTTTCCTCCGGGTACTTCAGTTTCCGCCCACATCCCAAAGACATACAGGTTTGTAGGTTAATTAGCTTCTGTAAACTGCCCCTAGTTTTAGGACACGCAACCCGGATAACATGGAACTCATGTGAATGGGCGATCAATGATCTGTGTAGACTCGGTGGGCCAAAGGGTCTGTTTCCAGGCTGTATCTCTAAACATAAATAAACATTTGTTTTTCCACCCAAAGAATCAAATACTAGCGGGTAGAGATTTAAGATGAGAGGGGAAAGGTTTATTGAGGATGTGCAGGGCAAGTATTTTTACACAAAGAGTGCTGGGTGCCTGGAATATACTGTGTGTGGGAAGGGAGGGCAGTGATTGAGGTAGATACAACAGATATTAGAGAGACTTTTGAGTAGGCATAAGGACATGCAGGGTATGGAGGGATATTTGGGATATAGATTGTGTGCAGGCAGATAAGAGTTGGGCTTGTTTAACACAGATATTGTAGGCCAAAGGGCCTGTTCTGTACAGTTCTATGTTCTATTGTTTGTAGAATGCAAGATGTAAGTGCAATGCAGTTCCTTGTTGCATATTTCTGCAATGTTATATGTGGTCTTTATGAGTTTGAGTGCTATTGTTGTCTAGCATCTAAATCATACTTCTGTTGAAAAAGTGTTAATTGCATTAAAGGAATAATTCATGAAGATTAGTAGATCACCCTTTAGTATAGGAGCATGCATCAGTTATTGAGAGTAATGGCTTTGCTAAATTGTGTTGCTATTGGGAGGTGTCTGTCTTTGGCTTGGGGTGAAATAGACCTGCAATGTGACGCAGTTTAAGTGGGCACTGAGGAAGGGAGTTGACATAGGAATGGGGCTGTGATAAGTTGGAGGGGTTTAGAGTTTAGTGACAGTTTAGTGGAAGAGCAACGGATGAAGTAGGCAACAGGGGTGGGGGAAGGCCTCCTTTGCTTTATAGTAAGGCGCTCTGCCAAATGTCTAATGGCTAATGCTTGATAGTTTAATCATTTTTCCCAAGTTACATTTACATTTCCAGGGCAGCAGATTGTGTTGCATTAAACATAAGGCCACTAATGCAAATAAGGTTTTCTTGAATTTTAATCCAATTTTGTGCAATTACTCATTTGATAACGATTATTTCATTATATTACTTTTCCATCTTTGTAGACGTGTGCACGTGCCTTAGTGGGCTCCAGTAATGTAATTGGCTATTCTTTGCATGAGTTTAAAGAGTAAAAGTGGTTATGTGGGTAATCAAATTCTATCTTTACTACTAATTAATGAGGCCCTGTTTCGAAACATACTGGACCAGAGTCTTGCCAATGGCTAATTTTATTGTCCTTTCTTAGCCCAGGATACACGGTAATGTCATAAACCTACAACTGCTCAAATAGAGACTCACAAATCAGTGCAAAATAGAATTATTTTGCATTACCAGAACATTACAAGTACACAATGTGCTAATAATGCATTACATGTACACAATGTGCTAATAATGAAGGATTATCTTAAACTGTGCGGTCAGTGATTGATGCCACAGGTAAGTTAAGAAAATATTGTGACAGGAGGGAGCAAAAACACTCTCATTCATGATTGAAATTCAATTACTCTCCCACAGGTCCCAAACGATTACATGGTAAATGCTGTTTATGGCTTTGTCCCTGAAACTATATAAAAACAATGTGCTTTTGAATGACTCCCAAAAAACCCATTGCATTGCATAGTTTATTAATTAAGTGCCTCAGGTTTGAAGCATGCACAATGCCTTGGTGTGCAGCAAGGGGTGCTGGAGGTCACTACAATGTTGTTGTAGCAGATTTAGTCAAACCCCAGTGGACCGCTAGTCAAGAACACACAATGGTTTAATTTTGTAGTCTAGACTTTAAAATACCTGAGTTTCTCATGAGAATGAAAGCCATCTTTAACAAAAGAATATAATCTTCTCAGGAAACAAATGATGGTGCCAAGCCAAAGTGAAGTTAAGGTGCCAATTACTATCATGGCATTGCACTGCAGTGCAAAACATTTTATTCTCAAACACATTTTAACCGCACTCTATTCAAAGGAACAAAATTACTTCTCTATCTGGAATTTTTTACAGCGTATTCATTTCAGGAGTTGAGCAGATTCTAGAATTGAGTGCACACAGGCCTGCCAACACCAGCTCACGCTACAAGGGGTCAGACCTTCCTTGAAACTAGATCTACAAGCAAGTAAGTGGTAGACCAAGATCTTAAGGGATCAAGTGATGAGGACGTTAACCCTCGCTCAACTCATAGGGTGGGGAACTCATGTTACCAAACCCAAGCTCCCATGGAGTTTAACTGAGCCCCATTTCAAAACACGAGTACCACAATGATTTTCCCTGCAGAGCTTAAACTTGTGAAAAGCAGAGGTAATGGTTGTCCACAAAATTCTCACTCTTCACATTCTCAGTGCCATTACTAGGTCTGCAAAGAAACCCATGCTTGCTGCATAACGTCCTCATTAGCTAGGTATTAGGGCTGGTCATCTTGACATCCCCTGGATATGTGTAAGGTGCAGACAGACTTGCCACCACCTGTGTGAGGTGGGAATCAACAAGTCCCAGACTGACTGGTAGACAAGGTAGATGTTGATAGTTTGTTTCTCAGTATGGAGAGTCCAGAAGCAACGCACAGTGCCAGCATGAACAGATCAGCTGTAAATCAGATAGATTTGCTAAAGTTGTAATAACATATTTTGTTGAAATCATGCATATTTCAAATATGTATCAGTGTTATTTGAGAGTTTGTAAATCATTGGATTTTTGTCATCACGAGAGGTGGTGACAAAAGGTGGTTAAATAGACTTGAGAAACTGTATTGGTAAGACAAGGGACACATGACGCAAGGGACACTCAGATTCTAACCTTTTAATGACCTTATATAGGTTTTATGCCAAGCTTGTGTCTTGTCGTTCACTTGAATTTGGCTGGTTCGTGTGTTACAAATTCACCCAAATAATCCCAACAAACCTCTACTACGCTTGTTTGCATAACAGTGCAACAATTCTCCTCTCTAACATGTCTTTGAACACTTGGATTGCTAAGGCATAGATGGCTATGGGCCAAGTGCTGGCCAATTAATGAGAAAAATGCTACTAGTCACCGAATGGCCTGTGTTAGTCTGTGAAAAATAGCAGTGGTCTTCAAATGACACCATTGCGCATCAGCATTCAGATATGCTAAAAATATGCTGGCTCTCAGAAAATTGCAGGAAAAGGCACACGTGTGGTTTTTGTTGCTATTCTAAAAAACACCATAAGACATTGCAGCAGAATTAAGCCCATCAAGTCTACTCTGCCATTCGATCATGGCATTTCTATTTTTCTCTCTCAACCCCATTCTCCTGCCTTCTCCCCACAACCTTTGACGCCTTTACTAATCAAAAACCTATCCATCTCCACTTTAAAAATACCCGATGACTCTGTAGCAATAAATTCCAGAGATTCACCACCCTCTGGATAAAGACATTCCTCCTCATCTCCATTTTAAAGGTATGAACTTTTTGCACGAGGCAGAGTTGCCAGAATGATTTCACTCTTGTAGGCAACTATCTCTTTAGGAATATAATGATGTACATAAGGCCTTTAATTTAATTTTGGGGATATTTAATGGCACCATTGCAGGACGATTATTCCCAATGTTGCGGAAGTCCAGAACTAGGGGTCACAGTTTAAGGATAAGAGGGAAGTATTTTAGGACCGAGATGAGAAAATCATTTTTTACACAGAGTGGTGAATCTGTGGAATTCTTTGCCACAGAAGGTAGTTGAGGCCAGTTCATTGGCTATATTTAAGAGGGAGTTAGATGTGGCCCTTGTGGCTAAAGGGATCAGGGGGTATGGAGAGAAGGCAGGGATGGGATACTGAGTTGGAGGATCAGCCATGATCATATCGAATGACGGTGCAGGCTCGAAGGGCCGAATGGCCTACTCCTGCACCTATTTTCTATGATTCGATTCAGAACTGCCAAAGAAGGGCAATACTGGATGCCACGTTGTTTTCGGAACAAGAGCAGGAGAGTGGTCTGCTGGGCTCTGCAGGAACAACAGGCTTCCCACTGTCACAGGCCTCATTTCAACCTTTAACCTTCACTCAAAGCACCAGCCATCCCTTCAGTCAAAAGAGCCTCTAGCCGATGACATTGGGGCAGCCCAGAGCTTTAGCCTTGCAAACTCTGAGAAGCACAATAATAACATCAGACATCCTATTGCACCTCCAAACGGATACCAACCAATTGTTCAAACACCTTCCAATACATTGTTCGTAACTTTCACCTACTGGATTGCCGCTGATAACTTACCCCATTCATTTTGTAGGATTTGATACAGAAGGACATCAGAAGGGCAGTTCAAAAATTACATTATGCAGTCGGATGTTATAACCATATAACAATTACAGCACGGAAACAGGCCATCTCGGGCCTACAAGTCCGTGCCGAACAACTTTTTTTCCCTTAGTCCCACCTGCCTGCACTCATACCATAACCCTCCATTCCCTTCTCATCCATATGCCTATCCAATTTATTTTTAAATGATACCAATGAACCTGCCTCCACCACTTCCACTGGGAGCTCATTCCACACCGCTACCACTCTCTGAGTAAAGAAGTTCCCCCTCATACTGTTATTGTCCAAGAGCTTAATTAAGGGTCAATAACATTTACTAATCAAACCTGAAAAGTGATTTTCAATGTTCACCAAAACATGCGTAATATTGTGAATTCGATTTTGTTCTTTGTGTCATAGTCATGCAACACGGAAACGGGCCCTTCAGCCCATCTCATTCATACTGACCAATTCTCTGCCACAGAAGGCAGTGGAGGCCAATTAATTGGATGTTTTCAAGAGAGTTAGATTTAGCTCTTAGGACTATGGGAATCAAGGGATATGGGGAGAAAGCCGGAATGGGTTACTGATTTTGGATGATCAGTTATGATCATATTGAATGGCGGTGCTGGCTTGAAGGGCCAAATGGCCTACTCCTGCACCTATTTTCTATGTTTCTATGCGCATCTAAGCTAATCGCATTTGCACACATACTAAGTCATAGATTTCAATACACAATCAAAATGGCTGGTATTTAACCTACAAATGGCAATCTTTGTCACAACGTATTATAGTAATTTTTATTTTCCCACCTGAAAAGTTCCACTTGGATTGATGTTGATACTTGCATGAACCCACTGATCCCCTTGGTTGCCGGACATACTCCAGATTAGATTTTCGGTTATGGTCGATCCTTTGAATCGTAGGAAAAGTTTCAAAGTACCTAGAAAGCAACAGCACAAAGAAGAATTGATGTAGAGCAGACTTCTTATAGGTCCTGATCCAAGAGTTTCTTCAAGTGGAACAGTTGCAACAGACTGGTAGAATACTCTTAATTATTTATTCTCAAAACTCAAGTGCAGATGCACGGCCAAGAGTATAACAAGAACATAGAAGGTAGACTGTAATTCTCAGCACCACCCATGACCTTATTATGGAACGCACAAGATCAAACTTATTCAGTCTGATTTAAGGCACATCCAATTAGATACACAGACTTGTAGAAGTTTGCAAACAAATTGAAAACAAATTGGTTTCAGGCAAATTCACCACAAACTTACAAAACCAAAATACTGCAGATACTCTGAATCTGAAGTAAAAAGACAAAATGCTGGAAATGCTCAGCAGATAAGGCAGCATCTGTGGAGAGAGAAACATAGATAACATTTCAGGTCGATGACCTTTCACCAGAATGAATTCATCAGCCTGAAAAATTAATTCTATTTCTCTTACAATGTTACCTCACCCGCTGAGGTAACGTTGCTAACATTTCTGGCATTTCCCCTTTTTATTTATTAAAAACCTATGGAAATGTAAAAAAATATAGTAGGACAGCTAGAAAGTGAAATAGCTATTGGCAACTCATGTTGGCTTGGTGTCATCATACTGGTACGAGAACTATAGAATGCTTCATGACTTCCGTTAGAGAATAATGTTCCAATTAGTAGGTTAACAAAATGACTTTACAGAAATTGTGTTACTTTCCTTACATAAGTCATTTCAGGTACAGATTTGCTGACTGATATTTTCAATCAGATTTTCTATCAGTAAAGCCGGTCGGCTTTGGAAATAAAACTCAAAACTGTCACCTTTTCAATTGTTCATGATATATGGAAGTCATTGGAAAAACTGGCATTTGTTACCAATTCCTAATGGCTCCTGAACTGAAGAGGCACATTGGTGGATCACAAATGGATCAGGCAAGGCGAGGATAAAACATTTCCTTCCCTGAAGGACACTAGTGAATCAGATGAGTTTTTATAATAATTCAGTATTCATGTTTATCGTTACTGATGCTGGCTTGTTAAAATCCATATTTATTTAATCACTTGAAATTAAACTCTTCAGCTGCCAAGGTAGATTTTTGGATTTAGGTTTATGTTTTTATTGTCACTTGTACCGAGGCTATGTTTTGCATGCTAGCCAAATAGATCAGATATACCTGATATAAATTCAATCATGTCAAATCAGGTACAATAGGTAGAGCAGAATTTAGTTCTCAGCATTGTAGTGCGTCAGTTCCATAGACAAAGTCCAATGTCCACAATCGGGTAGAGGTGAATCGGATAGTACCCAAACTTATGTAAGGACCATTCAGAAGCCTAATAACAGAGGGGAACAAGCTTTTAACTTTTAATAATATTCTGTGTTCCTGAGTCTGGAAGGGCATGTTTTCATGTTTCTGTACCTTCTGCCATATGAGCAGGGGGTAGTAGGAATGACCAGGGTGGGACACATTTGGCTGCTTTTTGGAGACAGTATTGTTTCGATGGAGTCAAGAGTTGGAAGTCCGGTCCAGACTCTGCAGTAAGAGTAATTGGAGATTCTTGTGATTCAGCCCATTCACAATGGTGCCTTCTGCAAAGTTGTGGATGGTGTTAAAGCCAAAGTAGGCCATACAATCATGAGTGTATAGGGTGGAGAGCAGGGACTGAGAACGCATCAATGTGAGGATTTATTGAATTATTAAACGGGAGATTTTGTCATCTACCCTCACCGATTGTGGTCTGCTGATCTAAACTCATGTTTCTAGGTCAACTGTCAGGAACTTTGGTAAGTCATCTAGTAGCTAAATTATGAAACGATTATAAACTGATAATATCACAAGATCATAAGTGAAGGAGCAGAATTAGGCCATTCGGCCCATCAAGTCTACTCCGCCATTCAATTATGGCTGATCTATCTCTCCCTCCTAACCCCAGTCTCCTGCCTTCTCCCCATAACCTTTGACAACTGTACTAATCATGAATCTATCTATCTCTGATTAAATATATCCACTGACTTGACCTCCACAGCCTTCTGTGGCATTGTGACAGAAATACAGGTATTCATACTGTGAAAGAAGAAATTGGGCAAGTTATTTTCCTTTTGTTGAAACATGGCTGATGATCTCAAACCCTATGGTGCAGCTGATTTGGAATAGGGCAGCATATCATTCTTTGCATCTGCAAAGATTCCTACCTGAGAACAAATGTGAGTTTATGGATCATTTGCAGCTGACTTCATGTTGTCTTTGTCCTTTACATGGGAAAGGTAACTAGGACCTGAATTTCACAGCTTAGTGAACAAAACTGCTTCCAACTCTTCTCTTAAATAACATCATCCAATTGCCTTCTGTGTGTTGTCAAGAACCAACTGCACTTTCAGTGAAATATATGGACTAACAGGCAACAGTAAAATATTGTATATGGACTAACAGGCAAACACACATAATCTCACGAGTTTGAAAGAGATTTATTGGTATCTCTCTTCCTTTCAGACACTATTTCTAGGGCCTCTGAGATTTTTATTCTTTGGAGAAAATGTCTACCATTACCTGTAAGTGAGTGAGTGAGTGAGTGAGTGAGTGAGTGAGTGAGTGAGTGAGTGAGTGAGTGAGTGAGTAAGTGAGTGAGTGAGTGAGTAAGTGAATAAGTAAGTAAGTAAGTAAGTAAGTAAGTAAGTAAGTAAGTAAGTAAGTAAGTAAGTAAGTAAGTAAGTAAGTAAGTAAGTAAGTAAGTAAGTAAGTAAGTTTATTGGCCAAGTATTCACATACAAGAAATTTGCCTTGGTGCTCCACCCACAAGTAACAACATGACATACAGTGACAGTTATGAATGACTCAGAAAACACTAAACATTAATAATAATAATAAAAAATTAATGATAAAACACCAGTGATCAAGCATGTGAACCACCAAAATACCAGATCAAAGGGAGTCTACAGATTTTTGGCTGTTGAGTAGAGCAACTACTCGTGGATAAAAACAGTTTTTATGTCTGGCTGTCAGCCTTCCAGATGGAAGTGATTCAAAGAGTTTGTGGCCAGGGTGAGAGGGGTCAGAGATGATCTTGCCCGCTCACTTCCTGGCCCTGGCAGTGCACAGTTCATCAATGGAGGGAAGGTTGCAGCCAATAATCTTCTCAGCTGATCGGACGTTTCACTGCAGCCTCCAGGTGTCATGCTTGGTGGCTGAGCCAAACCAGACCATAATGGAGAAAATGAGAACAGACTCTACGATGGCCATGTAGAATTGGAACATCATTGCCTGTGGCGTAGGAAGTACATCCTCCGTTGTGCCTTTTCGACTGTGGAGTCGATGGTGGCCCCCCATTTAAGGTCCTTGGAGATGATGGTTCCCAGGAACTAAAAAGACTCCACAGATGTGACTGTGGTGTTGTTGATTGTGAGTGGGGTGAGGGGTGGGGGAGCTCTCCTAAAGTCTACAATCAATTCCACTGTCTTAAGAGCATTGAGCTCTAGGTTGTTGCGATGGCACCAGGACGCCAGCTGTGACACTTCCTGTCTGTAGGCAGATTCCTCCCCATCCTGGATCAGTCCAATCAGGGTTGTGTCATCCGCAAACTTGAGAAGCTTGACAGAGGTGTCTGTGGAGGTGCAGTCGTTGGTGTAGAGAGAGTAGAGGAGAGAGTACACAGCCTTGTGATGCTCCTATGCTGAGTGTTTGCGTGTCCAAGATGTGCTTTCCCAGCCTCACATGCTGGTGATCCACCAACAGAGGGGTTCAGGCACAGTCAACTCGGAAAGTTTGGAGTGTAGTAGCTCTGGCACAATGGTGTTGAATGCAGAGCTAAAATCAACAAACAGGATCCTCGCCTAAGTCCCCTGACGGTCCAGGTGCTGTAGGATGAAGTGCAGGCCCAGGTTGACTGCATCATCCACAAATCTATTGGCCAGATTTGCAAACTGCAGAGGATCCAGCAGGGATTTTTGTGATATTTTTTGGCTTGGCCAGCACAAGCCTTTTGAGTGTCTTCATGACTACAGAGGTCAGTGCGACAGGCCTGTAGTCATTAAGACAAGTAATCCTTGCCTTTTTGGATGTGATGTTGTGCAGCCCAGAAGATGTGGGCGATTGGGTGTGAAGTGGTGATTGGAGGGGGGTGGGTGTAGAAGGGCCCAGTCTTTGCAGAATGAGGCCAGGCTGTGAGTGGGTGTGAAGTGTTGGTTGAGGTGGGAAATGGTCCAGTCTTTTCATACTGGAGACTTGCCTTAAGTAGGTATGAAGTGGTGAATGGGAAGGAGAAGGTGCAGGGTTTATTCTTTGTAGACTGGAGTCTGGCTGTGTTGATTGGGGATGGGGGGGAGGGGTTACCAGGGTTATGTTTCTGATTTTCAAATCTGCAGTATAAACTCATTCAGGTCTTTGGTCAGCAGACGATTGTCCAAAGAGCGGGGGGCTTTCCTCTTGTAGCTGGTAATTTCTTGCAAGCCTTTCCAAACTGAAGAAGAGTCACTAGCTGAGAACTTGCTCCTCAACTTCTCAGGGTACCTTTCCTTGGCAGCTCTGATTACTCTTCTCAGCTTGTACTTGGCCTGCCTGTAGAGGTCTGCATCCCCGCTCCTGTCGGCCTCCTCTTTAGACTGTCGGAGCTGTCTGAGTTCTGCAGTAAACCAGGGCTTGTTGATGTTGAACCATGTCTGGGTCTTAGTTGGAATGCAACTGTCCTCGCAAAAGCTGACATATGATGACACAGTGTCCGTATACTCATCGAGGCTTGTGGTTGCTTCCCTGAACACATTCCAATCCGTGAAGTTAAAGCAGGATTGTAGGTTCTCAATGCCCTCGCTTGTCCACCTTTTCGTTGTTCTGACCACAGGCTTAGCGGCTTTTAGTTTCTGCCTGTAGGTCGGAATAAGGTGAACTAGACAATGATCAGAGACCCAGACCCGCCCGGGGAACAGAGCGATATGCGTTCTTGATTGCAGTATAACAGTGGTTAAGTGTTCTCTCCCCTCTGGTGGGGCAGGTAACATGAAGTCTGTATTTTAGAAGGTCACGGCTGAGGTTTGCTTTGTTAAAGTCCCCCAAAACAATGACCATGGAGTCCAGGAAGTCACTCTCTACCCTCATTACCTGGTCAGCGAGTTTGCACCTCACGTACGCAGGCTTGGGGGGGGGGAATGTAAACTACAGCGAGAATAAAGGAGTTAAATTCCCTCGGAGAGTAGAAGGGTTTGCAGTTTATAAAGAGGGATTCTAGGTTGGGAGAGCATAAATTTGGTAGTACCGTGATGTCGCTTCACCAGTCCTGGTTGGTATAGAAGCATATTCCACAGCCTCTTGATTTCCCCGCTGCCTCCACTTTGCGATCCGCTCTGTGAAGTTGGAAGCCAGCCAGTTGCAGCGTGCTGTCCGAGGTCAACTCGCAAAGCCAGGTCGCGGTGAAACACAGGGCAGCAGCTCGAGAGAAGTCCTTGTTTGTCCGATGCAGGAGTTGCAGTTCGTCCACTTTGTTCTTGAGAGAACGTACTTTTGCCAGGAATATGGTCAGGAGTGGTGTATGCGATCCTCGTCGCCAGAGTCGGGTGAGTGCTCCAGAACGCTTCCCACGGGTCCTCCTCCATCTCAAGACCTTGAACGCATCCACAGCCCCGCCGACGAGTATGTCCAAATAATCCAGCAAGTGAGAGAAATCTGGAACGATGTTTGGAGGTACCGTCCTCAATCGTGAAAGTAATCTTTGTAGGATTTTCACAGACGACATAAACGAACAAACACGTACAAAACCACAAGGTTCTGATCTTTGCTCAACCAAACTGAATACAAATCATTGTCATTGTTCTGAGAGGCCAAGCACAAGTGTGTGGACTGTTGATTTTATTTCAATTTGGTGTTACTTCTGAAATCATTGACCTTAAACCATGCACATAAGGTCTCGAAGCCTGCTGTCAGCATGGCCATTGTGAACAAGGTCTTAGTGGAAGAGATGATCAGTCCCATTCAGCCTGGACAAAGGGTTTTTTGTGAAGCAGAAGATTATACCACTCCTAGCAATTTCTAGAAGTCAGCTTTGCCATTCAAGTGCTGCCAAAGTTCATGTTCGATCACGATTGTTATTGGGTCAGAGACGATACTCCTTCATCCTAACTTCTTCTTGAATAAATGAACCCCTGGTGTGAGAGGAACTCATCCAATCATTGGAAAGTTTAGTCAACGAACAAAACTTGATTTAAAAAAATTCTGGAAACCATTATGAATGAATAGTAAATGCTTATCGAGCCAAAGAATCATTCAACAAAGGAACAGGCCCTTTGGCCCAACTCGTCCATGGCGTCCAAGATTCCTCATCTAAGCTTACCTCATTTGCCCATAACTTTCTAAACGTTTCCTATCTTTGTTTGAAAAAGTAACCCTTCAGGACCTATTAATTCCTGCTTCTCTTAATTTAAACCCATGCCCTTTTGTTCTTGATGCTCTTATCCTGGGGAAAAGACTAGGTGCATTCACCCTCTCAGTTCTCTTCATGATTTTATACACCTCTACAAGGTCATCCATCAACCTCCTGTGCTCCCAGGTATAAAGTCCTAGCCTTTCCTACCTCTCCCTTTTGTCAGGCCCTTGAGTCCTGGCAACATCCTTGTAAATCTTCTGTCACTGTTTCCAGCTTAATGACATCCTTCCTATAGCAATCCTTCCTATAGCTGAACACAATACTCCAGAAGGGTATTGTGAAGAAGGGTCTCGACCCAAAACATCACCTATTTCCTTCGCTCTATATTGTCTACATCACCCACTGAGTTTCTCCACCATTTTTGTCTACCTTCGATTTTCCAGCATCTGCAGTTCCTTCTTAAACAATACTCCAAATATAGCCTCACCAGCATCTTGTATATAACTATAACATCATGTTCCATCTTCTATACTTACAGTAATTCCCAAACTGATGAAGGCTTGTGTGTTAAAAGCCTTCTTCCTCAACCTATCTACCAGTCATGACATTTTATATGAAGTATGTAGAACTGTGTACCTGTACTCCTATATCCCTCGGCTCTCCAAAACTTCCCTGGGCTCTACTGTTCACTGTGAACCAGAAATAGTGGATGCATTAGTGATAATTTTTCAAAACTCTTTACATTCTGGAGTAGTTCCTGAGGATTGGAGGGTAGCTAATGTTACCCCACCACTTTTTAAAAAGGGAGGGAGAGAGAAAACGGGGAATTACAGACCAGTTAGTCTAACGTCGGTAGTGGGGAAACTGCTAGAATCAGTTATTAAAGATGGGATAGCAGCACATTTGGAAAGCGGTGAAATCATTGGACAAAGTCAGCATGGATTTATGAAAGGTAAATCATGTCTGACGAATCTTATAGAATTTTTCGAGGATGTAACTAGTAGAGTGGATAAGGGAGAACCAGTGGATGTGTTGTATCTGGACTTTCAGAAGGCTTTCGAGAAGGTCCCACATATGAGATTAGTATACAAACTTAAAGCACAGTATTGGGGGTTCAGTATTGATGTGGATAGAGAACTGGCTGGCAAACAGGAAGCAAAGAGTGGGAGTAAACGGGACCTATTCACAATGGCAGGCAGTGACTAGTGGGGTACCGCAAGGCTCAGTGCTGGGACCCCAGCTATTTACGATATATATTAATGATTTGGACCAGGGAATTGAATGCAACATCTCCAAATTTGCAGATGACACAAAGCTGGGGGGCAGTGTTTGCTGTGAGGAGGATGCTAGGAGGCTGCAAGGTGACTTGGATAGGCTGGGTGAGTGGGCAAATGCATGGCAGATGCAGTATAATGTGGATAAATGTGAGGTTATCCACTTTGGTGGCAAAAACAGGAAAGTAGACTATTATCTGAATGGTGGCCGATTAGGAAAGGGGGAGATGCAACGAGACCTGGGTATCATGGTACACCAGTCATTAAAAGTAGGCATGCAGGTGCAGCAGGCAGTGAAGAAGGCGAATGGTATGTTAGCATTCATAGCAAAAGGATTTGAGTATAGGAGCAGAGAGGTTCTACTGCAGTTGTACAGGGTCTTGGTGAGACCACACCTGGAGTATTGCGTACAGTTTTGGTCTCCTAATCTGAGGAAGGACATTCTTGCCACAGAGGGAGTACAGAGAAGGTTCACCAGACTGATTCCTGGGATGTCAGGACTTTCATGTGAAGAAAGACTGGATAGACTCGGTTTGTACTCGCTAGAATTTAGAAGATTGAGGGGGGATCTTATAGAAACTTACAAAATTCTTAAGGGGTTGGACAGGCTAGATGCAGGAAGATTGTTCCCGATGTTTGGGAAGTCCAGAACAAGGGGTCACAGCTTAAGGATAAGGGGGAAATCTTTTAGGACCGAGATGAGGAAACATTTTTCACACAGAGGGTGGTGAATCTCTGGAATTCTCTGCCACAGAAGGTAGTTGAGGCCAGTTCATTGGCTATATTTAAGAGGGTTAGATGTGGCCCTTGTGGCTAAAGGGATCAGGGGGGATGGAAAGAAGGCAGGTACAGGATACTGAGTTGGATGATCAGCCATGATCATATTGAATGGCGGTGCAGGATCGAAGGGCAGAATGGCCTACTCCTGCACCTATTTTCTATGTTTCTATGTTTCTATGAAGGTTCTGCCCTGGTTTGACTTTCCAAATTGCCACACCTCACCTTTATCTGAATTAAACTCCACTAGCCATTCTTCGCCAACTTGCCCAGCTGACCAAGATTCCATTGTAATTTTTGATAACCATCTTCACTGTCTATGATATAATCTACTTTACTGTCTTGTACATTTTCATCCATATTATTGATATAGATGATAAGCAGCTATGGGTCGAGCACCAATCCCTGAGGCACACCACTAGGCACAGGCATCCAGTCCAAATAAAAAATTTGACCACCACTTTGTGCATCCTTCCATGGAGCCAATGCCAGTGGCTAGCTCTCCCTTGATCCCATACGATTTAACGTTCCAGAACAGCCTCCCACGCAAAAGCTTTGCTGAAGTCCATACGGACTATGTCCAGTGCACTGCTCTCATCACCTTCTCATTTACTTCAAAAGTATCTAAACGGGTATACTTGATTTTGAGGGGAATGGTCACAGGGGATTCCTGCACTCTTTGCCTGCTCCCTTCCCTGATGGTCACCCTACCTCAGTATAACTCCTATCTGTGACTCTCTCATTCTCCTCGATGATCCTGAGGCCGCCCAGCCACAACTCCAGTTTCCTCACTCGGTCACTCAGGTGCTGTAGCTGGTACGCACTTCCCATTGGTGTAGTCCACAGGTACACTGGAAGCTTTCCTGATTCCCCACATCCTGCAGGAGGAGCATACCAGTATCCTGACTGATATGATTACTGCACTAAGATTATAAGATTGTACTAAGACTAAGATTGTATTAAAAAAACTCCATACCTTTCCACTTCTTGCCATCACTCTCTGTTCAGCCTTCTTGCCAAAGCCTCGCGAGCCAAAGCCTCAGCCCTTACCCTCAAACACAGCACCTGCACCACAACACAGCCTCTCCCAATAGGCCTTCCTTCCTTTTATGCATTACTAGGAGCAGTTTCTCTGCTTTTTAAATATCCCGTGCTTCTCCTCCTCAGCTGCTCACTCGCAAGTGAAACTCGTAACTGCTGGCCTCGCCGGTGGTGCCACATGCCCACAAATTAAAATAAAGTGAACAATCAATGGCATGGGCACGTTGGGCCGAAGAGCCTGTTTGCATGTTGTGACTCTGTATGGGAAGAATGTCATGACTGAATCCTCGGAGAGAGACTTTGACTAGAGGGGCTAAATGGCCTTTCCAGTCCTCTGTTGAGTAACCTTACATGCTCCTAGACACAAAACGCTTGAATAACACAGCAGGTCAGCCAACATCTCTGGAGAAAAAGAATAGGTGACATTGCGGATCGAGACCTTTCTTCAGACTGAGAGTCTCTTCGGTGTAAACCAGTATCTGCATTTCCTTCCAACAAACCATATAACCATATAACAATAACAGCACAGAAACAGGTCATCCCGGCCCTTCATGTCCGTGCCGAACACTTATTTTCCCCTAGTCCCATCTACCTGAACTCAGACCATAACCCTCCATTCCTTTCCTGTCCATATACCTATCGAATTTATTTTTAAATGATAAAATCGACCTGCCCACCACTTCCACTGGAAGCTCATTCCACACAGTTACCATTCTCTGAGTAAAGAAGTCTCCCTCATGTTACCCCTAAACTTCTGTCCCTTAATTCTGAAGTCATGTCCTCTTGTTTGAATCTTCCCTACTCTCAATGGGAAAAGCTTATCCACGTCAATTCTGTCATTTTAAGGACCTCTATCAAGTCCCCCCTTAACCTTCTGCGCTCCAAAGAATAAAGACCTAACTTTTTCAACCTTATATGCTGCTTGGAGTACCAAAGCACCAATGACATGAGCTAAGGCGCAGACTTCCAGCTCACATTACCACTTACATGAGCAGATTGAATATGATACACGAGCTTGGGGGGGCACGATTTTTGGAAATGGATTTCCATGTCTGTATGGCGTAGAAATTGATTGTTAACAAGAGCCATGTTTACTTGACAGAATTACTGACTTAGCCCTCCCAGAACTAAAGATAACATACTACTTGTCCACCCACTGTCCTATTCTGCATGTGTCTGCCTGCAGTAATTTGGTTGCTGCTTGTCTTTTCCTTGACAAATTGATTAGTATGCCAAAGTTGGTGTCAGCGACAATATTGCTTTTCAGAATAATATCCATCAAATTATAATAAAGATGAGAAGCCAAGTGCATCTCTCTGAAGGATTCCTGTGAACATGTTGTCATACGGAGATAAACACTTCATGTTTGTGTCCTCCAAGGAAGTCATTTAATTATCACAACAGTTGAAAAATCTGGCCATAGATCCTAAGAGTGATACATTTGAACCCCACTATTGCTGTCTGTTCACTATGACTTTGGTATCATTAATAAAAGGAACTTAGTTATTTTTGAGAGTCATAGTCAAACATTGTGGAAACAGGCCTTTGGAAACTCCACATGAGATTAAGATTAAAGTTGAATGCCACAAATAAACATTTGTAATATCCAATGAATTTTGACATTTTTCTAGGGAAATGACAATTAATGTCTACACAATTAGTTTTGTGTAGGGCAGAGAGATCATAATACATCAATTATGGCCTAATATACTGTACGATTCAGGTTTCAATTATATCACTGCAACATGCTGTCACATTTCAGAGTCTGAGCAAGTGAGAATAGTTGGTCCAACTTGCCCACACTAGTCCACATGTCTCTTCTACACTAGTCCTACCTGCCTGCATTTGGCCCAATAATCCTTCTAAACCTGTCCCATCCATGTACCTGTCTAAATGTTTCTCAAGCTCATAAAAGGTCGACTAATCCAACACTATCTTGATATAGATGCTGTATGAATGTTATATGTAATGATTCTAGGCCCAAGTGTTGTGGCTGTGATGGTGAAGTATTAGCATAATTGTCTTTACTTCACAGAACTGCACCAGCTTTTTGACCAACACTTGTGCAGTTAAATGCAGAAATTCTGCAGTTGACACCTGGAAATCTCTGCTCGACCATGTGGAGCACTGTTGTGGCCCTCTGTGACACTTATTGTTGAAAATAAACGGTCTGTGGAGAACTGCAGAGAATTACCAACTATTCTCACTTGCTCAGACTCTGAAATGTGCCAGTATGTTGCAGAGATAAAATTGAAACCTCAATTGTGTATTAAGCCAAAATTGCTGTATAATGATCTCTCTGCCCTACACAAAACTAATTTTGTAACCTCATATTTCGCTTGGACAGTTTACACCCCAGCGGTATGAACATTGCCTTCTCGAACTTCAAGTAACCCTTGCTTTTCCTCTCTCTCCATCCCTCCCCCTTCCCATTTCTCCGACCAATATTTCTGTCTCCGACTACATTTTATCTCTGTTTGCTTCGATGTTTATCTTCTCCCAGCTAACAATGATCTATTCTTCATGTTCCTTGATCTCCATTCCCATTGCCCTGTTTGCACACCTTACATTTCCTTATCCATGTATCTCCCTCTCCCCTGACATCAGTTTGAAGAAGGGTCTCAACCCAATATGTCACCCATTCCTTCTCTCTCGAGATGCTGCCTGTCCCGCTGAGTTACTCCAGCATTTTGTATCCATCTTCGGTTTAAACCAGCATCTGCACTTCCTCCGACACTAATTTTGTTGATATTAATTGTTATTTCTCAAAAAAAATGTCAACATTCCATGGATCTTAAAGATGTTATTTGTGACATTCAACTTTAATCTTAATCTCATGTGGAGCTTCCAAACTTTTTACTTGGTGCTATGCAACTCTGATTTTCTTAAGTCCCTGTCCCACTTAGGCGATTTGTTTGGCGACTACAGGCAACTAGGCTGTTTTCACATATGGGTGACGCCTACATGATGTGAGTAGTCTTCTCAAGTCGCCTAAAGAGTCGTAATGATTTTCTAGTTGCCGCTGGATTTTGAAATGTTCAAAACATTTCGGCGACTGTGGGCTTGACATAGCTTGTCTTCTCCTGCCGTAGGTGCTGTCGGAGGTTGTCGCCAGGATTATGCAGGTTATCCCCAGGTGACGTTGGTTGTTGTCAGGTGCTGACTTCGGTGAATACCATGGGCGACTACCTACATCAACCGGCGACAGATACCGGCGACTGAATTGTCTTCATTTGTCGCCGACAGGGTCGCTGCTCGTCGTAGCTTATCGCGGGTGGACGTAGGTTGACTTTGGTTGTCGTAGGTTGTTGCTTGTGTGGTCAAGTCAACTTTATTTGTCACATACACATACAAGATGTGCAGTGAAATGGTCATAGGTTGTTGTTGGTGTGGTCGTAGGTGGATGTCCAAAGTCACGACGATTGGGTCACCGGTTGTCGATAGCTTGCCATAGCTTGACATCGACTAGGTGGTAGGTTGTCGTAGACATTGTCGTGGGGGGGGGGGGGGGTCCAGTCGCCGTTTTATCGGCGACCTGCTATGACTGTGACAGTCACCGGCAGTCGCCGAAAAAGTCACTAAGTGGGACAGGCCCTTTACTGTTTGGTTTTGTCGTCTGTGAGCGTTCCTGCATGTGATTGGCTTTCAATCTATTTGATGAGATCGCTTTTATTGGCAGTGGGTCCACTAGACCCGATGTTTGTCGGCAACTAGGATTAGGAAAGGTTCATGGATCACAAGGGCAGCACAATGGTGCAGCAGTGGAGTTGCTACCTTACAGCGCCTTAGTCCTGGGTTCGATCCTGACTACGGGTGCCGTCTGTATGGAGTTACTATGTTCTCCCTGTGACTTGCGTGGGTTTTCTCTAGGTCTGGCTTCCTCCCACACTCCACAGCTGTGCAGGTTTGTAGGTAAATTGTCCCTACTATGTAGGATAGTGCTAGTGTATGGGGTCGCTGGTCGTTGTATATCCATTATTTAAGTAGCATCCCCAAAATCCAGGCACTCGTAGACTTTCAGGATCTGTTGGAAAACCCCCCCCTCCCCCACTCCCCCCAACGAAAACAACGATAAAGGAAACAGGCCATTGTTAGCTGTTTGTTGGTTGAAAATGAGAAGTTAGTGTGAGGGAGAGATAGAGAGAGAGAGATGGAATGCCGGGTCTACTCGAAGTGAGAGAAATCAATATTCATGCCACTGGGCTGTAAGCTGCCCAAGCAAAATATGAGATGCTGTTCCTCCACTTTGCGTTTAGCCTCACTCTGACAATGGAGGAGACCTAGGATAGAAAGGCCTGTGTAGGAATGGGAAAGAGTATTAAAGTGTCCAGCAACCGGGACATCAGGTCGGTTCAGGCAGGCTGAGCGAAAGTGTTCCGCGAAACAATTGCCCAGACTACGTTTGGTCTCGCCAATGTATAAGAGTCATCAGTTCATTTCCCTTTCACGGGTGATGCCTGGCCCACTGAGTTCATGCAGCAGTTTGATTTTTGCTCAAGATTCCAGCATTTGTAGTCTCTGTGTGGCCACATTTGTTTTGGTTGCCCACGTTTACTATTCCAGGCAAAATTGGTGGAAATAATTCCACTGTTCCTCAGTGAACTGAGTAATTGCAACTGCAGTAAAGACAGCCTGAGAGTTTATTTCATGTTATGTTGCAAAGGAAAGGTATGTTTTAGGTCCTTTTTAGTTTAAAGGCTTTCAGCATGTAATCTACAGCAAACCATGTCATCGTGCCACTTGTTTAATGACAGATGGTTGGAATAACGTAGAGCCACTTTCAGCCTATTCAAATTGAAGTGCTTCGATCTGCCCTCCTTTAACATAACCCGAAGAGAGAAGAGGAAAGGTGAAGGCACTCCCACAATACTACATGATAGAGGTTCCCATGACATAGATTCAGTATTGCTGAAGGAAGGTTGAAGTTTTCCAAGACAGCCAAGCATTTGATTTGGAGGAGAACCTGCAGGTGGTGTCATCTTTAAGTTACTGCTGCCCTTGTCCGTTTCAATCATGGGTTTGGAGGTCACTGTTGGAATAGCCTTGGCGAGTGCATTTTGTAGATGGTACATACAAGAGATGGGATGTGGTAGCAATGGAGGGAGTGAATGTTCAGGAGGAGGTGGTGATCATAGGCTGCTTAGTGCTCGATGCTGTGGAGCTTATTGAGTTTTGTTGTGTCATCCGGGCAGGTGGAGAGTGCTCCATCATGTGCTTGACTAGTGTCTTGTGGATGATGGAATAACTTCTAGACCTCAATAGCATATCCAGTCTTTTGAAATCACTGCAATTATGCGGTTGTTCCAGCTAGGTTTCTAAGCAATGCTGATTCTCAGGTTATTGAGGGGGGGGGGGGGGGGGGGGGGGGGGGGGGGGGGCCTGTGATAGTCATGCCATTGAATAATAAAGAGAGGTTATTAAGCTTTCTCTTGTTGAAGATGATAATTACCGGGCACTTCAGTGGCATAAATGTTATCAGCCCAGGCCTGAATATTCTCTGGAATTTCCCACACACACACACAGTTTGTACATTCTGCCTGTGATCGTGTGGGTTTTCTCTGGGTGCACCAATTTCCTCCCACACTCCAAAAAGATTTACAGGTTTCTAGGTTAATTGACTAAGCTGTAAGCTGTAAAATTGTTTGATGAAGAGTTGTGAATGGAAAACAACATTGTACAATCATCAGAGAACAGTCCACTTCTGACTTTACGATGGAAGGGCATTAATGAACAGCTGAAATTGGTTGGGCCTAGGACACTGAGTAATTCCTGCAGTGATGTCCAGTGCTGGGATGGTTGACCTCCAACAAGCACAACCGTTTTTCATAGGTCAAAGTACAACCATAATTATTGGAATACTTTCCCTTGATGCCACCAATTTGAATTGTATCATGACCCCTCCACATCACATTTCGTCAAACGTTGCTTGGTGTCACCTCATCTCTGCAGCTCAGCTCTTGGGGTCCATGTGGGAAAGAACTACAGATGCTGGTTTAAATTCAATGTAGACACAGGATGCTGGAGTAACTCAGCGGGACAGGCAGCATCTCTGGAGAGAAGGAATGGGTGACGTTTCGAGTCGAGACCCTTCTTCAAGGGTCCATGTTTGGACCGAAACTGTGATGAGGTCTGGAGCTAAGACTTACTGGAAAAGTCCACACTGGGCTTCAATGCATACATTATTGGAAAATGGGCAATGTCAACAAGGTCAACAAGATCCTCCATCACTTTGCTGAAGAGTGAGGGTAGACATGGTTGGCACTGAGGCGCAGCGGTAGAGTTGCTGCTTTACATCACCAGAGACCCGGGTTCGATCCTGACAAAAGGCACCGTCTCCAGTTTCCTCCCACATTCCAAAGATGTGCAGGTTTCTAGTTTATTGCCCTCTATAAATTTGCTCCTAGTGTGCAGTGTATGGGCGATCGTTGGTCTAAACCAAACAAAACATATTGGGTAATAACTAGTTGGTCTGGATTTGTTATTATTTTGTGGACATTATGACCAATCAACTCCAGAATTATGTGTATAGTAATAAAGTAATGTCCTGGGTGTAAACATTCCCAACAAAATAATTTGCATGGAAGCCAAACATTCTCGCATTGCCAGAGGAAACTGAGCTGCTGCACCTGTCAAGAGCAAATGTTCAGCGATGAATACCAGGCCAAAACGTAGCAATCACTTTCCTGCCCGCACTTTCCCCTTTGATGGTAGCGAAGCCTCTGTCTCTCTTTTTCCAGGAATGGTCATAAGTGATAGGAGCAGAATTAGGCTATTCAGCCCATCAAGTCTACTCCTCCATTCAGTCATGGCCGATCTATCTCTCGCTCATAACCCAATCCTCTGCCTTCTTTCCATAACCCTTGACATCCGTACTAATCAATACAAAGGGAGAGATTTAATGCAGATTTCAGTGAGAAAATGTGGTTGCTAAATGATGCAGATTGCTAAGGAGAACAGAAGCAGAATGTCAGCAGAAACACAGTCCAGAGAAAATAAATTATTTTTTCATGTTGGCTTTGCAAATACTGTGCATTCAAATTTCTCAGAAACCCACAGCTTATTTTCCTTCTATTTAAGCCAGAAGAAATCTGCATTTGCATTTGCCTGGCCAGATTAAATGCCTTTAAGTCATTGATTCATCAAGGTTGGCTCACACTTATCTTTGCTGTTTTAACATAATTATACATAGGAGCGTGTTGTGCTTCCATCATAGGTCGGGGCATTGAGTAGATGAGTCAGGAATCTGTGTTGCAGCTTTGGTTAGGTTGTATTTGGATGATTATGTGCAGTTATATACATATGTATATGTATATATGTATATATGTGTATGTGTATATGTATATGTATGTATATATAACCATATAACCATATAACAATTACAGCACGGAAACAGGCCATCTCGGCCCTACAAGTCCATGCCGAACAAATTTTTTTCCCCTTAGTCCCACCTGCCTGCACTCGTACCATAACCCTCCATTCCCTTCTCATCCATATGCCTATCCAATTTATTTTTAAATGATACCAATGAACCTGCCTCCACCACTTCCACTGGGAGCTCATTCCACACCGCCACCACTCTCTGCGTAAAGAAGTTCCCCCTCATATTACCCCTAAACTTCTGTCCCTTAATTCTGAAGTCATGTCCTCTTGTTTGAATCTTCCCTATTCTCAAAGGGAAAAGCTTGTCCACATCAACTCTGTCTATCCCTCTCATCATTTTAAAGACCTCTATCAGGTCCCCCCTTAACCTTCTGCGCTCCAGAGAATAAAGACCTAACTTATTCAACCTATCTCTGTAACTTAGTTGTTGAAACCCAGGCAACATTCTAGTAAATCTAGTAAATAGTAAATGTGTATATTGATTTTAGAAAAAACGCTACCATGTATCGCTGTGAATTTTGGCCATCTTACTCACAGTCCTCCAACCGTCTGAAGAAGAGTCTCAACCTAAAATGTCATCTATCCATGTCCTCCAAACCCATGGACTTACTCTGGCACTTTCTTTTTTTTTTGTAAACCAGCACCTACAATTTCTTGTGTCTTTAACTATAAGGAGGGATAGGAGGGAGAGATAGATTAGTCATGAATGAATGGCAGAGTAGACTTGATGGGCGGAATAGTCTAATTCTGCTCCCATTCCTTATGACCTTATAAGGAAAGGTTGAATAAAGTTGGATTGTTTTTTTCTGGAGCTTTGGAGGCTAGATAGAAGTTTACGAATTCACGAGAAGCATAAATAGGGTAGGCTTTCAGAACCTATTGCCCAGGGTGCAAATGTCAAAGACAAGAAGATATAGCTTTAAGGTGAGAGAGGCAAAGTATGAAGGATATGTGTGGGGCAAGATAGTGATAGGCACCTGGAATGCGCTACCAGGTGTGGCTGTGGAGGCAGATAAGAGGCCTTTATAGAGGCAGATAAGTGGCATTTAACAGGCCTTTAAATGGGTCCATGGATATGCAGTGGAGCGATCACACGCAGGCACGATTACTTTAAATTGGCATTATGTTCGGCACAGACATTATGGACATCCTGTCACTGTGCTATACTGTTCGACGTACTAAACCTAGAACATAGTTCTATTGCACCCCTTAGCAACCATGTGTAACATTAATTCTATTGATGTGATTTGATTTGTTCGGCCTCAGATAATATTAGTTATGGTCCCACATTATGTTAATTTCAAGGTGATTACAATATTTACCTGATCATTATCTATTTTTTTACATAACTTCAGTGCAGAAAACAAATGGTCTTATTTGCACTTGGAACTGATATTTCATATGAACAGAGATAATTAATCACAAAGGAGGAAATTCAGCATTTTTGTTTCCAAGAGGTGGAGCCATAATGGGTAGATTATTTAATACTGAAGATGCGCTGCTTTCAAATCACATCAGACAATGATGTTGTGCACACAAAGAGCAGCTTGTGCTGTACCCAAAGGATTTTGTTTTCTGCCCGCCTGCTATCAGATTAACAGCTGTTGCGGGCTCAGTTCCTGGATAGTTCCAAATGTCAAATGAGCTGGCTGTGAAAAGCCGAGGCAGATTCTGCTGAGAGAGAGAAATAAGTGGGAGAGAGCCAAGGTGATGTTTATATTTATGATTGTGGGGTTGTTCGTCCTATTCATTTATTTACTTCAATCCTATTCGCTAGGATCAAGTGGACTTTCTTTAACAAGAAGATTTGAGTATAGGAGTAAAGAGGTCCTTCTGCAGTTGTACGGGGCCCTGGTGAGACCACATCTGGAGTATTGTGTGCAGTTTTGGTCTCCTAATTTGAGGAAGGACATTCTTGTTATTGAGGCAGTGCAGCGTATGTTCACAAGGTTCATCCCCGGGATGGAGGGATTGTCATATGAGGAAAGATTGGAAAGACTGGGATTGTTTTCACTGGAATTAAGAAGGATGAGAGGATATCTTACAGAAACATATACAATTATAAAAGGACTGGACAAGCTAGATGCAGAAAAAATATTCTCAATGTTGGGGGAGTCCAGAACCCGGAGCCACAGTCTAAGAATAAAGGGGACGCCATTTAAAAGTGAGATGAGAAAAAACGTTTTCTCCCAGAGAGTTGGGCATTTGTGGAATTCTCTGCCATAGAAGGCAGCAGAGGCCAATTCACTGGATGAATTTAAAAGAGTTAGATAGAGCTCTAGTGGCTAGTGGAATAAAGGCATATGGGGAGGAAGCAGGCACGGGTTACAGATTGTGGATGATCAGCCATGACCACAATGAATGGTGGTGCAGGCTTGAAGGGCCAAATGGCCTCTTGCACCTATTTTCTATGTTTCTCTGATCGAAATATCAATTACCAGTGGGAATGGCTTTAAGGCGAGAGGGGCAAAGTTTAAAGGAGATGCATGGAGCAAGTTTTTCTACATAGAAGGTGGTGAGTGCCTGGCAGGTGCTGTCAGGGGTGGTGGTGGAGGCAAAAACAATAGTGGCATTTATGAGGCTTATGGATATGTGCATGGATATGCAGGGAATGGGGGGATATGAACACGTAGATATGATTGGTCTTGGCATCATCTTCAGCACAGACATTATGGGGCCTTGGGGTTGTTCATTTGCTGATCTGTTTTATAATCTACAATTATTCTCAAGTTGGATTCCAAGCATTTCACTGGGATGTGTTTAGGGTCAACCCTTTAAAATTAAACAGCAGATTTCACAGGAGACTGCTTCTGTCTGAAGGTCCTATTGATGCTACAGGCCATAAAAACAGCACTGAAATCCCTGGAAGAGTCATCCAAATGTGTACCACACATCTCTGAACCCTACTGTGCACCCATTCCAATTGCTCCATCAGTCACATGGAAAGAAATATTCAACCTGCAGTGTCCCTGGTTTTCATTAACATTTTAGTTTTGGTTAAAGTGGATTGCATACTACATATATAATCTGATGAGAACTAAATGCAAAGCAGTTTGCCTTTACAAAATGGTGAATGGTGAAGTATGTGCATAGCAATCTGTGGTGTGAATTTGTGGAATGGTCTGGAACAGGAGATAAAACTTAGCACAAACATAATTCAGTTTAAAAAGATGTACAAAAACACTTTTTAAAAAGAATATTGGGATGAGGATAGGCGATTGTGAGTGGGATATTTGTTATACTGATTGTATTGGGAAGGGTGATTATAGGGTGATGGGTTGTATATATGACATATGACTAAGATACTGTATAGTATATGAGGGTTTTTCTTTTCTTTTTTCTTTTTTTCTCTCTTTTTGTATGGCTTTGTAAATATTTGATTAGTAAGTGGTGGGAATTAATAAGCTTTGGCTTCTTCCTGCTCCTTTTCAGCCACATATGATTTCATTTATTTATAGATATTGTTTATGACACTTTATAAATATTCTTGTTTTGTTTTTTGTATGCTGTTTCACACTTGCTTTTTATTCTTTTATTCTGTTCGAAATAAAGAATTAAATAAATAAATACATAATAATAGATAAGCATAACTAATGTAAATCATAATTTGCTTGTCCATGAACCTTCTTGGAATATTTCCTTTTCAAGCCTTTGTAAATCAGTATCATTCCCCACTAAAAAGGTGTTGCAAAGTGAGAACTTTGAATAGAGCCTTAAAATTCTGCAATACACAGAAAATGGGCCCTTCAGACCTCCACATTTAAGCCAATCTCTTTACCCAAATGCACGGATCCCTTTGCCCGTATTCGAATTGTATCCTTCTACGTATTGTCTATTCAAGTGGCCATCTAAATGTCTCTTACGCATAGTGATTTTATCTGATTCCAACTCCTCCTCTGGCAGGAAGTTCCAGATATCAACTGCTATCTGTGTGTCAAAAAAACTATCCCCACAGATCCACTTTAAAATGTCCTTCCTTTCATCTTAAATGTATGCCCTCTTGTATTTGATAACTCAAACCATAAGAGAAAGATTCTGACTGTCTACCCTATCTGAGCCTTAATAATTTTTATTTACCTCTATCAGGTAATCTCTCAGCCTGGTGAATGTCCGCTGTACTCTTTCCAGCACAACCATATCCTTGTTGTTGTGAGGTGACCAGACCTGTACACAATAATCCAAGAGCTGTCTAACCAGTATTTGGTAAAATTGCAATATAAGGTCCCACGTTTTATATTCTATGTCCTATGACCCACAAAGGCAAGCTTCACAAATGCCATATTCACCAGTCTTTCTAAGTATATTGTCATTTTCAGGGAACTATGGATTGAATCCCATGGTCCCTCTGTTTGTTAACATTTCTTAGTGCCCTACCACTTTCCTGTATATGTCCTCCCCCAAAGAATTTTCGGAAATGCATCACCTCGCAATTGTTAGGATTAAATTCCATCTGAGTTATTTCCTGCTGTAGCCTAAGCCAACATTTTTCACTATCCCATAACACCACCAATTTGTGTCATCCACAAACTTCCTAATCATACCTCCCAAATTCATACCCTTGTCATTAATATTTATCACAAACAACAAAGTACCAACAGCATTAACACTGCTGTATTGGAACTCTAATAACTGAATACCATTAAGACAAGATCCACCCAATCTAGACTTCAAATATTTGAGGATGTGAAGATATAACTTGGATTATACATGCAATATTGTTCTGATTGATGGCCTGCGGTTGCCTTAATTCTTCTCTAACTCTGAACAACTATCATATGGCACAATGATCATGACCTGAAAAAGCATGTTCGAAGATGCTAGTGAGGTATATTGTTCAAGGCTTCAGCAGGATACAGCACAGTGACGCATCGGTAGAGTTGCTGCATTACAGCGCCAGAGACCCGGCTTTGATCCTGACTACAGCTGCTGTCTGTATGGAGTTTGTACGTTCTGCCTGTGACAGTGTGGGCTTTCTCCAGGTGCTCCTATTTCCTCTCACATTCCAAAGACTTCCTGATGTGTGGGTTAATTGGCTTTGGTAATCTGTAAAATTGTCCCTAATGTGTGTAGTTCAGTGAGTTTGAGTTAATTTGCGTTTAGATTATTGTCACATGTGTCAAGGTACAGTGAAAAGCTTTTGTTGCATGCTAACCAGTCAGCGGAAAGGCAATACGTGATTACAATTGAGCCATCCGCAGTGTACAGATACATGATAAAGGGAATAATGTGTGTTTTAGTGCAAGATAAAACCAGTAAAGTCTGCTCTAAGATAGTCCGAGGGTCTCCATTGAGGTAGAGAGTAGTTCAGGACTGCTCTCTAGTTGGTTGATAGGGTGGTTCTGTTGCCTGATAACAGCGGGGAAGAAACTGTCCCTGATTCTGGAGGCGTGCTGGGTGATTGCTGGCCTGAGAGGACTAGGTGGGCCGAAGGGCCTGTTTCCACACTGTATATCTAAAGTCTAAAAGTGCATGTTATATAAAACAAGGCTAACCTTCTGTTCGTCCAGCTTTCAGTTGGCTGATATGTTTAATATCCAGTCAATTAAAATATGTGCCAACTTGCAATTTAATTGTAACATTCTGGAAACAAAGCATAAAAATAAATAAAAATGCAGAGTAATTTCTCTAGTGAGCTTTCTGTGACTATCCAGGTTGCCGACTGGTCCAAGTTTTTATTGCCTTCCCACACAGTGGTTTGTCCCAGTTACAGGATAATGGCATAAACAACCTCAAACCTTTGTCCAGGCTGGGACTGGAGATGTTCTAACTTATTGTTTTCTGAAATCACAGCAAAGTTTGATAAATTGCAACTGATGAGAACTAAGTATCAGGTAGATTGACTTTACGCAGCTAGAAAAGGTTGACATCTTGTCACATATGATAAATGTCATCAAGGCAGAGCATTATTCAGTTTTCACTAAACCTTCTTGGGGCAAGACACTGTCAAGTCTCATGGTTGCTATCCAGCGGCCTCCAGTTGTGTGCAGTCCAATGAACTGCACACTTGTCATCCTTCAGGCCTTTACTCAACTGATAGGACTGTGCAATTGGATGCAAATGCATTCACCAGTCTGCCTGGGTACAAACTGCTGAGATGCAACCCATCAATGTTCTCTCACGAAATAAAGCAGCTATTAAATTAGAGACAAGTTAACCCGATGAGATTTAGCACAACAGCAACATTCAACCAACTCTTATAAAATTAGACCTATGATTACATTGAGGAATGGCAGTGCAGAAGGTCGAACAAGAACATGTTTAGACATCCAGAGAAGGTATGGTATTATGGAGAATAGCACACTTATTTAAATGGTAGAATTTCATGTAATAACCTAGAATCTGAACTGATGTTGCCCTTATGGAGATTACAGTGATGAAGGAAGGAAACAATTTATTTGGATTGACTTCTGCACTTTCAGTATTTTGACTGGCGTGATCGTGCAGTGCCAGACAATCCAATTTATACATGATATAATATTCTTGGTTGGGCACTGAACATGATGGATTGCAGAGAAAGTTCAATGCTATTAATGATAGTGACAGATGGTAAAACAAAAAGGAACATTTCTTTGAAACATGTGTTTTGAAGCCCTGAGCTATCCTCTTAAGTGATGGGGCTTTGTTGGTCTGTGTCCAAATTAGGTAAGACCACTACCCCAGAAATCTGCAGAGCCAACCTTTAATAATATAATAATAAACTTTCATAAGACACAGCAAGCCACCATTATGTGGAACATCCTTGTGAAACCCTTCCTGATCTTTCAAAGCAGCAAAAATATTGCTTGGAGGACCCAATACATTTCTCAGTAGGCACCCCACACACGTTCCTGTACCAGCATTTAAATAGAATTGCACCGCTGGCTGGTGTTATGAATGCAACAATAAATTAGCTAAAATTGCCATTCATCAACCAAACTTGGACCCTATAAACAAATCCTAACTGCAGCGCTTCACCTTTGTGATGAAGAGCAGGCTCTCTGGCTCACAGCCTGAGAGGATTGTGGAGGCAGGTACAGTCACAACACTTAACAAGTAGCAAGACAAACACCTGAATCACCAAAGCATACATGGCTCTGGACCTAATGCTGGTCAATGATATGCATACAGTTGGGTGCATGATGGTTGACCAAAGGGCCTGTTTCTGTGCTTCATGACTGACTTTTTCTCACTGGCTTTACCTCAAAGTGAACCTTTCTGTGTCAAATGAACCTTAAAAAATCCACAGGAAAAAGGAACTTTCTACCTCAGTTCAGGACCCAATGTGCAATTCACTCCTTTTCTATTATTAACTCTTCTGTTTTGCAACTGAAGCCAAATTCTTTAAAGTGTGAGAATGTTATCAGTTTACCAACACCAGTTTACCTTTCTCGCGAGTCTTTTAAATTAATTTTACATACACCTTTGCTATCTTTTAAATGTAATTATTCGGTGTTGTCTTCCTTTATTCTATTGTTGTGAAAGTTAAAAGTCATTCATCTTCATCTTCTCAGCTCCTGTTGTAGTTTCAACAATAAATGGTCCTCCCTCCCCGCCCCCACTCTTCTTCCGATTCTGACCAACATTTATGGCTTCATCTTCTCCATTTCTCACCCTTCCACTCACCATTGATAATTTTCATTCTTCCCTTTCACATTTCCCTTTCACATTTTCCCTTCCCTTTCACATTTCCCCAACACGCTAACCTGCTAACCTAAACCACCCTCCCCTCCCACTCTCCCAACCCAGTGCTGTTCTCCCATTTCTCCATATTTTCCCTGTCCTGTCCCCATCTGCCTCAGCGTCTATTTTCTCCACTAACCTATTTCTTCCATGATGTGAAACCTAATTTCCTCTCTCCTCCCTTCCTCCAATTTGGAAACAAACCAACAATGTCCCAATTAGCTGAGGGCTTCAAAACACATGTTTTGGAAAGCTTGTGTTACTTGTTTCAGCACACCAACTTCTCAAATTTCCAAACCTCTTCAGCTTCACTTCTATTACTGAGCTGCCATTGGGCAAATGCATGGCAGATGCAGTATAATGTGGATAAATGTGAGGTTATCCACTTTGGTAGCAAAAACAGGAAAGCAGACTATTACCTAAATGGTGGCCGATTAGGAAAAGGGGAGATGCAACGAGACCTGGGTGTCATGGTACGCCAGTCATTGGAAGTAGGCATGCAGGTGCAGCAGGCAGTGAAGAAAGCGAATGGTATGTTAGCATTCATAGCAAAAGGATTTGAGTATAGGAGCAGGGAGGTTCTACTGCAGTTGTACAGGGTCTTGGTGAGACCACACCTGGAGTATTGCGTGTAGTTTTGGTCTCCAAATCTGAGGAAGGACATTATTGCCATAGAGGGAGTGCAGAGAAGGTTCACCAGACTGATTCCTGGGATGTCAGGACTGTCTTATGAAGAAAGACTGGATAGACTTGGCTTGTACTCGCTAGAATATAGGAGATTGAGGGGGGATCTTATAGAAACTTACAAAATTCTTAAGGGGTTGGAGAGACTAGATGCAGAAAGATTGTTCCCGATGTTGGGGAAGTCCAGGACAAGGGGTCACAGCTTAAGGATAGAGGGGAAATCTTTTAGGACCGAGATGAGAAAAACATTTTTCACACAGAAAGTGGTGAATCTCTGGAACTCTCTGCCACAGAGGTAGTTGAGGCCAGTTCATTGGCTTATTTAAGAGGGAGTTAGATGTGGCCCTTGTGGCTAAAGGGTTCAGGGGGTATGGAGAGGAGGCAGGTACGGGATACTGAGTTGGATGATCAGCCATGATCATATTGAATGGCGGTGCAGGCTCGAAGGGCCAAATGGCCTACTCCTGCACCTAATTTCTATGTTTCTATGTTCTATGTTTCTCTACGTCACAAATTATCTTCTTCTGTCTTTACTAATGTCTTCCAATTTTCTCTCCAACACACATTTCCTGTTGTTCTCCCCAAGGTTCTTCCCCCCACCATGTTCCACTGTGACCATCCCTCTGCCTTGTTCTCCTTCTCTGTAGTCATGGACACACTTCAGTGGTCCTAGTCAATTATGTTTCAGCCAATAACCATCTTTGACTGCAAATATTCTGTATATGTATAACTGAAGAATTGAAGATAGACACAAAATGTTGGAATAACTCAGCGGGACAGGCAGCATCTCTGGGGAGAACGTCACGGAGCTGGAGCTGCTGTCTGTGAAGGAATTCCCGTTCCAACGTAGGTTCGCAGAAACAGCAGGTACAGTAAACACAGTACCTGGAAACAACGGGGAAGCCTCCATCGTGTCTGGAAACATGGCCGACGGGCAGGACTTCAGGTCAGACTGAAGTGCAGGGTATTTCGTCCCCCTCTCCCTAATATCCTACTGGCCAATGTACAGTCCCTTGAAAACAAAGTGCAGGACTTAAGGGCAAGGCTGCTTTATCAAAGGGAGCTGAGGGAATGCTCTGTTTCACAGAGACATAGCTCACCCCCAGTTCCCCAGACTCAGCGGTGCAGCCTGAAGGGTTCTCCATCCACCGTATGGACCATACACTGGCATCTGGGAAAGGGAGAAGAGGGGGGGTCTGCCTCATGGTCAACTCTGCGTGGTGCTCAGACATGGCAGTCCTGTCCAACTCTGTACAACTGCAATATGATCAGCCATGATCATATTGAATGGCGGTGCAGGCTCGAAGGGCTGAATGGCCTACTCCTGCACCTAATTTCTATGTTTCTATGTAATTCCTGATCTCCACACCTCGAACATCTGGCAGCACAATAACTTGGCCCTCAACACCAGCAAAACCAAGAAACTGATTGTGGACTTTGGAAGGAGTAGGATGGGGATCCACAGTCCCGTTTATATCAACGGGTCGATGGTTGAAAGGGTCAAGAGCTTCAAATTTCTGGGTATGCACATCTCTGAAGATCTTTCCTGGTCCGAGAACACTGATGCAATTAATAAGAAAGCACATCAGTGCCTATACGTCCTGAGAAGATTACGGAGAGTCGGTTTGTCAAGGAGGACTTTCTCTAAATTCTACAGGTGCATAGTAGAGAGCATGCTGACCGGTTGCATCGTGGCTTGGTTTGGCAACTTGAGCGCCCTAGCGAGGAAAATACTACAAAAACTAATAAACACTGCCAGGTCCATCATCGGCTCTGAACTCCCTTCCATCGAGGGGATTTATCGCAGTCACTGCGTCAAAAAGGCGGGCAATATCATCAAGGACCCACACACGGACCCAAGGACTCAGGTAGAAGGTACAGGAGCCTGAAGACTGCAACGACCAGGTTCAGGAATAGCTACTTCCCCACAGCCATCAGGCTATTAAACTTGGCTCAGACAAAACTCTGAACATTAATAGCCCATTATGTTATTTGCACTTTGTCCATTTATTTATTCATGCGTGCATATATCTATATATATATATATATATAATGGTATATGGACACACTGATAGAAACATAGAAACATAGAAATTAGGTGCAGGAGTAGGCCATTCGGCCCTTCGAGCCTACTACTACGAGTTGACTACTGATCTGTTTTGTAGTCAATGCCTACAATTCTATTGTGCTGAAGCAAAGCAAGAATTTAATTGTTCTATCAGGGACACATTAAACTCTCTTGAATTTCTTGAATCTTGCATCTGGAATCTGGATGACGTTTCAGGTCGAGAGCCTTCTTCAGACCTGACCCGAAACATCACCCATTCCTTCTCCCCATTCCTTCTCCCCAGAAATGCAGCCTGTTCCGCTGAGTTACTCCAGCATTTTGTGTCTATCTTCGATTTAAACCAGCATCTGCAATTCTTTCCTAACAAAACTAATTATTTTAGAAAGATTTTCAAGTCACATACCCACGTACAAAAAAATTAAAGAATACAATTTAAAATGGAGAAAGCATTCTTTCTCTCCCTATACAGCCAACTGCCCAAAATGGGGGAGGATGGAGCTTCTGGGTGTTCCTAGAAAATTGTCTGCATTCTTATTTTCTGTAAAGGAAAGCCATGTGATTCACTCATGCATCAAGAAATGTGGGTTAAAATTTAATTTTGTGTTTACTTATTTACATTTTCCCCATAAATTTTACAAGAGCAAGTTTATATTCCATATCTCAGATATATGATTTGTGAATTCTGCCAGGTTAAATTTCTGTTACCAATACTGTCATAATGTGGTAGTAGTAGGCGCCCCTCGGTCATGACTGACCATGGGTGATGCATCCTAGTTTATGCATATGTCACAATGCATGGACATAAAATCGTCAAACCACCCTAGAGCAACGCATAACCACACCGTACTAATCTAATTAAAATTTAAAACGAATCAGAAGAACTACATTGTTTGGTTATATAAATAATATAGAAATGTTGCTGTTTTTAATTTTGTCTCTTATTTAAGTTGTGTACTGGTCCTGTTTTTGCAATCAATTGGGCAAAGAGATACACATTGAAGTTACAGAAAATACTAAAACCTCTGGTTCCAAAACAGAAAACAAACCTATTTCTGCTCACACCTACCTATATGCTTTCCATACATGTTGTAGTAGAAGCTGACACAGTAAGCACTGTTTGTTGAGCCGTATGGATTTTTAGGCAGTGTGCTGAAAATAGGACTCAGAAGCCTAGCCTTTTCACCTTCCTTTCGAGGGCGAGAGGTTTCTATATACATGTAGTATCCTGCAGCAAAAAAACAAGAACAATTCAGATAAACAAAACAATCATTAGACAAGCTTTATTTAACTTCAACTGATGATACCAACACATTTTAATGTGTCTATTCTCATTTTTAGTTTTCTCCCAAAAGCACATAACTAAAGACTAGAGATCATGAACGAGATTGTCTACACCCTTTTGTTGTTATTTTGTAGTGCTATCATTTTGTCAAAGGGTTTGCTTTGGTCCTAACAAGAAGAGCACCCTTTGAAGGAAATTATTTTTACTGTAATGCCTGCAAATCACATGGACACTGAATCAATTTAACGTGACCCCTGAAAACATCTGGTGTGACTGCTGTGAAAGTAATGTTTCAGGCTGAGTACCTCTGAACTAACCACGATCAATCAGTGCAACAGCACCCGAGGCACATTGCGAAGAAATAGTACACTTTAGGGCAATTACACACTCTAATGGCATGTCCATTGTATTTTGTGCAAACTCAAATGTCTTGGTCACTACAGTCAGGATCAGACATTTATGTCTTATGGCCGATTAAAAACTACTGAAGTGAATGGAAAATGATTCAGTGCCTGAAAATCAATGCTTGAATGAATGAATGAGGTATGAATTTGCCCAAAGGTGATGCTTTTTTTAATTTGTTACTCAGTTTTAGTTATATATTACCTCAGGAAATCAGGGGGGTTTAAAAATAGATTTGGAACTCTTTCCATGTGCATAGTGACAAGGTTATTATGTGACCAAGCCATTTGCCAAAGCAGGACAGAGGTTAGTAATTGTCTGGTTGTATTAGCTTTGAAGTTCAACCTGGTACTCTATCTCACACCTAATTAATGGACCTCCTGGCAGGTTAAAGCTATAAACTGAGTACTGAATAAGGAGCATGTCCCACCACTGCTATCCTGTACAACCTGGATGTACTCAGTATAAATCACGATTGATTTAAACATTAGAGGTACCTTGTGCATCCTTTTATCCTGACTTCCCCTTCCATTGAATTCCAATAATCACCCATTATTTTATAATTCATTCATTTATTCATTTGACAATTACATTGTCTTTAGCTCAGATTTCCCCATTAGCAGTAGAAATATCCTGGAAGCACAACGTAGAGGTTTTGCAGGCCACTCTTGCCCAAACCCTATCCATCACGAGTCACTTTAAAAAATAATTCTTGTAGCCTTTCACTTGTTTCATTTTTACAGCCATTGGACAAGTCAAAACTTCAAGTTACCTCAAGAAAATTGTGGTAGATAAGGAGCGATTGAGGAAACAATTTCAATTAAGTTTCTCATTGAAAACTAGAACAGTTAGAGGAGCAAATGATCCAGGAGGTAGGGTAGTTGAAATGTACAGGAGAGCTTCACATTGGCTGCACACTACAATTGCGGAGATAACAGAGGCAGTCTCCTGCCTGATTTAAACATGCATGTGGATGCTTGACAGTTATTATTGACATCTGATGGTAATCTTAGCCCATGGCTTCTTTGCCACTGGAAAAAAAAGGCACAAAATGTAAACCATTTATTTTTGGTTCTTTGCCGACGAGGAAGATCGTTACCATTCCTCACCACAACTGTGAGGGAACTTTGATTTTTTCCTAATCAAGGCCTTCCTCCATTCCACACAACTGTGAACTGGGTGCCCACCTGACTCTTCTATTACCTTGTAAATATATGTCACAGATCTGGTCCAACATTTTCTGGCAAATATACCATAAATGGACTTAAAAGTAAAGGTTTTTAACATAGATACTTAATGAGCAAATGGGTGAAAGATTACAGGACTGTAGGCAGGATTGCAGTGTTACAGTAACAATCAGATCAGTAATAATCTATTAAACATTGGAGTAGGCTCAGGGACATGAGACACATTTTCCAGCTCCACGTCATATGTTCTTACGGATATTACATCCAGCATTTTAGTTGAGGGAAACAGAAAGATAATCTGTTGATCTTTGTCACGTTATAATGTGCAGTCCTGCACATATTGGAAGTATCTGTCTTGTCTGTTTATATTCCCCCTTGGCTACAATTTATCCTCACCAGTCTCATGAACCTAGTTAATCAAACACCTCAGATGTGCCACATTTTCCACAGAGACACAATTACAAATCCTTCAAGACTTTAGTTAAGAAACACACGGAGGCAGAGAACTGAACGTGTAAGATACGTTGTGCTTTGAAACTGAATTAGGTGGGACAGAATTCAATTGTTAATTTAAACATCATCATCTAACTTTGTGAATGCTAATTAGGGCAAACACTCTTTAAGGTGAACATTGGGAAAAGAACAAGTGAATGCTTCATACAGCGTTATGTTAAAGCTGTAACAAAACACCATCGTTTCACACTTAAGAGAAACAAATTCTCCCAAACTAAAATGTAGAAAAATCTGACAAGGCAAAGATAAAACATGTTCTCCCGATTGGCCAAGAGTTTTAAATTGGGGCGATAAAGACAGCTATGGACGGCGCATTCAAAATAATTAAATCCCAGATGAATTAACTACATGGAATAGATTTGGCTAGGCCAACTGTGGTAGCTGCCACATGTGGGAACTAGTGAACCCCATTGTGATTCACAACAACTCTTTCTGCAGAAGTGTTAACTGATCGAGAGTTAACAAAAGTGCTGGAGAAACTCAGCAGCATCAAGGAAGCGAAGGAAATAGGCAACGTTTTGGGCCGAAATCCTTCTTCAGACTGATGTGGGGTGGGGGGTGGGGCGGGGGGAAGAAAGGAAGAGGAGGAGCCCCGAGGGCTGAGGGATAGCTGAGAAGGGGAGGAGTCAACAAGGGCTACCGGAAATTGGAGAAGTCAATGTTTATGCTGCTAGGGTGCAAACTGCCCAAGCGGAATATGAGGTGCTGCTCCTTCAATTTCCAGTGGTGCTCACTCTGGCCATGGAGGAGACCCAGGACAGAAAGTTCGGTTTTGGAATGGGAGGGGAAGTTGAATTGCTGAGCCACCGGGAGATCAGGTTGGTTAATGCAGACCGAGCGTAGGTGTTCGGCGAAACGATCGCCAAGGCTACGCTTGGTCTCACCGATGTAGATCAGCTGACCTCCAGAGCAGCGGATGCAATAGATGAGGTTGGAGGAGATGCAGGTGAACCACTGTCGCACCTGGAACGACTGCTTGGGTCCTTGAATGGAGTCGAGGGGGGAGGTAAAGCGACAAGTGTGGCATCTCTGGCGGTTGCAAGAGAAAGTGCCCGGGGAGGGGGTGGTGCGGGAAGGAAGGGAAGAATTGACCAAGGAGTTACGGAAGGAGCGGTCTTTGCAAAAAGCAGACAGGAGGGGAGATGGGAAGATGTGGCGAGTGGTGGGGTCACGTTGGAGGTGGCGAAAATGATGGAGGACTATTTGTTGTATGTGACGGCTAATGGGGTGAAAGGTGAGGACTAGGGGGACTCTGCCCCTGTTACGAGTGTGGGGATGGGGAGAGAGAGCAGTGACGGGGTATTGAAAAGACCCTGGTGAGAGCCTCATCTATAGTAGGGGAGAGGAACCCCCGTTCCCTGAAGAATGAGGCCATTTCCGATGCCCTGGTGTGATGTCAGTGCAGATTTGATGAGCTGTAATCCGAGCTTCAGATAGAGTTTTGAAGGCTGGGTTACCTGCCTAGTACCAGGGTCAACAATATGTCTTCTGGGTCGGTGAGGAACTTGTCGTGGGAGGTTAGGGTTGATTTGTCAAGATTGCTAATAACATGGATAGGACCAGGAAGAAATTGTTACTGAAGGATTATGAGCAATTCAGACAAATTTGAAAAACAGTATCACAGAGGTAATAATTCCCGTATTATTATTCGAGCCACATACAAATTGGCAGAGTGTACATAAGGTTAGAGAAATAAACATCTGGTTCTGAGAATGGCGTGGGAGAGATGGGTTCAGATTCATGACTGTCCACACTAGAATCCTGGAGCCATATAACTAGGGTTATAAACAGGGCTTTAAATTATTTGGCTGGGGAAGTTGTTCAATTGAAGGGAAGTTTAATGTATCAGAAATAAATGATATATTAGTGGCATTGGGTAGCATATGCAATGAGGACAAATTATCATGAGAGAGAAGAGAACAAATGTATTTTGTTGTCATGAGTAACAATGACATTCTTACTTGAGCAGCTCAACAATCTATGTAAACATAGTACTCCGTAAAACCCATAATAAACAACTATAAATGTTCAGTATATATTATATAAACCAGACAAATAAATAGACAATAATAGTGCAAAGTCAAAAATAACACCCCCAAGTCTTTATGGTTGATAGTTATTTGGAGGTTATAGTGTTAATTAAAAAAAGATTTGTACTTAGGGATCCTTCTGGGAATAGTGATTACAGAATGGTATAAAGGTGAACATCTCAAATCCAGTGTCCTCAGTTAAATGAGGGAAAAACATAGAAATGGTAGAAGAATTGTTTAGACTGGAATGGGGAAAATAGGCCAAAGGAAAGGTCAATAGTTAGAATAGAATAGCATAGCATAGAATGCAATTTATTGTCATTCAAACCTAGGTTTGAACGAAATATAATTTCTACAGTTTTTTACATTACAAAACAATCCAAGACCCACACTTAACACAGTTTACATAAACATCCATCACAGTGAGTCTCCAACATCTCCTCACTGTGATGGAAGGCAAAGTCTTTATCTCTTCCCTTTGTTCCTTCTCCCGTGGTCCAGCAGTCCAACTGCAGTGTCGAGGCGAACTGGGGCTCTGATGTTAAAGCCCCCGGCGGGCGATGGTAAGTCCTGAGGCCGTTTAAGCCACGCCGGGCGATGTTAGGCCCCGGCTCCATGTCCTTAAACCCGCGATTCCAGCGGGAGAAGTCGCCGTTGCGGAGCTCAGAAAAGCGGTCTCCCACCAGGGACTTGGAGCTCCCGATGTTCCCGTCCACCGGGTCTGCGGCCGGTGCCTCTGAACTCCAAAAGTCGGGTCGCAGCCGCACGGCACCACAGCTCTTCCCGCTCCGAAGTTGGCCAGCTCCGCGATGTCAGTTCCGCAGGCTCTGCAACTGGAGCCCTCAGGTTAGTCCCGGCCGGAGGTCGCCGCCGGCTCCACGATGTTAGGCCCAACGACATCCGAGACCCGACAGGGAATAGTCGGGTCCCCGCACAGGGAAGAGATTTAAACGGTTTCCCCCACAACACCCCCCCCCCCCCCCACACATATACACAGCTAAAAAAAACAAAAAACGAGCTCAAGACATACATTTAACAAGACAAAAATAAAAAAAGACAGACGACTGTAGTCGAGCCGCTGCCGTTAGGCGCCGCCACTAACACAATAGTTGAACTGTGGCAGACATTTAAGGAGCTATTGCATAATTGATCCCAACCAGAAAGGACTCAATGGGAAAGATGAACCATTTACACATAAAAATGGAGGTCAAAGAAAGCATTCAATAAAGCTAAAACCGACAAAGTGGTAAAAGCTAGCGGTAGTCTAGGCAACTGAGAATTTTTCAGCAGAGGAGTAAGGTAATAAAGAGGAAGAAAATTGATGGTGAAGGTTAACCAGCAAGTAATACCAAAACAAGTAAATAAGATGGTTGCAAAGGTCAATGGAGTTCTCCTGGAGAGTCAGACTGGGGAGTTCATAATGGAAAACAAGGAAATGGCAGATCATTTACACCAAAACTGCATCATTCTTCAGAAAGGACACCAGAGATAACAGATGGGCTAGTTCAAAAGGCAAGAATTTGTTGCAACAACCCTTCTTGTAAGAGACAAGGTAGTGGGAAAAACTAATGGGACTCCAGGATTCATTGGGGTACAGGAAAGGGGTTTAATGATAACATTGCAAAATGCTTCGAAAGGCTGGGTATGGTCCACATAAAAGACAGCATTAACATCAATGTGGACCCTTATCAGTACGCCTACTGGAAGAACCGGTCTACATCTGATGCAATCTCATCCGTCATTCACTTAGCCCTCACTCATCTGGAGAACAGGAGTTCATATGTCAGATTGCTCTTCTTGAACCTTAGTTCTGCCTTCAATACCATCATTCCACAGACTTTAGTCAACAAACTGCTGCTGGGACTTAAACCATCCATGTACTAGACTTCCTGACCAACAGGCCACTGTCTGTTAAAATCTACGGTGTCTCATCCCATCTCCCCCCATTACCCTCAACACCGGCTCCCCACAGGGATGTGTCCTGAGCCACCTGCTGTACACTAGTCTCACTTATGACTGTTCAGCCAAACACCCGAACAGTCATATTGTGAAATTTGCAGATGACACGGCAGTGGTGGGATTATCCTCCCACAATGACGAGTCGGGCTGCAGACAGGAGGTGGGAGAACTTGAAGTCTGATGTAAAGCAAACAACCTCTAAATCAATGTGGGGAAGACAAAGGAGGTGGTTGTGGACCAGAAAAGGCAGCTACACCCCCCGCCCCCCCCTCCCCTCTACATCGGAGGAGAAGCTGTGGAGGTGGTGTCCAGTTTTAAATACCTGGGGGTGCACATTTCTAACGACTTCACCTGGACCTGCAATACGTCTAGCATCATTAAAAAAGCCCACCAACGCCTTTACGTCTTGAGGAAGCTGAAGCGTGCTGGCCTGAGCACCCCAGTCCTGACATCATTTTACAGGTGTGTGTGTGTGGTGGAGAGCGTCCTCACATCGTGTATCACAGTGTGGTACGGAAACTGCTCTGCTGCTGACAGGAAGGCGTTGCAGAGGGTGGTCAAATCTGCCCCAAAAGAATCACAAACAACTGCCTCCCTGCCATTGAGGACATTTACATCAGCATGTGCATGAGCAGAGCCTGAAACATCATGAAGGACCCCACCCACCCAGCAAATGGTCTCTTTGCCCCCCTCCCCTCAGGGAGAAGGCTGCGCAGCCAGGACAATAAGGCTTAAAGCCAGCTTCTTTCCTGAGGCTGTGATACTTATAAACTATCTACCTCACTGACTGAACCCTCACTAACTCAGTGAACTTTCTGCTGCTATTGCTGCTGCTATGGACATTATTATGCTGCTGTCTTTTAACCATGTTGCTTTTTAACTTTTTACTATTTATTCATAGGCTCATTATTATTTAGATTTTATTGTGGAAGGTTTTTATATGTTAGAATTTATTGATGTCTTTACTGCACTTTATTGATGTTTTACTGCACTATTACGCTGCTCTGACCCGAGTACAAATTTCGTTCATGATTCATGTGGAAGCATGTTTTTATCGAATGACAATAAATAAACAAATAAATTAAAAATAGATAAATAAATAAAATAAGGATGTGGGTGCAGGAAAATATAGCAAATCATTACAGTCTTTCACAATTCACTGAATTGCAGCAAATTTGAAAACCACAAATTTGATGCCCTTGTTCAAGAAAGTAGGAATATAAAATATTGGAAACTATAGACCAGTCAGCTTATTATCTGTTGTTACGACGATGCTGGGGTCCACAAACAAGGAAGAATTAGCTGGTCATTGAAGAAAGCTTTATGCAATCAGTCAAAGTCAGCATGGTCTTTTGAATGGGAAATCAGTTTTGACAAATTTGTTAGAGTTCTTCACGGATTGAACGAGCAGAATGTATGTTGGGGAAGCTGTACATGTGGTGTATTTAGATTTACCAAAAATATATAGTAAGGTACCACATAAAAAGGCTGATGGACAAGATAAGAGCAAACTCTATTGGGTGAAATGTGACAATGTGGATTGAAGACTAAACATCACAGAGAAGGCAGGGGAAAAAATAATAAATGGGTCTTTTCAAGTTGAAAAGACTTTTCAAGACACAACCAGTGGAACGCCCTTAGGGTTTGTTCTTCACTTTCTACTATTACGTGGGGGGGGGCATGGAGAACAAAGAGGCACCCGACGTGGGGTGGGGTGGGTTGCCGAGAGAACAAATAACAAAGGACCCACTGTGGGGGACTCACCAAGATCAAAGAAGGAGAAGGTTGGGGGGGGGGGGGGTGGGGGGGGTGGGGCGAGAACAAAGGGAGACAGCCAGTGGGAAAGGTGAGAACAAAGGGGGACAAGGGTGGGGGGAGGGGAGGGGGTGAGAAGGAAGAGGGACAGAATACAGGTTTACTTTCTTTAACGATAAGATAGCCTTCTCATCCCACAATTTCACTGTACCACTGTACATAAAGTATTAGTCAATCAATCAGTTAACTACCAATGCCAAGGAAGAGGAAAGCGGAGTGCAAGTTATCCAAGTTTTTTGATGGCATGAAAATGGGTGGGAGAGGATGTTGTGAGGAGATCTTCACACTCTGCAGGTAGGTTGAGTGAGGAGACAAAAACTTGGCAAATAAAATATAATGCAGGAAAGTGCAAGGTCTGGCAATTTAGTTTGAGGTATATAAAAAAAAGATTATTATCTAAAATGTCAGAGACCAAATGAATGGCAAATAGATTAATTTCGATTTCCTCGTGTATGAAGCACAAAATGTCAGCAGCCAGACGCAACAACTATTAGTAGCATATTGGCTTTATTTTCTTAGCTTGCATTTTTTTCCCACCCCCTCACTACTACCTGAAGAAGGGTCTGACCTGAAAGATGATCTTTCTATGTTCTCCAGAGATGCTGCCTGATCCGCTGAGTAACTATAGCATTTTATGTCTATCAGTAGTACAATGGCCTTTATTGCTTGTTGTCATTAAAAAATGGAGAAGTATTGTTGCAATTATACAGTGTGTTGGTGAGGCTGCACTTTGGGTACTGTGTACAATTTTGGTCCCCTTACCTCTTCTTCTTTTGTATGGCGTGCACAGCCTAAAGTTGCAGGACAACTTATTCTATTTGATCTTATTTGATTGTGCACATCAGGTTGATTGCATTAGTCGAAAACAGGGTGGTCCACGTGAAGGTTGCAATCTCCCACCCCAGTTCCCTTACTCAAGAAAGGGGAATGCGAGCATTGCAGGTATTCAAGAAGGGATTCACTGGGTTACCTCCTGGGATGAGAAGGCTATCTAATCGTTAAAGGAACTAAAGCTGTGTTATTTAGAATTTAGATGAACCCAAGGGATTTTTGAATATATCAGATTCCAATGTTATAATCAAGCATTAACTTTGATGTAGACTGGGCAGATCAGTCTACACAATGCAATCTGTAAGCTGAAGCTGAGGGAATGAATACGAAGTGATTTCAGCACAATAAATGTAATTGCTGCTTTTTGTAATCTGATGTTGTATCATTAGAAAATTCAAGAACTATTTAAATTTGAAGCTGCTTTTCCATCGGCATACGTGCGGCATTGCTGTGATTTTACTCCGAGTTAAACTGCAGTCAGTGGGAGTTCAAAGCTGTGTGTATGAGTTTTTTTTATGTGTGGGGACAAAAGGAAAAGGTAAACCTTGGTTAACTTTTCGTGGATGTCCCTAATTAAATGGACGCTACTCATAAATGGAGCATTGTTACTTAAATATTCCTCACTGTGACTGGTATTCTCTTTTATAATTGGGAGTAAAGCCCGCACTCTTTAGCAATAGGTCTAACTTTATAAACATCAAGTGCAGCTGGAAACCCCACACTTGAACATTTCCCTTTCAAAAATTGATAGTTTCTGTTTAAAATGAAAAGCCACCAACTGAAACTTAAGCAAAGAGCAGCTACGGAACACAGGAAGTGGAATTGTTACTGGTACATTTACAAGCAGCAGAATGAATTGAAACACGGTAGCATCCGAGAGGTTAAATATTCCTGCACACATCCCTGATCGTTGACGCAATATTAGATAGATATAGATATGCCATTTATTGTCACTATACATGTACGAGATTAAAAGCAGCTCGTACTCAGTGCATACATATAATTTAGTACAAAAAACAAGAAACAGAAAACAAAACAAAAGGGGGAGGGGGGGATAGGTGCACAATTCTGCGGCGCTATATACATATCTACAAAGGCAAAATGGTGAAGGATGAATAGGTAGTATTCTTAGGCAGATGTTTAAAGATTATATTAAATATTTAAAAAAAATTTTAAATATTAAAAATTACAGGTACAATACACATTACAGTTCCAAATTTCAGTACGTGGATAGAATAGGTGGAAGTCCGGGTGTTGGGCTGTGAAGTCAGTGCATGTGTGAATTAAGAGTAGTTATGACTTTCGGAAAACAACTATTTCTGAGTCTATTTGTCCTAGAATTGATGCACCTATATTACCGGAGTCGCTGCCTCAAAAAGGCAGCCAGCATCATCAGAGACCCACACCACCCAGGCCAAACACTCATTTCACCCCTGCCATCGGGAAGAAGGTACAGGAGCCTGAAAACTGTAATGTCCAGGTTCAGGAACAGCTTCTTCCCGACAGCCATTAGGCAATTTTACTTCGGAGTCACGTGAGTGACTACGTGAAAGAAACCCGCTACGACGCATGCGTGTCATATCGCATACACGCATTGAACGAGTCAGACATGGGAGAGGACGTCTCCCTAGAGGGAAATGCAAAGAAGCAGGTAAGAGACTGCAAAATTTTTCCCACTTACCTTGCAGGTAGGAAAGGCAAGGAGCTGCGGGAAGCTGGAGGGGAGAACCGCGGAAACAGCGGACAGCCAGCAGCCAGCGGCAGCTGATGCGCGAATCCTCCGGAGAGGATTCCTAAAAAGCTATTTTTAGCAGCAGCAGAACAGCTGTGCCCGACGTCGCTCCCCGCACCGGCAAGATTGACTGCTGCCGGGCGGGAAGCGAAGCAACACGTCCCGGGGGTTTCCAGACTAAGCAGTCTATCGTGGATGCAGTCGCTAGCGGCTCTGAGGCCGATTGAAGCGGCTGCGGGACCCGGAAGAGAGCAGGACTACTCCGTAGCCGACAGCCGACAGCAGCCCAAGGACCTACGCTACGGGGTCCGTGGGGCTGCGGGAGGAAGGACGTTCCTCCCAAACGACAGGCTGAAAACCAGTACAGGTAAGAACAAATTTCCCTTACCTTTTGGTTCTTTTTTCCAGACGTTTGCTGCTGTATTCTGAAGAGCAGCAGGCAGCCAGCAAAGGACGTCAGGGCACAGCCACAGGTCGTTACTGCTGTGTTCTGAACAGCAGGCAGCCAGCTACTGATGTCAGTATAGAGCTGAAGTGCTGCCACACAGAATTGTTCCTGCTTAATGACCAGCAGCAGGCAGCAATGAATGTCGGCACCAGCATCTCCCATAAGGGAGCGAGTGCCAAATTTCACCCTAAATGGGTAGAGGTGCCCGTGAGTACCGGGACTATGGGGAGCGACCAGTGCCCGTAGGCATGGGGACCGGCTGCGGGAAATACCGCGTGCGACTAGTGCCAGAGAGCACCAAGGTCGGCAGGAGCGGTCCCATATATTAAAGCACCCGCGACGACTAGTGCCCGAGAGCATGTAAGTCGGCTGGAGCGGTTGCTGGAGGAAATTTCTCCACAGTGGCAGGCTCCGGGATTGGAGGAAAGCCACAGTGGGCAAATAAATATAAGTCCCACAGCAGTTTCCCATAAGGGCTGCATGAAATGTCAGACGCCTCTGAGGAGGGTATGGAAGGTCTGACGGGGTAAAATCTGAGCAGGTGAACAACCTGCTGAACATGATGAGCCAGTGCTGCCAGCAGAAACACACTGAGAATGATCTCGAGAAGGTGGCTGTGAGTATTGAAGGACTGTGAGTCCACCCACCAACTTCAAGCTAAATATTTTTGCTGAAGTGTTGGCAAGGCTTTTTTACCCCGGGATATTGTGGTGCTCTTAATGTAGCCATTGTTACAGATGCATTTGCAGACATGTTGGGAAGGCCGTTAGGAGTCGGGATATTAAAAATCCGTAATACTCTGAAAGGTCTCATGGCGGGCATAACAGCTTTGGCCCGCATGTTAAAAAAGGTGGAAAATTAGTAACCACAAGGATGCCATTAGCACTAATTTTTGCGATGTGCAGTTTGAAGGGCCATTCAGCCAGCTCTAGACCCTAGTTCGCTATACTATGTAAGCAAAGGGCTATAGACCCCGTTATTTGGGGGGGGAGGACCTGTCTAAACAGGTAAAAGAATTGGCGAGGAGGCTCGACTTTGGGGCTGATTAAAGCATCCAAAGGATATCTGGGGAAGACATTAACCTTATGTGCATCCTAAGAGAGGTAGTGTTTTTGTAATTATACTACAAAGAATTGGGCAGAGGTACCCAGCAGCAGCGTCCTGTTTAGGGTTTGGCCCGGGACGACCACTGTGGAAGATGCAAAAGTCTACGTCAGCATCTACCCTAACATTAACCTTTAGGCTCTCCACAACCGCGTATGAAACCAAGAAAAATAACTTGGTTACCACCAATAACCATGGAGGTAGGTGAATTTGGGGCTCCAGCATTATAAGGGAGCACGGAAGTTGGAGGGACATTGCAACTTCATGTTGAAGCTTGGTGTATATATCTATGGACAGATACATCCTTAGCAGTTTTAAGGGATATCTGATAGAGTTTCTACTCAAACAAAACTCTCCAGTACAACATAAACCGGACAGATATACATGCTGGTAATGGAATAAACCAAACCTGAAGAACAGGATTTGTCTCAAACATCTTTATTAGAAATAAGAAAGATGGGGGTTGCCGTATTATTATGGATTATCAATGCTTCACAATGTTGTGCAATATATTCATTTTAAAGATGGATACTTTTAGCAGTGCTAAAGACTTAGTTTTCAGCAGGCTACTGTATGGCAAGTATTAATCTTTAAGATCCTTGCTATTCAATATCCAACAGGGGGGAAAAATTTTAAACCAGCGTTGGGACTGCTGCAACACCAAAATCATAGAGTAATGGTATAGTTGGATGATATCCTTATTGTGGGAATAACTTATGAATCGGCATGTTAGGCAGTGGTTGCCACTAAACAATTGTTTGAACAGCTGGGATTCATTGTCCATCCACTTAAGTCAAAATTGACACCATTAACACATTTAATATGTTAATGACTTTACTAATATGGAAAGCCACAGAGTTTCAATGGGCTCATAATTATAGAGGTCATTTATTTTGGCCAATGGAGCTAATGATAGAAGCTATAAAAGAATTACAATGTTGGGAATACAATGTTAAGTATTGCTCCAAACCCAATAGTTATTCACAACCCGTCTGTGCTATTACAAACAGATGCCAGTGCAATTGGTTACGGTACAACTGATACCATCTCGAGCTATGGGGGAGATGGAATATATAAGAAGCTAACCTACATAACACTAAGGGTTAGAAATGTTAAGTGCATTTCATGGGCTAAAATCTTATTGCTCAGGAATGAAACTGCAGCATGTTAGATGGTAGATAGATAATACCTCGGTGATGGCATATATAAGTCATATGGGTGGAAAGATATCAAAATCTTGTGATGAATTGGCAAATTCAATTTGGCAATGGTGTGTCCAAAGGAATATTTGGTTATCGGCTACGTATCTACCAGGGATACTAATTCAGTGGCAGACACCAGGTCACGAAAATTTATTGAAAGTACTGAATGGATGTTGGATAGAACGGTATTTGCTAAAATCAGTAAAGTATGTAAGGCCGGATATTAGAATTGCATCCAGGGTTAAATCACCAGTTACCGAGGTATGTATCATTGGTACCAGATCCTGAGGCAGAAGCTACAGATGCTGTTTCACTGCACTAGGGGAGGGTTTTCATTTATGTATTACCTCCTTTTCTACTTTATAAATTTGGGGGACTAAGGGAAATTCAACAGGAATCGGCATCGGGGATGTCTTAGTACCTGATTGGCTTACCCAACTATGGTTTTCCGGGGTACAGGACATGGTGCTGGAACCATGTATAATGGTAAGACATAGTCCTAAGTTGCTGGTGCATCCAGTAACTGAGGATAGCTATCCATGTCATAGAAAATATTGATTTAGTAGGTTGTAGACTCTAAAACACCGCTACGGGACATGGGGCTATCAAAAGAACTGTGGACATGATCACAGCAGCACGAAGAAGGTCTACACAATAACAGTATTTAGGTCATATTAAAATGGACTAATTACTGCCATAATAACTTTCTGGACCACAGAAATAAGGATGTTCCGGCGGTGCTAGAGTTTCTCACCAGCCTGCAATATGGAGGACTGAGTTTCAGCACTGTGAATAGTGCCAAAAGTGCATTGTCAAGTTATTGGTGGCAAGGAACAGTAAGACAGTCTGTGGGATCACATCCTCTGGTAGTTAAAAATTTTAGAGGATATGTTAACACCAAGCCACCAAAAATAAGATACAACTATATCTGGGATGTAAGTGTGGCTTTGACCTTGCTAAGGAATTGGTCGCCGGCTACAGCATTAAATCTGGATAACTAACTAGAAATGGTAATGCTGATGGCGCTAGTCACAGCGCATAAGCTCCAGTTATTGCTAAAAGTAAGACTGGATGGCTTCACTATTGCGGCACGAAGTTTGGGGTTTGTGATCCAGGACCGTATTATTAAACAAAATAGGCCAGGATCAGCGGGGCAGGTCATAGAATTGATGGCCTACCCGGAGGACAAACGCCTCTGTATAGTGAAGCACGTTTTTTGTTATACAGTGAAAATACAAAGGCTATCAGAGGCAAGGAATTGGCGTTTAATCAGCTATAAGAAACTGTACCATAGAGTGTAACTCAGACCATTTCGCGGTGGCTGAAATATGGGTTATGATAGGCGGGAGTGGACAATAACATATTTAATTATCACTCCACCAGGGCTGCAGCTACATCCGCAGCAAAACGCCTTGATGTATCCATGGACCAAATCCTCAGGATTGCAGGATGGTTGTCGGAGAAAACGTTTCAGAAATGTTATAACAAACCAGTTAGCAGTATGGGAACGTTTTTCGGGGAACATTTTAAGTTCTGTATGATAATTTATCCCTGAAGAATACAGGGTTATGATTTGAATTAATTCGATATTATTTATCATTTCCATTAAATAATTGGTATGAATGTTTTGAATATAATTAACAATTTCTCCCTAACTACCAAGGCAGTTGTGAAGCATGGACTCGTTTCCACGGCATGAGGTCACAGAGCTTTGAAATCTTTCACGTAGTCACTCACATGACTCCGAAGTAAAATAGTAAGATTAAACGAGAACTTACCAGTTTGAAGTTTGATCTTTATTTTATGAGGAGGAACGTTGAGGGAATACGTGCCCTCCGCTCCCACCCTCAAATGGTCATATCTTAAACTGGTATCTCTTTAATAATCTTACTATTTTAGGTCATTATAGTGTATCTGTGACCTCACACCGCTGCTTTGAAGGATGACACGCATGCGTCGTAGCGGGTTTCTTTCACGTATTCCCTCAACGTTCCTCCTCATAAAATAAAGATCAAACTTCAAACTGGTAAGTTCTCGTTTAATCTTACTATTAAACACTATAACCTCAAATAAGCTCTGAACTACATAGACTATTAGTGTTATTAGTGCACTATTATTGTTAGTTTGTCTTTTATGTGTATGTATGTGTGCCTGTGTTGTGTACATATAATGTTTTGGAAAGAACTGCAGATACTGGTTTAAATCGAAGGTAGACTGAAAATGCTGGAGTAACTCAGTGGGACCAGCAGCATCTCTGGAGAGAAGGAATGGGCAACATTTTGGGTTGAAACCCTTCTTCAGAATGATGTTTGGGGAGTTTGTTTGCTTGTGTGTCAGACGACGCACAGCTCGCAGTTGGCTTCCGTCGTCGTCCAACATGTTGACAGAATTGGTCGCCCGACACGTTACTGAGTGCATCGTGTCGTTGTTTCCGGGGGTTACTACGAGGAGGCTTCTGTCAGGGGAGTGGGCGGGATAGAGATAGAATGTAGTCGGAGACAGCAAGACTGGTGGGATATATATGTATATATAAATATAAAGTTCAATGTGTGTATATATATATATATATACATACACTCACATACACACACACACATATATATATATATATATATATATATATTATATGTGTGTGTGTATGTGAGTAAGTGCATAAATACACACACACTGAACATTTTTTTCTCGTTTATTATATTGTTATATTGTAGCAATGTTACAATACTTACCTTCAGCGGCGCTGCAGTTCTGCCACTGGCCGTGTGCATGACTTTGGCGCCTTTGAGGGGGGGAGGGGCGGGATTAAAATCCAGTTTTCTACCGCCTGTCCGAGGCCGATTTCCTCGTGCTGCCAGCTGCTGCAGAAAAATCGTTCCGACTTCCATTCCCGATTTTATTTTTAATTGCGATACAATTTAATGATTATATTAAAATAAAAAGCGACTTCTAACGCCGTCAACGCCTACAACGTGACAGATCTCACGTACGGGACAAATCAAAATGTAAGTCGTTTATTTTACATATAAACTTGCTTCTTAGGATGACTTTAATCAAAATTTACTTGGTGAAAATGTGATTTTGGCCCCATACGAACCGGCAGAGTTTTTCCTGCCGATATGGGGTTCAAATTCACCGCAAATGCAACGTTCCAATCGATCACGTTCCAGAAGAAAGATGATTAAAATGCCCATTGATTTTTTGGAGATAAGCTGTCTAAATTGTCTATATTTTGTGTTATTTTCTCTCTCGATGATCATTATTTTTAAACTAAATATTCACAACAGTTTGACTCACATGTATTGTGCAAAAAAACAATAATTTGATTATATTTTGGGTGGATGTTTCTAGATTAATTTATGGGAATTAAACATCTAATTCCTTCCATCTGGGATATAAATTCATGACATTGAGATTTAAAAATCATGTAATATTGTGAATTCTTGTGTTAATGGGATTAGTCTGTTATTTGGATACTTAGGCTATTTTTAAAAAAAATATCCTTTTCTTAAGAAATTGAATCTACAGGACATTGTTAATGGGAAAGTAGTGGGCAGAAAGGCATGTCATGTGTGGTTTGAAGAGCAAAAACCTGTAGTTTACAATGCCAAAATTGAAAAGTTGAGGAAAAACAAGGTGCACAGAGATGCTTATTGGTTACAATCTGAGGAGCATGATGATGCTACTGATTATGATATGCCAATGTACCAGCTAGCAACTGATCTTCTCCATAAAGACTTGGTCTATTGCTAGAAATTGTAATTTATTTACCTATCTGTTACAGATTTACAGTATATAATACAATAATATTAAAGTTCTGATCTTGTGAATATCACATTTTTGAATTTTCAAGGCAGTCTGGGTATTTATTACTATTTCCGTCACAACGGTTAATTTTTTAATTAACTACAATTATGTAATTAATTAATTATCTGTTTTAATTTCAGGTCATCCAAGTAATATGGTTTATATTCAATCTATAATAACTGAAAATTTAATTCAGTTCTCTTGATTTTTAAGAAAGTTATGGGCTTTTGACTGTCCTCAATCACAGCTTTGTGTTAAGTCAATGGAAAAGCAATAGGGAACAAGATGCTAATTTCCGAGTATGAAAATGGCCATAGCTTTGTTTAATACTGAAGATATGAAAGTGAATTAGGTGTCAAATTAAACTTCTTTTTATCCTTTATCTGATGGGATAAATTGCAGACTTGAAATTTAAAATCTCAAAATGTTGTAACATTGCTATATATTGTACTATGTTTACATATTCTGCTGTGCTGCTGTAAGAATATCGTTGTTCTGTCTGGGACATATGACAATAAAACACTTGCCTCTTGACCCTCTTGACTCTCTTATATAGTTGCTTTCTGAAGGATAACTTTGTGATATAGAACACCAAGATATTTTGGAAGCAATTTTTTTTGGTCTTATGCAGTTAAATGTCTTTGTATCTGTTACACTCTACAGAAATCATTATTCAATTTGAAAAATGCTGATAAAATCAGGTTAATTGCAAGCCAGGGAATGTTATGACCAATCTACACAACGTTCTCATCAAACCTTGGAAATTATGCATTGCGTCAATGTCCAAGGAGTAAGGGAGCAGGCAAACACTTCAACAAATCTGAGCCTGATCCTTAAGAGGTAATTTTGTTCATCAGTATGTTAGAGGAATGATGGACAACTAAGCTGTTCGATGAAGATGTGAACTTCATGCCTTCTCCTCATAACCTGTGACACGCGTTCAACAGTTTTGGAACCTTTTACATGGGTAAATGTCCATGGTTCCACTTTGGACCCATTGGACCCATTTTGACAGACAATTCAGTAAGTAAACAGAGTATACTAATCTGCCTATGTAGGTACTAATAAAATCATAAAGTAATAGCGATTTATTGAATGGAAAGAGGCCATTTGGCCCAGCACATCAACGCCAACAAGGAATGGTGTTAGTATTGGTTCATTATTGTCTCATATACAAGGATATAGTGAAAAAAGTGAGTTTGCCTGCAGTCAAATCATACCCTGCGTGAGTACAGCATCACGTGGTGCATAAAGAGAAAGTAAACGCAATGCAGGATATTGTGTACCAGCTATAGAGAAAGCGCAGATAAAAAAAAATTAATGCGCTGCAACAAGGTAGATCGAGAGACTTGGAGTACATCCTTTGCTTATGAGGCAAATTTCGCATTTAAACTTCTGTATCTTCTGTCTCACAGGAGATGATAAAAGAAAGAGTGACCGGAGTGCGAGTAGTCCTTGAATATATTGATTGCTTTTCCGGTAGAGTTGCTGCCTTACAGCACCAGAGGCCTGGGTCCGATCTTGACTACGGGTGCTGTCTGTACGGAGTGCGTACATTCTCCCAGAGACCGCGTGGGTTTTTCCAGGTGCTCTGGCTTTTCCCCACACTTTAAAGATATCCAGGTTTGCAGTTTAATAGGCTGTGTTAATCTGTTGGTCTGAACAGGGGACTCGACCCGAAATTTCACCCATTCCTTCTCTCCAGAAATTCTGCCTGTCCCGCTGAGTTACTCCAGCATTTTGTGTTTACCTTGGCTTTGTTAAAAGTTGTAAATTGTAGGAATAAAATTCACGTGGCGTCATAAATACTTGTTTAAAACACAATTACATTTACTGAGGAATGTAGATCGATGACACGTTGAGAATTTCTTTAAACTGACCATCATGAGTGAGGGCCCCGGACCGCGAGAAGGGGCTTCTCCCTGGTCTGCAGGTTAGTCATTCACCTATCGACCCACGTTGTGTCTCTCTGTGTTTTGCTCTCTCCCTCCCTCCCTCTCTCTCTCGCGCTCTCTCTCCCGCTCCTCATCTCGTCTCTCTCCAGCGTTTTGCGGTAGACAAAAATGCTAGAGAAACCCAGCGGGTGAGGCAGCCGCCTTGCCCGCTGAGTTCCTTCCTCCAGCACTCTGTGTTTTTTGTTTGGCTCTGAAGTTGAAGGTGGCTCAACGGGACGGGCATGGGCTCTGGGGAGAGGGTTGCGTTTCTGGTCGAGACCCTTCTTCAGACAATCACGTACTCTCACCGACGTGAGTTCAGTTTAGTCTGAAGAAGGGTCTTCTCTCCAGAGTCACTGCGCTGCCTGTCCTGCTGAGTTTCTCCAGCTTTATGTCTATCTTCAATTTCAGAGAAATACAATTTCTCACAGGGGGCTTATAACGTCTCTAAACCCCTCTGGGTCCCTCTGAACACCTCGAAACCCCCCCTAGCCCCTCTAAACACACCTGAACCCATCTGAAGCCCTCTAAACATCTCTAAACCATTTAAACCCCTCTAAACTAGGAGGCTGCAAGGTGACTTGGATAGGCTGGGTAAGTGGGCAAATGCATGGCAGATGCAGTATAATGTGGATAAATGTGAGGTTATCCACTTTGGTGGCAAAATCAGGAGAGTAGATTATTATCTGAATTGTGGCCGATTAGGAAAAGGGGAGATGCAACGAGACCTGGGTGTCATGGTACGCCAGTCATTGAAAGTAGGCACGCATGTGCAGCAGGCAGTGAAGAAAGCAAATGGTATGTTAGCATTCATAGCAAAATGATTTGAGTATAGGAGCAGGGAGGTTGTACTGCAGTTGTACATGGTCTTGGTGAGACCACACCTGGAGTATTGCATACAGTTTTGGGCTCCTAATCTGAGGAAGGACATTCTTGCCATAGAGGGAGTACAGAGAAGGTTCACCAGACTGATTCCTGGGATATCAGGACTTTCACATGAAGAAAGACTGGATGGACTCGGCTTGTACTCACTAGAATTTAGAAGATTGAGGGGGGATCTTGAAGAAACTTACAACATTCTTAAGGGGTTGGACAGGCTAGATGCAGGAAGATTGTTCCCGATGTTGGGGAAGTTCAGAACAAGGGGTCACAGTTTAAGGATAAAGGGGAAATCTTTTAGGACTGAGATGAGAAACACGTTTTTCACACAGAGAGTGGTGAATCTCTGGAATTCTCTGCCACAGAGGGTAGTTGAGGCCAGTTCATTGGCTATATTTACGAGGGAGTTAGATGTGGCCCTTGTGACTAAAGGGATCAGGGGGTATGGAGAGAAAGCAGGTACAGGATACTGAGTTGGATGATCAGCCATGATCATATTGAATGGCGGTGCAGGCTCGAAGGGCCGAATGGCCTACTCCTGCACCTATATTCTATGTTTCTATGACTGCATCCAACTGCTGTCTGATTCGTTGATCGGTTTGCTAGATATGAACTGTTTTGGGAGAGAAAAATGCTCACGGCAGACCAAACGTGTTAAACAGAAATTGGTCAGATATTGAGCTTTACACAGTGAAAAATCATGTGAAATAATCGCTGAATTTAATTTTAAATGAATGTACTTGCATGTTATACTGTTTAGTTTGGAGATACAACCAGATAGTCTGGTTGATACAACCAGATTAGTTTGGAGATACAACCAGATAGTCCACTGAGTTCGCACCGACCAGCGATTTTTGGCGGACAATCAAACGCTGTCTCTAAGGGGGTTGCATCCAATCACCAACCAGCTTGCCTTAAAATTCCCGTCCAATCAACAAATAGGTCTCCTCCCGTCCAATCAGCCGCTGTCTCCAAGGGCATTGTGTCCAATCACACAATAGCAGCCACGGTAAATTTGGAAGCCAGCGGAGCTACTGACAGTCAAACGGGAGGGAGCAGGAGATATTCACACAGTGTATAATCCATAGCACCTAGTGTACAATTTCATAATATATACTAATTAACTGGGCTGACAGACCTTGGATGGGAATCTGGGGTTCACAAAATTGTTCCCAATTGCGCCCCGCACCCCCTAAGGCCGGCCCTGCTCCGAAGGGCCTGTTTCTGTGCTGTATCTCTAAATTAAATGGAATATCCATTTGTAGAGGTGGGGGGTAGTTCCTAGGTCCAGGAGTTTGGAGATTAATTTGATTGGAATGATGGTGTTGGTGCTTGAGGTCTAGTCACTAAGTAGGAGTCTGGTGTATGTACAGATGTAGCAGGGATGTGTGTTGGGCTGGGAGATGGTCTCCTATGAACCTGTTGCAGGGACAGGCGGACTGCATGGAACAAGGCTGTCTGGGAGGCTGGAGCCAATGTGTGCCATGACCAGCCCCTCAAAGCACTTCATGATGATGGATGACAGAGCTACCACACCAAGGCACTTTACCTTGCTTTGCTTTGACACCCATCCGCTTCAATCCCGTCCCATATCACACTTGGCCCATATCCTTCTGTGCCTGAGTGATTCAAGTGTTCATCTGGAGGCTTTTTAGTTGCTGTCAGCAACTCCACTTCAAACAAACTTTTAGGCAGCACACTCCAGGTACTCACCATTTCCTGAGTTAAAAATGTTGCTCTCATGTCCCTTCTGAATTTCTTCCTGCTTATCCTCTTATCTACCTCTGATGTGGAGAAAACTTTCCTGCAGTTTACTCTATCTATACCTACTCATAATTTTATACTCTTCATTCATATCCCCTTTGAATCTCATCCGCTCCTGGGAGAACAAACCTAGCTTCAGTCTTTCCTCACTACTGAACTGCTCTATCTCAGAAAACATCTTGGTGAATCTCCTCTGTACCCACTCTACAGCTACACTGGTGCTTGCTCATGTCTGGCTCCCGTAGCATCTTCTCATGCCCACTGTGATCTCAAACCACCACCACTTTGACCTTTACATGAGCGCCATGCCACATTAATATATTGTGCCCCCACAACAATAAATAGCTCATTTAAGGCATCCTGCTCCTTGGCTTTGGCCTATTAACCATAGTATGTAAAGTGAGGAAGAAAAAAGTTCCGTTCTTATTGCACATTTCCAGTGTCCAGTATCTTTTTAGTTTATAGATACAGCGCGGAAACAGGCCCTTCAGCCATCCGAGTCCACGCCAACCAGCGATCTCCGTAACTAGCACTATTCTACACACTAGGGACAATTTACAATTTTTACCAAAGCCGATTAATACATAAACCTGTAAGTCTTTGGAATGTGGGAGGAAAGCAAAGCACAAAGAGAAAACCCATGTGGTCGCAGGGAGAACTTACAAACTCTGCATAGACTGCATCCATAGTCAGGATCAAACCTGGGTCTCAGGCGCTGTAAGACAGCAAATCTACTGCTGTGCCACGGTGCCATCCCTGTTTTCCCTAAAAAGGATATGCTGGGTCCTTCATAGGTTTGGATGCAAAAGCTATTTAAAGACTTTTTTGGATCACATGCTTTTACATAGCAAATGCCCGTAATTAAGTCAGCTTTTCATAGGACTGCACCGACCTAAAGCTGTTGGTCAGCAGCCTTTGCTAGTGTTTTTTGCTAGCACATCTTCATTTCAAACACTGGCCTGTAGGAACGATTAATATTATATGGCCAAGAGAGACATTCCACTGTTCCACTGCCACAAACATTGCCTCATGGGAATGGCAACTCCTATAATAGATTTAATAGCTACATTTACAGTATAATAATATCCCAGCAGTTTATTTTATTTAATCTGACATTTTGTAACTCGTGCCCCCACGAGCAAACACAATTTTGCAAAGCCACATACAATAATACATCAGTGGGGGAAACCAACAATATATTTGTTGCAAGTTTTATAACCACCTATAATAATCACTCACATAGATAGGGATATTAAACCAAACAGTGCAGTTATTATTCAACTAGATGTCCCTCTGAGGGTCTAGTGTTTTTGACAGTGATGGGATGTATGAAATATGATGAAGATGTAAAGAACGAAGAAAAAAACTGCTGAAGCCAATGAACAAGGGGAGTGTTAATCCTGTCATTGCATACAAATATCATTTGAAACATCGTGCTATAAAGTGTTCGTAAGTTTCTTTGTTGCAATGCCTTCGGCAATTAAAAAAAATTATTTATTTAAAAGCAGATTTTTCTTTAAAGCCTTTGCCAAATTATGGCGGAATTCATCTCTGAGAGAATGAAGAAAATGCTAAAAACTAGCATACGTTATTTGCTAAAATTATTTTGGGCCAGATTGACTGATACGTATTCCTGTGAGTCTCTAATGGATTGTAGCCATAAAATTGGCAGCAGGCCGCCTCATGATAAGTCTGCTGCACTCACATTGTACCAATGGTAAATGGGAGTAAGTCACTCTTGTGTTTACTAACAATATCACTTCTTTCATTTCACAAAAAAATAGTATGGAAACTCTTGGTAGTGTTTCCCAACTATTTCAATTAGAAACATAGAAACATAGAAAATTGGTGCAGGAGTAGGCCATTCGGCCCTTTGAGCCTGCACCGCCACTCGATATGATCATGGCTGATCATCCAACTCAGTATCCCATCCCTGCTTTCTCTCCATACCCCCTGATCCCTTTAGCTACAAGGGCCACATCTAACTCCCTCTTAAATATAGCCAATAAATTGGCCTCAACTACCTTCTGTGGCAGAGAACTTGCTGGAACTACTCAGTGGGTCTGGGAAGAAAAAAATAAGATTAATATTTTTATATGGATGAAAGGTTGCCAATCTGAAATTCTTTCCCTTTCCACTAAAGTTGCCTTACCTGCTGAGTAGAGAGCTATCCACTATTTCCTGATTTTACATCAAATTTCCAGCATTCATAGTTTTTTCGTGCTTAGCCTGTTAACATTGTCTGGCCACTGAAATCATGGTGACAAGTAGACAGAGAAAAGATGGTCTGCTACCTGTACTGCAATCAACATGCATGGGTGATTGCAAGAAGCAGGAGTGGGTCAATTTACTTCTTGACCTTGCTCAAACATTTGGTAAGATCATGGCTAACCCAATCTTGACAACAACACTCTCCCCCTAACTTTCACTCCTTTACAGTGTAAATATCTGTCAAACTCCATCTTCAATCCAAATTAAAGAATTCAAAAGATTCACGAGTGACTAAAATCCCACCTTATTTCCATCTGATCCTGAATCTGTGCACCTGATTATAGATACCCCAGTTAGAGAAAACATTATCTCAGCGCCGCCCTGACAATGCCTCCCAAGAACCTCATATATTCCAATTTGTTCCAATAAGATTACATCTCACATGTCTATGTTCAAATGAATCTAACCAGACGTTGAACCTTTCTTCATACGCCAACCCCTTCTTCCCATGTATCAACTTCACAAACATGCTCTGCACTGCCTTCCATGCAAGAATGTTATTCCTTGCTTACGAAAACCAAAAATTTAGACTTTAGTTGAGGCGTCTTATGAAGCTGCACCACACCTTCCCAACTTTTACATGTCATATCACTAAACGGCAAGGTTGAAGTTGGGAGGACATATTACAGTTGTACAAGACATTGGTAAAACAGCGTCTAGAGTATCTAGAGATGGAGATTGACAGATATTTAAACTGTAAAGGAGTTCCATTTTGTTATAGGAAAGATGGAAAGGGTGCAGAGATGATTTGCACAGTTGTTGCCAGGACTCGAATGCCTGAGATACAGGGAGAGGTTGAGCAGGTTAGGACTTTATTCCTTGGAGCGCAGGTGGATGAGGGGTGACTTTATAGAGGTGCATAAGATCACAAGAGGAATAGATCGGGTAGAATCTTTTACCCAGAATAGGGAAATCAAAAACCAGAGGACATAGGTTTAGATTGACAAGGAGGGAGGGGGATATTGAATAGGAACCTGAGGGGCAACTTTTTCATGTAGAGGGCAAGCTGCCAGTGGAGGCATTTGAGGCAGTTACTATCACAACATTTAAAAAACATCGGGACAGGTAAGTGGATAGGATAAAATTAGGTCCCAGGCCAAATGCAGGCATGTGGGATTAGTGTAGACGAGACATGTTGGGCAATAAATTCATAAGGTCATGAGTGATATGAGTAGAATAAGGCCATTTGGCCCATCAAGTGTACATTCAATCATGGCTTATCTATCTCTCTCTCCTAACCGCGTTCTCCTTCCTTCTCCCTATAATCTACGACACCTGTACTAATCAAGAATCTACCGATCTCTGCCTTAAAAATATCCACTGCCTTGGCCTACACGGCCTTCTGTGGCAAAGAATTCCACAGATTCACCACCCTCTGAAGTAAAGAAATTCCTCCTTCATCTCCTTCCTTTAATTCTGAGACTTTGACCTCTAGTCCTAGACTCTCACACTAGTGGAAACATCCTCTCCACATGAACTCTATCCAAGCTTTTCACTATTCTATATCATCATCATCATCACCATCGGTGGTCACTCGAAACGATGATGCCACTTCCCACTCCTGAACTACAACATAATTGGTTACAGCATATTGAGTACTTTTGGAATGTGAAGATTTCAACCCACAACTCTTGGGCAGTTACACATGTACACAAAATTTTCAATCATGGAGTACGCCTGTGCTTGACTTTGTTTAACAACGGGAGACTGGTGCACAGACAACCACCACACGGTTCTTGACAGATCTGCGTCAGAATTCAGTGGCATGGAGTCCAAGACGACCGGTGACCCTTTTCTGCTGCAGCCTTCATCCGCCTTCCCTGCCGTATATATATGTACTAGACCAAGTGCAGACCCGTTGGGTCTGTTCCCCCAACGTGTGGTTGTGGGGGGGAGGCGGCATGCAGCATCACACACACTAACTATACCCCCCCCCCCCCCCCCGCACTCACGCTAATTCCCCCCCTTGATATTATAATAATATATTAATTTGCTCCTTTTATCCCATAACCACCCTATCTACTGATGCATAGCCCCAAACTTGCAGTCACATCTAGAGGGGGTGGGGGGGAAAGCGGGGGGAGGAGGGGGGGAGGGGAGGAGGGGGAGAGGGGGGGGGGGGGGGGAGGGGGGGGGAGGGGGGGGGGGGGGGGGAGGAGGAGGGGGGGGGTGGAGGGGGGGAGGGAGGGGAGGGGGGGAGGGAGGGGGGGGGGGGGGGAGGGGAGGGTGGGAGAGGGGGGCAAGAGGAGGGGGGGTGAGGAAGAGGGGGCTGTGGAGAGAGGGAGAGGGAGGAGGAGAGGGGAGAGTGAGGGGAGGGGGAGAGGAGAGGGGGAGGAGAGGAGAGGGGGAGGAGGAGGAGAGGGGGAGAGGAAGAGAGGGGGAGAGGAGAGAGGGGGGAGAGGTGAGGGGGGGGAGGTGAGGGGGGAGGAGAGGGGGGAGGAGAGGGGGGCAGAGGAGGAGAGGGGGGGAGGAGGGGGGGGGAGGAGAGGAGAGGGGGAGAGGAGGAGGGGAGAAGGGAGGGGGAAGAGGAGAGGGGGAGGAGGAAAGGAGGGGGGGGGGGGGAGAAGAAAGGGGAGGCGGGGAGAACCTAAAAAATATTTTAGAACCAAAAAAAAACATTCTGCAAGCATTGTAGAAGCAAAAGAGACACGTTTTGCAAACATTTTAGAACCAGTAAACACTTTTTGCAAACATTTTAGAACCAATAGACACATTCTGCAAGCGTTTTAGAACCACTAAGGACACTTACATTTGAGTAGACATGTGTTCAGTGTTATTCACAGCTCAGAGAAACGTGACCCTCTGCCTTCCTCCAGCTTGCAGACACTGACTGATTGAGGCACACCACTTCCTGGTTTTATATTCCCTCCCCCCTGCCGCCAGCAGGGGCAGCAGAGAAAATGGGGAATTTTGTAAAATCATTAATATCTCTGTCATTTTTCATCGACGGGAAAAATCCTCAGCACACATATGGCGGAGGGGGGCTCTGAGCGAGGTGGCGGCGTTCTCTTGGAAATCGCAGCACAGATGGCCAAAACCGGTCAAGAACAGACTTTTAGTAATATAGATATGTATGTATATGTCTATATATACATATATATATATATATATATATATATATTTTGTGTCTACCATAAACTTGGTGGCATTGGTTATGTATTTTTGCACTTTGTTTATTTGTTTTAGTGTGTTTGTATGTACGTGTCTATATATACATATACATACAAATACTAAGACAAAGAAATAATATATATATATTATATTAATAAATATAAATAAATTATATAAATGAATATATTATTATTGTTTATTTGTCTTAGTGTTTGTATGGATATGTATATATAGACACATACATTATATATATATATAGACGACATATATATAATATATATATATATCTGGATATATATGTGGACATGTATATACATATATATATATATATATATATATATATATATATATATATATATATATATATATATATAGATATATATATATATATATATAATGTATGTGTCTATATATACATATCCATACAAACACTAAGACAAATAAACAATAATAATATATTCATTTATATTATTTATTTATATTTATTAATATAATATATATATATTATTTCTTTGTCTTAGTATTTGTATGTATATGTATATATAGACACGTACATACAAACACACTAAAACAAATAAACAAAGTGCAAAAATACATAACCAATGCCACCAAGTTTATGGTAGACACAAAATGCTGGAGTAACAATGGGACAGGCAGCATCTCTGGAGAGAAGGGTGATGTTCCGGGTCGAGACCCTTCCTTGTTTGTCTGCCCTCCATTCTGCCATTTACAGGTGCCCTCCCATAAATCCCCCATTTACAGGTGCTCTCCCCTAAATCCCCCATTTACAGGTGCCCTCCCCTAAATCCCCTATTTACAGGTGCCCTCCCCTAAATTCCCCATTTACAGGTGCCCTCCCCTAAATCCCCTATTTACAGGTGCCCTCCCCTAAATTCCCCATTTACAGATGCCCTCCCCTAAATCCCCCATTTACAGGTGCCCTCCCCTAAATCCCCTATTTACAGGTGCCCTCCCCTAAATTCCCCATTTACAGGTGCCCTCCCCTAAATCACCTATTTACAGGTGCCCTCCCCTAAATTCCCGATTTACAGATGCCCTCCCCTAAATCCCCCCCATTTTTCGAGTACGCTCGTGCTGACAAACGCTCAATTCTACCTCAACACTGAACGACAATGGACTCCTATGGTTGCTCTACCTACTTTAGCTTTTGCACAATATCATGGTCCAGTTTACTTAGAATAACTGACAATTTATAATATTTTTGGTTACCGGAGAACTACGGTCTGTACTCAGAATTGTAGATGTAGTCTAGGTATGTTGCAAAACCTACCTGAAGCGTCGCTGAAGATCTGTCCCAGCCCATGTGTGCGATTTTGGCGCCGTTTAGAGGGGGGCGGGTTTAAAACACGATTTTCCCTAGGCTGTTCAGCCTAGTTAATTGGTGACGAAAAATCGCTGGAAGATTCTATCGCTTGAGCTATTTTTACTTTTAATGGGTTTATAGTATTATTATAGTAGGTTAAAAATTAACCTCTAAACCTGCGGCCGCCGACAATGGGCCGGATCTCATACAGGGGACAACGGAAGGTAGGTTGTTTATTTTTACGTTAAAAAGGGCTTCTTAAGATCCCTTTATACAAAGTTTAATGTTGCGAGTAGCTAATTTGGGGCCCATTAAATCCCGCAGTATTTTTCTGGGCATTTGGGGGCACAAATCTACTGCAATGGGAACGTTCTAAACCAGCGCGTTCCACAGGATTCCACTGGAAAATCACTAAGGAACAAGATGCTAATTTCCGAGTATGAAAATGGCCATAACTTTTTAAATACTTGAGATATGAAAGTGAATTAGATGTCAAATTAAACTTCTTTTTATGATCTGATGGGATCAATAACAGACTTGATTTTTAAAATCTCAAAGTTTTGTAACATTGCTATGTAGTCCAGTCTATCACACAGGCCAGACATCCCATCTCAGAAAAGCAATCAATGTAATCAAAGACTTGTCCCTCCTCAGTCACCCCTTCTCTTTGCTTCCGTCTGCCAGAAGGTACGGAAGCTTGAAACATTCCACCACCAGGCTCAGAAACAGCTTCTTTCCTTTTATCATCAGGCTTCTGAATGGTCCATCAATAAGTTAGTGTAATGCATGATTCACGTCAAAACCATTGAGGACATTGGACTTTGTCAATGGAGCTGATGCCCTACAATGCTGAGATCCATATTCTTCAATCTGTATCTTCCCCATTGCTCTATCTATCGCAGTTGAGTTGGACTCGATTGGATTTGTGTATGATACATTTGGTCTGTTTGGATTACCTGCAAAATAAACCTTTTGACCAGGACAATAATAAACATAAACCTAATCTTAAATATGCCTGTAAAGGTGCAACAGGTAAGAATTTCATTAAAGATATAGACAAAGTCACACAGCGGGTCAGGTAGAATCTCTGGAGGAAAAGAATAGGTAATGTTTTGGGTCTGGACCCTTCGTCAGACTGAAAAAATGGCATGGGGGTGGGAGGTGGGGCGGAGGGAGGTGTGGTGAAGAGCTGGAGGCGGGGAAAGACCAGGATCAATCAGGGCTGGCAGAAATGACCCCAGGGATGTGCCCTAGTGCCATTGTTGGCTAGGGAAGGTGTGATCTCAAGATATAATGTAGTGAACTGTGTATCTGGGCAAAGATGGAGAGGAGGGGAGGTAAGTGTCAGTAGAAGTTTCTTAAAATTAGGGAATTCAATGTTCATACTGCTGGGTTGCAAGATTCCCATGCGAAATATAAGTGCAGTTTCTCCAATTTGGTGTGGCGTCACTGGCAAAAATGTAGGAGACCCAGAACCAAAAGGTTAGTATGGAAATGGGGAGGGGAGTTGAAATGACTCAATACTCCGACTGATGAGTCTAATGTTCCCAAAAGCCTTCTTGGCCAACTTTAGGCTGTGCACGCCATACGCAAGAAGAAGTAGAAGACCACCCTATCTACCTGTGATGCCACTTTCAAGGAACCATGCACCTGCACTCCTAGTCCCCTCTGCACTTCAATACTCCCTCAGGCCATGCCTTTCACTGTGAAAGTCCTGTCCAGGTTTAACTTTCCAAAATGCAAACAACTCGCATTTATCTGCATAAAAAACTATATTAATTAGTCGTCAGCCGACTTGCCCAACTGATCAAGATCCTGCTCTAATTTTTAATAAACACCTTCACTATCTGCAATACCACCCACATTAGTGTCACCTCCAAACTTACCTAATCATGCCTTCATTGATATTAGGCTGTGGGCCGAGCACCAAAAATGTGTCTAGAAATCCATTTTCATGACCCACGTCTCGGAACTACATGAAATTTTGTACAGATTGAGATGAAATATTATTGTGTAGGAAGTCATCTCATCAGTGCCAAAAGTTGCACATTAATTAATTAAACTAATTAGAAAATGAGATTGGAAAAGTAAGTGCCATCTAGTGTCCAATGCCCATATTATACCATGGGGAACCTATTTCCGTGTTGCAGTCTATTTAAACTATATATTATCATACCATATATATACATATATGGGACTAGTAAATATGACTGTAATCATATATAATTATGTATAATTGTATTCTATAAAAATAATATAATGAATATAATGGTCCTCTTGAACCAGCCTAATTAATAGGTTAGGGCAATTCTTCTGGGTTCCCCCGTTTACTGAACCCCATGACTGCCAGTGTGCGGAGTGGGGGTCACGGGCATAGTTGGACTGGGGCAGTGCCAGACTGGGGGAAGGCTAAGGCAGGAAAATGCCTAACTCGCCCCCCTCTCAGAGCTGCCCAAGGCTGGAGCTGGCCGCTTTGGGACCGGCTGCGTACTGTGGCCCTACAGTGCGTCCACCTCGGCCAGCATGTCCTTCTGGTGGTGGCGATGGAGGGGGGCAGCACTGCCTTGCACGTCGCCCAGACCGCCGCCTTCAGCCCCCAGATAGCGCCGGCTCTATCAGACCGCACGCTCGCTTGCTGCAACACCGGCCGGCCGGCCGACAGCCTACCCAACTCCTCGCAGCACTCACCAGAGGCCCGGCCCAACGCTCACCTCCCAGCGACCCAACGCTCACCTCCTAGCCGGCGGAGCCCTGACCCAACCCGCACCTCCTGACGGCCCAATGCTCACCTCCTGGCGCAGGCCCGGCCCAAGGCTCTCCTCCTTGAGAAGGCTCGGACAAGGCTCACCTCCCGGCGGCACAACGCTCACCACCGACGGCCCGACCGACAGATTGACAGACAGACAGACTAACAGGCAGACTGACTGACAAACAGAAAGACTGACAAACAGACTGACCCTAATCCTAATCCTAGCTCTACATTTGTCATTTATCATTTTTATTTACCAGTACACATTATAACAATATAAAGATAAATCAAATGAAAAGCAAAATAATCAGAAAGGTTAGCATTACCTTTATTCCTTGGAAACCTTGTAATTATTTTGATGTAATGAGGAGGCAGCCATGACCCCAGCGTCCTCATTGCCTAGGTACCATAAAACAAAGCGTGGGATTGGCCAATTTACGTCTGACTTCAATGTCAAACGTGCATTGATTGGGTAATTCCAACTCAGAAAATTTGAGGCTTTTCACATATTTCTTAAAAATGTGCAGGTTTTGTTCTTGACGAGTTTCAAGTAACATTTTACGCAATATGTTAAAATTTCAGGTAGTTCTGTGAGTTGGGTCACAAAACTAAACGAAAAAGCTCCTCGGCTCACAGCCTATATAAACCACAAACAGCACAAGGCCCAACACTGATCCCTGGGGCACACCAATAGTCACAGGCCTTCAGCACAAAAAACAACCTTTCACCATCACCCTTTGCTTCCATCCATGAAGCCAATTCCCTACCCAGTTGGCTAGCTTCTTTCTGGACCCTATGTGAACTAACATATCTGCCTTTAGCACTTGTGCTTCTCCATTACTTTATCCTTTGTAATTGAGATTTTTTATTTTCTACCATGCTACTTGAAATTAGCCCATATTATATCTGAGAGATATTAGCAATATCTTCCATAGTGAATATTCAATATGCCTGCCATTTATTTCCTATTAATTCAGCATTTCTTTATTATTGATTCTCCGCTTAATTATTTATTCACCCGCCTCATTCTCTCAAGGTACCACATTTACTCCAGCTTCCCTCTTCCTAATTATGTTGCCATGGAAACTGTTACTGGCTGCTTTTATATTACATGCAAGTTTTATCTCAAAATTCATCTTCAGACTTCAGATCTCCTTACAGTTCACACTGCCACCCAGCTTTGTGTCATCTGCAAATTTGCTAATGGTATTTTGAATCCCTTCATCCAAATCATTGATGTGTTTTGTTAATAGCTGCGGTCCCAGCACCGAGCCTTGCGGTACCCCACGAGTCAATGCCTGCCATTCCGAAAGGGACCCGTTAATCCCTACTCTTTGTTTCCTGTCTGCCAACCCACTTCTCTATCCATGTCAGCACTCTATTCCAATACCATGTGCCCTAATTTTGCCCACTAATCTCCTATGTGGGACCTTATCAAATGCTTTCTGAAAGTCCAGGTACACTACATCCACTGGCTCCCCCTTGTCCATTTTCCTAGTTACATCTTCAAAAAATTCCAGAAGATTAGTCAAGCATGATTTCCCCTTCGTAAATCCATGCTGATTCGGACCGATCCTGTTACTGCTATCCAAATGTGTGGCTATTTCATCTTTTATAATTGGCTCCAGCATCTTCCCCACCACCGATGTCAGGTTAACTGGTCTATAATTCCCGTTTTCTCTCTCCTGCTTTTCTTACAAAGTGGGAAAACATTAGCTACCCTCCAATCCACAGGAACTGATCCTGAATCTATAGAATATTGGAAAATGATCACCAATGCATCCACAATTGCTAGAGCAACTTCCTTAAATACCCTGGGATGCAGACCATCAGGCCCTGCGGATTTATCAGTCTTCAGTCCCATCAGTCTATCCAACACCATTTCCTGCCTAATGTGGATTTCCTTCAGTTCCTCCGTCACCCCAGATCCTCTGGCCACCACTATATCAGGAAGATTGATTGTGTCCTCCTTAGTGAAGACAGACCCAAAGTATCTGTTCAACTCATCTGCCATTTCCTTGTTCCCCATAATAAATTCATCTTTTTCGGTCTTCAAGGGTCCAACTTTGGTCTTAACTAATTTTTCCTCATCACATACCTAAAGAAGCTTTTACTATCCTGCTTTATATTCTTGGCTAGCTTACCTTCGTACCTCATCTTTTCTCCCCTTATTGTCTTTTTGGTTATCTTCTGTTGTTCTTTAAACATTACCCAATCCTCTTGCTTCCTGCTCATCTTTGCTACGTTGTACTTCTTCGCTTTAATTTTTATACTGTCCCTGATGTCCCTTGTCAGCCATGGTCGCCCCTTTCTCTCCTTGGAATCTTTCTTCCTCTTAGCAATGAACTGATCCTGCACCTTCTGTATTATTGCTAGAAATACCTGCTATTTCTGTTCCACTGTCATCCCTGCTAGTGTATCTTTCCAGTCAACTTTGGCCAACTCCTCCCTCATGGCCCCATAGTCCCCTTTATTCAACTGTAACACTGACACCTCCGATCTACCCTTCTCCCTCTCCAATTGTATATTAAACATGACCATGTTATGGTCACTACCTCCTTAACCTCTAGGTCCTTTATCAGAGTGGTGGGGGCCTGGAATACATTGCCAGGGGTAATGGTGGAGGCAGAAATGATACTGGCATTTAAGATGCTTTTAGATAGGCACTTGGATATGCTGGGAATAGGGGGATATGAATCACTTGCAGGCAGATAAGATCAGTTCAGCTAGATGTTCTGCACAAACCTTGTGGGCTGAAGGGCCATTCTTGTGCTGTACTGTTCCATGTCCTAACTGTTGGAATATCCCATCACTGAACCTTCACTAACCTGTCTCTTAGTTTGTTAACAAGGTCGGCCTAAGACACTCATACCAATATATAATTGCATTTTTTTTATTGAAGGCACGGTTTCTGGGCCTTTGGTGTTCATCCTCAAAAATCATTTGGAATTTGGCCATATTGTGCTTAGACCTTCTCAAGAATCTTTAAACACAGGATCACCCAAAATGTATTCATCCTTCCTCATTACATATAACCAAAACTAAAGTAACCTATTCCTAGTTTGGATATGCAATGTACTGCTCTAAAAGTCAATATCAGATGCATTCCACATATTCTTCTTTTACTGTACCCTTGACAACTTGCCTCATCCACTCAATATGTGCATTGAAATCCTCCATGCTAATTGTAGCTCCTTCAAATATGATATTTGCACATTTATTCTCTGACTTTTTAAAGAGGCCACGTTCTTGGGGGTCTGTAAATGATGCCCTCACAGATCTTCCTTTCAATGCTACTGATGATTTCAATGATTTCAACCATGACTCAACCTGCTCCAGTAATCTCCTTTACCCCGACTCAGCACTGCTATGTTCACTCCAAGATTAACAAAGGCAAAACCAAAGAACTCTGGCCTTTACAATGCCTGCTTAATTTAACATTGTATTAACATTGCTTAGTTGTAACCTGAAAGCAATTTAACTCATCTAGAACAAGAGGCAGCATTCCCAATATACCCTTTTCCGATATTTTTGATATATCCATACACCCATTTTTAAAAATTATATTTCACAACTGTTGCTTATAGCCATTGTGATTTCAAGGTTTAGCCAACAATAACACTCAACCTTTTCCTCATCTTATCTTACCTCCCCAAACTTCAGAGCGCTTATTATCTCTGCACCAAATTCTACTGTACATTTCATATCAGTAAAGATCAAATGTGCGGTTGCTAATCGCTATGCATTTTACTGCCTTTATTCAGACACAATTTTTTATCTGTGTGCTTTGAAATGTTACATTTATTATTTGTAACAATCTCAGAGGTATAAAAGCACATTCCAGGGATACTGAGCAGAGCAGGTGTTTACAGATCTTCCTCAGTACTTAGCTACCTTAAGCTGCTTCAAAAGGTCATCTGTCATAGGATGTCATTGGATGCCCAAGAAGAGCTTGGCGAGCTGCCTCAATGAGTACCACCGTAATAAAGTACTTGGCTATGGCACAACTTAACTCCTGTCTCAGAAATGATCTGGATTTACTTAAGTTGGCTATTGCCACAACAGACCATCTAGATACCAGGAACTTATTTGCCAGGCTGCTGTTCATCATCTGCAGCATTTTCCAGCATCTGCAGTTCCTTCTTAAACAACATGCTGTTCATCAATAACGGCTTGGCATGCAATGCTATCATCTTTCCAAACTCATTACCAAACTCAAAACCTGTGGCTCTGTACCTCCATTTGCAACTGGATCCTTGGCTTCCTCATCGGCAGACCTCAATCAGTGTAGATTGGTTATATCTCCTTCTCATTGACCATCAATGCAGGTGGACCTTAAGGCTGCATGCTTAGCTCCCTTTAGTTTAATTTAGAGATACAGCGTGGAAACAGGCCCTATGGCTCACTGAGTCCGCGTGGAACAACAATCACCCATACACATCTATCCTACACATTAGGGACAATTTACAGAGGCCAATTAACCTATAAACCTACACATCTTTGTAATGTGGAAGGAAACAAGAGTACTCAGAGAAGACCCATGCCATCACAGGGAGAACGTACAAACACCGTACAGATGTTACCCATAGTCAGGGTCAAACCTGGGTCTCTGGCACAGTAAAGTAGCAACTCTACTGCTGTGCCACCACTGCAACATCAACAAGGCAAATAAGTGGATCGCTGACCAGTAATGGGAAGTCAGGAGTCCATGCATCATATAAACATAGAAAAATAGGTACAGGAGTAGGCCATTTGGCCCTCGAGCCAGCACCGCCATTCAATATGATCATGGCTGATCATTTAATATCAGTACCTCGTTCCTGCTCTTTTCCCATATCCCTTGATTCCTTTAGCTCTAAGAGCTAAATCTAAATCTATATTGAAAACATCCAATGAATTGGCCTCCACTGCCTTCTGTGGCAGAGAATTCCACAGATCCGCCTCTGGGTGAAGAGGTTTTTTCTCATCTCAGTCCTAAATGGCCTACCCCTTATTCTTAAACTGTGACCCCCTAGTTCTGGGCTCCCCCAACATCAGAATTTTTTTTTCCTACATCTAGCCTGTCCAATCCTTTAAGAATTTTATATGTTTCCATAAGATACCCTCTCATCCTTCTAAATTCCAGTGAATACAGGCCCAGTCGACCCATTCTTTCATATGGGTCATATCATCAGCAGGATATGTCAGTCCTGCTATCCCGGGAATCTTTTTTGGTTGGTGGGCCAGTGGTGAAGGAACTTCAAATTGCCGGGCATTAACTCCTTGGGTGACTTGTCCTGGGCCCAGCACATAGATGCAGAAGTCACACCAGCACTTCTCCTTAGAATTTTAAAGAGATTTGGCATGCTACCAAATACACTACGAAACTTCTACTGATGTATAGTAGAAAGGATTGTAGCTGGTTACAACATGGCAATTCCATTGCCGGGGATTACATGAGACTGCAGAGAATGTTGGACTCAGCCTGCCCCATCATGTGCACAATCTTCCCTGTCATCAAAAGCATCTATGTGATGCACTGCCTCAAGAAAGCAACATCTGTCAAGAAAGATCCCCACCATCAGAGCCATGGCCTCTTCTCACTGTTATCATCGGGCAGAAAGTTCAGAAAAATTAAGATGCACACTATCAGGTTCAGAAGCAGCTACTTTCCTACAACCATCAGATTCATGAACCAATCTACACAACCCTAATCCTACCTCACCAATGGAACCCCACCACCCACTTCTTACTCTACTTTGGACTTGTCATTTTATTTCTAATTATGTGTTTGCATGAATGTTTTGTTTTTGTTTAGCTAGGACACTTTCATGAATGTCTGCTGAAAGTTATAAAACACACTGCCACATTACTATCGGTAATCAATTCTGTTACATCATCACAATGTGGCTCTAATTGCCTTTATTTTAGAATGTTTTATCTTTTAGAGAAATACAGCATGGAAATAAAGCCCTAGCCTACCCAACCACTCCCTGCATGACCGCATGCGTATTCTCTGGGTGCTAAATTGACCTAAACTGACTGCTGCATGCGAGCAGGCCAAAAGCCTCCTTGGCCACTCTATCGATCTGACGCCCATTCTCAGTCACGTGTGTGACCAAAAATATGAAACATTGTGGAATACATCTCCTCTAATTCTGAAAGCATTGCAGGTATATTGTTTTGTACTGTATATATGATTCATATTTATTTTGGTTTATCAAATTAAATTTTAATGTTATACTGACAATGTTTATTTAGGGTCAGAGGCAAATATGATTGGTCACGTATGTGACTTCACACAGAAGCAATTTTTTCATAACTTAGTTTTATCTTACAAACTGTGAATTTTAAAAAGCTAGAATGTTCATATCTTTAGCAGATGCATTATAGTTCTGTAGGAAAATAACAATGAATAAGATTAATCTCTAACAAGAATTTTTTAATGTATTACTTTATGTGATGCCATCTGGTCACGTGTGTGGCATTTTGGTTCACTTTCCAATGAATGGCTCCCTATGATGCCACTTTCAGGGAACTTTGTATTTGCACTCCTAGGTCCCTCTGTTCTACAACACTTCATAGGGTCCTACCGTTCACTGTGGTTTGACTTCCCAAAATACAACACCTCACACCTTTCCAAATTAAACTCCATTCGTCATTCCTCAGTCCATTTTTGCAGGTGTAATTCTTGATCCAAACGTATGGCGGCGCGACTCACCCGTTGCAGCGGCCCCTACAGCCTGTCTGTCTTTTTTTTATTTTTTGTCTAGTTAAATGTAGTGTTTGGTGTTTTTTAATAGTGTTTTTTTAAATGTGTACATGTGGGGGGCGGGCGGGGGAGGGGGAAACTTAAATCTCTTCCCTGTCCGGGAGACCCGACCTTTTCCCTGTCGGGTCTCGGTTGTCGTTGGGGCCTAGCACCGTGGAGCGGCCTCCAACCTGAATGACCCGGGGGCTCGGGAGACTGCTGAGCTGCGGACTACTCACCATCGTGGGGCTGGCCGGCCTCGGAGCGTGGGGAGCGGTGGTGACTCGCTGCTGCAACGCGACTCCTGGGGCTCGGAGGCTCCAGCAACGCAGCCGCAGGTCCGGTGGACTGGGACATCGGGAGCTCGCGGGTCCGGGGGGAGAGAGAGACCGCTTCCCGGAGCTCCCGCAACGCGACTTCTCCAGCCCGTATCGCGGGGTTGGAACAACCCGGACCGGGACCGTACATCACCTGGCGCGGCTTCATGGCCGTGGGACTCACCATCGCCCGTGGGGGTTCCAACCTTGTACTTTCAGACCGGGAGCGGGGCCGTAAATCGCCCCGCGCGGCCTAAAATGGCCGTGGGACTTATCATCACCCGCCTGGGGGCTTGGACATCGGGAGAGAAATTGAGAACAGGGGAGAGAAAAGACTTTGCCTTCCATCACAATGGCTTCACTGTGATGGATGTTTGTGTGAATTTAATTGTGTGTATGTCTGTAGGACATTGTCTTTGTTTGTATGGCTGTGGAAACAACATTTCGTTTGAGTCTCACTGGGGCTCAAATGACAATAAATTTGTATTGTTGTATTGATACTCTTCTTCATTGTCTATTATACTATCTGTTTTAGTGTCATCTGCAAACTTATTAGCTTTGAACTGTCTCGTCCAAATCATTGATATGGATGACAAGTGAAAGGTCCAGCACAGACCCCCTGAGGCACACCTCTAGTCACTGCCTCCAGCCCAGTCTCCACCATCACCCTCTGCTTCCTCCTTGCATCAAGCCCATTACAAATTCAATTAGAGAGCTCTCATGATGCAGAATGTCATCAAAGGCCTGGCTGAACCCCATTTGGACAGCATCTGCTACTCTGCCCTCATCTACGTTCTTGATTACTTCTTCAAAAACCCTAAGCAAAGATCTCCCACATACAAAGCCTGTGCTGACTATCTCTAATCAAACCATCTTTCCAAATCCATGTATCCTTATCCTGTATTCAACATTGATTCCAATAAATCTCAGGGACTGTCAAACATTTTCCCAAATCATTTCTAGGCTTGAATTATTATATTTTCTCACAGAAAGTGCTTTTACACAGCTTGCCTCCCTTAGTTTGAAATAAACTCCAGTGCTATGTTTCTCCATGGTCTGGATGTTAAAGCTAATTATGGGTCCGCAAAACAAAAAAATGCTTTGGAACAACATTCATTATTTTGTGCTCTGTTGCTGCAGCACTTATAGTTAATGAGCCCCATAAAGGTTCAGCCACATGCTCCTTCCTACCATCATTACCTGAATATTTCTGAATATATTCCAGCTGATTCTGTTCTGCCTCAGGATTAATTTCCACCTGTTTATGATTGTTTAGTTCGTAATCACTCAGTAGTCCACATGACATTCACACTCACTTTTATTACACTTCAAAAGTGTTTATCGTCATCCCAGAGTTACGAACAGGCATGCTGTGGAAAATTAGTGTGATCTCAAGATGTCAGAATATCTCCTGAGAGTGCTCATTTGCATCTCGAGTAACAAGTCGAGTTATCACATTTTTCTAAGGTGATTTTCACTCATTAGATTCTAGTTTCCTTTCAAAAATATGTACAAGTACATACCCTAATGCCTGTCAAAGGCATAATTAAAAGTAAATTGCTTCCTCATTTACTTTACCAGATGTTATCTACACTTTTTTTTAAAAAAATTGATTTTAAGACATTAGATTTTGCGCCAACCTCATCATCATTTGACAGAGAAATGTGAGGTGTTGCATTTTGGGACATCTAACATGGGCAGGACCTGCACAGTGAATGGTAGGCCTCTGGGGAGTGTTGTAGAGCAGAGGCCTACCATTCTATGAGTGCAGGTGCATGGCTCCATCGCAGTTAGTTAAGGTGGTCAAAAAGGTTTTTGGTACATTGTTCTTTATCAGTCAGGGTATTGAGTATAGAAGTTGGGAGGTCATGTTGCAGTTGTATAAGACGTTGGTGAGACTGCATTTAGAGTATTGCGTTCAGTTCTGGGCACCATTTTATAGGAAAGATATTGTCAAGCTTGAAAGGGTTCAGAGAAGATTTATGAGGATGTTGCCAGGACTTAAGAGTGTGAGCTATATGGAGGTTGAGTAGGCTGGGTCTCTATTCCTTGGAGCACAGGAGGATGAGGGGTGATCTTATTGAGGTGTATAAAATCATGAATAGATCAGGTAGATGCACAGAGTCTCTTGCCTAGAGTAGGGGAATCAAGGACCAGAGGACATAGGTTCAAGGAGAAAAGATTTAATAGGAATCGGAGGGATCACTTTTTCACACAAAGGATGATGGTTGTATGGAACAAGCTGCCAGATGAGGTAGTTGAGGCTGGGTCTATCCAAACGATTAAGAAACAGTTAGACAGGTACATGGATAGGACAAGTTTGGAGGGATAAAGACCAAGTGTAGGTAGGTGGGACTAGTGTAGCTGGGACTAGTTGGCCGGTGTGGGCAAGCTGGGCCAAAGGACCTGTTTCCATACTGTATCACTCTATAACTCTATGACAATCAGGCTAAACATTCAGGTACTGATGGTGGGCATGAGCTAAACATTCCCCGAGCTTCCCACCTTCATCATCAACCATCCTCCTCCCCACTCAGCTTTTCCTCTTTCCCACATTCCTCATCCTTTCTGAATATATTTGAAAATCCAGGGAAGCAGCACTAAATAAACAAATGTGATGACCTGGAGACATTGACTTATACAGCATGGAAACAGGCCCTTTGGCCCAACATATTCACACTGACCAAGATGTGCCCCATGTATAGGTGTCCCACCTACTTGCATTTGGCCCAAACCTTTCCAAATGCCCTTTTAATTACCTTATTCTGCAGATTTCATGTTAGATTCTGGTAATACTCAAAGGACATCTTTTAAATATAATGGATTACTTGTAGACACAAAATTCTGGAGTAACTCAGGCAGCATCTCTGAAGAGAAGGGATGGGAGATGTTTCAGGTCAAGACCCTTCTTAAAACTGATCTCGACCCGTAACAAAGGGTCTAGACCTGAAATGTTACCCATTCCTTCTCTCCAGAGATGCTGTCTATCACGCTTATTCCAGCATTTTGTGTCTACCTTCAATTTAAACAAATAGATTACTTGTACATGGATTAAAATAACAGTGAAGATTATGCAACAAACTTGTAAGTGTCCACAGGGAACCATCTGAAATAAAAACATCAATTTAGGCTTTCAAAAGTGTGATAGCTAGATTTCAGGGACAGCATATTCCTGACGGGTTTAAGGAACCCTGGTTGATGAGAATGGTTGAGGCACTGGTCAGGAAAAAAGGGGGCGGTATATATCAGGGCTAGGCAAAAAGGATAAAATGAATTTCTAGATAAATATGTTCAAGAAGGAACTGCAGATGCTGGAAAATCGAGAGCAGACAAAAATGCTGGAGAAACTCAGCCGGTGAGGCAGCATCTATGGAGCGAAGGAAATAGGCAATGTTTCGGATCAAAACCCTTTTTCAGACTGAAGGAGGGTTTCGGCCTGAAACATTGCCTATTTCCTTCGCTCCATAGATGCTGCTTCACCCGCTGATTTTCTCCAGCATTTTTGTCTACTCTAGATAAATATAATCAGTGTAGTTAGGAAATCCTGTTGCAGCTATATAGAAGCTATACAGCTTCAGTCTAAAGAAGGGTTTCAGCCCGAAACGTTGCCTATTTCCTTCGCTCCATAGATGCTGCCGCACCGGCTGAGTTTCTCCAGCACTTTTGTCTACCTTTGCAGCTATATAGAATATTAATTAGGCTATTTTTGGAGTATTGTGTGCAGTACTGGCTCTTCATTGCAGGAAGGATGTAGAGGTTTTGGAGATGGGGTTAACCAGAACACTGCCTGCATTAGCAGATATTACCGATGAGGAGAGGTTAGGTAAACTTGGAATGTTTTCTCTGGAATGTCAAACGTTGAAGGGAGACCTAATAGAAGTATATAAAACTATGACAGGCATAGGTATGGTAGGCAGTCAGAGCCGTTTTCCTAGGATGGAAATGTCAAAGACTTGACAAATGTCAAAGGACAAAGGTTTAAGTAAGAAGGATAAAGTTTAAAGGAGATATGCAGGACAAGGTTTTTTTACACATAGTGTGGTGGGTGCCTAGAATGCATTACCATGGGCGGTGATAGAATCAGATACGATAATGGCATTTAAGAGGTTTTTAGATGGATACTTGGATATGCAGGGAATGGAGTGATAACATTCATATGCAGGCTGAGAAGATTACCTTAGATTCATATTTGATACGGACATTGTGGGTTGAAGGGCATGTTCCTGTGCTGAACTGCTCTATGTTTTATGTTCTAAATGCATCCTTGGAGCTTGTGGGATCTATGGAAGAAATTATGGAAGACCTTGTAGAGATAATTGCATCATCGTTAACCACAGGTAAGTTCCGTAAAATTGGAGGGTGGCTGTTGTACTGTTATTGAAGAACAGGAGCAAGCTGAAACCAGGGATGTACAGTCCAGTGAGCCTGACATCAGTGTGAGTAAGTTAATGGAGAGCATTCTGAGGGACCAGATGTACCAGAAAAAGTCACAGTGCAGGAATAACTCTGTGATTCAGGCAGCATCTCTTGAGAACATGGATAGGTAATGTTTCATGTCAAGGGTTGATTAGGAATAATCAATATGGCCTTGTGTGTGAGAAATCATGTCTCACAAATCTGTTGAAAAGGTAACCAAGGTCCTGCATGGTAGGCTCATCTCAAAGGTTAGATCACATGGCATCCAGGGAGAGCTAACTAATTGCATACATAATTATGTTGATGGTAGGAAGCAGAGTATGATGGTGGAAGGTCGTGTTTCACACTGGAATTTGGGACTAGTGTGCCGCAGGGAATAGTGCTAGGTCCATTGTTGTTCGTCATTTATAAAATTGATCCAGATGAGAATGTGTAAGGCATAATTAGTACATGTGCAAATGACACCAAGATTGGTGGTATCATAAAGAGTAAAGAAGATTACCCACCATTAAAGTGGGATCTTGATTAATGAAATGCTGTGAGTGGGCCAAGGAATGGCAAATGGTTTTTAAATCAGATAAGTGCGAGGTGTTTTTTAACTAATCCAAATCAGCATTGGATTTTCACAGTAGGGCCCTGTGGGCTGCTGTAGAACAGTGGGAGGTAAAACTACATCTGTACAGTTTCCTGAAAGAGAGAGCACCAGTAGACAGAGTTATGAATACAGCATTTGGCACAACTTTCATCTGTCAAGGAGTACTGGATTTTGGATGTTCTGTTGCAATTGTGCAAGATGTTGGTGAGGACCTACATGGGGTATGGTGTACAGTATTGGTTACCCTGCTATGGATCATCATTGAGCTAGAAAGCTAGAAAAAGTCCAAAGAAGTTTTACAAGAATGTAGCCAGGACTCGAGGGCCTAAATTGGAGCCATAAAGTCACACAGCACGGAAACAGGCCCTTTTGACCAATTCATCCATGCTGACCGAGATACATCATCTAAGCTTGTCCTATTTGGCCACATTTGGGCAGGTTAGGACTCTTTTTCATGGAGTGTAGGAGACTTGCGGCAAATGGTTGAAAGGTCAATTTATTGTCACATGAACCAATTAAGATACGAATTACCATACAGCCATACTAAAAAAAAGCACCAAGCCACTCGGGTGGATGGGAATCTTGATTGTTATGGACAAGTTGGGTCATAGGTGTTGTTTCCGTGCTGTATTACTCAATGACTCTGATCAACCAGGCTAACAATTGTCCGCACTCATTTCACTTTCTCTCTCAAGAAATCATTACTTTGGCAAAGGTTCAAAATGAACAGAGCCTTTGAGATCAAAGGGGAGGGAAAGTGTGGAAGAAACAGATTCATGTGGTCATCTACCACAATTATGGTATCTTTCCAACAGCGGCGTGTATTAGAACCTGTATTGAAACACTGGTTGTAATATTCATCGAGCTGAGGAAGCAGTTGATCCTCATATAATCTCACAATTCCTACCATCAGGTCCCCTCCAGTGCCACGAATTCTGGATTATAGATTTTTTTAACCAAAAATAACTACTTGTTCTTGGTAAGCTGTGATATTAATGGAATTGCCTTTGTTGAATCTCTATACCTCAGCACACAAAATTAGATGCTTTTAAACCTATGATGGCTTAGCAGAGAACTTGTTAATTTGCTTTTGCTTTAATCATAGAAAGTATGGTGCATGCATTGCCGTTATTACTTACACCAAACCAGCACTAAATTATGTTTAAGAAGGAACTGCAGATGCTGGAGAATCGAAGGTTACACAAAAAAGCTGGAGAAACTCAGCGGGTGCAGCGGCATAAATAAATTATGCTGTTTCTGGTCATATTTCACCTGTGTGTGTTTGAGACACATCCTCATTTACAATGAGCAATTTGACATTCATTGACTCTGAAAGCTCACATAAGGAGTAAAGTGCGCTAATGGGCATAATGGAGAGAACAATGTTTTCTTATTATGCACTCTATAGAAAGTCTTGCTGTGTTCAATGACCGGAGTGGTTTTAAATAGCATTTTGCATGGATGGATTAATCCAGCTTTAGTATGACTTTTTAAGTCTAACTGAAAGTCTGACGAGATTGGAAATCTTTCAATTAATACATTCTCTTTCACCCATCATGGTGTATATTCATTAAATTACTTACATAAAGCTGCTATTTTCACCTTTAATATCTTATTTATTTAGATTTTTAGAGATACAGCATGGAAACAGGCCCGTTGGCCAAGTGAGTCCGCACCGACCAGCGATCCCCGCACATTAACACTATCCTACTCACACACTAGGGACAATGTTGTACAAACCTACAAACCTGTACGTCTTTGGGGCATGGGAGAAAACCAAAGATCTCGGTGAAAACTCACATATTTTGATCAAATATTCTTGCTACTAGATACAAGAGTGTTGGGGAATGCCGATGCAACATCAGTAGGCCACTCGGTCCCTTGAGCCTGCTCTGTAGTCATCATGGAGAAGGAAATGGAAGAGAGCGAGTTCAGGGAGGCGTAGGCTGTTAATCTTGTTGCATCTTGTGAGCCACAGATGAGGTGCCAGAAGACTGAAGGAAAACTAATGCTGTCTAAAAGATGCAATAGAGATAAACCAGGTAACTGCAGGTCACAAAGTCCTAGATCAATGGTGGGGAAATTATGGAGACCATCCTATGAAATAGGATTTATGTACAGTTGGAAAGGCAGGGTGGATCTGGGATAGTCAGCATGCATTTGTAGAGGGGAAATCCTGCCTTGGAAATGAATGTGAGATGTATGATTTGTAAGTTTGCTAATTTGATTGGGTTTTTTAAGAATGTAATGAGGAAGATTGAGCAGCAGTCACTGGACTTTAATAAGGCAATAGACAAGGTTCCACGTGGTAATGGGGTCCAGAATGTTAAGGCACATGGGATCCAAGACGAGATCGATAATTGGGTTCAAAATTCGCCAGGTAATAAGAGACAAAAGGTAATGGTGGATGGACGAGTTTCCAATCGTATGTCTATGAGCATTGTTGCCCGGACTTTTGTTGTTTGTGATATAAGTATATATTAATAACTTGGAAATGAATGTGAGATGTATGATTTGTAAGTTTGCTGATGAGATGAAAGTTGGTGGTGTCATGGATAGCAATGGAGATTAGCTAAATCTATTCAGGTTAAAGATCAGATGGAAGGTGGGTGGTGTATTGACAGATGGAATTTGATTCTGATGAGTGTGAGACAACGCGTGTCGGGAAGTCAAATAAAAGTAGAACATTTACAATACATGGTAGGTGTGAAAAAATATTGATGAGCAGAGGGACCTGGAGTCAATAGTCCTTGAGTGGCAAATGGGTAGATAAGCAGAAAGGATTTGGGATGCTTGCCTTAATATGTCGAGATATAGAATATAAAAGATGGAACAATATGTTGTAACTTTACTAGAGTAGTAACTTTATTAAATGGAGTAACTTTACTAAATGTAGAGATGTGAGAGAACACGTTTTTTTATTTTACACAGAGAGTGGTTGATATCTGTAACCCGCAGTCAGAGGAGATAGTGGAATTAGATGTAATCACATTTAGACAGGCACTTAAACAAGCAAGGTATAAAATAATATGGATCTAAAGCAGGGAAATAGGATTAGTGCAGACAAAAAGGACATGGTGGGTCGAGGGGCCGTGTCTGTGCTGTAGAGCTCTATGGAAATATGCACAAAGAGCTCTATTCACACACAAAATTATTCAATAGATTCAAGTTTTCTCGTTTTCTCCAAAGATTTGACATGATAAAAGAATGGATCGGCTGGGCTTATATTCACAGATGCAGGAAATATGTTCCCGATGTTGGCGGAGTCCAGAACCAGGCATCACAGTTTAAGTATAAGGAGTAGGCCATTTGGGACCGAGATGAGGTAATACCTTTTCACACAGTGTTGTGAATCTGTGGAATTCTCTGGCACAGAAGGCAGTGGAGGCCAATTCACTGGATTTATTCAAGAGAGAGTTAGATAAAGCTCTTAGGGCTAACAGAATAAAGGGATATGGGGAAAAAGCAGAAACAGGGTACTGATTTTTGATGATCAACCATGATCATATTGAATGGCGGTGCTGTCTCGAAGGGCCGAATGGCCTACTCCTGCTTTCTGTGTTTCTATTTACTGAGTCACAATGGATAAAATCATGTTGGAAATGTAGGATTGCGTGTGTTCCAAGATGAATCTCATATAGATAGGGTGGTAAAGAAAGCTTTTGGTATGCTAGCCTTTATAAATCAGAGCATTGAGTATAGAAGTTGGGATGTAATGTTAAAATTGTACAAGGCATTGGTGAGACCAAATCTGGAGTATGGTGTACAATTTTGGTCGCCCAATTATAGGAAGGATGTCAACAAAATAGAGAGAGTACAGAGGAGATTTACTAGAATGTTGCCTGGGTTTCAACAACTAAGTTACAGAGATAGGTTGAATAAGTTAGGTCTTTATTCTCTGGAGCGCAGAAGGTTAAGGGGGGACCTGATAGAGGTCTTTAAAATGATGAGAGGGATAGACAGAGTTGATGTGGACAAGCTTTTCCCTTTGAGAATAGGGAAGATTCAAACAAGAGGACATGACTTCAGAATTAAGGGACAGAAGTTTAGGGATAATATGAGGGGGAACTTCTTTACGCAGAGAGAGGTGGCGGTGTGGAATGAGCTCCCAGTGGAAGTGGTGGAGGCAGGTTCATTGGTATCATTTAAAAATAAATTGGATAGGCATATGGATGAGAAGGGAATGGAGGGTTATGGTACGAGTGCAGGCAGGTGGGACTAAGGGGAAAAAAATTTGTTCGGCATGGACTTGTAGGGCCGAGATGGCCTGTTTCCGTGCTGTAATTGTTATATGGTTATATGGTTATATGATCTCTCGTCTTCCATAAGTATCAAAGATTAAATTTGATTTTGTAAGAAATGGTCAGTAGCTTACAAGAGCATGAAATGAAGTAAATCAGATGGAGGGCACCTTGGTATGAAAGTGGATGTCTCTGAAGAGAAAGGTAGAACTCATTAGAAACGCACCACAGCATGAAAAGTGTGGAACAACTAAATTAATCCAAAGAGTGATGCAATATTATATGGGACAAAAAATTTGATAGACTGCACAAATCTTTGTAGTTAGTGGCACAATGGTAGAGCTGCTGCCTCATAGCACCAGAGACCTGGGTTTGATCCTGACTACGAGTACCGTCTGTGCGGAGTTTGTATGTTCTCCCCGACACCGCATGGGCTTTCCCCGGGTGTTTCTTCCGACATTCCAAAGAGGTACAGGTTTGTAGGTTAACCGGCTTCTGCAAAACCCATGCCCCAAGTGTGTAAGATGCTAAAGTGGCATAACATAGAGCTAGTGTGAGCGGGTGATCGATGGCCAGCATGGATTCAGAGGGCCGAAGGACCTGTTCCAACACTGTATCTCTAAACAATTAAACTAGTCGGCAGAGGATGCGAAAATTGATGTGAGGGAAGAACAAACAAAATACATGTAATGAATGCACAAAATGACCTGTAAGTTAAGCTCTCTTTCTTCATTGCGAAAGAAATCTTCATTACTTCTTGCAAGTTGAAGTTGGTATATGATGCGTGAAGTTGTGATAAATGATTCGCTGCCTTCCTTCCCACATTCTTACAAGAGCAAAATTAATTAAACACTAATGGAAAGAACAGAGTTTGGGCACATGAATTTGCTTACAGTGCTTACAAGTTAGATTTGTGACTCTCGTGATATATCAGAACTCATTAATATCCTAAATGGTGCCATTGGATAAGCTTCCTGCACACAATGCTGTCATGGATGCTGCAAGTATCTCTAATTACCCAAATCCCATAGGAGAAGTAATCCATGGGAATTGTGCATGGAAGATGTAAAAATAAATGCACTGGTTTCTCAATAAAAAAAACAGGCATGGAAGGGTTGCATTTCAATCCAGCCTCATTCAAACAGTTTACTGGAAACAGAGATAACACTCTGCAGGAGGTTTTGGCTAATGAATGCAGGGTGTAGCTACACAAACCCATTTTATTCACACCAATACTTTTGTTCCCATTATAAACCCATTGCTACATAAAGGACAGATGGCAAGTCATAATGCAAGTCCAAGTCATAATTGCTGCAATAGCAACAAAATAAAAGAACACTATTTGCAAAGCAATTCAGATGCTGACAATCTGGAAACATAATAGAAAATGTTGGAAACACTCAGCAGGTCAGGTAGCATCTGTGAAGACAAAAACTGAGTTAATTCTTCAGGTCGAGACCTTCCATCAACATGGCATGTCTGCTTATTAGTATCTTGAGATAGAAGAAAGAAACAGTGAAAGTCAGGCTTACACTCACCTAAATCTGAGAATAAATGGTTACTGTAAGCTTTCGATTAGACAGGCACATGTTCTCTGCAATTAAACTGGCACTTTACCTTGCTTGGAGCCACTTCGATCAGCACTTGGTCCCGTATTTGGAGTGTACTTTGGATTCCTAGTTGAAGCACTTTGCCGTGTCCAGTCAAAATTATCGATCCGGTCTTGAGTGAACCCACAGATCTTATCATTTTCAAATGCACAGTTGAATTCTCCTGTTAACAGATACATGCACATCTCTAACTATGTTATAATGGGTGCATATAACAAAGTATAGTTGAATACTTGTCCATTCAATTTGCAGCTTCAGTATACCATTAAATACTACTTGAGGGATTTGAAAAAGTTCAAATACAGCAATTAAAAAAAATCTGCTACAGAATCATTTTAACATTTAGAACATCGTTCCCAACATTTGGTGGACCACTGGACGTTATTTGCTCTCATTCCCCGACACAATTTTAATTAATTTTGTTCTTCACAATGTTACACAGCTATAAGCTGCAAAAGAACATGGGAAATAGTTTAAAGAGGGTTCTAGAAAAACAACTCAAAAGTTTAAAAGGAGTGTGAGAATTGCTGCATGGGAACCAGGGCCTTGGTGAGTTGAAAGGGGGTGAATTGAAAATCACAGAATAATGAAAGGCCTGGAAAGAATGTGGAGAGGATGTTTCCATTAGTGGGAGAGTCTAAGACCCAAAGCCATAGTCCCAGAATAAAAGGACGTACCTTTAGGAAGGAGAGGAGAAGGAATTTCTTTAGTGGTGCTTCTGTGGAATTCCTTGCTGTGGAGCCAAGTCAATGAATATTTTTACGGTCGAGATTGATAGATTCTTGATTAGTAAGGGTGTCAGAGGTTATGGGGCGATGGCAGGAGAATGGGGTTGATAAGGATAGATAGATCAGTCATGATTGAATGGCGGAGTAGACTTGGGCCGAATAGCTTAGTTCTGCTCCTAGAATTTATGAACATGGGAACGAGAGATGCCATACTTAAGTGGGAGCGGGTGAACATAAATCATAGTGTGTTTAAAGAGAGCATGGAGAACATCACCTGGTGAACCCAATGCCATGCTGTTGGGGATTTCCAAATGATTGGATTGTGGATTATTGGAGTTGTACTGCAATGATAATCATAAATATAGCTCATAAACAACAAAGCAGCTTTGCTTTGGTGATCATCAATACATATTACTTTAGAGGTTGCTGATTTCATGTGATATATATTTACGTTCTTTATGGACAATGCAGAATTAATTACACAAGGCTTTCGTGAATTGCTGGATTGACACTGACTACACATACATGATCTGAAAGCTGGTGTTAGCACAATAAATTCAGCAGCATATAACGTCTGATATCACCATGTCATGTTTAGAGCTCAACAAGTGATTTTGTATGTTCCAACAGCAAACACAAACTAAACTAAACTTCTCAGAGACACGGCAGTGCAGCAGTTAAATGAATAGATTATCAACCAGATTGATCCAGAGACACAAGTTCAGATGTCGCCATGGCAACCGGTGAATTTAAATTCAAGTATTACATAAATATGGAATTAAAAATAGCTAATCTCAGTAGCTATGAAACAATCGGATTATGATAACAAAACATCTGATTCACTAATGTCTTTCAGTGAAGGGAAATCTGTCATCCTCACACTGTTCTGACCTCAGTAGAATTACAATCCCAGCAACTTGTTTGACTCTTAACTCCTCATTTTGGGGATTTTTTGAGGAGGGAAGACAAAGTCTGCATCACGGGAAGGCATGGAAAATGTCACAAGGAAGGGCCAACTTTAAAAATACTTAGCCAGTAATTGTTCAGTTAATGAATTACATACCTAGAATAATACAGGCAGGAGCAGACCCTTTGGCTCATAATATCTGTGCCGCCTATGATGCTAATTTAACTAATCCCATCTGCCTCCATATCCCTATATTCCCTGCCTGTTCATGTGCCTGTCTAAATGCTTTTGAAACATTGCCATTGCATTCCAGGCTCCTACCAATCTGTGGAAAACATTTTTCTTTCAAATCTTCTTTAAACTCTTCCCTTCTTAACTTAAACTACTACCATCTAGTAGGTGTATTTTTAGCATGGGAAAAGGGCTGTTTATCAAACCCATCCATCCTTGAATACTGTTCTGTTAATGAATATTACGTAAATCTGCTGAAACATAATTCTCATGGTCATCTTGTCTAATATCTAATGTGTCTCAGTGTCAAATGTTCTTTGGTGGTCTTATAATTGACCACCAAAATAACATTTTACTGGGTTAAAGATATCACATAAGTAGATGTTCTTGTTGTTATGGACCCAATTGTTTTGCACATTTTAGTCAGGAGCAGATCCTTTTGAATTCAATGTCTTCTGCATGATCGCTTCAAAGCTAATGATCACCAGTTTCAACAAAGGAAAAGATCATGTTCAAATGATGAAAATAAATCAAAGGTGGTATCCAAACGCCAGAGGCTAATTCTGTTCCTTAACGCAAATCCTTTAGAACACCAGTTTTGTCATCCTTTCATCTATGGGCTCAATGGATATTGTAACTTAAAACATAGTGTCTACCGCGACAAGTTGTACTGCCCAAGAAATTTGAAGGAGCTATGATAGCTATTGTAGGCGCATGTGTCATAATTACATGTAGATAGTTATAAAGCCATATGCTTTTAACAGGCATTTTTCTCTGATGCCAATTTGGGACAGAACTTGAATCAATATGAAGAACTATATTGCATAACTGGCAGCAAATATACATACAAATTTAGCAAAAACATTGTGATATTATTCTGCTATTTATTATACACATATGGTTAACAGTTCTACACCACAATTAAATTATAAAATAGACAATAAACAATAGGTGCTGGAGTAGGCCATTTGGCCCTTCGAGCCAGCACTACCATTCAATGTGATCATGGCTGATCATCCCCAAACAGTACCCCGTTCCTGCCTTCTCCCCATATCCACTGACTCCGCTATTTTCAAGAGCCCTATCTAGCTGAGATTCCCTCTCATCCTTCTAAAATAGATTAAATTAATACAAACATACAAGCCATTTATTATAATATTGTACATTTCCAGGCTCGTTCTGAAAACTTCACTGTTTTATAGCTGAAAGCAAACCTGTGTGTATTTTTAATTGAAAGGGAATTTCATAGATTTTTTCCCCCAAAGTAATCCTGTAGTTTTCCCTCAAAGTACAATGGCGCTAACTACAACAAAGCCTGACCTCTCACAAAAGAATCTTGACTGGGTAGAAGTGCAAGATGCCTAATCATGTGATCAGCCAATTAACACATTGAATGGTGGGTTACACAGAAAAGCTGGAGAAACTCAGCGGGTGCAGCAGCATCTATGGAGCGAAGGAAATAGGCAACGTTTCGGGCCGAAACCCTTCTTCAGACTGATCAGGGGTGGGGGTGGGTGGGGACCTTCGATTCTCCAGCATCTGCAGTTCCCTCTTTAACATTGAATGGTGGTGCTGGCTTGAAGGGCCGAATGGCCTACCCCTGCACCTATTGTCTATTGTCAAGTCCTAATAGGTGATAATGGCTGAACAACAGATTAACAAGTGCTAACTTTCATTTAGACCTATACATAAAAGAGGAAACTCTTCAGAATTTTTCTCTCATATAAGCCTTTCTGTTTGATTCACTGGAAAAATTAACACTGATATTAGTGAGATATAGATTTGTTTTCTCCACATAAATTTTGCATCTAATTACGTGTTGTCCAGGGCCGGCAAGGTGGCACAGGGGTAGAGTTGCTGCATTACAATGCTTACAATGCCAGAGACCCAGGATTGTTCTTAGCTACGGATGTTTGTCTGTATGGAGTTTGTACATTCTCAAGTCAAGTCAAGAGATTTTATTGACATGTGTCCCAGATAGGACAATGAAATTCTTGCTTGCTGCAGCACAACAGAATATAGTAAGCATAAATACAGAACAGTTCAGTGTGTCTATAAAACATAGACCATATATATGTACACATAAAATAAGCAGATAAAGTGCAATAGGCTGTTATAGTTCAGAGTTTGTATGATGGCGAGTTTAATAGCCTGATGGCTGAGGGGAAGCAGCTGTTCATGAACCTGGAAGTACCAGATTTCAGGCTCCTGTACCTCTACCTAATGGCAGCGGAGAGATGATTGTGTGGCCAGGATGGTGTGGGTCCTTGATGATGCTGCCAGCCTTTTTGAGGCAGAGACTACGATAGATCCCTTCGATGGTGGGGAGGTTAGAGCCGATGTGGGACTGGGCAGTGGTCACATCTTTCTGCATTCTTTTCCGCTCCTGGACGTTCAAGTTGCCGAACCAAGCCACGATGCCACCAGTCAGTATGCTCTCTACTGTGCACCTGTAGAAGTCCGAGTTAGTCCTCTTTGACATACCGACTCTCCGTAATCTTCTAAGGAAGTAGAGGAGCTGATGTGCTTTCTTTATGATTGCATCAGTGTGCCGGGACCAGGAAAGATTTTCCGAAATATGCACGCCCAGGAATTTGAAGTTCTTGACCCTTTCTACCATCGTCCCGCTGATATAAACAGGATTGTGGGTCCCAATGCTACCCCTTCCAAAGGCCACAATCAATTCATTGGCTTTGCTGGTGTTGAGAGCCAGGTTATTGTGCTGGCACCATTTGGTCAATCCGTCGACCTCACCTCTATACTCTGACTCGTAACTTGACTCTGACTCATCAGTGATTCGTCCCACAACAGTGGTGTCGTCGGCGAACTTGATCTCCCTGTTATCTGCATGGGTTTTCTCCGAGAACTTTGGTTTCCTCCCACACTCCAAAGTTGCACAGGTTTGTAGATTAATTGGCTTGGTACAAATGTAAAAATAGTGTAGGATAGTATTAATGTGCGGGGATCGCTGGTGGGTGTGGACTCAGTGGGCCAAAGGGCCTGGTTCCACACTGTATCTCTAAACTAAACTAGTGCTGCAATGATTTTAAACAATGATATTGTGCAGCACTAATATCCCAACCACATCTCAATAATGTAGAAAATAATCAGTATATTACATGTACGATGCATGAATAATAGTCAATACAGAATTAAAAAGGAAGTACAGCAGAACAATGAAGAGTTTATAAAAGTCTAAATATTTCCCACGCGAGGATATACCATTCTATTTCACCTTCATAAATAATTACATGATAAAAATGTTCGCAATGTTGGAAACAAACAGGTTAATTATGTTAATATGTCTTTGTTTTAATTATGCCAAAATATAAGTAGACAGCTTTTTACTTTTAAATATATATCCTCATTAGATTTCAAAGGAAGAATGTTCAATTATGTGAACTAAAGAATAATTTCCATTTCAAGTGGATGACGATTTATAATCCATATAAATGAAGTTATAATTAAGCTTAATTTACATAATCCAATTCTATTTATGCATTAAGAACTGGTAGTGCTAATTTAAACTACTTTGTTCAGACCAGTCCATAAAAGTGAGTAATTATATAAATTTTAACAAAAATTATATGGCAACAAAATGCCCATAATTCCTCATTTCCCTATTCCTCATTTCACCCGATATCTGAGATCTGGCCATATTTTAAATCACTTCTTCCATCCAAAATAACACAAACCATTATCTAAGCATTATTTTGTCTCTCCTCCATCAGACATCTCTGTTTTCTTTTCCTCCAGCCTTTTCTATAAATTCCTAATGTATCCCATTCTGGATTTCTATGACATGTTAACTTTTACTCCCTACATAGAGCCACTTTTCATCCTTCATTTTTATGGCAGAAACAGATAGATTCTTGATTAGTACTGGTGTCACGGGTTTTTGGGAGAAGGCAGGAGATTAGGTTTAGGAGGGTGAGATAGTTCAGCCATGATTGAATGGCAGAGTAGATTTGATGGGCCGAATGGCATAATTCTGCTCCTTTCACTTATGACTATAACTTTATGACCTTACTGATTACCATTTTCATCTAAATGTATCCCCAGCCAAGTTGCCCTGAAATGTCTGCCATCGTATGCAACCAATCCTCTCCCCAAGCCCACATCACCATCATGATCAAAGACCAGACCATTGTTTAACACTTGCTCATGACTTTCCCCTTTCCTCTTTCCTTATGCATCCACTCTGGCAAAGAGTTGCCGATTGGAGAAGAACCAGGGTCTGGCCTACCGTGTCCTCAAGGTCGGCTGTGGGTGGAACCCAGTGGCACGGGCGAGGAGAGGGACGTTGGCTGCAGGTTGATCCAGACATCCAAGGAAAGCGATGGCTGGAGGCTTACCTGGATTGGGCAACACTCACAAGACCTACAGCGAGGATTGGACTGAAAATGGTGACAAAACCTGCAGCCTCTTGCATGTGGGCTCAGTGGATTATTTCTGTACACTTTGCTAATTGGGGATTATACTTCGGTGTGGCAATATTTTACTGAACCGTAAGTAGGAAAATAATTTCACTGGTCCAGTGGAATAATGGTCCACATTGGACCACTGTTCACCAAAACTACCATTGGATCATTGTTCACCAAACTCATTTAAATTCATTCTTTCTAGAAGAAAATCATCAGGATTTATACTCACTGTTAATATTTTGCAATTATTGACCTGCTGGATTTTTGTTTTAATGCCTCCATCTCCGTTAATCCACAACTGGTACAAACATCCCAATTTTCCTTAGTTTGAAACTTAATCTTGCATTCAATATAAAAAAAAATGCCGATTTTAGCAGTTCAGTGTTAATCTGTGTAGCCAACATCAAAAGCTGTTTAGATTGCTGCTAAACATATCCACTACTTCAGAGTCAAATGGATGATTGCAGCAATGACAACTTTCACCTTAGTTCACTCACCACTGCACCCTGAAATCCTTGATCATTCCATCTACTGCTGCGAAAATAAATAAATATTCTCAAGCTCGTTTATCTCTAAGATTAAGACCATCTCTTCAATTATCCTATGCTCCATTGAAAGCCTACATCCATCGCCCCTGTTCTTAGGACATTAAACCGTACAGCACAAGAACAGGTCCGTTGGCCCACAATGTCAGTGCCAAACATGACGCCATCTCTTGTCTACCTACACATAAACCATATTTATATAACATATGGAGTTTCCCTGCATACTCATATGCCTACCCAAAAGTCTCTTGAATTCCACTGCCATATCGGCCTCACCATCCTTGGCAGCGTGTTCCAAGCCCTCACCACCAAAAAATTCACCTTCCCTATAATTTCCTAGATTCTATCTACTTCCCTCTTAAATAAAGGACATTAACTACTCTCCAATCCTCTGGGACCTCACCTGTGGGTAGAGAAGAGACAAAGATCTTTGTCAAGGGTCTTGCAATCTCCTTTGTTGCCTCTCTTCAGAACCTGGGATAAATTCCATGAGGTCCTGGGGATTTATCCATTTTAATGCACTTATGGAGCCCCAACACCTTCTTCTTCTTAAACTCAAACTGCCCTTGCATATTAGTAATCTCCACACTGATCTCACTTCCAAGCGCAAATTCCTTTCTTCATCCTTGAGCTGTCCTAACTTCTCCCTGGTTGCCCTCTTGTTTCTAGTATAGGTATGAAAAGCTTTAGGATTTTCTTTAATGCACCTTGCCAAATCCATTTCATGACCCCTTTTGGCCCTTCTAATCACTCGCTTAAGTTCTTTCTTCCTTTCTCTTTCATCAAAGACCCTGTCTGATCTCATTGTGTTGAACCATGCAAGCACTTTCTTTTCTGTTTTGACCAAAATTGCAACTTCTTTGATCATCTAAGTTCCCCTTATTTTACCATTCATATCCCTCCACCTTACTGGAACATGCCGGTTTGAACTTTGAACAACTGCTCTTTAAACAAATCCCAGATATCAGATGTGGAGTTCCCCAATAAAAGTTGCTCGCAGTGTATCCTCCCCCAGCTCTTGCCTAATGAAATTGTAGTTTGCCTTTCTCTAATTCAAGTTCAAGTGAGTTTATTGTCATGTCGCCTTATTATAGGAAGGACGTCAACAAAATAGAGAGAGTACTGAGGAGATTTACTAGAATGTTGCCTGGGTTTCAGCAACTGAGTTACAGAGAAAGGTTGAACAAGTTGGGGCTTTATTCTTTTTTTTAAATTTTATTATTTTATTAGAAGTTAATACAGTACAAAACAGTACAGTGGAACCTAATTTTAGGTGCCAACTATGTCATACCATAATCCATTCCATGTACAACCTCTAGTTTTATGTTATGAGAAGGAAGTAAGAAAGACAAGAAAAAGAAAAAGATAGAAAGGGGAAAAAGTGGAAAAATAGATGGTAGAGAATAAAAAAACGTGAAGTGTGTATATAAAAAATAAAAAAAAATAAAAAGTGGAAAGTAGAAATAGAGGAGAAGGCCCCTTAAAAGAGAATTTTTCAAATCTGTATTCGGAGATGTAGATCTATCCACGTCATGAACTGAAATCAGCAATCTTTACGATACCGCTGCATCACATGATTCCAAAAAGTCGATGAAAGGAGACCAACTCCTTAAGAATTGGTCATATTTATCTATTAGTCGGAGTCTCATTTCTTCAAGGCGTGCTATGTCCATCATATTCCTAATCCACATTTTAACAGTTGGTATGGTTGTATTTTTCCAAAATTTAAGTATCAAATTCTTTCCAATTATTAACCCATAATTTAAAAAAAACATTTTGGTCTTTATTTCAATTGGTATCTTCTCCTATTATTCCAAATATAATCCATTCCGTTTTGGGTTCTATTCTTGACTTGAAAAGTTTTGTAAATATATCAAATATATCACTCCAAAATGTATTCAACTTTGTACATCCTACAAATGAATGTGTTATATTAGCGTTTTGAAACAAACATTTATCGCATCTGGGAGAGACGTTTGGATAAAATTTATTCAACCTCGTTTTTGAATAAGGGCTTTATTCTTTGGAGCGCAGAAGGTTAAGGGGGGACTTGATAGAGGTTTTTAAAATGATGAGAGGGATAGACAGAGTTGACGTGGATAAGCTTTTCCCACTGAGAGTAGGGAAGATTCAAACAAGGGGACATAACTTGAGAATTAAGGGACAGAAGTTTAGGGGTAACATGGGTAACATAGTAGGCATAATGGAGTACCTTCCCTAAAGTTCTAATCTTCTCCCTTTTCAAAACAATTTTCAACCTATTCCTTTTCACCAGAGATGCTGCGTGACCTGCTGAGTTACTTCAGCTTTTTGTAGCTATATTTGGTTCAAACTTCTGGAGTCGTGATTGGCATCCCCAAAATGCTTTTTGACTGAAACACCAGTAACCTGACAAGGCTTATTTGACCTTATAAATTTTGCCATTTCTAAGTCTTTGGCACTGAGCAGGTCACAGTCAATAATGGGAAAGTTAAAATCACTAAGACAACCCTGTTGCTTTAGCGTCTTTCAGTGATTGTTTTATATATCTGTTCCTCTATCTCCCGCTTGCTATTGGAGGGACTATACTAACATCCCATTAGAATGCTTGCACCTTTCTTATTTCTGAGCTTTACCCATATCGCCTCAGCGGACAGAACCTCTAGTATGTCCTCTCTGAGTGACACAATGACTAGACTTGATGGGCTGAAACATCCAATTCTACTCCAATCACATGATCTTATGATTTTATGAATATCATAGTGCTGAGCACTGATCCAGGATCTAAGTTCATCTGGTATCTCCACAATACTTACTGCATTGAAATAAACACACTTCAGCCCAACAGCATCACTATATTCCTTCAACTCTCCCACCCTACCCATCTTTTGAGACTTATCGGCCATAATGTCAACCTTTCCATCATTCTTTCCAATTTCTGATCGACTACTTTGGCTCCCACACCCTGCATCTCTAGTTTAAATCATCCTTGCAAGGATATTGATCTCCCTCCAGTTCAGATTCAACCTGTCCCTCTTTTACACATGATTACTGGCCCAGAGAATATCCCAAAAAGGCCTAAAAATCTGAATCCCTGTCCCCTCGCCAACCCTTGAACCATGCATTCATATCCTATCTTCCCATTCCTATCCTCTCCAGAACACGACTGGGGAATAATGCAGAGATAACTGCCCTTGGATCCTGCTTTTGATCTTCTGCCTAACTCCCCATATTCACAACCCAAAAAGGGACCTCATCCCTTTTCCTACCTATGTCAATCCATAAGTTCCAGGAGCACAATTAGGCCATTCGGCCCATCAAGTCTATTCCTCTGTTTAATAATGGCTGATATATCTTACCCTCTCAGTCCCATTCTCCTGCCTTCTTCCCATACCCCCCTGATAACCTTACTAATCAGGAATATCCACCGTAAAAAATAACCATTGACTTGGCCTCCACAGCACGTGGCAATGAATTCCACAGATTCACTATCCTCTGACTAAAAAAATTCCACCTCATCTCCTTTCTGAAGGTTCGTCCTTTTATTTTGAGGCTACGGCCTCTGGTCCTAGACTCTCCCATTGGTGTAAACAACTTCCCCACATCCACTCTACGCAGGTCATTCGTGCCAACATGTGCAACGAGTTCCGGCTGCTCACCCTTGAGATTGTTCTGCAACTGTGCAGAGACCTCCTTGACCATGGCACCAAGGAGGCAACAAACCATCTTGGAGTTTTGTTTGCTGCCACAGAATCTCTGGTCCATTCCCCTAACTAACGACTCTCCTATCACTACAGCTCCGTCTGACATTTCCCTTCCTGTCTGTGCCTCAGAGCCAGACCCGCCACTGCAGACCGGACCACTGCTGCTGCTGCTGCTCTCACCTGCCCTGACCTCCCCCACAACTGTATCCAAAAGATACCTGCATAGCAAAGTGTGGAGTCATGCATTTTGGTAGTAGGAATAAAGCAAAGACTATTTTCTAAATGGGGCGAGAATTCAGAAATTGGAGGTACAAAGGGATTTGGGAGTGCTGGTGCAGGATTCCACAAAAGTTAATCTGCAAATTGAATTGGTAGGAAGGAAAGCAAATGCAATGCTAGCAATTATTTTGAGAGGACTAGAATACAAAAGCAGGGATATAATGCTGAGGCCTTAAATGGCGCCATATTTGCAGTATTTAGAACATTTTGGGCCCCATATCTGAGGAAGGATGTTTAGGGATGTTTAGGGCCCTGTAGAGGGTCCAGAGGAGGTTTACGAGAATGATCCCAGGAACGAGTGAGTTAATATTTGACGGCACTGGGCATCTACTCGCTGGAGTTTAGAAGGATGAGGGTGTGACCTCATTGAAACTTACCGAATAGTGAAAGGACTGGATAGAGTGGATGTGGAGAGGATGTTTCCACTAGTGGTAGAGTCTAGGACCAGAGGTCATACCCTCAGAATTAGAAGACTAGACTTGGAGTAGACATGATGGACTGAATGACCTAATTCTGCTCCTTTCACATGAACTTATGTGTTGAGGGGAATGGTCACAGGGAACTCCAGCACTCTCTGCCTTCTCCCTTTCCTTGTGGTAACCCATCTATTTCCTGCCTGTACCTTAGGTGCCACCACCTCATTGTAATCCCTATTTATGTTGCTCGCATACCTCAAGGTGTTAGTGACTTGACTTTTGGAAGTCAAAGCAGAGTAGGACCTTCACAGTGAATGGCAGGTCCTGGGGTGTGCTGTAGAACTGAGGGATCTAGGAGTGTAGGTACGTAGTTCCTTGAAAGTGCTATCACAGGTGTCAAGAATGCTTTTGGCACATTGACCCTCATCAGTCATGGTAGTGAGTACAGAATTTGGGATGTTATGTTACAGTTGTACACGACATTGGTGAGGCTGCATTTGGAGTGTTGTGTTCAGTTTTGATCACCTTGCCATAGGAAGGATGTTGTTAAGCTGGAAAGAGTACAGAGGAGACTTACGAGGATGTTGCCAGGATTTGAGGGTTTGAGCTACAGGGAGAGATTGGGCAGATTAGGACTTTATTGCTTGAAGCGAAGGAGGATAAGAGAGTGATCGTCTAGAGGTAGGTACGTACGGTCATGAGGAAAATCAATAGGATGAATGCACGGAGTCCTTTACCCAGGTTTGGGGAATCAAGAATCAGAGTACATGGGTTTAAAGTGAAAAGGGAAAGATTTTCACAGAGTGTGGTGGGTAAATGGAACAAGCTGCTTGAGGAGGTAGTTAAAACCATATACCATATAACCATATAAAATTACAGCACGGACAGGTACATCTCGACCCTTCTAGTCCGTGCCGAACACATATTCTCCCTAGTCCCATATACCTGGGCTCAGACCATAACCCTCCATTCCCTTCCCATCCATATAACTATCCAATTTATTTTTAAATGATAAAAACGAACCTGCCTCCACCACCTTCACTGGAAGCTCATTCCACACAGCCACCACTCTCTGAGTAAAGAAGTTCCCCCTCATGTTACCCCTAAACTTCAGTCCCTTAATTCTCATGTCATGTCCCCTTGTTTGAATCTTCCCTACTCTCAGTGGGAAAAGCTTTTCCACGTCAACTCTGTCTATCCCTCTCATCATTTTAAAAACCTTTATCAAGTCCCGCCTTAACCTTCTGCGCTCCAAAGAATAAAGCCCTAACTTGTTCAAAGTTAAAGCATGTACTATAACAACATTTAAAATACGTTTGGACAGGTACATGGATAGGAAAGATTTAGAGAGATATGGGCCAAATGTTGTCAGGAGGAACCAGTATGCAGTATGTTGGTTCCCATGAGTAAGTTGGCCCAAAGGTCCTGATTACTACCCGTATGACACTGTGACTCCCCTGCTGATTTTTCCAAAATGTTTCCCTTCATTTCAAAATGGCTGTAGTTTTGGGTTTTAGGTGAAGTTTTGAGTTGTGATACTTCTTCGGATTGATTGTGATGAGAAGAGGATGTGAATGCTGGAAGGGAAGCAGGGGCAGACCAAAGCCTAGCATGTGATATGTGGATAGGGGTGTGGGAGGGCTTTGATTGGCAGATAGTTGGACAAAGGTCAGAGATGAAAAGGCAAAAAAAGTGTGATCTTAGGATAGAATAGGTGTGAATGGTAAAGCCTGAGGAAGTGGAAATAATGTAAGTAGAAGGGGACAGGGAGAGGGAGAAGAGGAGAAAACCAGGTGGGGCTTAGGGAAGGGAGGGGGAAAAAGGGGAAGTGGAGGGGGGAAGTTGATGGGGGGGGGGGGGGGGGGGGGGGGTTGTAGGTTTTTGTTACCTAAAATTGGAGATTTGAAATGTTCATACCATAAGGTTATTACCGAAGATAGACACTAAATGCTGAAGTAACTCAGGCAGCATCTGTGGAGAGAAGGAATGAGTGATATTTCAGGTCGAGACCCTTCTTCAGTCTGAAGGCACTGAAAGTGCTGTGAAGTGGCTTGAGATGTTTTTGTATTTTCAGTCTGAAGAAGGGTCGCGACCTGAAACATCACCCATTCCTTCTCTCCAGAGATGCTGCCTGTCCCGCTGAGTTACTCCAGCATTTTGTGTCTACCTTTGGTTTAAACCAGCATCCGCAGTATACCAAAAGGTTGTAAACTACTCAAGCGGAACATAAGGCGCTGTACCTCCAGTTTGTATATGGCCCCTATCTGGTGCTTTTCCAAATCCCACGCCCCATGCACTGCCCCAATGTCCAATATAAAATCATTAATGCATTGATATCACGCTGTGCCTTCTTATGGCTTATCATCCACTTTGAATGATAACTGCTATGAAGTGGCTTGAGATGTTTTCGTATTTTAAAGGCACCATAAAAATGCAAGCGTTTTTATTTATCAGCTACCGAAGATTGTGATTTTGCAATATATTTCATGGTGTATCATATCAATGAATTTAAAATATTAACATAATAACCATGTCCACTTTAGCACAAGAAACCACTAACATTCAATCCACATTCATTGAAACAGTTCACAGCTATAATTCTATAATTCAACCCCCTTATCGCTATAGATCTTCAACAGTGTATTAAACCATTTAAGTGGGTATTAATATGTTGATGTCATCCTTCTCACTGTAAAATGTAACATTTTATTCTAAGTTCATTTAATAACAGTGTCATTATATCTTAATATCTTTCCAACCCTTTGATAAATGTACCTCAGTACAATTAACTGTATAATTTGAATTTAAAATGATTGAATAAGACTGCATGTACTGATACATGGTGGGCATTCAGTATGGTCTACATTAAAGTTAATGAATGCATCAAAAAAACAATTGCTGCAATTTTTTAATCCATCTAAAGAAAATGAGCATTTCTGAAAGTTTGTAATAGCAGTACCACAATATCCTAATTTTCCAATTTCATCTCTATCTGTATATTCCACTACCTCCACGGAGATCTCTTCCTATTGATTATTTATCTCTTTTTTAACTGTATCTTTCTATCCATCTGAACCAACACACCTCTCGATCTCTCACTATCACTCTCTATATCCATTACATTGGCATCGAAATTCTGTACATCCATTCTAATGCATTAAGGATGCAGACCATCTGCTACTTACCTCCTGACCTCATTTGCAGTTAGAAACATAGAAAATAGGTGCAGGAGTAGGCCATTCGGCCCTTCGAGCCTGCACCGCCATTCAATATGATAATTACTGATCATCCAACTCAGTATCCTGTACCTGCCTTCTCTCCATACAGTTGTTCTATGCCACAGTGTGCAATTTGTTTGAGAAGAACTACATCTTGATCAGGTATACCTGTATTGCCTTTGACGTTAATTCTGTTTGATTTTTGCTTTTGGGCCCAAGGAGTCTTCAAAGATCCATTACAGGTGACCTCCCTAAAGTAATGCCAAGGATGCTTTAGCCGCAGCAGAAGCTTGGGTTTCATTTCTGAAAATGCTTAGCTGTAATTAAGCTTCAGCTTCTGTAATTAAGCTGGTTAATATCCGACCAAACTGGGTCTTCTCTGCTATTAATAATGAATTATCACTGACAGGAACACTGCAATTTAGAATTACCAGTACACATTTATTACAAGAGTTAATGTCTATTGTGATTATTAAACTCATCAATATGTTCAGGCAATATACAGGCTTCCTGAGCACATTGGGGTATGAAGCAAGTTTCACTTGCAGAATACATTTGCAGTGTTAGTGTTTTGTGCCTGTGATTTTACTCATAAAAAGTAGCCAATATTTTCAAATTAGCTAAAATTTAGTTCATTAAAAAAGCATCAGATCATGCAGTTGAATACATTTTGCCAATGTTAAAACTGCATGGTGCAATATTCTCTGCATCTGCTGTTTTATACCTACATGAATTATGTTTGTTTAATGTCAACATTTTTTATAGTTCTTTATTTCATAATTTCACCAATTAAAGCACCTCACCCACCAGTAACTTGACTCTTGTGGTTGAGACATGAACCATCTCAACCACAATTATGGCAGCTGTTAGAATTAACAAAAATATATAAAAAGGTATAGAAACATAGAAAATAGGTGCAGGAATAAGCCATTCGGCCCTTCAAGCCATTCAATATGATATGGCAGATCATCCAAAATCAGATTCCCGTTCCTGCTTCCTCCCTATATCCCTTGATTCCGTTAGCCCTAAGAGCTATATCTAATTCTCTCTTGAATACACCCGGTGAATTGGCCTTCTAAGGCAGAGAATTCCACAGATTTGCAACTATCTGGGTGGAAAATGGCCTACCCTTTATTCTTAAACTGTGATGCCTGGTTCTGGACTCCCCTAATATCGGGAAATTTTTTCCTGCATCTATAAACTGGTATTTCAAATGACTCAGCCAATTCATAAACACTTCTGATCTTTGCCTGCAAAGTATGTAGACCAGCGCCATGTACCTATTTACTTTGTCCCATGACACCATCATGGAGATACAGTTCCCAGTCAATTTGCTGGATCAGATGAGGTCCATTGCTAGATATGACAGACTCAACTTCAATGGTAGCACATCTCAAAATAAATTAGGGAGAATTAGAACATAAAACATAGAAGAGTACAACACAGGAACAGAACTTATGGGGGCCACTTTCAGAGACTCGGACCACAAAATACTTTTGTACAGGGTCTGTTAAGGGTCTTATGCTGTTATGGGTCTTGCCATCTATATTACTAAAAGTATGATCTTGACCACTTCCTGTGGTTCTGTATATCGATTTTAGAAAAAACGCTGCCACTTACGGCTGTGATTTTTGGCCATCTTACTCGGAGTCCCCCTCCGCTGCACAGGACAAGATGATTTTTCCCATTCAAAAGAGTTATTAGTGTTTAAAAAATTGAGATTCTCTCTCCTGTCAATCACACCATGAAGGCCACACCCCTTCTGGTGGGAGGGGGAGGGACTATAAAACCCAGAATTGTGGGCGTGGCTCAGTCTCTGCAAGATGGAGGAGGGAGAGGTCACGACTCGCTGTCTTTAGTGGCTTTGCACCCTGCTTGAAATGGTGTGAAACTGCACTTGAATTTGGTGCCCTTGTACCCTCTTTGAAGTGGTAAGAAACTTCACTTGAATTTGGTGGCCTTGCACCCTGCTTAAAATGGAATTTCATGGAATAGCCATGAGTCAACTGCCAGCCCATCAGCCATGAGTGAGTGAGCTGCCAGCACAACAGGCTTGAATGACTGAGCCGCCAGTCTGAGAATCTATTCGGCCCACAATGTCCATACTAGCCCTCTGTAAACCAGTCCCTTCAGCCCACAACACCCATACTAGCGCTCCAGAAAGCCCCCCCCCCCCACCACCCACTGCTGGCCACCAATATTGGAATATTGCGTTGGGGGACCAGCCTTCCCGTGTGATGCTGGGACCCAACGGGTCCCACTTAATCTAGTTAATTCTATAATTTCCCCCTACAGACAATTTCCCAAAGTGCAACACCTCACACATGTTAGTATTAAACTCCAAGTGCCATTACTCCACTTATTTCTGTAATCCATATTCCGCTGTATAATTTGATTGAATTTGTCACAGTCGGCAATCTCAGCAATCTTGGTGTCATCTGCAAACTTACTAACCAGCCCTTTATATTTACAGCCAAGCCATTTATATTTATTACAAACAACAAAGGTCCCAGCACAGATCTCTGTGGATCATCACTAGTCACAGACCCCCAGCCTGAATATTGTCCTGTCTAAGAAGGAACTGCAGATGCTGGAAAATCGAAGGTAGACAAAAATGCTGGAGAAACTCAGCGGGTGAGGCAGCATCTATGGAGTGAAGGAAACAGGCAACGTTTCAGGCCGAAACCCTTTTTCTGAAGCTGATGCAGAAGCTGATCTGGCCCGAAACTTTGCCTATTTCCTTCGCTCCATAGATGCTGCCTCACCTGCTGAGTTTCTCCAGCATTTTCGACTACCCTGAATATTGTCCTTCTGCCTTCTATCAGTGAGCTAGTTATTAATCCATATGACCAAGTCACTATTAATCCCATGCATTTTAACCTTCTGGATCAGCTTAACATGGGGGACGTCATCAAATGCTTCACTAAAATTCATGTAGCCAACATCTCCCCTCATTGATCACCTTTGCCACCTCCTCAAAAAACATGATTGTGTGGCGAGTGTATGGAACGAGCTGCCAGAGGAGGTAGTTGAGGCAGGTGCTATTGAAACATTTAAGAAAAATTTGGACAGGTGCATGGATAGGACAAGTTTGGAGGGATATGAGCCAAACACAGGCAGGTGGGAGAAGTGTAGAATGGGACATGTTAGTTGGCGTGGGCAGGTTCGGCTGTAGGGCCTGCTTACATAGAAACATAGAAATTAGGTGCAGGAGTAGGCCATTCGGCCCTTCGAGCCTGCACCGCCATTCAATATGATCATGGCTGATCATCCAACTCAGTATCCCGTACCTACCTTCTCTCCATACCCCCTGATTCCCTTAGCCACAAGGGCCACATCTAACTCCCTCTTAAATATAGCCAATGAACTGGCCTCAACTACCCTCTGTGGCAGAGAGTCCCAGAGATTCACCACTCTGTGTGTGAAAAAAGTTCTTCTCATCTCGGTTTTAAAGGATTTCCCCCTTATCCTTAAGCTGTGACCCCTTGTCCTGGACTTCCCTAACATCGGGAACAATCTTCCTGCATCTAGCCTGTCCAACCCCTTCAGAATTTTGTAAGTTTCTATAAGATCCCCTCTCAATCTCCTAAATTCTAGAGAGTATAAACCAAGTCTATCCAGTCTTTCTTCATAAGACAGTCCTGACATCCCAGGAATCAGTCTGGTGAACCGTCTCTGCACTCCCTCTATGGCAATAATGTCCTTCCTCAGATTTGGAAACCAAAACTGTACGCAATACTCCAGGTGTGGTCTCACCAAGACGCTGTACAACTGCAGTAGAACCTCCCTGCTCCTATACTCAAATCCTTTTGCAATGAAAGCTAACATACCATTCGCTTTCTTTACTGCCTGCTGCACCTGCATGCCTATCTTCAATGACTGGTGTACCATGACACCCAGGTCTCGCTGCATCTCCCCCTTTCCCAATCGGCCACCATTTAGATAATAGTCTGCTTTCCCGTTTTTGCCACCAAAATGGATAACCTCACATTTATCCACATTATACTGCATCTGCCAAACGTCATTAGAAACGGGAATAGTCCCCGAGGATTGGCGTACTGCGCATGTTGTTCCATTGTTTAAAAAGGGTTCTAAGAGTAAACCTAGCAATTATAGACCTGTTAGTTTGACTTCAGTGGTGGGCAAATTAATGGAAAAGATACTTAGAGATAATATATATAAGCATCTAGATAAACAGGGTCTGATTAGGAACAGTCAACATGGATTTGTGCCTGGAAGGTCATGTTTGACTAATCTTCTTGAATTTTTTGAAGAGGTTACTAGGGAAATTGACGAGGGTAAGGCAGTGGATGTTGTCTATATGGACTTTAGTAAGGCCTTTGACAAGGTTCCTCATGGAAGGTTGGTTAAGAAAGTTCAACTGTTGGGTATAAATGCAGGAATAGCAAGATGGATTCAACAGTGGCTGAATGGGAGAAGCCCGAGGTTAATGGTGGATGGCTGTTTATAGGGTTGGAGGCAGGTGACTAGTGGGGTGCCTCAGGGATCTGTGTTGGGTCCTTTGTTGTTTGTCATGTACATCAATGATCTGGATGAAGGTGTGGTAAATTGGATTAGTAAGTATGCAGATGATACCAAGATAGGGGGTGTTGTGGATAATGAAGAGGATTTCCAAAGTCTCCAGAGTGATTTAGGCTATTTGGAAAAATGGGCTGAAAGATGGCAGATGGAGTTTAATGCTGATAAATGTGAGGTGCTATACCTTGGCAGGACAAATCAAAATAGGACGTACATGGTAAATGGTATGGAATTGAAGAATACAGTCAACATGCTGTATGACTATGATATTATGATCTATTTTTCACAGCCACTCTCTCTGTTCAAACAAAGGGGCTTGGTCTGCAGTAGCACTAACCTGGTGCAGGTTCAGCAGGCAGTTTTCATTGTGTAAATGCAGGGATTGCAGCAAGCTTGTGTTCTACCGCTTGACTCCATCATGGGTGCAATTTGGGAAGTTTCATTGGAAAATTGGCAATAAAGCTCTGCTGGTAGGAATGGAACTTCCGCATTCATATCTGAATCCCAAATTTCTAATGGGCTGTCCCATTTAGGTGACTTTTTGGCGAGTGCAGGAGACTCTGCGCTCGCCACATGGTTGCCACAAGTTCGCTGGTGGGCTCTGGTGAGTCTCCTTCATGGTTGCGAGGAGTCCACACATTCTGGGAACTAGTCACGGCGTCAGTATGGTCGCGGCAAATTTTTCAACATGTTGAAACATTTTCTGCAACCAAAAATTGGTCGCCATGGAGAAAATCGATAATGCTGTAGTCGTAGGTGCAGTTGTAGTGGGGTCGCCAATAAGTTATTCGTAGTCGAGATAGTTGTAGGTAGTTTTAGTTAATCGCCTTTCCTGACCGGTCATTTTCATTGGCTCATTGGGGGGAAAAAACGTAAGCATGAGCTTTCAGAACCAAGGAAAACTGGCCGGTAATGTTAAATGCCCGCTGAACTTCACAGCTGTGTCTCTCTGGCTTATTAAAAGTTGTCTGGCTTCTGAAAAGTGTATCTACTCCTTCTCCACTCCTTCTCCCCTCCCCCCCCACCTCCCCACTCCTTTAAAGGACATCGTACTGTGTGCTAGCCATCTTAACCTTCCTGTTCATTGCGGAGTGTGTCTGTATCACCTTGGCTATGCATTGTTTGTATTTCAGACAGCGCTCCCCCCGCTTGCCCTGGCCCCCTCCTTTGTGGTGTGTGTGAGTGTGAGTGTGAGTGTAAGTGTGTGTGTGTGTTCCACTCTGACAGTCTCCATTCCAGTTCCCGGTTTTTCAGGCGAGTGCCGGCACCTTGACAGTCGCTGGCAGTCCGCTGAAAAATCGCCTAAGTGGGACAGGCCCTTAACTCTGCTATGTGAAGAAGGAAATGATAAGGTTGGACTGATAGGGTTGTCAGCATTTCCAGATGTTCCCAACTAATACTTTATACTTCATTTGATTTTGCCCATGGGTCTGCGTTGCCCAAATTATTTACTGACCACCGACTTCCCAACAAAACACTGTACAGACATCTGTAAGGAGGCACTGAGATTAAATGGGAACCAATATTGAAGATGCATATCATCCTGGCCATGCTCTCATTTCATTTCTACCCTCGGGAAAAAGATATAGATAATAAGATTGAGGGATAGATCGAGTAGATGCACAGTCTCTTGCCCAGAGTCGGTGAATCGAGGACCGGAGGAAATAGGTTTAAAGTGAAGGGGAAAGATTTAATAGGAATCTGAGGGGTAAAATTTTCACACAAAGGGTGGTGGGTGTAGGGAACAAGCTGTCAGAGGAGGTAGTTGACTCTGGGACTATCCCAACGTTTAAGAAACAGTCAGACAGGTACATGGACAGGATAGGTATGGAGGGATATGGACCAAATGCAGGCCGGTGGGACTAGTGTAGCTGGGAGATATCGGCCGGTGGTGGGAAGTTGGGCCTGTTTCCACACTGTATCACTCCATGACTATTGAGCATGACCACCAGGTTCAAGACTAGCTATTTCCTCCTACCATCAAGCTCTTAAACACTACACGTTAACCAACTTCTATGGACTGTCTTTGATTGCACTAAGGATTGCAGAGTTTTTGCACTAGTATTGTGGTTAATAATTCATTCAATATATTTGTTTATTGTATAATATCTATTTGCATTCTGTTTACAGGGCTCTAATGCTGCTGCAAGTAAGACGTTTCATTTCCATTGTGGGTTCATATGACAATTAAACACTTGACTTGACTTTCTTGACATTTGTTCAGAATACAGGTGCACAACCTTTAATCCGACGATCCAAATAACGAAAACCTCCGAATAGCGACATTTTTTCGGTCCTTGAAGAAAGGTCCTTGAAAACGTTCACCGAGGGCGGCCCGCAGAGGTGACAGCGGAACCTCCGGTCGGTCCTCGAAGAAAGGGGAACTAAATCCCCATTCATAAAAGAGAAGATGAGGGTATATTGCGCGGGAGGGTTAATAATTGACAATACACAGTGTATCGTGAGTCTTGCGTGGGAACCTTTTAACAGCGGGCAGGCAGCAGTAGATTGTCGCTCCCTTCAGTTTCACCCCACCTACACCCCTCTGCTTCCCGGCCATGTGTGTGACCCCTTCCCTCCCCTCTCCAGCTCCCCGCTCATTGCACCGGCACGGGGGCTTTGTACTGTCTTCACGTCGCGATGCTAGCAGCATAGTGCAGTCACCGGAGACGTCAGGACCAACGGGACACCGACCCCCAGGCCCACTGCAAGCACGGAGATCCCAGATCAGCAACTCCAGCCCAGCCCCGTTCCAACTCCAGAAGAACACGCTCCCCGTATGGGCAGAAGCTGATGGTGTGCAAGAATAACATCTTGTTCTTGGGTCGCGCAGCTCGGGCTGTGGGCGAACTGCCACTTGTCGCCGTAGCGGCCCATCGGGGAGCGGATTCCTCTGGAGTTGGAGGGGGGTATTGTGCTGTTTGATCGCCCCCTACTATTCCAGGGACAGGGAGACAGGACGTTCACCGAGGGCGGCCCGCAGAGGTGACAGCGGAACCTCCGGTCGGTCCTCGAAGAAAGGGGAACTAAATCCCCATCCATAAAAGAAGTGAGGGTATATTGCGCGGGAGGGTTAATAACTGTCTGCCCGCTGAGTTAAAAGTTCCCACGGTAGACACGATACACAGTGTAGGCAGCAGCAGATTGTCGCTCCCTTCAGTTTCACCCCACCTACACCCCTCTGCTCCCCGGCCATGTGTGTGACCCCTTCCCTCCCCTCTCCAGCTCCCCGTTCATTGCACCGGCGCGGGGGCTTTGTACTGTCTTCAAGTCGGCGATGGCTGCAGGTCAGTGCAGTCACCGGAGACGTCAGGACCAATTGGACGTCGACCCCCAGGCCCACCGCAAGCACGGAGATCCCAGAGACCCACAGCCAACAGCAGCCCAGCCCAGCCCCGCTCCAACTACAGGGGAACCTGGGTTGCGGATGATGGGGCGCAGCTCGGGGCGTCGTAGGGGCCCATCGGGGAGTGGGTTCCTGTTGGTCCTGACGTCTCCGGCCACCTGCTATCCTCCGGGAACTGTACCACCCTTGCAGGAGAGTGGGGTTGTTTGCAATTGCAGAGGGAGGGGGAAAGGGCAGTACAGTTCCCAGTCTCGGCTCCAGTCCAGGGGAGTGGCCGGAGACGTCAGGACCAACGGGACAGCGATCCCCAGGCCCACTGCAAGCACGGAGATCCCAGAGACCCACAGCCAGCAGCAACTCCAGCCCAGCCCCGCTCCAACTCCAGAGGAAAACGTAGGGGCAGAAGCTGATGGTGTGCAAGGTGTTCTTGGGGTGGCGCAGCTCGGGCTGTGGGCAAACTGCCACTTGTCGCCGTAGCGGCCCATCGGGGAGCGAATTCCTCTGGAGTTGGAGGGGGAGGGGGGTATTGTGCTGTTTGATCGCCCCCTGCTATCCCAGGGACAGGGAGACACAGCGGCTTTTTAGACTGGTGGGCAATCACTTCCAAAGTTCTGCCCACACAGTCAGTACACCTCTCCTACACTGCATTTCATACAAACATTTATTCTGCAAAAAAAAACACATTGAAAACTCAAACTCGCGACCGAGTAACTGCCGGGATCAAGGCGCAAACTCGCGACCTTGCGGATATGAGCCGAACACTCTACCACTGAGCCAGCCATTAAAATCTACGCAAAAAAAATTCCATTCTGAAGACCGACAAATTCTGAATTACGAAAAGTGTCTGGTCCCAAGGCTTTCGGATAAAAGGTTGTGCACCTGTAATAGATTTATTTACAATAATCATTGATGTTTCTTCTTGCGTCAAGGTCAGCCTGGTCTCCTCTTTCCCAACCAAGGTTTTAACACATGTGTAAATCTTGCATTAATCACAACCAAGTTGATAGTTTCCCCAGTAGCTTCAGTTGGTTCATTAACACAAAGACAAACAAGCAATGGTTCTAACACTGGATTATGATAGGAAGTGGTTCTAAGCAAGGCTGCTGTATGAACAACAAACAACTGGCTATAAGGACCAAGGCAGTCCTTTCAGGGAAGGCAAAGGTTCATTTGCACCTCCTCCAACCTCATCTACTGTATTCACTGTTCCTGGTGTGGACTCCTATATATCAGCAAGACCAAGCGCAGGCTTGGCAATCATTTCAGTAAACACCTCTGCTTAGTCCACTTAGGCCTGCGCGATCTCCCGGTTGCTAAACACTTTAACTCCCACCCCCATTCCGATATTGGCCTTTCTGTCCTGGGCCTCCTCACTGTCAGAGGCACAAATTGGAGGAACATCACCTAATATTTCGCTTGGGCAACTTAAAACCCAGCGATATAAATATTGATTTCTCTAACTTTAAGTAACCCTTGCTTTCCCGCCCTCTGTCCCTCCCCCACCCAAGTTCTCCGACTAGTTTCACTGTCCTCCTGATTAAATTTTACTGATTATGCCTCTTTGTCACCTTCCCCTCAGCTAACAATGAACTATGCTGCATTTCTTTGAACATTATCTGCTTTGATCTGTCATTTTCACACCTCACCCATCCATATCTCTAGCCCCCTTCTCTCCTGACTCAGCCTGAAGGTCTCGACCCAAAACGTCACCCGTTCCTTCTCTCCAGAGATGTTGCCTGCCCACTGAGTTACTCCAGCATTTTGCGTCTATCGGTTTGCTATGAGAATTCATCCACTTCTGTATCTAACGGGTGGTGCCAGCAATGGCTGCCTCGCCAACAGTCTGTCTGTTCCTTCCTTCTTTGTTGTTTTAATAGTATGCGTTAAATGTATGTTTTTAGTGTTCTTTAGCTTGTTTTATGGGTGTGGGGTTTGGGGGAAACTTTTTTTAATCTCTTACCTCAACGGAGATGCGATTTTATTCCGTATCATATATCCGTCCACACTACGGCCTAACACCGAGGAGTTGGCGGCCTTTGCTGGAGACCGATTTCGGGAGTTCCAACTGCGGGAAGTTGCGGACTTACCATCGTGAAGCTCGCAATCCCTGTCGGGGATCGACTTCGGAGCTCCAACCGCGGTACCCTGCGGACTTTAACATCGTGGAGCTCACCGTCCCTGGTTAGAGACCGACATCAGGAGCTCCAAGCCGCAGGAGCTTCGACTGCCACGATGCGGAATGATCAATCGCCCTGACGCGGGGGCTTCGACCGCCTGCTGCGGGGGGCTTCGATTGCCTCGACTGCAAATGGTTCGACTGCCCCCGACCGTGAGAGAATAAAGAGGAAGAAGATTGGACTTTATTGCCTTCCATCACAGTGAGGAATGTGGGGAATGTGGGTGGATGTTTATGTTAACTTTTATGTGGTTGTGTATCTTGTTGGGTTTTTTTTAGTATGTCTGTATGGTAATTTGCATGTCACTGTACCTTAATTGGTACACATGATAAAAAAAAAGACCTTTGAAACCTTTGAAAGACCTTTAACTCTTGATTTGTTCTCCAAACCCAAAACACTTCAGTTGTAGTTTACGGCAGTCATTCCAAGATAATAATCATTCCGAACTTGGAACAAAGCAGATACTTTCACGGTTTTGGGTTCACAGGCCTGAAGAGGCTTGAACAGTTGAATAAGCAAAGCAAACTGTGATTGAGAAGAACACACTCCAAGGCATTATTATACTCGGAGGCAATAAAGCAAAACTTTTCATGTCATCTGAATGTGACTATTCTGCCAGCTGTTGGAATCCAAGCATTTGAAGTTGAAGATATTTTTGTTTTCACGCATTATATTTTGTAAACACAAAATGACACCAACAGTGAATACTGCGGCCTTAACCGTCCGGCCAGAACACTCATCAATCAATGGTAAGAGTGGTTATGCCAGCGAAAAAATATAAAGAACTTACCCAAATGTGGATTTGTCATGGGAGCTGCAAAAAAAATAAAATGGTAGAGTGAGTCCTTATTGTTACCCCACAATATCCAACCCTTTAAATCATTTCTCTCCTTTTTCACATCAGGACAATTCAAGCCATGGATATTATGGTACATTCATTCATTTGCAATTTTCTCCCCTCAAGCCCATTGTGGCAATTCAATAATTATATCCAATGAACATTTTACTTCAGAACCAAAAACCTTTGCTACTTAATTTAAAAAATCAAATGTAGCTGCAATGGACAGTTTCTCATATAAGGAGATGGCATTTAATGCAACATTGTTTTAGATTTCTGCATCCTCACACTAATAAGAGCATTTCTCTTTCTTTGCCTTTTAATATTAGATCTAACTCATGTTTCCGCAGAGTCCTTCCTGGATATGGAAACAAAATAACGGAAATGCATTGATCAATGTACTTCAATAAAAATGTTTATTAAAATGCAGGATAATTGGATGATGGCATATTTACATTTTAAATCTGGGCTGCTCCCTATGCAGTGAAAAATAAATAGTTGCATTGCAAGATATCTCAGTAATTGTGTAGATATTTTCATTTTTTTCACTATCTATAGAAACAATGAGACATTACCTTTTCTCTAGAGATACAGATTCCTCATTTGTGACTGTTCGATTATTTTTTTTAAAAAAGTTGCCAGGACAAGGAGACTTAAATAACAGGCTGCTTAATTAGAAATAGCAACACTTAAAGACATATTTGATCAAACCACTGAAGTGTTTAAAATGTATCATTTAGGCTGCGTACAGACAGAAGTCTTGGACAAGCTAATTAACCATTGCTCAGTGGCCCAACCAAAATCATTCTTTCATCCATTGCAATCAAAATAGAATGAGTTACTTGGCAATTTATCTCATTGCTACAGCAATTTGCGGTGTGAAAATGGCTGTCACATTCACTTAAGTTTAAGTGAGTGCACTTCAAAGTAAGTAATTCTACATGAAATGAATATACTATCTGGAATCGATACCTTGTGAAAGATATATGAAGTTAAATATCCCCACTGATCCAGTGGACCAAATCAGTCTGGCAGTTTGTTGGTAGATAGATGGCAAAGGGAGCAATAATTACTTTAGTTTGGCTATTAATATGGGAGGCTAGAACAGTTGTCAGACAAAGGGTTAGGATAAAAAGACTGGAAAATTATTGAAAGTAGTGCATTCTCAAGCTGTTGGTACTGCTTCCCCTTATCTTTATGGACCAAATGGATTTGGATCAGGGAATAAAATCTTGAAATCTGTTGACAGCACAAAAGATAAAAATGCGGAAAACAGCGGGAAGGTGTGTGAAATAATTCAGAAAAAATATTAAGGAATGCCAAATGGGTGTTACATCCGATCATGTGTGTTGACATTTGAGTTAACGTTGGAAGACTGGGGTGTGCAGCACCCATTAGTTGGGTACTGTCTGTGCCAATTCATGGCTGACGAGCAGGTATTCCAGTGTACATCTCTCACCAGGTGATGCACGGAAGGTGTCAGCTTGAGGAGAGCTGAGCAAAAAAAAGTCTACAGAGCAGATGTTAATTAGCACATAGCACTGGCTCAACACCACCTCTGCTGTATTAGAATTCAGTCCTACGGCCAACATACTCTGAATCCCATGCAGCTGAACAAACCTATTATATAGCCTCAGATCTATAGTATTTATGTGGCTGGTTGAGCTTCTAACATCGATGAACCCCAAGGATGTTGATGATGGGAGGTTGATGAAAGCAATGCCAGTGAATACCATGGGCAAGTGGTTAGATTTCTCATCTAGGAGTATGATTATCTCTGGCCCCCCTCACCCTGGCCACAAATGCTTTGAAGCACTTCCCTCTGGAAAGCGACTCTGGACTGTCAAAGCCGCCACAGCCACACATAAAAGCAGCTTTTTCTCCACGAGCAGTAGCTCTACTCAATAACCAAAATTCTGTAGCCTCCTTTTGCTCTAGTATTTTGTTTCATTCACATGTTTAAACTATAATGTTTTATTCTTAATGTTTTAATGTTTTATGTTTTATTCTTAATTGTTTACTGTATGTCATGTATTGCCGTAGAGGGAGTACAGAGAAGGTTCACCAGACTGATTCCTGGGATGTCAGGACTTTCATATGAAGAAAGACTGGATAGACTCGGTTTTTACTCGCTAGAATTTAGAAGTTTGAGGAGGATCTTATAGAAACTTACAAAATTCTTAAGGGGTTGGACAGGCTAGATGCAGGAAGATTGTTCCCGATGTTGGGGACGTCCAGAACAAGGGGTCACAGTTTAAGGATAAGGGGGAAAATCTTTTAGGACCGTGATGAGGAAAACATTTTTCACATAGAAAGTTGTGAATCTCTGGAATTCTCTGCCACAGAAGGTAGTTGAGGCCAGTTCATTGGCTACATTTAAGAGGGAGTTATTTGTGGCCCTTGTGGCTAAAGGGATCATGGTGTACAGAGAGAAGGCAGGTACAGGATACTGAGTTGGATGATCAGCCATGATCATATTGAATGGCGGTGCAGGCTCGAAGGGCCGAATGACCTACTCCTGCACCTATTTTCTATGTTTCTATGTTGTTACTTGCGAGCGGAGCACCAATGCAAATTCCTTGTATGTGTACACACTTGGCCAATAAACATATTCATTCATTCATTCATTGACCAGCAGTTCCATGCAGCAAATGCTACTTGCTACTTGTCTGGCTATGTCTCTGACTGTTGTCTAGACCTTGCTACATACAAGTATGGACAGATTCATCTGCTGAGTACTGAACAGCAATGAACTTTAAATATCAGCAAATATCTCCACTTCTGACATGTTGGCAGGAAGGTCACAGCGACATAGCTGAAGATAACTAAATGCAGGACCTTACTTTAAGGAACTCCTGCATTGATGGGGCTGGAATGGTTGACCTTGAACAATCACAACCATCTTCCTTTGCAACAATTCTAGGAGTACTATCCCCTCGGTGTCCATTAATCTCACATTTGTCAAACTTTTTAGAGATGTATAGGATCATGAGGGGAATATATAAAGCCTTTTCACAGTAGGGAAATCAAGAACCAGAGAACATAGATTTAAGATGGGATGGGGGTGGGGGGAGATTAAATAGGAACCTGAGAGTCAAATTTCCTTTAAACGAAGGGTAATGGGTATATGGAATGAGCTGTCAGAAGAGGTAGTTGAGGCAGGAGCTATCACAATATTTAAAAGTCATTTGGACAGGTACATGGATAGGATAGGTTTGGAAAGATATGGGCCAAACGAGGCAGGCGGAGCTAGTGTAGATGGGGCATGTTAGTCGGCATGGACAAGTTGGGCCGAAGGACCTGTTTCCATGCTGTATAATTCTATGACTCTCAATGACTACCTTATTATGACCAAGGTAGTCAAGGTCATTCACATCTCACCTCTGGAATTAATTTCCTTACTCCATGTTCATACTATGACTGTGAAGAAATCACCAAGTGGTGTTGTCGAAACCCAAACTGGATATCAATGAACAATCTTCTTGATTGTTTCAAAATATCAGAAACGTTGAACATTTTCTAGCTTGTTCTGTTAGCTAAGATAAGGGATACCTGTCATTGTTTTAGAGTCATGGATGGAGTGACACAGTGTGGAACCAGGCCCTTCGGCTCAACTTGCCCACAACAGTCAACATGTCCCAGCTAAAATAGTCCCACATGCCTGCTCTTGGTCCATATCCCTCCAAACTTGTCCTATCTAACTGTTTCTTAAACGTTGGGATCGTCCCAGCCTCAACAACCTCTTCTGGCAGCTTGACAAATGTAATGAACATTTTTTTGGGGGGGGGGGGGGGGGGGGGGGGGTTGTCCCGGCTACTACATGGTGCTATTGACATTGCAGAAAAGCCTTTTACTATGCAAGGTCTTCTCATGATTTTTGGCACTGCCTGACAGGAGGTGGGGTGGCAGGTACCATGCAAGGTCACAATGCCGTTTCTCACAGGTCAACGGAAAATGCGATTGCTTCCCATTGTCATGAGGAAAGCTTCAATTACAAAGTGTGCATCGCGACCCACAAACCAATGTTTGTGTGCAATCCAATTAAGTCGTATTACGTTTAGTATGAAAAATAAGGCATGCAAGACTGGAGTTGATGAAAAGACACTGAAGGGATAATCAGATCAATAAAATCAAAAGATAATGAGTAATATTTCAGACTATGTGAATAAACTAATAGTTCATAAGTTCATTAGGAGCAGAATTGGGCCATTCAGCCCATCAAATCTACTCTGCCCTTCAATGCTGGCTGACCTATCGTCCAGGGATTTGGGTACTTTGGAAATTGCAGGTGTCTGTGAAAGACAGGGCTTCACTAATAGTGACAATACATTGCAAAGTCTTGGAGTCCCATGTGACCTAGCTGTCGCCAGTAAGTCTTGAACTTAGAAGAAGCCCCAACAAAATTTCTGCCCATGTGACCCACCTATTGCTACTAAGTCTGGGTTCCTGGAGGGTTTTCTGCTCTGTTTCAGTGCACTGACACTTAATGCATGCTTGTGATTTATTTAGTATTATGTTTCTACTTTGTTTCAGTGTCTTCACCCCGGTACCCGTGATTGGTTCAGAAGGGTTGCCTGCACCTGCATGTTTCTTTATGCACTAAAGATATTTCTACTTTGTTTCCATGTGTTAAAGATGTTCATGTGTACTGTTCTGTGATTGGGCAAAAGAATTGCCACTCCATGTATTTTATCGGTGATTGGTTTGTAGGGGTTGCCCCCCCCCCCGTATTTTGGCGCCGTAAGTTTGTAGGGGTATAAAGATGATCTGTTTGTCCCTCTTGCTATTCTATCTACGCTAGGATGTCACGGTGTTGAATAAAAGGGTTTGGATTCCAGTGCTTGACTCAGAGTTTTACTGACCCAGACTCGGGGTAGAAGAACCGGAATTAACCATTCTATATAAACACAGTAATATCAAAGGTTAGGAAAAGAATATGCAAGAATTTTCATTACAACCGAGAAGTTTAAGGGAAGATTAAATGGGTTTTTTTCAGGAAGGGCTTTGATATGATCAGCCATGATCATATCGAATGGCAGTGCAGGCTCGAAGGGCCGAATGGCCTACTCCTGCACCTATTTTCTATGTTTCTATGTTTTGGTTATAATGTATGTCTGGTCCAGAGACAGCAATGATGGGCCCTCGATTCTGTTTTGGGAAGAGATCAATAAATATTTTATGTACTGGGACACGTCTCCACGATCCAAACCTCTCTATGCTCACTTATCCATATGTTTAGTTAAAAGCCTCTTAAACATCATTATTGGGTAATTTCCTCCTACTTTGGACCTCCTAAAATGTAACATCTCACATGCAACTAAATTAAACTCCATCTGTATTTCCCCACCCATATCTATAACCAATCTTTGTCCATCTGTATCCACTGAGAGCTTCTTCAATGCCCACAATGCCACCAACTTTAGGGTCATCTGCAAGCTTACTAACCAATCTATGTACATTTTCGTCTTAGTCATTGATATATCTGACAACATCAGAGGTGCTAACAGTGATCCCGGCAGAACACCATAGGTTCCACACATCCAGCCAAAATGGTACCTTTCCACCTCTACCCTCTGTCTTCAAAGAGTTAGCTGGTTCACAATTCAAACTGCCAAGCGATCGTGGATCACAAGCATCTTATTCTTCTGGATCTGCTTAGTTTGTCAAGTGCCTTACTAAATTCCACATAGTTAACATTCAGTGCCCTATCTTCATCAATCATCTTTGTCACCTGTCCAAACACTCAATTAAATTTATGACATGAACTGCCCACACTAAGAGATGATGACTGTCCCTAATTAGCCAATTGTTCTCCAAATGTGATAAATCATATCCCTAAGAATCCTTTCCACTGGCTAATGTGAGGTTAACATGCCTATGATTGGCTAGATTATCTCTATTTCCCATTTTAAACAAGGGAACAAGATTGGCTACTTTCCAGTCCTCCAGCGCCTCATCTGTCATCCCACCACAACCAGAGAGCAGTGCTGAACTACTATTTACCTCATTGGTGACCTTCGGACTATCCTTGATTGGACTTTGCTGGCTTTACCTTGCACTAAATGTTATTCCATTATCATTTATCTGTACACTGTAATTAGCTCAATGGTAATCATGTATTGTCTTTCTGCTGACTGGACAGTATGCAACAAAAGCTTTTCACTGTACCCAGTACACGTGACAATAAATTAAACTAAACTGTGGGTTGAAAGGATATAAAGATCTTCATCAGGATCCCAGCCACTTTCTCCCTTGCCTCTATCAATCAGCTGGTATAGATCTTAACAAGGACTTACCCATCTTATTGCTCGTCAAGAGACCCATCAACACTTCCTTCTTAATCTCAAAATGCCCTTGCATATTGGTCTCACTATCCTCCGTCCTTCTCATTGAATGCTAAGTATTCATTTCCTACCCTACCTACATCCTTTGACTCCAAGTATACAATACCTCCTTTATCCTCGAGTTTTTAATATATGCATAAAATACCTTGGGATTCACTTTAATCCTACTTGCCAAGGACATTTTCGGGTACTTCAGAAATTTTCTAAAGGTCCCATTAATTATTGAATAATCTTTTGATGAATCAATAACCTCTCATACATCTTGTAGGAGAAACTGAATGTTATGAGTTTTACAGGTTTATATCCATGTGTGTTCTCAGTTTCATTCACTGTGGCAGGTAACTAACTGAAAATACTGATTAGTCATATATGTAGAATGCTTTCAATTTTCATACAATGCAAAATATCACATTTATCAATTAATTTGTTATGTGATCTTAATTATTTTGCAGATATGCCTCGTTGCTCAACTTAATAAGATTAATGAATGTAATTGAACACATTGCAGGGTTAAACACAATCAATGTCTGACAGATGTAGACAGAAAACAAAGGTGTGGGAATGAACTGTAGCCGTGCATCTTTGTGGGCACAAATACCAGCAGGGGTTCTGGCTGTTATCAAGCAACCTAACCATCCCACCAACAACTAGAGAACAGTCCCAAGCTGCTATCTACCTCATTGGAGACCCTTGGACTATCTTTGATCAGACTTTACAGGGCAACATGTCCATGCTGTCCGAGATGCTCCATCTAAACTAGTCCAATTTCCTATCAGTCGAATATCGTGCATCTGACATTGCCTTTGTTCCTGAAAGCAGCCTTGCAATTGCTAATACTTTATCTTGCACTAAACATTATTCACGTTATTCCCTTTATCATCTATCTGTACACTGCGGACGGCTCGATTGTAATCATGTTTCATCATTCCGCTGACTGGTTAGCACAGCACAAAAGCTTTTCACCGAAACCTCAGTACAGGTAACAATAAACTAAACTCAAACGGAACAGGAATTCACAAATTGCCAATTCTTACTTACATTAATTGAATAATTATCTCTTGGACGACACAATGCCGCTGGAACCATTCCAGGCCCAAGAACAAGTATCTACAGGACAGATAGTAATTGGGGTCGGGGAAATATAAAACACCCAGCAAGATCACCATTTCTACATTTGAACCAGGAGTTGCTTAAATTGATAGTAGTTGCAAGGCTGCTTTCAGCAACTGAGGCAATGTCAGATGCATGATTCTCGAATGACAGGAAATGGGACCAGTTTAGATGGGGCATCTTGGTTGGCATAGACAAGTTGGGCCAAAGTGTGTGTTTGCATGCTATATAACAATTTTCTCAAATGATTGAGGAGCATTTGAAGTTCAAAGATGTTTTGCATTCTCTGAAATGTCTTGAAATGTTTTAATAACTTAACTTTTAATAACTTTTTCAGCACGCTATACATGGCAATTCTTGCATACTTTGAGAATGGTATGCAAAACAAAGAATTTCACAGTGGCATGTCACATGTGATACTGAAGTATCATTCATTTATTCATTCATACCACTGCACCCTGTGCACAGTTTCTTGCTGCTTGTGATAACCGCTGTGCTCTTGCTCTGCAACCTGCCTAAGCCTTGAAGTGCCGACGAGAAAACAAGAATGGGAAAAGCAGGGAGCCAGGCAGCGGGGAGAAATAAGAACAGTGGCAGACACGTTGGGGAATATCAGCTAGGCAGGGACAGGGAGAGAGCATAGAGAGTGTGAAATTAAAACCCAAGAAAGGGGCATATAGATTCAGAAAGTGAAGCAATTATTTAAGTAAAGTGGCAGATAGTGAACAAACACACGCACACACTGTCAAAGATATATACCTGTACTTCCAGAATAATGACTGCAGAGCAGTTTAATGCTTGCCCACTCTAATTGGGTGTAAACACTTGGCTTCCCAAATAGGTCATTGAGACTTTTTAACAGTCACTTGACAGATAATGTTGTTGCCATGCCAACATTGCTCCAATGTTCAAGCCAGTTCTTGGTATCACATAGCGATTCCATCAAGCTGCCACAATGACGTTTTGCATCGTAAGACATGCCCTATCATTAGCAACCAATGCTCCAGATAGTCCTGTCAGTGTCTTACACCCTACCCCAACAATTCATCCCACTAACGACAGTGGATCGATATCCAGACATTATACTGAAGCCAATGGGGTGGTTTGTTTCAATCATTTATAATGACAAAGTATCAGGATTTCAGAATTATCTCACAACAAAGTCTAATCAAACTATTAATAACTTGCATCATTCCTGGAGGTAAGAAAAAGTCACTTTGGTAATTTGTTGTTTCTCAACCCAATCATTGTGTGGAAGTGAAAATTACTATTACATATAATATAGCACTTTTGGAGTAATGACGATATCCTGTCATTAACACAATTATTGGCAATTCAGTCCAATTTCACATGATGCATGGAATTAGAAATTATAATAACTTAATAAATCACCTCCATGTGTTCAATTTTGCTACTAATTTCCCAAATGTTGTGCAATTTTTAATGTGTTAATTACTTTAGTACTTTCTATTAAGCCATTGATGTAAACTGTTACTATTGTAGATAATACATCTATTTTAGCTGCAACAAATGCACATTAGAATAAACCTGTAACACGTGAACAGGACCTTCATAGAACAGTATATCACAGGAACATGCCCTTCAACTCATAATCTGTGCTGGACATGATGCCAAGACCAACTCATATCTGCCTGCACATAATCCATATCCCACCAATGTCGTAGAGTGATAGAGTGATACAGTGTGGAAACAGGCCCTTCAGTTCAACTTGCCCACACCGGCCAACTTGTCCCAGCTACACTCGTCCCACCTGCCTGCCCTTAATGCATAGCCCTCCAAACATGTCCTATCCATGTATCTGTCTAACTGTTTCTTAAACGTTGGGATGGTCCCAGCCTCAACTATCTCATCTGGCAGCTTGTTCCATACAACCATCACCCTTTGTGTGAAAAAGTGATCCCTCAGATTCCTATTAAATCTTTTCCCCTTCAAATGAACCTTTGTCCTCTGATCCTTGATTCCCCTACTCTGGGCAAGACTCTGTGCATCTACCCGATCTATTCCACTCATGATTTTATACACCTCTATAAGATCACCCCTCATCCTCCTGCGCTCCAAAGAAAAGAGACCCAGCCTACTCAACCTCTCCCTATAGCTCACACCCTTTAGTCCTGGCAACATTGCGTAAATCTCAATGTCTGCCGACCCATGTGCCTATCAAAAAGTCTCTTAATCTCTAAAAAGTCTCTAAAGTCACAATTGTATCTGGCTCTAGCACCATCCTAGCAGTGTATTCCAGGTACTCACCACATTCTGTGTAACGATTTTGCCTCACACATCACCTTTAAACTTTGGCCATCTCACATTAAAGCTCTGGCCTCTAGTATTTAATGTTTCCATCCTGGGAAAACGTTTCTGAATATCAACTCTATCTGTGCCTCTCATAATTGTATATACTTTTATCAGATCTTTCCTCAACCTTTGACATTCCAGAGAAAACAACCCAACAACCTCCACGGAGAGGCGACTTTTTCCATGCCGCCTTCCCCCATGGCATAACATTGAGGATCGGTGCGGCCTTTCCAGGAGACGTGCCCGGGGCTTCAGTGGCGGGCGCAGCGTGGACTCTCGTCGTGGAGCGGGCGAGCCCTCCCCGGGGGTCGCCGGAGGGGAGCGCTCTGCTCGCTGGCCCGCGGCAGCCTGAAGCCGCGGTCTGCGGAGCTCCTGCTGGCGTAGCTTCCGCAGCCTGGGATCCTTAGTGGGGACCCGGGAGGAGAAGAAGCTCCGACCACTGGCCCGCGGCCTACTTCTACCGGAGACGTGGCAGGGACTTACCTGCCCCTCACTGGGGACCCCTGGAGAGGAGTTCTGACTGCCGGCCGTGCGGTCTGCGGTGCTTCTGGTTACGGCGCGGCGGGGACTTTAAATCTTTGACCGCCAGCCTGCAGCCTACACCAATCTGAAGCCGCGGTCCCCAGTGGGGAAGCACCTGGACTTTATCTGGACTTTACTGGGCTTTATCTGGACTTTACCTTGTCTGAACATCTGGACGCCCGCAGTGGCGGCTGTGGAGGGTTGAGGTCCAGACCATGGGGGAAAATGGAGGAGGACTGGCCAAATTTGGTGCCTTCCACCACAGTGATGAATGCTGTGGTGGATGTTTGTGTTCAATTTTTATTGTGTTTTTGTGTGTTCTTTTTTCATTGTACCGCTGCTGGCAAATTCATTTCACTTGCACTGTGCAAGTGACAATTAAAACTGATATTGATTGATTGATATTGTGACCCTTATACAAAAAGGTCTTGACCTATGAAGGCAACCATATAATATGCCTTCTTTATCACCCCATCTACCTGTGTTGCCACTTTCAGGGACCATGAACTTGGATCTCCGGATCTCTCTGTACATCAATGCTGTTAAGCGCCATACCATTAATGGTATCTTTCCCCTTTAGATTTGACCTCTCAATGTGCAACACCTCACACTTGCTCCTTTTACATCAAATCTAGGCTTACCTAAATGTTCAGAAAGCCTTTCATAAGATGCCACACAGGAGGCTGCTAAGGAAGATGGGAGCCCATGGTATCAAAGGACTAGCATGGATATCAGGTTCGCTGGATGGCAGAAGACTATAGAGTGGCAATAAAGGGGCCCTTTTTCTGGTTGGCTGCCAGTGACTAGCAGAGTTCCACAGGGCATGGTGTTGGGGCTGCTGCTCTTCACATTATACATTAATTATTTGGATGAGGGGAGTGAAGGCTTTGTTGCCAAGTTTGCGGATGATATATCAATAGGTGATGGGGCAGGTGATGTAGAGAAAGCAGGGAGTCTGCAAAAGGACTTGGATAGGTTAGGAGAGTGGGCAGAGAGTGGCAGAAGGAATATAGTGTTGCAAAGTGTGGAGTCATGCATCTTGGTAGTAGAAATAAAGGCATAGATTATTTTCTAAATGGGGAGAGAATCTAGAAATCGGAGGTGTAAAGTGACCTGGGAGTGCTGGTGCAGGATTTAAAAAAAAATTATACACATGTCGAATCGGTAGTAGGGCAAACAAATGCAATGCTAGCATTGATTTTGAGAGGGCTTGTATACAAAAACAGGGATGTAATATTGAGGGTTTATAAGGCACTGGTCGAGCCGCATTTGGAATATTGTGAGCAATTTTGGGCACTATATCTGAGGAAGGATGTGCTGGCTCTGGAGAGGGTCCAGCAGAGGTTTACAAGAATGATCCCAGGAATTAATAGGTTAACATATGATGAGCATTTGTCGGCACTGGGCCTATATTTGCTGGAGTTTCGAAGAATGAGGAGGGACTTCATTGAAATGCACAGAATAATGAACGGCTTGGATGGGGTGGATGTGGAGGGGATGTTTCCACTATTGAAAAAATCATGGACTAGAGGTCATAGCCTCAGAATTAATTGGAATATTGTGAGCAATTTTGGGCACCATATCTGAGGTGCAGGATTTAGCCACCCTTTGGATCTCATGAGAGAAAATAGCACCAATATCAAAGTATGACCTGTTTCCTTTCCTGCCATCCAGTGATGACCCATTATCTCCCGGTGTTCGTAAATGGCAAACTGCTGTAGCAGAGCAGTTTGAAAGCAGAAACTCCCCCCCAAAAAATACTGTGGGATCCACACAGTAAAATGAGCTAGGCAGGTTCTACAGTTGGAGATTATTTGACAGAAGTTCAAAAGGCTGTGCATTTTCAAGCAGGTTACACAGGTGATTGCTGCAGCCATTCAATCACTAAAGTTATTGGAGCTTTTTGTTTGAAAAGCAAAAGCTGGAGGTACAGAAAATCAGAAATTAAATTGAAAATGTTGGAGACAGCCAACCATCCATAGAGAAGAGAAACAAAAGGTAAAGTTTCAGGCCAATGACCTTTCATCAGAAAGGAACTTATGGAGCGTCTGCATGTTCATTGATCCAAAGAGTCTTGGAAACATAACCTTTCATATCTTACTATCTAAGACCCCAAATGGCCTGTTTTCATGTGCTATCTCTAAACTAAACACCAAAAATCAACACGTAAACAGTTGTCTTATATGTGCCTGTGGTATTAATATTCATTTTTATCATTTGAAACAAAGTGCACACATAAGCAATTGCAGAAATAACCTCGAGCAATTCAATTCCTCATGACTCTTTCTTCAGCAGTGTATGTAATTTGAAAGGTCACAGCGGGCCAACTCTTACCGTCGGTGTACTTAATGACTCGGATGGTGGAGTCGCCTTCTCCAAACTGTGTAATGGGTGTCAGGCGGACCTCGTAGGCTTCGGGCTTCAAGAGTTCAGTGAGGTTGTGGGTGATTAACTCTCCCGTCTGGATCATTGTATTCATGGACATTTCCTGCTCCCACCAGCGCTGTTGGCCAGTCTGAAGACAAAGCAAAGAACGAGATTGATTAGCACCGAGAGTCACCCCAACAGTTTGTTTGCGGCACTGCTCAGAAAGCAAATACTCTGGGAATTGACACAAGAAGAAAACCACTTGAAAATGACTGCTTCAATTTGAGTTGGGCTGGTTAAAAAAGGTTAGATTCTCCATTCTGCATTAAAACCAAGAGAGCAATTGATGCCCAAGCAGGTACCTACAATAGCATCAACAATGTTATAGACTTAAGCAGAGTGTGTGCGTGTGTGTGTGGGGGGGGTTAGTAGGTTTGTGGAGAGATGTTAGCCCTTGGATACAGCATGGAAACACACCCTTCGACCCAACATGCCCATGTCAACTAACACGCCCCAGTTATAATAGTGCCTGCATTTGGCCTATATACTTCTAAACCTATCTTAACCATGTACCTGTCCAAATTCCTTTGGAATGTGGGAGGAGACAGAATGTGGGAGGAGTACCCGCTGGACAACCATGAGGTCACATTGAGAATGCACAACCTCCGCACAGCACCCGTGGGCGGGATTAAACCCTGGTCTCTGGCACTCTGTTACCCCACTGTGCCACTCTTGCAAGCCCGTTTCTTTGAATTTTAATCTTTGAAGATGAAAGTTCAGTAATGTTATGAATATATTGCAACATTCACCCAGGATAAGGCAGCCTGTTTTATTGTCAGTCGAGTCACTCCCTGAAAAGTATACCCCCTCCATCACAGGCACTAGGTTTCTGCAGCGTGTTATTTCTACATGGTCATTTGCAGCAATTAACCAAGGTTTCTTTGCTGTGCATCTCCCATACTTCTACAGCTAGGAACATCCAAGGCAAGCAGACAAGTGGGGATGTTATCAGCTCCCTGCCATGCACCTTCCCATCCCTCATGTGTAGGAAGGAACTGCAGATGCCGGTTTACACCGAAGATAGGCACAAAGTGTTAGAGTAACTCAGCAGGACAGGCAGCATCTCTGGGAAAAAGGAATGGGTGGCGTTTCCGATTGAGACGGTGCTTCAGACCCGACTCGACCTAAAACGTCACCTGTTTCTTTTCTCCAGAGATGCTGCCCTTTTTCTCCCAGAGAGTTGTGAATTTATGGAATTCCCTGCCACAGAGGGCAGTGGAGGCCAGGTCACTGGACAGATTTAAGAGAGAGTTAGATGGAGCTCTAGGGGCTAGTGGAGTCAAGGGATATGGGGAGAAGGCAGGCACGGGTTATTGATAGGGGACGATCAGCCACGATCACAATGAATGGCGGTGCTGGTTCAAAGGGCCGAATGGCCTCCTCCTGCACCTATTTTCTATGTTTCTATGTTTCTATGACCTGTTGAGTTTCTCCAGCATTTTGCGTCTATCTTCACCATTCCTTCATCACGGCTGAATTTTCTGCCGATTAATACTGGGGTTGTACATTCAACTCAGGAACAACGACAGTTCATGAAGGCAGCTCACCATCCATACTCGTGGACAGATATTGATGGGCAGTACATGCTGGTCTTGTCAAGAACCAAATGAAGGAAAAAATAATATGTGATCAGTCTCTCAGAACGTACATTTTCAGCCAAGCAAATATACTGAAATTGGTTGTAATTTACCCTTTAGTGATACATAGCTCTGAAAACAAATTCTGAAAAAGAATTCCCTATTGCAGTTCAGTGGGAACTTGGCCAGTCCACAACTTGCATTTGCCAGGAAAAAAAAACAGAAAGTGCTAAACCACTCAGTATGTTAGGCAGCAAGCGTGCAAAGGGAAAGCATTGAAGATAGAATATAGAACAGTACAGCATGGGAGCAGGACCTTTGGCCCATTATATCTGTGCTGAATATGATGCCAAATTAAACTAATCCCCTCTGTTGCATCTCGAGTCATGGAGTCATACAGCACGGAACAGGCCCTTTGGCTAAACTTGCCTATGCCAACCAAGATGCCTCATCTACACTAGTTCCACTTGCCTGCATTTGACCCATATCCTTCTAACCATTTTCTTTCCATATAATCCATATCCCTCCACACCACACTCAACAATTAGTTTAGTTTAGTTTATTCTAGTCTCGCATACCGAGGTACAGTGGAAAGCTTTTTTATTGGGTGCTCGCCAGTCAGCGAAAAAACTCAACATGATTACAATCAAGCTGTCCACAGTGTACAGGTACAGGATAAAGGATAAAACGTTTAGTGCAAGATAAAGTCCAGTAAAGTACCATTAAAGATAGCTCGAAGGTCTCCAATGAGGTAGATGGGAGGTCAGGGTTGCTCGCTAGTTGGCGAGAGAATGGTTCAGTTGCCTGATAACAGCTGAGAAGAAACTGTCCCTGAATTTTGAGGTATGCATTGTCAAACTTCTGTACTTCCTGTCTGATGGGACAGGGGAGAAGAGGGAGTGACCGGGATGAGACTGGTCCTTGATTATGCTGGTGGCCTTGCCGAGGCAGTGTGAAGTATAGATGGAGTCAATAGAAGGGAGTTGGAGTGCGTGATGGACTGGGTTGTGTTCTCGACTCTGCAATTTCTAGAAACCCTAACAGATCAGCAATGCCTTATGTCTAACTTTGACTGTCAAAGCTGATATAGTTTCTCAAGTATTTTGAATAACCCTAACATTTTGGTACAATTAAATTTATTATAAACAAATTAAACAATTGAATTATTTTTAAAATAAAACAGTAAAAAATAAAAAGGACATCTAAACCACAAACACAATTTTAAGTAACGAAAACCATTAAAGCAAAACAAGTAAATAAAATTAGCTTTCTACCTTGCAGCTATACGATTGGCACAGCAATGAATATAAATAGATAGATATTCTTAATTCTTGATTAGTTCAGGAGTCAGAGGTTATTGGGAGAAGACAGGAGAAAGGAGGGCAAGATAGATCAGCGGAGTCGGATGGCGGAGCAGACTTTATGGGCCGAATGGCCTAATTCTCCTATTCCTTATGACCTTATGACATGTGGATTAACTTTCAGCATTAAGTGTTGAGAACACTCAACAAGCCTCCACTCCACCATTGAATGTAAGGCAGAGTCCCGCATGGTAATGGGCGGTGAAGCTCAGAGAGCAGCGTCGGGACCTCTGCATTGGCAGGAGAATATGAAGCTGCGTGAATATATGTGGGTAAATGCTGGCAGAAATGGTGCTTCATTTGTCACATATGCAACTGCACGGTGAAATTCTGACTGCATATATTACACATGTGGGCACCACAATTTTTGGTGCCATTAATCAAAGTCCAACATCCAGTCAGTCGGCCCACACACTCGATGTTCCCGTGAACCAACGTCCCTCTCCTATCCTCACCCGGCCATCTTTGTGCCCATGGATTGCCTCCTGCAGCCTATCTTGAACCGGCATTACCCCAGTTCACCCTCCGACCAAGTCACTCCTAGTGCCCGACATCTACAACTCCCTCCCTGTTATGCTGTCCGACAAGCCTTCAGGCGGGTTCCCGGTCCCGCCAATTGACAAGCCGACACGGCGGCACGGTGGCTCAGCGGTAGAGTTGCTGCCTTGCAGCACTTGCAGCATCAGAGACCAGGGTTTGATCCCGATTGTGGGTACAATCTGTACAGAGTTTGTACATTCTCCCTCTGACCGCATGGGTTTTATCCGAGATCTTTGGTTTCCTCCCACACTCCAAAGATGTACATGTTTGTAGGTTAATTGGCTTGGTATAAGTGTAAATTGCCCCTAGTGTGTGTGGGATAGTACTAATGTGCGTGGATCTTTGGTCAGTGTGGTCGGTGGGCTGAAGGGCCTGTTTCCGCGCCGTATCAAACTAAACTAAAGGCATCGGGCAAGCCCCAACGATAAATCTCAGTCTATTAAAGTTAAACTTTGCATAATTGAGCTAGATTGCAAGTCCTACACATGAATTTCTTCCTCATTAAAACATGGTTGTAGTTTGAGTTTAATTCTCCTTCCACAGCTGAAAACATAAGAAAAAACTGCAGATAGACACAAAAAGCTGGAGTAACTCAGCGGGACAGGGAGAGAGGGAATGGATGACATTTTGGGTCGAGACCCTTCTTCGGAACAAGAGAAAACTGCCACTGGTTACACTGCAGGAATACTGGGAACATGGTAACTGATGAAGGCTGCATCTGCATTTGTATTTATGATGCTGGCACACCATAACCATGGGCAATGCTGTCAGCACTGAGACATTGAATAGAAGCGTTCCAGCATTGACAACAACGTCCACTGTTCAAATGATTCATGGCTCTCCAATCTTAAACATTTGAGAGGGTGAATAGATATTGTCTTTAAACTAAAGTGAGGACAGCGAAAATAATTTTCTTATCTGAATAGAAAAGGAATTCAGCGCGTTGTGTGAGCAAACAAACCTACCAGTTAAACCAAGTGAGACAATAGACCTTGTGTACTGTCAGGGAAGTTGCTGAGAAGCACTTTGGATTTGAAACTTCCCTGCAGTCAATAATGCAATTTGCAGCTCTGAATTCAATTACTGTTTATCGTTTCTGCAAAATTATAATTTCATGGGTTTGTGCTCCCCTGTTATGAAGTCCTTGAACAGAATAATATATTGTGCATAAGGAAAATTAAACAGTTGGAGGGCTTTATTCTACAGTTGATTGGCAGTTCAAAATAACCCCACATAGTTAATTAATATGACCAACTTCAAATTCCAGTCATATAAAAAAAGGTTCAGAGATCAGTTCATTTCTATTATAAAGAAAAATCCAATCAAATAAATTATGGCCATTAGTGTTATGTTTGCTACTTACCTTTCTATAAGCACCCTAATCTTGAGATGCACTTTGTCATGAACAGTGAGAAACAACAAATATAAAGGGAGTTTGTGCCTAGTAGAGTAGGACCGAATATCTTGCAACAAGCCTTAAAAGGAACGGCGAGTTATCTTGAGTCAGTGATCCTAATAGAAAATCACCTATGAGCATTCAAGTCCAAAAGAAAAGTAATGTGAACCCTACAGTTCATTCCTGAGTCGTTGATTTATTTTATATAAATGTGAACAAGGGCTTATGGAAATAACCTAGGCAGAGGTGCAGACAACATTGAGCTTGATATTATTTAACCTGACATATGGTTTTATTGGTCCCAGAGTCAGTTCTAGCACTGGTTTCCTGTATCATGGTGCCTCTAACTAATAGTTGTTCTTCATTGAGATTACATGGTAAATGGTAGGGAATTGAAGAATACGGTTGAACAGAGGGATCTGGGTATAACCGTGCATAGTTCTTTGAAGGTGGAATCTCATATAGATAGGGTGGTAAAGAAAGCTTTTGGTATGCTAGCCTTTATAAATCAGAGCATTGAGTATAGAAGCTGGGATGTAATGTTAAAATTGTACAAGGCATTGGTGAGACCAAATCTGGAGTATGGTGTACAATTTTGGTCGCCCAATTATAGGAAGGATGTCAACAAAATAGAGAGAGTACAGAGGAGATTTACTAGAATGTTGCCTGGGTTTCAACAACTAAGTTACAGAGATAGGTTGAATAAGTTAGGTCTTTATTCTCTGGAGCGCAGAAGGTTAAGGGGGGACTTGATAGAGGTCTTTAAAATGATGAGAGGGATAGACATAGTTGATGTGGACAAGCTTTTCCCTTTGAGAATAGGGAAGATTCAAACAAGAGGACATGACTTCAGAATTAAGGGACAGAAGTTTAGGGGTAATATGAGGGGGAACTTCTTTACTCAGAGAGTGGTGGCAGTGTGGAATGAGCTTCCAGTGGAAGTGGTGGAGGCAGGTTCATTGGTATCATTTAAAAAATAAATTGGGTAGGCATATGGATGAGAAGGGAATGGAGGGTTATGGTATGAGTGCAGGCAGGTGGGACTAAGGGGAAAAAAAGTTGTTCGGCACGGACTTGTAGGGCCGAGATAGCCTGTTTCCGTGCTGTAATTGTTATATGGTTATATGGAGATTACACCTTCGAATGTGAGTCTTCTACCTTTGACAGTGGCTGTGACTCCTTTGACCAATATCCCTATTTCACTTACTCTAAGCCAATGTTACATGGGACACTAAACCAAACTGAATTTTGCACACTAACTGGATGGCATATTCTGCCTTCATGTCAGGTTAAGCATTTACTCCCTCATATCATGTTTCTATTTTGCAATCATCAATTTGCACGGCTACATTTATCATTTGGCAGCAAATTTGGATCAAAACCTTGAAAGCTATGAACTTTGTCTGCAATTCACAATAAACTCCCACTGAGAACAGAAAATCAAGCATAGAAACATAGAAACATAGAAATTAGGTGCAGGAGTAGGCCATTCGGCCCTTAGAGCCTGCACCGCCATTCAATATGATCATCCAACTCAGTATCCTGTACAAATTATTTAAAAGCATGATTTAAGGTGTTGCTCAATTGTGCCAATCTATTAAAATATCTTGCTGCTGTACGCCGGGAGCACTGGAACATGGATACCTTCACATCACACAGTGAAAAATGAAAATAAATAACTTCTAAGAAAAAAATATCACTCTATTGGTACAACTTTGCTTTAAAAATTTGGCATTGTGATTTCCTCCCTTCAGGAGGCCCAACCTGTGTAATTAAGCTTTCAACTGCCACCCCCTTCACATCTTAGCTCAGAGTTAGCACTATTAAAATATCTTGCAGCTGTAAGCCATGAGCACAAGGAGGCATGTTGGTGCAGCAGTAGAGTCGTTGCCTTACGGCATCTGCAGCACCAGAGACCCGGGTTCTATCCCAACTGTGGGTGCTGTCTGTACGGAGTTTTTACGTTCTCCCCCTGACCGTGTGGGTTTTCTCCGAGATCTTTGGTTTCTTCCCACACTCCAAACATGTAATGGTTTGTAAGTTAGCTTGGGATAAGTGTAAATTGTCTCTAGTGTGTGTAGGGTAGTGTTAATGTGAGGGAATTGCTGATCGGTGCCGATTCGGTAGACCAAAGGGCCTGTTTCTGCGCTGTGTCTCTAAACTAATCAAAATAACTCTCTTCATGTCAACCCTGAATCTGCAAATAGAGTGGACTGTGGGTAAAGATTGGATGGAGATAAAGACAATAGACAATAGGTGCAGGAGTAGGCTATTCGGCCCTTCGAGCCAGCACAGCATTCAATGTGATCATGGCTGATCATCCCCAATCAGTATCCCGTTCCTGCCTTCTCCCCATATCCCCTGACTCCGGTCTCTTTAAGAGCCCTATCTACCTCTATCTTGAAAGTATCCAGAGAACCAGCCTCAACCGCCCTCTGAGGCAGAGAATTCCAGACTCACAACTCTCTGTGTGAAGAAATGTTTCCTCGTTTCCGTTCTAAATGGCTTACTCCTTATACTTAAACTGTGGCCCCCTGGTTATGGACTCTCCCAACATGTTTCCTGTCTGTAACGTGTGATAAATGAGTCTCCAGATGGAGAATCGGAGCCAACTCACAGGGTGGGTTGATCAAGCCATGCCACAGGGTCTCTAGGTATCTGTGATCTGAAGATATCCGTGTGCCAGAGTTCCGATCTGTGCTCACAGTTTACAGCAGCAAGATATTTGAATACATTGGCATGATAGAGCAGGGTGTCGACCCGAAACATCACCCATTCCTTCTCTCCAGAGATGCTGCCTGTCCCGCTGAGTTACTCCAGCTTTTTGTGTCTATCTTCGGTTTAACCTAGCACCTGCAGTTCCTTCATAGACACCTTAAATCATGCTTGATGTTCTGTTCTTTGTGGGATTTTATTGTGAATTAGAGACAAAGTTCATAGCTTGCAAGGTTTTGATCCGAATTTGCTGCCAAATGATTAATGTAACAGTGCAAATTGATGATCGCAACAAAGATACAAGAAACAAGGGAGTAAAGGCATTGCACTGGGGTGAATTATGACTGAAGGTGGCCAGACACATTTGGCAACAGTTAGGATGTCTACATTCGTATAGCAATTTAGTGTGGGCTTTTTGCATAAAAATACCAGATGCAAATGGCTGTGATTTCTCAGCATTATTGTCACAAAATAACACCCCAAGTAGCTGCAAACATTGTATGCACATTGTATTCAGTGAACTTTAGGCAGATAACACAATTGAATGCAAATGTTTGTGCTATCAGGCCAGAGATTCTCTAAGGTTCAGCAGCACTGCAGTAAATATTCGCAAAGATTCACCATGACTATGATCTAGATAAACGATAACTAAATCCATGGCCTCGTGACATGGAACCATAAATCTGTGTCCAGACTCATGATATTTCTCTGTTTGGGAATTGACTGAGATTAAGGCTCTTAAATACTGATGACATCTTCATGGCAATGAGCAAAGAAATATAGATTGCTCTACCCTGCCTGTGGTGGCGAATAATAGAGAACAGGTACTCTCTTTTCTCGCCTCGGGCATTAGGCAGAGGACATCTCCAACTAACTATCGCTCATCCACCTGTACCCATTGTCACAACATTTTGAAATGTGGTTTTCTATTTGCGAGATGGAAAAGTGAATGTGACAACAAACAAGCTATTTGGGTTGAAACAAGCCAGCCACAAACAGGCAGCACAACATTACAAAATGACAGAAAGAAAAGGGTGATTACACTTCAATAATTAGCTCAACTGTTATTCTGAAGCAAGTTGACAATCTGTCTGGTTTGCTCCACTGGGAAATAAAGACTTAACTTAAAGTTACTTTCACTAATTATAAAAAGATATTGGGACATGAGTGTAAAGAGAGTTTATTTTGCAACAACTAAAATATCTCCACCATGTCGTGAGGAATCTATTTGTTTTTAAAATTAATATGTGAAGATGGTTCCTTGGGCAGCTAATAGCCTCCTCGGTCTATGGGAGGTAAAATCTGTGGAATTATAAGCACCTGATCTCAGAACATTCTCCTTGCAGCCTCTAATTCGCATATCACTGTACCTTAATTGGTACACGTAACAATAAAAGACCTTTGAAACCTTTAATTCATTTAATGTAATGCCTATTTGGTGATGAATCTGTGGAATTCATTGCCACAGACAGCAGTGGAGGCCAAGTATACAGACATTTTTAAGGCAGAGATAGACAGATTCTTGCTTAGTAAGGGTGTCAGGGGTCATGGGGAGAAGGCAGAAGAATGGGGTTCAGAGGGAAAGATAGATCAGCCATGATTGAATGGCCAAGTAGACTTGATGGACTGAATGACTGAATTCTGCTACTATAACTTATGGCATTATTTTTGAACAAAAGGAACTTGGCCAGTTAGTTTAACGCGGTATCTGGTCTCAAACCTGCCTCCAGTTGTACGAATGGCATTGTATATCCCATTCATGGTACAGTACTGGTCCTTTGTGGCCAGCTGCAGCTGGAACCGAAACATGGTGCCCAAATGGCACCTCTGCATATGAACTCAGTGGGCTGTTCTGTGCAAACTGTATTGATCGGGTCAAGTGTGGTTATGTATGGGGATAGTCTTGCTGAGCTGTATGCAAAAAATGTATTTCACTGTCCCTGGCACACGTGACAATAAAGAAACCATTGATTGTCCCTATACACTCTCTCTGATACAGACAGTCCCTGGAAGAATGTTGGTTCTGGCAACTCCACACAGCTCAGCTGATATTAGGGGCTAACTGTAAATAGTAGTGAGAAATAAGCCTATCGATTTTGATCCAACAATATTACAATATCATATCATGCTGACGCTAACGATATGCACAGAACAAATCTAACAATGAATTTCAAACCCCATGTAATTTCAATTTCAAACCTTTTCAAATATTTGTGTAACCAGGCATCTTTTTAGCTATAGGTACACAAAAATGCTGGAGAAACTCAGCGGGTGCAGCAGCATCTATGGAGCGAAGGCAATAGGTAACTTTTCGGGCCGAAATCCTTCTTCAGACTGATAGGGGGTGGTGGGGAGAAGGAACTAAAAAGAAGGAGGAGGAGCCCGAGGGCTGGGGGATGGGAGGAGACAGCCCGAGGGCTGAGGAAGGGGAGGAGATAGCAAGGGCTAACAAAATTGGGAAAATTCAACGTTCATGCCTGCAGGATGCAGACTCCCCAAGCGGAATATGAGGTGCTGTTCCTCCAATTTCTGGTGTTGCTCACTCTGGCAATGGAGGAGACCCAGGACAGAGAGTCGGATTGGGAATGGCAGGGGGAGTTAAAGTGCTGAGCCACCAGGAGGTCAGGTAGGTTCTTGCGGACCAAGCGGAGGTGTTCGGCGAAACGATAGCCCAACCTCCACTTAGTCTCACCGATGTAGATCAGCTGACATCTAGAGCAGCGGATGCAGTAGATGAGGTTGGAGGAGATACAGGTGAACCTCTGTCGCACCTGGAACGACTGCTTGGGTCCTTGAATGGAGTCGAGGGGGGAGGTAAAGGGACAGGTGTTGCATCTCTTGCGGTTGCAACGGAAAGTGCCCGGGGAGGGGGTGGTACGGGAGGGAAGGGAAGAATTGACAAGGGAGTTGCGGTTCGGACCGAGTGGAGGTGTTTGGCAAAAACGTTCAGGAATCTTTTTAGCTATTCCTGCACCGCTGTTTTGATTTTATGTATTTTCATCTAAACTCCCCACTAGACTTGAAATGTGTTGCAGATGCCCAGTTCAGCATAAGCAAACCCCCCAGATATTCTCATTTTTGAAATCACATTTAATGGACATAGCTTTTACCTGAGGGTTATAATATATGCTGACATTGTGAAAACGACAATTAATGATTGGACTTGAATATAAAGAGCTGCCTCTGGCTGCTGACTGTTATGACATATAAATGAATATAACATTTTTTCCCCCCCTCAAAAACTAATAGTGATATACTTCATTGATTACTAAACATATTGGACCATTTTAATACCATATACAGCAGACTTTAACTTTATACTTATGTCCTTACATAAGGTAAAAGTAGTAATGAAACCATGGTGAATCTCTGGAAATCTCTGCCACAGAAGGTAGTTGAGGCCAGTTCACTGGCTATATTTAAAAGGGAGTTAGATGTGGCCCTTGTGGTTAAAGGGATCAGGGGGTATGGAGAGAAGGCAGGTACGGGATACTGAGTTGGATGATCAGCCATGACATATTGAATGGCGGTGCAGGCTCGAAGGGCCGAATGGCCTACTCCTGCATCTATTTTCTATGTTTCTATGTTTCTATGTCGTCTAGTTCTAGACTCTCCCACTAGTGAAAACATCCTCTGCACATCCACTCTATCCAAGCCTTTCACTATTCTGTATCAATGAGGTTCCCCCTCATTCTTCTAATCTCCAGTGAGTACAGGACCAGTGCCGACAAACGCTCATCATAGTTAAACCTACTCATTCCTGGGATCATTCTTGTAAACCTCATCTGGACCCTCTCCAGGGCCAGCACATCCTTCCTCAGATATGGTGTCCAAAATTGCTCACAACAGCGCCCAGGGCCGGATTAGATGAAGAGAGGCCCTGGACTGTTCGACATGAGCCCCTCCCAATCTCCCACCCCCACGACTAGAGGAAGATGTTCCATTAGATTGACACCGATTTGCAGCCGAGCGTGGCCAATGAGATAAGGGCTGGAAAGCTGAGCTTTTTATTTATTGCCAGTTCTAGTGTCGAGTTATCGCCTTAAAACACTATTATTCTGAAATGAAGGGCAAGGAAAATTACTGGTGTTGATTAGAGACTACAGTGGGTTGTAAGAAAGGCCTATGATAGTGCCAAAAATATTATACACCAGGCCCATATGAAGCTTTTGAAAAGGGGGGGGGGGGGGGGGGATTACATGGCAGGATTACAAAAAAATTATGTGAAATAAGTGCACGCAGCACATATCACAAGTGTTATAAAGGAGCATGCAAACACTACAAATAAAATATTGTAAATATTTGCAGTAAATAAAACCTTTTTAAGAAAATATTTTGTGTTGATCCGATTGCCTGTTACTGTTCGACTGTGTTAGTGTGCACATTAAAAATATGATGCAAAATGAAAGTCACAAACTATGGAATTTATATTTTTCAGGATTGTTATCAAGGAAAAGAAAGCAGTTCCAATTGTTTGATATTATTCATATGGAGGAGAAAATATAATTGCTCTATAATTTTGCAATCTCACTAAAAATAATCCCCCTTTCCCTCTCCCCCTCCTCCTTTCTCCCTCTCTCTCCCTCCCTCTCTCTCTCCCTCCCAGGCAGCGAGGTTCCAACTCCGCTCCCCAAACACCGCAGGCCCCCCCCCCCCCCACTCCCGGCCCGAAGAAACGGGCACTCCCGCAATCCAATATTCCACTACTTACCTGGAGTAGACACGAGGCATAGAGGTGATTGTGTGGAGTGGAAATGGAGATCTGAACCCGCCCAGACCCACTGCGCACGCACGGAGAGACAGCTTCACTTTGCGTCACTACTGCATCACCAGCTTTCCCCAACTGCGCAGGCGTGGATGGTCGTAATTATTTCCCCAAAACTTCCAGCCGGTCCGGATCCAGAATTTCGGGTACTTTCTGTCAAAGTGGAATTGCTGATAGCCTCCAATTTATTTTTCTCTGGATTTTTCTTACTCTGGGAAATAAACTACCACCTTGGCTGGAGGCCCCCTAGATTTTGAGGCACTAGGCTTCAACCTATAAAGCTTATAGGTAAATCCGGTCCTTCCGAGACCCCCCTAGATCTCGAGGCCCTAAGATTAAGCTTGTGCAGCTTATACGTAAATCTGACCCTGCCAGCGCCTTACAGAACCTCAATATTACATCCCTGTTTTGTATACTAGCACTCTTGAAATAAATTTAAGATACCATTGAGTTTGCTGTCTAATCTTCTCAGAAAGACAGATCTAAGAAAATAAAGATGCTTTCTTGATCACTGTATCAGTGTGAAGGGACCAGGTTAGGTTGGATACATAGAAATTTTAAGTTGTTGACCATCTCTACAGCAACTCTGTTGATGAGGATAGCGTTGTGTTCAGTCCCTTGCTTCCCCGGGTGGTCAGCCAACTATTTCATCTTGCAGACATTGAGGGCTTGGTTGGTGTCCTGCCACTATGCTACAAGGTTATTGATCTCTTTCCTGTGCTTCGTCTCTTCATTGTTGTAGATCTGGCTGACTACAGCGCAAACGTGAAGATCAAGTTTATGACTGAATCACAGCTTTGTATCCGCCTTTGCCATGGAAAGGGGGCACCTTTAAAATAACACTAAAGAATAAGGTAATTGAGGCACCTGGTGTATTAAAATGGATAGCATGAGAGATATTAAAAACGTTAGCTTAACTTAATGTAGTTAAGCCATCCGTTCCAAGTGGAAATCATCCTTAGATTTTGAGGGGTGCATGGGATGAATTAATTGGGGAATTAACCAACATTTTCCAGTGTTTTGTGCAAACAGGCATGATGCCAGAGGACTGAAGAATAGATAATGTTATCCTATTATTCAAAAAAGGTAGTAAGAATAACTAAATTTACACCAAATAATCTCAATAATTAAAAATTATTTCCACTCAGAAACAACAGCCCACTAGAGGAAAATTGATTAATGAAGGCAGGCTAGCACAGGCATTTGTTGTGTTTACAATGCTGACTTCCAGAAAGGGTATCAGCAAAATTGAAGCACATGACATGAAAAGGACATTGAGGGCATGGATATGATGTTGACTAAGTGTCAGACTGCAGAGGGTCGTGGTGAATGATTCCTCTTCATGCTGCAGAGAGTGGTGAACGATGGCATTCACCGGTGTTTAGTGCTTTATGTGATCTGTATTAATAATCTAGACTTGGTCCTGCAAGCCATATTTTCTAAATTTGCAGATGATGCATAACTTAAGAGTATTGTGAATTGCAAAGAGAATTGTGGTGCAATGCAAGAGGCTGGGAGAACGGACAAGCGTATGTCAGTTAATATTTAATATGAGCTGATATATTCTGATGGGCAGGATGAGGAGAGGAAATATAGACACTGTAGATAATATAAAATCGATATTATTCTGGAAGAATTTCAGGTGGAAGAACTTGGGGGTGTCTATGTGCTCACACCAGGGCAGTTTGAGAAAGTGGTTTATGAGGCATACACAGTTCTGGATATTAACAACAGAAGCTGAGACCATTAAAATTGGAATTCATACTGAGTCTTTACAAAACACTAGCTTTGTCTCAATTTTGTAAGGAACAAAGTTTTGTTAATTTATAATTATTTGAATTCACTTGAATACATTAAATGTCTCAGGAGTGATTACATTTATCATTGGTTGTTCATATATTATTTGTTTTAGGCTTGTTTGTATTTGTGTATAATATTATCTGATTTATTTTGATAGCATGGAGGGAACGTGGGTGCAGAGCGAGAATAAAGCATATATTTTAATAGCCTTTTCTTGCCAGTGAAGTCAAATGTAAGAGAATACCAGCCTGAGTAGACAGATCAGTCATTACACATTAATATATTTTAATGCAGAGAATTATTAAATGTTACATAACGAGCCTTCAATTAAAAAGAAGATTGAATGCAGTTTACTAAGAGGATGAAGATTATCTATCACAATCTGTAGCATATATATGAATACCCTGATGAGTTCATGGATAAAGTATGTATTTTATTGAACTAGATATTGACTTACAATATCGTATCGTGACTTAATTTTAAAAAATAACGCTGCTTCAAAAATTATTTTTTTGAACAACTCTCGATATATAACGTAGACCATCTTAGAGTACCGCAGGCTCTTTATTTATGGTTTATGACCAACAGATAACCAGATCCTTCATAGAAACATAGAAAATAGGTGCAGGAGGAGGCCCTTCGAGCCTGCACCGCCATTCATGTGATCATGGCTGATCGTTCCCTATCAATAACCCGTGCCTGCCTTCTCCCCATATCCCTTAACTCCACTAGCCCCTAGAGTTCTATCTAACTCTCTCCTAAATCCATCCAGTGACTTGGCCTCCACTGCCCTCTGTGGCAGGGAATTCCATAAATTCACAACTCTCTGGGTGAAAAAGTTTTTTATCACCTCAGTCTTAGATGACCTCCCCTTTATTCTAAGAATGTGGCCCCTGGTTCTGGACTCGTCCCACATTGGGAACATGTTTCCTGCATCTAGCTTGTCCAGTCCTTTTATAATTGTATATGTTTCTATAAGATCCCCCCTCATCCTAAACTCCAGTGAATACAAGCCTAGTCTTTTCAATCTTTCCTCATTTGACAGTCCCGCCATCCCAGGGATCAATCTCGTGAACCTATGCTGCACTGCCTCAATCACAAGGATGTCCTTCCTCAAATTAGGAGACCAAAACTGTACACAATACTCAAGATGTGGTCTCACCAGAGCCCTATACATCTGCAGAAGAACCTCTTTAATCCTATACTGAAATGCTCTTGTTATGAAGGCCAACATTCCATTAGCCTTCATCCATAAAACAACCTTGAAAGAAATTCATAGTCACTCCAGCTGTAACCAAAAATATTTCACATACCCGTGCACATTCCAATTAACATCAATTAACTTATTAATCAGGAAAACACATGAAGGACAGTGGTCTATCATGATGGAACAGCGAGGTGGACTGTTTGTGAAGGAAGGAACTGCAGAAGTTGGTTTAAACCGTAGATAGACACAAAAAGCTGGAGTAACTTGGCGGGACAGGCAACATCCCTGGAGAGAAGGAATGGGTGATGTTTCGGGTCGAGACCCTTCTTCAGACTGGTTAGGGATAAGGGAAACGAGAGAGATAGACGATGATGTAGAGAAATAAAGAACAATGAGTGAAAGATAAGCAACAAAACAAAAATGATGATAACGTAAACAGGCCATTGTTACCTGTTTAATATTGATTTCTCTAACCAGGTAGCCCCAGCATTCCCTCTGGCCAACAGCCTGTCGTGGAACTGATGGCCAAAGTGGGACAGGCCCAAGAACCTGGCGCGACACAACGTCTCACCTTCAACAGCAGCAGAAGCAGGCAAACGATCGCCAAACTCAGGCCTGGGGCTCACGGCCTTTGCGGTCCGGATCCGCCCCCCCCTTCTACTCCCAGAGCGGTGCCAAGAAAACTGAAGATAGACACAAAATGCCGGAGTAACTCAGCAGGACCGGCAGCATCTCTGGAGAGAAGCAATGGGTGACGTTTCGGGTTAAGACGCTTCTTTCAGATTGAAGAAGAGTCTCGACACGAAACATCACCCATTCCTTCTCTCCGGAAATGCTGCCGGTCCCACTGAGTTACTCCAGCATTTTGCGTCCATCTTCAATGACGTCACGACAGCTGTGTGGTCGAATGAAGTCACGTGCGACCTTCGCGGGACCGTCGAGGCTCAATGCGACCACGAGGCCGCATAATTAGCGTGTCAAGGACACGTAAGTGGGACAGGGGCTTTACTATAAAAACAATATTGTGGCATGCTGTGGTGCTCTTTTGGATCCCATGTACTACCATATTGTTTAACATGGATTATTTGTGTCTAGATAGTGCCTTCAATATTGCCTGCAAGCCCCAAAGTGCTTTGCAGCCAACAAAACACTTTACTAAGCCAAGTATATGACAAGCTCCCACAAATAAAATCTGATAACATCCACATAAGTTGAAAGTCTAAAGAAGGGTCTTGACCCGAAAAGTCAGCTATCCATGTTCTCCGGAGATGTTGCCTGACCTAATGAGCTACTCCAGCACTTTGTGTCCTTTTATCCAGATATCGTCCTTTTGTGATATTGCTCAAAAGACAAATATTAGGCAGGGCAGGAGTAATAATTTCTCTGCTCTAATTTCAAAGTACTCTCATGGGAACTTCACATCCATCTAAGAGAGCAGATAGGGCCAAGGTTAACATCTCATCTGAAAGACAGCACCTCTGTCATTGGAACACTTTTTTCAGTGCTCTACCAGAGTGTTAGCCTGGATTTCTGTGCTCAAGATAGAATCTCTGGAGTGGGTCTCAAGCCTGAACCAGGAGTGCTACTGACAGCTGAAACACAGCTGAACTAAATAACTCACTTGTTGGAAGGCGCAAGGTGTGTGCAAAGCTTTTAGTTCAGCTGCGTCTCAGTCAGTCGCCCCCCTGGCTCAGATACAAGTTAAAAAGTTCTAATTCCATTTTGCATCCTAATATCTCTTTAACATGGAACACCCATTGGCACTTTTCATTGTTAATAATCAAACCACTTTGATTCCAACAAGTACAAGGAATATTGAATAATGTTCAAGCTCTTGAAACAAATTACTCGTAAATTAATCATTATTTTCATCACTGTATCAAATTTTCAGGATTAATACAAGTAGATGTCCTTTTTACATGATTTAGTCATAATGCATTTTAAAATATAATATTCACTGTGTATGCAGTCCCACCATATTCTTGATAAAGAAATTAGGATAAATGTAAGGTGGCTGCTCATGTCCAATAAATCAAGAGATATTAACTTTGCCGATGATGAAAATATATAACCTGCTACCAGATGACGTGGTTGAATCAATGGGCAAAAAATGTACAGAAGCATAAGCCAGATGCGAAGATAGGAGAGTAAGATTGTGCCATTCAGTGGAAATTAAGTAAAAGATTAGGAAGAGGCTTGAATGGAACTTAAATGTTGGTGCCAACCATTTGGTTTGAAGGACCACTTCTTTGCTGTAAATTCATTGTAATTCTATAAAAATGGAAGCTATATCTCACCCATAGGTTTAAACAAATCTAATCCAAGATCCAGAACCTTATCTCCTGCACTGATAAGAGATGCTGCAGTGTGAATTCACAAAGACAATTACCGACCTACGACTACCTACGACTATCTATGAGTACCTACGAGTACCATCACGGACTACTACGAACTACCTACGAGTAAAATTTTTTCCATGATGACCTTTACTCGTGGACATTTTTTATCAGGCTGGAAAAAAGGTCGCAACCTAGTTGTGGCCACGAGTACGGGGAGACCACTCACGAGCATGAGGAAGAGTTACGAAGACCTCCTACGACCTTGTGGCGACCATGCTCCGAGTATGAGTCAAAGGAAAACTAGGCAGAGGTCGCCAATTAGGTCGTGGAAGTGGGACAGGGGATTAAATAAGAAAGTTAAGGATAGTATCAATTTGAAAAACACACACAATCATGTGAAGGTTTGTGACAGACTTAAAGGTTGTGATAATAAAACAGCAACAAAGGATGACTAAACCAAAGAGGGAGAAAATAATTTGTGATTAAATTAGCAAGAAATATAAAACAGATAGTGAAAGGTTGTGAAGTGATTAAAAAGGAAAGTTGCTAATGAACTTATCAGTCACTTGGAGGATGAGACTGATGAATTTATAATAATAATAATAATAATAATAATAATAATAATAATAATAATAATAATATATTTTATTGTCATTGCACGTCAGTGCAACGAGATTTAGTACGCAGCTTCCAACCGATGTAAAAGAAGAGTAAAATAAATAAATAAGCTGTGTGACGTGGCCATCTGAGGGAGACAGTCCAGGGGGGGTGGGGGGCACTCAGCAGGGCCGGTTCAGAGCCACTATACCTCTGGGAATAAAGCTGTTTCTGAGTCTGGAGGTTCGGGCATAGAAGGCCTTGTAACGTCTGCCGGAGGGAAGTAGTTCGAACAGTCCGTTACAAGGGTGTGAGGAGTCTTTATGGATGCTGACGGCCTTCATGAGGCACCGTGTGTGGTAGATGCCCTCCAAGGCCTAATGGGAAGTAAGGAAATTTATCAGATTCTATAAAGGTTCCGGAGGATTGGAAAGCTGCTAGAATAACATCCATGGTCAAGAAAAGAGGGAAACAAAGAGTAGAAAATTGTACCCGTCATTGGGAAAATGCTTGAATCCATAATTTCTATCCAGCATTGGGTATATTGTAGCATCATCTAGCGGAATCCAGAGTCTTTCATTGTATGATAATGTTGTTTGACAGATATAAGAATTACTGAGAAGGATGGGGTTATGATAAAACAATGGTTCTGCTGCATTTGGATTTCCCCCAAAAAATTCAAGATGGCACATAAACTGTTTCTGCTCGTAACATCTTATGGCATTTGGGGTAATATATTAGTATGGACTGTGAAGGGGCTAACCAACAGAATTAGGTTAAATTAATCATTTTAACTTCACCAACGTGGAAATACTATAGAACAGTTCGGAAATGGACCAATAATTCTCATAAAATGTATGCATAGTTATCCACATTAATGACAGGTGATGGGAATCATATATATTATAACTAAATTTATTGTTGACACAAAGATAGATGGAAAAGGGAAATTGTACAGGGCACGAAGAAACTGCAAAAGGATATGGGATTGGTTTGTTGAAGGGCAAACAATTTGACAGATGGAACATTATATGGAAGATTATTCTTGTTGTTAGAACAAATTCAGAAGCAGAATATGGTTTTAATAGTGAGACAAAAGAAAGCTATGATACAGGGAAATCTCTGTACATGACATCTTCGTACATGAAAGTTTTCCTGTAGATGCAGCAAGCAATTAGAATGTTGGCCTTTTCTGCAAAGCAGATGGAGTATTGAAATCAAGACATTCTGCTCCCTGTGAAAATGTCAGTAAGATCAAACTTGGAGTGTTACATGCAAATTTTGGTATACCAGACGGATTCGTTGGATGAAGGATTGTCTTCAGTGGGTAGATTGAGTCTATACATAGGGGATTTTAGAAGAATGAGAGATGATGTTGTTAAAACAAATGAAATTCTACGGGGACATGATGATACAGAAAGAATGTTTGCCCTTGTGATGAAATTTTAAACAAAGGGATGGTCAGAATAAAAGATCACCCAATTAAGGTAACGATGAGGAGCAATTTCTTCTTATTCAATTATTTAACAAGGCACAAAGGGAAATTATTAGGCAACTGAACCATCCTACCGCAACAGAAGAGCAGTCGTGAACTGCTATCTACCTCATCGGGGACACTCGGACCATCTTTGATCGGACTTTATTGGCTTGACCTTGCACTAAACATTATTCCCCGATCATATATCTGCACACTGTGAATGGCTCAATTGTAATGGCATATTGTTTTTCCGCTGGCTCGTTAACACGCACCAAAAACGTTTCACGTGACAATAAACTATACTGATCCCAGCAAGACTAGTAGACAGACGGCAGGTCTGACAGAAAGAGACTGAACTTAGCTATAATACATCGTATTCATCAGTACAATTAATATAATCAGATCCCAACAAAAGACACAACATCGTGTGAATGGAAAGCACAGAGAACAACCATACATCAGGTACACTTCGATTTTCCAGCATCTGCAGTTCCTTCTTAAACCATACATCAGGAATGGTCAACAAATAAACAGAACTAAAGCAGGTGTGAATTTGTTTGTGCAAATATGTATTATCAGAAGGAAAAAGGATAAAATATCAAAAAGGCTAAAAGAACGATGTCACTCATATAAAAGAGCAAACTAAAGGAAAACTCAGGTCGGGGCTTCACCATGGTCACAATCCGTGATTTCATTTCAATTGTCATCAAGAAAAAAGAACATCCAGATTGCCTTGATAATCTCAATAAGGAAAAATGATGTATTCATTTGATATTAAAGATCTTAGTCTGAAGAAGGGTCTCGACGCGAAACGTCACCCATTCCTTCTCTCCAGAGATGCTGCCTGTCCCGTTGAGTTACTCCAGGTTTTTCTGCCGATCTTCCAGTTAAACCTACTAAAATGAATTTGAGGAAAATCTGCTTCGCATGAATGAATTTCTGATGGGTATTAATTGGTCAGATATTTTAATCTATTTTTGGTGATTCCTGTGCTGGTTTCATCCCTTAAAATTTTAGCAACTGGATAACATTGCTTTTACACTTCTTATCCAGCAGATACAATATACAGAAATCCTTGCTAACATCCTTGCTATCATTCTTACCTGGGTATTCTGCAGAGCAGGCTCTTGGACAGTGCACCCTGCCTAGTGCATTCTAGTGCAAGTGATAAACTCATGTGTGAGACAGCACTGTGTGATACAAATAAAGAGTATGTCAATGCATTAACATTGACTTCCACTGCCTTCAGTGGAGTTTAGCCTGAGCTCAGTCAGAACATTCACACCTGAGCCAGATGATTGTGCGTTTAAGTCAAATTACATGGTTTAAATGGTACATCTTGGCTGAATGTGCAGATGGAGTGTGAAGATGTTTGCTGTGCCGCCTTTCAGAAGAAATCTTAAATTCGCGATTTGGATGTAAAACTTGCCACACCACTCTTCTGAGGAAAGTGTTGGCATTCTTCCTGTGCCCTGGCCAAGTCATCTCGGTGGTTAGTACACATTATCTGGACGTTTTTCATAGAAACATAGAAAATAGGTGAAGGAGTAGGCCATTCGGCCCTTCGAGCCTGCACCGCCATTCAATATGATCATGGCTGATCATCCAACTCAGTATCCTGTACCTGCCCTCTCTCCATACCCCCTGATCCCTTTAGCCACGAGGGCCACATCTAATAGGCCTTTCTCACGGGGCGACTTGATGCAAGATGTGACCAGAGTGAAGTGGTCGTGGTCTAGCACGATATCACACGATATAACGGGGGGGTAGACAAAGAGTTCCCACGGTACTCGGCATTTCTGTTATTTGTGCGAGTGACTTGTCCGTCTCCCAAGCTTTCCCGTTAAATCTTGAATGAACATTGTAACTGTCAAGTGTAATTAAATCATCACATGGCACAAATTATGTCACTTTTTTTTCACACACTATAAATATCCTCCCTTGGTTGAATTGGCTCATTTGGAGACATGCCGTGACTTTACTGCAGGAAGATGCCACATTGCTTAGGAGAGAGGGGGAGAGAGACGGAGAGAGAGACACAGAGGCAGTGTGATGTACTTCGGGGTGAATGGCGTAAGAGAAACAGCGCACATGACCTTGGTCTATCTGTGTGTGTGTGAGCGAAGAGAGACTAAGCAGAATATATCGGTCTTATTGTGTGTGGGGGGAGAAAGAGAGAGGTGGGGGAGGGGGAGAAAGAGAGGTGGGGAGACGTATATACACACACAAAGCAAAGTTTTACTGTGTATGTGGGAGACACAGATGGTCTGAGGACAGTACCTTGGTCTTACTGTGTGTGGGAGAGGGGGAGAAAGAGATGTACACTCACAGAGGCAGAGTCTCTCAGCCTGTGTGAGAGGGAGGGAGGGAGAGAGAAAGAGGCACACACAAGGTGGATGTGAAATCTCACCTGCCTGTTTCAGTGACAGACACCCGCTGCCAGTAAATGAAGACACCCCCATCTGTCTCCCCCTCCTCTCCCTCGACACCCCCACCTTTCCCTCCCAACTCCACTCCCGTCCCGACCCCCTAGGAAACTGAAGGGAGCAACAATTAACTGCTGCCTGCCCGCTGAGTTAAAGAGTTCCCACGGTAGTAAGACGATGTTAGTTGTGCCTAAGTTTAAATTTCCAATGTGTGTTTCAGAGTAAAGAGTCAGCGCAGAATCCTTGATAATCAAAAACTGTCTGAATCAGCAAGTTAGACACAAAATGCTGGAGTAACTCAGCGGGCCAAGCAGCATCTCTGGAGAAAAGGAATAGATTCCATTTTTGGTCGGGACCCTTCTTCGGGATGATTGTGGGGGGGAACTGGAAGCAAGAAAAGACCGGGACAAATCAGGGCCAACAACAGATGACCTCAGCAGGGTATTTTGAAGAGGGGTTCCGACCCGAAATGTCGCCTAACCCTTTCCTCCAGAGATGCTGCCTGACCCACTAAGTCACTCCAGCACTTTATGTCTTTATTTGGTTCCCTGATAGGCCAATTGTTGGCTAGGGATAGTGTGATCCCAAGAGGGGACCATCGTTGCAAACCTTGGACTGGTTAACCGACATTTACTGCATGGGGGGGGGGGGGGGGGGGGGGGGGGGGGGGGGGGGGGGGCGAGGGAGAGAGAGAGACAGTGTAAGTTACCTAAAATTAAATAATTCAATGTTCATAGTAAACACAGACACAAAATGTTGGAGTAACTCAATGGGTCAGGCAACATCTCTGGAGAAAATGAACATGTGGCGTTTGTGTCTATCTTCGGTAAAAACCAGCATCCGCAGTTCCTTCCAGCACAATGGATCTCAGTGTCAAGTCTCTGACTCCTGTTGGCAGGCCATTCGGCCCACAGCCCGCCCAGCGATGAGTAACCCATATCACAGGGGGATGGTGTGAAGGCGGAGTTAGACAGAGCTTGATTAATGTAACGGTTGGGGAATGGGCCATAATATGGCCAGGGAAACGCTGTTATTCATGATGCCCCCTCCGCCCTTTCCCAGCTGTTTTCAATCGCACCCCTGGCCACATAAAAATTTATACTTTAAGAAGGAATACACGGAACATTTAAACTCAGTGTTCTAACAGAGTGAGCCATGTGAGCACTTTGATCATTCTCCCTGTATTTGCAATTGACAAAATAGTCGGTAAAAATGTTTAAAAGTGTTCATACCTTTTGCTATGCCTAATTGGCCCTTACCTCTGCGAAAATAGTCTGATATTCGTAGGTGAAATGTCACCAACAATAATTGATTATATTATTAATTGACTAATAATTGACTTTATTAGCGGAAAGATGCAATTCTAATCTAATATTATAAGTGCCTCTGTCTTTGGAAGCAACACCAGCAATTTATTAAATCTGACTACATGCGGCATAGTGGTAGAGTTGCTGCCTCACAGCCCCAGAGACCGGGGTTCGATCCTGACCATGGGTGCACCGGTTTCCTCTCACACTCCAGAGATTACAGGTTTGTAAATTAATCGGCTTCGGTAATATTGTAAAATTGTCCCTGGAGTGTATAAGGATAGGTGGTCGGCGCGGACTCGGTGGGCCGAAGGGCCTGTTTACGCACTATATCGCTAAAATCTGAAGTTAGGTAATGTCTAAAGGAACTGCAGATGCAGGTTAATACGCACAAAAGGACACAAAATGTTGGTGTAACTCAGCAGGTAAGTCAGATCTGGGAAGAAAAACATAAAAAGCTGGAGTAAGTCAGCGTGTCAGGCAGCATCTCTGGAGAAAAAGTATAGGTGGCGATTCGAATCGGAACCCTTCTTCAGACATCCTAATCGGAATTGAGTCTGAAGATGTGTCTCGTCCCGAAACATCACCTATTTTTCTCCAGAGATGCTGCATGACTCGCTGAGTTACTCCAGCTTTTTGTGTCTGTCTTCGTTTTAAACCAGAATGTGCAGTTCACTCCTTTACACGGGTCTCTGGAGAACATTGATTGGTAGTGTTCCGGACCCTGCTTCGGAAAGGCATCGATCGATGGTCAACGAGGACTCCGAGCTGTATCTCTCAAAGAAGTACATGTGAAAAATTTCTCACGGACCATAAAAATGCGGGACCTTTCAGTAAAGTCCCTTTTAAAGATTATAGTTATTTTCTTGAATCTCATTAACATAGCTCATGAATAAGTTGATGTCCATATGCGGATGCAAATCTTTATTTTTTAAATTCAATCCCACAGAAGACAATTTTTACTCACCTTCTGTCCCCTCTGTCCAGCTTCCGGGTTCACCGTTCGCAGGAGTTCCCACGGTACACGCAAGAGTCAGTACGGATATCGCACGGATATCGGGCCACTACGCGCATATAATGTTGCAATGTTCAACCACAAGTGTACAAGTCACTATTGGAGAAATTCAAGCTTGTTTGAATTTTCTCCCGAGTCACCAAGTTACACGAGTACCTGCTGTTAGCGCCACTGTGGTCCACGGTGGTCCACGAATGCCGTACAGTTATCGCAAGAGGTTCCCACGATGTTCAACTCTGGTTAACTCTTGCGTCAAGTCGCCCCGTGAGAAAGGGGTTTACCTCCCTCTTAAATATAGCCAAATGAATTGGCCTCAACTGTCTTCTGTGGCAGGGAGTTCCAGAGATTCACCACTCTGTGTGAAAAATGTTTTTTCTAATCTCGGTCCTAAAGGGTTTCCCCTTTATCCTTAAACTGTGACCCCTTGTCCTGGACTTCCCCAACATCGGGAACTCCAGGACAAGGGGTCACAGAACATTGGTTGTTCTGAGATTTTACTGTGCACAATGTGGCTGCTACATTTTGCTGCATAACAGCAGCAATTCTTTGGCTATGGAGCAATTTAAGTAATCCTGAGAAAATTATAGTTGTTCCTGTCTTTTTTTAAAACAGCAGATAGAGGTGTTTCATATAAATAGATTAAATCTCCATTATTAAGGTTGTACAGCAGGCCATGATTTCCATCAAACTCACTGAAATTCTAATATTTATCTGTATTAGCTCCAAGCACTCAGTATTCAAAAAGGCATTTCAAAATGATAATATCATTTGAGAAAGTACACTGGTGTAAATATTGGCAGACATTCTGTACTGCTGAAGGCTGTCTTTATGCATTAAAGAAACAGTTTGCCTTTGCAGGTGTAAAACTGATAAATATTAAAATACTACATCAAGGTTTCTTCAACATACTTTACCTTCTATATCAATCTTGTTTTAAATGCACAATGTTCCATTGAGTAATTATTTTCTCTTGAGAGAGTTTTAATGTTACCAACTGCTTGGTTTCTTGCCAATCAGAATCTGATGCTCACATTGTCTGAATATAACTTTCAGTGGCAAGCAAACAGCAAGATCATCCATCTCAACACAATGTGGTCCCGTTCAGCTGGCTCTGCTCTTCATTATAATTGTGGCTGATTACTATCTCAGCATTATCTTCCAGCACTATCTCCATAACTCCTGATTCCCTTAATTCTGTGGCTCTCTGTTCTGCCTGAACCCAGTGAATGTACCTCCACAAACCTTCTGGGTGGAGAATTCCAATGATTCATCATCAGCTGAGTGATTATAGTTTGCCTCAGCTCAGTCATAAAAGGACCAACCCTTCTGAAACTGTGCTCCTTCCTGGTCCTGGATTTGTCATCCAGCTAAAACATCATCCCTATAAAAGCAAGGAACCGCAGATGCTGGTTTACCCAAAAGGACACAAAGTGCTGTAGTAAATCAGCAGTTAGGCAGCATCTCTGAAGAACATGAATAGGTGATGTCTTGGATTGGGACCCTTCTACTGACTGGTCTTTAACATCATCCCTGCTTTTAACTTGTCAAGCCCTTTGAGAAATTTGCAATTTTCAATGCGGTTTCTTCACATTCTCTCAATCTATTCAACAATGGTGTAGATGGGACCTGTTTCAAAGCTGTGTGCCTCTATGACTCAAATCTCGCAATAATTTTGCTTCTAGAGGTGTGGTACTGCTCCCCTGGGTTCCACCAGAAAGGTTTACTCCTCACCTTCCCTGAACTCCTTTTCTCCAACCCACATTTTGGAGAATGGGGTTAGGAAGGAGAGATAAATCAGCCATGATTGAATTGCAGAGTAGACTAGATGGGCCGAATGGTCCTATCACATGAACATTTTCTCAGGGCCCCATTGGGACATACTTTCTCACATGGGATTGATGATGAAAAGTCAGCAATCTGAAACATTAAATCTGCGGGAGCTGAGTGTTTTTCATGATGGTAGGCAACCTGAGCAGCTGATCCCAGCAACGTCTGCAACTATTTGCTTAATTGACATGGAAACAAGCCCTTCAACCCTCTGATGCCAGACAGACCCATTCAGACTAGTTCTATGTTACCCCACTTTTGTATCCCATCTCTACACACTAGGAGCAATTTCCAGAGGCCAACATGCGGCACAGTGGTGCAGCAGTAGAGTTGCTGCCTTACAAGGCTAGAGACCTGGGCTGAATCATGACTATGGGTGCTCTCTGAAACGGAGTTTGTACGTTCTCCCTACGTCCATGTGGGTTTTCTCTGGTTTCCTCCCACATTCCAAAGACGTACAGGTTTGTAGGTTAATTGGCTTCAGGAAATTGTAAATTGTCCCTAGTGTGTAGTATAGTGCTAGTGAACGGGGTGATTGCAGATCAGTACGGTCTTGGGCTGAAGGGCCTGTTTCCACACTGTATCTCTAAAGTCTAAAATCTAAAGTAAACTAACCTACAAACCATGCTTCCACCTGTCAGTAATGAGAATGTAGACACAAAATGGTGGAGTAACTCAGCGGGTCAGGCAGCATCTCTGGAAAAAAGAGTGACGTTTCAGGTTAGAACCCTTTTTCAGACTGAGAGAAGTAATGAGACTTAGCCATTAATATTGCTGCATCTTGGTACCTCTGATGGATGAAAAATAAATAACCTTCCCTTCTCTTCTTTAAATCTGACATCAAGACTAACCTTTTTCAATCCTGTCCTTTGCTAATGGCTCAGTGCTTCATATAGGACCCCCAATTTATCGAATTATATAAACCCCAGCGATTATAGAAGACAGTCAGATCAACATAATATGTCATTCTGCAATAGGTAGAAAAACTGAAAAGTAACAACATTGGACAAGAGACTGTTTCAAGGGCTTACGCTCCAACAGCGGCTTTATTTGGAAAATGGATGAGTCAGGATTTCTGGGGAATTAATAAAATCTGAGATTAAACTCCACATCTGCAATGTTTAGCTCAGGCTTAATAATGGATTGGTCCTCTTTAATACTACTTGATCCCCAAAGCTATGAAGCAAACATCTTAGATATTAATCTCTGCACATACGCCCGATTCTATTTCATCATGTAGTTCTTCAAAGACAACAATTTTCCCTGAGCACTGGTACCAAAGTGTCCCAAAGCGATTGCATTGTCTTAGTCTGTAATCCTTCGTATAACCTCCAATCTGAGCCCAAAGTACATATTAATCTAAATTCCCTTTTCTGATGGTTTTATACACTATTTTTGTTCAGGTTATCTGCTTGGTTTTTTACAATGGGGTCAATATATTTTCGGTACATATTTGCCTTGCATGCAGCACAAATATCCACTGGGGGCTTCTCCGCATCCTATCTTCACATACAAGACATTGCTCACTTGGTCGTCTACTCTCCTAAGATACTGCTACTTGCTTCACACTCTCTCAGCTCACTTCCCTGCCACATTGCCCAGACGCCCATCGACTGATGTGCCCATATGCATTTGAGCAAAAGAAGCAGCAGCAGGAGTTAGTTCTGGGGTCTTTAAGCAACACCTGATAAGATTGAGGAAATGAAAGAAACCGCAGATGCTGGAAATCTGAAATAAATACAGAAAATGCCCAAAGCATGTCATAGACAAATGTACAGCGTGGAAACAGGCTCTTTGGTCCAACTTGCCCTGGTCAGGCAGCATCGGTGGAATGAGAAGCAGAGTTAATGTTTTGAATTAAAGACCTTCCATCAGTTCTGAGAAAGAGAGAAAGCAAGTTAGTTTAGGTAGCAGATAAGGTGGAGCAGGGCTGGGTAGTGGATTGAATAATTGGAGCATCTGTAAATGTGAAATGATGCAGCTATTATTGAGGCATTGAATTGCAGCTATTACTGAAGCATCTGCAGCCCCTTCTTAAACACTGAGGCATTGATTTGCTTTGTCTGTGTAATGCGTTACTAATATTGTATTGGTTAGAATGTAACTGATCTTCCACCTCAATTCCACCTTGCTGTTCAATGTCCATTTCCCCTGATGTGAGCAATGTAAAAAAAAGATGCAATTGTCCAAAAAATTCAGGGAAGCTAACCCAATTACTCATAACACTGCTTCCTATATTCTGGCCACAGTTTGAACCATTTTCTGCTGATTATAGTTGATTCTTGCTAAATTTTGCAAGCCTTCAAAACAGCAACTTTTTCAAGACATTGGCCTGGTCTCATGAATGAATAATGATAAAATTACAGGCATTTTTAAGAGGCGTAAGAACTAATTATAGCAACGTGAAAGTCAGCTATTGTCTTTATCCTCAAGTATTCTTCAAATGTCATGCTGTGTTCTTTTTTAAGGGTTTACTTCTGAGGACAGATATGCCATTTCTACCTATAAGTTGTGAATAATTTATTTATTTAATAATTATTCCCTGTCACTGCTCAACTCCCTTAAGAATCTGGTCAATGACAAACTAAATGCAATGGTATTTCTGACAAGCTACATGTCTGTTTTAACCTGAGGCAAAATCAAATCAAATCTAAAATGGTGACTAATCCTTGAAAAATGAAAAAGAATGTAGAAGATAAAACGAAACACTCTGCAATTAAGCCTGTATTTATGTAAAAAAGTCAAACTCTGAAATAAAGTCAGCTGTTCTTTCTTTCAACTTTGGGAGCTACTTTTTCCCCAATTCCTAGAACTTCTCCCTTGAATACTAATTGCAGACTTTAAATTCAGCTGCCTCATATTTATCCTTCACAATAATGCTGCTTTGGTAAATAAATCTGAATACATTGTTTGCAAACAGACTGAAATTAGTGTTTAAGAAGGAACTGCAGATGCTGGAAAATCAAAGGTATACAAAAATGCTGGAGAAAAGGGTTTCGGGCAACGTTTCGAGCCAAAACCCTTCTTCAGAAGTCTGAAGAAGGTCTGAAGAAGGGTTTCGGCCCGAAACGTTGCCTATTTCCTTCGCTCCATAGATGCTGCTGCACCCGCTGAGTTTCGCCAGCATTTTTGTGTACCACCGACTGAAATTAGTTCCTGGAGAGAATATCCAAAATATTAGACCATTGTCGTAGTCTTACAGCACGGTAGCAGGCCCTTTGGCCCAACTCAATCATGGCGAACAAGATGCCATCAAAGCTGGTCCCATTTGACCTATATTCCTCTAAACCTTTCCTACATGTGTGCCTGTCTCAAATGTATTTTAAATGTTATTGTACCCGCCTCAATGACTTCCTCTGGCACCTTGTTCCATTTATCCAACACCCTCCCATGTGATAAAGTTGCCCCTCCAGTTCTTATTAAATCATTCCCCTTGCATCTTAGACCTATGACCTCTAGTTCTTGATTCCCCTATCCTGGGAAAAGGATTGCATGCATTTACTATATCTCTGCCCCTCACGATTTTATCTCCCTCTGTAATATTACCTAACAGTTTGCTAATGCTCCACCAAATGAAGCCCTAGCCCGCTAAACCTCTCCCAACAACCAAGTCCATTGGGTCGTGTCATTTGAAAGAATCATGCAATCTGGAATAGAATCAAGGTAGAGAATGAATGTTATCTCTGCTCTGGCTGAGTGAGAACTCTGCTCAGTCCCATCCAGACAATCTAATGTTAAGGTTCTTCATGACAACAGCACTCAACACCACAGAAAGCTGTCCTTCAAATAATACACTACAATAACATACTGCAATTTATTTAAGGAAAGATTCAATGCAGACCTTGCATTTCAAATGCTGTAAGTTAATGAAGTAACTGCAAATTATTGAAGATGAACCAAAAGTTAATTGGTACATGTGACAATAAACTAACCTTGAATCCTTGAAAGTTATTTTTTACCTCATTTCTATTGAGCTATATGCTGCTTGGGTGAACACAGCACTCTATTGAGAAGAACACATTATTACTTGTGCACCATTATACGTTCTATTCTAGTTTAACAGCTGAAATTAGAGTGTGTGCTCATTTTGTATTTTCTGTATGTCTGGTCCGAGCCAGTACCATCATATTACATTGGGGGTCAATTTTTGACATGGCTCTACAGACTAAGGATGGCCTCGTTTTGATGCCTTCTCCTTGTACTTTCACTAGATGGGGAAATCCTAGATCTCTGTTGACTCATCCATTCATTTTACTGACTGGCTGCAAATGTCATGTTACAAACTGGCTGCAAAGTTTGCCGCACCTCGTTGGTAAAACATTTTTGTTCACCAGCAAATGATGAACACCTTGTGAAGAATTAAACTTTTCCAGGTTCAGGGTCCCTGCATTTGCATCAAATACTCCTGTGCAAGACAGAGCAAACAAGGCTCCTTCACGGAAACCAGCTCCTCTACATTGTCTCAACAAAATCCGCAGCCTTACGAGAAAATCCCACTGCTCCAGTTTGAAAAGCAATCTATAAAATCTCCCGTGTAGGAGAATGGCCAGTAGATGATCATTTAATAACCATGGCAAGACCTTATTTCTTTAGATAGATATTGGATTCTGAATGAATTTGCTTTATTGTTTCCTCTGCCTCATTCCCAACTTCTATTACTGAAATACAATTCCTAGGGCTTTTGTAAACGTCTTAACATCGCAATGTTTCTTAAAAACTATTTTATTTGAATGCTTATGTTAAAGAAAACTGCTCCACTGAGGGGAAACTATTTCTCCGTATCTCGATATTCCTCTTGAGAGCTTCAATCTTGGTGTTAATATTGCCAACAATCTATTGTGAACAAACCGCATTGATGCAACAGCCAAGAATGACAATTAAATTGAATCTGAATCTGAATCTGAAGAAGGCAGACCAATGCCTCAACTTCTGAGGGAGACTGCTCTCCTTCCTCCACTCCGCCTGGCTTCACCTCCTCAAACCATTCCTCCTCTTCACCATGTGAGGCACCCAGCAAGATACACATGATTAACATCCTGTTGACCACTATAAATGCCATCAGAATGCAAGATTTCACTCTTCTTAAGGGATGTCCTCAGAGAATTTCAAGGATAAATGTTTTTGTTTTATGAAATTTGATAATTATTCTAACACGTGATTGGATGCAACATTGCATTGATAGTCTATCAATTTCCAATTGTTAAGTGAGAAATAAAATCTGAAACACCAGCCCCAGAAAATACTCCTAATCTTTGCCAATGGGGATTCTACTTATTTCACTGTTTGTTTACAGGAGAGGTTTATAATTGGTGTCCTAACCAGCAAATGTGTGTGCAGTCTCTTTTATGGATATTCAAAGCCAATTAATTCATTGTCCTCAGGACAACTCTTCCCAGCACATTAGGTTCTTTTACATAGAAGGTAATTTGCTATGTTATGGGCGTGTCCCACTTACGCGACCAATGTAATGTCTGCTGTAAGGCCCTGTTGTGATGAGCACAATGAATACACGTCTGCCATCTTGTAAGAAAGATTTAATCTGAACAACCAACCAAAACTTCCAGAAGGTCACCTGACCTCAGTCACGAGGCACAGGCACATTTGCCAGCTTCTGCTTTTGGCCTCAAGGGGCGCTGGCATTTATATTACATATACATCACAGGAGTGTTCCACTTACGAGACATTTTATGCGACTACAGGAGACTATGAGGTTGCCACAAGGTCCTTACATGTTCGCCGGAGGTTCGCCCAGCATGGTGGTGAGTAGTTCAGCATTCTCGTAACTAGTCGCGGCTTCATTCTGGTCGCCGCTAATTTTTCTACATATTGAAAATGTTTTCAAAATGTTGAAAAATTAGCAGCAACCAGAATTTTTACGCCATGGAGAGTAGCGAGAATTCTCGTGACGTAGGTGCAGTGGTAGTGGGTCACCAGGAGGTCGTAGGTTGTCATAGATTGTCATAGACTGTCGCCGGTGCTGACTGGTGAATTTCATTGGCTCATTGAGGAAAAAAAACAGTAAGCAGTAGTTTTCAGAACCAAGGATAACCGACCGGTAATGTTAATGTCTGCCGAGCTTCACAGCCGTGCATCTCTGGCTTCTTAAAAGTTGTCTCCATTACTTCTCCCCACCCCGTCTCCCCCTTTACCCCCCACCCTCCCCGCTTTTATAGGACTTATGTGAACCTTCCCGTACACTGTACTTTCATCGTGGTGTGTGTCTGTATCACACTGGCTTTGCACCGTGTGAATTTCACTCAGACAACGTTCCCCCCGCTTACCCTGTCCCCCGCCTGCATAACTGGCTGGTGAAGGAAGCGATGTGTGTAAGTGTGTGTGGGTGTGTTCCACTGACAGTCCCCGTTCCAGTCGCCTGTTTTTCAGTGACCTGCTACGGCTTGACAGTCGCCAACAGTCACCTGAAAAATCGCCTAAGTGGGACAGGCCCATTAGGCTAACTTGTCATTGCATTTCTAGATGCCATCTTGATCACCTCAGATTCATCAGCTCCTGTGCTATCAACATTGTTGGGGAACATAGTCCCCGGTGAGGAATAAATTATGAAGATCAATTTTTAAAATCTATTTAAGTATATGCAAGTCATTTCTTGACTTGTGGAGCATTGTGTACAAAGAAATTCCCTAAACTAAGGCATGCTAAAGGTCATATCATCTCAAATACGTAGACTAACAGCAATAGAACACGATCCATAAAGTTTTGTTTCTCTGGAATGTTGTTAATATATATTTTAATTGTAATTAATTTGAGGAAACAGTAGATAAGAGATTTCCAGTGTGCTGAATTTTAAAGTATGTATTTCTAATGACTTGCAGCTAAAGGCCCTGTCCCACTTACGTGTCCTTGGCATGCAAATTACGCAACCTTGTTGTCGCATTGAGGTGCACTGAGAAGCGCGGAGAGGTATGGAGTTGTGCGCGGTATCGCGCGGTGCTCCGGGGATTTTGTACAGAACAAAATCTTCGCGCCCCACCGGCCTGTCACGTAACTGACGGCCAAAGTGGGACAGGCCCAAGACCCTGGCGCGACGCAACGTCTCACCTCCAACAGCAGCAGAAGCAGGCAAATGATCGCCGAGCTCAGCCTGGGACTCACGGCCGTTGCGGTCCGGATCCGCTCCCACTTCTACTCCCAGAGCGGGGCCAAGTAAATTGAAGCTAGACACAAAATGCTGGAGTAACTCAGTGGGACCGGCAGCATCTCTTTAGAGAAGGAATGGATGACGTTTTAGGTCAAGACCCTTCTTTCAGACTGAAGATGAGTCTCGACCCGAAACATCATCCATTCCTTCTCTCCAGCGATGCTGCCGATCCCGCTGAGTAACTCCTGCATTTTGTGTCCATCTTCAAATGACGTCACGCGCTCTAGACAACTGTGCGGTCGCATGAAGACGCAGCGACTCTCGCGGGACCATCGCTCCTCAACGTGACCACGAGATCGCGTAATTAGCGTGCCAAGGACACGTAAGTGGAACAGGGGCTTTAATGTATATAAAACAACCTCCAAAACCTTATTTCGGTTTTACAGACACACAATCTGGTTTTAGAACAAAAGGAGGCCATTTATCCATCGAAACAGTACTGTTGTATCTTTGTAAGAGCAATCTAGCCACTCCCGACAGCTTTGCCAATTGTTTCCTTTAAACAGCAGGCGGACATTCAGGTGCTTGTGTCCTACTCCACTCTTCAATAAAAAGAGTTGTTTTCACTCTGAATACACCTAACAGATCTCTCTGTTCTTGTGCCATTTTAGAATCTCAAGCTTATCTTGCTCTTCTCATTCTTCCTCCCAAACTACAACAGATTTATCACCTTTACATCTTGTCTGTTAATAATCTGCCCATTTCTTTGAGTTCTCTAGACCATCTTGAAGTCTATTACCGTCCTTCTCATATGTCTTCAAACTTTGTGTGATCTGAACATCTGGAGATTCACACATTCCAAATGAATAATATGTTTCAAGTAAAGCAGCGATGCTTCCACAGACATATGAGGGAACTACACTGTACACCTCCCTCCTACCTGAAAAATAACTTCTTATCACCATTGTTTCTCGTTATAGGATTTTATAGCACATACATAGACTAGCCCAAGCCAACTTTGCTGTCCACCCTGTTTGCCTGCATTAGGTTGGTATCCCACTACTCTTTCATATCCAGAGCCTTTTAAATGCAGTAACCGTACTATGTTCTCAAACAATAACCAGTTTTCTATGCATGCTGCTGCATTTCCCTTTCTTCCACTGTCTTCAGTCTTGATAACAAGTTGTTGATGGCCCACCTGATCAAATGGGCTTTTAGATGTTTGTTGATACCACACCATGCATCTTTTCGTCATTGTCCATGGCGAACATAGACCTAAATCAGTACAGCACAAGAGCAGGCCTTTCGGCCCATCACGTCTGCAATGACCATGATGCCAATCTAAACTAATCCCATCGGCCTGCACATACACCCCTTTATTCACTCCCTGTCCATTTGTCTGTCTAAATGCCTCTTAAACATGAGCATTCTATTTGCTTCTATCGCCTTCCAATGTGACACATTCCAGGCACCTAGCACTTTAGACTTTACCCATCTTACCAGGAATCTATAACTACATGACTTACCTTTGACTATATGATTCCTACCAATCTTTCTTATAATCCTACGTAATTCATCACTGGTCCTACCTCCAACTAAAAAGGTCACATTGTCCAAGGAATCTAACCCCCTTTCTCCTGTACTATCTGTTTGGCTACATGTTTATCTATGCTCTCTTTCTATATTTACACTCATACCATGTACTAATCAAACCATACTAGCTTCAAGATCCTGCTTCTCAATTTATTTCCTAACTCCTCAATGTCTGCTTCCTACCACCACTCAGTGATATAACTATGCCTGGAACTGCAGATACCACTTGCAATTCTGGAATCACCTATGCATTTATAAATTTCTTAGGCTGGTAACCAAACCTTTGCTCTCTGTTGCTAGAGCCCTGTTTTGTTCTGGCCTTCTTTATCTTTCGGTCTGAAGAAGGGTTTCGATCCAAAACATCACCTATGCCTTTTCTCCAGAGATGCTGGCTAACCTGCTAGGTTACTCTAGCATTTTGCTCTCTTGACTTCTTCCCACCCACATTGTACAATAGAGTAACCTATGGTCTTGGCTGCGACTGTGGTCTCCAAGGAAAGCCACTTCATTATTAGTATTATTAGGCAGCACAGTGACGTCGTGGTGGAGCTACTCCCTTACAGCGCCAGAGACCTGGGTTTCATCATGACTACGGGTGCTTGTCTATATGGAGTTACATAGAAACATAGAAAATAGGTGCAGGAGTAGACCATTTAGCCCCTTGAGCCAGCACAGCCATTCAATATAATCATGGCTGAGCGTCCAAAATCGGTACCCCTTTCTTGCTTATCCCCATATCCCTTGATTCGGTTAGCCCTAGAGCTATATCTAACTCTCTCTTGAAAGTATCCAGTGAATTAGCCTCCACTGCCCTCTGTGGGAGAGAATTCTACAGATTCACAACTCTCTGGGTGAAAACGTTTTTTCTCATCTCAGTCATAAATGGCCTACTCCTTATTCTTAAACTGTGACCCCTGGTTCTGGAATCCCCCAACATCAGGAACATTTTGCCTGCATCTAGCCTGTCCAATCCCTTAAGAATTTTATATATTACTATGATATCCTCTCATCCTTTTAAATTCCAGTGAATATAGGCCCAGTCACTCCATTCTTTCATCATATGTCAGTCCCACCATCCTGGGAATTAATCTGGTGAACCTACGCTGCACTCTTTCAAAAGCGAGTTTGTACGTTCTCCTCGTGACCGCGTGGGTTTTCTCTGAGATCTTTGGTTTCCTCCCACACTCCAAAGATTTACAGGTTTGTAGGCTTGATGTAAATTCCTAGTGTGTGTAGGGTAGTGTTAATGTACGGGGATCGCTGGTTGGTGTTGACTCGGTGGGCTGAAGGGCATATTTCCACGGTGTATCTCGAAACTAAACTAAACTAAAATTGAAACCAATGAGAGAGCGAGATGCTCTCAGAGCCATCCTGAGCCACCTATGAATTCTATTTTGTCTCCATGGCAGGCATCCTCTTCCCTGAGACGTCAGGTGAGCATATTTTGAAATACACTATCAGTAAAACAAAACCTTGCAGTTGAACTGTAATGATACCAGCCATTGTCCAAAATCTACAACCCATAACTTGAGCTCCTTCAAGCTGATGGTTGTCCAGGAGATCCTTGGGGAACCAAGAAGCAGAAGAAGCACAGTCCACAGCTCTGTAGTTCTTTACCATAACTCCATTTATTAAACCAAATCAGCAAGAATATTCTGCAATTACCATGAGATTACTTGGTGTTTTGCACACACTAACGGAACTTTTTTAATTACCTGCTTAAATCAAATGCTTGTTGAAACACATTGGACTTCTATTTCCCAAGCTCCTTTAAAATTTACTAATTATAAACCGTTAATTATAATTAATCTGAATACTGGCTGAAATGTGGATAGTCACCTCTTGGTATCCTGTAAATCAGTAATACATACTGCATGCAAATAAAAGCCAATTAAGTTATGAAGACACAGTTCAATGTTTTCAGAAGCTAAAAAAAAAGATCAACCTTGTGACATAAAACATTCCAGCATTTAATTGTCAGTGCAGAACAAATGAGGAGGATGCGAGTGGCTCTGAATTTAATTTTCATTGCAGGAATCAATAATCTTGCTTGATGAGTCTTATTACAGGTTTTGGCAGGTATTTTAACCCAGACATCATTCCAAAAATGCAATATATTATACATTAAATGGTGCCTCTTGATATAATGTGGGATATTAATTGATTGGGCAGCAAATAGAGTGCTGTAAATGCAACAGAACACGCACTTTCTCACATGCTGATCAGTCAATCCAGCACATTTCAATGCTTAACTCATGACTCACTGGAAATATTTCACAAGAATAATAATGACCTACATCGGTATGGCTTCTATAACATTGTAAACGCAAGCCATAGTAAGAGACTGGTGCAAAATGATAACTAAAAACTTGGCCAAAAGAGATTGGGTTTAAGGAGCATTTTAAAATGAGGTCTGAGGTTCAGACTCCCATGGCGATACAATTAGAATCAGGAACAGTGAGGACTACAGATATTTCAGAGGCCTCATGGTGTTGGAAGAGATCAGACACTCTGAGGTCCGAGGTCATACAGGGATGGAAGCAAGGAAGGCAATTTAAAGTTGAGGTACTGCTTCCAGGATTTAATAAGGGTCAAGAATGATGCGTGAATGGTGAACTGCTGTGAATTAAGGCATTGATAGCTGAGTTTTCAATGAGCTCAAGAATAAAAAGAATGGAGGGAGAAAGACTGACAGAGAGAACATTTGAATATTCTATCTAGGGTTAACAAAGACAAGAAGTTAGGGTTTCTGAGATAGGGAGGAGCTGGCAATTGTTGCCAATCCCTGATTGGTTTTTGAGAAGACAACTTACATTTTATATATAAATACAGCTCAGACAATATTCTAAACATGAAAAAAGTAACTGAATGCAATCAATATCTCTTTAACATAATTAAATAAATCTTATGGAAAAACAAGCAAATGCAGATGCTGGTTTAGAAAAATAGACACAAAGTGCTGGAGTAACAATGGGTCAGCCAGCATCTTTGGAGAACACGGATAGGCAATGTTTCAGACTAGTTGTGGTGGGTGGTGGAAGAAAACTAGAAGAGAGGAGGTGGATACAGGTGAGTGCGGGGGTCTGATAGACAAATGGTTATATAAAGGCCAGGAGAGGAAAGTACAAACGGTATGAGATAAGGACAAGAGATATGAATTGTGAAGCTAAGAGGAAGGAATATACATGGATGGGGAGAGGGAGGGTAAATGGGAGATATGGGTGCCCTTCAGGATGGGGCAGAGGGAAGTGAGGGGATGGGAGGAAGAGTTTATATGTTATGTATGCTAGTCCCTAAAATTGAAGATTTCAATATTCATACTGTTAAGTTTAAAGCTACACAAGCCTAAAAGTTGTGCTCAGTCCACCCAAGCCTTCTAATTCTCCCAGTTGCTAACTATTTTAACTTCCATTTCCATTCCAATACTGACCTTTCTGTCCTGGGCCTCCTCTGTTGCCAGAGTGAAGACACATGCAAACTGGAGGAAGAGCACCTCATATTCTGCTTGGGTAGCTTACAACCTAATGGTATAAACATTAAATTCTCCAATTTTTGGTAGCTAATCTGGAATTCCCTACTTGTTTCTCCTCTCCTCTCCCTCCCCACCCCCTCCCCACCTTCTCTGCCCAGTGCCCCACCTGGACACACACCCATTACTCGCTACCACCTAAATATTCTTTCTCTGGTTTCACAATTTTCACTGCTATCCTTATCTTATACATTTTTTTTTGTCTCTGACCTTTGTCCAACCAACAATGTCCCAGCTACACTAGTCCCACTTGCCTGCGCTTGGTCCTTATCCCTCCAAACCTGTCCTATCCATGTACCTGCCTAACTGTTTCTTAAACGTTGGGATAGTCCCAAGCTCAACTACCTCCTCTGGCAGCTTGTTCCATATACCCAGTATGGAAAAAGTCACCCATCCGATTCCTATTAAATCTTTTCCCCTGCACCTTGAACCTATGTCCTCTGGTCCTCGATTACCCTACTCTGGGCAAGAGACTCTGTGAACCAATCCGATCTATTCCTCTCTTGATTTTGTATACCTCTATTAGATCACCCCTCATCCTCGTATGCTCCATGGAATAGAGATGTGTCCTACTCAAACTCTCCCTATAGCTCACACCCTCTAGCCCAGACAACATCCTCGTAAATCTTTTCTGAAACCTTTCAAGGTTGATAATATCTTTCATATAACATGGTGCCCAGAACTGTACACAATATTCTAAATGCAGTCTCACCAACCTCTTATGCAACTGCAACATGTCCTCCCAACCTCTATACTCAAGTCGGCTGCCTGCCCCTTTTCCAGGGTTTCGTCCATGGCCGCGTGTTCCTGCAAAGGGAACACGCGGTCTCCACGGGGACTCTGGAGGCTTTCCGTGAACGCTGGTCGCCGCGGGAGGTCGTGTGTATTGTTGATAAAATTGTTAATATTTTAATTTGATAACTTTGTTTGTAAACTGCCAATATAGTCATTCTTTGATCGTGTTACTACTCTGTAAATTTGTTTGTTCTGAATAAAAGCATTTTGTATTGTAAAAAAAAAACTTCTATACTCAGTACTCTGACTGATGATGGCCAATGTGCCAAAAGCCTTTTTGACAACCGTATCTACCTGCAACTGGCACATCAAGGAACCATGCACCTGTACTCCAGGCTTCCTCTGCTCTACAACACTATCCAGAGGCCTACCATTTACTGTGCAAGTCCTGCCCTTATTCGACATCCCGAAATACAACACCTCACACTTCTCTGTATTAAATTCCATCAACCATTCCTCCACCCACATGGCAAATCGATCCAGATCCTGCTGCAATCTTTCACAACCATCTTCACTATTTGCATAACCACTCATTTTTGTATTATCAGCAAACTTGCTAATTTTGCCCTGTCATGCTGTCATCCAAATCATTGATGTAGATGATAAACAGTAAAAGGTCCAGCACCGAACCCTGAGGCACACCACTAGTCACAGGCCTTCAGTCTGAGAAGAAACCTTCCACCATCACCCTCTGCTTCCTTCCATGGAACCAATTTGCTATCCATTCAGCTATCTCTCCTTGGACCCCATGCAATCTAACCTTCCAGAGCAGCCTACCATATGGAACCTTGTCAAATGCCTCACTGAAATCGATGTACACATCTACAACTCTGCCCTCATCAACCTTTTTGGTCACGTCTTCAAAAAAATCTATCAGATTTGTGAGACGCAACCTCCCACATACAAAACCATGCTGGTTATCCCTAATCAGCCCTTGCCCATCCAAATGTCTGTATATCCTATCCCTCAGAATACTCTCTAGTCACTTTCCAACTACAGATGTTAAGCTCACCAGCCTATAATTCCCAGCATTTTCCCTGTAGCCCTTCTTGAAAAGAGGCACAACATTTGCCACCCTCCAGTCTTCTGGCACCTCTCCTGTATTTAAGGACAACTCATAAATTTCAACCAGGGCTCCCGCAATTTCCTCTCTAGTTTCTCGCAATGTCCTCAGAAATGTCTGATCAGGCCATGGAGATTTGTCTACATTCATACACGACACTACCTTCAGTACTTCTTCGACGGTAACACTGACTGCTCTCAAGACACTTCCATTGACTGCCCCAAGTTCCTCCGTCCTACTGTCTTTCTCCTCAGTAAATACAAAGGAGAAATACTCATTGAGGACCTTGCCCGTCTCCTGTGGCTCCACACAGAGGTGACCACTTTGATTCCTGAGAGTTACCCTTTTCCCCCCTTATGTATATATAAAATCTTTTGGGATTGTCCTTAATGCTACCCACCAGAACTATCTCCTGACCTGTTTTTGCCCTTTGATCTCCTTTTTTCAGTTTACTCCTTAGTTCCCTAAACTCCTCCAGGGATGCACGATCCTATACCTGTTCCATGCATCCTTCTTGTTTTTGACCAATGTCTCAATTTCCCTCGTCAGCCAAGGTTCCTTACGTTTGCCTGCTTTGCCCTTCACTCTAACGGGGACGTACATATCCTGAGCTTTCGTCAGCACACATTTAAAAACCATCCCAATTGGCCGATGTTCCTTTCCCCTCAAATAACTTGCACCAGTCATCTTGAGAGAGACCTTCTCCCAGACCCCCAAAATTGGCCTTACCCCAGTTGAGCATTTTAACATGTGGACTCTCTCCATCCCTATCAATAACTATCTTAAACCTAATCAAACTGTGGTCACTGGTCCCAAAAGGCTCCTCCACACACACTTCATTAACTTGCCCTTCCCAATTTCCCAACACTAGATCCAGCATGGTCACTGACGTGTGGGGGCCTCTACATACTGCTTAAGAATCTACATACTGCTTAAGTAAATAAACTCTTTCTTTGACTCTATTTCAGAATGCATGATTCTCTAAAAACACAGCAACAATTGTCTATCATTTTTGACAATCTCTAAGAACTTTTAGTTTCAATTAGAGATATAGCGCAGAAACAGGCTCTTCAGCTCACCAAATCCACACCAATTAACCTACACACCTATACATCTTTGGAGTGTGGGAGGGAACCGAAGATCTTGGTGAAAACCAACCCACGCAGGTCACAGAGAGAATGTACAAACTCCGTACAGGCAACACCCATAGTCAGGATTGAACTCGGGTCTCTAGCCATGTAAGGCAGTAACTCTACTGCTACGCCACTGTGACGCCCTAAACTAACTACTTAATTTGTAAACAATATATTCAGGTTTTTTAAACAAAACAGCGTTGTCAAGGACAATTACCAAGTGGTGAACTGGAAGGTTTCAATTACATTTTCAGTATGAGAAGTTCCTAAGTAGCTCCTAATTGGCAAACGTTGCAAAGAAGTGGGAAGAAACAGCTACCAAAGGGAAGATTTTATTTGACTTTCTGAATTTGTCCAAGCTCTCATGAACTTGTGATCTATTAGAGTAAGTATTAAATTCTCCATTTCCCTAATTCCGTTCTTTTTAAGTTAATGGAACTGAATTCCAGATGAAAATGTCCATGGTTGAGTCCACTGCATTTGTGTATTCACTGCATTCAATCAAGCACAAATTTCTATCAGTGTGTGATTTTTGTAATATTTAATTTTACTTAACAGTTACCTCAGTAATGCCAGTTAAATAATTAAGCCTCTTCCCATTTTGATCTCCATCAAAGTATGTTTGAACAAAGCTTCCCTTTCCCTGTTGCAACAGCTTGCCTGAGCCCAAGCTCAAAAGATGAATCCCTAAACTGAATCAGTGGGATACTTCTAATGCGTTTGACTGGAATTTCTAAATAGCTCAAAGTTGGCAAGCTTTGGAAATTCATGATGTGTAGTTTCACAATCTACTATGCATGCAGTGCCTTCAACATTCTGGATGTGCATTCGGGTCCAAAACCTCCGCAAAAGGTTTCACAGTGGCAACATATTTCAATGGGGGCATAAAAACAATTTACAGAAAAACCACATGCACATTGCCAAATATTTCTGACTGCAGAGTAGTGCATAACGTAAGAGGTCTTTACAGGTGGAAAAAGCGATGGGCCATATGGCTTTGTTTGTACAGAATAACAGGAAAAAATGCTGGGGCCTTAGATAATCAATTATTACGATTCCAACAGATGGTGAGAAATAATGGGGGGGAAATCCACACACAATTCAGCTTTTTTGGAAAAGCCGAAGCAACAAAGTGGTTGTTCAACTTTACCTGTTCAAGTGGTCTCAGTTACCCATTGTGTTCCTTGTTCAATGTCACTAGAACTAATGGGAACAACAAAACATGAGGCAAAAGTGGCTGAAGCTGAGATGCCTTTGAAATTATCAGACACATTTCCACCCTCAAAGGGTCAGCCTCAGATTGTTAAACTGCCTGTTTATCACTGCATAGAATGGCTACACTGCAAGTTTAGAGCAGACATTGAAACATTAAACAAAGGACTAATTCTTCACTGAATCCATGCACAAAAACGGCTGGACTTATGAAGGTTTGTGATTTGGATGAGCACGGCATGTGAGGGGAGCCACTGTCTCAACAAGTCGGCTTGTTTATGTTGGCAGGTGTGTCATGAACACCAGTTGTCTCTGAATATCTAACTGACATAATCCCATTGGAGGGAAGCATGCAAGATGGTGGCCTTAATGGTAAATGACTACCCCAAAAAGAGAAAGAAGAGTTCCTATCGAGATCAACAACTGCTGATGTTTGCTGTATCTAATATTCCCTCAACTACACTTGTTTTATGTTATCCTGTGGATCCTATGGTACCAGTGACGTTCTGCCAGGATTATTTGCAAAGCGGAGTGGTCTGCATATTGTAACTTGGCATCAAGCATCGGATCTTACAAAGCCCTGCTCTGGTCTGACTTGATGGCCCTTTAATAGTTCACCTCTACCACAGGCATCTGAACAATCTTTATGTCCCTCTGAAAATCAAAAAAATGTTCAAATTATTTTAAATAATTAAAAATGAAATAAACATATTTAATAATATGCTTGTGCATTAAAGATATGAACCTCAATATATTTTAAAAAACACAGTCAGGGTTGACAAGCCCATTCAAATCAATAGACAATAGGTGCAGGAGTAGGCCATTCGGCCCTTTGAGTCAGCACCGCCATTCAATGTGATCATGGCAGATCATCCCCAATCAGTACCCCATTCCTGCCTTCTCCCCATATCCCCTAACTCCGCTATCTTTCAGAGCCTAATCTAGCTCTCCCTTGAAAGCATCCAGAGAACCGGCCTCTAGCGCCCTCTGAGGCAGAGAATTCCACAGACTCACAACCCTCTGTGAGAAAAAGTGTTTCCTCATCTCCGTTCTAAATGGCTTACCCCTTATTCTTAAACTGTGGCTCCTGGTTCTGGACTCTCCCAACATCGGGAACATGTATCCTGCCTCTAGCGTGTCCAAACCCTAATAATCTTATAGTTCAATAAGATCCCCTCTCATCCATCTAAACTCCAGAGTATCTAAACCCAGCCGTACCATTCTCTCAACATACGACAGTCCCGCCATCCCGGGAATTAACCTTTTAAACCTATGCTGCACTCCCTCAATAGCAAAAATGTCCTTCCTCAAATTAGAGGACCAAAACTGCACACAATACTCCAGGTGTGGTCTCACTCTGGCCCTATACAACTGCAGAAGGGTTAATGTTGCATACACCGGCCAACTCCAACGTACAACTGAGGTATGAGGGCAGAGGGAGCTCTCTATTTGTGCTCCACTCCAAGAATCAGTGCTGTATACAGTGGCAGAGTGAGAAATCAGGTTGACGGGTATCTGGTCTCCAGCTTGTGTCTGACTTGCATGCTGATCTGGAGAGCAAGCTTTCCCACAGTTCTCGAGAGAACTACCTGCTAAAGACCCACATATTCTGGTTTATCAATGAGACCCACATATTCTGGTTTATCAATGAGGAAGTTTGCTGCTGTGGCAGCCAGGAAAATGTGAAACAAGGAACTGTGGAAGCTGGTTTACCAAGGAAAGACACAAAGGTCTGAGTAACTCATCGGGTCAGGCAGCATCTCTAGAGAAAATGGATAGGTGATGTTTCAGGACAGGACCCTTTTCAGACTGATAGTCTGAAGAATGGTTCCAATCCAAAACATCTATCTATACACTCCAGGGATCCTGCCTGACCTGTTAAGTTACTCAGACCTTTGTTGCATTTAGTGCCTTTCCAAGAAATAGTAGCGCTGTCTTTAAGTCAGTGGAACAGGGATCCACCTTCCCGCATGAATTTCCTTTGTATTCATGGACCTTTCCATTTCTGATGAAAATATTCACACTGTAATTTGGCAACACCTGTGTGCTTAATGCTAATTTACATTGTGTTTCCAGCAGGCTCCATATCTGTACATAATATACTGTGACCAATAATTTCTGACAAGCTATTTTCAAGCTCAGAACTATTGAGGATTTATTACTTTGATATGCATTTGAAAACTTGATTTGGCTTGAGGATTTTATGGATACCAAATCTGGTAGGCCCATATCATGTAATATATCGAAGTTAGACACAAAATGCTGGAGTAACAGCGGGACAGGCAGCATCTCTGGAGAGGATTGGGTGACATTTCGGGTCTATCTTTATTTTTTTAGCTGTGATAAATGTGTTCTTTAGCTTGTTTTATGTGGGGGGTAGGGAGGGGGTTGTGGGAAACTTTTTTGAATGTCCTACCTCGACAGAGATGGGATTTTTTTCAGTATCGTATCTCCGTCTGCACTGCGGCCTAACATCGAGGAGTTGGCGGCCTTTGCTGGAGACCGACTTCAAGAGCTCCACCGCGGAAGCCTGCGGACTTAACATCACGGAGCCCGCGTTCCCTTTGCCAGGGATAAACCTCTGAGCTCCAACGCGGGTGCCTGCGGACTTTTAACATTGTGGAGCTCGCAGTCTCATCAGCGACCGACATTGGGAACTCCAAGCTGCGGGATCTTCGACCGCCCCGATGCGGGCGCTTCGACCGCCGTCTGCAGGAGCTTCGATCGCCCCGATGGATGGTACGATTGTCCCGACCGTGGGAGAAAATTGAGGGAAGAAGATTAGAGTTTATTGACAGTGAGGAATGTGGGGAATCCACTGTGGTGGATATTTATGTTAACCTTTATGTAGTTGTGTATCTTTTTGCTGTTTTAGTATGACATTAAAAGACATTTGAACCTTTGAAATTTTGAACCCCAACAATTTGTAGGTATGTCACAATATTTACCTTTAGCAGCGCTGCAGTTCTGCCACTGGCCGTGCGTGATTTTGGCACGTTTGAGGGGGGCACGGGGTTATAACACGATTTTCTCTTACCTTGTCCTGGATTATATTTTGTCGTAGTCCAAGCGTTTGCTGAAGAATCATTCCGACGGCCGTTCTGTGTCTTTTTTTTTTAATCGCCCGACAATTTCAACACTGGAGACATTTTAAAACCAGCTTCTAAAGCCGTAAACGCTGACAACGGGGACGGATTTCATGTAGGTGACAGGTAAAAGAAAGTTGTGTATTTTTATGTATAAAAGTGTTTCTTAAGATGCCTTTAGTTCACATTTTAAGTTGCGAAATGGCGATTTAGTCCCCATACGAACCGGCATGCCACTATGGTGGTATAAATCACCACAACCTCAACGTTCCAAATGGTCCCATTCCAGTAAAACCCACTCGCAAGTTGATTTAATGGCCATTAATTTACAGGTATTAAACATTAAATTCCTTCCATTTGGCCTATAAATCCATGACAATGAGATTTAAAAAACATGTTTTATTGTGAATTCTTGTGTGAATGTTATTTGGACACATAGGCTATTTAAAAATGTTAATCTATTCTTAAGAAATTGATAGATGTTTAGATCTAGTAATTTAATTTTATAATTAGCTACAATTAGGTAACTGACTAATTATATGCTTTAATTTCAAGTCATCTAAGTAAGATTGTTTCATATTTGTTTCAGAATGCTTCAATCTATAATAACTGAAAATTTATTTCAGTTCTCTTAATTTTTAATAAAGTTATAGGCTTTTGACTGTCCTCGATCACAGCTTTTGTGTTCAGTCAATGGAAAAGCAATAGGGAACAAGATGCTTATTTCCGAGTATGAAAATGGCCATAACCTTTATAATACTGAAGATATGAAAGTGTATTAGGTGTCAAATTAAACTTCTTTTTATGCTTTATCGGATGGGATAAATTACAGACTTGATTTTTCAAATCTCAAAATTTTGTAACATTGCTACAATTTGAAACACAATTTAATTTATTAATCCAATTGTTGAAAAAACATGCAAAAAAGTAAAAATAAGAATAACTAATTAAACCAATAAAAAGAGAATAATTATAAGAAATGCAATAGCTCCTTTTTGGAGCAAAGCAAGAAACTCAAACATTGAGTGTTTGAAACTCAAACTCAAACATAAAATGCTCCGAGATCATGGCAATTTCATAATTCATCTTATACCTTGGACTTTTGCTCGATTGTAATTACACAAGAGACTGAATCAAGAATCCAATGTCAAAAATCGGACACACTTAAAAACAGCAGAAGCAACAAAAGCCATCAACTTTAATCTACTCATTTTATCAGTTCAATTGAGAGACGAGTATTCTAATTTATTATGTAAAAAATATCCATTGACTCAGTTGAACTCAGTTGATGCTTATAAACACATTTCTCAACTCTCAGCTGTGAGCACAATTAATGCCGCTAATTCATTGTTGAGTTAACTTCAAGTTCCATTGTCCATGTCTCCTGTACAATACAATACAATTTATTTGTCACTTGAACCTCAAATGAAATGTTGTTTCTGCAGTCATACACACAAGAAAAAAAGACCCAAGACACAACACAATTTACACAGACATCCATCACAGCGCATCTCCTCCTCGCTGTGATGGAAGGCAAAAAAACTTATCTCTGCCCTGCACTCCCCATTCCCCTCCCGATGTCAGAGTCAAAGCCCCCGGCGTGCGATGGCAATTGTCCCGCGGCTATTAATAGCGCGCCGGGTGATGCAAGGCCGCGCTCCGGGTCTTGTTGTTGGAGCCCCCGGCGGGCGCTAGCAAAGTCCCGCAGCCATTGAAGCCGCGCCGAGCGATGTCAGGCCCCACTCCAGGTACTCTTCGACCCCGCAACTCGGGCGGGAGAAGTTGCCGTTGCGGAAGCCCCGAAAAGCGGTCTCCCAGCAGGGACCCGCGGGCTCCCGATATTACTGTCCACCGGACCTGCGGTTGGAGCCTCCGAATCTCCGAGGTTCGGGTCGCAGCAGCGCGCCACCACAGCTCCACCCGCTCCGAACTCGGCCAGCTCCGCGATGGTGAGTAGGTCCGCAGCTCCGCGATTGGAGCCCCAGGTCGTTCCTGCTGGAGGCTGCTCCACGTTGCAGCCCCAATGACAACGGAGACCCGGCAGGGAAAATATTTTAAAAGTTTCCCCCCCATCCCCCGCCCCCCCCCCCCCCCCCCCCCCCCACCCCCCACCACACACACACACACACACATACCCCATGAAAAAAATAAATAACTACATTAAAACGGGACAAAAAATAACAAAAAGACAGACGGACTGCAGAGGCCACAGCGACGTGAGTCATTTGTGTCATTTGAGACACAAGAAACTGCAGATGCTGGAGTCTTGAGCAATAAATAAAGCACTGGAGGAACTCAGCAGGTCAGGCAGCATCTATGGAGGTAAATGGACAGACAATGTTTTGGTTTGGGACCCTTGTTCAGAATCTTCTGTGTCATTATTTATTATATCTGAATATCCATGTAACAGAAGTGGAAGTAGTTCATGACTGCACAAAAGCAGTAAGACACATAGGATTTCGAACATAGAAACTGTACAGCACAGGAATAGGCCCTTCAATGCAGAATGTCTGTGCAGAACACAATGCCTAAACCAACTTGTATCTGCCTGATCACAATACATACCCTTCCATCCCTACATACCCACGCGTCTATCCAAACGTTTATTTCATATCTGCCTTCACCACCACCCCTGGCAGCACATTCCAGGCACTTACCACTCTCTTGCCCCAGGTTAAAAACTTGTCGTGGCACATTACCTTGAAACTTTGACCCTCTCACCTTAAAGCTTTTCATGTTTGATATAGTCATACTGTACATAACAATGGAACATGTAGAACAATCCATATCTCTTTAGTCAGGCTATGCAGTTTACTTTCCTGCAATGGCACTTTAAGCATTAAAAATATCCACAGTGAGTTATTTCATATTTCTAGGAAAAGGTGTTCATTGCTATAATCTTTAAATATCTTTCCTAATCCATCTCTACTTAAAATATTTATTATTATAGATCTTAATATAGATATATATCAAATTATTATAGATTTGGGCCCTTTTTCATCAACAATATAATTGAGTTTGTATTTTGGTAGTATATATATTATATTACGTTATTCATTCTGCACAGCTATTTAACACAAAAAATCCCTCGTTGCTGACTTTATATTTTGCTACCCTTGGAAACTTTTTCTCTCCTAAATCCAGTACACAAAATGAATTTGTCTCAAAGTGTAAGAGGTTCTTGTCAGGCTTCCATTGAAATCATCTGTTCTTTCTCATCAACAATATTTTTTAATTGTAACTTCTTCTGGGGAGGCTTTGGATTAAACTCGTAGATCAAGGTCATTGACTAAGAATAAAGTGGATGAGTTAGAGATTGGCAAATGTGATGTCATGGGAATTACAGAGACATGGCTGCAAGAGGGCCAGGGTTGGGAACTAAATATTCAGGGGTATATGTCCTATTGAAAAGACAGACAGGTGGGAAGAGGGGATGGGGTTGTTGCTAAGGAATGAAATTCAGTCCCTTGCAAGGTGTGACATAGAATCAGGAGAGTCAGTATGGATAGAACTGAGTAAAAAGAGCCAAATGTGAGTTATCTACAGGCCCCCAAACAATAGCTTGCATATAGGGTGCAAGTTGAATCAAGAGTTAAATTGGCATATAGTAAAAATGGCTACAGTAGTTATAGGAGACTAGACCAAATGGGCCCCATTGGGCCCCATTCCCCTCATGCAATATTCCCGTTTCCCCAACGCAACCCGTTCCTCAACGCATTATTGCACCACTCGCACATAGTGCAGGAGCTGCTCATTTCCCCTCATCTCCAGCATTCCCACCCCCTCCTCTTCACCCTCCCTCTTCTTTCCCCTAGGCCCCCTGTCACACGGGTGGGCTTGTCCCTGGATGCAATATTCCACTACTCACCCATAGCCCTCAACTGCACAGGCGTGGCTAACGGGTTCCCATTGTGACACCAGAGATCCCCATTGTGACGCGAGTCACGGCAACCCTCTCCAACTGCGCCTCACCATCCCTCTTCCTACCCCTATTCTCCTCCATTCCCCCTCATCCCCCAGCACTCCCTCTCCCTCCTCTTGACCCTCCCTCTTTTTTCCCCTCTCCTCCTCTCCTCCCCATTCCCTCCCTCCCTCACTTCTCCCTCCCTCTCCTTTCCCCTACCCTCAGTCACTTCAACACATTTCTCATTGCATTAGGAGTCCTGTCTTTATTAACAATGTAATGGATTTTTTTAAAAAGAGCAACATTTTATGTAAATGAGATCCCATTGTGACGTCATAGCTGCTAACTGCCAGTGCAAGTTCAAGTGAATTTTCTCAAACTGGATTTTGTAAAGTTTAAAATGTCAATAACTTGTAAAATAAACCATGAATCTGAACAAACCTTGATACCACACACCACACGACAATGGTGAGTAAGGTGGGCCAAAAATTGTAGAGCTATCTTGTATCACTCACCTAAAGCCCCCAACTGCGCAAGTGGGGCTCATTTTCCCTCACCCCCCAGCATTCTCTCCCTTCCTCTACACCCTCACTCTTTTTAAACAAAAAAAATCCAATTCCCTTGCCCTTCCCCTGCCCATCACAATGTCTCAAATGACAGGACTCAATTTTAACATTGTAATAGGCAGGGGCAGCAAATTGTTTTTTTTTTCAGTGAGAAGTTAAATGTTTAAACTTTAAAATGTAAATAACTTGTAAAATGTAACATAAATCTGAACGAAACTTTGATAAAATACGCCACAGGACAATTGTGAGTAAGGTGGTCCAAAAATTGTAGAGCTATGGCATACCATTTTGGCTTTGTTGCAGGAGCACCTGGGCACGCAGACACGCATGCTCGCACGCAGACAGCATCACAAACAAGCTGAGAGTTTTAGTAATATATTACACTAAGTGGAACCCGTTGGGTCCCATGTTCACATGGGAGGGCTGGTCCCCCAACACAATATTCCACATCTCCACCAATTCCAATATTGGTGGCCAGTGTGCAGGGTGGCTTTCTACACCGTTAGTACGGGTGTTGTGGGCTGAATGGACTGGTTTCCAGAGGGCTAGTATAGACATTGTGGGCCAAATGGATTCTTGGGCTGGTAGCTCAGTCACTCAGGCCTGGTGGGCTGGCATCTCAGTCATTCGGGGCTGGTGTGCTGGCAGCTCAGTCACTCAGGCTGGTGGGCTGGCAGATCAGTCACTCAGGACTGGTGGGCTGGTAGTTCACTCACAGCTATTCCTTGGCATCCCATTTCAAGCAGAATGCAATCCACCAAATTCAATTCCATAGCATTTCAAGCAGAGTGCAGGCCACCATATTCAATTTATAGCATTTCATGCAGAGTGCAGGCCATCAAATTCAATTTCATAGCATTTCAAGCAGAGTGCAAGCCACCAACTTATGCCTAACAACTCATTACATTATCATTAAGGCTAACAAATCATTTATTGCATGCACATTGCAGACTCACAGTTCAGTTGATTCACAGCATAGAATCACAGTTATGGACTCTCCCTCGCGATCATCCAGAGTGACTGACTCAAGTCCAGGCATCCGGGGTTTTATAGTCCTGCCCCCCCACCCCCGGAAGGGGCGTTACCTTCATCATGGTGGTTGACAGGCGAGAGGACCAATCAGCTGATCTCATGATTTTTTATACACTCATAACTTTTTTATTTTTCATCAACCGGAAAAATCCTCGGTACTGCCTCAGCGGAGGAGGACTGTGAGTAGGATGGCCAAAAATCATAGCGATATATGGTAGTGTTTTTTCTAAAATCAATATACAGCACAGACAGGAAGTGGTCAAGATGAGACTTTTAGTTATATAGCTAGATAGATAGATAGATTTCAACATGCAGGTAGATTTTGAAAATCAGGTTGGTACTGGACCACAAGAAAGGGAGTATGTTGTGTGCCTCCGAGATGGATTCTTCGAGCAGTTAGTAATGCAGCCCACCAAGGAAAAGGCAATTTTGGATTTGGTGTTGTGTAATGAACCGGATTGGATAAGGGAACTCAAGGTAAAGGAGCCATTAGGAGGTAGTGACCATAATATGATGTTTTAATCTACAATTTGAGAGGGAGAAGGGAAAATCGGAAGTGTCAGTATTACAGTTGAGCAAAGGAGACTAAAGCGGCATGAGGGAGGAGCTGGTCAAAGTTGACTGGAAAGAGAACCGAGCAGGGATGACAATGGAACAACAATGGCAGGTATTTCTGGGAATAATACAGAGGGTGCAGGATCAGTTCATTCCAAAGAGGAAGAACGATTCTAAGGGGATTAAGAGGCGAATGTGGCTGACAAGGGAAATTAACGACAGTATAAAAATAAAAGATAAGTATAATATAGCAAAGAGGAGCGGGAAGCCGGAGGATTGGGAAACTTTTAAAGAGCAACAGAAGATAACTAAAAAGGCAATACGGGAAGAAAAGATGAGGTACGAAGGTAAGCTAGCCAAGAATATAAAGGAGGATAGTAAAAGCTTCTTTAGGCATGTGAAGAGAAAATGGTTTGTTATGACAAATGTGGGTCCCTTGAAGACAGGAATAGGTGAATTTATTATGGGGAACAAAGAAATGTACTTTGGATCTGTCTTCACTAAGGAAGACACAAACAATCTCCCAGATGTACTAGTGGCTAGAGGACCTAGGATGACGGAGGAAGCAAAGGAAATTCACATTAGGCAGGAAATGGTGTTGGGTGGACTGGTGGGACTGAAGGCTGATAAATCCCCAGGGCCTGGTGGTCTACATCCCTATCATCTGGAATTTTTTGAGGTCAATGTAACTAGGAAAATGGACAATTGGAAGAGTCACACTGGATGTAGTGTACCAGTGGACTCAGAAAGCCTTTGATAAGGTCCGGTCTGAGTACATGGATTTCAAAGGGGAAATCATAGGAATTTTTTGAGGATGTAACTAGGAAAATGGACAAGGGAGAGTCGGTGGATGTAGTGTACCTGGACTCAGAAAGCCTTTGATAAGGTCCTACATAGGAGATTAGTAGGCAAAACTAAAACACATGGTATTGGGGGTAGGGTACTGTCATGGATAGAAAATTGGTTGGCAGACAGGAAACATAGAATAGGGATTAACAGGTTCATTTCAGAATGGCAGACAGTGACTAGTGGGGTACCGCGAGGCTCGGTGGTGGGTATATTTACAATATACATTAATTATTTAGATGAAGGGATTAAAAGTAACATTAGTAAATTTGCAGATGACACGAAGCTGGGTGGCAGTGTGAACTGTGAGGAGGATGCTATGAGGATGCAGGGTGACTTGGACAGGTTGGGTGAATGGGCAGATGCATGGCAGATGCAGGTTAATATGTATAAATGTGAGGTTATCCATTTCAGTGGCAAGAACAGGAAGGCAGATTATTATCTGAAAGGTGCCAAGTTAGGAAAAGGGGAAGTACAATGAGATCTGGGTGTCCTTGTACATCAGTCACTGAAAGCAAGCAGACAGTGAAGAAAGCCAATTGGCCTTCATAACAAGAGGAGTTGTGTATAGGCGCAAAAAGGTACTTCTGCAGTTGTACAGGGCCCTGGTGAGACCACACCTTGAGTATTATGTGCAGTTTTGGTCTCCAAATTTGAGGAAGGACATTGAGGGAGTGCAGTGTAGGTTCACAAGGTTAATTCCCGGGATAGCGAGACTGTCATATGTTGAAAGAATGGAGCGACTGGGCTTGTGTACACTGGAATTTAGAAGGATGAGAGCGAATCTTATTGAAACACTAGACTAAGTGGGATCCGTTGGGTCCCAGCTTCACACGGGAGGGCTGGTCTCCCAATGCAATATTCCACCTCTCCACCAATTCCAATAATGCTGGCCAGTGGGGGGGGGGGGGGGGGGGGGGGGGGGTCTGTAGGGCTAAAATGGTGTTGTGGTCCGAAGGAACTGGTTTCCAGGGGGATAGTATGAATATTGTGGGCCGAATGGATTCTTGGGCTGGCAGCTCAGTCACTGAGACCACTCACACACTCACTCACTCACACACACTCACTCACTCACATACACACTCACACACACACTCACCTACACTCACAACACGCACACACACTCACATACACATACACACGCATTCACACACATGCTCATACACACACACACACACACTCACACCCACTCATACACACACGCATATGCTCACAAACACACACACACACACACACTCACAGACACATACACACACACACACACACACACACACACACACACTCACAAACATATACACACAGGCACTCGCGCACACACACACACACACACACACACACACTCACACACACTCACACACACACACTCACACTCACACACATACACACACACTCACTGACTTACACACCATACATATGGCAATAACTTTGTTGATTACTCACACGGCTGAGTGCGGCCTCACCACTTTGGGGCTTCGCAGTCAGAGGCACTTCCGCAATCAGCGTGACCTCTGCACTTACCGGAAATTACGCAATCAGCGTGACCTCTGCACTTACCGGAAATTACACAATCAGCGTGACCTCTGCACTCACCGGAAATTACGCAATCAGCGCGACCTGTCCACTAAGCGGAAGTCACAAAATGAGCGGGACTTTTGAACCAAACACAGTCGGACCTAATAAAGCATTTATTCCTTCCAAACACTGTCGGACCTAATAAAGCATTGCAGTTTCAAGCACAGGCAGGACAGCTAAGGGCTAACAACAAATCATTTATTACAAGTACTTGCAGACTCACAGTTCAGTTGATTCACAGCTTAGAATGAGAGTCATGTCTCTGCCTCGCAATCTTGCAGAGTGATTGAGTTACGTCCAGGCATCCGGGGTTTTATAGTCCTGCAACCCCCCACCCGGAAGGGGCGTTACCTTCATCGCGGTGATTGACAGGCGAGATGATATCAGGGTATTTTAAACACTCATAATTTTTTTATTTTTAATCGATGGGAAAAATCCTCAGGGCATGTTTAGCGGAGGAGGACGGTGAATAAGATAGCCAAAAATCATAGCGATATATAGTTGTGTTTTTTCTGAAATCAATATACAGGAAGTGGTCAAGATGAGACTTTTAATTATATGGATATAAGATTATTACGGGATTGGACACGCTAGAGGCAGGAAACATGTTCCCGATGTTGAAGAAATGCTGAACCAGGGGCCACAGTTTAAGAATAAGGGGTAAGCCATTTAGAACGGAGATGAGGAAAAACGTTTTCACCAAGAGAGTTGTGAATCTGTGGAATTCTCTGCCTCAGAAGGTAGTGGGGGACGTTTCTCGGGATGCTTTCAAGAGAGATTAGATAGAGCTCATAGGGGTATGGGGAGAAGGCAGGAATGGGGTACTGATTGTGGATGATCAGCTTTGATCACAGTGAATGGTGGTGCTGGCTCGAAGGGCCGAATGGCCTACTCCTGCTCCTATTGCCTATTGTCTATTATCTATAATAACGCTGACATGAACTTCAGTTCATTAGTACACAAAATTGCTGGAGAAACTCAGCGGGTGCTGCACCCGCTGAGCATCTGCAGTTCCCTTCTTGAAAACTTCAGTTCATTGTTGTCTTTTACTCAGAGTGTTACCTTAAATTTATTTATCATTCTCAGTGTCATGGTCATTCAGAAGGAAGGGCATCCCTTTCCTTAAAAGCTCATGTGTTATTCTGAAGACAACTTCTGATGGACTGAGAGATGATGATGCCCAATTTTATTCCTTCAGCTAAAACACTTCGGACTAACAATTCACCCTCTCCGGCACGTGTTTAAGTTGTGATGTAGTAACAGGAATATTGAACTTTACTTCTCAAATTCAAGTCATACATTACTGGATTTAGCATGTAGAGCATGGGGTACATTTCTAATCCATCACATCTTCTTCATACGTCAATGCTTCATAAATGATTTGCATGAAATATAATGGAAAACAAATAAAACTGCAGATGCTGCAATGTAAAACAAAAACAGAAATGCTAAAGGAACTCAGCCAGTCAATCAGCAACTGTGGAAAATTAAACTAGTTTATCATAAACACAAATATTGAGGCAACTCAGCAGAACAGGCAGTATCTATAGAGAGAAGGAATTACTCCACATTTTGTGTCTATCTTCAGTGTAAACCAGCATCTGCAGTTCCCTCCAACACAACTAGTTTAGCATGTTGGGGGAGAGACCCTTCCTAAGAACTGGGGAATTAATAGATGTCAGTTTGCAAAGCAGAGCACAAAGTCTTCCTCTTCATTTTGTGAATCGCTGGTTGACCCTTCTGTGTTCCCACACAACCGGAGGATGTGCAAGCCTCCTTCCCACCATCTTGATATTGAACAATCATTCCGAGTGAAGTGATTCACTTGCACTTCTTCCATTCTAGTCTACTGCATCCGGTGTTCATATTGTGGCCTTTTCCACATTAGAGAAATGAAATACAGATTGGGTAATTGCTTTGTGGTGCACTTGTGCTCAGATCTCAGAGGTGATCCTGAGCTTCCCCTGGGAGCTGCATGTGCCGTTAATCCCACACCCATACCAAACTGTCTGCCAGTTGTCATCTCCACTGCCATTGTGAGGCCAAACATAAGCTATGGAAACAACATCTTACCATCCACCCAGGCATATTGAAGTTTCTGTAACAGATACCGAATGTTCCAATTTCACGTAAACTGCTCTTTCATTGTTTCCCATAATAATGTTATTGTCATGATCATAGATAGAAGTCAGGAAGATTGAGGAATTTAGAGTTATGGGGAACAGGCGCAGAAGAGGAGTTGCAGGCAGTATCATATAGAATGGTTGGATAGGCTTGAGAGGCCTGCTGGCCAACTCCTGCTCCTAGTCTCTTGTGTTCATGTGTTCTTATTCTCACCCCATTTATATAAAATGTTCTGCTAATGGTTAGCAGGTATGCTCTTTATGACTCGATTTGTCTTAACTAATCTCCGTATTATTATTTGCCCTACACCCCTTCCTCCAGGCTTAAAAACTGGCTTAAAAACTGAAGCTTCACTATTCCCCCATTTCTGAGGAAGAGTCTCTGAACCTAACCATAGACTGGTTTCTCTTTTCACTTTGAAAATGGTGCCAAACATGATGATATGGTCTCAATGGGCTATTTCTATATACTTTGTACTTAATCTGGCAGTGTGCTGGGTATACTAATAATTTACTAAAAGAATGTCACTGTACCTCGGTACATTTGATAATAAAGAACCATTGAATCATTTCTCTAATGCTGCTTGATTGGCTAAATTTTCACATTTCTGTTTTTGTTAGATAAAATGTACTTTATCTATGGCAATAATTTCTCAAAGGAATTGCCCAGAGAATTCATTTCATTAACAATAATGAACAAATACAAGCCAAGAATCATCAAAGGCCGAACAGATTTGCTTGGAAGAGGATGAGAGTTAAATCTATGTTTTGAGATGAAGTAAGAGGTTCAGCTGTGACCGTAGATAACAATTACAGAATTAAGGTCTATAAATTCCCAGGACCAATGGGATCTATCAAAGGTTATTGAGAGAGGCAAAAGAGGAGATTGCGGGAGCGTTGACAACGTTCTTTGTGCCTTCTCTAGTCATAGGCGGGATCTTGAAGTACTGGAGAGTAGCTAATGTTGCCATGTTATTTAAGAAGTGGTGCAGAGAGAATCCAGGGAATTATAGGCCGGCAAGCATCACCTCAGTGGTGCGGAAACTATTGGAGAGGATTCATCAGGATAGCATTTACTCCCATGTTGAAGAGAATGGGTTAATTATGGACCTGTCCCACTTACGTGACATTTTCGGCGACTGCCGGCACCCGTCATAGGTCGCCGTATATTTTCAACGTGTTGAAAATCCAGCGGCGACCAGAACAAGGCACGACTCTTTGGGCGACTACTCACGACCATACAGGGTTCACTTAAGAATATTTTGAATGGGCATATGGATATGCATGGAATGAAGGAATGTGGCTTACGTGTAGACAAATAGGTGTAGGTGTTGGCATTATGCTAGACACAGATATTGAGGACCGAAGGGCCTGTTCTTGTGCTGTACTGCTTCAACACTTTCATCTCCAACTGGTACAGCATATGTCCAACAAATGTTTTAAACTATGACCATATTAAGTTTTCCCCTAGTATTTCAACTTTTTTAAGCAGTCCCAATTTCATTACTCTGCCCTTGATTTCAGTTCAATGCGCAAACGTAGCCTATTCCACACCTACTCAGATATAATCTTGTTTCTTTTTGCTTGACTTTCTTAATTCAAGCTCTTGTATTGCCATTCATTGCCAAAATACCATCTTGGACCAAATTACTTATTTTCTCCCTTTTCAAAACTATTTTCAATTTCTCAGCTTTCTTCATGTTAGCTACCTTTTGTTTTCCTGGCCTTACATTGTTTTCAGTCTTAGTAGAACTTGCCTGTTTCATTTAATACCTTTAATTTCATAGCATAACTCTTCGCTCCCTGAAAATCTTTCTTCTAAGTAAATTAAATAAATGAAACTGTTTACGTTGTTTTTTGAAAGCAGAGGACGCCACATATGTTTGTCTGTTTATTGTTTGTACGTTCTTCCCATGACCACATGGGTTTTCTCAGAGATATTCGGTTTACTCCCACATTCCAAAGACATACAGGTTTGTAGGTAATTGGCTTGGGATAAATGTATAAATGTCTCTAGTGTGTGTAAGATAGAGTTAATGTGCGAGGATCGCTGGTCGGTGAAGACTCAATGGGCCGAAGGGCCTATTTCCGTGCTGTATCTCTAAACTAAACTAAACTATACCATACACCATGCAGTTTAAAATTGAGGAGAAAACTCAACAATAACACAATTTGAGGACTGGTAGGACATGTTGCTTTAAAAGTCTTTGATTCAATGCAATTAAATTGAAATAGGCAATATGAATATTATTCTTTAAAGCAATGCTTTGGTTCAACAAGGCTGCAATTCAAACTTGCCATTAGTATTGAAGTAAAGTTTTGCAATTAATGTGGCAACTCCATTGAGAAGGATTACTACGAGGATTACAGCCTTTGGAATTATGTCAAAAAGCTATTTCATCAAGTCTCAGATTACTAAAGAAGCTTTTCTCTAAGCACACTGCAAGAATGAATTTGTTCCATTGTGAATGACATGCTCCAATTAATCTTCCACACTGTTGGAAACCGTTCCTACATTTTGGGTGTTGCAGAGTTGCAGTTTATTGTCCCCTATTTTGTCAGTTCATTTCAGTCAGTTAGTCAGCCAGAACTGCACCAAAATTCACGCTGAGTGAATGTGGTATTTTTAAATGACCTGAAATTGGAGTGGTGTTTTGCCAACAATTGCCGTCAGACTATTTATTAAGTTTTCCCCTAGTATTTCAACTTTTTTAAGCAGTCCCAATTTCATTACTCATAATAGCCTCAACTGTGTTACTGGTATTAACATGTAGCTTGAATGAACTGCAGATGCTAGTTTACAAAAAAGTGCTGGAGTAACTCAGCGAGTCAGGCAGCATCTCTGGAGAACATGAATAGGTGACGTTTCGGGTCGGTCTGAAGAAGGGTCTCAACCTGGAATGCCACGTATCCATATTCTCCAGAGATGTTGGTGAATCTCCACGCAGAGAGTGGTGAATCTCTGGAACTCTCTGCCACAGAGGGTAGTTGAGGCCAGTTCATTGGCTATATTTAAGAGGGAGTTAGATGTGGCCCTTGTGGCTAAGGGGATCAGGGGGTATGGAGAGAAGGCAGGTACGGGATACTGAGTTGGATGATCAGCCATGATCATATTGAATGGCGGTGCAGGCTCGAAGGGCCGAATGGCCTACTCCTGCACCTAATTTCTATGTTTCTATGTTGCCTCAATGAGTCACATTGAGTTATTCCAGCACTTGTGTCTTTTACAAAAATTGATTTTAACAATTAACTCCAGAAAATTCTGATTAAAATATTGTGTTTAATTCAATTGCAATTAAGCAGTACAAGACACAACGACCCAGGTATCCTGCTGGCTGAGGAGCTACTCAAGCCCAACGGTCATCTGTACTCAAAGCCCATGCTTAACGGGAGTGAGTGTCTGGATGTAATCTAACACCCAGGAATAGACACAAAGTACTGGAGTAACTGAGCAGGTCAGGCAGCATTCTGGAGAAAAAGTGTCAGGTCAGGACTCTTCTTCGGACAGTGAACCCATCCTATTTCTCCAGAGATGGTGCCTGACCCGCCGAGTTACTCCAGCACTTTGCGCCTATCTTTTGTATAAACCAACATTTGCAGTTCTTTGCTTCTAACTCCCAGGAAATTGGCACCCAACTAATTGACCAGACCTTGCCTCCAGAATTCAGATTCAGATTCAGATTCAACTTTAATTGTCATTGTCAGTGTACAGTACAGAGACAACAAAATGCAGTTAGCATCTCCCTGGAAGAGCGACATAGAATATGAGCAATAAATACATCTATTTACATGCATACAGTCATAGTGTTTACCTGGTGGGAGGAGTGACCGGGGGGTGGGGGTGATTGGCAATCACCGAGGTACATTGTTGAGTAGTGTGACAGCCGCAGGGAAGAAGCTGTTCCTGGACCTGCTGGTCCGGCAACGGAGAGACCTGTAGCGCCTCCCGGACGGTAGGAGGGTAAATAGTCTATGGTTGGGGTGAGAGCAGTCCTTGGCGATACTGAGCGCCCTTCGCAGACAACGCTTGCTTTGGACAGACTCAATGGAGGGGAGCGAGGAACCGGTGATGCGTTGGGCAATTTGCACCACCCTCTGCAGTGCTTTCCGGTCGGAGACAGAGCAGTTGCCATACCATACTGTGATACAGTTGGTAAGGATGCTCTCGATGATGCAGCGGTAGAAGTTCACCAGAATCTGGGGAGACAGATGGACCTTCTTCAGTCTCCTCAGGAAGAAGAGATGCTGGTGAGCCTTCTTGATCAGAGTTGAGGTATTGTGGGTCCAAGAGAGGTCATCAGAGATGTTAACCCCCAGGAACCTGAAGCTGGAAACACGTTCCACCTCCGTCCCGTTAATGTGGATGGGGGTGTGCGTGCTGCCCCTAGACTTCCTGAAGTCTACAATGAACTCATTGCTTTGAGATTAGGTTTGATTAGGTTAGATCCTGGGACCCAAGCTTAGCAGAGGTCAAAGCCATCAGGATGATTGTATATCTGTTGAATGTCTGTGTCTGTGTCATATCAGTATCCCAAAATGATAAAAAATTAAAAACGGTGTACATAAAAAACATTAAAAAACTGAAAAAATGTGATTTTTATAACACAGTGAAAACTATGTATAAACAATTATCTCCACTTATTCAACAAATGTGAAAACGACCTTATATTTGAATCCCTGTTGGAATTCATGAGTACGGGTGTCAGGGGTTATGGGGAGAAGGCAGGATAATTAATGGTGTTACGAGGAAAAGATAGATCAGCCATGATTGATTGGCGGAGTAGACTTGATGGGCCGAATGGCCTAATTCTCCTATCATTTATGAACTTACGAGAGATGTGATTAATTGAGCGAAAGATTAGGATCTTTGCCTCCAGTCAGGAGTTGCGATCATCTGGCCTGACTTTATCAGTGAATATTGGCAAATGTAAGCACCACTGCCAGTGTATATAAGGTTGATCTAGGCATCAATGAACATCTTTATTGAATATTTCTAGTTAAGAAAAGGCAAGCAAAATTATCTCTAAAAATAAAATGGTTATTGTTTCGTGATTAGTTTCAACCTCATATCTTGCATTAAAGGGATATTTACTCCTTTTTGGACAAACCCGGTGGCTATGTGAGGATTATGTTCTTCGACTTCTCAAGTGCGTTCAACACCATCCAACCCCTGATTTTGAATGACAAGCTTAAGAAGATGGGGGTGGATTCCACATTTATCTCCTGGATATACGACTACCTGACGGGTCGACCACAGTTTGTCAAGCTGGGGGACAGTGTCTCTGGCACAGTGGTGTGCAATGTTGGTGCCCCACAGGGAACGGTTCTGGCCCCGTTCCTCTTCACCCTGTATACTGCAGACTTTAACTATAAGTCTGACACATGCCACGTACAGAAATATTCAGATGACACAGCGATTGTGGCATGTGTAAGGAACGGGCAGGAGGAGGAATACAGGAACTTGACCAGTTCCTTCTGTGCCTGGAGTAAAGAGAACTGTCTCATCCTGAACACAACTAAGACTAAAGAGATGGTGGTTAACTTTGGCAGGTCCAAGCTCCCTGTTCAGCCGGTCAACGCTGCTGGGGCTGACATTGAGGTGGTGCAGACATATAAATACCTTGGAGTGCACCTTGATAACAAACTGGACTGGTCTGTCAACTCTGACTCCCTCTACAAAAGAGGCCAGAGCAGACTCTTTTTCCTCAGAAGGCTCAAATCCTTCAATGTGTGTAATGATATGCTGCACATGTTTTACAACACTGTGGTTGCAAGTGTTATTTTCTACGCTGTTGTCTGCTGGGGCTACAGCATTAGTGAAAAAAACACCAAGAAGCTGGTCAAACTGGTTAAACGAGCTAGCTCAGTGCTGGAGGGGAGAGTAGACTCCAAAGATCTTATAGCAAAGCAAGATGGATTACTCTCACGCAAACGTGAGGTACGCTCATGGGCGGATTCATGGGTGATTATAGGACACATTTTAGCAACCTGACTCCGCCATCTTGGTCCGCCATCTTGCTCCGCTTTCTTGCTCCCGCCTTCTTGCTTCCGGCCAAAGATTGGATCCGCAGCGGGGAGAGAGAGTGCGGGGCCCGGGGCAGCGAGGAGAGAGAGTGCGGGGCCCGGGGCAGCGGGGAGAGAGAGTGCGGGGCCCGGGGCAGCGAGGAGAAGGAGTGCGGGGCCCGAGGCAGCGAGGAGAGAGAGAGTGCGGGGCCCGGGGCAGCGGGGAGAGAGAGTGCGGGGCCCGGGGCAGCGGGGAGATAGAGTGCGGGGCCCGGGGCAGCGTGGAGAGAGAGTGCGGGTCCCGGGGCAGCGGGGAGAGAAGAGTGCGGGGCCCGGGGCAGCGGGGAGAAGGAGTGCGGGGCCCGGGGCAGCAGGGAGAAGGAGTGCGGGGCCCGGGGCAGCAGGGAGAAGGCGTGCGGGACCCGGGGCAGCGAGGAGAGCGAATGCAGGGCCCGGGGCAGCGAGGAGAAGGAGTGCGGGGCCCGGGGCAGCAGGGAGAAGGAGTGCGGGGCCCGTGGCAGCGAGGAGAGAGAGTGCGGGGCAGTGGAGAGAAGGAGTGCGAGGCAGCGGGGAGAGAGAGTGCGCGGCCCGGGGCAGCGGGGAGAGAGAGTGCGCGGCCCGGGGCAGCGGGGAGAGAGAGTGCCCCAAGAGAGAGAGTGCCCCAAGACAATGTTTCTTAATTACAATGTTTCTTATTTAATGTCCCTTGTCTAGTCTGAAATAAAGTTCATTATTGGATTAGAAGAAATATAATTGTGTGTGTTATATACATTTATATAATTTTCATGTATGTGTGTTTATAAACATTTTATTCTTTAACAAGAATCAACAGAATTATGAACTAACAGAATTATGAATCTAACCCTATATCACACACAAAAAGTCCCCCCCTGTCAATCACCCTGCGAGTCGGGTCGGTTCCGGTTACTACAAAATCAACTCAAACACTGCTTGTGAGCCATTTAAAAAGAAATGATTTAAAAAACATTAAAAAAGACAATTACCAGAATCAAATTTTATTCTTGACAAGAAGTTTGAACTGACAGATTTATGAATCTGACCCACACAAACTGTTGCCCCGCAACATTGATTACAGTGCGAGTCGGGTCGGGTTAGGTAGGCTCAGGTTGCTAAAATGGGCGTGGAAAAATGCCCATGATCCCCTCCATAGCGTACTACACGTCAGTCCATTGCATTTAGCAGGAGTAGCCTATCTTGCTTTGCTATAAGATCTTTGGTAGACTCTGGGATGGATGTGTTTGAGAGGCGTATGAGGCACAAGATGCAGGTCATCCTGAAAAACCCCGGGCATCCCCTCCATGTAATTCTGGAGAGTCAAAAGAGCACTCGGAACAACAACTGGCTCCTCTCCCTGCCCTGTAGAACGGAGCGGTTCAGGAGATCCTTCACCCCTGCAGCCATTAGATTTTATAATTCGGGGCTGTAGGGGGATGCATTCTTGCAATTTTTAATTTTTAATTGTTAATTATTGGTCTTTTTAAGTATTTATTGCTCTCAGGTAGAGTCCACAATGTATTTTATGTATTTTCTGTCTGCGTTCGTTTTGATTCTGTGGGTTTGTTGGTTGGGGGCTTCTGGACATCTGAATTTCACTGAGGGGATCAATGAAGTATTTATTATTATTATTATTATTATTATTATTATTATTATTATTATTATTATTATTATTATTATTATATTTGAAATAGGAACAGAAGACTATGGCTTTACAAACTAATTAAAGTTGCATTAAAAAAGCTTAATTCTAGCAAAATATTCCAAGTTGCTTAATAGAGTATCATTGACTTGTTCAAAAACTGGCACTTGGTCAAATAATAAGAGAACCTACAAGTTTTGTCAAAGAGACAAAGTCTGAAGAAGAGTCCTGAGCTGACACATCACCTCCCCACATTCTCCAGAGATGCTGCCTGACCCGTTGGGTTACTTCAGCACTTTGGTCTTTTTGTGTAAAGTAGCATCTGTAGTTCCTTGCTTCTCCATTTATCAAAGAGATGGTCTTTAAGGAAGGACTTACAGGAGTATATGGATATAGTGCGGAGAAGGGAAGGCATTCCAGAGCTGAGGGTCTGGACTTGGCTGGGGTTGACAGAACAAAGGGACCAGAATTGGGAGAGCCTTGTCAAATTTGAAGTTCAAATGGGTAAAGAGATTTTCTGTGTGATTTTAACTTAGGTCTTTCAAATATTTCTCACTCAATTTCTTTAATTCCCATCTGGAGAATTTGTACACACAAGTCTGGATTGGCACCATCAAAATTTGATGAAAACCTAGCATGAAAAGAACTGAATTAAATTTGTAGAAGTATTATACCAAATACTATTGTTCTAATCCTACTGGGATCACGAAAATGGTATTTGCGGAATAAAGCAACCAGTTTTTGAATAATTCTCATATCCGCACGTTAGATTGATATCGCAATGTTCTCTTGAATTGCCACCAGGGGCAAAGGAAAAATACAATTTTTATTTCCGCAGAGGTTGTGCTTCTGGTTATTGACTCCTCCTGGGAATAAATAAATTCTGAGAAATCAATAATACATGAACGACAAGGAAGAGTGTGCTTGATGGGTTTTTATTGTTCCACGATTTGCTCCTGCTTTGATATTTTGGAAAGTCTAAAATAGTATTCAGATCTGTGACTTGCCGCACAAAGGAAACAAAATTTCCCAAAATTTAATAAAGATCATATTAAGCTGATTGGTAACTAATGGAGAAAAAAAAAACCGAATCGATTTAAGTAATAGAATCTTAAAATTATGTTTCCACAATTTTTCATTAACTTTCTGCAACACAACGCAATATAAAATACAGGTGGTCACGGTTTTGCAGTGGTAGATGTGTTGTCTTACAGCGAATGCAGCGCCGGAGACCCAGATTTGACCCCGACTACGGGTGCTTGTCTAAACAGAGTTTGTACGTTCACTACGCGATCTGCAAGGGTTTTCTCCGAAGGCTTTGGTTTCCTCCCACACTCCAGAGACATACAGGTCTGTAGGTTAATTGGCTTGGTGAATGTAAAAATTGTCCCCAGTAGGATGGTGTTAATGTGCGGGGATCGCTGGTCGTCGTGGACCCGATGGGCCAAAGGGCCTGTTTCCGCGCTGTATCTCTGAGCTAAACTAAACTAAACTAAAACAAATGCTGGGTCTATAAAGCTAAATGATACTTGCACATAGAAAATAAATTATTTCAGATTATTAACATTTTGTGAAAGAAAAAAAAACATATTTTAATTACACAGTCAGGGAATCATACAGCATGGAGACATGCCCTTTGGCCAACTCATCCATGCTGACCAAGATGCCCCATCCTAGCTAGTACCATTTGCCCACATTTGACCCATATCCCTCCAAACCTTGAGGGATAATTAGCTTGGTGCAAATGTAAATAGGCCCAAGTGTGTGTAGTATAGTGTCAATGTGTGGAGATTGTGGGTCGCTGCGGACTCGGTGGGCCGAAGGGTCAGTTTCCGCACCCTTAAATAAAAACTAAATTAAACTGATTAGAGTTGTCCAAATACTGTGGCATGGACAGACAGCTGGCAGGAGGCAAACACACAAGCGCATATTTAGAAGATCAAAACACAGTCAAAGAGTGTGAAGAGGATAGGAAGGTTGAAGATAAACTGCTTACTTTGATGGAAGGAGAGGTCAAAGATGTTTTTTGAGAGAAGTATTAATGTAGGACTTGAAGGGGAGGGAGACATTTGCCAAGGAGAGAGAACCATTGATATCAGTTAACATTTAGCCCTTTTGAAATGGAGACATCTTTGCTGTGCAAGGTCAGTAACTGATTTTGTGGGGAGGTGGCTTTGATTAACACAATGACATTGCCTTTCATTCTCTCGGTTGAAAGCTAAAGTTTGGACCTTCAGAGAGTTTGATTCCAATTGTGTAAATGCATGAAAAAGCCTCAGTTTAACAGCCAATGTCAAAGTATCTGAAAGTGCCCACTACCAGGTAACTACCCGGATACGGTACAACTCTGAAACAGATATAAGAGGAGGCCATTTGCTCCCTCATGTTTGTTCCAACATTCAGAAAGATCATGGTAGAACTTCCACCCCACTGTCACTTTCCTGCGGCAACCTCAAATCGTTTGACAGCTAAACACAGCAACAGACCCTCCGCACCCCCCTTTGGCAGAGATCTGAGATTCTTTGACTTTTGGCTATATTAATTTAACCTCATTTATGTCCTGCAGGCTGACTCCTCATTTTGAGACTGACTCCAGATTTTTGATCCCCCACCTGCCAGGCGTGTCCCAGGATTTGGGGCCCTTGAAGAGTTTTGTATATTTAATAAAGTTCACCTCTCATTCTTAACAACTCAAGAGAATTTAAGCCCAATCTGTAAATGTCTTATCATACATTGAACTCACCTTCCCAGGAATCAGAAGGGTCTTGACCCGAAATGTCACCCATTCCTTCTCTCCAAAGATGCTAACTGTCCTGCTGAGTTACTCCAGCTTTTTGTGTCTATCTTCAATGTGATAAATCTTGGTGACAGAGGTGACCTGTACAAGATGGACTAGTTGCACCCGAACTAAAGGGGGACCAATACCCCGATGGACTGCTTTGCTAGTAATACACCTGAGGGTTTAAATTAGATTTGCAGTGGGACAGGATCTTACGAAGTAGTGAGGCAGATGGAGGCTAGAAGCTAGTACAGAAGACAATGGCTGCATTTGCAGTAGACAGCATAGGCAGGAGCATGACAGGCAGTGAGGAAAAATGGTGAATGAGCTCTCTTTCCAGCTTTCTTTCCCACCCTACAATCAATCTAAAGAAGCGTCTCGACCCGAAACATCACCTGTGTGTGTGTTCTCCAGGGATGCTGCCTGGCCCGCTGAGTTGCTACAGGAAATTGTATCAATCTTTGTAGCATTTCATTTATTGCATGTACATCCTTCCTCAGCTAGGGAGAGCAGAAGTGCAATTGGAGTTCCAGTATAATCTCACAAAGCTTCTATTTAATTATATCTCCAGCCTTGTACCAAATTCTCCTCAATAGAGGCACATGTCTCCCTGCATGTTAGCATCCAGTGATGTGTGTACAGTGTATGTGTGTGCAGTGCAGTGTATGCAGTGATGTGTGTGCAAGGACACGCAGGTCTTTCTGAGCCCCAACCCCTTTCTATCGATTAAAATCTTCCAGCTTGGTGCCAGCGGTCGAGGTCGAGGACAGGTTGGCGGTTGGGGATGGGGTCGAAAACTGGTCGGCAGAGGGTGCCAGAGGTCGGATGGGGCCAAGTAGGTTCGGATACGCTGCAGAAAACAAAGGAGGAGCCGGGGGGGGGGAATACCGGGAACAAAGGGGAACCATTGAGGACTAAATGGGATCCTTTGTAACTTTGTCGGAGCCCTATATGTGGTGACTCTTTGCATGCCTTGGGTATGCAAAACAAAGAATCCGACTGTCACATGTGATAATAAAGTGTTAATATTGGCTAAATTAAAGACACCATAAAATGGAGGATCCCTGTACCTGTCAGAATTTCTTAGCCCTTATCAGCTGAACTTTACAGGCTTTGATTGGCGCCAGCCAGTCTAGGCTCAGACAGGTATGCAGGATGGTGAGGGGTCCAGGTGTTCTCCCTGTTCTCTTCAATTGATTACACGTATAGCAGTTTTGCAAACGAACCTTAAATGCATCATTTCGATTGGATTGCTGCAAAAGCATTTTAAATAGTATAAATAATGTTGCAAGACGGTCATCATGTGAATCGATGATTGGTCAAACTGTTGAGCCTGGGAGAAACTGTTTGAATCTCAGGGCACATGTTTCAATGTTTGTTCTAGTTTGCTTCCTTCTGGAGCTTTCTTTCTTATACAATGTATCAGCCAGTAGCGGCGCCTACTGGCGCACGCAGGTATCGAACCCGGAGTTCGGAAGCCGCGGTCACGTGACTCGGGAGGGGCTGGTTGTTTTCGCGCGGTGTTGCTTTCGCGCGCCAGTTCAGCACTGACCACCGATGTGGCCAGACGTGTCTAGAGAACCTGTTGATTGAAAAGTGAATTTTCGAATAAAAGTTTGTTTAAAACTTCAGTTGTCATTCTTAAGACCACCAAATTGATGACTCCAACCTGTCTAGCCATCATTAGTCAAGAGAATTATGCAGGAAGAGAGCGTTCCCGCAGAATCAGCCAGCACGCGGCAGGGCTCACCGGCCTTCAAATTACCATCGTTTTGGCCTGACCAACCTCAGGTGTGGTTTGTCCACGTTGTGGGACCCACCGACCATCGCCAAATACTAAGGGCTAAAGGCCCTGCTGCTCCGCACTTACAGTCTCAGCCGCAGAGACAGGGCAGCGAGGCTGTTGCACATGGACTGTGTCGGTGACCAGCGGCCATCTACCATCATGGCGAAGATGTCAGCCCTGATGGACGGGCACCGCCCATGTCTGCTTTTCGAACAGGCGTTCCTGGAGCAGCCTGATGAAGTCCAACTAATGCTCGCCGGAGCCGATTTCAGCGAGCCCCAACAACTCGCGGAGAGAGCTGATGAACTGTGGGTACACAGAGGGCGGGACGTGTTTCCCGCCCCCTGGTAACACAGCGGGTGCAGCCGAAACGACATCGGGAGGAAGAAGCCCAGCCCAGCGCCGAAGAAGAATCGCCGCGGTCAGTGGTCTACAGCCAACTTCGCTGGTGTTACTACCATCATCGAAATGGACCCAAAGCCAGAAGATGTTAGAGCCCCTGCTAGTTCCCGGGAAATGCCTCGGCCGATCGTCCATATAGGCGAATGCGATCGGCCCAAACGAACGCCTCTACGTCTGCGATCGCCATTCCGGCCACCGTTTCCTGGTGGACTCCGGTGCCCATGCCAGCATCCTGCCTCCGAGCCCCCGAGACTCAGGCCAGTACAGGTGGAAGTTTATCATTGCTGATGTCGCCCAACCAATCCTGGGGCCGATTTCTTGCACGCGTTCTCCCTGTTAGTCGATGTGCGAGGCGGAAGCATGGTCCCTGTGCCAGACCTGTGCCCTGCCAAGCCGCGTAATCCGTCGCACAGCCGCTGCCCGAGAAGGTCGACGCTATCCGTCGCTTCCCGAGGCCCCTATCGGTCAAGGGTCTACAGGAGTTTATTGGGATGGTTAATTTCTATCACCGATTCATCCCATCAGCAGCCGCCATCATGCGGCCGTTGTTCCAATGCCTGGCCGGTAAGCCCAAGGACCTGGTCTGGTCCAAAGAGGCACAGAAGGCGTTCGAGGGGGCTAAGACTGCATTGGCCAATGTCACTATGCTAGAACACCCTAAGGCGTCAGCCCAAACGGCCCTCACCGTGGACGCTTCCGATGTAGCGGTAGGCGCCTTCCTCGAGGAGCGCGTATGTAGTTGCTGGGTGCCGCTGGCATTTTTCAGCAGGCAGCTGCAAGCCCGTGAAGTTGAGTGAAATCCTGTACCGATGGGCGCAAATCTCTCTGCACCTTGGAAGCCTGGCATGGGACGCAGGAACAGGCCCATGCTGCGACCGGCTTCCTCTCCCATACTAAGTCACCCCAACCCCCCCCTTCCCTCACTCTCCTCCCGCTCCCCCCCCCCCCCCCCCCCCCCCCCCCCCCCCCCCACACTTTCCCTCCCAACTCCAGTCCCGTCCCAACCTCCTGGGAAACTGAAGGGAGCGACAATCAACTGCCCCGGATACAAATAATGTCATACAACAAGACAGGGCAGATGCTGGTTGACATAAAGTGAACACACAGTGCTGGAGTAACACAAAGACGCAGCAGAATTTTAGAAACGTTATCCTGTCACCCATTCCTTCTCTCCAGAGATGCTGCCTATCCCGCTGAGTTAAAGAGTGCCCACGGTAGACTCATGAGTCACTACGGTAAACACACGGGCTGCTACGTTCTTACAACGAGTTTAAAAGTTTAACATTTTTACTTCAAGAGTAAATTTGACTCGTGGAAATCTTTCATTATGTTTAAAGAATTTCACGAGTTAACAAGTTTCCCAAGTACCTGCCGTTAGTGTTACCAGTTCTGACGTTCCCGCTACGTTAATTCCACGTGATTACCACGAGTTTGATTTATTTTAAACTCGGGATCACTCGTGGGTGGACTCGCACCGTGAGAAAGGGGTTTGAGGCTTTGAAGAGCGACTTGAGCCCATGACTTTCTAATTTCGAACCAAGAATTATTTTGCTGAACCAAAGAGAATATATTACACATCAAAACCTTTTGCTGCATAAGTACTGTGCAGAAAATGTTTTATTTCATTTTAGTTTAGAGGTACAGCATGGAAACAGGCCCTTCGGCCCACCGAGTGCTCACCGACCAGCGATCCCTACACGCTAACACTATCCTACACACACTAGGGCCAATTTACAATGTTTTACCAAAGCCAATTAACCTACAAACCTGTTCGTATTTGGAGTATGGGAGGAAACCGGAGTACCTGGAGAAAACCCATGCAGGTCACGGGAAGAATGTACAAACTCCATCTGACAGCACCCGTGGTGAGGATCGAACCTGGGTCTCTGGCGCTGTAAGGTAGCATCTACTGCTGCGCCACCGTAAACATGGAACTTTTGTTATAAACATATTTTTATGGCTTTTCAAAGTGCAACATTGTTTTCTCTCTGCATTGTGCCAAATAAACAGCATCAACTATAGGCTCAAATGAACTGGCCTGCTGCATCACTCACTGCGTGTCAACATCCCGCATATTAACTATCAGTGCAGCCTCAGTAAGCTGTTTTGTATAATGGATGTGTTCACAGAGGAACTGGCTTACGACCATCTAAATTCATTATGGCTCCGGCATTAAACCATCTGTTAGGGAGAAGAATCTGCTCTCTGTTATTTACATAGAGAATAATTCCAGAAATTGAGGCAAACAATAAAAAAGTTACTGCATTACATTATGACAGGAGAGATGCAAACCAGATACAGAAACATGTATTCTGTGTGTACCACTAGGAAACAAAATCCCACAGGAATGTGAGGCTAAATTTCATGCTAACCTTCCACAAAGTCAAGGGGGATAATGTCCAAGAGCTAATAAGCACAAGCTGGGAAGGGCTGGAATGTGGACATCTCCATGTGTGGTTCCTCACTGAGTTCAACAGATTACAAGTAGCCAGACGTGCCTTGTTAGTGTTCATCTGAAATCTGATGTGTGTGTCCTTGAACCTTAATCAACCTAAAAACACTTTGGTTCATGTGGTTCCCAACTAACCACAAGGCAAAGGCACTTGATGAAAGGTATCAACTAATTCCCCAACATTGCTTGAAAATATACACTCACTTAGACCCACTGAGACTCAAGTATATTAATACTCACTTAGACCCAAGTATATTAACAGTTGATGGTACAAATTTAACCTTTGAGAAGTTTCAGAAGAGCATTATCATAACAAAAACAAGCGAAACAGAAAGAGACGCAAAGTGCTGGAGTAACTCAGCATCTTTGGAGAATATGGATGTGATGTTTCAGTTCGGAACCCTTTAACGTAACAGGGGAAATAACATCAGCTGCAGATTCCCCTTCAAGTCATTCACCATCCTGATGTGGAAATATATTGCCGTTACCAAATCTTGGACCTCCCACCCCAATGAAACCATGGGAATCACTGTAGTGGTTCAAATTAGTGACTCACCACCATCTGTCAAGGGCAATTAAAGGTGGGTATTAAATACAGTCTGAAAAGGGGTCTCGACCTGAAACGTCACCCATTCTTTCTCTCCAGAGATGCTGCCTGTCCTGCTGAGTTACCCCAGCATTTTGTGTCTATCTTCATATTAAATACTGGCCTTGATATCGATACCCACATCCCAGAATAGGAACAAATTTTTAAAAACTGGTGGCAACAAAAGGTTGCACCAGTGAAACCCATTGCATAAATCTGTCGCTTTGATCTTCTGCAATGAGTTCAGAGGCACTTCTTCCATCCATAGAGATATGGATGCTTGATGCACTGTGTCCATCCAGGCAGGCCATGGAACAACTAATTCACAATTTCAAAGCAATACCCTCCTGGCACGATTATTTTGCTTAAACAACTGAAAATATAATTGTAGTTGCTTATTATTTACATCAGCCATTGGAAGCAGAGAGAACAAGCTTCATATAGTAAAGATAAATCTAATGAATGGGCAGATTTCAAATCACTTTTAATGCAGAGTTCAGTAATGGAAGCCATCATTTTCTTCTCAATGTAAGTGGATCCACTCAAGTGGTTTACTCCCCACAAAGTTATTTCGATTGAACCTTATGTTAGAAACTGACCTGTTAATTTGTGTTTTATGCTGAATATACATCATTTTCTGCAGACAATACAATTTTTTTGGCTGGTAATATCTCAAGATGTAAATAACTCATTATTAATGACAGTAACTTTCATACAGGGTATGAACTTCACAATGCTGTAATACAAATCACTACATTTTGTATGCATTTGCAAACCCATGGAATCTGTCAGATTTCAGAATGCTTGCCCAGGCAATTGCAAAAAAACTCTCCCACTAAATCCTGTTTGTTGATTAGTTGGATAAATCATTGTAATTCCATGAAGGGTAAGTATCAATGTGGTAGCGATGCCATTGCATGTTATTTATTGCTGCGTGTACAAGAGGTCGCAAAATCTCTTCACAACATCTTTTTTGTATCGAAATAATGGATTGTTTACACATTAAACATTTAAACTCCTGTCACATCAAAGCACATTCACAAAGCAGCCAAACAAATTAGCAGCGCACACATAAGCAGGTCAGCATCAGTGTTTTAAAAGGGAGGTTCTTAAGGATCAGCACAAATATTTCTTCAGGTGACAAAAGAACATCAAATTTTCATACCTGCCTAATGCCCAAACGATACGCTAGGATACGGTCAACAGCGTTCGGATTCATCTGGGTCCATTGCAGCATGTAGGAATAGACTCGGGCTCGGTTTTGCCAAAGAGGGTTGGGTGTATCGTAGTAGAATTCAGGAGAGTAAGCTTTACCTGAAAAAAAAGATTCATATAGTTGCATAAAACATTCTCTGTATACATTGCACCTTCTCTTTTGTACATAGACTCAAGTTGATCTTGACTACGTTAGAGTTGCTGCTATACAGCACCAAAGACTCAAGTTTGATCTTGACTACGGTACTGTCTGTACAGAGTTTTACGTTTTCTCTAGGTTTTCTCTGTTTCCGCCCACATTCCAAAGACGTGCGGGTTTGTAGGTTAATTGGCTTCTGTAAATTGTACCTAGTGTGTAGGTTAGAACATGTATGGGTGATCATTGGTCAGCATGCACCCGGTGGGCCGAAAGGCCTACTTCCATGCTGTATCTCTGAACTAAACTAATCTAAACTACAGCTAAGGCAAACAATGACAGAGAAGGTGTCTGCTAATTCACATGGGTGGTTAAGGTTTATTAGCGAATGATGCTATCTGAACCATAGATTCTGCTGTCCCTCCATGATCTACCTCGCCATCGCAAGAGTATGTGATATTTTCCTGCACACATGTATGGATTGATAATCTTTAGTTGCTTGAGAAGAGAAGTCAAGCAAATCGTGGCATCAAATGAGACTTAGTAATGAATACTGGTGAATTAAAATGAGTTCTTCATGGAATGCGAAAATGTTTCAGCAATAAGTTAGTGATTATTGGTTGAAGTAATCTCTGGAACATAATGACAAAATAAATGGAGTAATGTTGATCTTATGGGCTTCGGGAACACTTCACCGATTTGCACGTTCGTGGCTGATCTTCTATCTGAACCGCACCTCCAAGTTCTCTTGAATATACGCATGACATAGCATGAACATTTAAGGTACTATATTCCAAATTATCACAGTTCCTGGGTGTACGAGGTTGGTGGGGCCACATTTGGAAGATTGTGTGCAGTTTGGGTCAATCTGCTGTAGGGCATGTATCCATGCTGAATGACTCTATGATTCTAAGAGGTCTCTGCTCATTTTTGCTTAAACATCTGATTTCTTATACTGAGACGGTGACCCCTGCTTCTAAGTTTCTTTAGTTCTGGGAAATATTTGCACAGCATCCCTAATTTCAAGCCCCATAAAAATGTAGAATATTATTTTGAAGTTACCAAAATTGTACTGAATGTAGGTGGAGTTGGCACCATCATATTAACATCTTCATCCTGAAAAGGTGTGTAATGTATTTTTATGAGGTCAGTCCTACATAGTTTAATTTAGTTTAAAAATACAGTAGAGAAATATGCCCTTCAACCCATCACATCCACACCGACCATCGATCATACGTTCACATAAAACAGGTCTATGTGATCCCACTTTACACACTGGGGATAATTTACAGAGGCCAATTAACCTACAAACCTGTATGTCTGAGAAGAGGCAGAAAACTAGAGCTCCAAGAGGAAACCCATGTGGTCACGGGGAGAATGTGCAAACGTCACACAACAGTACCTCATGTCAGGATCGAACCCGGTCTCTGGCGCGGTGAGGCATTGGCTCTACCAGCTGATCGTTTGGAATTATTTTAGGAAATCAGAGCGCCCGGAGAAAATCCACGCAATCACAGGGCGAATGTACAAACTCCGTACAGACAGCACTCTTAAGTTAGGATCAAACCCGGGTCACTGGCACTATAAGGCAGCAACTCAACCAATGTGCCACCCCTTGCAGAGCGCTATTGGTTAATAACCAGCCATTGATATTTGGCAGACGTTGGATGGGCAAAGACGGACATCACCAGCTGGAAGTAGTAGCTGAGGCCTGGAATGAAGAGCTTAAAACCAAGGCCAAATGCTGATCTCTCTGGCATGAACTTTGTTCGTTAAATTGTATGTGCATCTCATTTTACAATGACAATTTTGCAAAAAAAGAAATTGAATTATCTTGAGCAGATAGTGCTGCAAACTTGGTTTATTGCTAAAATAATTCAGTTATCAAACAATTTAACAGCAAGCAGCTTTAAGTAAAAAATAATCTATTTTTATTTATTAGCCCTATCTATCCATGGGCAACAACATAGAAAAGATTAGGGATCCATATACGCATACATCTCGCTAGACTTCATCAAGTAGAGAAAATGCCTACGACAGAAATAAATTTGAATTTGCTCAAACTGCACAATGCTCAGAAAATGCCTTGCAGTTTTGAGATGTGTCCCACACACGGTCTTTCCAAATCATCTCCATCTGAGTTCTGCAGGCGTGATGGTGGAAGGTATTCAAAAGGTGACCTTATGTGGTAGACAATGTGGTAAACCACATTGAAAAGGTAAATCGGACAAACTAGATTAGACTAACCTTGAAGTACGGCAAAATTCAGATGAAGAAACATAGAAACATAGAAATTAGGTGCAGGAGTAGGCCATTCGGCCCTTCGAGCCTGCACCGCCATTTAATATGATCATGGCTGATCATCCAACTCAGTATCCCGTACCTGCCTTCTCTCCATACCCTCTGATCCCCTTGGCCACAAGGGCCACATCTAACTGCCTCTTAAATATAGCCAATGAACTGGCCTCAACTACCCTCTGTGGCAGAGAGTTCCAGAGATTCACCACTCTCTGTGTGAAAAAAGTTCTCCTCATCTCGGTTTTAAAGGATTTCCCCCTTATCCTTATGCTGTGACCCCTTGTCCTGAAGAAAAGGCTAGTTAGGAGATTGCTAGCTGGAATTCCTGCTCATACACTGCATGGCCAGTTCAAGGAGTAGACTTTTGGATAGCTTTATGAACTCAGAAATTGTTAGAGAATGAACCAAAATTCTGCAACTGGAGGATTGAAGGCTATTTCAGAGTGAGTAAAGAAAGTGGTTTCCTTTTCTAGACTTGCCTTCTAAAGATTTTGGCATTTCTCAACTCCCGAATAACATTTTGATTAGGGTAGATTGTAAACATTTTTTCTCATTTATTATATTGTTTCCAATGTACTATATTTACATATTCTGTTGTGCTGCTGCAAGTAAAAATGTAATTGTTCTATCTGGGATGTGTGGCAATAAAACACTCTTGGCTCTCTTTTCTCTCTTGACTAAAGAGCGTCTTTCCCTGAATCATAATATACGTTGTGTGTCAGCTGACACCTGAGAGCTAAATCCATAAGCGATAGGTGAATGCTCAAGGTTATCGGTTCTCTTTTAAAACTTGTGTCAATGGTCTAAAGAAAAGTACAACCAAGTGGACTGCCTAATCGACCTCGTTAAAACTTTCTGCCCTGCTTTGGAATGTGCGATAGTGAAGCGTCTTTACAGATTAATGATGGCACGATTTTTAACGTTCATTTCTCACAGTAAGCTTGACTGCATAGTGCGTGTGAAAGTGAACTGATTGATTAGAATGAATCAATTTGCATGTAAAATATGATCCTCTGTGCAGCAAAGCATGTTGGAAATATGGAAACATTGGTCTTGAGGCAGGAGCTCTACATTTTGAAGATAACATACTCCACTCATTTTAATAGCTGAGTTTTTTTTCCTCCAGATTGTCAGTAATCCTATATGATAGAAGTAATTTCACAGAGAAAAGCAGAGTGGTAGAAGAATCTGAACCATTCACTTTATGTTTTATCAGCTTTCTTGCTAATTACGGCTTTTAAAAGATACATTCTTTCTCACATTGCGTGCGATGTCAAGTGTAGTTATCATTTTTCTGAACTCATTACTTTTTCAGCTCTCTCACTAGTTCAATGCATGTATTGGGCAGAATTATTCACAGCTGCTGCTCTACCTGCCTCTACTTGCCACCATTTTAGGTTGTAAGGTAGGTGGAACAGCAAGGTCCTTTGGTGTCTGACAAGCCACTGACCTTTGGCTCACTGGCGAGGCACTGGAAGCTCAATCTCCCAGTTTCTGTATCTCCAATTAACTTCCCCTTCCATCAATCCAGGTTCTGTTATGATTGTTTGGTACCACTGGACTTCTGAATAGCAAAAAGCCTCAGAATAATTGAGATCTTGTGAGAAGCGATGGGTGGTGAGGTGGGGGGAGAAAGGAGATGGGGTGTCTGGCACCGTCTAGGATTTGAGGGATAAAGGAGGGGAGAATAAAGCTTTTTCTGCATACAAGGACTTAAAACATGGGTTGTTGGACAAGGATTGAGGACTGGTGGACAAATGTTAGGAAGCTGGGATTTTAAATGTGCGATTCTAAATTATTGTTATCTGACCGCAGATGCCACAGGGAAGTGAGTTTGAATACAAATACAGAAATAAAATGGTCATTGGGATCAATTTGCTCCCCCCCAAAAAAAAATTCTACCATCATTAAAATGAAATTAATGCCGTTTCTAAAACTGCAGATTGGCAAATATAACAAACTATATATTCAGGAATAAGATGATCACATAGGATAATGGCTGCCCCACGTCTGCTTCGTAACTTCATCCACTTTATTGCTTCAGCATGAGAGGGAGATACTTTTGGATGATTTACTACTGAGTTGGCACTACATTGTGTTTTAAAGCAGCAGTTTCAAAGTGTTGCCCTCCACGTGCAATGCACTGTCAAATTGAAAAGTCAGTGAACTGCAGGGCAGTTGTGGAAAGACTGAGGAAAGCTTCGACGTGAGAAGATCAAGAAGATCAATGTCAAGGCTCTCAGAAACCCCTCAAAGGTAAATCTTCTCAGCCAGCACCACAGGACAACCTGTTGATTCCAGGACAGCAGGAACCATAGTCAAGTCAGAGCACTTGATGTTCCCCAGGGCTTTGCTGACAATAACATTCACAACATGAATGGATACTTCAGCACTGTGATGACCACCTACAGTCCAAATACCCAAGGCTCCACTGTAGACTTTATGTTACTTTAGAGATGCAGCATGGAAACAGACCCTTCGGCCCACCAAGTCTGTGGTGACCAGCGTCCCCCGTACACTAGCACTTTACTACACACAAGGGACAATTTACAAATTTACCAAAGTCAATGAACCTGCAAATCTGTACGTCTTTGGAGTGTGAGAGGAAACTGGGACACATGGAGGAAACCCACACGGTCACTGGGAGAATGTACAAAATGCATGCAGACAGCACCAATTGTCAGGATCAAACCGGTGTCTCTAGCACTGTACAGCAGCGACTCTACTGCTGTGCCATCTCTTATACAAACCAAGAATAGGAGAGGAACTCCTCATGGAAAGAGAAGCAATTTATCACTGCTTTCAATTTTCCAGAACGGCCTTTGATTCGCTGAGGAGAAGGGTGTTGGAATATCATGTCCTCTGACCAGGCATTCTCTTCATGGCCTGGCAGTGGTGGTCCTACCCTTTTATATGCCTCTAAGTTCTGGACTATCTAAAGCAGGCACCTCAAGACACTCAAAATATCCCACCAGCACCGTCTCTGTAAAACCCTCCATATTCACCACAAGGATAAGCATCAGCATCCTTTACCAGGCCCAAATCTGTAACTCTGAAGATCTAATTACTTTCGTTTGGCTCTTCATGCTGGGCAGATCGAACTGTGTGCATGCCTAACCTCAGAAACCTCTGAAACACACTCTATTCCAAGCTCTTTTATGAGAGGAGATTATCAGTTGATAGAGGAAATGAGTCAATAATGAGCTTAAAGTCTCTGACAAAATGCAAAACCACACTGAATCCTGGCTCATATCCACTTAAAATGGAGAGGGAGCATCTGGGATTGAATAGTAACCTTGAAGCCACATGTCAGGAACACATGGAAGCCTTGCAAAAGTGGCAGAGAGAGCACAAGCAATTAACTGAGAATTGATTATGTTTCCAGATTTGCCCACTTCTTCCTTGCATAGGTTTTTTTCCAATTATCTTTGTCTATTTAAAAGTTTAGAGATTTCGATCTTTGAGTAATTTTAGAGAAACAGGCCCTTCAGCCCATCGAGTCCGCGCCGACCACAGATCACCCCGTACACTATCACTATCCTCATCATCATCGGCGGTCACTCGAAACAAGAATAACTGTCTTCTCCTCTCCACAGGGTCGTCTACTTGTAGGTCCGCAGATGTCTGTAGAGGCTGATCCGCGATCCACACACCTTGGTGCAAAGTGGGCAGTGGAGACTGGCGGTGCTTGGTGGTCGTCGAGCCCTCTTCTCTCTCTCCTTACGGTGCTGTCGTTTTGGCTCTGTGACACGGCGTAGTTCCATTTTGTAAAGTGCAGCTCCTTCCTGCACGGATTTCCTCCAGGAGCTCCTGTCCAGTGCAATGTGCTCCCAGTTGCTTGATGTGATGTGGAAACTATCCTACACACTAGACAGTTTACAGTTTTACCAAAGCAAATTTTTAGAACCTAAACACCTGTCTGTTTCAGGAGTGTGGGAGGAAACCAGAGCACCCAGTAAAAACCCACGTGGTCACTGGGAGAAGGTGCAAACTCCATACAGACAGCACCTGCAGTCAGGATCAAACCCTGGTCTCTAGCCCACTCCTCAGCAGTGTAACTTTTTGATATTGTAAAACAATCCAAGGTGTTGGCTCGATATGACAACAAAGGTCCTTTCCTTTTGATTGAATATTTTTTTTTAAATCTGTGTGATGCACATATCCAATGAACTGAAAACTTGTGTATACGAATAAACATCACCCAAATAAATGATTTGGAAATCTGGGCTATGCATTCTCTGAATGCTCAGCAAGGAAACACATACATCGGAGAGGTACAGTTCAAATATACCAGATCAATGATGTGTTATAGTTCTAACGTGTCAAATGTAGGTTGAAAAAACATGGCCTGCATGCCGGTGTTTGTATCTGATTGAAATGAATTTATGGGAAGAACTGTTTCCTTTGGTGGGAATCTTGATCTAGATATCATACCATTAGAGTCAGAACTAAACCACTTAGAATAAAATAACGATACAATTCTTTACACAAATGATAACAGAAACCTGGAACTCTCTTCCATAAAGGCTGAGCTTGTTGAGTCACTTGATGTGAGCTCGGCATCAAGCTTGATTTAACATTCTTTTGTCAGGCAATGATGAAAGATACTGGTCTAAGAGAGGTTAGGGAAGCTGATGCACAGATCAGCCAGAATATAATTGAATGGCTGAACCAGGGGCCCAAGTGGTGCAATGGACAAGTACTGCATACATGTTTGTAATAAAAGACAAACATAGGAGCAGATGGAGACATGGAAATGAACTTGTACTATTGTAGGAAGTACGTGAGACGTGAACAAGAAACTCCATATATATGTATGAATCCATCATTTTAATTTGTTGTAATGCAAATACAAGGCAAATCAACTGTCAACAACTAGAGCGTAGTTCCGACCTACCATCTGAGTCTGACATCGAGTATTGTCCTAAAACGTCACCCATTCCTTCTCTCTAGAGATGCTGCCTGTTACTCCAACATTTTATGTGTAGCATCTAGCACGTTGGAGACCCTTGATCATCTTTAATCGGGCTTCACTGGACATTTTCTTGCAATAAACGTTATCCCCCATGTCATGTATCTGTACACTGAGAGTGGCTTGATCGTAACCATGTGTAGCCTTTCCGCTGACTGGATAGCACAACAGATCAAAAAAGCGTTTCACTGTACCTCGGTACACATGACAATAAAGTAATCCAAATGGCGAATCTAAAGCAAAAACAAGCGGCAACTGATTATCTTAGTGTTTAAGAAGGAACTGCAGATGCTGGAAAATCGAAGGTACACAAAAAAGCTGGAGAAAATCAGCGGAAAATAGGCAATGTTTCGGGCCGAAACCCTTGCCTATTTCCTTCGCTCCATAGATGCTGCTGCACCCGCTGAGTTTCTCCAGCTTTTTTGTGTACCAACTGATTATCTTAGTTGTACACCACAGAAGGACACGGTGAAACTAAAAAAAACACAGACATCGGAAATCTAAAATAAAAACAGAAATTGCTGGAAATATTCAGCATGTCTCACCACATTTGTGGGAAGGGAAAAACAATCTACATTTCAGGATGAACAGCCGATTCTGATAAAAGGTCTTTGACTTATTTCTCTTCCTGCAGAACATGGTGACATTGTCATGTTCACAACAAAGTAGAATCAAGCCGCTCTTTTACTGCCTCATGAATACATCCCTTTTATTTGTCTTTCTTTGATTTTGATCTTTTTAATATTACTTCCACACCATCCTCACTATAAACAGGCACAGGCTTGAATTGTTTCTACCATTGCTTATGGTAATGAAGATTCTGTGAAGTCAAATCTCGGAGGATTGCTCCATTCTTCAAAGGATTTTGTTGGCCAATGGCGTTGATCAGTGCACACTCATATCATGCACTGGCGTTGGTTTATTGAAAAATACTGGTTCAACTGTAAAGGAATCCAAACCCCAAAGGATCCCCTATCCATAATCGAAATTAATTTAAAATGCAAACACCCAATAACCTTTGCAGACTTACCCAGAGCATGAATAATTTAAATGCATTAAGTCTGACCTTTGAGCAAATCCTTCAATCCCTTCCCACTTATTCCGTAACATTTTCTTATCCTTATTTTCTTTTGTATGCAGCATGCACAAGCTGCTTATCTTTTTCATTTCTTGCTGTTCCTGCTCTCTAATATTTTACTTCATTAATATCACTGGTTGCTGCACATGCCATGTGTGTTAAGTTATGATTGCAAGGAGAATGCATGCAGTTTTCATATTTTGTTTGGGCAGCTTACACCCCAGCGGTATGGACGTTGACTTCTCTAACTTCAAATAACCCTTGCTTTCCCCCTTTCTCCATTTCTCCCCCTTCTTAGTTAGGAAGACTTCTATCAGTTTGCCCGTCTCCAACTACATTTTATCTGTTTCCTTTGTTGTTCGCTTCTCTCAGGTGACAATGATCTATTCTACATTTTCCTTGATTCCCACCACATTTGTCCCGTTTTCACACCTTACACTTCCTTATCTATGTATCCCTCTCCCCTGACATCAGTCTGAAGAAGGGTCTCGACCCGAAATGTCACTCATTCCTTCTCTCCAGAGAAGCTGCCTGTCCCGCTGAGTTACTCCAGCATTTTGTGCCTATCTTCGGTTTAAACCAGCATCTGCAGTTTCTTCCTACACTGTTTTACAACTTGTACTGTTGATGAGGAAGGGGGTGCAAGGCTACCAACGAGAGTTGCAGGGTCTGCACCCGACACACTATACTACACACTACAGGAGAAGAAGAAACCAGAGGAAATACATATCATACCACCTCCCTTGTCAGAGACACAAGGAAATGCAAATGCAGGAATCTTGAGCAAAACACAAAGTGCTGGAGTAACTCAGCAGATCAGGCAGCATCTGTGGAGGGTATGGACAGGTGATGGTTCTTTCTTCAGATTGATTGTAATAGGGGGGAGAAAGCTGAAAAAGAGATGGGGGCTGGACAAAGCCTGGCAAGTGATAGACGGAGACAAGTGAGGGAAGTTGGGTTGGCAGATAGGTGGAGTAAAACCCCTGTCCCACTTACGTGCGCTTGGCATGCTAATTCCGCGACCTCGTGGTCGCTTGACCCGCTTCGGTCCCGCAAAGATCGTGCGCGACTTCAGTCTGGAGCACGTGACGTCATTTGAAGATGGGCGCAAAATGCAGGAGTGACTCAGCAGGACCAGCAGCATCTCCGGAGAGAAGGAGTGGATGATGTTTCAGGTCGAGACTCTTCTTCAGTCTGAAAGAAGGGTCTTGACCCAAAACATCACCCATCGCTTCTATCTTCATGTTTCTTGGTCCCGCTCTGGGAGTAGAAGTGGGGGTGGATCCGGATCCGGATCCGCAACGGCCGTGAGCCCCAGGCCGAGCTCGGTGATCGTTTGCTGTTGTTGAAGGTGAGACGTTGCGTCGCTCCAGGGTCTTGGGCCTGCCCCGCTTTGGCCGTCAGTTCCATGACAGGCCGTTGGCGCATGAAGATTTCGATCGCTACAAAAATTTTGGCGACCCCGTGCAATGTCGCGCACAACTACATACCCCTCCGCTCTTGTCAGTGGGACCGGCCCCACACGGCCATACGATGCCCGTGTGCCTCAACACGACCACGAGGTCGCGTAGTTTGCGTGCCAAGGACACGTAAGTGGATCAGGCCCTTAAGTGACAAAGGCTGGAGATGAATAGGAAACAAAAGATTGTCAGGCAGGGTGAGGAGAGTGAAATATAAAGCCGGAAGGAGGTACATATATATGGAAGGGAACTTCCCTATATATCCCCAAATAAAGAGGGTAGGGGTGGAGGGATAGTGGGAGAAATGGGTGCACACTTATGTGGGTGGGAACTGGAAAGAGATAAAGGATGGGGAGGTGGGGAATATAACTTAAAATAACCCCCATGTTGTAAAGTCCCTGCTTCCTCATGGAATGCTTCTACAATAACCGACTACTGATTGATATCTACCCACCTGGACCATTTCCGATATCTCCCTACCGTTTCTTGACCTAGCTTTCTCCATCACAGGTAACCGACTACTTACCGATATCTCCTACAAACCCACTGACTCCCATGGCTATCTGGACTACATTTCTTCTCACCCTGCTTCCTGTAAGCACTTTATCCCCATTCCCAATTCCTCCGTCTACACCGCATTTGCACCCAGGATGAGGAGTTCCAAACTAGGGCATCAGAGATGTCCTCATTCTTTAGGAAATAGGGGTTCCCCTCTATGACTATAGATGAGGCTCTCACCAGCGTCTCACCTTTATCCTGTAGCTTCACTCTCACTCCCCATCCCCGTACTTGTAACAAGGACAGAGTCCCCCTTGTCCTCACCTTCCACCCTACCAGCCGTCACATACAACAGATAATCCTCCAACATTTTCACCACCTCCAACGGGAGCCCACCACTGGCCACATCTTCCCATCTCCTCCCCTGTCTGCTTTCCGCAGAGACCGTTATCTCCGCAACTCCCTGGTCAATTTGTCCCTTCCCACACAAACCACCCCCTCCCCTGGTACTTGCAATCACAGGAAATGCTACACTTGTTGCTTTACCTCCCCCCTTGACTCCATCCAAGGACCCAAGCATCTTTCCAGGTGAGGCAGAGGTTAACCTGCATCTCATCCAACCTCATCTATTGCATCCGCTCGTCTAGCTGTCAACTGCTCTACATCAGTGAGACCAAGCGCAGGCTTGGCAATCGCTTCGCCCAACACCTTTGCGCAGTTCGCATTAACGAACCTGATCTCCCGGTGGCTCAGCACTTCTACTCCCCCTCCCATTCCGTATCCGACCTTTTTGTCCTGGGCCTCCCCCATGGCCAGAGTGAGTCCCACCGCAAATTGGAGGAGCAGCACCTCATATTTTGCTTGGGTACTTTACACCCCAGCGGTATGAACATTGACCTCTAATTTCAGGTAGTCCTTGCTTTCTCCCTCCTTCCCTCCCCTCCGTATCTCTCCCACAACCCACTGTCTCCATCTCTTTCTTTCTTCTTCCCGCCCCACCCCTCCCCGCATCAGTCTGAAGAAGGGCTCGTCACCTATTCCTTCGCTCCATAAATGCCGCCTCACCCGCTGAGTTTCTCCAGCACTTTTGTCTATCATGGACTGCTTCAGTCATTCGTCTGACACCCAGATAAAGACAAACATTAGCATTAGAGTTAGAGCTTTGGGTAGTACTAGTTATTACTTACATAGCGTCATTGAGTTAAACAGCATGGAAACGGGCCTTTTCGGCTCAACTTGCCCAAACCGACCAACCGATCTCCACTAGTCCCACCTGCCTACGTTTGGCCCACATCCCTCTTAACCTGTCGTATCCATGTTTGAAGATTTCTTAAACATTGCAATAGTAACTGCAATAAAACAGTACAACAGAAAACAATCAGGCTGCAAACCTGATCCAGCCTCTGTATTGAGTCCAAGAGTGGCAATCAGGCTCATATTCCTGTCAAGGGATTCAGATTTCCATCACAAATTATCTGTTACCAGGAGGGCAGGTTACAGCAGTCCAATACCAGCCCCTACAAAAGGACAGTGGACAGAGCATTGATGCCGACAGGGTGGTGAATTTACCATTATCTTAGGATTGCTACAGCACTATTACCACTAGCCTCAGCAAGTTACAAATGGTCATTTTGTCTCTCCATCTCCAAGGTTCCCCTAAAGCCAGTTGCTGTATATTGAGCTCTGCACAGTGCAGATCATAATAAATAGAAAATATGACCTTTTCTTAGGCTCAATTTGATGTTACTTCTTGTACTGCCATTAGTATTCCACTGTCCCTGCAGAATAAATTGAAAATTGTACCCATAATTAATTTATTTTGTGTTGAAAATGGTTGCAGTGTGATCAACCTCATGGAGAGTCACATCCCTCAGATGTTCAACCAACATCAATACTCTTTCATACAAGAATGGCCTTGTTTCCTCCGACCGTATGGAGATCATTTGACATTGTAATAGGAATGGGAAGAACTGGTAAGGTTAAAGGCTTTTTACACTGCACTTTGCATCTTAAACAGCAATGCCTGCAACCACAAGGATTTTGTAGTCCAATTTGAGGTAAATTGTCAGCTCTGTTGGGAGACGCAAGGGAATGACATAGATAGAGTTTTATTCTGCTATCCTTTGTCACTTCATATCCTGGTTTATCCCTGGAGAAATGGGTAATGCTGGGGCTGTGCAAAGTCTCATTAAATGTTAACCAAACCTAACAAAATCAACATTTAATGCTGCCTTAACTCTGGGGCTTGAATTGCTAGTCTGGTTAGTTAAATGGCAATATGGAAATTCATTATAGATTTACGCCTCCATTGACTATACATTGGACTATGAACCACGTAAATAGGCAGAGCCAAGTTTGAATTTAAAGGTATATTTTGCCATGTAAGCTGGCCTTGAATAAGTTCTGTTCCTTTGTTTCTTGTGGTTTTGGTTTGTTTCTCACATTTTTTCATTCCTCTCCCTTTCTTATAGCAGTTCATTTAGTCAGTATACGTAGTGTCTCTTTTCTCAATTCCCAATTTGATGAATATGCTTATTCGCCGTCCGTTTTACAATTCAGTAGGGAGATTTAATCAAAAGGATGACTAGGGTTTTGGTGAGCAACCTGGGCAGTTCCAAATGACAATGGTGGTATTTCCTTCTGTAGCTGCCATGACAAATGGGAATATAAAATCAAATTATTTTGTATAAAATATAAAACATATTAAATTCTTAAGGGATTGCAAGGCTAGATGCAGGAAAAATGTTCCCCATGTTTGGAGCATCCAGAACCAAGGGTCCCAGTTAAAGAATAAGGGGTTGGCCATTTAGGACTGAGATAATGAAAATCCTTTTCACCCACAGAGTTGTGAATCCGTGGAATTCTCTGCCACAGAAGGCAGTGGAGGCTTATTCACTGGATGTATTCAAGAGAGATTTAGATATATTGTATCATATTCAATTTATTGTCATTATCTCATAAGAGACAACAAAATGGATTTTCCTTACAATCAAGTAACATTAAAAAAAAAATAAATAAATAAACTGTTTTTTTTTTAAAGCACAAACACAGAAGTCCATGACACAACATAACCCCACAGTGGCACCAAAGTTGAGGAAGGTACCATAGTCCAGCCAGCCTCCCCGCCGATCTTCCCAGGTGCATGGACACAGGGCTTTTGGCACAACGCCCATCCTTTCTAGCTTGACAACATCTTTCCTATATATAGAAACAAAATGCTGGATCGACTCAGCGGGTCTGACAGCATCCTAGGATAAAAGGAATAGGTGACATTTTGGGCCGAGACCCTTCTTCGTATTGAAGCACAATATTCCAAATTGCTCACCATCACATGCTGAAATCTGAGTCTAACTCTACTTTATCATCAAGTTGTGTGATTATCAGATTTATCTGAACAGCAAGATAAAAGCTTAAATTCCCTGATCCCACGGTACAGTGGCGAGGTCAGGCTCCAAATCCACTGGAGCACTGTAAGTCCTGTTATTGCACTCTTGTGATGGTGGAGCAGATTTGCGTATACTCATCATCCAGATATCAGTTGGACACCATTTAGAGAATGGGAATGGCTTGCAGAATAAGGACGGATTCTCCAAGTTTGTTGCATTGCGGTGGAGTTCCTTGGTTTGCCAGCATTTGGTGTCCATTGTTTGCGGAGCTATCTCCCTGCAGTGTAAGAGGCAGTGTGGGCATTGGATCACTGGCTCATCTCAGCACCCTGTCAAGCTGACTCTTTTACCTCCTATATGCAGTTAAAAACTGACACAAACAGTGGAAAGGGTTTTATTAGCCAAATGGAGTCAGGTGGGCGCAAAGTTAGAATAACCTCATCCGAGGTACAAACTGGAAGAAAATCCCATGTGTATCGTAAATGCTTGAGTGTCTTAATGTAAGGGAGTCATATCCTTTCAATACACTTTCAGCTAGAAATGCTTTCTCGTTAAATCAGGAACAAAGTGCCAAGCCATATAGCTGCCACACTTTTAAAACTGGAGCACGTTGTCATTGCTGATGAATGCCACAACTTTAATACAGGGAGAAAGTGACATTCTAGAATAATGGCACACTGATAATAATAGAACAAGTGGCAACTTCAGATCAATGCCACATTATTAAACGTGGCAAGGAGCCTCTTTTGGCAATTGCCTTTCCTTTAATTCCTGATAAAATATCACTCCAGCCAAATGCCACACTTTGGATAATGTGGTATTGCAGACCAAAAGTCTTCCTGTTAATACTGAGAAAGGCACCTGGCGAGAGCAATGCCTTCCCTTTTGCAACCATATAACCATATAACAATTACAGCATGGAAACAGGCCATCTCAATACAATACAATACAATTTTATTTGTCATTTGAACCTCATTGAGGTTCAAATGAAATGTTGTTTCTGCAGTCATACACACAAGAAAAAGACCCAAGGCACAACACAATTTACACAGACATCCATCACAGCACATCTACTCCTCGCTGTGATGGAAGGCAAAAACTTATCCCTCCCCTGTACTCCCCATTCCCCTCCAGATGTCAAAGTCAAAGCCCCCAGCGGGCGATGGTAATTGTCCCGCGGCCATTAACGCCGCGCCGGGTGATGCAAGGCCGCGCTCCGGGTCTTGTTGTTGGAACCCCCGGCGGGCGCTTGCAAAGTCCCACAGCCATTCCAAGCCACGCGGGGCGATGATGTCAGGCACCGCTCCAGGTATTCTTCAACCCCGCAACTCGGGCAGGTGAAGTCGCCGTTGCGGAAGCCCCGAAAAGCGGTCTCCCAGCAGGGACCCGCGGGCTCCCGGTATTACTGTCCACCAGACCTGCGGTAAGACCTCTTGGCCCTTCTAGTCCGTGCCGAACACTTATTTTCCCCTAGTCCCATCTACCTGCACTCAGACCATAACTCTCCATTTCTTTCCCGTCCATATGCCTATCCAATTTATTTTTAAATGATAAAATCGAACCTGCCTCCACCACCTCCACTGGAAGCTCATTCCACACAGCTACCACTCTCTGGGTAAAGAAGTTTCCCCTCATGTTACCCCTAAACTTCTGTCCCTTAATTCTTAAATCATGTCCTCTTGTTTGAATCTTCCCTACTCTCAATGGAAAAAGCTTATCCACGTCAACTCTGTCTATCCCTCTAATCATTTTAAAGACCTCTATCAAGTCTCCCCTTAACCTTCTGCGCTCCAAAGAATAAAGACCTAACCTGTTTAACCTTTTTCTGTAACTTAGTTACTGAAACCCAGGCAACATTCTAGTAAATCTCCTCTGCACTCTCTATTTTGTTCACATCTTTCCTATAATTTGGTGACCAAAATTGTATACCATACTCCAGAATTGGCCTCACCAATGCCTTGTACAATTTAAACATTACATCCCAACTTCAATTATCATTATTACTGGGTCAAAGTGTCATTCCAGACTAATGTCATGCTTACATTACTAATGCAAGGTTCCAGTCCAGACTAATGCAAATCCTTTTATACTGTAAGGTGATCCCAAGATGCTATTACAATCCCAGACAGGACATTTCAGATCAGAGAATCAAAACAATAACTGAAATCAATTACAAAGAGAAGTGCTAAATTTTACAAAGGACTTTCAATGGAATTAATTGATTCTTCATGTCAAAGTAAATTATTGAAATGGAGTCTAAAAGATTAGGGGGATTAGACTGATTAGACAGATTAGAGATTGATCCAAAATAGACTACAGTTCAATCTTTTTTTTGTGAAAGAACAACTTTTTAATATTGTGATTGGTTTTTACCTTAACAAGAAATTGCAGAGAATTCTGGATGCTCCTTTTCCATTGACTCCATTTACACCTCACACTGCCTTAGCAAGGCCACCAGCACAATTAAGGACGAGAGGTACCTTTGCCACTCCATCTTCTCCCGTCACCCATCAGGCAAAAGCTATAGAAGCGTGAAAATGCACACCTCCAGACAGCATGGACAGCATCTGCCCAGCTGTTATCAGGCAACTGAACCATCCTACCAACAACTAGAGAGCTGTGCTGAACTGCTATCTACCTTTTGGAGACCCTGGGACTATCTTTGATCAAATTTTACTGGCATTATTCTGCACTAAATGTTATTCACATTATTCCCTTTATCATGTATCTGTACACTGTGGATGGCTAGATTGCAATCATGTATTATCTTTCTGCTGACTGGTTAGCATGCAACAAAAACTTTTCACTGTACCTCGGTACACGAGGCAATACACTGAACTCAAACTCAACTACTTAATTCAGTGTTGTCAGATGTTGAAGCAGAGGTTTGGAGGCGACTGACACCATTTGTGTATTTCACATAAATTTGTATACATTTTCTCCACTGCGCCACACATCAACTGCCCCAACCACAACAATGATCCGAGCAAATCTGAATGTGCCATTTCAGTCAGCAGTGCAACTTATAGTGTAAAAATCAGTCCAAAGCAAGGGGGATAGGTTTCTTCCACGGCATTACTTTGCGAGATAAATTGTATTCCATCATGGCATACGTTGAGTCAGCCAAACTAGAGGGCAGCAAGTGATTTTCCACCACAGGGACTGCCCTTAAGTCAAACCCAGGTCCATCATGGACTGGCTGATTACTGTGGTTGGTCAGTGGCAGCAGCAGTATTGCAGCCCGTGTCCTCTAGAGTTGTGAAAGGAAATCCGATGGACTCTGTTCTTAACTTGCATGTATACTTTGATGTATAGTAATTACTCTCATAGAGGCGGCACAGTGGCGCAGCGGTAGAGTTACTACCTTACTGCACCAGAGACCCAGATTCAATCCTGATTACGGGTGCTGTCTGTACGTAGTTTGTACGTTCTCGTCATGACCGCATGTGGTTTTCTCCCATACTCCAAGGATGTACAGGTCTGTAGGCCAATTAGCTTGGTAAAATTGTAAATTGTCCCTAGTGTGAGTAGGATAGTGTTAGTATGTGGGGATCGTCGATAGGCGCAAACCCTGTGAGTAAAGGCTTCTGGGCTGCAAGGCCATTTGACCAATTTAAATGTGCCTTCTGCAGAAATAGGACAAGCTGCAGAATGGTGCCCGTTTGTCAAGAGACTAGATAAGAGCTACAGGAAGAGTATGGAAACATCTGCAGATCCTGACAATTAGGTGCAAATTGCATGGAATGGATTGGATGAATGCAAACCAGCCATACACATAGTATATAATGTTGCAAAGCTTTACTTTGCTAGATGTTGATTGGATTAAGTATTGAGCCTTGTCTGATTTTCTTGTATATCAAGGCACATGTTGCGATGTTTGCTTCCTTTCAGAAGCACCGTTTGAATACATTGTATTAGTCACTGTATTATTGGGTTAGGGAAATGCCTATCATATTCTGGGTTAATCGATATCTGTTATTGGACTGTAAAGAGGCCACCCCTATGTGGTTCGGCCCCTCAAGGTTCGGGGACCTATAAAAGACCGCTCCCATTAGGTCCTGTGTTGATCTTCTGGGAGAACGCTTAAGACTGCGTGACCTTCTGGAGTGTTTCTGCTTGAGCAACGCTAAAGAGGGCTTGATCAGGCAGATACGAGGATTGAACCTTCGGTGGTTAGGTATAGTAGTGGAACTGTAATTGTGTTTTGTCAAAATAAAGTTTAGATGTGCAAGTGTTTGACTCAGTGATTTTTGACTGAAAATAGACTGGAGGGAAGTTTAGAATGAGCTATTTACAGGCCAAAGGGCCTGTTTCTGCTCTGTATCTCTAAACAAAACTAAACTAAGATGGGAAACTCCCACAGATGCCAAGAATTTGCGTCAGCAATGATCTGAATGGAAATACCCTGAAGCCTAAAGCACACGTCATTGGGATGAGGAACATAGATTATATGAAATAAGAAGATCTTTGATTTGTCAAGTCATGTCCTTCGTATGTCCCCATGTCCTCAGTGCCCTTTATGTGTTGACTAATTGCATACCTTGGGTATGCAAGCAAAGAATTTCACTGTTACTTGTTACATGTGACAATAATGTATTCATCCATTCAGTATTTTGCAATTATTTATTCTAAAGCTGGAATAGGGCAAAGCCCAGGAACATACGAAATTGCAAAGAGTGTTCAACATTGCCTGGTCCATAACACATCCTAACCATCAAATGGATCTATATGAGATCCTGCTGCAAAAAGGCAGCTAGTGTCGTCAAAGATGCACATCACCCTGGTTACACACTCATTTCACTCCCACCATTGGGAAGAAGGTATGGGAGTTTGAAAAGCATGACCACTAGGTTAAAGAAAAGCTTATTCCCTAACAACCATCAAGTTCTTAAACACTACACAACTATGAACTATGGACTGTCTTTGGTTGTACTAAGGACTTTGGGATTTATTTTGCACTAGTTTGGAAACTTTTAAATTTGCTAATTTTGTTTTGTTTATTATATATTATTGTGCGCATTGTGTTTACAGGCCTGTAAATTGTCGCAGATAAACATTTCATAGTTCTGTTGGCTGTACATATGACAATTAAACACTTTTGATTCTTAACTCTCTTGAGTAATGAAAAACTCACAATCAGTTACATGTTATTAGAATCACTTGCTGCACAGTTCGCAAAGGGCAGGCATTCATTTCCCATGCAGTTTGGCTTTGCATTAAACACATGCAAAATTATTCAAACGTACATTTCAGTGTGATTACTCAAAGAACACATTGAGTATCAGTAATTATGATGGCATTTGCAGTATTTTATTCAGGATTTCTTGAAATAGATGCATCACCATCATTATAATAAGCATGGAATATTTTATGTTTGATCAGGACTGCAATAAAGGCCCGCAATATTTATCATCCTGGCTAAAAATAGGGGTGCTACTTTAATATCACAATACTAAGTTCACTAACTCATAAATCCTTAACAAGAAGCAACGGAATTATTCAAGATCATGAACAATTAAGCCTCAGCAGACTGATACAAACCATCTTTTAGTTTAGATATACAGCGTGGAAACAGGCCCTTCAGCCCAACGAGTCCTCGCTGACCAGTGATCCCTACACATTAAAACTATCCTACATACACTAGGGATAATTTACAATTTTACCAAGCCAATTAATCTACAAATCTGTACTTCTTTGGAGTGTGGGAGGCAACCGGAGATCCCAGGGGAAAATGCTGGTGAGGATCAAATCCGGGTCTCTGGCGCTGTAAGGCAGCAACTCTACCGCTGGGCCACCGTGCCGCCCTCTTCACGTAATTTAGTATGGTACAAACATTGGAACATTTTAAGGCGACTGAAGGATTAATTTAAGTAGTGTTTTGTCATGAAGGAGGGTACTTTCTCTGCAGTGGTTCTGGACTGGAGCAGTCAGCTCCTAACTATCATTGAGCAAAGTAAATGGCACGGGCCTTGTCTGTTGCATAAGCCAGCCAAGTGGAACCTGTGCAAAATTGTACTGACTGAAGCTGGCCATTTGTGCTCTCCCCTTAGTCACTGAATCCCGGTGGAATCAGCAACATGGAGTAAAACTGGGTCAGTGATAAATGTGAGAACATTTTAGAATATTTGCCTTTCATCTTTCTTTCTGTCACAATACACGCAGGGTTATAGCTGAGGTCCACCCACAGAAAGCTTTTTTGAAGCATTTTAGGTCAGATATTCTATCAAGGCAGCATATTGGCGCAGTGGTAGAGTTGCTGCCTCACAGCGACAGAGACCCGGGTCTATGGGTACTGTCTGTATGGAGTTTGTATGTTCTTGCTGTGACCGTGGGTTTTCTCCAGGTGCTCTGGTTTCCTCCCAAACTCCAAAGACGTGCGGGTTTGTAGGTTAATTGGCTTCTGTAAATTGTCCCTAATGTGTAGGATAGAGCTAGTGTACAGTGACCGCTGGTCGACATGGACTCGGTGGGCCGAGGGGTCTGTTTCCATGCTGCATCTCTAAACTAAACGAAATTAATAAGATAGGATGTGGCCCAGCTGTCAGCATCTAGTGAGGTTTGTTTGAATACTTACCTAAATGGCAACTCTGTCTTAGTTTTAGAGATACATGTTTCAATTTATTTTATGTTCCATTTTTGAACAGTACATTGCAGACTGTATTTATTGATTCAATTGAGTTAACCATCTGAAGCCAAAACAAATAGAAAGTTTTGAGAGATTCAGTGGAAGGTCAGGAGCAACACTGCAACACTATTTAAGGTTCTTATTCCAACACCCGATGTTTGATCCAGTGTGCTGCGTGGGATGGGGGGGTGTAGGTTTGAAAAAAAGTACTGTAAGTCTACAGTATTTTATCACTTAGCCTCTTAAGTAATAACTATAATTTTAGTTTAGAGATACAGCACGGAAACAGGCACTTCGGCCCACCGAACCGTACCGATCAGCGATCCCCGCACACTAATGCTATCCTACACACGCTAGGGACAATTTACAATTATACCAAGTCAATGAATCTACAAATCTGTACGTCTTTGGAGTGTGAGAGGAACCGAAGATCTCGGAGAAAGTCCATGCAGGTTATGGGGAGAAGGTACAAACTCCGTACAGACAAGCACCCGTAGTCAGGATCGAACCCGAGTCTTTGACGCTGTAAGGCTGCAACTCTACCACTGCGCCAACTCTACTTGTTGAGGGCAAGAATGCAAGGAATATGTCCTGATCTGCAGTCAATCTAGTGTAGGGTCAGTTAGTGGGGGAAAAAAATCCAAAATTTCGGAAGCAAAACAGCAAAGACTGGATGGATTGCATTGGATAGAATACAGTCGTATCACACAGGAAGATTTAGAGAGCAAGTAACCTCAAAAAGTGGACTTATCTAAAGTTGAACTGATTACCTGGGGCAATGAGGAGACAGGCAGAAAGGCAGAAAGATTTTGATGGCCGCTTCTAAAAGTTCATAAGTGATAGGAGCAGAATTAAGCCATTCGGCCCATCAAGTCTACTCCACCATTCAATCGTGGCAGATCTATCTTTCCCTCTTAACCTCATTCTCCTGCCCTCTCCCCAAAGCACCTGACACCCATACTAATCAAGAATCTATCTATCTCTGCCTTAAAAATATCCATTGACTTGGCCTCCACAGCCTTCCATGGCAATGAATTCCACTGATTCACCACCCTCTGACTAAATAAATTCCTCCTCACCTTCTTCCCAAAGGAACATCCTTTAATTCTGAAGCCATGACCTCTGATCCTAGACTCTCCCACTGGTGTAAACATCCTCTCCACATCCACTTTATCCAGACCTTTCACTATTCGGTAAGTTTCAATGAGGTTCCCACCCTCATCCTTCAGAACCTCAGCGAGTCGATGAGTAATGTTGAATAGAAAATATGTTGTTTTGGAGGATTCAAATATTAGGAGAAAGACAGTGACCTCTGCAGCTGCATAAGAAAGGCCAGGAGATATCTACCCCGGGCCCTGATAAGGAGATTTTAAACGCAGCCAGGGAGGAAACATGGGAGGATTGGCATGCAACATAAAGTGTCAGAAACAGCAGAGTGAAGGAAAAGAGAACGAGAAACTGCAGCCCAAGAATAGCACTGTCATGTGAGAAAGATTGGTAAATGATTCAGTGTAAAAGAAATCAATCAGCCAGTCAGTCATTGACCAGGCAACTGACATTAAGAGTGCTTTTCACATTGATCTCTGCTGATAGCTATCGGCATCAAAGAGTGGATTTATCCAGCTTTAACAGTAAAATAATGAAGGATGTTTTCATTTGCTTTGGATGCCATCCCCCACCGTGACCCAAGAATCAATAGCAAATTGGAGAACAGTGACTGAATCTAATCAACATGAAATAATGTAACAAATCGGACTCTTTATCCACCAGTTTAAGGAGGAAATTATGCACACAAAAAAATACAGCCTGAAAAATAATACACCTTATCTTTTAAAAGCAGGAAATTTAAATACATTTAGAACTGAGAGAATGAAAGTTATTTCCTATGTTTTTTAGTGAGGAAATCAAACAAGATGCATTGATTACAGAAAGGATTAGCAATAAGGTCAAAGTAATGGATTCTTGAGAATGGTTCATGGGACCTATTGCACTAACTACCACCATTCCAGGCTTAATGAGGTAGATACAGTACTTACATGACCATGCCAATGAATATCAATTTACTACTCTGGCCTAAGATGCTCTGTGGTATGTCAGCATGGTAGGTGTTAGGCAAAGACGTGATGTTAATAAATGACAATATAACTTAACTATTGGTCAATTTATAAACTCAACTGATGATGAATCAATTTTGAATATTCACATTCTCTTTACTTTATAGTCATAGAATCGTAGATTGATACAACGAGGAAACAGGCCATCGGCCCTACTTGCCCATACCGGCCAACATGTGCCAGTTACACTAATCCCACCTGCCCACACTTGGTCCATATCCCACCAAACATGTCCTATCCGTGTTTGGGGATAGACACTTTAGACTGCAAGTCAAAAGTCTAAAGATACAGCATGAAAACAGGCCCTTCAGCCCACCAAGTCCATGTCAACCAACTATCATCCCCATGCACTAGCACTATTCTACACACTAGGGACACTTTACAATTTTCACCAAAGCCAATTAACCTACAAACCCATATGTCTTTGGCGTGTGGGAGGAAACCGGAGCACCCGGAGGAAATCCACAAAGTCACAGGGGGAACATATAAATTCCGTACAGACAGCACCCGTGGTCAGGATGAAACCTGGGTCTCTGGCGCTGTAAGGCAGCAACTCTACCACTATTCCACTGCACTGCCCCTCTCCGGTAAATTATTTGAGCAATTAGGCGCAAAACATCTCCAATTACATTCGCACTATTCTCTTTTTTTTCTGACAGAGATATATACATTTAATTTAATGACTGAAATAAAAGTTAATTATTTCTGAAGGAATTTTGATTTGATATTTAATGGAAACAATCCGCTAAGATGAGAAAGAAATGTCTTATACTCCGACAAAATTACACTAATGAATTACACTAATGAATTCCTTGCTGTGGAAGGCAAGCAAGTGTCTGCAGCCTGCTAAAGGGCATGGTGTGATATTGCACACTGTGCCTTTCAGGTCATGATCACTATGTTCAAGATTAAACACGAGAAATGTATCACCACACTATTATAGGTGGTGAACGGATGTTCAGCCATTTGATAGATACATCATCATTGATTCCATGGAAAGACAGATAGGTCTCCGGCACAAAATACAACTGCAACCTTACAACAGTGTTCTGGGTCATTTCATGGAAGCGTAGGCACATAAAGCAGTCTTGGATTTACGTTGCGCCTGTACATTCATCTCCTTCTTCTTCTTGCGTATGGCGTGCACAGCATAAAGTTGTAGGACAACTTGTTCTATTTGATCTTATTTGATTGTACACACCAGGTTGATTGCGTTCGTCGAAACAGGGCGAACCACGTGAAGGTTGCAAATCTCCCACTCCCACATGCATCCGTAAAAATGTCTTAACTTAGACTTTAGAGATACAGCATGGAAACAGGCCCTTCGGCCCACTGAATCTGCGCCAACCACTATGTGGTCATAGATAAAGTACACTAGGACTATCATACACACCAGGGACAATTTATATTTTACAGAAGCCAATTAATCTACAAACCTGTTCAAGAAGGAACTGCAGATGCTGGAAGATCGAAGGTACACAAAATTGCTGGAGAAACTCAGCGGGTGCAGCATCATCTATGGAGCGAAGGAAATAGGCGACGTTTCGGGCCGAAACCCTTCTTCAGTCTGACTGATCGGGGGCGGGGGTGGGCGGGGACAAGAAAGGAAAAAGGAGGAGGAGCCCGAAGGCTGGGGGATGGGAGGAGACAGCAGGGGGACTGAGGAAGGGGAGGAGACAGCAAGGACCAACAAAATTGGGAGAATTCGATGTTCATGCCCCCAGGATGCAGACTCCCCAAACGGAATATGAGGTGCTGTTTAGTTTTATTGGGGTTGATTAGGTTTTATTTTATTAGACTTTATCTCTGGAACTGTAACATTATATCCTGAAAACTATATTCTGCACTCTGGTATTCTTCTCTTCGCTCTATCAGTTGTAAACCATAAGACCAAGGAGCAGTATTAGGCCATTTGGCCCATCGAGTCTACTCTGCCATTCAATCATGGCTGATCTATTTTTCCTTCTCAACCCCATTTTACTGCCTTCTCCCCATAATCTTGGTCACCCTTATTAATCAAGAATCTATCAATCTCTGCTTTAGAAATACCCAAAGTCTCGAGCTCTGGCTATAAATTCCACAGATTCACCATCCTCTGGCTAAAGAAATTCCTCCTCATCTATATTCTAAAGGTACATCCTTATATCCTGAGGCTGTGCCCTTTGGTTCTTGTGTGTGGCTTGTTGGTATTCATGCATAGTATTATCTGATTTAATTGGACAGCATGCAAACAAAGGCTTTTCGCGGAATTGCAGTACAACTAACAATATGTACAAATACCAGTACCGATGGAACACGGAGCCATTAATTAGTCCTTTAGGTCGGTACTGTCACTAAGTGAAGTCATGGCAAATCTGTGTCTCTGCTTCATTTACCTGACTTTGCCCACTTCCTCATAATATCTTTAATTACAAAAACTACCATTTGCAGATTTGTGGACGTAGTCTCAATTCCAATTTGCTGAAGGGAATTTTACGTTTCTACCAACAGTGCACAGTGTTTCCTGAAGTCACTCTTGAATGGACTGTCCTTGGTTTTACATTTCTTTGCCTCCTATGCAGATTCAGCAGGAAAACAGAAACAGTTTCTGTCGACATAGTAGCGTTCAATAATACCTAATTGATTAATTGCTTAATTAACTGAATTCCCATGACGTAATGTGATTTCCCTGTAATTTAGCCTCCCCGGGGGTTTCATCGCCCTTAGTGACCATTGGGAAACTGTCATGGGCGCCATTCTCTTTAACACATTTGATGTTTGCCTGCTGTCAATGAAGCCATAAGTCGTGCTGCAAATGTTTCCTCCACAACCAGCAGGCATTTGAGCTTTTCGGGGAAATAAATAGTGTTTGCTATTCACTCACTTGAATACTTAAGGGAACAACCAGCAAAGTCAAGCATTAGAAAGCAAATCAGGGTCTGCACTGTTACTATGATATTCTCCACATTTCATAACGCTTTTCAATGTCCAGCAGAATGCTAAAAAAAAAAATCATAGGAGCTATTTTTTCTGATTGCAGCCTATTTTCCTTATCATTTATGATCTGTGTGCATCAATCCCTGGCCGCCTGATCAGCCCAAACCTCCCAAAGGTCTGGAACCACAGAAACATAGAAAATAGGTGCAGGAGTAGGCCATTCAGCCCTTCGAGCCTGCACCGCCATTGAATATGATCATGGCTGATCATCCAACTCAGTATCCTGCACCTGCCTTCTCTCCATACCCCCTGATCCCTTTAGCCACAAGGGCCACATCTAATTCCCTCTTAAATATAGCCAATACATGGAGCAGATGGGACGGATTAATAGTTAGTGGGGAGTGCCTTAGGCAACACCATTTTTTCCAAGTCCCCATGCTTTCTCTCCACCCCCACCGTCCCTCCACCCACTCTTTATCAGAATCATGTGGCAGGGAAACGGGCTCTTTGGCTCAACTTGCCTACACCGACTAACATGCCCCATCTGCACTAGTCCCACACCGACCAACATGCCCCATCTGCACTAGTCCCACGACCAACATGCCCCATCTGCACTAGTCCCACGACCAACATGCCCCATCTGCACTAGTCCCATCCCGATCAACATGCCCCATCTGCACTAGTCCCACACCGACCAACATGCCCAATGTACGTTAGTCCCACACCGACCAACCTGCCCCATGTACGCTAGTCCCACATCGACCAACATGCCCAATGTACGCTAGTCCCACACTGACCAACATGCCCCTATCTGCACCAATCCCACACCGACCAACATGCCCCATCTGCACTAGTCCCACCCCGACCAACATGCCCCATCTGCACTAGTCCCACGACCAACATGCCCCATCTGCACTAGTCCCACCTGCCTGCTTTAGGCACCGATCCATCCAAACCCATCCATCCATTGTTTTTTTTATCCCCTTATGGGCTAATATCTTGAATTCCCAAATAAGTATTCACACAAAGGATGGTGGGTGTATAGAAGAAGCTGCCAGAGGAGGTAGTTGGGGCAGGGACTATCCCAACATTTAAGAAACAGTTAGACAGGTACATGGATAGGACAGGTTTGGTGGGATACAGATCAAATGCTGGCAGGTGGGACTAGTGTAGCTGGGACAAGTTGACCGATGTGGGCAAGTTAGGCCGAAGGGCCTGCTTCGATATTTTATCACTCTATGACTATGACTAAGCAATCATCTCCCTGATTGCTTTACTTTCTACAACTCCCTGAGGCATTATGCCCCAAACCTCCACAAACTTTTTTTTACCCCTTCAAAAACTAAGCTGATTACCCCAGACTAGTTAAAACCTTTCCACGTGTTTGAGATGCAGCGCTCACAATGTCCACGCCAACCATTTTGTACATCTGCACTAATCCCATTTACATACATTGGGAATGTATCCTTCAATGCCTTGCCAGTTCTAGTGTCTGTGTAAGTGGCTCTTAAACAATGATTGTATCTGACTCTGATTGTATCAACACCTCCAGTCTTCTTCTTCTTCTTCGTCAATGGAAGAGCGCAACCTTCACGTGATCCGCCGTTTCGACGAATGCAATTAACCCAGCGTGCACAATTAGATCAAGTTCTCCTACAACGTTAGGCTGTGCACGCCATATGCAAGAAGAACAAGGAGCGTAAATCAAAAATGTCGCACTCAAATCCCCTTTATAATTCCTTTCTCACGCCTTAACCTATGCCTTTTTTTTTGTATATCACGTTTTATCCCTACCATGAAAAAAAGATTCAGACTATCTGATTCTCACTAGGGTGGCACAGTGGTGCAGCTGGTAGAGCTGCTGCCTCACAGTGCTGGTTCAATTCTAACCTTGTGTGCTGTCTGTGTAGAGTTTGCACGTTCTCTCTGCAACCACATGGGTTTTATCTGGTTGCTCCGGTTTCCTCCCACATCGCAAAGGTGGTTAGTTTTGTAGGATAACTGGCCTCTGTAAATTGTCCTTAGTATGATTTAATTTGATTTGATTTAATTTATTGTCATTGACTTCAATGTAGAGACAACAAAATCTTTTTTCCCTTACAGTTTACAGAGTTGACGTGGAAAAGCTTTTCCTACTGAGAGTAGGGAAGATTCAAACAAGGGGACATGACTTGAGAATTAAGGGACTGAAGTTTAGGGGTAACATGAGGGGGAACTTCTTTACTCTTTACTCAGAGAGTGGTAACTGTGTGGAATGAGCTTCCAGTGAAGGTGGTGGAGGCAGGTTCGTTTTTATCATTTAAAAATAAATTGGATAGTTATATGGATGGGAAGGGAATGGAGTGTTATGGTCTGAGCGCAGGTATATGGGACTAGGGGAGATTATGTGTTCGGCACGGACTAGAAGGGTCGAGATGGCCTGTTTCCGTGCTGTAATTGTTATATGGTTATATTATATGGTTACAGTCATACAATTTTTTTTTTTTTTAAAGCACAAAACAGAACACAGAAGTCCACAACACAAACATCCCCACAGCAGCACCAAAGTTCCCCACTGTGAGGGAAGGAACTCCCGTCAACTTCCTCGCCGATATTCCCCAATGTTCACCCGTGGTCGGGGCCTCCCGAGCACCCCGTAGTCGCCGCTACGGGTGGCCCGATGTTCAGGCCCTCTCGCCGGGAACCTCCCGTCGGCCACCTTCCACTGGAGACCGCAGCTCCCGATGTCCACAGGCCGCGCTGGGCGGATATTCGCGCTGTCGACCCCCAGGATTCCGCGATGTTAAAGTCAGTGCCGCCCGCATTGGGAGCGCCGCACCAACAGCTCTGCGAAGTTGGAGCAGCGGCTCAACACTCTGGAGCTCCAAGCGGCAATCCCAGGTAGGGCCTTGACCGCGCCAATCCAGCTGGTAGGCCGCGAGGGGGGTGGCGAGGATGCGACTCAAATAATAGCCGCATCCTCGCCAGGAAGCGACTGAAGGACGGTTTTCCCCTTACCCTACCCGCTTCCCCCCCACAAAAAAACACAAAAAAAATACTGAAAAAAAGCTAAAAGACACACTAAACAGAACAAGATAAAAAAAAGACAGCCAGACCGTGGGCAGAGGCAGCTAGCAACAGCGCCACCGGATGTCCAGGGAGAGGATGATAAAGTGAGCTTCACACTCTGCAGAAGGGTTCTGACCCATAACATCGCATGTTCATTCCCACCGTATGGGCATCCCTATGGGCATCTTTGATTGAAGTGTAGCAACATTGGGGCCTCTGGCGGAACAAGAGACATCTGATAGCATTTTGTTGGTATACTTTTGCAGTTGGCCAGGGTGAAGACCCCCGGCCAATATGAACAAGGACTCACTTTGTTTCAAGGCTATTCAAGATTAGTTTAGTTTAGTTTAATTAAGAAATGCAGCATGGAAACAGGCCCTTCAGCTCACAGAGTGCACGCCAACCATCTATCACCCATACACACTAGTTCAATGTCATTCCACTTTTGCATCCTATTATACCAAGGGCAATTTACAGAAGCTAAACAACCTACAAACCTGCACATCTTTGGAATTAGATTAGTTTAGATTTGAGAAACATGCCCTTTGGCCCTCCGAGTCTGCACCGACCAGCGATCCCCGCACATTAACACAAGCCTGCACACACTGGGGACAATTTACACTTATACCAAGCATACAAACCCAAACCAATTAACCTACAAACTTGCATGCCTTTGGAGTGCGGGTGGAAACTGAAGATCTCAGAGAAAACCCACGCAGATGTGGGAGGAAAGTGCTGTGTAGAGCACTTGGAGAAAAAACCCTTGCAGTCACAGTGAGAACATACAGACTGTTCCCAGACATCACCTGTAGCCAGAATCAAACCATGGTCTCTGGCGCTGTGAGACATGTAGTATATCCAATGCAAGCTTAGCATTAGCATGGGGTGAGATTTAGTCTGCTATCAGAATAGCTAAAATAAATCGTCACAGCAGACTGAAGGGGAAATTTGTTTTTTACCCAGAGGGTGGTTGAAATCTGGAACACACTGCCTTAAGGAATGGTGGAGGCAGATACTCTCACGGCATTTAAACATTTAGATGACAACTTTAACTGGCACTTCGAAGGCTACAGGGTCAGTGTTGGTAAATGGAATTAGTATGGATAGGCACTTGATGGCCAGCACCAACATTGAAGGATGAAAGACCGGTTTTATGCTACAGGTTCACAACCTTTTATCCGAAATTCCAAATAACGAAAAGCTCCGAATAGCGGACATTTTTTCGGTCCTTGAAGAAAGGTCCTTGAAGACGTTCACCGAGGGCGGCCCGCAGAGGTGACAGCGGAACCTCCGGTCAGTCCTCGAAGAAAGGGGAACTAAATCCCCATTCATAAAAGAGAAGGTGAGGGTATATTGCGCGGGAGGGTTAATAATTGACAATCTGCTGCTGCCTGCCCGCTGAGTTACAAAGTTCCCACGGTAGACTCATGATATACAGCGAGTCTTGCGTGGGAACTTTTAACTCAGCAGGCAGGCAGCAGCAGATTGTCGCTCCCTTCAGTTTCACCCCACCTACACCCCTCTGCTTCCCGGCCATGTGTGTGACCCCTTCCCTCCCCTCTCCAGCTCCCCACCCATTGCACCAGCGCGGGGGCTTTGCACTGTCTTCACGTCGGCGATGCCAGCAGGTCAATGCCAGTCACCTGAGACGTCAGGACCAACGGGACACCGGCCTCCAGGCCCACTGCAAGCACGGAGATCCCAGATCAGCAATTCCAGCCCAGCCGCGCTCCAACTCCAGAGGAACACGGGGGCAGAAGCTGATGGTGTGCAAGGTACGTCTTGTTCTTGGGGTGGTGCAGCTCGGGCTGTGGGCGAACAGCCACTTGTCGCCGTAGCGGCCCATCGGGGAGCGGATTCCTCTGTAGTTGGAGGGGGAGGGGGGTATTGTGCTGTTTGATTGCCCCTTGCTATCCCAGGAACAGGGAGACACAGCGGCTTTTGAGAATGGTGGGCAATCACTTCCAAAGTTCTGCCCACATAGTCAGTACACCTCTCCTACACTCGTCTCCCGCACTAAGATCATCTCGCAGAGAATGATCCCAGCTTAACCCTCCCTATTTTCTCCTATTCTGCAAGAAAAAACTACATTGAAGACTCAAACTCGCGATCGAGTAACTGCCGGGATCGAGGCGCAAACTCGCGACCTTGCGGATATGAGCCGAGCACTCTATCACTGAGCCAGCCGTTAAAATCTACGTTAAAAATCTTCCATTCCGAAAGGCGAAAAATTCAGAATTACGAAAAGTGTCTGGTCCCAAGGCTTTCGGAAAAAAGGTTGTGCACCTGTATTTGATTATGATACAACTAGGCTAAAAACAACCTGATTATTTAAATTATTTACATTTATAAAACCTCCAGCAATAAATGAAAGTTGAAGGACTGGGATGTCACACATTTGTAAATCAATTTTCAGTGCCAGAGGTTGTTTGGAAGTAATTAAACCATTAATGATTTACCTACACTTGATTGAACAGCACTAATATTTTTCTTTGTTTATAATGTCCTGGTAATTATTCTGTTTCTCCAATTACCTTCTCTAAACTGACCTTTATAATTTTCAGTGTTTAAGAAAGAACTGCAGATGCTGAAAAAAATCAAAGGTAGACAAAAAATGCTTGAGAAACTCAGCGGGTGAGGCAGCATCCTTCTCTCCATTGATGCTGCCTCCACTGCTGAGTTTCTCCAGCATTTTTTGTCCACCTTTTATTATCCAGTAACCACTTTACCATTCTGCACAATTATCACTTTTGTCATTGAATCTCTCCTATCATCAATCCAAATGCAGTTTTGTGCTCAACCCTGGGCTCTCTCTTCATCTTCCTTTATTCCTACCCTCTGCCAGCTCAGTGGGGAGGTCAATGACCTGAAGTATCAGCACTTGGCTGTGTTGCCTGGTGTGGGGGCACTGCCCAGACTCACTGCCTGCAGTACCGTACATTTAGGCTTACGTTAGCTGGATGAGCAGGGCTGAATGAAGGGAGTGTCCCAGCTGAAAGAGGCCCTGGAGGGAGGTGGAAGTACATTACACACTGAGGCACAGAAGCACTCTCTTTGATGCACAATATCTGTGCCAAACATGATGCCAATTTAAATTGCAAATCTGCTGGCACATGGTCTCTCCATTCCCTGCCTGTTTATGTTGCCTATCCCTCCATTCCCTACCTATTTATGTTGCCTATCTAAGTGCCTCTTGAACTGCTATCATATCTGCTTCCACCACTTCCCCTGGCAATCCATTGCAGGCACCTCCCACTCACCGTGTAATCAAAAACTCCTTTGTAAATCTCCTTTAAACTTTCCCCCCTCTCACCAAGTTATGCCCTCAGGTATTTATCATTTGCACTCTGGGAAAAAAATACGCTGACTAATTACCCTATCCATGCCTTTACTAGAATGCTTCTCAATGGGATTGCTGGCTGTCTGCACATACTGTCCTGGTAAAAAGCTGTGGGACTGGATATTGGTCCAATTCTTCACCACAGAGCTCACTGGTGGCCAGTCACCTTCGTAAGGCCTACTCTTTCTCTTTTCATAGACAGCACTCTGTTGAGTGTTTCCAGCACTCTTTTTATTTCAATTTTCAGCTTCTGCTGAATTTAGATAGATAGATATGCCATTTATTGTCACTATACATGTACAGTGAAACTGAAAGCTGCTCGTACTCAGTGCATACATACAATTTAGCACAAAAAACAAGAAACAGAAAAAACAAAAAACAGAAGGGAGATGGGAGGGGGGGGGGAATAGGTGCACAAATTCTGCGGCGCTACATACATATATACATATATACAGATGGAAGTCCGTGTTGGGCGGTGTAGTCAGTGCATGTGTGCTTTAGGCTGAGGACATTTATGCCGAATTAGGTACCTAATTCGCAACCTCCTCCATTTCGTGCACCTCACAGACCCTCCTGCTGCGTTACTGGTACTGGATTCTGGATGAGCAGAGCAACATCTTGTGTTTGATGGTACACAAAAATGCTGGAGAAACTCAGCGGGTACAGCAGCATCTATGGAGCGAAGGAAATAGGCAATGTTTTGGGCCAAAACCAGTCTGAAGAAGGGTTTCGGCCCGAAACGTTGCCTATTTCCTTCGCTCCATAGATGCTGCTGCACCCGATGAGTTTCTCCAGCATTTTTGTGTACCTTCGATTTTCCAGCATCTGCAGTTCCTTCTTAAACATCTTGTGTTTGATATTTGATCATGCCATGCAAACACCATTAGCATCTATCCGTTTCACTCTGTGATAGGAGTTAACACTGTTTGTCTGTCACTCTTGCTGGTCTCAATCCAAAACGTCACCTATTCCTTTTCTGCAGAGATGCTGCCTGACCCACTGAGTTACTCCAGCTTTCTGTGCCTACCTTCAATATAAACCAGCATCTGTAGTTCCTTCCTACACTCTTAGTGCAATATCCAAGGCAACAATTTTGAAGGTTTTTCAGCAGCACACTGCAGTTCAGCACAAAGCCAGCAGGTGGTGCCTGCCAGTTACGTTCTCCATCACTGCGAGCTTTGCTGCTGGTGTGCGCACTTTCACGATGATGATGAAGATGCACACGAGAAGCAAGCGCACATTTCCAGAGTATATCTTTCATATAGCTGACTGACTCTTGGGCATTTTATTTCTACACAGGTGCCTTCATAATGGAAAATGTATCCATCAGACATTTAGAGAAGCAGAAGGATCTTCTCAGCTCTCCTGGGCCCTTTTAGTCATGTGCTGTTTGATATTCAAGCTTCCTCGATATACATTTTCAAACATCACTAGGCAAAGGGTTTTGCAGAATATAAATGGAACAAAGATATCTTTATTCTCCACAGCTCCTGGGACATGAGCAACAATCCACAATTGTTTCTTTCTGATGGTTTTGAAATGCAATGGCTGTGAATTCATTGGTTTGATTTTTCTCTCTCTGCAGCACACAGAGTGGCGATGAAATCCTGTGGGCCGCTTTGTTTCAGGTCAGTGCACCTTCTAGCGCAGGGTGCCCGAGGCATTTGCAAGCATTGATAATGTTTTACAGCCACGCTTGAGATTAATTAGTCATTGGCCAAATTTCCAAAACCTCATGGGAAGATCGCTGGTGGAACCCCTCCAACATTAGCAGCAATCAGTAGCTTCAAGTGCTGGATGGGAGCCAGACAGAAACACATCGTCACCTTATTAATGTTGCCAGTGAAAGGAGATTTTTTTTTTTGGCAAAGATAAAACACAAAGCCAGTCAGGATGGGATAAGTTGTAATTCCAGGTTCAATCAAAGTTCAAACTGCAGCACCATTCATTTCCCAAGTTGAGACTGCAGTCACATAATTGTATAACTCAGCTTAGATCTGCAGATACAAATTTAGCTGCCATGTTAGAAAGCAAGAGGCAGATTGTGTAGTCAGTGTAGCATCGCAATGAGTAAAACTTGACTGGAATGCGCATTATGCCTAAAATCCTGCATATAGAGCACAGAAAATAAGATCAGTGCTCCAAGAGAACGCCCACGGATTGGAGAGAAGAAGGACTATCTGAATAGTTTACAGTGGTCACAACTCGGTCACATCACATCCACAACATCCACAACAATGCATTTCGTTGTCTCTGTACAATGCATTTCGTTGTCTCTGTACTGTACACTGACAATGACAATTAAAATTGAATCTGAATCTGAATCTGAACTACAAGCACAGGCAGAGGAATATGAGAGTTAAAGTCTGCAGAGAGGAGGGATTATGATGCCGGCCTTGCCGAGGTAGCGCGAGGTATAAATGGAGTCAATGGAAGGAAGGCTTGTTTGTGCAATGGACTGGGCTGCATCCATAATTGGAAGCTTGAGAATGAGGATGTGCAAAATGTGGTCCTGCTCAACAGAAATGCTGTACTTGCAAGCCGTCTGTGTAAGGGCACAAATGGCAGGGAGGTTGGACACAAATCTAACCAAGGAACAAGAAACTATTGGCAAAACTAGAATGCGTTAACCTTGGAGTATGGTTTGGTAAGTGGAAGGGAAATCCAGCAGGGCAAAAGGGGTTGTAGTCAGATTGGCAGGGTGCAAAAAAGTACTGCTATACCAGTGTGCGTATTAGGGTCTCAGCTCTTTAAGGTCGGTTTGAAGAATCAGTGATTTTCCATGTCCAAGTTTACAAGGTCCACTAAATTAGGGGTCAGAGTCATAGAACATAGAATAGTATCATATGAACAGACCCTTCGGCCCACAATATCTATGCTGTATATGGTATCAAAATAAACTAATTTAATCTATCTGCACATGATCCATATTACCCACTTCCCTGCATGTCAATGTGCCTATCTGAAAGACTCTTAAACACTACTATCGTATCTGCCTCCATCACCACCATTGGCAGCATGTTCCAGGCACTTATCGCCCTCCGTGTAAAAAACCTGCCCCACATATCTCCTTTAAACTTTGCCCCTCTCACCTTAAAGCTAAGTCCTCTAATCCTTGACATTTCCACCTTGGGAGAAAGGTTCTGACTGTCAACCCTATTTATGCCTCTCATAATTTTATATACTTTTATTTTTATTTCATTTGAGCGATTGAGAGCAGGAAGCCGCAAAATTAATTTTTGCTGATTAAACAGATGGAATCAAATGGTGGGAAGGGAAAGGTCATGCAGATAGATCCAAATAGCATAAACTAGATTACCTTTTAATTCAAAGAGCCTACAGACTATGGTGGAGAGCATTCATCCATACAATTCACTAAAAGCAAACCTCTGGTGAAAGCAATAATAAAAACACTGATGGAATAATTAGAGTAAACCTTTAATTAAACGGAAGTTTCATTTTTCAACGTAAAGGGCAGCATATGCAAGATTTTGTGTTCAGAGTCCATCTGTACACTGTACTTCATGATGCATCTTTAAATGAGTCTGGTACTAAATGACTGAATGATACCAAGGCTCCAAGGTTTAAATTATGACTATGTTGTCTTTTATTTACTTGGGTTTGGAAGGTTGTGTGCTGATGAAGAGGTTTTTTTTTTTTTTTTTTTTTTTAAATGATGATTCTGGGGAGATACCCAGAAACATCTTGTCATGTGGAGAATTCAGCAGTGGCAGCTAAAATCTTGAAATCAGAACTCAACCTTTCAGAAGCGAGGGTCAAACAAAGCTCCTTTACCATAATATTACTGGAAATCAAAGGCTTTCTTCCCACACGAGACAGAGGCAGAAGAATAATTGAATTTTAAAGACTTAGACGAACGGTTTAGTATTGTGAAGGGCGGCAAGGTTATGGGATCAAAGGTATGCAAATGGAGTTAATGAACAGATGATCAATGGTCAAACCGACAAGGTCCCACATAGGAGATTAGTATACAAACTTAAAGCACACGGTATTGGGGGTTCAGTATTGATGTGAATAGAGAACTGACTGGCAGACAGGAAGCAAAGAGTAGGAGTAAACGGGTCATTTTTGCAATGGCAGGTAGTGACTAGTGGGGTACCGTAAGGCTCAGTGCTGGGACCCCAGCTATTTACAATATATATTACTGATTTGGACGAGGGAAATGAATGCAACATCTCCAAGTTTGTGGATGACACAAAGCTGGGGGGCAGCGTTAGCTGTGAGCAGGATGCTAGGAGGCTGCAAGGTGACTTGGATAGGCTGTGTGAGTGGGCAAATGCATGGCAGATGCAGTATAATGTGGATAAATGGGAGGTTATCCACTTTGGTGGCAAAAACAGGAAAGTAAACTATTATCTGAATGGTGGCCAATTAGGAAAAGGGGAGATGCAACGAGACCTGGGTGTCATGGTACACCAGTCATTGAAAGTAGGCATGTAGGTGCAGCAGGCAGTGAAGAAAGCAATGGTATGTTAGCATTCATAGCAAAAGGATTTGAGTATAGGAGCAGGGAGGTTCTACTGCAGTTGTACAGGGTCTTGATGAGACCACACCTGGAGTATTGCGTACAGTTTTGGTCTCCTAATCTGAGGAAATACATTCTTGCCATAGAGGGAGTCAGAGAAGGTTCACCAGACTGATTCCTGGGATGTCAGGACTTTCATATGAAGAAAGACTGGATGGACTCGGCTTGTACTCGCTAGAATTAAGAAGATTGAGGGGGGTCTTATAGAAACGTACAAAATTCTTAAGGGGTTGAACAGGCTAGATGCAGGAAAATTGTTCCCGATGTTAGGGAAGTCCAGAACAAGGGGTCACAGTTTAAGGATAAGGGGGAAATCTTTTAGGACCGAGATGAGAAAAACTTTTTTCACACAGAGAGTAGTGAATCTCAGGAATTCTTTGCTACAGAATGTAGTTGTGGCCAGTTCATTGGCTATATTTAAGAGGGAGTTAGATGTGGCCCTTGTGGCTAAAGGCAGGGGGTATGGAGAGAAGGCAGGTATACTGAGTTGGATGATCTGCCATGATCATATTGAATGGCGGTGCTGGCTCGAAGGGCTGAATGGCCTACTCCTGCACCTATTTTCTATGTTTCTAATAAGAAGTCAGAATCTCCTTGTAAAATATGCAACTGGGTGGGCAAGATCTCAAGGTTGAGGTAGTGTTATTGGATGCAGAGTCACAGTAAAGGTGACTAAAAAGACCAGTAAAATAAATAGGAAACTGGTTTCTAGGGACAGAACTAAAACACAATACATTTATGTTGCATTTGTAATGAACCTTGATTGGGCATATTAGTTTTATTAGGTTAACCTGGGATTATGTTCAGTAAGGGCATTGTGGGCTGAAGCATCTATTCCTGTGCTGCACTATTCAATGTTTTTTTTTGCAGCTCTCAGATAGGTTTCCCCATATGTATGCATAGTAAAATGAGGGAGAGAATTCCACAGACTCACAACTCTCAGTGTAAAAAAGTGTTTCCTCATCTCCGTTCTAAATGGTTTATCCCTTATTCTTAAACTGTGGCCCCTGGTTCTGGACTCACCCAACATTGGGAACATTGGCCAAGTATTTACATACAAGGAATTTGCCTAGGTGCTCTGACTGCAAGTGACAACATGACATACAGTGACAGTTAGGAATGACACATAAAACATTGAATATTAATAATAAAACATTATTGATTAAACATGTGAATTAAATAAAATACCAGAGCAAAAGGAGGCTACAAATTTTTAGTTATTGAGTAGAGCTACTACTTGTGGAAAAAGCTATTTTTATGGCTGGCTGTGGCAGCTTTGACAGTCCAGAGTAGCCTTTCAGAGGGAAGTGATTCAAATAATTTGTGGCCAGGGTGAGAAGGGTCAGAGATGATCTTACCCGCTTGTTTCCTGGCCCTTGCAGTGTACAGTTCGTCAATGGAGGGAAGGTTGCAGCCAATAGCCAGGTCCGAGGTGTGCTTTCCCAGCCTCACATGCTGCTTCCTGTCTGTCAGGAAGCTGGTGATCCACCACCAGAGGTGTTCAGGAACAGTCAACTCGGAAAGGTTGGAATATAGTAGCTCTGGCACAATGGTGTTGATTGCAGAGCTAAAATCAATAAACAAAATCCTTGCATAGGTCCCCTGGCGGTCTAGGTGCTGCAGGATGAAGTGCAGGCCCAGGTTGACTGCATCATCCACAGATCTGTTGGCCCGATATGCAAACTGCAGAGGGTCCAGCAGGGGGTTTGTGATATTTTTCAGCTTGGCCAGCACAAGCCTTTCAAGGGTCTTCATGACTACAGAGGTCTGTGCAACATTTACTATCAATATACTAATACATCATATACTACTATCAGGCCTTCTCTCTGTCTCTGATGCTCTAGAGAAACAATCTGAGTTTAGATCTATACTTAGATTAATTTACATTAGTTAATTGTGTTGTGATTTTTTTAATAGGCCTTAATTATTTATATATTTGTAATTGTTTCTTAATATCTCTGCGAGCAGGTGGGTTGGGCCCTTTAGGCTCTGCTTGAGCAGCTGGGAAACAAGGCCTCAATTGTTGTGGGGAACAGGGTGGATGGAAAGGGTTACAGTGGCTGCCAGGGTAGCGAGGTGAGGGTTGAGGGTCATGGGATGCAATGGTGAGGACACACCATTCCAGCTGAATCTAACCAACACCTGGGCTCAGGCTCGAGGAGGAGGCAGCCAGAGACAAGGTAAGGGATTTCCTGAGGTACAAAATAAAAGCAGTTGGCTATTGCAAAACGTGAATGAGTTAAGCTATCAGATCCATCACAGATCACCACGCAATTCCCCAAACAACTAGGCCGATGATGCTCATTAATGTTCTGGCTATGTATTATTCAACTCATGTCTGTGACAGATACCTTGACGTTACTGGAAGAAACTGCAAGCACTTCTAAAATTAGCCTTTGATGATGTGAAATCAGAGTACTGCACTTAAATTCTATCTTAACTTTGACTGGATTTCTACCACAGCAACACGCCATTCACTCAGCAAATCTGTACACGGGTTTTATGCTCTGTATCTACCACCAAGTCCAATGCAATTTCTTCTGATTAACCCCAACAATATTAAATAATCATCTTTCTCGAGCAGTGCATCACATGTAAAAAAAACCCACAGATTGTTAATCACATTTAAAATGTAGTTTTGACAGACAACCATTCACCAACATCTCTCCACATGCCATCTAACACTCGGGGAAATGCCCAGCGTAAGAGCTAGCCAACACTATGCGAGATTCATCATTGACTTAACAGAATATCAAATAGATGTGTGTGGATCTAATATTCTGTAAAACTGTTCCGACTTCAGTTCCATTTCTCCATCATACCTCTGCATGGGCTTATATTACCTTTCAAAGCCTCATTGAGTTGATCTATTATCCTCTGGTTGTAGTGCATATATGATTCAGTCTCTGATTCTTGTATACTAATTGTTATGAGGATTGCTATTACTTTGAGAAGCTGAGCCACATAGTTAACTCAGCAAGACTGCATGTACCATGCTTTGGTTCCATTTAAGGGATTGGTGGCCACAATCATGGTGTGGACTCTCCAATGGCAATGAGAAAGGGATACTTACACTGAGAGTTTGTATTGTCAGAGTGTGATTGGTGAGTCTGATGCTCAAAGAAGGTGGTCAAACGCAAGAGTGTACCCCTCATTACTGAAACAATGAAGAGCACATTTAAAAGCAGCTCTTTAAAAGCAGCACATTTAAACGTGGCACATGTAAAAACAGAAATAGCTCAAATAGAGTGCATCGCAAAACTCAATAAAAAGGAATGCAAAAATAATTTTGCGTCACCTTGAATGAATGGATGTCCTTCAAAACCCACAACATTGCAGAAGTTACAGATAAAATATTTACAAAGAATAAAATGCAGTGATCCAAGAGCAAATGAAAGCCACTCTGTCACTGAATGGGGACTCGGATACCAACAGAATACTGTGCTAGAAAATTACAGGAGCAAGTCCACCCCTTTACATAGCTCTTTATTAAAAAACATCACCATATTTGTTACTTCCTCAAAGATTCAATTACATGTCAAATTCAATTCCCCTTTCATAAATTCACATCAACTTACAATGTTCCATATATCCTGCCAATTATGCAATAAATGATTCCAACATGATCCCCAAAAACACACGTCAACCTTACTGACCTAGACTATTCTGCATTCTTTGTTATCTTTTCTCAAATAGTGAAATTTGCATTTTTCCTGTCCTCTGGGGGCCTTCCAGAATCTCGGGAATTTTGACCAATTTAACCATTATCTTGTGTAGGAAGCAACTGCATATGCTAGTTTACACTGAAGATGGACACAAAATGCTGCAGTAACTCAGTGGGTCCAGCAGCATCTCTGGTTGTAGTGTAAATAAATGGGTGACATTTTGGGTCGAGACCCTTCTTCAGACCTGTCAAGTCTCTCGACCCAAAACAACACCTATTCCTTTTAACGACTATCTTTGCAGCCACTTGCTTCAAATGCTAAGATGCATGTTATCAGGTTCTGGGGACTTGTCATCTCTACCCCATTAGTCGGTCTAGTACATCTTATTTCTGTAATAGACATTATTTTAAATTCTTCTCTCCATATAACCCCATAGATTATTTATTTTGCTTGGGATGTTTATAGAGCCTTTTGCTATGAAGACTGATCCAAAATATTTCCATAAAACTTATGCCCTCTCTCTCCCATTATTGATTACCCAGTCTTATCCTCCAAGGACTAACATTTACTTTAGGTAATCTCTTTCTCCTTTATATACCCACAGAAGCTCTTACTGTCTGCTTTTATATTATTTGTTAGTTTATCTTCTCCATTCTTTTTGTGAGTCATCTTTTACTGGTTTCTAGACATTTCCCAATCCTCTAGCTTATCACTAATCTTCACAACCTTTACCATTTGATACTTTTGGCACCACTCATTACATTTAATTTCCCTGTTGATTTAGTGGTTGAAAAATTAAAGGCACTCTTTAGTCCACCATCTGAAATATTACAATGGTACAAATACAATCCATAGAATATGATGTAATCACTGGCTGCATTGTGATTTTAAGAAACATGACAATTTCAAAACGCTCTTGGACTGAACATTATGAGACAGATTAATGCGCTGATTAACAAATATAAGTAATTTAGTTGTTCATTTAGAGATACAACATGGAAACAAACCCTTTGGTCCACCGAGTCTACGCCGATCAGCAATCACCCCGTACACTAGCACTATCCTACACACTAGGGACAATTTACAACTTACAGTAGCCAATTAACAAACCTGTACGTCTTTGGAATGTGTGAGGAAACCGGAGCTCCCAGAGGACAAACTCCGTCACAGGCAGCACCCTTAGTCAGGATCGAACCCTTGTCTCTGGTGCTCTAAGGCAGCAACTCTAACGCTGCTCCACCATGCCACCCACATTGAATATTGTGCGAGTGATTCAGCCATTATCAATAGACGAATTAATGAGATTCCAAACTTTAGTTCTCCCCCAGGTTACGAGAATGTGGGATTCTTTATTCAACTCAAATACAATGGCACTGTGCAACGTTGTAGGGCTTTGATTGCTGTGTTTTCTGTGTCTGTTTATTTACGACCTAGTCATGTGACAGCCAAAGGAGGTTCCAGCAGAAAACATACAAAATATTCACTGGGTTTGACAGAATGAATGCACAGTTGATGTTTCCCCTGACTAGGGTGTCTAGAACCAGGGGCACAGTCTCAGAGTTAAAAGACAGCAGTGAAAGCATAACCATACATCCAATACATGCTATCTAAAACATTCCAAGTCCTCAGGCATAGGTTTGGTTCTGAATGGCCACGGTTGTGTTTATATCTGAGCAAATCTCGGGTTTAGTTTAGTCTAGTTTAAAGATACAACGAGGAAAGGTCCTTCGAGCCTACCGAGCTTGCGCCGACCAGCAATCCCCACACGCTAACACTATCCAACACACACTAGGGACAATCTAACCAAGCCAATTAATCTACAAATCTGTGCGTTTTTAGAGTGTGGGAGGACACCAGAGCTCCCAGAGAAAACCCACACAGGTCATGGGGAGCACGTATAAACTTCCTACAGACAGTACCCGTGGTCAGGATCGAACCCGGGTCTCTAGCACTGTAAGGCAGCAACTCTGCTGTTGCGGCACCGTGCTGTCCCAACTCTACTCATGCATAGTACGGGTTGTAATTGTTTTGGGAAACTGTGTCATGTGGGTAATTAAGCTAAATGATATACACCGAGGCTCAGTTTAATTCAGTGAGTTGACTGCTTCTTTAGACTTTTAGACTTCAGAGATACAGCACCTCATTATAGACAAATCTGTGATGCTCCATACCCAAGGTTATACTCCACAAAACAGTTACAAGAACAAGCTGTTACCTTATAGTGATCACTGCCTCAGCAGGAGAATAAAGAATCCCACATTCTCGTAACCTTGAGGAAAACTAAAGCTTGGAATCTCATTCATTCTTCTATTGATAATTCAGATTTTATGCTTATCTGTTTCTGATGTTGAATTTTCATTTCAAAAACAGGTCCTTTTAGATTCTTGTCGCATATTAGGAAGCTTACTAAAACAAAAACAATTTCATACCAATAGACTTTTTTCCTGTTATCATTCCTTTGAGTCTAAGATCATTTTTATAACCATCCTACAATGGGGAACTAAGAATGCATTGCTCCATTTCACATGAGACCTAACTAATTTAATATGAGTTTAATAATTTGTTTCTACATTCCAACCCTTCATAACCCCATTCACCTTTCATGCTTATGTTCCACCTCTGCTCAATCTTCAGAGTTCTTTGGAGCTACCTCTGACATCTTCCAGCTACCTAGCTTGACAGTCTTCCTATTTTCACTGTTCTTTAGCCCTGATGTAATAAATCAGGTGTTGCTCTGATAAACTTCACCGTCCATGAGAAAAACATTTTTCACACAGAGAGTGGTGAATCTCTGGAATTCTCTGCCACAGAAGGTAGCTGAGGCCAGTTTGTTGGCTATATTTAAGAGGGAGTTAGATGTGGCCCTTGTGGCTAAAGGGATCAGGGGGTATGGAGAGAAGGCAGGTACAGGATACTGAGTTGGATGATCAGCCATGATCATATTGAATGGCGGTGCAGGCTCAAAGGGCCGAATGGCCTACTCCTGCACCTACTTTCTATGTTTCTACATCCAGCTTATTTGTTGACCCCAGTGATCTTCCTATATTTGCCTATAACCAAAAGATTGATTCTCATCATTTGTCATGCTTCCTAAGATTGCACCATTAAGGAGGTTTATCAGTGATTCTCTAATGCGTGTCGAAATCATTGATGCAAATGAAGAATAAAACATAGGTACAGTATATACTGTAACTCAACCCAATTCACAGACATTTATGATGACCTACTGGAGCTTGGTCATCTCACAATGCATGCATTTCAAGATTATTTGTTGTTTCCTGTCTTTTATAGGACACCATATCAAAGTTCTTCAGAAATCTATGCAATAACTGGCACTTTATCATCTACAATATCATCTACATCTTGTTGCTAATGACTGTTGGCAAATCAAATTCCTTGTATGTTTACATACTTGGCTAATAAATTAATTACAATTACAATCTACACCTTTTAAAAACATTTTCACCAACAAATTCAAGTAATTCACTCAAATCATTACAGCACATCCATTATTATAGGAGTCATAGAGTTATAGACTAACTGATCCAGGCTAACCAAGTTGCCTACTTAAGCTATTTGCCTGTGTTTGATCCATATCCTAAAATTTTCCTGTCCATGTATCTGTCCAAATGTCCATTCAATATTTTAATTTTACCCGCATCAACAGCATCTCATGGCAGTTCTTTGTATACACGTCACACTGTGTATGAACATTTTCCCCTCAGGTTCCTTTTAAATCTTTCCCTTCTCACTGTCAACCTTGCCCTTTAGTTTTAGACTCCCCTATTGTGGGAAAAGGATTGTTACCATTCAGGTCACAGTGGCACAGCAGTAGAGTTGCTGCCTTACAGCATTGGAGACCCAGTTTCAATCCTGAATATGTGTGCTGTCTGTACAAAGTTTGTACGTTTGCCCTGTGATCGTGTAGGTTTTCTCCAGTTGCTCCGTGTAGATTAACCCTTATTGCTAGCTGCTGCTGGCGCCAACGATGGCGGCCCACAGTGTACTGCTCCTTGCTGTTTTGTATGTATTTGTTAGTTTGTGTCACCTGTGAAAACCCTACAAAGATCACTTTCACAAGAGAGGTACTCATAAACATCGGACATACAGTACCTCCAAACATTGTTCCGGATTTCTCTCACTTGCTGGATTATTTGGATATACTCGTCGGCGGGGCTGTGCCTGCTTTCAAGGTCTTGAGACGGAGGAAGACCCCTGAAAAGCGCTCTGGAGCACTAACCCGACTCCGGCGATGAGGATCACGTACACCACTCCTGAGCATATTCCTGGCAAACATACGTTCGCTCAAGAACAAAGCGGATGAACTGCAACTCCTGCATCGGACAAACAAGGACTTGTCTCGAGCTGCTACCCTGTGTTTCACCGAGACCTGGCTTTGTGAGTCAACCCCGGACAGCGGGCTGCAACTGGCTGGCTTCCAACTTCACAGAGCCGATCGCAAAGTGGAGGCAGCGGGGAAATCAAGAGACGGTGGAATATGCTTCTATACCAACCAGGACTGGTGAAGCGACATCACGGTACAGGTGCACAACCTTTTATCCGAAGATCCAAATAACGAAAACCTCCGAATAGCGGACATTTTTTCAGTCCTTGTAGAAAGGTCCTTGAAAACGTTCACCGAGGGTGGCCCGCAGAGGTGACAGCGGAACCTCCGGTCGGTCCTCGAAGAAAGGGGAACTAAATCCCCATTCATAAATGAGAAGGTGAGGGTATATTGCGCGGGAGGGTTAATAATTGACAATCTGCTGCTGCCTGCCCGCTGAGTTAAAAAAATTCCCACGGTAGACTCACGATACACAGTGTATCGTGAGTCTTGCGTGGGAACTTTTTAACTCAGCGGGCAGGCAGCAGCAAATTGTCGCTCCCTTCAGTTTCACCCCACCTACACCACTCTGCTTCCCGGCCATGTGTGTGACCCCTTCCCTCCCCTCTCCAGCTCCCCGCGCATTGCACCGGCGCGGGGGCTTTGCACTGTCTTCACGTTGGAGCCAGTGCCAGTCACCGGAGACGTCAGGACCAACGGGACACCGACCCCCAGGCCCACTGCAAGCACGGAGAACCCAGAGACCCACAGCCAGCAGCAGCCCAGCCCCGTTCCAATTCCAGAGGAACACGCTCTCCGCTGTCCCCGTAGGGACAGAAGCTGATGGCTCGGGCTGTGACGTCTCCGGCCACCCCCCTGTACAGGAGCTGAGACTGGGAACTGTTGGGTTGTTTGCAGTTGCAGAGGGAGGGGGCAAGGGCGGTACAGTTCCCAGTCTCAGCTCCATTCCAGGGGGTGACCGGAGACGTCAGGACCAACGGGACACCGACTGCAAGCACGGAGATCCCATAGACTCACAGCCAGCAGCAACTCTAGCCCAGCCCCGCTCCAACTGCAGAGGAACCCGGGTTGCGGATGAGGGGCCGCAGCTCGGGCTGTGGGCGAACTGCCACTTGTCGCTGTAGCGGCGCATCGGGGAGCGGGTTCCTGTTGGTCCTGACGTCTCCGGCCGTCCCCCTGGACAGGAGCTACGAAACGTCAGGACCACCAGAATCCGCTGCCCGATGGGCCGCTACGGCGACAAGTGGCAGTTCGCCCACAGCCCGAGCTGTGCCCCCTCATCGGGACACCGACCCCCAGGCCCACTGCAAGCACAGAGATCCCAGATCAGCAACTCCAGGCCAGCCCCGCTCCAACTCCAGAGGAACCCGGGTTGCGGATGAGGGGGCGCAGCTCGGGCTGTGGGCGAACTGCCACTTGTCGCCGTAGCGGCCCATCGGGGAGCGGATTCCTCTGGAGTTGGAGGGACAGGGAGACACAGTGGCTTTTGAGAATGGTGGGCAATCACTTCCAAAGTTCTGCCTACACCTCTCCTACACTTGTCTCCCGCACTAAGATCATCTCGCAGAGAATGATCCCAGCCTAACCCTCCCTATTCTCTCCTATTCTGCAAGAAAAAACTACATTGAAGACTCAAACTCGCGATCGAGTAACTGCCGGGATCGAGGCGCAAACTCGCGACCTTGCGGATACGAGCCGAGCACTCTACCACTGAGCCAGCCGTTAAAATCTACGCTAAAAATCTTCCATTCCGAAAGCCGAAAAATTCTGAATTACGAAAAGTGTCTGGTCCCAAGGCTTTCGGATAAAAGGTTGTGCACCTGTACTACCAAATTTATGCTCTCCCAACCTAGAATCCCTCTTTATAAACTGCAAACCCTTCTACTCTCCGAGGGAATTTAATTCCTTTATTTTCGCTGGAGTTTACATTCCCCCCCCAAGCCTGCGTACGTGAGGTGCAAACTCGCTGACCAGATAATGAGGGTAGAGAGTGACTTCCCGGACTCCATGGTCATTGTTTTGGGGGACTTTAACAAAGCTAACCTCAGCCGTGACCTTCCAAAATACAGACTTCATGTTACCTGCCCCACCAGAGGGGAGAGAACATTCGATCACAGTAATACTGCAATCAAGAACGCATATTGCTCTATTCCCCGGGTGGGTCTGGGTCTCTGATCATTGTCTAGTTCACCTTATTCCGACCTACAGGCAGAAACTAAAAGCTGCTAAGCCTGTGGTCAGAACAACGAAAAGGTGGACAAGCGAGGGCATTGAGAACCTACAATCCTGCTTTGACTTCACGGATTGGAATGTGTTCAGGGAAGCAACCACAAGCCTCGATGAGTATACGGACACTGTATCATCACATGTCAGCTTTTGCGAGGACAGTTTCATTCCAACTAAGACCCAGACATGGTTCAACATCAAGCCCTGGTTCACTGCAGAACTCAGACAGCTCAGACGGTCTAAAGAGGAGGTCTACGGGAGCGGGGATGCAGACCTCTACAGGCAGGCCAAGTACAAGCTGAGAAGAGGAATCAGAGCTGCCAAGGAAAGGTACTCTGAGAAGTTGAGGAGCAAGTTCTCAGCTAATGACTCTTCTTCAGTTTGGAAGGGCTTGCAAGAAATTACCAGCTACAAGAGGAAAGCCCCCCGCTCTTTGGACCATCGTCAGCTGACCAACGACCTGAATGAGTTTTACTGCAGGATTGACCTTCAACGACTGAACACCAAAACCAAGATGCACGAATGGCTCATTCTCAAAGTACTTTTTGCCATTGACTGCGCCCTCATGGCTCACGAGCAGTCTGACCTCCAGTTCATTGTGAACAAATTTGCGGAAACAGCACAGGCTTTTGGTCTCACAATCAGCCTCAGCAAAACTTCAGCTCACCGAGTCCATGTCGACCATCACTGTACCAGTTCCATGTTATCCCAGTTTTGCATCTTACGGTGGTGGCCCGTCGGTAACGACGATGGCAGATTGTGCAGTCTCAATTCTGGTAAGTTCTGACATGGCTCATGCGTCCAAATCATCCACCAGCGGGCTCCAGACTCTGCAGCACCACTCCCAAGTGTGCACATTGACAGCTCACAGCTGAAAGCCGTTGACTCCTACAAATACTTGGGAAGTGTAATATCATCTGATGGCTCCCTGGACGAGGAAATCTCAACGAGAATCAGCAAAGCCAGTCAAGCACTTGGACGACTGCATACACAAGTGTTGAACCACCACAACATCAAGCCGTCAACTGAACTCAAAGTCTACAAAATAATTGTGCTTTCCAGCATGCTCTATGGCTGTGAAACATGGACCTTGTATAGGAATCACACCCGTCAACTTGAGAAGTTCCATATGCGCTCGTTACGGTCCATCATGAGCATTCGCAGGCAGGACAAAGTACCCAACCTAGAAGTAATGGACAGATCCAGCTTCACAAACATCGAGGCAATGATCATCAAAGCACAGCTCCGATGGACTGGGCACATCATTAGGATGGATGAAACCCACATGCCTCGACAGGTCTTCTACGACGTGCTCTCCCAGGGAGAAAGAAATCATGGGCGTCCCAGGAAGCGGTACAAAGATTGCGCCGAGGACCATCTCCACTATTGTGGTCTTGCACCCAAGCAACTGGAAGCCTGTGCCAGCGACAGAAGATGATGGCGCGCAGCAGTGCGAACAGCAGCCAGCAGCTTTGACGAGCGTCGCCTAGAGCGATTTACTAAAGCCAGGGAGAGGACGAAGGCTTCCGCCCAGAACCCACCAGCGATGATCTTCATCTGCCCCCACTGCCCTCGAATGTGCGGTTCACAAATTAGATGCATGAGCCACGTCAGTACTCACCAGAATTGAGACTGCACAACCCGCCATCGTCATTACCGACGGGCCACCACCGTAGGATGCAAAACTAGGATAACATGGAACTGGCATATGAGTGATGGGTGGCATGGACTCGGTGAGCTGAAGGGCCTGTTTCCACGCTGTGTCTCTGAAAATAAAACTAAACTAAAACTCTATTTATGTACTTCTATATGGTCACCCCACAACCTACTAATCTGCGGGCAAATGATCAAGTCAGTCCACCCTCTCCTTACAATATCAGCCCTTCAGTCCCTATAGCATCCTTGTGAATCTTTTCTGTACCCTTTACAGCTGAATAACACCCGCCCTACACCTGGGGAAGCAGAAAGGCTTATATTATTCCAATTATTGTCTCACTAAAGATGTGCAGTTGCAACTTGACACCCTACATCCGGTACTCAGTGCTCTGATCGATAAAGGCAAGCATGTTAAATGTTTTCTTCATGATCCTGTACACCTGTGTCTTTACTTTCTGGGAAACTATATATACATTTATGTTCTGGTCTTAAATCAGTGTCTGTCACGTGCAAGGTTAGACAACATTTGACACTTGTCTGAATTAAATTCCATCTGACATTCTTTGGCCAACTTCATCAGTTGCTCTAAATTCCATTGTGATATTAGACAACTCTCTTCACTGTTCAACCAATTTTGGTATCATCTGCAATCTTACCAAACATGCTCGCAACATTGCCACCTGTATCGTTAATACAGATGGCAAACATTGGATTCAGTACCAATCTCTGCTACACACCACTGGTCACAGGCCTCCAATCTGAAAAAAAAACAACCCATCCACTGCCACCATCTGACTCCTTCTACCAAGCCAATTGTGCACGAGTCTGAAGAAAAGGTCTCGACCAAAAACGTCACCTATTCCTTTTTCTTCAGAGATGCTGCCTGACCCGCTGAATTACTCCACCATTTTGTTTCTAACTTCGTAGTAAACCAGCATCTGAGTTCTTTCCTGCAAATTTTGTATCCATCGTTCTCTAGTCTTTAACTCTCTAACCGTGGGATTCCATGTGATCTAATCTTCCAGACTAGCCTGGCATGTGAGACCTGTCAGAGATCGAGCTACCGACTGAAACATACTAGAGGATGGGGCTTCTTGCTCAAAGCAAAGGTCCTTCTCCATCCAGCCCCAATTCATTGAGTCACAGAGTGATAGTGTGGAAACAGGCCCTTCAGCCCAACTGGTTCACACCGGCCAACATGTCCCAGCTACACTAGTCCCACCTGCCTGAGCTTGGTCCATATTCTTCCAAACTTCTCCTATCTATGTACCTGTCTAACTGTTTGTTAAATGTTGGGATAGTCCCGGCCTCAACTACCTCCTCTGGCAGCTTGTTCCTTGCACCCACCACCCTTAGTGTGATAAAGTTACCCCCATTAAAACATTGTAGAACTCCAAACACTAACAAACAAGGCTCACAGGAATATCTTGGAAAATGTGGACCACTATATTTGCCTCCTCTCATCAAAGGCAGATGTTGATGATGAAATTCATTGATATTGTCAAAGCACCATTAGGTGAAAGTGAAGTAACATCGGACTGGTGCGAAGGGCCTGTTTCCATGCTGTATTTATAAACTGAACTATATTTTAACATCCATTTTGATCGATTTGAAGCAATTTGTAATTGTGAAAGGTACCTTATATAAAACGACATTACTCTTTAAAATTTATATTCTGGGCCTGCTGCTTAACTATCTGGCTAATTTCTTTACATAATAATTCTACCTGGGCAGGCATTGAGCATCAACGCTGACAAAGGCTAGTTGAACAGTACAATACATGTAGATTATTATGGGTGTCAGGGGTTATAGGGAGAAAGCAGGAGAATGGGGTTGAGAGGGGAAGATAGATCAGTCATGATTGAATGACAGTCGAATGGTCCAATTCTGTTCCTATAACTTATGAAGTTATGAACACACAACTTTAATTAGATATTATGGTCTCAAACTTTTTCTCTTTTCAGGATTCCTTCTCAGACTCACTCTAGCTGAACTTATTTTCCATTTATACGAGTTCATGTCCCCTTCATTCTATTGAACACCTTTAGTTCCCGTTACTTTATTTCTACTGCCCTGCACACATGCCTACAAACCTGGCATCTTCATGCTCAACAGGGTTCTGATTCTTTCAATTATTTCCTTTTCTTTCCGTTCTCTTTTTTCTTCCACTACTACAGTGACTTCGGTTGAAATATATTTAACTAGCTCTGAAGTCTGCCTGGTAGTCTGAAGACACTGTATAAATACATGTCTTTTTGTGACGTCCTGAGTATGTGAAAGATGCTGTGTTGAATCTTTCCTGCTGTCGTCTTATCTGTCCATCTCTCAAGAGGCCTCCTCGGTCCGTGCTTGCAATTTTAGGAGCAGCAGAGAAGAAGTGACAGATATGCCAATGATCTCTGCTTTTAGTGGGGGAGATGGGATGTCTTCCTAGTCTCTGGTGGTTAATTAGGAGAAACTACATGGATCTATACTCCCTGCATGAATGAAGTCAACTTTTCTGTGGTGTTCCGAGAGAGTGCTGCAGTGCGTGGACAAGCTATAAAGGTATCATGAACATTGACAGACAGTCTGTTTAAGAAGGAACTGCAGATGCTGGAAAATCGAAGGTGCACAAAAATCCTGGAGAAACTCAACGGGTGCAGCAGCATCTATGGAGCAAAAGAGATAGGCAACGTTTCGGGCCGAAACCCTTCTTCAGACTGATGGGGGGTGGGGGGAGGCGGGGAGAAGAAAGGAAAAAGGAGGAGGAGGAGGAGCCCGAGGGCTGAGGGAGAGGTAGGGAAGGGGAGGAGACAGCAAGGGCTAACAGAATTGTGAGAATTTAATGTTCATGCCACCAGGATGCAGACCCCCCATCAGTCTGAAGAAGGGTTTCGGCCCGAAACGTTGCTGATCTCCTTCGCTCCATAGATGCTGCTGCAACCACTGAGTTTCTCCAGTATTTTTGTGTACCATTGACTGACAGTATCTACCTCTTTGATGACCCTCAGACTATCCTTGTCCGTACTTTGCCGCCTTCACCTTGCACTGAACGTTATTCCCTAATCATGTATCTATACACTGTAAATGGATTGATTGTAATCATGTATGGTCTCTCTGCTGACCACTTAGCATGCAACAAAAAGCTTTTCACTGTACCTTGGTACACGTGACAATAAACTAAACTGAAAAGTCTGATGAGTTCTATTAATCGGGGAGATAATTTGTTTGGCTCTTAAAGCTGGTAGTGATTTTCAATAAAAATGAAATCTCATTCTCTGGTCTAAAAATACTTCAAATACATTTGTGAACATTGTATTGATACTAATGATATTGAAGTGTAAGCATAAACATCAATGACATTAAAAGTATTAACTTTTCCCAAAGTGATGAATTTTAGCTCCAGGCTACCAAAGCTTGTTGGCAAGCCCAGTGTTTCTCCACTGAAAATCAAAAACACTGCAAAAGCAGGAAAGATTAAATAAACAGAAAATGTTGCAAACATGCTGCCAAAGGATCATCAACCTGAAACTTTAACATGTTTCTCCTTTCACAGATGATGCTGGACTTGCTGAGTGTTCCAGCATTTTCTGCTTGAATTTCAGTTTATTTTACTCCTGTTTACACCAATTTTATTGGCTTTGAACCTGGAGACAGTGAGGAAGCAATAGCACTCTCCTGCATCTGGAAACTTTGTGATGTCTGTTGCTCTCAGGAAGAAAGGTGGTGCAGTGGTAGAGTTTGCTGCTTTACTGTGCCAGAGACCCCGTTTCGATCCTGACTACGGAGTGCTGTCTGTATGGAGTGTGTACATTCTCCCCGTGTCCACATCGGGTTTCTCCGGGTGCTCTGATTTCCTCCCACACGTCAAAGGCGTAAAGTTTGTAGGTTCATTGGGTTTGGTAAAATTGAAATTGTCCCTAGTGTGTAGGATAGTACAAGTGTACGGGGGAATTGCTGGTTGGCGTGGACTCGGTGGGCCAAATTGCCTGTTTCTATGCTGCATCTCTAAAGTCTAAAGTAAAGAAGCTTCAACGCACTCAGCAGACGTGACATCATTACAGCTGACAGATCAGCCTTATCACATTAATACATTTTATACTCAAATATAACAAACAATACATAGAATCATAGAATCAACGTCAGAGTGGAAACAAGTTCTTCGGCCCAACTTTCCTACACAAACCAACATGTCCCATCTAGAGTAGCCCAACCTGCCTGCGTTTGGCCCACATCCCTTCAACCCTGTCCTATCCATGTACCTGTCTAATTGTGATAGTCCCAGCCTCAACTACCTCTTCTGGCAGATCGTTCCATACAACCATGTGAAAAAGAGGCCCCTCAGATTCCTTTCCCCCTTCAGCTTAATCTTATGTCCTCTGGTTCTCGAGTCCCTTAGTCTGGCCAAGAGACTGTGCGTCTACCCGATCTATTCCTCTCATGATTTTATTAGATCACTCCTGTTCTTCAAGAAATAGAGTCCCAGTCTGCTCAATCTCTCCCTATAATGCATAGTGTTAAACAAAAACTGAAACCCACAGGTCATCAATGTAACAGCTGAAACATCAAGCGTAAATATTTTTCAAATAATGTCGAAGAATATATTCATACTCCATATATATTTAAGTATTCACATCAGGGACTTACAGTATACATTTTTAAAACCCAGATCGTTTGCTAATTATGCACTGTTCATCTTTAAAACGTATTTGGACCCATGTAATTAAGCATACGACTTTCAGGATATTTTACGGTGGGCCTGGTTTTAGTGAATACCCTTGATCATGGTAGGGGTGGCTGTATAAAAGCGCATCTGAGAAAAAAAAAAGGTGAATCGATGATGACAACTTTAGGATTGACTGCATTTGCACAGAAATCCCAAAGATGCCAACAGTTTCCTAGGTTAATGATGACCGACCTGTCTTGTTTTGCTCCCTTTAATGTTGCAAAATCTAAGAAAATATGATGAATCCAGTCCTAGCCATTTATCAATCTTATATCTTAAATCTTAGCCTGAAGAGGGGTCTCAACCCGAAACGTCACCCATTCCTTCTCTCCAGCATTTTGTGTCTACCTTCAATTTAAACCAGCATCAGCAGTTCTTTCCTACACATATCAATCGTATATGTGTGATTAGCTATTGGGAATGAATATGCTAATAATAACGACAGTAAGCCCTCGTGATAACAGACCTCTATATAGTGGACTTAGGTTGTAGCGGACTGAGGTACCTATTGCACTGCCCCCTGCCCCCCCAACCTGCCAATTTCCTAATAAGCTGGCATCACGTGGCATGCTTCTGGTTGCGGGAACGGAGAGAGCGTGAGTACTGGGTTCGTCCCTGGCACACCATAATGGACCAGGGACTGCAGCTCCCCGGCCTGTGAAATCCTGCTGCTTTAACCATCCCAATGCTCCGTATCTCCCCCCCCCCCCCCCCCCCCCCCCCAATGCTCCGTATCTTCCCTCCCGGCTTTGGGTTAAATTTTACCCCTCTCACTTGATTTATAGCGGGCAATCAGCAATAATAAACAGCATCAACACTGCCCCCCCCCCCCCCCCCCACCAGACTCTAGACTGTTACTTCAAGGGTTTAGTGTATTCCTTAGTTGAGAAACAAATTGGTAACAAACAGAGCTTTTTTTTCGCATCAGTGAAAATTGGCTTCTAAATGAATTGGCCACATCAGTCAAAATCTATTATTCAAATCAATGATATTGTTTGCAGCCAAATGTACTTAAGTCAGACTGACACGACAATCCTCATCCACACCAAAGCAGCCGTTATCTCTGTCAGAGACACGAGCTGTGACACCGTTGCACAAAGCATATTTTCCATGCGGAATCGAAGAAAATAAAAAAGATTTGTGCATGTTTTAATGATGGCCATTTCTGGGAGAAGTCCAGTGATTGAGCCAAGCACTCATGGCAATTTTCCAGCATCTTTTGCACATGCAACCTCACTATTAATCTTGCCCAAAACCGATATCAATGGAGCAATGATATGCAACCTATGAGTTTTGTATTTAGCTCCCAGTAATACATGGAGAAAACCCAGTAGCAAGTCAGCAAGGAGTCGCAAATGGAAGGAATCCCGCTGGGATGCTGATGTGTTGCTATCTGCATCTGTCTGCCCAAGTTTTTAATGCTTCACATACTTATTGCACCTTAGATGGGTCTCACAGTACATTCTGAGGTCCCACGACATTATCCACAGCACAGAGAGATCTGCCTGAAAAATGTGTTTGCACCTCATAGTGACACTGGAGTCAATTTACACAGGCAATCGATGAGGATAGGGAGGGGCTGTGATAATGTACACTGGTGATGCGTGTTTCTTCGTGCGTATTCTGCATCCCCCTTGCATTTTCCCTCATCTCCATTTTCCCATTGCTCCCTTTAAGCTGGGACCTGCTTTCCATGGATCATAATGGCAAGGAAACAGCTTCAAGAATTGGGAATCATTCATACTGCATTTCAATCCAGCAATCAGGTTGAGTAACATCTTGACAATCTTATACATTTTCCAAGTTTCATAATCTTTAGCATTCCCTGATTGGACATCAGGGATTTAACACCACATGCGTGAAATCCAATTTCTAGGTTATGATACTGTATTCTTCATCTTTAACAGAAAACGGTGAGGTTTTCCTCCAGACGTTGCCAACCCAAATCAATGCATGAAAATTGTTGAACAAAACGAAAAGTGCTGGAGGAAATCTGCGGGTCAGGCAACATCCGTGGAGGGAATGATCAGTTGATGTTTCGGGTCAGGACAATAGACAATAGACAACAGGTGCAAGAGTATGCCATTCGGCTCTTTGAGCCAGCACCGCCATTCACTGTGATCAAGGCTGATCATCCACAATCAGTATCCCATTGCTGCCTTCTCCCCATATCCCTTGACTCAGCTATCTTTAAGAGCTCTATCTAACTCTCTCTTGAATGCATCCAGAGAATTGGCCTCCACTGCCTTCTGAGGCAGAGAATTCCACAGATTCTCAACTCTGGGTGAAAAAGTCCTCTGGGACCCTTCTTCAGTCTGATGGGTAGGGAAGATAATGCTGTAAAAGAGAGGTTGGGATGAGGAAAACCTGGATAGTGGTAGGTGGACACTAATGAGTGGGGGTATTTGCTGATAGGTGGAGTAAATCGCAAAGGCTGGAGGTGAAAATAAGATAAATGGGCGTCAAATACGAATAAGCAGAGGTGTGAGCTGTAAAGCCACAGGGAAGGATAAGTGAGGAAGGGAACAGGAGGGAAGGGAAAGGGGGGGGGGGGGGGGAAAAGGAAATATAGGACTCGGGAATGGGAGGTGAGTGTACGGAGGAAAGAAAGAAAGGAGCAGGATCACAGGGTGGTGGGAGATGGTGAGAGAAGTGTATGTGCATCGGGGTAAGTGGCCAGGCCAAAGAGAGAGGGGGAAAAGGGGGTGTATCATTTAAAACTGGACAAATCCATGTTCATACTTCTGGGTTATAAGCTACCCAAGCCGAATGAGGTGTTGTTCTTCATTTGCATGTGGCCTTAGTCTGGCAATGGAGGAGGTCAAGGAGAGAAAGGTCAGGAAGGGAATGGGAAGGGAAGTTAAAATGGTTAGATTCACCTCCACTGACAACTGTGAGCAATTTTGGGCCCCACGTCTGAGGAAGGATGTGCTGGCTCTGGAGAGAGTCCAGAGGAGGTTGACAAGAATTATCCCAGGAATGAGTGGGTTAACTTGCTGTACTCGCTGGAGTTTAGAAGAATGAGGTGGGAACGCATTGAGACCTGCCAAATAGTGAAAGGCTTGGATAGAGTGGATGTAGAGAGGATGGTGGGAGATTCTAGGACTAGAGATCATAGCCTCAGAATTAAAGGACATTGCTTTAGGAAGGAGATGAGAAGGAATTTATTTAGTCAGAGGGTGGTGAATCTGTGGAATTCTTTGCCACAGTAAACTGTGTAGGACAAGTCAATGGATATTTTAAAAGCAGAGTTGGATAGATTCTTGATTAGTACAGGTGTCAGGGGATATGGGGAGAAGGCAGGAGAATGGAGTTATGAGGGGGAGATAGAAAACCTATGATTGAATGGCGGACTAGACTAGTTTAGTTTTGTTTAGTTTGGAGATACATCGCAGAAACAGGCCCTTCGGCCCACCGGGTCCGCACCGACCGGCGATCCCCGCTCATTAACACTATCCTACACCCACGAGGGACAATTTTTACTTTTGCCAAACCAATTAACCTACAAACCTGTACGCCTTTGGAGTGTGGGAGGAAACCGAAGATCTCGGAGAAAACCCACGCAGGTCACGGGGAGAATGTACAAACTCCGTACAGACAGCACCCATAGTTGGGATCGAACCCAGGCCTCCGGCACTGCATTAGCTGTAAGGCAGCAACTCTACTGCTGCGCCACCATGACTGCCAAAAACTAGATGAGTCGAATGGCCTAATTCTGCTCCTATCACTTATGACCTCATGACCTGACTGGCGTCCCATGGCCAACACTATATGCCCACTTCACTCCCATTCTCTAACACCAGTGTAAATTCTGTAGCACAGTGGATGGGCAAGTGATTCACTACCATTCCTGCAATGGGACATTCTAAAGACATTTCTGAGACCAGCCAAATGTAGATTCACCTCCATTGACTGTTGCCCCACGGACAACAATTTTTGCCCTCTTAGAACAACCCAGTAAACAGCAGCAGCGGCAGGAGTGGAATGAAAGCCATGCCAGGGATGGATTACAGACTTAGAGTCATAGTCATACTATGGAAACAGGCCCTTCGTCCCAACTTGCCCACACTGATCAACATGTCCCATCTACCTGCATTTGGCCCACATTCCACTAAATGGGTGGCAGTATTAGCTGCGATGAGAACACTATGAGGCTTCAGGGTGATTTGGATAGGTTGGGTGAGTGGGCAGATGCATGGCAGATGCAGTATAATGTGGATAAATGCGAGGTTATCCACTTTGGTGGCAAGAACAGGAAGGCAGATTATTAACTGAATGGTGTCAGATTAGGAAAACGGGAGGTGCAAGTAGACCTGGGTGTGCTTGTACACCAGTCATTGAAAGTAAGCATGCAGGTACAGCAGGCAGTGAAGAAAGCCAATTCATTGCGAGAGGATTTGAGTTTAGGAGCAAGGAGGTCCTACTGCAGTTGTACAGGGCCCAGGTGAGACTGCACCCGGAGTATTGTGTGCAATTTTGGTCTCCTAATTTGAGGAAGGACATTATTGCTATTGAGGGAGTGCAGTGTAGGTTAACCAGGATGGTGGGACTGACATATGATGAAATAATGGGTTGATGGGCTAATATTCACTGGAATTTAGGATGAGAAGGGATCTTATAGAAACATATAACATTCTTAAAAGATTGGACAGGCTAGGTGCAGGAAAAATGTTCCCGATGTTGGGGGAGTCCAGAACCAAGGGTCACAGATTAAAAATAAGGTGTAGGACATTTAGGACCGAGATGAGATAAACCTTTTTAACCCAGAATATTGAATCTGTGGAATTCTCTGCCACAGAAGGCAGTGGAGGCCAATTCACTGGATGTTTTCAAGAGAAGAGTTTGATTTAGCTCTTCGGGCTAACTGAATCAAGGGATATAGGGAAAAAGCCAGAATGGGGTACTGATTTTAGATGATCAGCCATGATCATGTTGAATGGCAGTGCTGGCTCGAAGGGCCGAATGGCCTACTCCTGCACCTATTTTTCTATGTTGCTATGTCTACGTATCCTATCCATACACCTTTCCAATGATTAGCAACTGGGATCTCCAACAGACCTTGGCAAAAGTTTGGGGAAATGGTCACTCAGGCCACACTTCGTCTCACCACACGTCCCACATGTGTGTTGGCCCACATCCCTCTGAAGCCGTCCTATCCACATACTTGTGTAAATGATTCCTAAATGTCACGATAGTATTTGCCTCAAGTACTTCTGCCAACAGCTCATTCCAATATACCCACCATGCTCTGTGTAAAAAAAAAAAACTACCTGTCAGGTTCCTGGTAAATCTTTCCCTCCTCATCTGAAACAAGTGTCCTCTGGTTCTCAATTCCCCACACTCTGGGCAAAAGACTCTATGCATTCACTCAATCCATTCCTCTCAGGATTTTATAAACTTAATGCTCATCACCCGATAATGGCTGTGTTCTAGTCCGCTGCTGCACTTCAATGATGTTGTTTGGCAGACGTGTGAAGGAGTAACAATGCTGGCGAGATTATAATTCTGCCCATGGTCTGCAATTCTGGATGCTGTGAGCTCTAGGGTTCTGTACAATTATAATCAGCACTGTTTAGCTACCACAATGGTAGGTCTACTGCTCACACACAAACTACCACTTGTGAAGCACCCTGCTGTCAGAAGTGACTGATTAAAGAGCCCATTCTTCACTACAATCAGCTCAGTGAATAAAGCCCAGTTTACCTACTAGCTACTTTAAAGGATGGAACAGTGTGCCCCCTTAGTCAAGCACACAGACTCAGTAAGTTCCCCAGCACAGTGCCCAATGTGCACAGTGCTGACATTCAAGGCAGCGTGCTGAACTGAGAACAGATAGGTATTGTGTCGTGTGAGGAAGGCGGCATTAGTATTATCTGGTGTCGCATCTACACTGAACATTTTGGCATCACGCAGTCTGCTCACAGACACCACATCAATGGCAACAAAATGTCGGTCAAAACAGGCAAGTATGTATGCACTGCGACTATATCAGTGTGACCATCTGGAAGAGGTGATTTTGTCGAGAGAAGGAACTATGTCGTTTAAACGTTGCCTGCACAGCACCCTGCTCCACATTATAGTCAGGCGTTAAAAGGTATAAATAACCTCTGGATCTTTTACACTGGCATCAATCTTTGTTTTTACTGCAGCTCACATGGAGATATCAAGATATTTTGCATCCCGGACCACACGTGGAGGTGGGAAGATCAGAAGCTGAGAAGGATGTACAACTCCACGAGGTGCCTGATGCACTGAACTGGAAGAGGCAAACCATAAACTTAAAAAAAAATCCTCACCCATTTCTTGATGCTGGGAATAACCTGAAGCCTCTTTATCCGTTGCAGGTGACAGACTACAGCCCGGTCACTATCAAGTTGCGTTCCTTCTCAGATACTCCTTTGGCTGCCTTCTCTGCTTCAACCCTACAAATGCCACGGCATCCTCCCACCTTAGTGTCCATTACTGTCACTAAGCCTATATTCTCTCAACATGTCTACTTGTCTTCACTGTATACACCGTAAAGTTCTCCTGATTATTTCCCATGTCCTCATGCACCCACTTTTCAATGAGCTGTTTCTGAAAGTAGAACAGAGTTCATAACATTGGTCTGGGGATTATTTACAAAGATTGGTGTGTGAAAACACCACAACCCACTCCTTGAGAGCACCTATCTCTGCTTTTACCTTTCCTCTAAAGAAGCATCCAAACCCTGAAACATCATCAGTCCATTTTCATCCATAGATTGTTGACTGACCCATTGAGTTACTCTGACACTTTGTGTCTTACTCAAGAATCAAGCATTTGCAGCTCCTTGTGTCTGCATGTTTTCTTCTCTCCTTTTGAAAGTCTCCTCTTTGGCTCGACTTCACCTTCTCACCCTGGTTCCAGATGAACCTCTCCCACAACCTCAAAACCCATCCTGGTTCCAGCTGGACTTCTCCTCCAGCCTCAGCACCCATCCTGGTTCCAGATGGACCCCCCACCCCAATCTCAATACCCCGGCTGGTTCGTGATAGGAAACATCAATTTGTAATTGATCAATGATATATAAACGTTGTTGAACATAAATTATGTATCTCATTGTAAAATCATTCTGCAAGCTTGGGTGATCTCCAAAGTCTCAAATTCAGTTGATATACAGGTTATTCGTTTTATTTTTAATTTTTTTTTGTGGCTCCCATGACAGGAATCAGAATGTCTCCTGTCCAAACCCTTCACAGCCACTTCCACATCGCACCCTTCAGCCCACTAGCTGTCAAAGCATTTCCATATTCATTAAGTCCAGGGCTTCATTATTCCAAATCATTCTTGGCCAACCTCCTTGCCTCCTTCATCTCGACTGCACCTGAAACGTGCAGCTATAACAATTTACACATAGTCCAGCTCGCCCCTCAGCTGTTTGTTCATTAACCCTCATTAGCTTCCAGAGTACAACATTTTGACATGAAAATTCTTATGGGTGTGTTGTAATCATTCCATGTTCATAGTGACAGGCCAGTCACTATCTCTGGGCTTGCAACCCTGCAAAACCATGCAGTTATTACATCCCCTTTTGCCATTATCCCATCTCTGGCAACCGTGTGATTGGCACTTGAGGTGCTCTTCCATTGACCTTCCACTCATAATCCCCACAAACAAAATAATGGGAAAAGCTTTGACAGTCATCTAGAGAACATGGATAGATGACTTTTGTGTTGAGACTAAAATCTTGCCTGGAGTCTGAAGAAAGGTCTCGACCTGAAACATCACCAATCCATGTTCTCCAGGGATACTGCCCGATCTGCTTACTCAAGCACTTTGATCTTCTTTTGTGTATTAACCAGCATCTGCAGTTCTTTGTTTCACCAAAATCACATGCCTTTTGCTTAGTCGACTGTCAAACGTGTGTAAAAAATAAGATATTACTGATTGTTTCAGAAGTTGGAAACAATTTTAAAACATTCTAGAAATGTTACAAATTAATCAAACCATTTGAAAACAAAATAAAATGAAAGGAAGAAATTTGTAAAGTTGGCGGAACAATGACATAATTGAAAATACGAATACCTATTATGATCCTGCACAGCATTGTGCTAGTGTTGAGGTTATCAGAAGTGGACTCCCCATTTCAGACCTAACCTGGAGCAAATTGTTCAAGCGGATGTCTCAGCACAAATTTTTGCGTACTTGCTTTCTGCCTTTCACTGCCATATTTCATTGTGGCTAGGATTTAAACAAAGGTTCTTGTACGACATGCACATATCATCATCATCGTTGAAAACATTAGCGACACAGTGGTGCTGGTTTCCAATGGGAAACGGTGATGGACACACCACACATCTCTGTCCTCCAGCTCCTGCTGGAAGGATAGCCCTTTGACAGGTCTTGTTTGTGGTCCAGCTGGGGGTCCACAGCCCCCTCCTCACCTGGCAAACGAGGTGGTGGAGACGTTTTAGTCGCTGACTATCTGACCATGGAGCAGGTAGCACGGAATTACATGGTTCATGCTGATTCTTAGCAAAGGAAGGAATCATTGAGACCTCAGGTGACATTTTTAATGCAACAAAGACTGACTCAGCATCGTCACTAGAAATTAATTATTTCCCAGAGCATATGAAGATGAATTTGAATCATGTCGACTTTAAGTTCAACCTACACTCCTGACAACCCATGGGATGTAAGGGCTTTCAAGTCTTTGATATGCTGTGCTGAACTGTCAGGGATTGAAGATTTAATGAGAGACCACTGGGAAAGAAAATATTGAAGAAAGTGTTTATGTCTGAGAACTATGTCGAGCCCCTGTCGGTAACTTGTTCACAATGATTAAAACCAACTATAAGATCGTGAGCAAAAGGCACAACCAATGTTGTTCAAAGCAACTTTTACAGCTACGTAATCGGAAGAACAAAAGTCTTTAATAGACACTAGAAAATGGACAATAGGTGCAGAAGTAGGCCATTCAGCCCTTCGAGCCAGCACCACCATTCAATGTGGTCATGGCCGATCATCCCCAATCAGTACCCCGTTCCTGCCGTCTGCCCATATACCCTAACTCCGCTATCTTTAAGAGCCCTATCCAGCTCTCTCTTGAAAATATCCAGAGAACCGGCCTCCACTGCCCTCGGAGGCAGATAATTCCACAGACTCACAACTCTCTGTGTGAAAAAGTGTTTCCTCATCTCCGTTCTAAATAGCTTACCCCTTATTCTTAAACTGTGGGCCCTGGTTCTGGACTCCCCCAATGTCGGGAACATGGTTCCTGCCTCTAGCATGTCCAAACCCTTAATAATCTTATATGTTTCAATAAGGTACCCTCTCATCCGTCTAAATTCCAGAGTATACAAGCCCAGCCGCTCCATTCCCTCAGCATATGAGAGTCCCGCCATCCCGGGAATTAACCTTGTAAACCTACCCTGCACCCCTTCAATAGCAAGAATATCCTTTCTCAAACTAGGGGACCAAAACTGCACACAGTACTCCAGGTGTGGTCTCGCTAGGGCCCTGTACAACTGCAGAAGGACCTCTTTGCTCCGATACTCAACTCCTCAATAGGAAGGGTGTTGTTTTGCATTGTTGATTGACCAACACACAAATATAGACACAAAATGCTGGTGTACCTCAGTGAGACAGGCAGCGTCTCTGGAGAGAAGGAATGGGTGACTTTTCGGGTCGAGACCCTTCTTCAGAATGATGTAGGAAAGAACTGCAGATGCTAGTTTAAATCAAAGGTAGACACAAAATGCTGGAATAACTCAACGGGCCAGGCAGCATCTCAGGAGATGTAGGAAAGAGCTGCAGATGCTGGTTTGCAGGAAAGAACTGCTGGTTTTCTTCAGGTACTTTGCATTCCTCCCACATACCAAAGATTTCTAGGTTAATTGGCCTCTGTAAATTGCTCGTAGTGAGCAAGGAATGGATGCGAAAGTGGAATAACATGAGAGCTAGTGTGAGTAGTTGATCGATGGTCAGCATAGAATGGGTAGGCCAAAGTGCCTGTTTCCATGCTATATCTTTCAATTTATTTTAAAACTGTGCTGGGAAACTTTCTTTTGCTGCAGTGTAAATTCTGGTATGTGCCCGAAGGACAAAAAGGATTTTGCTGCTCTGCTGGTAATTTGCTGACATCCTGTGTCACTGAATTAGAAATCAGGACACAAGCAAAATTTAGAATAGAACATGTCAAGATCAGAAGAGTTTGGAGATGTTACTGAAAAAAAAAAACAATTAACCATCTGGGCACGATAAAGAGAGAATGTGCTGAAAATCAGAGTCCAATTAAACAAATGTACCTGCTCATGAAATTTCTTCTCTGCAGAATTGTTTTTGTTCATTAGCTTTTAAAGATTTAGGTGACACCAACATTTATTGTCCATGAATGTTGCTATCCTTCTTGTGAAGATACTGCCATCATGTACCACGACCTAACCCAGTGATGATGAGGGACCAACCAGCAACATTTGTTAAAGTCCAGATGACCTGTAATTTAGATGGGAACCAAGAGGCGGGAATATTCCAACATTGCTACTCCCTTGAACTTCCTGGGGGACAGAATTTTCAGGCTTGAGAGGCGGTTTGCAAGTAGTCCGGGCAAGTAACTGCAGTGCATTTTGTAGATAGCACGACTGTAGCCAGCCATGAAAGGAATGAAAATTAGAGTGAAGAAATGGGTGCCAATCATGCGGACTGCCTTTGTCTTTTAGTTTAGTTTAATTTAGAGGTAGAGCATAGAAATAGGCCCTTTGGCCAATCGATTCCACGCCGTCCAGTGAACCCTGTGCACTAACGCTATCCTACACACACTAGGGACAATTTACAGTTTTACTGATGCCGCTTAACCTACAAACCTGTACATTTGTCCAGTGTGGGAGGAAGCCGGAACACCAGGAGAAAACCCATGCAAGTCACGGGGAAATGTACGAACTCAGTACAGACAGTACCCGTGGTCAGGCAGCAACTCTACCACTGCGCCATCATTCCACCATTCATCTTTAATGTGTCCTTAATATGGAAGAATGTTCATTGATGAAGAGGCTGGAGACAGCTGGGTGGAGGACAGTACCCCGAGGAACTCCTACAGAGCTGTCCAGGAAATGGAGGACTAATCATCAAAATTACAGCCATTTGACACTGGCTAGTGAAATGTTTTCTCTAGATGCTCATAGACCTCAGTTTTACCAGAATGTGTTTATATCACCCTTAGTCAAGAGCTATCTTGAAGAGACAGGCAGTCTCGGTCATCTCACTTCTGGAATTCAGATCCTAGTCCAGGTTTGGACCAAATTTTACCTGAGTTTTGAGCTGAGTGGACCTGGTGAAATCTCAAAGGAGCATTAATGGACATCTTATTAGTGAATACGTGCTACTTGTGAGCACTGTTGTCAACATATTCCATTACTTGGCTCTTACTTTAGGGTAGATTATTTGGCAGCAAATAATCAGATGGGATTTGCCCTGCTTTTGGTAATCTTCCAGATTAAAGAAGATCCTAGTGTCATAGCTGTACTGAGAGAGTTAGGATTTGTCAGGTTGCATACATTTTAGTATATCTTTTGGAAAGCTGCATTTTTTGATTTGAAGAGAACTAACAACTTAGGTTGTGCAGCGTGAGAGAAAATTCAGTCAGGCAAAGAGGATGGTGGCCTTCTTTTCAAGGACAAAACAGTGGGTTCTAGATCATCTTGTTATGAATGGAGAAGTTGGGGACTGGATATCTAAGGTGGCCATCAACAGTTGGAGCCAGTAAAGTGGACATTGTTCAGACTGGTAGAGAGCATCATAAATGTAAGTGAGATGAAGAGAAAGTACAGTGTCAAAGTAGTAAGATATAAAATTTGGTAATGAGAAAACATACAAACCAGGATAGTCCAGCTGGTGCATTTGCGTAAGGAGGTTGGGGAAAGGCTGGTGGTTGTAGAGGAATGAAATCCAGGTTATGCCTTCTTCCCATAACCCCTGACTCTGCTATCTCTAAGAACCCTATCCAGCTCTCTCTTGAAAGCATCCAGAGAACCGGCCACCACCGAGGCAGAGAATTCCACAGATTCACAACTCTCGGTGTAAAGAAGGGTTTCCTCTTCTCCATTCTAGATGGCTTACCCCTTATTCTTAAACTGTGACCCCTGGTTCTGGACTCCCTCAACATCGGGAACATGTTTCCTGCCTCTAGCATGTCCAAACCCTTAATAATCTTAGTTGTTTCAATAAGGTCCCCACTCATTCTTCTAAACTCCTGAGTATACAAGCCCAGCTGCTCCACTCTCTCAGCATATGACAGCCCGCCATACGGGAATTAACCTTGTAAACCTACGTTGCACTCCCTCAATAGCAAGAACGTCCTTCCTCAAATTAGGGGACCAAAATCTGCACACAATACTCCAGGTGTGGTCGCACTAGGGACCAATACAACTGCAGAAAGACCTCTTTGCTCCTATACTCAAGTCCTCTTGTTATGAAGGCCAACATGCCATTCGTTTTCTTCACTGCCTGCGTACCTGCATGCTTACTTTCATTGACTGATAATAAGGTCATGTGACAGGAGTAGAATTAGATCATTTGACCTATCAAGTCTTCTCCGCCATCCAATAATGGCTGATCTATCTCTCCCTCCTAACCCCATACTCTTGCTTCTCCCCATAACTCTGCCACATGTACTCATCAAGAATCTATCTATTTCTGCATTAAAAATATCTACTGGCTTGACCTCCACAGCCTCCTGTGGCAAATAACTTCACAGATTCACCATCCTCTGACTAAATAAATGTCTCCTCTTTCCTCGCACAACTTTCTTTAATTTTGAGGCTATGACCTCTAGTCCTAGACTCTCCCACTAGTGATATATCCTCTCCACATTCACTCTATCCAAGACTTTCACTATTCTGTATGTTTCAATGAGATTCCCCTTTCATTCTTCTAAACTCCAGCAAGTACAGGCACAGTGCTGACAAACACTCATCATAAGTTAACCTACTCATTCCTGGGATCATTCTTGGACCCTCTTCTGAGCCAGCACATCCTTGCTCACAAAATTGCTCACAAAATTCAAAATGCTTACCAGTGCCGTATAGAGCCTCAGCATTGCATCCCTGGTTTTGTATACAAGCCCTCTTGAAATAAATGCTAGCATTGAGTTTGCTTTCTTTACTACCGATTCGACTTGCAGATTCCTTGATGCCTGCACCAGCACTCCCAAGTCCCTTTGCACCTCCGATTTAGAATTATCTCCCCATTTAGAAATGTGTCTAGCCTTTATTCCTACTACCAAAATGCATGATTCCACACTTCATTGTACCATGGTACACATATCAATAATAAAGTGAACTAGGGAGGGGCCCATGTAGATTGGGAATTTTAAAGATGGAACATAGGATCTGCAGTCTGGATTGAAGATCATGACCAAAGAAATTGCACTGTCTACTGTTTGCAAATATTTGGTATAGACAACATTCACATTTTTATTCCCTGCCTCTATGCAGCCATTTACTGTTGTCTTCATCTGGCAACTACAGGGAGTTGAATACAAAGGCATCATAACATTACTTAAAGGAGTAATTCTCAATTAGAATCACCATAGTGTTAAGGAAGAGTCCAACTTCATGTCAGACTCAGAATTATCAAGACGGGATTGTAGGGATGTGAAGCCAAAGCCTCTGCCAGGGACTGATCAATTGTTGCCTCCATCTATTTTCACCATCCCAGACTTGCCATTTGCTATTCATAAGCCTACATTGCCCTCTTCAGCCAGTTCTACCGCTGGATGTGTGTGTCACATAATTTTGCTGGTCTCCAGCCCGTCACACACAGCCCCTTTTGCTCTTTCCATCGTCCGTCCTTTCATTTAACTGAAGTATTTTATCAATAAGTTCTTCCAGTTCTTGATCTTGTATGTTAACGAGATCCTTCTCACCTCAGATGCTGCCTGACTTGCTGTGTATTCAACATTCTCCTTTTTATTTCATATTACCAGCATCGTGGCATTTTGCTTATGGATTTTCAAGGATGAACTGAGAGTCAAGATGGAGGTCAGGTACGGAAGTGGAGTTGAGATCCTGAGTGAATCTACTTTATTAAATGGACTTAAATAAAATAGGTCAGGCCTGAGAAGCCTAATGGTTTATTCCTCTCCAATTCTTTATCTTATTCCACTGTTAACCTATTTAATTCTACATTTACACAACTTAAGGGGCACTCCCACTTGGGTGACCTAATCCGCGAGTTCTGGCGAGTTTCTGCTCGACATACTCGCACAGCATGGTCGACACAACGTCGTAGGAGGTCTTTGTAACTCTCCTTCATGCTCGAGAATAGTCCCTGTGTACTCGAGGCCTCAGCTAGGTCACGCCGTATTTTTCAACATGTTCAAAAATGCGCGCAAGTAAAAAAAGGTCGCCATGGAAAAATCAATACTTTTTTTACTCGTAGGTTTAGTCGTAGTAGGTCATCATGTTAGTCGTAGGTAATTGAGGGTAGTCGAAGGTATTCGTAGATAGTCTTCATCATAGTCGAAGGGAGGTCGAAGGAGATCGAAAGTCATCTTCACTCTCCACTATTCGGCGTCCAATTTTCCCAAAGTCAGTCATAGCTAGTCGTAGCTAGTCAAAGCTAGTCTTCAACATAGTCGAAGGAGGCCTTCAACTTGACATTTTTTTTCAAACTCTCCTAAACTCATCTAAACTCGCCAATTAGGTTGTCCAAGTGGGACAGCCACTTTACTGATGTGATCTCTGCGCCTATTTAAACCATTTGCTGGAAGTAACTCAACCATGTAAACTCAGTCTGGACCCATCATTATTTTACTAAACTCAAAAAAATTAGAGATAAATCTGTTTCCTTTTCAAATATAGGGACTCAGATGTTTGAGACTTTCTCGGGTGCTAAAATGTATTCATCTGGGAATAAATCTTTCCCATCTCTACACCTTATCCAAAGCTTCAGTATCCCCCAGAGTAGATCACAGATGTGCAGACTATTCTAAATAAAACCTGGTTAACACAAGGACAGAATTGTTTTGTTTGCTGCACAGTGAATTCTCCTGTGGCTAGAACGTAGATCCCTCTTTGCTTTAGCACCATCTTCATTGCTTCGGAGGAAGAGAGTGAAGCAATGGAACAGGCAAATATTTTTCTTTGAAACTCAGAAACAAGACCAGGAAATGCTGGAAACACAGTAGGTCAGGCAGCATGTGGAAAGAGAAACACAGTTAACGTTTCAGATAAGAACTTGGGTGTCTGACCTGAAATATTAATTCCATTTCTCTTTCCACGGATGCTACCTGACACGTCAATTGTTTCCTGCATTTCCAATGTTTAAGTCTTTTTGTTTTATCAGTTTCTTTAATTCTGTTCTCTTATGTATATGCATATTTGTTTTCCTACCTAACCACATGACTAAAGCTTTACTTTTAAAATCTTGACATAAGTTTCCAAATATGCGTCCTTTCCTCCCAAAATATCTTGGTTTCTTTAGCATCATCTGCAGCGGTAAAACTTGCAAATATCTCCACATTTTTCCAGCGTTCTGTAGAAGAGATATTGTGAAAGATAGCAAAGGACAAAGACTTCAGCACCACGCACGGCAGGAAATCATTGGTAACAGCTCTCCATACAGATTTAAATCCACTTACAGCAATTATTGCCTTTTGGCAGTGAGCCAATTTGCAAAACTGGTGCAGCCTTCAGTCAGATACCTTCAGCAAGAAATGCTCAACACCCGGTGAACCAAAATCGACAAAGAAATTCCGTTGCAGATTGCTGAGCGCAAAATGTTAACCCTGTGGAAACTGTTCATACAATCCACACACCGTGGCTGGCACCAAGATTTCAGGACACTCTAGGTGTAACAGGAGGGCTCCAGTCTGTCTGCTTCTGTCCCCGACAGCTTTTGAAAATGGCAAACATCGGAACCGCCAGGAAAATAAAACTCATTTCAGAATGTCGTTGAGCTCAATTTTTTTCCCCAAAGGTCGAACATCAAACACTGTGATATTGAACGGTTCAGCATCTTGTAGGAAGCAAATATGATGAAAAAAGACCAATCAAAGGGAAAAAAAAAAGCATAGAGTGCTTGAGTAACTCAGCAGATCAGGCACCATCTCAGGAAGACACGGATTGGTGATGCTTTGGGTCGGGTCTCTTCTTCAGTCTGACTGTGGAGGGAGAAAGCTGGAATAGAGTTGGGGTGGGACAAAGCCCGACATGTGATAGATGGATACAGATAAGGGGGGGTTTGAAAGCCAGATGGGTGGACAAAGGTCAGAGAGTGGTGAATCTCTGGAATTCTCTCCCGCAGAAGGTAGTTGAGGCCAGTTCATTGACTATATTTAAGAGGGAGTTAGATGTTGCCCTTGTGGCTAAAGGGATCAGGGGGTATGGAGAGAAGGCAGGTACAGGATACTGAGTTGGATGATCAGCCATGATCATATTGAATGGCGGTGCAGGCTCGAAGGGCCGAATGGCCTACTCCTGCACATATTTTCTATGTTTCTATAAGGGAAAACAAAAGGCTGTGAGAAATGGAGAGAAGGGGAGAAAAATGTGAAAGAAGGCATATGGGCAGAAAGGGACGGGGAAGGTTTGTTGCTGGTTAGTTACCTAAAATTGGAGAATTCAATGTTCAACCATTGGATTGTAAGCTACCCAAGCTGAATGTGACGTGCTGTTCCTCCAGTTTACATGTGGCGGCACTCTGGCAGTGGAGGAGGCTCAGTTCTGAAAGGTCAGCATTGGAATTGGGAAGGGAAATTAAATGGTATCAACTAGGAGATCCAGCAGGCCCCGAGGGACCAAGCACATGCGTTCTGCTGGATGGCCGCCTAGTCTACGCTTGGTCTCGACAATGTAAAGGAGTCCACATCGGGAGCACTGAATGCAATAGATCAGGTTAGAGGAGGTGCATGTGAACCACTGTCTCAGCTGGAAGGGTTGCTGGTGTCACTGGATAGATGTGAGGGAGGAGGTATATGGACAGCTATGACATCTCCTGCAGTTACCGGGGCAGAGGTGGTTTGGGTGGGTAGATTTGCGGAGGGAAATCAAAAGAGAAGGTTCCATCAAATAAATTGAAATTGGTATGTTTTTTGGATTAAAGGGGGTGGGGGGGATGATCACAGCAACTTCAAGCAACTTGCAGGGCCAGTTCCACACTCCAGCTTTTTCAGAATAAGTTATGTCCAAAATCATCAAGTAATGCTTATGGTTAAATAAATAATTGCAAAAGAGCCTGGTCAAGAGTGTATATCATAGCTATATTTATGGGTTAAAACAAGATAAAGAGTACAAAAATTGTAATATAAGACATAGCACAATCCTTGGCAATCTCATGTTGTGTGCCTTAACTTCATAGTGCTTGGGTTTATATAATTGTATTTATGGTACTTGCTGAGTTTTAATGAGAACTTTAAGTTCTGCTGCACTATGAACCTTGTCTATGTTTTCGCTAACTGTGTGGCCAGGCTGAACTCAGAAGGCTGGAAGAGACAGGTATCTACAAGTTTGTTACACTCATTCAATGTCAAGAGTGCTTTATTGTTATATTGACCCAGACAGAACAATGAGATTCTTATTCTCATTGTTTTGCAGCACAACAGAATAGGTAAACATAGTACTCTGTAAACATTGCAATAAACACACACGCACGCCTCTAGGATGGTGGTATGAAACAGAAAATAGAAACATAGAAAATAGGTGCAGGAGGAGGTCATTCGGCTATTCAAGCCAGCAATGTCATTCAATATGATCATGGTTGATCATCCCAAATCATTACCCCGCTCCTGCTGTTTCATAGCAAGCAAGGTAATGCTCTCGCCATTCAGTTCTGTCTCATTACATTTACTAAAAACAAGACTAATTGGGACCTGTCGTGTCCCAGCATCACACGGGAGGGCTGATCCCCCAACGGAATATTCCACCTCTCCACCAATTCCAATATTGGTGGCCAGTGAGAGAGGGGGGGGGGGGGGGGGGGGGGGGGGGGGGGGGGGGGGGGGGAGCACTAGTATGGGTGTTGTGGGCTGAAGTGACTAGTTTCCGGAGGGCTGGTATGGACTGGGGGCGAAATGGATTCTTGGGCTGACAGCTCAGTCACTAAAGCCTGTTGTGCTGACAGCTCACTCACTCACGGCTGGTGGGTTGGCAGTGGACTAATGGCTATTCCTTGAAATTCCATTTCAAGCAGGGTGCAAGGCCACCAAATTCAAGTGCAGTTTCTTACCACTTCAAGCAGGGTGCAAGACCACCAAATTCAAGTGCAGTTTTATACCATTTCAAGCAGGGTGCAAGGCCACGAAAGACAGCAAGTCATGAACTCTCTCTCCTCCATCTTGCAGCAACTGAGCCACGCCCACACTACTGGATTTTATAGTCCCTCCCCCACTCACACAAGAAGGGGCGTGGCCTTCATAGCATGATTGACAGGAGAGAGAATCTGCACATTTTTTAAACACTAATAACTCTTATTTTTCATCGATGGGAAAAATCCTCGGCACCTGATGAGCGGAGGGGGACTCTGAGCAAGATGGCCAAAAATCACAGCTGTAAGTGGTAGCGTTTTTTCTAAAATCAATATAAAGCGCAAACAGGAAGTGGTCAAGATTAGACTTTTAATTATATAGAAAGCAAGGCAACTTCAATTAGGCAAGGCAACTTCAATTAGGCAAGGCATCTTTAATTAGGCAAGGCAACTTCAATTAGCATTTCCAAACCAAAGGCAACACAGCTTTAGCATTTCCAAACCAAAGGCAACACAGCTTTAGCATTTCCAAACCAAAGGCAACACAGCTTTAGCATTTCCAAACCAAAGTATTTCCAAACTATATTTTCAAACCACATTAAGGGCACTGACAGGTCAGTAAAACCACTCACAGTTTAGTAGACATGTGTTCAGTGTTATTCACAGCTCAGACTGAGAGACATGACCTTCTCGCTCCCTCCATCTTGCAGAGACTGACTGAAGCACTCAACACTTCCGGGTTTTATAGTCCCTCCGGAAAGGGCGTGGCTTTCAGGAGAGAGAATCTGAACATTTTTTAAACACTAATAACTCTTTTATTTTTCTTTGATGGGAAAAATCCTCTTGTCCTGCGCAGCGGAGGGGGACTCTGCGTAATCACAGCCGTAAGTGGCAGCGTTTTTTTCTAAAATCAATATACGGAACAACAAGACGTGGTCAAGATAAGACTTTTAGTAATATAGATTATAGACTTCCCTTGAGAGAACAATCTCTACCTCAGTGTGCTAGTTAAAATGGCAATTGCATTACCATTGCTGACTCCCTGCCATTAACACACTGAGGATCAACTTTGATCGGAAACTTAACTGGACGTCAAATATAATTAGAATACCTGCAAATGGCGATATCAAGTAACTTACGGCAAATATCTCACCCCCTCACACCCCAAAGCTTTTCCACTATTTGCAAGGCACAAGTTGGTAATATGAAAGAATACTGGATGACCACTGATTTAAGAAACCTGAAACACTCAGGATAAAGCAATATACAAGATTGGAACCCTATTCATTACCTAACCATTTACTCCCTCCACTACCAGTGCACTACGGCTGTCTTGTGTACTATTTACAAAATTGACCACTATCGTTTGCCTGGGCTTCTCCGACAGCATCTTGAAAACTTTCAATATTGCAATGGAAAAGCACCAAGCGCACAAGAACATCACTACTTGCGTGTTTCTCTCAAAGTTATACACCATCCTGACTTGAAAATCAAGCCAGAATCGTCACAAGGGAAAATCCCTGAGTTTCACATCCAATAAGTGTGTAACTTCATCAGAAGGACTGCACTAGCACGAGATGACAGCACACCACCGCCTTGTCAAGGATCATGATGGATGAACAACAAATCTTTGCCTTGTCAGCAAAACATTCAACCTGCAGATAACCTGTTACGCAGCTGCCATCCAATACATTAAATGGCCGAGGTGTGCATATCTCTGTTGACAGATGATGTTTATTTCTGAGGTTCCATTTCCAACTGAGCCACTACCAATATGTATTTTTCTAATCAAGGATTTTACTGTTAACTAAACCATTCATGGCTAGTTTAACAACATTATCTGATGGGGGGGGGGGGACCCAATGTGTGGTATTATTATCCCTGCTGTACACTAATCATTCTTCCTTACCTGTGCTTGAACATTTTTCAATGGAACAATCTGCTGATTGTCTGATTCTCCAGGTGAGTTGGTACAGCTTGGCCTATCACTATCACAGATGTCCACTATCATCCTTTTCATCGACCTTTGTGTTGATCCCATAGTAACTTTTCTTGAATTGCTTACTGTACGTTATTTTCCTCATTGTTATGTTCACGGCGCGCACAAACTGCTTCTGTTCACATCTCGTGTAAGAAAGAACTGCAGATGCTAGTTTAAATCGAATGTAGACACAAAATGCTGGAGCAACTCAGCGGGACAGGCAGCATTTCTGGATAGAGGGAATGGGTGAAATGTGTGACCCGTCTGAGGAGGGGTCTCGACCCGAAACGTCACCCATTCCTTCTCTCCAGAGATGCTGCCTGTCCCGCTGAGTTACTCCAGCATTTTGTGTCTACCTTCTATTCACATCTCGTTGTCTTTGCCACAAGTTGTCCTACAACTTTCGGCTGTGCACGCCATACGCAAGAAGAAGAATCTTTTCAGTTATTCTTACTTGTATTTTCTTTTATTTTTAGGTACATATATCATTTCTATATGCTTTCATTCACTCTTTAAAAACAAGCCATTTTCATTCAAGGTCAGACATACCATCACGGGGCAAGGTTGATCTATGGACCTCTTCTAAATCCTCTAACCTTTCATAATGTACAGACCACTTATCTGCAAATGATCTCAAGGATTATATTTGAAGCACAGTTCCAAAGGCAGCAGTGCTGTTAAGGCTGACATAACATTGTATCATTTATAAACATAATGATTTTCTAAAGGTATGTGACGCCACTTCATGTTGCCGTTCGCAATACATGTATCTTTCATAGACAGCTGGCCAAGCCCTAACAAACTGTCTTCCCAAGCACAAATTAGCATGGCCAATTTATTGGAAGAACGGCTACATTATCAACACATATAGTAGATGGCAAAGAGCAGTGCATTTAATTCTGGAGCTGGAATGGGGAAACCGTTTTGCAGATTACTTTTGCTATGATATAAGCTTCTCATTTCCAGTCAGATGGCCTTTGTCCATCGGATGGTTGATGGAGGAAAGCAACCATCACACACCTCTCTACCTGTTGATGTGTATTTCAATTAAGTGTTATTTGGTTTAGTGCATGACAGAGCAACAGGCCTAACATCCATCTTTCAAACACCACACTGGGTCATTGTAGAGGTTTGGGGTCAGCTAGGAAAGTGCTTCCATTTTATAGCCTGGATATTGATTACGACGTCCTGTGGGATCTATACTTTCAGGAATAGGAAACATTCCTTCAGATAAATTGATAGTTCATTGTGAAGCCACTTTATCAGGAATTCCAGAATCCCAGAATATATTTCTAGGTATGTTCATTGCATTCTGACAGGAAGTGAGTTATTCATGAGGCCAATGTGAAAGGTGTAATAAAGCTACAAGTACTGGAACAGCTTATTGGACCCCTCTCTGTTAAGATGAAAGCTCTCTGTATTTTGCACTCCTTCTACTTTTGATGTTCAATGTTTGCAACATTTTATACTGTGACTATAAAATAAATGAAAATGTTCTCCTTGAATAATCCTAGGGTGATTGAACAGTGGTAGACAGGTCCTTTGTTTACTGCCACATCAGCTTGTCCCACTCCCTCACAAGGCAGTAAGATGCATCACTTTGGCTTTAGTGTGATGGGGCAAGCACATAATGTCCAAGCTGATGGCAACAGTCGCACGCCCAGAACAAAGGCAACTTGCCCACTCCATTTCCATTCATCTATACGGAATAGTAACCAAGGAGCTTGCATTATTTACTCTGTATTCTACTTGCACATTGTACCACTAATATCCAACTGGTCATGAGGGGAAAACCTGGGGGGGGGGGGATCAGGGTGGACATGGCCCCCTCATGTTTTGATTGGTGGGGGACAATCCACCACATGTTTTGTTATCCAGATTTTGAAATTCGGTGAAAGAAAAATCTGTGAAAAATCTCCGCATTCCGCGAGACACTGCGGGTGGGACTGATGATCGAGGGTGCCGATTGGACAAGAAAGATGTCGGTCAGCAAGCGGGGGGGAGGTGGGACATGATGATTCAGCGCGATGATTGGAGGAGGGAGGTGTCGGTCAGAGGCGGAAGTAGGGGGGGTGGGACTAAGGATAGAGCGCGGTGATTGGAGAAGGGAGACGTTCTGGTGGAGCAAAGATCATAGCGTGGAGCTTGAATCAGCCCGTTTTCGGGGCCTTTCATCGCCCCGTGGTCATATTGCTGCGTTGAGGGACAATTTACACTCATACCTGGCCAATTAACCTCCAATCCTGTGCGTCTTTGGAGTGTGTGAGGAAACAGAAAATCTCGAAGAAAACTCACCCAGCCCACGGTGAGAACGTACAAACTCCGTACTGGGCGGTGTTCCCCAAGGTCCAGCCACTGCTTACAGATCGCACCACTTCAAGCATTGGGTGTAGCAGGAAGACTAGAAGGACATTTAAAGCTATGTGCCTTTCAATGGTAAGTGCAAACGTGCAAGCAATATGGAAGGGTGTATCCAAAATGCAACGCATCCTGAGTACTATTCAGTTCATGATTTTATTTACATTCCTGCATGTGACCCTTCAAGTTCAATTGCTCAATTGGAAATTCTGGCCCAACTAATGCAGTCCCAAGTTTAATTGATTCCAGAGCAGTATCAGACATTCTGATGTTTTTTTATTCATTCTTTGGGCAATCTGACTGATTGGGCATATTGCAAATCCCTTATTTTCTGGAGAAGAGTACCAATCCAAAATGTCAACTATCCCTGTCCTCCAGAGATGCTGCCTGATGTGCTGAGTTACTCCAGCACTTTGTGTTTTATACCAGATTCCAGGATCTGCATTTACTTGTGTGTCCTTATTTTCTTTAATGCTTTGGACAATGAGAAGTTAAGTGTTAAGAAATGACTCTATACTGTTCTACACAAAAAAGAGTTAACACACTTCTGAAGAAGGGTCCTCACCCGAAACGTCACCTTCAGAGCTGCTGCCTGACCTGCTGAGTTGCTCCAGCACTTTGTGCCCCCTTTTATTCTACACTATAAGAGCTATTTATCCATTTCATCTAAATGTTGTCAGAAACACTACTGTCCAACTCCAGAAGTTGTGCAGTAGCAAATTGTGTTTTCCTGCAAAATGAATTCACTTAGCATAAAGAATGCTTCTATATTTAGTTTTCAAAGTCAACGTGAATTCAAAGAGCCGAATGCTATTGTCTATGTATTCATTTCACTAGTAGCCCCATCGACTTGTCAGGATATAGAATCCTTATTGGTTTTAATACAATGGATTTATAAAACAAAATCTTCCAATACTTTTGTATCTGGACTCATTGCCAAGCATTTAAATATCATCCTGCCATAGCTTTTGACAAGTGCTAATGCTTAGTCCCAGAACTGGCCTGCTCCATTCATGATCTTTGTACAGTACATACTGTGCAGCCAAACCATAAGACTATTCAATGGCTAAAACAGGCAGAAGATTGATTCATTTATTTCACTGGAGGAGTGTTCACAAGATTACCTGTATCATTTAAAATAATTACACCAATCCTGCAGAAAATCATACTTCATTACATGATTTTTGGAAAGTATTTTTTTTTAAATCAGTGACTCAAATGAGCATTTAATTCACAGTACACCTGCCTAACCACCGCACCAGAAGCACAACTCAGTCAGGCTGTAGCAAGCACTTAAATTATTGACTCCCATTCTCCCACCCCCAACTGAGCACTTTGGCGGGGGGGGGTCCAGGTTCCCAGTGCTCAATTTGCAAATAACTAATTTGCAGTTACAATAAGAAATTAGGAAGGCTAATGCTACCTTTTGTGGATGATTGAGAAAGGTGATCATCATTTAGAAATAAGGTATTGTCCATTTAGGATTAAACTCAGGCAACTTTTTTCTCCCGTCGATAATCGTGAGTCTTTTCAACTCTCTTTGTTACACGGCTATTGGCACAGAAAATACCTGACAAGTGAGATGATTAAATATTATTATGTAGGAACAGGAAAGTGGAGTTGAGCTTAAAGTCAAATCGGCCGTGACCTTATTCAATAGTGAAGGAGGCTCGAGGGACAAAATGGTCTATTCCTGCTCTTAATTAGATGTTTGTATATATGTGTTTGTAGCAATTCCTGCTGTGAACAGCTCAGTTAAATTTCCAGAGGAATGCAAAATGACCAAGAAATGGTCATTATTGAGTATTTTTGTCCTAACTGCATTTTCAATAGCATTTTACTTTAAAAAAAAAACATTGCTATGCAATCAGATTTTTAGCCCTCTTCCCTTTGACATTATCAGCCTTACTTGTGAAACGACTTTTAAGATTGGTTTCTGTGAAGGCACAACGTATTTTAAATGAGCACAGCACTGGCAAACAAAATACGTTGACCTATGTATTTTGTTCTTTTTAAAATACATTGATTGTATTCTTGTAACATCTGCAATTTGTTCAACAAATCAATTATGAGCATACTTTAAAAATTGGTCTGGAGTGGTTTAAAAAATGCCATTGTTACTTTTACCTTTAATACACCTTTGTTTGCAACTGGACAAGTGTATATAAGTGCTCCAAGTGTTTTATGTTCAAGACTGGATAGACTCGGCTTGTACTCGCTAGAATTTAGAAGATTGAGGGGGGATCTTATCGAAACTTACAAAATTCTTAAGGGGTTGGACAGGCTAGATGCAGGAAGATTGGTCCCAATGTTGGGGAAGTCCAGGACAAGGGGTCACAGTTTAAGGATAAAGGGGAAATCCTTTAGGTCCGAGATGAGAAAAACATTTTTCACACAGAGAGTGGTGAATCTCTGGAATTCTCTGCCACAGAAGGTAGTTGAGGCCAGTTCATTGGGTATATTTAAGAGGGAGTTAGATGTGGCCTTGTGGCTAAAGGGATCGGGGGGTATGGAGAGTAGGCAAGTACAGGATACTGAGTTGGATGATCAGCCATGATCATATCGAAGAGCCGAATGGCCTACTCCTGCACCTATTTTCTATGTTTCTATGTTTCTAAGAATGTGTCCCATTAGCCAAATCCAGGATGTAATCATAACAAAAAAAATGTCACTATTTTGCCAAGTTTCTATCCCCAATCTAGTTGGGGGTGAAAAATGAAGCTTTTTATCCCTTTTTCCAGTTGGTAGTCTATTATTTTGGCTCATTATGTATCAGGGCTTTTCCTGTTCATGCCTGGAAAACCAACATAGCATCGCCTTGCAACCCCTGGGTGAGGTTAGATAGTAGTTACTTCATACTGTTCCTTGGAATGAATTAGCTGACCCAGTTCTGAAGAAGGGTTTCGGCCCGAAACGTCGCTCATTTCCTTCGCTCCATAGATGCTGCTGCACCCGCTGAGTTTCTCCAGCAATTTTGTGTACCCCAGTTCTGAGACTGGTTGCTGTGATATTCCAAACACAGGCTCATCTCGTTTCAGTCAACAGAAAAAATAAGAAATAGGAAGCAGAGCAGGAATTGGCCACCAGGCCCTTTGATTATTCATCAAGACCTTCACTGATCTCCTACTTCAGCTTTGTTTTCCCACACTCTCTCCCTATATCTCTAGATCCCCTCCATGTCCAGACATTTCACCAAAGCTCTGTTCTTGATAGAGACTGACAAAGGGAAACCACTCATTGGGCAAAGCCCATTTAGCTCCTCAGCTTAGTCTTACTGGCCTAATCTTTATCTGAAAATATGCCTCCAGTGTCCAATATTCCCAGTCCAAAGCCCTCTGGGATAGTTAGAATTCCAAAGCTCTTTACCACTCTCTGTGCAAAATGAACTGTAAGTTCTCTCAGCTTAGTCTTACTCCGGAAAATACACTTTATCTTCAAATCTATGCCTCTACCCGTCCAAAAATTCCCTAGTCAGGAAAATCATTCTTCCTGAATTTAGCATGTCAAGCTCTTTGGAAGGAGACTAAAACTATATATAAATACTCCAGCTGCAGTCTTGCCAAGACCCTGAACAATTGCAATAAGATTTACTTACACCTGGAGTCAAATCATCTCGTAATAAAGGTCAACATAGTATTTGCCCTCCTGGATGTCAGTGATCTACATCGGTGAGACCAAGCATAGGCTTGCTGATCATGTCGCCGAACACCTCCGCTCGGTTCGCAATAACCAACCTGATCTCCTGGTGGCTCAGCACTTCAACACCCCCTCCCATTCCGAATCCGACCTTTCTGTCCTGGGCCTCCTCCATGGCCAGAGTGAGCACCACCGGAGCAGCACCTCATATTCCGCTTGGGCATTTTGCACCCTAGCGGCATAAACATTGACTTCTCCAATTTCCGGTAGCCCTTGCTGTCTCCTCCCCTTCTCAGCTCTCCCTCAGCCCTCGGGCTCCTCCTCTTCCTTTCTCCTTTCTTCTCCCCCCCCCACCCTACATCAGTCTACATCAGTCTGAAGAAGGATTTTGGCCCAAAACGTTGCCTATTTCCTTCGCTCCATAGATGCTGCTTCACCCGATGAGTTTCTCCAGCAGTTTTGTCTACCTTCGATTTGCAGTTCCTTCTTAAATACTTACTTTCAGTGACGGATGTACAAGCACACCCAGGTTTCATTGCACCTCCCCTTTTCCTAATCTGACACCATTCAGATAATAATCTGCCTTCCTGTTCTTGCCACCAAAGTGGATAATCTCACATTTTTCCAGATTGCAATGCATCTGCCATGCCTCTGCCCACTCACCCAACATATCCAAGCCACCCTGCAGCCTCATAGCGCCCTCATCGCAGCTCACACTGCCACCCAGCTTTGTGTCATCCACAAACTTGGAGATATCAATTTTCATTCCCTCGTCTAAATCGTTAATATATGTTGTAAATAACTGGGGTCCCAGCACCGAGCCTTGCGGCACCCCACTAGTCGCTGCCTGCCATTCTGACAAGGACCCGTTAATTCCTACTCTTTGCTTCCTGTCTGCCAACCAGTTCTCTATCCATGTCAATACCCTACCCTCAATACCATGTGCTCTAATTTTGCACACTAATCTCTTGTGTGGGACCTTTTTGGTGCATATAAGGTGGTGGTTTCCAGTTTGATCTCCACCTTTTTTAAAATAGTGGGGTCACAGTTGTCATCCTCCAATCCACAGGGACAATTCTAGAATCAATAGAACTTTGGAAAATGATAACCAGAGCACCCACAATATCTAAACCACCTCAAAACTGCAACAATAATGATAGGATCCTTTGAATTTATCAGTTTTCCAGCTTACCTTCAATTTAACATTCTCACAAGACTCTTTGATCTTCTAATGTATCTAGTCCTGTATGTCTTTTTCTGTGAAAACCTCCAACTCCAACAGGCTTTGGTATTTTCATTTTAAAATGAATACTTCCTAAATTATGTGCAGAAAAGTTATACTCACCAATGATAATGGTAAACCTCGAAAATGTTTACGATGCTATTGCAATAGAGACACTGAAGTCTATTTCAATTATCTCTGTCATCTGATACAATAGGTAAAAGGAATTAATATTAATCACTTTTAATGTTCGTTATTAATCTAACATAGTTTATATTTAGGGTTCAGACAACAAAGATCTTTAATCCGCTGCAGTTGAGACCTATATTGATGGTAGTAAAATAAAGCCATGTTCATACAACTAGAAATGAAGCTAATATGTTCCTAGATTAGAAAAATGATTGCAGAAACAAAACCCACAACAGAGTGGATCTCCCCAGCAGAACAGACAACAGCAGATGAGAAATTATTTTTGCTAAATCACAGTAGCAACATGTAAACAATGAGATGGGTACCTGTGACAAGGAAGCTGCACGTGCCAGCACCTGCCTCGTTCATGATGCTGCAGTTGTAAACTCCATAGCTGTCTTTGGAGAGATTGTCCACTCTGATCTGTGTATAATCTTGGGACTCAAAGCGCCCCGTTAATAAAATCTTATTTCCCAGTTTCCACTCAAAGGTCAGCACACGTGTTGGATACGCTTTCAGCACTCTGCAGGTCATGGTGATACTCCGGTTTTGGCCCTGCCGAATCTCCAGAAACATGGGCTCCACGCTGGGTGGGTCTGCAAAATTGACAAACACACTTGGGTCACTATAAGCTTAAGTCTGCATGGTGAACAAATAATTTGCATAGATATCACATCTTTGTGTTGGAAGGAACTGCAGATGCTGATTTATACCGAAGATAGCCAAAAATTGCTTGCGCAACTCGGCGGGTCACGCAACATCTCTGGAGAAAAGGACTAGGTAACATTGCGGGTCAGAAAAAGTAGGGTTCCGACCTGAAACGTCACCTGTTCCTTTTCCCCAGACGTGCTGCCTGACCCGCTGAGTCGTTCCAGCACTTTATGTCTATCACTTACCTTTGCTTTCTTTTCCAAATTATTTAACCAACAGAGACTGCATTCGATATTTAAGATTTCATTTAAGATTTGCAATGGAAGTTGCATGGATTAAATGATGAAACAGAAAGAAACATTCATATTTTTTCAGCAGCTTATAACACCTATTGAAAGGGTCTCAAAATGGTTCCAGAAATATTGAGTGAGGCTGTTCAAAGTAACAGCTTCAGGAAGATGCACGCAGATTGGAATATTCAAATCAGCCAGCAACTTGTAGGGAGACGAGATGTGGAACCTGAAGGGATTATACTTCACACTTTTAATTGTTTATTTTTCATGCCCCAGAGGTTGGCAATTATTTGCAAATCATAAATTACTGACTACGGGTGCTGTCTGTACGGAGTTTGTACATCCTCCTCCTGACCGCATGGGTTTGCTCCGATATCTTCAGTTTCCTCCCACATTCCAAAGACGTACAATTTAATTGTAGGTTAATTGGATTGGTATCAATGTAAAAAATGTGTGCATACGATAATGTTAATGTGCGGCAATCACTGGTCGGTGCAGACTCGGTGGGCCGAAGAGCCTGTTTCCCCGCTGTATCACAAAACTAAACTAATTACTGGATGATTTGAACAGCTTTGCCATTTACTTTGCAGAAAACACCTCTCGCCCTTCACCTCGCAATGATTTTCATGAAGTTGTTACATTTACACATTAATTGCCCATTAGCTTCCCATTAAATGCCTCACAGAAAGTTAAGAATAATGATTAAAAACATATTTATCCTTTTAACAACATGTTACATTAATGAATACCAATCAAAATTTTGGCATAGAAAGTGAAATATTAAAAATGTGAGGTTTCAATCTTTCAGCTTCTGAACATTGGTAGAAATGTTATATTGTAAATTTATGTTCCCTTCACCTTTTCATTCTATTGTTCTTTTCCTCTCTTAATCTAACTACTTTCCTTTTTAGTTTTTTTAAAAAAAATCAGATTTGACATTGGACAACTCACTCCCAATTACCATATAACCATATAACCATATAACAATTACAGCACGGAAACAGGCCATCTCGACCCTTCTAGTCCGTGCCGAACACGTATTCTCCCCTAGTCCCATACACCTGCGTTCAGACCATAACCCTCCATACCTTTCCCGTCCATATAACTATCCAATTTATTTTTAAATGATAAAAACGAACCTGCCTCCACCACCTTCACTGGAAGCTCATTCCACACAGCCACCACTCTCTGAGTAAAGAAGTTCCCCCTCATGTTACCCCTAAACCTCTGTCCCTTAATTCTCAAGTCATGTCCCCTTGTTTGAATCTTCCCTACTCTCAGTGGGAAAAGCTTATCCACGTCAACTCTGTCTATCCCTCGCATCATTTTAAAGACCTCTATCAAGTCCCCCCTTAACCTTCTGCGCTCCAAAGAATAAAGCCCTAACTTGTTCAACCTTTCTCTGTAACTTAGTTGCTGAAACCCAGGCTACATTCTAGTAAATCTCCTCTGTACACTCTCTATTTTGTTTACATCCTTCCTATAATTAGGCGACCAAAATTGTACACCATACTCCAAAATTAGCCTCACCAATGCCTTGTACAATTTTAACATGACCCTCCCACTTTATTGCACAATCTTTAAATCTTAATCGTCAAGAAAACAGTGTTGATCCTGAGGAAGATTGAAAATTTTGTCTTTGCTCCAGTGAAAATCTGTTCTGTGGCCACTGACTCCATCCTTCTATTTGGTTACTGTGAGAGAATAAAATCCAGGATTTACCCACTTCTTGGCCTATTCGTCTCTGAGATGAACTTCTGATCGCATTTCCAATGACTGACCAAAACCATCCACTTCCACTCTATAACATCAGCAAACCCAACCTCCATGACACAGCTCATTTGCTATCAACATTTTGTGTTGATAATATTACTTTCAGCGATGGTTAATCCAACACAATCCTGGCCCATGTCCTTGCTTCTATCATCCCTACTACTGAAACCATGCAATTCTGTCGCTGTGCGTTAAATGTTGCGAAAGGGAAAACGTTGCCAGAACAGAAGTAGGAACCAGGTACAGGCACATGACACAGGTACAGGTACCGAAAATATTTAGAGGGATGTGGGCTAAATGCAGGAAAATATTGTCAAGCTGGAAAGGTTGCAGAGAAGATTTCCGAGGATGTTGCCAGGGGTTGAGGGCCTGAGCAATAGGGAGGGGTTGAGTAGGCTAGGACTCAATTCCTTGGAGCGCAGGAGGATGAGGGGTGATCTTCAAAATCATGAGAGGAATGGGTCGGGTAGATGCACAGATTCTCTTGCCCAGAGTAGGGGAATCAAGATTAAGGTTTTGGGGGAAAGATTTAATGGGAATCTGAGAGGTAACTTTTTCACACAAAGGATGGTGGGTGTATGGGTATGCTGGAGGACGTCGTTGATGCAGGTATTAGCGCAACATTTAAAAAACATTTATTTTATTTTTTTAATATTTTATTTTTATTAGAAGTACAGTAAATTACTGTAATACACATCACATATATCTTATTACATTTGTTGTACCACTTCGTTTTTCGAGCTTTAAAAAAAGGTAGAAATAAAAGAAGTAAGGAAAGTGAGCAAGAATCGTGAAGGTGCAGGAAAGTGTTGAGAGAAGAAAGCCCCTTAGGGAAGACGTTATAGAAGGAAGAAAAGAAAGAAAATAGACCCTAGAAAGAAAAGAAAAAAAAGGAAAAACAATCGCTCTATTATAACACAAAACTCCGCAAAAAAGGATATACCAACCGTGTTTTTATTTTTTATTTTATACCCCCCGTTACCAGATCCTGGTACCATTTATATTTTAAATTACTATTGCACCTTATAATAGTTCCATAAATGCAGACCACGTCTTTTGGAAGTGGTCTGCTTTGCAGGCTAGGAGGAGTCTCATCTCTTCCAGGTGTAGTGTTTCGAACATGTTTGAAATCCACATTTTTATTGTTGGTATTGGAGCATTTTTCCAAAATTTGAGTACAGGCACAACCTTTTCCCCGGTGTTAGCCCGAAACCGTAAAGCCAAACCTCCGAAAACACGTTTATTTTTTCGGGATGTCCTTCGCACCATATTTTGGCCAAAAATGACCCAAAATGACCCACGGTACAACCCAGGTTTAATACTTTTGTGGCTGCCTTTTCCCTGGATTTTGGGAGACGCCAGACATCTTAAATTTTTATACAAAAAACAAGTCAGTTAGTTTGGAGGGCTTTTATGTAAGAAACACTTTAATTCTTAGTACACCTGGATAGCCCAGGCGGGGGAGGGATCAATGCCAAACGCAGGCTGGTGGGACTAGTGCGCTGTGATGGGACATGGCAGGCCGGTGAGGGCAAGTTGGGCCCGAAGGGCCTGTTTCCCCTGCTGTGTGATGAGATTCCAAATCCGAAATGACCCTCAGTTTAATGTCTCAGCTGAGCAAGTGCTTCCGGCAGTGCAGCACTCCATTACAATGTGGTGCAGTACAGAACACAATCATAAAATGAAAAGTGAACCGTCTGAATCTGCACACCTTCAGCCAATTCTATTGCTTGGAATAAAAATAAGCCCTGATTCAGCTGTATTATTTCATGCATTGAGTCAGTTTGCAGTGAATACAAAATAAATAAATAAAGACATAGGGAAATTTGTGCATGATATCCGCTGAAAATATAATAACCGTTCTACCACAACAAAATCATTTCCTGAATCGTTAAACCTCAATAATCAAACAGCAGTCGTCAGCTCTTCAATAGGTTTGAGTACATTGGCCAAAGTAAGGTCACCTTTTTGCTTGTTAATACTGCAATTATAAAATAATCCACTGTAAAACTCATTTTACAAATGATGTTTATGCAGAGTGTGTAATGGGAGAATAAATAATAACTTTTTTCATTGAAATTAGACTTTGCCAATAGTCGTGTGAACCATGCACCATGACTCTGACGATGCTGTTATTTTGGAAGTAAAAGCTGCAATAAATATATTGTGTATAAACAATCAGTGGCTTAATGTCCAAGCTAAAAGGTCACAAGCAATTGAAGCCAGACATGTTATGAATAGATGCAAGTACAATAAGCCTTTTTTTTTTGCAATTGTACCATCTTTGATTCCTTTTGAATATAATTGCTAGCATAGAAGAGCCTCAGAATTTCTGACAACTTATTTTGGAATGAAAAGAATTTCTTTCATTATGGAAACAAAATGGCTATCCATTAGATGCTATAGTGTTTTGGTGAAACATCCACTGCTATTTTCTGTGCTGGGTAATAGCGTAGAGCTAAAAGTGCTGCATTTTCCCTTGAAATTGATCATTCAAGGGTCACTTGTTAAAGCTGGCCCACTCAGGCTATTTCAATGAAATTACATTACGTGTTTGGATTCAATACCGAAAATGAAATTTCAAAAGCTTTTGTTCCCAATTTCCAACAGTGCAGACAAAATATTGTCTCACTCTCCACATCAACACTACAGCTTGTAATAATTTTATCAATCAAAATCTATTTGTAAGGAGGCATTTCTTTTATAGCCCTAGAAAATGTATTTTCCTACATATCAGTCAAACTCTCAACATGGATTATATGGATGGTAAATGCTTGTGTGGAATGACCAGTTGTGGGAGAACAAGAGTCTCATCAAAAGAGGCAAATAGTTAGTCATTTTCAACTCTCTCCTTCCTGAAGAGTTAATAAGATAGCTTTTGCTGGTTCTCATCACACAGAATGCATTTATCCCTCACAGCAATAGGAATATTCTTCCATGGCTCACTTCAATAATCAGAAATAATTCTACATTTTGCAACAATTTCATGCTAGGCCGGCTAAGCGATTGCTCACGATATTTTAAAATCCCCTAAGTTATTGTGAACATTAAAACCTAGTCAGTAATTGACATTGCGTGATGGCAGGTCAAACCATGCAGTTCAAACGTCCGACCTCGAGACTAGGCTTGTGACACTAAAACCAATATTTATTGGCAATCATTTACCCATGTCTAATGCTAATGTGGCTTATCTAATGCAGTAGAAAATAGTGAAACACAAACTGTTCCAGCTTCCCGCTTATACAGTAAAATTGGGTGGCCTTGTAAGGTTCGCACTAGCATCCTTCAACCAACTTTTGATTGAATGACTGAAAGATACAACGTGGAAACCAGCTCACTGAATCCGTAGCAACAAAATTGATCACTGTTCACACTGGTTCTAAGTTCTATGCTTTGAGAGGTTGATTATGGCGCATATCAACTCCTACCTCGACAAAAACCTCGACCCACTGCAGTTCGCTTACCGCTACAACAGGTCAACAGTAGATGCAATCTCACTGGCTCTCCACTCCGCTCTGGACCATTTGGACAACAAAAACTCGTATGTCAGGCTGTTATTCATGGACTACAGCCCGGCGTTTAATACCATCATCCTCTCCAAGCTGGTTACCAAGCTCTCAGATCTGGGTCTCTGTGCAATCCCTCTGCAATGGGATCCTCGACTTTCATCAAAAGACATACCACAGTCATTTCAACTCTCTCCTTCCTGGAAATGTAAGTCATCCTCGTTAACAATCAGCATTTAGCTCCTCAAGGCTGCGTGGCTCAGCCCAATGCTCAGTACTAACTCTAAACGCTTGACAATGCGCTAGCCGGATATAGCGCAAACTCCATCATCAAGTTTTTAACTATACCAAAGTTATTGTGGGACGATTCACTGATAGTGAGTAATCAGGGCGTGAAGCAGGTCAAACCGAATGTTCAAATGTGCCGACCACAACAACTAGGCTTGTGACTCTCAACACCAGCAAATTTACCCATGTCTAATGATTGTGGACTTTCTAAGCAAGGGGTAAATAGGGACCCACAAACTGTTCCAGCTTCCCGCTTATACAGTCAAATCAGGTGGAAAAGATCGAACTTCAAATTCAACCACGTTTGATATTTTCGAAGAACTTTCCTGGTCCCAGCACACTGATGCAATCATAAAGAAAGCACATCAACGCCTCTACTTCCTGAGAAGATTACGGAGAGTCGGTATGTCAAGGAGGACTCTCTCGAACTTCTACTGGTGCACAGTAGAAAGCATACTGACTGGTTGCATCGTGGCTTGGTTTGGTAACTTGAACGCCCAGGAGCAGAAAAGAATGCAGAAAGTTGTGACCATTGCCCAGTACAGCATCGGCGGCTCAGATACCATCATCCTCCATCGAAGGGATATCGCAAGCTGCTCAAATCTGGCTGCCGACATCCCTCTGCAAACCCATCTTCGACTTTCTCATCCACATACTCATCTGTCCGTTTGGGTGGAAAGAAGGTACTCGTTAACAATCAGGAACATCCAGGTCCTCAGGGCTAGCTACAGCCCCCACAGTACTCACTCTAAAACATGCCATCAAACAAACTCTGAACAATAACAGCCTATTGCACTTCATCTGTTTATTTATTGTGTATATATATATATATAGACACACTGAACTTTTATCTCCTGTTCTGTATTATGTTGACATATTCTGTTGTGCTGCAGCAAGCAATAATTTAATTGTCTTATCTGGGACACATGACAATAAAACACTCTTGACTTGACTTACCCCAGGTTCTCATCCTCCACCAAAATTGCCACGAGGCCAATTAACCTACAAACCTAGACACCTTTTGAATGTGGGAGGAAATCAGAGCGCCCAGAGGAAACCCATGTGCAAACTCCACACAGACAGCAGCCAAGATCAAGATATAACCCATGGTGTGAGACAACAGCTCTACCAACTGTGTCATTGTATTACCCCTGGCAAGATGTTAAACTGTTGAGCTTCTGGGTTATCAAAGTGAATCCATTACAGGCATCAGGCTTTATAAGGATGTTCAGCACATTCGCCTGATACCTCAGCCACCACCATTCCACACAGGCACCACAAGATGAATGCAGATTATCTGTGAATCAATAAACATTTGTTGTGGAGACCCTTTTGTGTGCAATTAGCTGACACTTCTCCCAATATAATAGCAATGACCAATTCAATGTGATTTATTGCCTTTGAGATACTTTGGGACTTTCTGGGGTTGGAAAAGATGCCTTATTAATGAATCATACTATAACATATCACTAAATACAACTCCACAGGTGTAATAGCACTTTAAAAGTTCTCCAATCCCTCCAGGGCTTTGCTCTTCACCAAAAACAGAGCAGCTCTCTCCATTTGAGAACATTTACAATTTGCTTTTGAAAGGTATAACGGAACTTGCTTCACCACCTTTTTTCCCAATTTGTTCCAAGTTGGAACAGCTCACTGTATAAAGAAATTTCACATACTGGTGCCAGGATTTTGCTACAAACCTTAAATCCAGGTCCTCTGGCAACTAACCCTCTGTTAGTATAAACAACCTACTAACAAAAATGGATAATGCAGGTTGAAGTTTCATAATCTTCCAATTTACTTTTTTGCTTTGAGTATAACCTTAGCCTCTCCAGTCTTTTCACATAATACTGATCCAAGAATCATTTGGGGAAAGCTGGGCTTAAACACTGACATACTGACAGATTTGGTCATCTTTAAGACAGCAACAGGGAAAACTGATTTACAAAAACACTTTGGTCCAATAAAACAATTGATAACACAGCAGAAAGGTGCAAATAATTAGATTGAGAGATGAAATGAAAGATTAGACTTGGACAAATGTACGTTAGAATAGATTTTGAGAAAATTATTAAGGGAAGGGACAAGAAAGAGCAGGTTTGCAGGTGTATTGGCTTCTGTAAATTGTCCCTCGTGTGTAGGATAGAACTAGTGTTTGGGTGATCACTGGTCAGCATGGACTCGGTGGGCAGAAGTCCTGTTTCCACACTGTAACTCTAAACTAAACCAAACCTTGAAGCCTAGCTGAACGAGCACCTTTAGCATTCATTCCCTCCACCGCTGCTATGTGACAGGAGGAATCAGATGGGAAAGACAATTGGCAGATGGAACCTGCGTTTATTTTGGCTTCTATCACCACCGGGTGGCGCCATGATGGCAGCCTCCCCAGCAGCCTGTGTGCCATTTTGACTTTTTTTGTTATATTCGGTGTGTCTTAAATGTATGTTTTAATGTTACTCGGTTTGTTTTATGTGGGGGGTGGGGGGATGTGGAATAGGGTCACTTACCTCGACTTTCATTCACTTAACTCGATGGAAATGTGATCTTTCTCCGTGTCGCATCTCCGTTCCCTGCCATCCCTCCGCGGCCTAACAACTTGGATTGGTGCAGCCTTTCCTGGAGACCGGCCCGGAGCTTCAAGCCGCAAGCGTGGCGCGGACTTACCATCGCGGAGCCGGGGATCCTTTGCCAAGGATCGCTGTGGAAGTGATCGGACCTTGGGGCCTGTGGATTTTAAAACCGTGAAGCCGCGGTCTCCGGTAAGAAGAGGCCGACACGGGAGCTCCATGGAGCGGAGTGTTCCGATCCGTCCCGACGCCGGAGTTTCCATCATCCCGACGAGAGGGCTTGAACAGCGGACCGTCGGCAATGGCAGTGTTGAGGGTTCAAAAGCCCCGACCACCACGGGTGAAGAAAGGAGGAAGATGACTGAACTTTATTACCTTCCATCACAGTGAGGAATGTGGATTCCACTGTGGTGGATGTTTATGTTAAATGTATTGTGTACTGTGTTCTTTTTTACTTGTACGGCTATATGGTAACTCAAATATCACTGTAGCTTAATTGGTGTATGTGGCAATAATTGGGAACTTGAACTTGAACCATTGAGAAGGAGACGATGATGGGATGGGAGATGTGAACAAATACAAGGCGGCAGGCGATTTTTTGTTGGAGAACAGCACAGGGGCTCTGAATGTTTGCGTTTATTTTGGCTTCTATCTTATTGCTTTTTGTTTGTATGCTTTTTACTAAATGCCTTCAGTCTTCCTGAGAGAGAGATCTTTCAATGCATAGTGCAATTCTCCCCGCAAAAACTGGTGAAATCTCGTAATTATTTATTGGAAATATTCTTTTTACTTTTGGTCAGTGTGTATGACAAATAAACACACACACTGGCCAAATGTTACAAATGGGCTTCTCCTGGCTATAGGGTGATTTCACGAAAGGTCACTGGATCATAGATCCTCACCCATGTGACCGCAAAATCCAAATGGGGTACAAACGTCACTTCCAGTACATGTTATTGATGCTGAAAACGCGTACTTTCAAACCTGTTAAAAACCGCGAAAACGGCCTGTTTTTGAGCTGTAAATAACTGTGCCAGTCGGGGTGACCACGAGGCACCGCTATCTTACTTTGGAGTCCAGAAGATAAAGAAAAACGAAGGTAAAGACAAGAGAGAGCTGAAGGGAAAATAACAGCGGAAGTTGTTGGCCGTGCAGATATAAAGATCGAAAATATCGGGATTTTATCGTGTTTGCTCACTGCATTTCATCAAAACATCAATAATGCCTTAGTTTTGATGAAATGTAGTGAGCAAACGCGATAATTCTCGATATTTTCGATCTTTATATCTGCACGGCCAACAACTTCCACTGTTATTTTCCCTTCAGCTCTCTCTTGTCTTTACCTTCGTTTTTCTTTATCTTCTGGACTCTAAAGTAAGATAGCTGTGCCTTGCGGTCACCCCGACTGGCACAGTTATTTACAGCTCAAAAACGGGCCGTTTTCGCGGTTTTTAACAGGTTTGAAAGTACGCGTTTTCAGCATCAATAACATGTACTGGAAGTGACGTTTGTACCCTAGTTGGATTTTGCGGTCACGTGGGTGAGGATCTATGATCCAGTGACCTTTCGTGAAATCACCCTATTGCCCATGATATGGATATTTGCAGCCACCACTAAGTCCTGAAAAATTTACAACTAAGTTTTGGCACCTGACTGTTGTTTTAATGACAAAAAACAACTTGGTGCTAGCTTTACTTGCACAGACTACATGCCTTTTGCTGATGTTTTCCACAATGATATAGTTCATCTTTCTTTAACAGTTGAAGTGATGTGAATCCAGCACTGTGGCAAGGTCAGGGAGGAACCAAGTCTGGGATTGATGATACCCATTACTGTCCAGGGTTTATTTTCTCTTTAAGTGGCTGACCCTTTGGTTGTTTACACTGAAACTAATATAAATCACTTCCTTTGGCATATTTCCTTTATCAAGGGTGAAAAGTTGAACGTTTTTTTTAACACTCAAAACATTGACAAAGGAAAAGGTACACTTATTTGCACCCAATAGCCAGAAACTAATATCCCATTCAATTAAGTAGCAGAAAAGCTGCAAAGTCATTTCAATTTAGCTCTGCTAGAAATTGTATAGACAGAACTGGACTGCACTGCATTCCATTTCAACAGATACAAGGCTTTCCTTTTTATTTGCAACACATTTTTGCAGGCGATAACTTTGTTTCCCCTAATTACGAAGTCTGCACCTCAGGCTTTCCTTGATTAATGGTGAGCTTCTCAGATTCATCCAAACACACGGCTGCGTGTTTATTCAATGTCCTCAATGACTCTTCAGTTGCCAATGTAAAGCATGCGAGCTCAGTCAACTCTTCGTCATTGATAAGTCCACTGCAGAATATGCAAACTTGTCCATGTGAGGGACACAAGCAACTCACACAAACTGCGCATGTTTGATTCTACAGCTCGTCGCAGGCTGTCTGCAGAACTTTCTAAACTTATGGGCCTGTCCCACTTAGGCGATTTTTCAACCGACTGCCGGCGAAAAACCAGCAACTGGAACGATGACTGTCAGAGTGGAACACACACACAAACACATCGATTCCTTCACCAGCCCGTTATGCAGACGGGGGACAGGCCAAGCGGGGGGAGCATGTCTAAAAGATTCACATGGTACAAACCATATAACCATATAATAATTACAGCACGGAAACAGGCCATCTCAACCCTTCTAGTCCGTGCCGCACACATAATCTCCCCTAGTCCCATATACCTGCGCTCAGACCATAACCCTCCATTCCTTTCCCATCCATATAACTATCCAATTTATTTTTAAATTATAAAAACGAACCGGCCTCCACCACCTTCACTGGAAGCTCATTCCACACAGCCACCACTCTCTGAGTAGAGAAGTTCCCCCTCATGTTACCCCTAAACTTCTGTCCCTTAATTCTCAAGTCATGTCCCCTTGTTTGAATCTTCCCTACTCTCAGTGGGAAAAGCTTATCCACGTCAACTCTGTCTATCCCTCTCATCATTTTAAAGACCTCTATCAAGTCCCCCCTTAACCTTCTGCACTCCAAAGAATAAAGCCCTAACTTGTTCAACCTTTCTCTGTAACTTAGTTGCTGAAACCCAGGCAACATTCTCGTAAATCTCCTCTGTACTCTCTCTATTTTGTTTACATCCTTCCTATAATTAGGCGACCAAAATTGTATACCATACTCCAGAATTGGCCTCACCAATGCCTTGTACAATTTTAACATTACATCCCAACTTCTATACTCAATGCTCTGATTTATAAAGGCCAGCACACCAAAAGCTTTCTTTACCACCCTATCTACATGAGATTCCACTTTCAGGGAACTGTGCACAGTTATTCCCAGATCCCTCTGTTCACCTGCATTCTTCAATTCCCTACCATTTACCATGTACGTCCTATTTTAATTTGTCCTGCCACGATGTAGCACCTCACACTTATCAATATTAAACTCCATCTGCCATCTTTCAGCCCACTCTTCCAACTGGCATAAATCGCTCTGTAGACTGTGAAAATCTACTTCATTATCCACAAAGCCAAGGTAATACACTCACACCGCGATGAACAGAAAGGTTGGCTCTGTAATTAAAGCACAGTGTACAGTAAGTCCTTTAAAAGAGGGGGGAGAAGGAGTGGAGACAACTTTTAAGAAGCCACAGACACACTGCTGTGAAGCTCGGCCAACATTTAACATTACCGGTCGGTTATCCTTTTTCCTGAAAACTACTGCTAACCTTCTTATTCACAATGAGCCAATGAAATTCACCGGTCAGCATGGCTACAACCTACGAGAACCTCCGATGTTCGACCTCCTGGAAATCCATTAGGACCTCCTAGTCACCGTTAATTTTTCAACATGTTGAAAAATTTGCGGCGAACATAATAAGGCCGCGACTAGTTCCCAGAATGCGGGAACTCCTCGTGGCCATGAAGGCGACTCCTCAGCAACTACCCATGAACATGTCGCAACCATGTGGCAACTACATAATCTCCTGCAGTCACCTAAAAGGTTGCCTAAGTGGGACAGGCCCAATAGGGTTGTGGCTCAGAAAGCAGAAACCATATTACACCATCTTTAAAGTGATAAGAGACAAAATGATAAAGGTCACACCTTGGTTTAGGAACAGCTCTAATAAATTGCAGAATTGTAGATGTAACCCAGTCCATCACACAAACCACTGATTCCATCTACATTTACTTCTGCTTCGGAAAAGCAGCTAACATAATCAAAGTTTTGTCTCATCCTGGTCATCATTCTTCTCCCTGCTCCTGTCAGACAAAAGATATACAGGCCTGATAACACACGCAACAACATTCAGGAACAGCTCTTTCCTTCTGCTATCAGGGTTCTGAACATTCCTTCCATTAGCTAAGGTATTGTACAATTCACCTCTACCCTAATGCGGACATTGGACTTTGTCTATGGAACTGATGCGGTACAATGCTGAGAACTATATTCTGCACTTTGTATTTTCCGCTTTGATCTACCTATTGTACGAGCTTGATGTGATTGTATTTAGGTATAATATTATCCGCTCATCAGATAGCATGTTAAACAAAGTTTTTCACTGAATCTTAGTACGTGACAATAATAGACCTAAACCTAAAGAGCTTTGCTCACAACCAGTAATGCATAAATTACAACATCAATCTTCCAATATAACCTTTTCAATCTCCATTGTCATCCTGGACATGAACTATATGGATATATAAGAAGCACTACATAAGACCTCCTTAAAATTCTTCTACTACGTTATTGTCATTATATATCAAACAATTTATGTTAACCAATCTTCCTGATGGCCTGGCAAATTTTGATCAGTTCTGATGACAATCTCTGTGTCCAGTCCGTCCAGGGGAAGGTTAATTCTGAGATTCTGATCATGGGTCAGCAATATTAATGATAGCATGAGAGCACGCTTCAAAAAATTCCACTTGATGTTGCCCAGCTGTTCCTTTAGAGGTAAACCATTGTAAATCCTGCAAAAAAAGTGCAGTATTTGCAAATATAATTTGCACCCATCAATCAATCAATCAAACAGATTTATTCATCACATACACAATAAAGTGCAGTGAAATGAACTTACCAGCTGTGGTACAGGTGCACAACCTTTTATCCGACGATCCAAATAACGAAAACCTCCGAATAGCGACATTTTTTCAGTCCTTGAAGAAAGGTCCTTGAAAACGTTCACCGAGGGCGGCCCGCAGAGGTGACAGCGGAACCTCCGGTCGGTCTTCGAAGAAAGGGGAACTAAATCCCCATTCATAAAAGAGAAGGTGAGGGTATATTGCGCGGGAGGGTTAATAATTGACAATCTGCTGCTGCCTGCCCGCTGAGTTACAAAGTTCCCACGGTAGACTCACGATACACAGTGTATCGTGAGTCTTGCATGAGAACTTTTAAACTCAGCGGGCAGGCAGCAGCAAATTGTCGCTCCCTTCAGTTTCACCCCACCTACACCCCTCTGCTTCCCGGCCATATGTGTGACCCCTTCCCTCCCCTCTCCAGCTCCCCGCCCATTGCACCGGCGCGGGGGTTTTGCACTGTCTTCACGTCGGAGCTAGTGCCAGTCACCGGAGACGTCAGGACCAACGGGACACCGGCCCCCAGGCCCACTGCAAGCACGGAGAACCCAGAGACCCACAGCCAGCAGCAGCCCAGCCCCGTTTCAACTCCAGAGGAACACGCTCCCCGTAGGGACCGAAGCTGATGGTGTGCAAGGTGCGTCTTGGTCTTGGGGTTGCGGATGAGCGGCGCAGCTCGGGCTGTGACGTCTCCGGCCACCCCCTGTACAGGAGCTGAGACTGGGAACTGTGGGGTTGTTTGCAGTTGCAGAGGGAGGGGGCAAGGGCAGTACAGTTCCCAGTCTCAGCTCCAGTCCAGGGGGGTGACCGGAGACGTCAGGACCAACGGGACACCGACTGCAAGCACGGAGATCCCATAGACTCACAGCCAGCAGCAACTCTAGCCCAGCCCCGCTCCAACTCCAGAGGAACCCGGGTTGCGGATGAGGGGGCGCAGCTCGGGCTGTGGGCGAACTGCCACTTGTCGCTGTAGCGGCGCATCGGGGAGCGGGTTCCTGTTGGTCCTGACGTCTCCGGCCATCCCCCTGGACAGGAGCTGAGAGACGTCAGGACCACCAGAAGCCGCTCCCCGATGCGCCGCTACAGCGACAAGTGGCAGTTCGCCCACTGCGCCCCCTCATCGGGACACCGACCCCCAGGCCCACTGCAAGCACGGAGATCCCAGAGACTTACAGCCAGCAACAACTCTAGCCCAGCCCCGCTCCAACTCCAGAGGAACCCGGGTTGCGGATGAGGGGGCGCAGCTCGGGCTGTGGGCGAACTGCCACTTGTCGCCGTAGCGGCCCATCGGGGAGCGGATTCCTCTGTAGTTGGAGGGACAGGGAGACACAGCGGCTTTTGAGAATGGTGGGCAATCACTTCCAAAGTTCTGCCCACACAGTCAGTACACCTCTCCTACACTTGTCTCCCGCACTAAGATCATCTCGCAGAGAATGATCCCAGCCTAACCCTCCCTATTCTCTCCTATTCTGCAAGAAAAAACTACATTGTAGACTCAAACTCGCGATCGAGTAACTGCCAGGATCGAGGCGCAAACTCGCGACCTTGCGGATATGAGCCGAGCACTCTACCACTGAGCCAGCCGTCAAAATCTACGCTAAAAATCTTCCATTCCGAAAGCCGAAAAATTCTGAATTACGAAAAGTGTCTGGTCCCAAGGCTTTCGGATAAAAGGTTGTGCACCTGTACAATCAAAAAGAACACACAATACACAATAAAAATTTAACACAAACATCCACCACAGCATTCTTCACTGTGGTGGAAGGCACAAAGTACAGTCAGTCCTCCCCCATTGTTCCCCCGTGGTCGGGGCCATAAACCTCCGCAGTCGCAGCTGCGGGCGGCCAGATGTACAGGCCCTCTCGTCTGAAAGGTAAGTTCCAAATCGGTGCTTCCCTACCGGAGACAGCGCCTTTAGGATGTTGTAGGCTGCTGGCTGGCAGCAAGGGATCCAGTTCCAGATGCTAAGTCCACGCTGAGGCCGCGGATAGAAGCTTCGCAGACCGTGGCTTCAAGATGTTGTAGGCCACGGGCCGGAGGACGGAGCTTTTCTCCTCCGGGGATCCCCAACGAGGGATCCCAGGCTCCGGACGCCGCTTCCGCGGCTAAAGGCTCCGCAGACCACGACTACAGGCTGTAACAGTCCACGGGCCAGTGATCAGAGCACTACCTTCTGGCAACCCCGGCATGGGTTCGCCTCGCTCCGCGATGAAAAAAGTCCACGCTGCGCCCGCTCCTGAAGCTCCGGGCCCGACTCTGGGAAAGGCCGCAACAATCCATGGTGTTAGGCCACGAGGGAGGCAACATGGAAAAAGTTGCCTCTCTGTGGAGGAGGCGGCCGAAAGCGGTTCCCCTCTTTCCCTTTTCACCACCCCCCACACAAGACACACCAAGAGACATTAAAACACACATTTGGACATACTAAAAAAAAACAAAAAAAGTAGAAATGACGAACACACTGCTGGCAGGGCAGCCGTCTTGCAGCGTCCCCACCGAAAGCCCATGTTTTCAGAACCAGGATAGGACCAACAGCCCCTTTACTGCCACTAATTTTTACCATATTACAGAAATTCCTTTTATTCCATCCATTGCTCTCCCCACAATCTGCAAACATGACATTTCTCTCTTACTCGGTTATGAAAGATATCAAATCTGAATCGTTAAATGTTTCTCTTTCCACAGATGTTGCCTGACCTACTGAGTTCTCCCTATAATTTTCTGTTTCTGCCTTAGGGACCAGACCTTAAAAACATTGCAGGCCCTAATTTCAGCTTTGGAAGAAGTCTATGCATCATTGGGCATCCACGATTATGTTTTTACTATTGACCTGAATCTAAACAAATTGAGCAAGTGGCATTGCAGTGTCAAATGTGAAACTGCTGTGATCATTTACCAGCTCCCTCCAGAATCACCTTAAAATGTGCCAATGTGCCAGGTTTCCAGGCAAACTAAGACTCTGGAACGCCTGACCACATTTCATAGAAACATAGAAAATAGGTGGAGTAGGCCGTTCGGCTGAGCCAGAACCGCCATACAATATGATCATGGTTGATCATCCAAAATCAGTACCCTGTTCTGGCTTTTTCCTCATATCCCTTGATTCCCTTAGCCCTAAGAGAAAAATCTAACTCTCTCTTCATCTCCAAGGCAGTGGCTGGTGTGATGCCAGCATCTAGTGAGGACCCCCAAGCAGGTGAGAAGCAGGAGAGATCTCCCAGGCGCTCTTCCCAAATCCTTAGCAAGTGTGAAGATGATTTAGCCAAAGGTTAATTGCTGGCTAATGATGCTAAACGGACACATTAGCACATTGTACGCTGCCTCTAAACTCCAATCAAATTTAGCTGACATGACTATGTACAGCAGATAGCACTCTCAACTGTGAATGAATTTTTATGCAGTCATGTTTTAGTGTTCATGAATTTCCCTGCAAGTCTCAGTTATCTTTAAACTGCTGTAATTATACTGAAAATTTAATTGGTAGAAGATAATTTTTAAGATGTATGGGCAGCACAGTTGCGCAGCATTAGAGTTGCTGCCTTACAGCGGCAGAGACCTGGGTTCGATCCTTACTACAGTGGCCGTCTGAATGGAGTTTGCACGTTTTCCCTGTTACTGCGTGGGTTTTCTCCGGATGCTCTGGTTTCATCCTACACTCCAAAGACATACAGGTTTGTAGGTTAATTGGCCTCTGTAAATTGTAAATTTGTCCTTAATGTGTATGATAGTGCTGGTGTACGGGGTTATTGCTTGTCGGTGCGGAACCGATGGGCCGAAGGTCCTATTTCCATGCTGTATCGCTAAAGTCTAAAGTCTAATGAATATGTAAAAATAGTTACAATGAAAAATCTTTCAACTGTCATGGAAACAACTGTGTAGGAGTGAGTTTTACTGGCAAGTAATGTCCTTCCTTGTGTTCAGCATCAGAAAACACAGTTGAATTTCTCCCTCATTATCTCCTGACTGTAAAATTTGCACAGGAATGCATTGTAGGATTTATCAGGAGATCTGCAGATGTCTGTAAATTTTGTGGGAGGTCAGTGAAACAAAAAGAGTGATGAGAAAACAACTGATCTCGTGTTTGCAAGCTCTGCCAGATCCCGGTTGTACATTGTTGTTCATAATAAGCATACCCGGGGCACCTCCAGATATACCAGAATCATTAAGCCCACCAAATAAGTTGAAATCACTGTTGATGCAGCTGAAGTCTATGACCTGAAGGCTCTCAGGGTCAGTGAAATTCAAAGGTTCCATGGTTTGTTTACTCTGTGCTACAGCCTAATTTCCCACTGGTTTCCACCAGCTCTTGCACTGATACCATTTGGCCAGGGGATGCCAATGTCCCTTGATCCGTCATTAGTTGTCATCATTGCTCCAGATTGTGACCTTCCGTCACCACATAATGTATAACAATGGTGTCACTTCCCAGTAACAAGCTGTAGGATTTCACCTTCTCAGAAATATTAATCCCTCCGTGAAGAAGGCTATTATACATTAGCTGTTTGGAACAGTGTAGCTAGTGACCATCTAAGATTGGCACATGAAGAAAAATTAAATTCACAACACTGACCCCACGGAATGCATTACTTTAAAAAAAAAATCAAATACTTGGAATGATTGCATGGCCGTGGCCTGAATTAGGAAGCTGTAAGCGTATTATGTGAATCATTTGGAGGCTGTAGCCTTATTTCAGGATTGATCAGGCTGCTCTAATCTCATCTCAAGATTTAGATGTTTAACATGACTGCTTATTGTTTGGTGCTTGCATTTTCCTCATAATCCTCTGCACCACTTGATGAGATCGCTGCCTGGTAATCATCCCCAAGTTATCATTATTTTCTGCATTTCATCTGATCGAGTGCGACTGTGCCAAGCTCATTGAGATTTTCCTCAGGCTGTCTGCTGTTGGGACTGAACTGCCAGCTGACCATTAAAATCAGCAGGGAAAATCAGCGCTCCAGAATGCGAGCAGCCAGCTCCCTGGTCCACCATCCCAAAGCAACGCGTGAGCAGAAAGAGTAATTACCAAGCTCTACAACAGGGCAAAAATACACAACGAAAGCCAAGAAGTCATCGGGCAGGAAAACAGTGTATGGTTCTATCCATGAAGTACCTCGGGGAACTTTCGAACCAGACATGTGCACAGTGATGAAGCATCCCTGACCAATCATTGTGGCACGAGTCAATGAATGATCCAGGTGATTAGAACAGCTTCGAGTCTGTGCCAGTAAAAATCCCACTGTTCCCGATGCCAGTAACCTGTGGCAGTTTGTCATGTCAATAAACTTGTAACTAACCTCAGCCTAGTTTAATAATTCTGAAAGTAGAACCCATCAGAAGAAGTCGAGGGGAATGTCGCGAAAATCACTCCGCTAAGATTTCATTACTTATTTGGTACATCTATATTTACTGCCATTTTTGATACATTAGGACATTTAATGAGTTTTGCCACTGATATTAAACAGGGACTTCTGAAGAGGGGTTTCGGCCCGAAACGTCGCCTAATTCCTTCGCTCCATAGATGCTACTGCACCCGCTGAGTTTCTCCAGCAATTTTGTGTACCTTTAAACAGGGACTTGATGGTTGCCAAAGATTAAGAGAACAGCATAAGGCAACTGAGCATTTACACTCTGCCAGCAGCCTATCTAAAACTTGTCAAAAATGACCGATGGCTCAAATTTCAGTTTGTACCTTTAATTGCCAGGAAACTAAAAATCCATATGTACATCTTTTTAACTCATTCAAGAATAGAAATACAAAAACATTCAGCCATAAAGTAAAAGGAAGAGGAGAGAAAAATTGCAAAACATAAATGGAAGAAATGAGATGCTGAAATTAAGTACTTACATTTTACATAAATGTCTAACATTTATTAAATAATTGAAATATTGCTGATAGTTTTTTTCTAATTATGTTTTTGCACTGTCTTGTTTTTTTTAGTCTTCTTCAGAAAATGTCAAGTGTAATTTATGTATAATTTATGTTTTATGGATATGTCTGAGTTAATGTGCCTGTGATGCTGATGCAAGCGAAATGTTCATTATATCTGTACCTCACTGTACTTGTTGCATGTGACAATAAACTCAACTTGACTTGACTTAAAATTATGACAACTATTGCACAGTATTGTTACTAAATGAGCAGCTTAAAAAAAGTTAATATGTGCTTGAAAAAACCCCCCACAAATACTTGGAGTAACTCAGCGGGTCGGGCAGCTTCCTAGTGGAACATGGATAGGTGACATTTAGGGTCGCGGGGTTGGAACGACCCAGAGCGGGGCCGTACATCGCCCGGCGCAGATTTAATGGCCGTGGGACATTCCAGCGCCCGCCGGGGGCTCCAACTTTGCGACTTTTGGGCCTGGAGCGGGGCCGTACATCGCCCGGCGCGGCCTAAAATGGCCGTGGGACTTACCATCGCCCGCCTGGGGCTTCGACATTGGGAGAGAAATGGTGCAGGGGAGAGAAAAGATCACAGTGAGGAGGAGATTCATTGTGATGGATGTTTGTGTAAATTGAATTGTTTGTATTTCTTGTAGGAATTGTCTTTGTTTGTATGGCTGTGGAAACAGAGTTTTGTTTGAGCCTCACTGCGGTTCAAATGACATGTAATAAATAATGTATATTGTATGGTATTATATTCTTCAGGCTGATTTGGTGGGGGGAAAGCTGGAAGAGAGGAGGAACAGGACAAAGCATGGCAAGTGATGTGGATACAGGTGAGGGGAGGTGGTGTATGATTGGCTGATGATTGGACAAAGGCCAGAGATGAAAAGACAAAAGGTGTGAGATAGGGATAGAGGAAAATAGTAAATCTAGAAGAAGGAGTGGAGATGGAGGTGGAGATGGAGGTGGAGGGAGAAACGGGTGCATGTCCAGGTGGGGTACAGGGAAGGGAAGGGAAGGGAGGGGGTGGGGGGGTAAAGGAGGAGTGGGAAGAAAAATAAGAAAAAGGGAGAGAGTTGGGTTTGGTTAATCACCTAAAATTGGATAATTCAATGCCCTACCATTGGGTTCTGTGCTGCCCAATGGAGTAGGAGGTGTGTTACCTCACTCTGGCAATGTAGAAGACTCAGGCCAGAAAGGTCAGTATGGTAATGAGAGGAGGAGTTAAAATTGTTCGCAACCGTGAGATACGGTAGTCCTTGACGGACCGAGCGCAAGTGTTTTGGAACACGCTCACCGAGTCTACTGACTTGGTCTCGCCATTGTGAAGAAGGCCACATTGGGAATACCTGGTGCAGCAGATGAGGTTTGAGGAGGTGTACGTGAATCTTTTTCTCATCTGGAGGGATTGCTGGGGTTCCTGGATGAATGTGAAGGAGGAGGTGGAGAGACAAATATCACAACTCCTGTGGATGTGTGGAAAGTACCTAGAGCAGGGATGGTTTCGGAGGGAAGGGATGAGCGGAGGGAGCAGTCTCTGTAAAAGGCAGAAAGGGGTTTGAGATGGAAAGATGTGACTGGTGGTGTGTTATCGTTGAAGGTGGCGGAAATGTCAGAGAATGATGTGTTGGATGTGGAGGCTGGTGGACCAGAGTGAGGCCACATGCAAACTGGAGAAGCAGCACTTCATATTCCACTTGGGTAAGCTTGAAACCCAATGGTATGTACATTGAATTCTTCAACTTTAGGTAATTAACCAACCCCAATTTTCCTCCTCCTTACCTGTGCCCCACCGTACTCACACCTATTTCTATCCTCCCCCTCACCTTCCACCTACTTTCCTTCCTCTGACTCCACGATTCACAACTCTTTACCACACATCTTTTGTCTTTTCATCTTTGGCCTTTGTCCAACCATCTGCCTATCAAAACCCCCTTCGCCTGTATCAACTTATCACTTGCCAAGCTTATTCCTGTCCCTCCTATCTTCCATCCTCCCCCTCCCACTACAACCAGTCCAAAGGAGCCCCCCAATCTGTAACATCACCTATCCTTGTTCTTCTGAGATGCAGTCTGAACCGCTGAGTTACTCCAGCTTTTTTTTGTGGTTTTTTTTGTAAACCAGCAACTGCAGTTCCTTGTTTCTACAATTAATGTATGCTACCATTTCAAAGTACATAACTAGAAACACTTAAAAAAAAATCTAGGATGTGGATATAAGGAACTGCAGACATTAGTTCACCAAAAAAGACACAAAGTGCTAGAGTAACTCAGTTGATTAGGCAGCATTTCTGGAGAACATGGATATGTGACGTTTCAGGTCAGGACCCTTCTTCAGACTCGTATAAATATGTAAAGTAGACACTAAATGCTGAAGTAACTCAGCGGGACAGGCAGCATCTCTGGAGAGAAGGAATGGATAACGTTTCGGGTCGAGACCCTTCTACAGACCCAAAACATCACCCAATGCTTCTCTCCAGAGATGCCGCCTGTCCCGCTGTGTTACTCCAGCATTCTGTGTCTACCTTTGATTTAAATCAGCATCTGCAGTTCTTTCCTACACATAAATATGTAAAGTGGTCGTTATTGGAAGCCAATCAAGTCCTTGAATCAGCTGGCAGAAAAAGTACTTGCTGGACAGGCCTGTAGCCTGGAAACCCCTCTTGCCAGTGCATACCTGGGCTGGATGTGGAGTAGTCTGAAGAAGGGTCTCATTACTTCTCTCCAGACATGCTGCCTGGCCCCCAGAGTTACTCCAGCATTTTGTGTCTATCTTAGCAGTGGAGAGAGAAATCTTCCCTGACACTCTGCATGCTGGAAACTGATGGAATGGTCCAGGTGGTGACGAGGAGCGGCAGGATTTAGACAGAAAAAACGTTATTAGCTACAGTAGGCAAGCAAATGTAAGCATCTGTTTGTGCCCTTGTGATTTAGGGCAGGTTATGGTACGAACAGATAGACACATGAACCATCTGTGCTACCATACTTCGCGTGCCACATTTTAAACTTCCAATTTTACATTGTTCAAGGTCCAAAATTGAAACAGAATTTAGTTTGGATAAGCCTTTTGGTAATGAACAAGCCTATACAGCACGCAGTGTTTGGTAAATTAAAATCAGCATCATTTCTCTAGTATCACGACATATCAATTTCCTATTCTTTAAGGTCATTGCAAACCTAGGTTGTAAAGAACTGTGTTATGTGTACCGAATAAAAGTATCACCCCCACAGGTAAATTTACAAGCAAAACTGTTTAAAATTGTAAAAACTAAACAAGAAGACTCCATCTGGAACAAAGCAACAATGATCGTTTAATTTATAGTTTTGACTGCACAGAATTGGAACTTCCTGCTGATATTCATATGAAAATGCCTTTAATTTAGTATTGTTTGTTTGTTTGCCTGAATCGTTAACCATACTGTTCATGCTATGTTCTGCTGCAATTCCAGCATTATTAATTAAACTTCAAATTAATATTCACAAACTATTTTAAACTTTATTTTCCAGGGTTGCTCTCAACATTTCAAGTACGTTGCGGCAGTAGTTTTGTTATATTCTCCTGCCATTTTATTTACCTACTTCCCTGCATTAAGCTGCCGGCTACTGATTAAGCATGGTTGCAGGAGCACTCCCGTAGGGATCCTATTTATAGTTTTTCATGGGCAAATTCAGACACAGTGTTGACAAGTTATTCAATGATAATGGACACACGCTGAACAGTACAGAGCGGCATGGTGGCACAGCGGTAGAGCTGCTGCCTTACAGCATCAGAGATCTGGGTTTGTTTGTACGTTCTCCCAGTGACCTGCATGGGTTTTCTCTGGGAGCTCCAGTTACCTCCCACACTACAGACACACTGGTTTGCAGGCTATTTGGCTTGGTAAAATTAGAAATTGTCCCTAGTGTGTCTAGAATAGTACAAGTGTGCAGGGATCACTGGTCAGCATGGACACGGTGAGCAGAAGGGTCTGTTTATGCACTGTATCTTTAAACTAAACTAAACAGGCCCTTCGGTCCACCATGTCTGCGCTGACCAACGATTACCTGCACATTACTTCTATCCTACATGCTATTTATAATTGCAGAGGCCAATTAACCTACAATTAACCTCCAAACCTTCATATCTTTGGGGAGCGGGGAAAACCCAAGTGGTCACAGGAAGAACATACAAACTCCTACAGACAGCACCTATAGTCAGAATCGAACCAGGGTCTCTGGCTACCACTGCACCACTGCGCAGTCCTTGGCTTTTTTCCTCCATAGATTCAGGTGCTTGCACATCTCTGAAGTCCAGGTGGTTTTGCACAAAAGCAGATCAGCAATCAGGGGTGGACTTTAACCAAGCCCATCACAGCCTCTGCTGAAACAGTACAGAATGTTCCGTTTGGAAATGGTAGGAAGATCACTAAACCTAAATGTGGCACAAGGGTATTTGACATCAAGTTATTTTATTGGATGCCCTTACCAATTCTGATTTACAGATAGGCACAGTTGCTTGTCCTAGCCGTCGCTGCAAGTTCCATCCAAATCCTGCAGGTATGTGCATCGAGTTCTTCTTGTGATCACTCATGGTGCACCTTGATGTAACATAATCCCATAATGGGTAAAACTTGGTTCATCTGTGTAGTCCTGGTTTTGTAATATGCACTCTAAAAAATTATTTCCTCTAGATCGACACAAAATGCTTGAGTAACTCAGCAGGATAGGCAGCATCCTTGGGGAGAAGTATTGTGTCGAAACCCCGAAGAAGATGCTGCCTATCCCGCTGAATTACTCCAGCATTATGTGTCTATCTTCAACTTAAACCAGCATCTGCAGTTCCTTCCTACATATTATATCCTCTATTAGCAAGAAGCCAGCCCAGGGAAGTGTTCATTCTGGCCACTGTCAATGCAGAGAAACATAGAAACATAGCAATTAGGTGCAGGAGTAGGCCATTCGGCCCTTCGAGCCTGCACCGCCATTCAATATGATCATGGCTGATCATCCAACTCAGTATCCCGTACCTGCCTTCTCTCCATACCCTCTGATCCCCTTAGCCACAAGGGCCACATCTAACTCCCTCTTAAATATAGCCAATGAACTGGCCTCGACTACCCTCTGTGGCAGAGAGTTCCAGAGATTCACAACTCTCTGTGTGAAAAAAGTTCTTCTCATCTCGGTTTTAAAGGATTTCCCCCTTATCCTTAAGCTGTGACCCCTTGTCCTGGAATTCCCCAACATCGGGAACAATCTTCCTGCATCTAGCCTGTCCAACCCCTTAAGAATTTTGTAAGTTTCTATAAGATCCCCTCTCAATCTCCTAAATTCTAGAGAGTATAAACCAAGTCTATCCAGTCTTTCTTCATAAGACAGTCCTGACATCCCAGGAATCAGTCTGGTGAACCTTCTCTGCACTCCCTCTATGGCAATAATGTCAGCATTTGTTGATACCTGTAACAAATCTCTTATTTATATGCATTGACGAAGACATCATTAAGGATAGAATCTTGGGCGTGTTTAGGGGGGCACAGTGGCACAGCAGTAGAGCCAGAGACCTGGGTTCGAACCTAACTACGGGAGCTGTCTGTGCAAAGTTTGTGCATTCTCCCTGTGACCATATGAATTGTCTCCGGATGCTCCAGATTCCTCCCACATTCCAAAGTTGTGCAGGTCTGTAGGTTAATTGTCTTTTGTACATTGTAAATTATCCCTAGTGTATACGATAGCTCTAATGTATGGGGTGATCATTAGTCGGTGCAGACCCGGTTGGTCAAAGGGCCCGTTACACAACTGTATCTCTAAACTAAACTAAGACTAAAATTGTAGGTAGACAAAAATGCTGGAGAAACTCAACGGGTGAGGCAGCATCTATGGAGCGAAGGAAATACGCGATGTTTCCGGTCGAGACCCTTCTTCAGGCTGATGTGAGGGTGGAGGGGGGCGTGGCTGGAAGAAGAGACGGAGACAGTGTGCTGAGGGAGCTTCGCCCAACACCTCCGCTCAGTTCGCAATAACCAACCTGATCTCCTGGCGGCTCAGCACTTCAACTCCCCCTCCCATTCCGAATCCGACCTTTCTGTCCTCGGCCTCCTCCATGGCCAGAGTGAGGCCCAATGTAAATTGGAGGAGCAGCATCTCATATATTTCGCTTGGGCAGTTTACACCCCAGTGGTATGAACATTAACTTCTCCAATTTCAGGTAGTCCCTGCTTTCTCCTTCCCTTCCCAGCTCTCCCTCAGCCCACTGTCTCCGCCTCTTCCTTTCTTCTTCCCGCCCCCCACCCTAACATCAGTCTGAAGAAGGGTCTCGACCCGAAATGTCGCCAATTTCCTTCACTCCATAGATGCTGCCTCACCCGCTGAGTTTCTCCAGCATTTTTGTCTACCTTCGATTTTCCAGCATTGCAGTTCCTACTTAAACACTGACTAAAATAGTACTCCCTTTCTTATTCTTCTGCACTGCGTTCTGCCCTCTGCTGCTCACCAGATCTGCAATGTGAACCTCCTCCTTGTGCACTTTCTCCTTCTGCTCCTGCAGAAGCCATCGTTCTGCAAAAAAATTTTGTTACGGAGGGTGACGTTCTAGGTCTGCAATTCTACCAAAATCATCAGCGGTCCACCACTTTCTACTCTGCACCCACCCAAATATCCAATTTCATCTTTCGTTCTAATCACTTCTTCCTAATTTGAAGGCCTCCAAACTTCCAAAAGTTTGTCTTTTATCTTCATTATGATAAACTTCAAAGGCACTTAACCAGAAGCAACTGTGAAAGCAGCTGAAAGCACTAAACAATGCTTTGATAACAGTGAACCTAAAATTTTCACAAGCATTTCAAGTGCCATTTGATTTTCCATCAGTTTTCATGGTGAATTTCTCTGCTCTGAAAACCCTAATCAGAAGAGGTGGTAAATTCATTTGCAATTGTTTTAAAATAACCATTTATTATGTGGGATTATCTCCAGCTGGCAAACACTATCAAACTAGGAGTTGAGATGCAGATACACTTGAAATGAGCATCAATTTTACTCATCACTCAGCCCAAAAACACTTGTTCCTGGAGATGCGATACAATATACAATATTGTATTCATTGTAATTTAAACCTCAAATGAGGCTCAAACGAAACTCTGTTTCTACAGCCATACAAAAAGAAACATGGTAAGTCCCACGGCCGTTAAGGCCGCGCCGAGCGATGTATGGCCCCGCTCCAGGTCTTAATGTCTCAATGTGGGAGCCCCCGACAGGCGTTGGCATGTCCCGCGACCGTTAAAGCCACAACAGGCGATGTAAGGCCACACTCTGGGTCGTTCCAACCCCACAACACGGGCGGGAGAAGTTGTGTTGTGGGAGCTCCGAAAAGCGGTCTCCCACCAGGGACCCGCGGGCTCCCGATGTCACCGTCCACCGGACCTGCGGCTGGAGCCTCCGAGCTCCGTAGTCAGGCTGCAGCAGCGCGCCACCACCGCTCCCCACGCTCCGAGGCCGGCCAGCGGTGAGTAGTCCGCAGGCTCCGTGACTGGAGCCCCCAGGTCGTTCCGGCTGGAGGCTGCTCCACGGTACTAGGCCCCAACGACAATGGAGACCCGACAGTAAAAAGGTCGGGTCTCCCATGTAGGGAAGAGATTTAAAAGTTTCCCCCACATATACACAGCCAAAAACAATATAAAAAGAACACAACAAACTACATTCAACTGGACAAAAAAATAAATAAAGATAGACAGGTTGCAGGGGCCGCTGCAACTTTGGTCACACCGTCCACCGGTAATCTCTTCCATTCCTCCACCCCCACCCACCATCCTGAAGGGCTCAAACACAAGAGTCATACTCATAGTCAAACAGCATGAAAACAGGCCTGTCAGGCCTGTCAGCCCAACTTGCCCACGCCGACCAACATGCCCCATCTACACAAGTTCCACCTGCCTACGTTTGGCCCATTCCCCTCTAAATCTGTCCTATCCATGTACCTGTCTAAATGTGTATCTTAAACATTGCGTTAGTACCTGTCTCAACTACCTCCTCTGGCACCTCGTACCTCCCTTTGCGTTTAAAAATTGCCCCTGAAGAATAAAGGGAAGGGCCCTGGAAGGAGGATTAAAGTTGAAAGGCACAACCGTTGAACAAAGAGTGTGTAGAACTGTGAGATATGGCCTTCCCGTGGAGTAAATCCTCTTGCTCAGTTATTTACACAAATGTGGACAAAATGTCAATCCGTTTTCCCTTGATTTCACTCTCGAAAAGGGCACTGCTGATCTTTATTTCTCTCGGCAGAGGAAAGATGTCTTTACAGAGCTGTAAAGTAAAGAATGGTGCCCCCCATTATTGTAAATTATAGCTGTTCTTTCAGTCTTGTGAAAGAGACATCAGTCAAAACCACTGGTAGCGTGGGTGAGTTATGAAGCTCGATCGAGTAGGTGAAAGAAGTGCCTTGACCTCTTCATCATGGTTAAAAATTCTGTTTACCCATGATTGAGAGATTCCTAGCACAATTTGTAGAATGCTGGGCAGAAATTTAATTGTAATTTTAGCTGGTATAACTAGCCATTTTTCATTTCCCCGTGCTTTGAATTAAATATCGATCCGATGAGTAGTAAATTGTGGTCTATTCGTAGAATAAATATAAACTTTGCACGATGGCTTGTTCAAAGGTCATGTGCCCTTGTAATCAGTTTTATTTGTCATTTAATGTATAATATTACAGCCACTGGAAGCTGTAGACAATAACCTCAGTCCTCATTCCATGCTGATTGGTAGCTGGTCACATGGACATCGATGTACGAGAATGTCTCATAGCAGACAGCATCTTCCCAAAGAGTCTTTTTCTTAAAATAAACTTTCCATGCAGAATTAATTCATAAGCATTCCTTCTACATCTTGCTGCTCTTCTCCACCTTACAACACAACAAATCAGCCCTGCGTTAGTCAACAAAGAACGGCAGAGTAAAGAGGATATTTGCCAACTGAATTCCAATTAAGATTATTCCTTCCTACTTCCATCTCCTTTCTTCTCTTCTTTGGCAATAGCTATCGATTTTGTGCCATTAAAAGGTATGTACTAATTTCTCGCTGTTTTGGTGGCACCTTTGTGCATGTGCCCCTCATCAATGGGCAGTTTGATCATCATGCCCTCCGAATGCACTGTAGATGGCAGCATGGTGGCGCAATGGTTGTGTTGCTGCCTTACAGCGCCAGAGACCCAGGTTTGATCCTGACTATGGGTGCTGTCTGTACTGAATTTGCACATTCTCTCCGTGACCTCGTGGGTTTTCCCTGGGTGCTCTGGTTTCCTCCCACACTCCAAAGACGTACAGGTTTGTAGGTTATTGGCTTTGGTAAATATTATAAATTGTCCCCAATGTGTGGGATAGTGCTAGAGTACGCGTGTTGCTGGTTGGCGCAGACTCAGTGGGCCTAAGGGCCTGTTTCCGTGTTGTATCTCTAAACTAAACTAAGCTAAACTAAAGCTGCTCCTCCACAATGCACCTCAACGTATCACACTCCATGACTCACTGAAGAGGTTACTGGTCATTTAGACAGCTAGCAGAACCGAGATGGAGAACGGCAGAGCCATTTCACGGAGGGTACTTTCAGAATCTACTCCGTCAGCCTGCTTGGTTTCAAACAGAGGAGAACACAAAATGGGCAAACCCGGTATGTTAGCCCCAACTTGTGTCTGCACTTGTCCGCAGGTGGTGGACTCATGATCATGAGAGGAAATGTTGTAATTTCAGCAGCTTAATGGTGAAAGGGTAAGAGCAGGGGTGAAGATGTTACCAAGGCTCTTTTGCTTGCCCCTCCATTCAATGTGATCATGGCTGATCTGTACCGGCCTCAGTTATTCTTCTGTTCAGATTCCCACAGCTCTCAATTCCCCGATCATTCAAATATACTCCGCCTTAAATATAATTATTTAATCCATAACCCGCAGGGGCAAACAATTTCAGAAATTCACTACCCGCTGAGATAAGATATTTCTACACAGTCAGGTTTAGAAAGACAGGCCCTCATCTTGCTATTCTGCCCCCTTATTTGTGACCCTCCCACTGGTGAGAGCTTCCTCATGGCCCAGGGAGGCGTAAGGAACGTTGACTTCCTTTACCTGGTGCTTTTTCCTGGATCTTTTTCCTGGTCCCTTTATCTGGTGGCTTTGCCTGGTGCCTTTCCCTGGGGCCTTTCATGCTACTTTCAGTCTGGCCCAGAGCATTTGACTATTGAGGATGCACTTCTGAATCGTTGTCCATGTTATAATTTGAATAAAAGAAAACACATCGTTCTGGATTAACTCAACGGGTCGGACAGCATCTCCACAGGTCACGGATAGACGATATTTTGGGCCAGGACCCTTCTGGTAATATATCTGCAGGAGAACCTGTATTTTACATCTATATTTTGCCGGTATTCCAGTTGAGACGCAAAAAGCAGAGCTTTGTTGCAGTGAGTATTTGTCTGAAGCCCAAGATTTCATTGGGCAGGTGGGATAAGGGCCCACACGGACACATAGAGACATCTGATTTTCTAGCACATTATTAGGTGATGTGACTTCAAATGCATTCTAAAGGAGGGAGCTTGATTGACTACACAGACATCACTATCACTGCAGAGTGGTTCAATGGTGATGTGAAGAACTGCTCTTGTCAAAGTAATAGGCATGGCTGCTCCGTAGAGTGCTGTCTGAAACATCTTCTCTTCCTGACACTCGTGACCTGATCCAGTCAAAGGCGATGAACGAAAGCCCTGCAAGTGCCTGGGGCTTACCTAGATCGGGAGCAGGTCCCATTGACCAATTGCGTTGGGTGGACCGGACTTTGGCAATGGCGCCATAACATGGCGGCGCCTGCATGTGTAAATATGCAAAAAGAATTTCACAGTGCAGTTGCACATATGACAAATAAAGCACCATTGAACCATTGAACCATTGATGGATGGAGATCAACCACAGAGGTGGCGTGTGGGAGCACAGTGGTTACATTATTGGACTAGTGGTCAGAGGGTTATTGATTCCAAGGTGAGTTCAAGTCTCACCGTGACAGCTGGGGAATGCAAATTGAAATGAGATACCGATATCAGCAATGGTGTCTAGCAAATGTTTGATGGCCAGAAAAATCCAGCTGATTCACCAACATTCATCAAGGAAGGAAACGTTGTATCCTTGCTCAACATGAGCTGTTTATGATTCCTGAGCCATATCAGGCTCTTTAGTAACATCGAAAACAATTAATTGAAAGACAATTAGGGATGAACAATAAGTACTGGGCTTGCCAGCAACACCCACAACTGATGAACGACTGTTAAAATCCCATCTATGAACTTAGGTAAATTAAACCAGATATTATTTACGTTATGCACATTCATTGGTACAGTGGTCTTTCTAGGACAAATACATTCTTAGCAAATGATTGGCAGCTTGATGTTCCTGCACAATAACCATATGTGTCCTCCATACAATCACAAACACTTCCTCTTCTTTCCTTTAATCTGTCTCGGTTCATTTTGCATTGCTCTTCCTTTCAAAATAACTGACCATGCATTTCGAAGCATCAAATCCAGAAGTAAAATCTTTGCCCTAAGTTTTTTGCATTTAGTTTTATATTTATGTCCTCACACTTCAGATACCTCCACTTGTGATAAATGGGCAGTCTCCTTCAATGATGTATAATAACTTCAAATCATTGTCTTCACAAGGACTTTTGTTCCAACACAAATGTATTGACAGTTATTCCTTGCTGGGTCATAATCTAATGAATGTGCATCATGACCTCAATGTGTCAGGACTCCAAAACTATACATTAGACTTCTGGCAATACATTGAAATGTCGGCATGATTTATTCCAATTCCTCAGTCCTGACAAAGAATTCTTTATGAATCTCTCCTAATTAGTAAGTTTGTAGTATAACATTGGAGAAAGTCCTCGATGTGAAGATGTCCTCACGCTTTTAGTGGAGTGGTAATTTCTACCCCCTCTATCAGGATTAGATTCAACAGCCATGGGTAGAAAAGTGATGATGAAGGCATGTAGATTGCCCCCCCAACAGAAGGCTTTCAATACCACATGTAAAAATGTGCAAAATTAGAGCACATGGAGGTGTTTTATAGATTGGTTAGCAGTCAGCAGACACATAATAAATAGGTCTTCTTGTGAGAAATGGGCAGTACTGCCGGCATCAGAGCTTAGACCAGAACTGGTCACAATATATTCATAATTTGGATGAAGGAATGAAACATTGACATTTGTGGGTGACACCAGTTGGTTGAGAGTGTCTAAAATAACAGGGCTGGTGTATGAAGATAGGTTGGGATGATTGGACTTTCATCAAGATTAGGAAAATGGTAGAAGACCTTGTTGAAACTGACAGAACTGGATAAATGAAGGAAGGATGTTCTTGATGGTGAAAATGTTCACAACCAGGGTTCACAGCTTAAGGATTTGGAGGGTGCTCTATAGGACTGAGATGGGGAGAGATTTATATAGCCAAAGAGTGGTGAACCTGTGGAACTTTCTACCACAGAACACAGTTGAGGCCAAACAATTAAAAAATAGATTAATGGACTTGGGAAGAAAGCAGGAGCAGGGATTTGGATTGAATGGTGGTGCAGTTTTGAAGGGCCTATTGACCTCCACCTGCTTCTATGTGTGAGATTTATATGGAAGAAGATGAATGCAGTCACTGAAGCACATCTGTCATCATTAGAGATAGGAGGAGCAGTGGCCCAGTCACTCAATCACATTAGCTTAGTCCATTTCTCTCCACAGATGCTGCCTGACCTGGTAGGTTCCTCCAGCAGTTTTATTTGCTCAATATATCAACATCTGCAGTGTCTTGTTTCCGAGCCTGTTAGGTCTTCAGTAAGATCATGGCTGGTCAAACCGTGGCTTCAGGACTATTGTCCTAATCTCTCTCCAAAACCTTTGATTCCCATGTGGTTTAAACATCTGCCAATCTCAGTCTAGAAGATATTCAGTGATTCTGCCTCCACTGCAACTCAGGGTAAAGATTTGTGACTTTGAGAGAAGAAATGTGCCTATCTATCCAAAATTACGTCTCTTATTGCCAAACGCTGTTCTCTAGTCTGAACCATTTCCACGAGATAAAAATGTCCTCAGCGTTTACATTGTCCACCTCTCTCAAGTTCTACCGTTTAAAAAAGATCATCTCTCATCCTTCTCTACTTCAATGAGTTTAGGTCCAATCTGGTCAATCTTCCTTTATATCTCAATCCTTTCATCCCAAAAATAAATCCAGTGTACCTTCTCTGATCGGCCTCCAACATAAACACATATTTCCTTAAATACAGAGAGCAAAATTATACACACTAATGTAAACTTCTCAGCATCCCTATAAAGTTGCATTAAAAATTCCTATTTTAATACACTATGCGTTTTGCAGTAAAGAACAACAATGCATTAGCCTTCCTAATTACTTGATGTTTATGCATGCACATTTTGTATTTTGTGTATAAAGGTCCTCCCTTTATATTGCAACATTTTATAGTTTAACATACTGAATAATAATTTACTTCATTCTTCATTCCAAAGTGGACAACTTCTAATTTTCCTTCTTTATGCCACATCTGCTAATGTCTTGCCCACCCATTGCACTGATCTACATCTATTTGCAAGTTCTCTATGTCCTCTTCACACTATACTCAGTCAACCTCTCCTTCTAACTACATTCACTCCATTTGTCCAAGTTACCAAATGGGTCTATACAGTAAATAGTTGAATCTCCTGATCCTCACTAGTTACATTGTTTAACCATACTTATATCTATACCAATATACTAATCCCAATCTAGTGCACTCCATTTTATTTTATGCAGAAACCAATTATGGGACACCTTATCAAATGTATTTTTTTTTTTTAATATTATATTTTATTAGAAGTAAGTACAATCATATAACCATATAACCATATAACAATTACAGCACGGAAACAGGCCATCTCGACCCTTCTAGTCCGTGCCGAACACATAATGTCCCCTAGCCCATATACCTGCGCTCAGACCATAACCCTCCATTCCCTTCCCATCCATATAACTATCCAATTTATTTTTAAATGATAAAAACAAACCTGCAAAGTGCCTAATATATATATTCATAATACATTTTATGTACAACTTCTTTTTTGTTTGTTATAATAAAGAAGAATAAGAATAAGAAAAAGAAATTAGATAGTAAAGGATAGAAAGACGTGAGATATATAGTGTGTGAAGAAGAACAAAAAGAAGAATGAAGAAAGTTGAAGAAAAGAAAGTAGGAAAAAGAGAATAAGACATAAAGAAAAGAAGTAAGGAGATCATTGTTTATAATCTTGACCATCCCTCGTCCAGTCCTGAAACAGTTAGCTTTTACAATTGTGTTGTACCATATGATTCCCAAAAGACGACAAATGGAGAATAACTGGTCCATTAGGAGGAATCGCATTTCCTCAAGATGTGCCAAATGTCTTAAGGAAATATAAATATATTATATCTACTGACTCCCCATTATCAACCCATTTTGTTACATCCTCAAAGATTTTTTTGCAAATTTACAATGTCACTTCCAAAAATCCATGTGAACTCTGATTTTGCAATTTTCTTTTATGAATAGCTACATTTGCAGTTTTATAATCTCATGGGACTGCTTCAAAATCAGGGGAATTTTGGCAGATAACAATGAAGACAATATCTCTGCAGTTACTTATTTTAAAATGCCTGGGTGCAGGATGTCAGAGCCAGGGGACTTATCAGCATTCAGGCACATTGGTTTTCTCAAGGGAACATCTCATGAAAGGGGTAATTTTAAATATGTCTCTCTTTAAAGTTCCTTGTTTATATATTGTAATTGGGATATTTTTCTGTGTATTGTACTGTGAAATCCAATCCAAAATAAAAATCATGACAAGTTCTGTCCAAGTCATTAACAATCTTCGACACCAGGCACCCTATACATTTCCCTGTGAGTGTAAACTATTCTCAAAAGTCTAAGATGGTGGGTGGGAGGTGAGCTGGATATCAACAAAAAATATTTCTTGCACAACAAAATTTTAAAATGCTATTGTTACTGCCCACACGATGCCACAAGGATTTGGTCAAATGAATGCAAGTATGCTCGACCAAATTCTTTGTATAGACAAGGCACTTTTTCTTAGAAAAATTCAGGAATAGCCAAAGAACAGCCAACCATCTACTATATATCACATCTGAGACTTGATCGCAGATATGCAGTGGATCTTCAGAAATACATTATCCAGACCAGTGTGATCCGCTGCGCTATGTTCAAAAGCAAAGGCATTTGTGCTTCGTGTTACAGTGCAGGTTGAATGTATTTTGGGCATTATTTTTGTATCTTGACTTTGTCCGTAGCCTGGTTGGACTCTTATGCATCTTAATGCCAAGGGAGGTAACGAAGGGGGGAGGCATCAATAATGACCCGTGCACCCCACTCTCATTACACTTTGTTGATGTGTAACATCATGCAGTTTTCATCATCTAATCAGGACAGAATAAACACAAATGACAATGCATAATAGGTCAACCGGTCAAATAACGATTGTTTTGACTGAGAAAGCACTCACATTTGCTCCATTTCCATGTCTTTTTACTGTTGTCCAAACAGGCTTTCCCTTCAAATTCCCATCCAAATCCATTTGCATTTGGAATTGATCATTGATTCGACTTTTGTATTAACAAGCGTAACACAGAAAAAAATAAACATTCTGATCAACTTGTTTCTCCGAGTTCAAGTGGCCTTTATATCAGGAGGATTCCACTGGATTGATTTAAACTTTCTAAAAAGCTGTTTAAATTCAAAGAGAAAACCAGAAGAATTTTGAGAAAAGGATCTTAACAAGAGTATTGTGAGCTCCGTCAAATGCAGACTAATCTGGTGTACATTCTCACACTGCAGCATTTTGATGCTGCTCACTAATATTAACATTAACTCACTAAAAAATACCTCGCTTGGCTCCTGTGTGCACCGTAAAGGTGATCGGGAACTGGGCAAGCCCCGCTGATCTTCAATTTCTTGCCTGATGTCACAAGTTTGTTTATGATTTATTTTCAACAATGCTAAAAAATTGCATTTTCTGCCTGTCTGCCTGTTGTGCTTTGCACTCAACCCATCCATTAGAATTCTAATCAGCTGCAGCCAGAAATGCCACTTGCTCGCACAGCTCCTGTGATACATTGGGCCAGTTCTATGACATTCCTTCTCTCCCACCAGCAGTCAGAGCTGCTCCATTAATGGGCCCATTTAAAGGTGAGCCTATCCACCGTGTGGCTAATTACTTCCTGTACCTTTAGAAAGGTCACGCAGTCAGACACTACTTCATTTATCAAAACGTTTGCTTTTGCACAATAACAAATTGTAATGACATATTAATGTGCTAGATCTTTTGCTCAGATAAATGTACAACATGCAGCCTTGCCTCTACATGCCTGGACAGTCATCTTCTGTGAGGGAACTAAGAGTAAAACTGGTGCAGGTCCACCACCGATTATCTGGTAGTTGTTTCCGGAGCCTTTCTGGATTTTCCGGTGTACCGGACCAATAGAGCTCGCGGCCGCTGAGAGGAGTCGAACGGTACCAGAATGGTCTGCCTAGGCCAACGAGGGACCGAGGGAATGAGGTACCGACCCGCAAAGTCAGCCTCGGGAGTCGGCAATGGAAATGGATCTGCTGGCTGCAGCCAGGCAGGTGTTCCAAAGCCTGGGCCACAGAGGGCAAATTCGACCCACCACCAATTGGCACGGAAGTCCCGATGAGGTCGAGATCGGCCTTCTTACCCAGATTGGATGCCACATTTTCAGGTGGACTTCTGGGAAGGATTTCAAGTACGCTCTCCTGATTTTGTCCACATTGCCGGAGGTGCCGGACCAACAATTGCTGTAAAATCTGTGGTGAGTCTGTCTATAGCTGCCATCTCAAAATCGCAATCATTTAAAGCCGCTCTTTATGTAGCTTACATTACACTGTAGTGTCTATTGTGAAATGCACTGAGTGTAAAAGTTACAGAATCACAGCAGATGTTAGGTACTACTGGAAGAATTATATTTGATGGAATCAGTGTAACTCCAAGAAAAAAAACATTGCACAGACAGGAGACTTAGCTCCTTGGTTGAGGCATTAAGACCCAGGTTAAAAACAAGTAAATAAGAACAAACAAGCTTACACTGGGTCTGACTGTCCAATGGCTGCTGTTTTAGTTATAGAGTTACAGCACGGAAACAGGCCCTTCGGCCCATCGAATCCACGCCAACCATCAATCACCCATTCACACTAGTTTTTTGTTATCCCACTTTCATATCCACTTCCGACGGACTTGGACCAATTTACAGAAGTCAATTAACCTACAAACCTGCACATCTTTGGGATGTGCGAGGAAAATGGAGCACCCAGAAGAAACTGGCAAGGTCACAGAGAGAACGTGCATACTCCACACAGACAGCATCCGAGGAGAGGATCGAACCGGGGTCTCTGGCTCTGTGAGACAGTGACTCTACCAGTTGCTCCACTGTGCCGCAAAGTTGTAGAAGTAATTGTTTTTATGGTCAGAAGATGGGAACCTCAGGGGAGTCCTGCACCTTCAACCTTCCAGCCCTTTGCCGCATAGTTGAAGTCCCTTGGGTTTGGAATCTCCAGAGCTTCACACTGGTCGACCTGGCAACACCAATTATTTTTGGTGCACCTGAACTGTTGTGTGGAGGGGAGGCGGTGAGGAACTTCTGGCTGTGTGATTCTGTTAATAGTGATTCTGACTCAATCTAGGACGGGGGACCAAGGGCATTGCAAGTATGGAAGGATGTATGTGGAAACATTTACAGGTAGATGTGTATTAACCATAGACTATGCATTCGTGCCAAAATCATGAATTATATTAAAAAAAAATACTGGACAAAAAAAACAAAAGATTGAGTGAAAGAAATAATACAATAAAACCTCTTGTCCCTTGTTCAGATAATCATTCATACTATCAGAACGTAATGTGACAATATCAACAACTCAGAAAAACACAAAAATCCTGGAGTAACTCAGCAGGTCAGGCAGCTTCTATGGAGAACATGGATAGACAATGTCTCGAGTCTGGACTTCTTCAGACTGATTGAAAGAGGGATGGGAAATAAAGCTGGAATCAACAAGTCCTTTGTTGAATGTAACCACGAAAATATGGTTTGTTTTAGTTTACTGTTGCTTTCATAAGGTCATAAGGAGCAGGAGTAGAATTAGGCCATTCAGCCCATCAAGTCTACTCCGCCATTCAATCGTGGCTGGTCTATCTCTCCCTCCTAACCCCATTCTCCTGCCTTCTCCCCATAATCTCTGACACTTGTACTAATCAAGAATCTATCTATCTATGCATTAAACATATCCACTGATGGCCTCCCCAGCCTTCTGTGGCAAAGGATTCCCCTGATTCACCACCCTCTGAATAAAGCTTTCTTGGACCAATGCGATAGTCAGTGAATAGTTAAAAAAAACAAACTTGTGAAACAAGAAATCTCCATGTTGCAATCAAGAAAATAATGTGATGTGGACTTCAGAACAGTTAATGAACTCAATCAGTTTTGGAGGCAATGCTGACATTTGAGAATTTTCTTTTGTCTGTAGGGATTTATTTTTCAGTAAGTTATGAGGATTCCTGCAGTTGTATTTTCAACTTGCTACGGGATAATGACAGAAGGATATTCTGGCTATTCTGTGGGCGCATGCAGTCTCCGTAAAGACATGGACAGTGTATTCCCAACTTAAATGCAATCTACATAAAATTACACACATCATACGACTTGTACATAACAGCTGTGAAGACTTTAAGGCAAAATGTATTTAATAATTCATGAAATAATGCATTCATTCCTTCAGTAAAAGTACACCCTGTAACAATATACTTTTATAATGTGTTTTTAAAAAGTTAACCCTGCATAATCAATGGCATGGAACTAACATTAGCAGCACATACAACTAGGGCCCTTCATGTGACGTCCCATGTGCAAATGTTTTTTTTACTGTATCTCATTGCACGTGATAATAGGCACAGTGGTAGAGTTGCTGCCTTACAGCTCCAGAGACCTGGGTTTGATCCTGACTACAGGTGCTGTCTGTACCGGGTTTGTACGTTCTCCCTGACAACTGTATGGGTTTATTTCCGGGAACCCACACTCCAAAGATGTACAGGTTTGTAGGCTGATTGGCTTGGTATCAATGTAAATTTTCCCCAGTGTGTGTTGGATAGTGTTAGTGTGCGGGGATCACTGGTCGGCACAGACTTGGTGGGCTGAAGGGCCTGTTTCCTCACTGTATCACTTAACTAAACTAAACTAAACTGAAAAGGAGGCCAGCATGTTATGGAATTCAATAACAAGATGGATAAAGAAACTCTAGGTCAGCAAGATAAGCTTTGGCTTATCCCATGTGAATCATTGGAATATGCGGCCATAACCACAGAGAACAAAATCCATTGAGTGATGGGTTAGGGATCCATCTATTGGGACTTGCACACAACATTGGTTCTTCTGTGGATAGAGAACTGGCTGGCAAACAGGAAGCAAAGAGTAGGAGTAAACGGGTCCTTTTCACAATGGCAGGCAGTGACTAGTGGGGTACCGCAAGGCTCAGTGCTAGGACCCCAGCTATTTACAATATATATTAATGATCTGGATGAGGGAATTGAAGGCAATATCTCCAAGTTTGCGGATGACACAAAGCTGGGGGGCAGTGTTAGCTGTGAGGAGGATGCTAGGAGAATGCAAGGTGACTTGGATGGGCTGGGTGAGTGGGCAAATGTTTGGCAGATGCAGTATAATGTGGATAAATGTGAGGTTATCCATTTTGGTGGCAAAAACAGGAAAGCAGACTATTACCTAAATGGTGGCCGACTAGGAAAAGGGGAGATGCAGCGAGACCTGGGTGTCATGGTACACCAGTCATTGAAAGTAGGCATGCAGGTGCAGCAGGTAGTGAAGAAAGCGAATGGTATGTTAGTTTTCATAGCAAAAGGATTTGAGTATAGGAGCAGGGAGGTTCTACTGCAGTTGTACAGGGTCTTGGTGAGACCACACCTGGAGTATCGCGTACAGTTTTGGTCTCCAAATCTGAGGAAGGACATTATAGCCATAGAGGGAGTGCAGAGAAAGTTCACCAGACTGATTCCTGGGATGTCAGGACTGTCTTATGAAGAAAGACTGGATAGACTTGGTTTATACTCTCTAGAATTTAGGAGATTGAGAGGGGATCTTATAGAAACTTACAAAATTCTTAAGGGGTTGGACAGGCTAGATGCAGGAAGATTGCTCCCAATGTTGGGGAAGTCCAGGACAAGGGGTCACAGCTTAAAGATAAGGGGGAAATCCTTTAAAACCGAGATGAGAAGAACTTTTTTCACACAGAGAGTGGTGAATCTCTGGAACTCTCTGCCACAGAGGGTAGTCGAGGCCAGTTCATTGGCTATATTTAAGAGGGAGTTAGATGTGGCCCTTGCAGCTAAGGGGATCAGAGGGTATGGAGAGAAGGCAGGTACGGGATACTGAGTTGGATGATCAGCCATGATCATATTGAATGGCGGTGCAGGCTCGAAGGGCCGAATGGCCTACTCCTGCACCTAATTTCTATGTTCCTATGTTTCTTAGAAAGAGGTCTTTCTCCATGACAAAGTAATGGTGCAGATAACCTTCAGTGCAAATGTTTCCAAATGCGTCTGTCATCCAGCCACCCGGCCAAGGCGCAAACGCTGAATGTAAATTACAAGCCAAGAATGTGACAGACAGGTTCCTCAAGCAGATGCAAGTTGAAATTCTCAACTCTGTGTCATCTTGCCATTTGTGCCTTACCCTCTGCATTATGAAATGCCAAAGAGAGTGGCAGATCCCCTGCAATTTGCATAATCTGACAGCTTGCTCCTGTTTCTGTTTGGGAAGTTTACTGGCTTGAAAGCTGCCTTGAATTCTCAAACTGTCATGGGATTTGGTGATGCAAGAGACTGCAAATGCAGGAATGCGGAGCAAATAGTAAACCGCTAGAAGAACTCAGGCAGCACGGTGGCGCAGCGGTAGAGTTGCTGCCTTACAGCGCCAGAGACCCGGGTTCAATCCTGGCTACAGGTGCTGTACTGAGTTTGTACATTCTTCCCCTGACCGCGTGTGTTTTCCCCGGGTGCTCAGGTTTCCTCCCACACTTCAATAACGTACAGCTTTGAAGGTTAATTTGGCCAGTAACAATTGTAAATTGTCCCTGGTGTGTGGGATAGTGGTAGTGTCCACGCTGGTCAGTGTGGACTCGGTGGGCTGAATGCCCTGTTTACGTACTGTATCTCTAAACTAAAGAAACTAAATCAACAGGTCAGGCAACATTTATGCAGGCAAAGGGATGGTCAACGTCTTTGTTTGAGACCCTGCATTAGGATACCAGATATTTTGATTTGCAAGGTAACTAGTGTAATGCCATACCCTACAAGTTATTTTAGTGCAGGTTGATAGGAAATATGGTATTCTGTTTATAGCGAGGGAGTTTTCCTAATTCGAGGTAGAAACACAGAACTGCAGATGGTGGTTTGCAGAGAAAGACAAAAAAAAGTGCTGGAGTAAATCAGCGGATCAGACAGCATGTCCATGACACAGAAGGCAATAGAAGCGAATTCACTGGATGAATTTAAAAGAGAGTTAAGGTCCTGTCGCACGAGCATGCGACTACATGCGGCAAATGCGACCAAACCGTGAAACGAGGGCCGCACGGATCCCCGTACAGGGCCTGTCTCACCAGCATACGACTGCATGCAGCGAACGCGACCAAACCGGAAGCGGGGGCCGCGCGAGGTCGAGTGATCCCATACGAGTTAACGTGAAGTTCGAGTGAAGTCCGCGGGAAGTTTGCGTAGGCGTACACCATCAAGACGCTGCGTATGGCGTCAAGACGCTGCGAACGGCGTCGAGGCAGTGTGTACGCCCGTCGAGGCGATGCGTGCGGCCTCAATGCGGCTGCGGGCCAGCAAGCCGTCGCCGTGCGGAATTTTTGAACAGTGTCAGCTTTTCGGAGCCCCGCGCGATGTCGGGATCAGCTCCGCACAACTCCATACGGCTCCGGCGATCGAAGTGGGACCGGCCCCGCGAGGCCGTACGGCTCAAATGACCACGTTAGGCCGCGCTTGCCGCATGCAGTCGCATGCTCGTGGGACAGGCCCTTTAAATAGAGCTCTAGGGGCTAGTAGAATCAAGGGATATGGGGAGAAGACAGGCACGGAATTGATTGTGGATGATCAGCTATGATCACAATGCATGGCGGCGCAGGCTCGAAAGGCCAAATGGCCTCCTCCTGCACCTATTTTCTATGTTTCCATGTTTCTATGTTTCAAGGTGACATCTTTCAGTTAACAGGAAGTTTCTTGAGTCACACACCAGCTAACACATAATAGTGGCCAATTAAAATACTATTTTGCAAGGATGACAAAATTGAGTTGCTGGTGAATGCAGACAATTTCACTGCCCTGCTGTGATACTCCTCAATAGAAATTTTGATTGTCATTCATTCAAAAATCCCGATAAGGAGGAGGTGAGTAATGCAGTATTTATCCACAATGTCTCCTCATTTGTTCTGTAAATACCACAATGTTTACTGTAAGAACAATTTAAGTTACAGATTATGTTCAGTTTTAATGAGTTGGCCTTAGCTGACTTTAAATACTGCTATGTTTATAGGTGCTCTTACTCTGAGGAGTGTGTGGGAAGGAACTGCAGATGCTGGTTTAAACCTAAGATATACACAAAAAAAAACTCAACGGGACAAGCATCTCTGAAGAGAAGGAATGGGTTAAGTTTCGAGTTTAGTCTCAGTCTGAAGAAGGGTTTCAACCTGAAACGTCATCCATTCCTTCTATCAAGAGATGCTGCCTGTCCTGCTGAGTTACCCCAGCGTTTTGTATCTATTTAACTCTGAAGAGACTCAGCTCAGGAAGGAGCCTCTGCTACTGCCTCCGTTAACTTGAATGGAACTGGAATGTTTTATCAGGCGGACAGAACAGAAACAGAACAGAACTTGACAGGAGATAGACACAAACGGCTGGAGTAACTCACCGGGTCAAGCAGGATCTCTGGAGAAAAGGAATAGGCGTAGTTTCGGGTTGAAACCCTTCTTCAGACTGAGTCAGGGGAAAAGGAAACCAGAGATATAGATGGTGATATAGAGAGATATAGGGCGGTCACGTTGGCGCAGTGGTAGAGTTACTGCCTTACAGCGTATACAGCACTGGAGACCCGGTTACGGGTGCTGTCCATACAGAGTTTGTACATTCTCCCCATGACCTGCGTGGGTTTTCTCCGAGATCTTCGGTTTCCTCCCATACTCCAAAGACGTACAGGTTTGTAGGTTAATTGGCTTGGTGGATGTAGAAATTGTCCCTAGTGGGTGTAGGGTAGTGTTAATGTGCGGGGATCGCTGGTCAGCATGGACCCGGGGGGCTGAAGGGCCTCTTTCCGTGCTGTATCAACAGCACAGTAACAAATTATCTAGTCACAGTGTAGGGGGCGCGGCTCTGGCCAGCAGCGGCCTCTGCAGCCTGTCCGCGTTTTTGTTATTTTTTGTCTGTGTTTCTGTGTAGTTTTTGTTATTTTATGTTGGGGTGTGTGTGTGGGGGGGGATGGGGGTGGGGTGGGAGGGGGGGGGGGAAACTTTTGAATCTCTCCCTGCACTGGAGACCCGACCTTTTTCTCGTCGGGTCTCAGGTGTCGTTGAGGCCGCAACGAGGAGCGGCCTCCAACGGGAAGAAGCCGGGGACTCTGGTGCCGACTCAACGTTGCCGTCGCGGAGCTGGCCGAGTCCGGAGCGGGTGGAGCGGTGGAGGAGCGCTGCTGCTGCTGCTGCTGCTGCTGCCGAGTCGGAGGCTGCAACTGCGGGTCTGCGGACGGCTCGGACGACCCCGCGCGGCTCCCTGGAGGGAGACCGCTTTTCGGGCTGCTGCAACGGCGAATTCTCCCGCCCGAGTTGCGGGGTCGAAGAGCTCCTGGAGCGGGGCCTAACACCATTGCCCCGCGCGGCTGGAACGGCCGCGGGACTTTGCGAGCGCACACCGGGGGCTCCAACACCAAGACCCGGTGTGCGACCTCGCACCACCCGGCGTGGCTTCAATGGCCGCGGGACAATCGCCATCGCCAGCCGGGGGCTTTGACTTTGACTGTGACATCGGGGGGGGGGGGGGGAGAGTGCAGTGGAGAGATAAGTTTTTTTGGCCTTCCATCACAGTTATGTGATGGATGTTTATGTAAAATGTAATTATGTTGTGTCTGGGGTCTATTTGTGTGTAATGTATGGCTGCAGAAACGGCATTTCGTTTGGACCCCCAGGGGTCCAAATGACAATTAAATTGACTCTTGACTCTTGACTCTTGACTCTTGGGTGCTTGCTGTGGGCAGAGGGACCGTTGCATTACTCTGCATCAAAACAGTACCAATGGTATTACTTCAAATAATTACTTAATTGTCTTAAACTCTTGTGAGATGTCTTGGTATCACTGAAAGCCATCACAAATATTTCTCTAATATCACATTTTCTAGTCCATGTTCCCCTTCATTTGGACAATCTCAACCCAGATGCAGACGCACCTGCACTCTGCAAAAAAATGGAATAGGTTCAAATTTTCAACACTGCCATCTTCAGAAAGTAAATCAGGAGATAGTAAAAAAACAACTGGAAAATACTAAGATGGGTTAAAAGTACAGGATGCCATTTCAAAGAACTGTTTGGTGGATGCACAGTTTTCAGATAACCTTTTTCACAATTGCTTCCTTGAAAAACCACACAAATGTTTTACTGGAAATGGATATTGGAATCTCGCTTCTAGGTATTTCATTTCAATCTCACCAGGGACTAACTTTTACTGTACCACTCTACTGCTTTTTTAAAAATTGCTGTTTTTTTCCCTTTTTCCTTCCGCCCACAATATTTAATATATAAAAGAACATGTGATTCTGTTTGGTTGTTTGTTTGTTTGGCTTTTGCACAAAGTCCTTGAGCATTGCCACTTTTCATTTCACTGCACATCTCGTATGTGTATGTGATGAATAAACTTGACTTGACTTGACTTCAATGTGGTTTTTGATCATCAATATAGTAGCAATGTTACAAAATTTTGAGATTAAAAAAATCAAGTCTGTAATTTATCCCATCAGATAAAGCATAAAAAGAAGTTTAATTTGACACCTAATTCACTTTCATATCTCAAGTATTTAAAAAGGTTATGGCCATTTTCATACTCAGAAATTAGCATCTTGTTCCCTATTGATTTTCTATGGACATAACAAAAACGCTGTGATCGTGTGCAGTCAAAAGCCCATAACCTTCTTAAAAATTAAGAGAACTGAATGAAATTTTCAGTTATCGTAGATTGAACCATTCTGAAACAAATATAAAATAATCTTACTTGGATGGCCTGAAATTAAAGCATATAATTAGTTAGTTACCCAAGTGTAGCTAATTTCAAACTTCAATTACTAGATGTAAACATCTATCCATTTCTTAATAAATGATTAACATTTTTAAATAGCCTAAGTGTCCAAATAATATTCATAAATAATGCACAATAAAACATGATTTTAAAATCTCATTTACATCAATTTATAGGCCAAATGGAAGGAATTTAGTGTTCATTTGCTGTAAATTAAAGTCCATTTTAAATCAGTGGGATCCTGTGAACGCGCTGGTTTAGAACGTTCACATTGCGGTAGATTTGTGCCTCAAATGTCCAGAAAAATACTGCGGGATATAATGGGCCCAAAATGAGCTACTCGCAATATTAAACTTTGTATAAAGGGATCTTAAGAAGCCCTTTTTAATGTAAAAATAAGCAGCCTACCTTCTGTTATTTGCTCTATGCGACCCTGACAGCTGCCGGTGGTCGCGGGTTTAGAGATTGATTTTTAAACTACTATAACTATTATACGAGGCCTTTAAAACTAATAATAGCTTTTGCGACGGGGTCTTCCAGCGATTTTTCATTAATAATTAACTAGGCTGAACATCTTCGATTTGAACAGCCTAGAGAAAATCGCGTTTTAAACCCGCCCCCCTCTAAACGGCGCCAAAATCGCGCACACCCGCAGCGACAGATTTTCAGCGACGCTTCAGGTAGGCTTTGCAACATACCTAAATATAGTGCTGCATTTAGCAAAGCTACTGGCCCACAAGGCCAGAGATCCAGTTCAATAATGCACGTTGTATTTGCGATTGTGTGTAGGCTTATCCTGGGAGCACTGGTTTCCTCCCACAGAAACATGCAGATGGGTCAATACATTTTTGCTAGTATGTAGCTGACTGCATCTGAAATGTTCTTTACATGGTTTGATTACTATGTAATTCCAAGAGCCTTGTACCTTCTACATTCTAAATTATTATATATTTAGAAATAGCTCAACAGACATTTACAAGAACAGAGAGTGACACAAGGAATGCAGAATCTGGGTTACAAAACATAAACACACCGTGCTGGAGAGTAAAGGGCCTGTCCCACGAGCATGCGACTCCATGTGGCAAGCGCGACCTAAGGTGGTCGCTTGAGCCGTACGGCCTCGCGGGGCCGGTCCCACATCGATCGGCGGAGCTGTATGGAGTTGTGCTGAGCTGGTCCTGACATCGCACGGGTCTCTGAAAAACTGACCGTGTTCAAAAATTCCACGCAGCAACGGCGTGCCGGCCCGCAGCCACCTCGACACCGTACGCACCGCCTCGACGGGCACATGCAGCGTCTTGACGCCGTACGTCACGCGCGAACTTCCCGCAGACTTTGTTCGAACTTAACGTCACTCACTCGACCTCCGCGCGGCCCCCGCTTCTGGTTTGGTCTCGCTCGCCGCATGCAGGCACATGCTGGTGGGACCGGCCCTGTACGGGTATCACTCGACCTCCGCGCGACCCCCGCTTCCGGTTTGGTCGCGCTTGCTGCATGCAGGTTGCATGCTCGTGGGACAGGCCCTTAACTCAGCGGGTCAGGCAGCATCTCTGGAGAATATGAATAGGTGATATCTCAGGTTGGTATCCTGCCTGAGGAAAGGTCTTGACCTGAAAGGTCATCAATCCATTGTCTATCCATGTCGTTGTTTAGTTTAGTTTAGAGATACAACATGGAAACAGGCCTTTGTAGGTGAGTGGTAGAACGAGGGGAGAGTTGATCAAAAAGTAGGAAGAATTTTAAAAAATGGGACCATTTTAGGATTAGTGCAAATGGGTGGTTGATGGTTGGCAATGAAAAGGAGTCTTGAGGGGTTCCTGTTCTCCGTTGTAAGTCTCACTGGCTATAAATGCTGCCACGGACAGGAAAGGTTAACCAGACCTTTTATGTGCAGTAAAGTATATTCAATTTCCCATAAGGTCAAGAATTTCCAGAAAGTATTAATCCCTTTCATTTTAGCCTGTAACACAGAAAATAAATATGACAACCTAAATATTGGAGACACAGGAGACTGCAGGTGCTGGAATCTGGAATCCATCTCATGTCCTCTTGAGGCTGTCCCTCTGACCTCTGCTCTCACATGTCTTATCCTCAGTGAGGGATTCACTTGATCCTGACCGATTTATGGTCTCAACCTCTCACTTCAACCGGGGTTGCCTAAACTTGCCAGCCTTACCCTTCAGCCTAACAAGAACATTCTGTCCCTGAACTCTTGCTATTGCATTTCTGAAAGCTTTTCCAATTACCAAGCATGGCTTGACCCAGCCGACCTCTGAAAGTTCTCACCCAACATCTGCAAAATTGACTTTGCCCCATTTAGGACCTTAACTTATGGATCAGTACTCTCTTTCTCCATAACATTTTAAAACTAATAGAATTACAGTCACTTGACTCCAAGTGCTCTCCATTAGCACTTCGGTCACTTGCTCCAGCTCATTCCCTGATAAAAAGATGCAGTGCTGCACCCTATGGATGTACGGAAACTTAATTATTTCTTTCATGTAAGGCACTTTGGTTTCAACGCGAGTTGATTTAAACGTGCTATATAAATAAAATTTACTTACTTACTTACCCTCACTAGTAAGACCTAGTAATATATTGTTTAAGGGAGATATATATTGTTTAAGGGAGATTTCTTGGACACATTAAAAAAAATTCCACGCTAGCCCTTTGCACTACGGGTGATCCAGTAAATTTTAGGGATGTAAAAACCTCCCACTAATATTACCCTATTAAGTTTATAAATCTCTGCGATCACTGTGCGCACCTGCTCCTCGAACCCCCTTTGACTATTGGGAACTTGTAATACAGTTCCATCAATTTGTTCATCCCTTTGATCAAGCTTTTCATCCACGTGGGGTGTCAGGCGTAATGTCAGTTAAATATTTAGATGTGATTTTATTATACAATTGCCAAGCTATCAGAGACACACACAAGGAACTACACCACTTGACCCATCACAAATAGAAGAATCCGGGATCATATAAGCAGTCCTCGTTTATAATTAGAATCATAGACATATAGCATAGAAATTCTCTCCAGTTCCTTTTAAAATTTCCATCCCGTTCCAGCTCCTCCCACCTCTTTCGAATCTCCACCTCGCTCTCATTTGCTACCTCCTCTTCCTTCCCAAAATTTGGGCTTGCTTGCTCCCATACTTTAACCCAGCTTAACCCTGCAAATCTTGACCACTGTATGCAATGACATCAAGCACCATCGGGGTTTCTTTTCAGATCAAGAATTTAAAAAGAAAGCTTGGCAATGCTGTTAGCCTTTGCAAGGTGTTTGGTTTAGAGATACAGCGCGGAAACAGGCCCTTCGGCCCACCGGGTCCGCGCTAACCAGCGATCCCCACACATTAACACTATCCTACACCCACAAGGGACAATTTTTTTAAACATTTACCAAGCCAATTAACCTACAAACCTGTACGTCTTTGGAGTGTGGGAGGAAATTGAAGATCTCGGAGAAAACCCACGCAGGTCACGGGGAGAATGTACAAACTCCATACAGACAACACCCGTGGGCGCGATCGAACCCAGGTCTCCGGCACTGCATTCGCTGTAAGGCAGCAACTCTAGCGCTGCGCCACCGTGACCATGTCTTGCCTTGCTTGAATCTTTCCAACTGTTCAAATGGGGCTTTAAGTTGATGCAGTAAAAAATATCTAAGTTCATGGCTCAACCCGACATGCACAAGGCAATGAAGTGGAAACCTGCCATTTGTTCTGTAGTACAGTACTTTATTAGGCTTGAAGGAAACAGCCTGCTTCAGGCTCAAATCACTTGAACTTGAGAATGGGTGAGAGACCGTGACTGTGTGGTCTTGCAGCCGCTGAGATACGTTCCACAAGCGATCTTGCAACAATTGTGGTGTTTAAACTCCCTGACTAAGGGCATTTCAAGCAGAGATTTGCCAGCTTTCTGTTTTAAATTCAGATTTACTGCATTTGCAAATGTTCTTTACAGGTTTTGATAACTGTGTAATTCCCAGAGCCTTTTTTCCTTCTACATTCTAAATTATTGGACCTTTAGAAATAGCTCAACTATGACATTTACAAGAATAGGTAGAGAAACAAGGAATGCAGATTCTGGTTTACAAAACAGAAACACAAAGTGCTGGAGTAACTCAGTGGGTCAGGCAGCATCTCTGGAGAATATGGATAGGTGATGTTTCAGGTTGGTATCAATAGACAATAGACAATAGGTGCAGGAGGTGCATTCGGCCCTTCGAGCCAGCACCGCCATTCAATGTCATCATGGCTAATCATCCCCAATTAGTAACCCATTCCTACCTTCTCCCCATATCCCCCGACTCCGCTATTTATTAGAGCTCTCTCTTGAAAGTATCCAGAGAACCGACATCCACCACCCTCTGAGGCAAAGAATTCCACAGACTCACAACTCTCTGTGAGAAAAAGTGTTTCATCGTCTCCGTTCTAAATAGCTTACCCCTTATTCTTAAACTGTGGCCCCTGGTTCTGGACTCCGCCAACATCGGGAACATGTTTCCTGCCCCTAGTGTGTCCAAACCCTTAATAATATTATATGTTTCAATAAGATGCCCTCTCATCCTTCTAAACTCCAGAGTACACACGCCCAGCTGTTCCATTCTCTCAGCAAATTACAGTCCCGCAATCCCAGGAATTAACCTTGTAAACCTACGCTGCACACCCTCAATAGCAAGTCCTTCCTCAAATTAGGGGACCAAAACTGCACACAATACTCCAGGTGTGGTCTCACTAGGGCCAGATACAACTGCAGAAGGACCTCTTTGCTCCGATACCCAACTCTGCTTGTTATAAAGGCCAACATGCCATTCGCTTTCTTCACTGCCTGCTGTACCTGCATGCTTACTTTCATTGACTGATGCACAAGCACCCCCAGATCCCATTGTACTTCCCCTTTTCCCAACTTGAGACCATTTAGATAGTAATCTGTCGTCCTGTTTTTTCCACCAAAGTGGCTAACCTCACATTTATCCATTTATCCTGCCTGAGGAAAGGTCTCGACACGAAACTTCATCTATCCATCTTCTATCCACGTCCTCATTCAGTTTAGTTTAGGAATACAGCATGGAAACAGGCCCTTCGTCCCATTGAGTCCGCGCCAATCAGCGATCCCAGCACACTAACACGATCCTACACACACTAAGGACAATTTACAATTTTACCGCAGGCAAATAACCTACAAATCTGTAAGTCTTTGGAGTGTGGGAGGAAACCGGTGCACCGGGGGAAAACCCATGGGGAAAATGTAGAAACTCCATACAGCCAATACCCATGGTCAGGATTCAACTTGGGTCTTTGGCGCTGCAAGGTAGCAACTCTACCGCTGCGCCACTGTGGCCCCCCCCCCCCCCCCCAAAGAGAAAGGTCCAGTACTGCAACTTCTCTAGTCAGACCCTCTATATATCGATTAAGGAACCTTTACATGACACATTTAAAAAAATCCATACTGCCCTTTGCACTATGGTTGACCCGGTTAATATTGGCGACGCTAAAATCACCCACTAATCACCCCCTATTATGTTTACAGCTGTCTGCGATCTCCTTTCGACTATTGAAGAAATGTTCGCTGACTTGCTGAGTTATTCTAGCGCTTAGTGTTTTATTATACTTAAAAATGGATAGATGGGTTCCAATTTTGTTCATTTGCCATTCTGCAGTTGTGTGTTCTGGCTTCCTGCACGTCTTCAGTATAGTACAGTTGGTTTTACAGTTTTCAATTATCTAGGTGGAATATTTAGAGCTCAACTTCCAAGTTGTTTCCCACCTTTACAATAACACCCTTGAAACTTTCTAATAGCTTTTTTAATACTTTGACAACCTGTGAATGTATTTTCTCCCAAGCACCAACATTAGGTGTTCCACTTTGTTACATATGCTCTACCTTAAGCTGATATCAATCAACAAACAGAAGCTGGAAATAAAATACACTAAAAGTCCGATGATTTTGAAATTACCACATGTTTTAACATTGCAAAGCCATTTTCAACAGGTAGATCACATTGAATGACGGTGCTTGCTCGAAGGGTTGAATGGCCTACTCCTGCACCTATTGTCTATTGTCTATTGAAAGACCAAAACATTCAACCGCTAATGAAAGCATTGAACAACATCACATCCAATCTATATAAGCAGAGTTATTAGATCCATTTAATGAAAAAGACTGCGATTGAGAGAAATTCAAAACATTGAAAGTGCCTCAGTGTTGATTTACAACGTGCATAAAGAGAAAAAAATAATTTTTCAGGCCATGATCAGAAATCCTATAGATAAAAACTACTGCCTGATTAATCAGCCCATGAATTGAGGCCAGACTACAATAGACAATAGACAATAGGTGCAGGAGTAGGCCATTCGGCCCTACGAGTCAGCACCGCCATTCAATGTGATCATGGCTGATCACCCCCAATCAGTACCCCGTTCCTGCCTTCTCCCCATATCCCCTATTTTTAAGAGCCCTATCTAGCTCTCTCTTGAAAGCATCCAAAGAAGCTGCCTCCACCTCCACCGCCCTCTGAGGTAGAGAATTCCACAGACTCACCACTCTCTGTGAGAAAAAGTGTTTCCTCGTCTCCATTCAAAATGGCTTGTTCCTCATTCTTAAACTGTGGCCCCTGGTTCTGGACTCCCCCAACATCGGGAACATGTTTCCTGCCTCTAGCGTGTCCAAGCCCTGAACAATCTTATATGTTTCAATGAGATCACCTCTCATTCTTCTAAACTCCAGAGTGTACATTTACTATGCAAATGTATGCATTAAATCTAGTGTCATTCTGTCAATAATTATTTACTGCTATCTATTACAAAAATGATTTGTGACTCAGTGGATTCAACATAGAACATACAGTAGATATAGAAACTACAACAGTACAAAAATGGAACAAGACCTTTGACCCACAATGTCTGTACCGAATATGGTGCAAAATTAAACTTGTTTAATCCGAGCAAGTGTGAGATGTTGCATTTTGGAAGATTGAATGTAAGATTGAATCCCTCAACAACATTTATTGCAGAGGGATCTTGGGATCCAAATCCAGAACTCCCTGAAAATGACAACAGAATAAATAGAGTGACAATAAAATCATTTGGTCTGCCTCCCTGGTGCCAAGGTCTCGGACGTGTCTCAACGCATCCAAGATATCCTGAAATCAGAGGGAGAGGAGCCTGAGGTCGTGGTACATATAGGTACCAATGACATAGGTAAAAAAAGGGAAGAGGTCCTGAAGGGAGGATTTAGGGAGTTGGGAGGAGAGTTAAGGAAAAGGACCAAAAAGGTAACAATCTCAGGATTACTGCCTGTGCCACGCGACAGTGAGAGTACGAATGGAGCGAGGTGGAGGATAAATGCGTGGCTGAAAGACTGGTGCAGAGGGCAGGGATTCAAGTTTCTGGATCATTGGGACTTCTTTTGGGGAAGGTGGGACCTGTACAGAAAGGATGGGTTGCACTTGAACCCGAGGGGGACCAATATCCTGGCGGGGAAATTTGCAAAGGCTACTGGGGAGACTTTAAACTAGAATGGTTGGGGCGAGTGACTCAAATAGAGAAAGCTAGTAGACAGAATGGGAGGCAGGAAGCAGAAAAGGGAAGCACTCGGACACAAGAGGAGAAAGAAAAAAAAGGAAATAAACAGAGAATAAGAGACGGGGGGTTTCTTAAATGTGCATATTTTAATGCTAGGAACATTGTAAGAAAGGTGGATGAGCTTAGAGTCTGGAAAGACACCTGGAAGTATGATGTTGTGGCGATCAGTGAAACATGGTTGCAGGAGGGCTGTGATTGGAAACTAAATATTCCAGGATTTCGTTGCTTCAGGTGTGATAGAATTGGAGGGGCAAGAGGTGGAGGTGTTGCATTGCTAGTCAGGGAAGATATTACAGCAGTGCTTTGGCAGGATAGATTGGAGGGCTCATCTAGGGAGGCTATTTGGGTGGAACTGAGAAGTGGGAAAGGTGTAGCAACATTTATAGGGGTGTATTATAGACCGCCAAATGTGGAACGAGAATTGGAAGAGCAAATATGTAAGGAGTTAGCAGATATTAGCAGTAAGTACAAGGTAGTGATTGTGGGAGATTTCAACTTTCCACACATAGACTGGGAAACACATTCTGTAAATGGGCTGGATGGTTTGGAGTTTGTAAAATGTGTGCAGGATAGTTTTTTGCAGCAATACATAGAGGTACCTACTAGAGGAGGGGCAGTCCTGGACCTCCTGTTAGGAAATGAGACGGGACAGGAGGCGGAGGTATGCGTTGGGGAGCACCTCGGGTCCAGTAATCACAATACCATTAGTTTCAATATAATTATGGAGAGGGTCAGAACTGGACCTAGGGTTGAGATTTTTGATTGGAGAAAGGCTAACTTTGATGAGATGCGAGATGATTTAAAAGGAGTGAACTGGGACATTTTGTTTTATGGGAAAGATGTAGAAGAGAAATGGAGGACATTTAAAGGGGAAATTAAATCTTTATGTTCCTGTTCGGTTGAAAGGAAACAGTAAAAATTGGAAAGAGCCCTGGTTTTCAAGGGAAATTGGACATCTTGTTCGGAAAAAGAGGGAGACCTACAATAATTATAGGCAGCATGAAGTAGATGAGGTGCTTGAGGAGTATAAGGAATGTCAAAAGAATCTTAAGAAAGAAATTAGAAAAGCTAAAAGAAGATATGAGGTTGTTTTGGCAAGTAAGGTGAAAGTAAATCCAAAGGGTTTCTACAGCTATATTAATAGCAAAAGGATAACGAGGGATACAATTGGTCCATTGGAGAGACAGAGTGGACAGCTATCTGCAGAGCCAAAAGAGATGGGGGAGATATTGAACAATTTTTTTTCTTCGGTATTCACCAAGGAGAAGGATATTAAATTATGTGAGGTAAGGGAAACTAGTAGAGTTGCTATGGATACTATGAGGTTCAAAGTAAAAGAAGTACTGACACTTTTGAAAAATATAAAAGTGGATAAGTCTCCAGGTCTTGACAGGATATTCCCTAGGACATTGAGGGCAGTTAGTGTAGAAATAGCCGGGGCTATGACAGAAATATTTCAAATGTCATTAGAAACGGGAATAGTGCCCGAGGATTGGCGTACTGCGCATGTTGTTCCATTGTTTAAAAAGGGTTCTAAGAGTAAACCTAGCAATTATAGACCTGTTAGTTTGACTTCAGTGGTGGGCAAATTAATGGAAAAGATACTTAGAGATAATATATATAAGCATCTGGATAAACAGGGTCTGATTAGGAGCAGTCAACATGGATTTGTGCCTGGAAGGTCATGTTTGACTAATCTTCTTGAATTTTTTTGAAGAGGTTACTAGGGAAATTGACGAGGGTAAAGCAGTGGATGTTGTCTATATGGACTTTAGTAAGGCCTTTGACAAGTTTCCTCATGGAAGGTTGGTTAAGAAGGTTCAACTGTTGGGTATAAATGCAGGAATAGCAAGATGGATTCAACAGTGGCTGAATGGGAGAAGCCAGAGGGTAATGGTGGATGGCTGTTTATCGGGTTGGAGGCAGGTGACTAGTGGGGTGCCTCAGAGATCTGTGTTGGGTCCTTTGTTTTTTTGTCATGTACATCAATGATCTGGATGAAGGTGTGGTAAATTGGATTAGTAAGTATGCAGATGATACCAAGATAGGGGGTGTTGTGGATAATGAAGAGGATTTCCAAACTCTACAGAGTGATTTAGGCCATTTGGAAAAATGGGCTGAAAGATGGCAGATGGAGTTTAATGCTGATAAATGTGAGGTGCTACACCTTGGCAGGACAAATCAAAATAGGACGTACATGGTAAATGGTAGAGAATTGAAGAATACAGTTGAACAGAGGGATCTGGGTATAACCGTGCATAGTTCCTTGAAGGTGGAATCTCATATAGATAGGGTGGTAAAGAAAGCTTTTGGTATGCTAGCCTTTATAAATCAGAGCATTGAGTATAGAAGCTGGGATGTAATGTTAAAATTGTACAAGGCATTGGTGAGACCAAATCTGGAGTATGGTGTACAATTTTGGTCGCCCAATTATAGGAAGGATGTCAACAAAATAGAGAGAGTATAGAGGAGATTTATTAGAATGTTGCCTGGGTTTCAACAACTAAGTTACAGAGATAGGTTGAATAAGTTAGGTCTTTATTCTCTGGAGCGCAGAAGGTTAAGGGGGGACTTGATAGAGGTCTTTAAAATGATGAGAGGGATGGACAGAGTTGATGTGGACAAGCTTTTCCCTTTGAGAATAGGGAAGATTCAAACAAGAGGGCATGACTTCAGAATTAAGGGACAGAACTTTAGGGGTAACATGAGGGGGAACTTCTTTACTCAGAGAGTGGTAGCGGTGTCGTCCGCGTTTTTATTATTTTTTGTCTATGTTTCTATGTAGTTTTTGTTATTTTTATGTTGGGGTGTTTGTGTGGGTGGGGTGGGAGGGAGAGGGTAACTTTTAAATCTCTCCCTGCACGGGAGACCCAACCTTTTCTGTCGGGTCTCCGTCGTCGTTGGGGCTGCAACGAGAAGCGGCCTCCAACAGGAGAAGACCGGGAACTCTGGTGCCGACGACTCACCTCACCGTGGCGGAGCTGGCCGAGTCCGGAGCGGGTGGAGCGGTGGTGGAGCGCTGCTGCTGCTGCGGACCGACCTCCGGAGATTCGGAGGCTGCAACTGCGGGTCTGGCGGACGGCGGCACCGGGAGCCCGCGGGTCCCTGGAGGGAGACCGCTTTTCAGGGCTCCTGCAACGGCGACTTCTCCCGCCCAAGTTGCGGGGTTGAAGAGCTCCTGGAGCGGGGCCTGATATCACCGCCCCGCGCGGCTTGGAATGGTCGCGGAACTCTGCGAGCGCACGCCGGGGGCTCCAACATCAAGACCCTGTATGCGACCTCGCACCACCTGGCGTGGCTTTAATGGCCGCGGGACAATCGCCAACGCCAGCCAGGGGCTTTGACTTTGACTGACATCAGGGGGGGGGGGGGGAGGAGTGCAGTGGAGAGATAACTTTTTTTGGCCTTCCATCACAGCGATGTGATGGATGTTTATGTAAATTATGTTGTGTCTTGGGTCTATTAAATTGAATCTTGAATCTTGGAATCTTGAATCTTGGAATGAGCTTCCAGTGGAAGTGGTGGAGGCAGGTTCGTTGATATCATTTAAAAATAAATTGGATAGGCATATGGATGAGAAGGGAATGGAGGGTTATGGTACGAGTGCAGGCAGGTGGGACTAAGGGAAAAAAAAGTTGTTCGGCACGGACTTGTAGGGCCGAGATGGCCTGTTTCCGTGTTGTAATTGTTATATGGTTATATGGTTATTCAACTCAATTCGATTCAAACAGATTAGGCCCAAAAAAACTCTTCCAAGGACTTCAATGAAGAAATCAAAACCATTTATTATCTATTCATTTTGCATCTCGTATTGAAACTCAAGTTCAAGGTCTCACCAGTACAGCTCGTAGTTAACTCAGATCATGTCACTTTGCACAAGGCTCAGGAAATCACAATAGCAATTATTTTGGTAATATTTCAGAGCTGAAAGTCTAAGTGTGCTTGAACTGATTGAACTGTCCTAACATGACAAATATACATTTCAATGCTACCTCATGTTTTAACTAAAGACTGATATTAAACATCTTTATAGATTACAATATTGTAACATGAAACATCCATGTCAGAAAGAGTGATAAAACCCCAAGCGCTAAATTGTCATCCTGGTGGTTTTAAGTCAATTTCCACCTTGGTGTTTTATACAAAAGCTCAAATATAATACCAACGTTCTTGACAACTCTTTGAAAACACTTCCCCCAGAGTTTCAAAAAGCTATCAAAACTCATTTATCATCTACTGCTCCTGCACATCCTCTGAGAAGTTCCATTGCCAGTTCAAGGGCTCAACGAATGTGTTACAATAGGTTGATTTCACGTAGAGAGTGCCTTCTAAATCATCGTTTTTTTCATTTACTGAACATAAATGTGCTGTCATTTTGCTCGATACATTGCTGTTTTACCAGGCCCATGAACAGAGATGGTGCACAATTGTGATTGATAACACAATTATGTTTGTATGCCACCAATCAAAGCCATTAAGGACAAGATAAAAAAGTTAAATATTGATTTATACAATTAATAAAAGCCCTGCAGAAACTTCGCTACGACACTTTATGGCACAGTGTATTATCGATCTGCTACAGAGGAAATTGTTCTGTTGGCCTTTCAAGAGATTTCAATGTAATGATTCCACTTTAAAACTCTCACCCTTGTTTCCAAATCTTTCTTTGACTCAATCCACTCAAATCTTTGTATCCTCCCGCAGCCCTTAAATCTTCTGAGACATTTGCTTCCCTCCAATTCTGGGCTTTTGAACATCCTCTGTTTAAGTCACTCTAACTCTGTCTTCTGCTGACAAGGTTCTAAGTTTCTGAGTTCTCACACTAAACATCTCCACCATTCAGCTCCAGGAGGAGGCAGTTGAGGCAGGTACTATCGCAATGGTTAAGAAACATTGGGCCAGGTGCACGGATAGGATGGGCTTAGAGGGATGTGGGCTAAACGCAGGCAGGTGGGACGAGTTTAGAAAGGACTTGTTGGTCGGTATGGCAAGTTGGACCAAAGGGCCTGTTTTCATGCTCTATGACTTTGACTAAGATCTTGGGCTTCACTATTCTATGAGAGGACAGGGGGAAAAAAGGGTTTAAGGACATAACTAGACTGTGGGACCCGTTGGGTCGTATGTTCACACGGGAGGGCTCGTCCCCCAGTGCAATATATCCCGGGTCTTCCAGATCTTTATCTTTTTTGGCTATAAGTATGATAGTTGATTCGGCTAAGGCTAAGGAGCACCAAGGCAAATTCCATGTATGTAAATACTTGGCCAATAAACTTACTTACTTACTTACAAAGTGTAAGTATCCTTTATTGTCATTCAGACTTTTCAGTCTGAACGAAATTTCATGCCTTGCAGTCATAACAAAGAATAAAATAACAAAACACACAATAAACACTGATTTAACATCCACCACAATGAGTCTACCAGGTCCTCCTCACTATCAAGAAAGTTTATAATTTTTTTCAATCTTGTTGATATTTTAGATGTATATAAATTTTGGTAGAATTTGGAAAATCTTTCGTTAATGTCTTTGAACAGTTCACCTTTATCGGATCTGATTTTTTGAGTAGTATAATCCTTTTCCACTTTTCTCAACTGAGATACTAGATGTTTATGCGGTTTGTTGCCAAATGGAAAGTTTTCCTGTTTAGTAATTTGAAATAGCCTGATAACTCTTGCAGAGAGAATTTGATTTAGCTTGAATTTTATTACTGCTATCTTATTATGTTTATCCATAGACGGAACTGTCGCATTTTCCGAGTCCAGCTGTCTGATCTGTTCTTCTAGTTGCAATTGTTCCATCCTATTCTTTTTGTTTTGATATGCTTGATATGAAATGATAGAACCTCTAATAAAAGCTTTAAAATATTCCCATTAGAACGAGGGCGAAATACCCGGGAGTATCATTGGTCTCAAAAAAGAATTCCATCTGTTGTTTTAAATATATACAGCAATCTGGGTTAGTTAGTATTTGGGGATTAAACCTCCGGAATGATTTTTTATTGTACATTCCTTCTAGTTTTAGAGAAAAGGTTAGCAGGGAATGATCAGAAATAATACTATTCTGGTATTTGGGATTAGTTGTAAAAGGTATTCACTTTGTGTCCACCAGAAAATAGTCAATACGTGTATAAGTTTTATGTACGGATGAATAAAAGGAGTATTCTCTTCCGGATGGATTTGCATTCCTCCATACATCTGTTATATTTGTGTTTTTTATATACGTATTTAGAAGTTTGCTGGATTTTGATTTTGTGTTATATCTCTATTGTTGTGAGGATTTATCGAAGTATTGATCCAAAACACAGTTGAAATCTCCCCCAACTATCAGTTTATGCTGGGAGGAATCTGAGATGATGTTAAAAATGTTGTAAAAAAATTGTGGGTTATCAAAGTTGGGAGCGTAGATGTTCACCGTAGTAAGTGGGGTGGAATATATCTCCCCAAATACTATGACGTACCTACCATCTTTATCTGCTATGGTGGTTTTATGTTTAAATGGCATACTCTTACGGATTATAATTGCAGTACCTATGGTTTTGGAGAGAAAAGAGGAGTGATATATTTGACCAATCCAGTTGGCCTTCAGTCTGGTATGAGATCGATCTTTGAGGTGCGTCTACTATAAAAATATTATATCGGCATTAATCGATTTTAATTGGGCAAGAACCTTACCCCTTTTAATTGGCTCATTAAGGCTTCTAATATTACAGCCATAAAATGTTTTCTTCAGTTTTCTTCATAGGGTCGTCTTGCATTATAGCTTACATGGATTCCCTTGTTTCAGATAGGGCAACACAATAAATCAACCTTCTGGATGCTGGGTGGGTGATCCCAATTTCAAAACCCTGCTGGTATATCACAAGAAAAAGTGCCATATGAAGAAAAAACAAAAAAAATGCTAAATTGAAGAATGTCAATTTTTTCGCAAATTTCTTTATTCCCGACATCCATTCTTGTTTCTAGCTTTCCAAGCTTTTCAGTCAGAATATCTCCAAATTCTTTTGCCATAGCCCTACTTAAAGTTTGTTATTGTTCTTGTATTTGCTCTTCCATGGTAGAAATAAGTCCTTCCTCAGATTCTCCCTCAGATTCTTCAGAAGTTACTTTCTCTTGCTCTTAAAGAATCTGCAGTCGGGTTCTTAGTCTAGTCTGAGGTCGAGTCGGCAGAATCCGTTTACTCATTTAAAAATACCAGAATCCAGTCGGTATACGGCGATTTCTGATGACGTCACTTATGCACGTCGGGCATCTGCCGGTAAGTATTCTTCAGTCGGTCCGTTTTTCTTTCCAGGTATTTTAATTTTTCGGAGCAGAGCTAAAAGGAGCGCCTCTTAAGCGGCCGCTTCAGTCCAGGCCGCTGATGGATGTTCACCGACGCCGATGGTCCAGCTTCGCGGCAGGAGGGCCTGAAGACACCGGGCTGGCTGAGGAGGCCAGATATAGGCCCCGACCTCGGGTGGACTATGAGGGGGAGAACTGGTTATTTTTGGTGCCTTCCCTCACAGTGAATTCTGCTGTGGGGGGACGTTTCATGTTGATTTCTATAGTGTACTGTTTCTGTGTCTTTTTTCTTATTCTCTTTTTTCTCTTTTTTTGATTTGTATGGATTTATTGCATTGATCTGTTCAATTAATTTAATCAATCTTTGTAAAGCACTTTGGTTCAAATACTGGTTTTGTTGAAAAGTGCTATATAAATAAATATTATTATTTATTATTATTAATGCTCCAGGGCACCACCAGAAGTTCTGTGTGGCGTTTTTACGATTTCCTTGTAACTGCGTAGGTTTCTTCTGAGTTCTTCTGTTTCCTCCCACAAGCCAAACATTTGTGAGTTTGTAGATTAATTGGCCTCTAGTGTGTAAGGAGTGAATGTGAAAGTGGGAAAACATAATGTGAATGGGTGACTGATGGTTGGCTTGGACTTGGTGGGCTGAAGGACCTGGTTCCATGCTGTATCTTTCAACCATCAATCAAATTCTCCCAACTAATACTTAAGAACATTCTCTCATCACTAGCCCACCAGAGATCTATCTTCATTCATGTGGACTTTATTAGACAGAGAAATAAAATATTTATTTAATTGTCTTAAAGCACACCAAATTTCTGAGGAAACTAATTGTATTCTGAAAGCACCTTATTCAAATTGGTCATATTAAGTAAATTAGTTACTGCGACTGCTACAAAACTGCTACACTTAGCAAATAATTCAATGTCAGTGAATTACTGAGTCATCTCTAAGGACGTGGGAGGCACACTATTACAGCATATTCCCTTAGCTCCCTTCCCGAGTCATTTGGTTGCTTTGTTTTCTAGGGAGATGCAACTCGACCTGTAATGTAAAATAGAGAACACCGAAATTCATTCCGACAGTATCAGTAGTTAAGAGGTGTGGCACATTTCAATAATCATTCCCTGGAAATGCAGAAAAAAACATTCTCATATTGTGTTTTCTGAAAGAGGTTGAGCTGTACACTTCTAACGCTCAAATTGTATGCTGGAGCTTCTGTCTTTGATTTACAAGCCTCTTCCCTATGTATCACTTTGACAGTGAAGTTTAAAGAAAGACTATGAAGTGCTTGCTACGGAAAGGTTACTGCTCCCTCTCTGTTGCTCCTATATTCTAGAGAAGAGTGTCTGCCTTAAAACAAGAGTATAAACACTTGTTATATCTATGCTCAGAAGCTTTGGCCTTGTCAGGATGAGATGGTACTGTTGCTTCTTTCAGAATGAAAATATTAAGGGCCCGCACCAGCATTTTTGAAAGGATTCCATTAGCTTTGCATTTGCCTGGCTTAAAGGTTTTCACATATTATAGGTTAAATGAAGCCAGACAAACAACTGATGCCCATTTTCACAAAAAAAAATCCAAATCTAAGATTATTCTTAAGGGTTGGGTTAAAATAATGTGAATTTCTTGTACTGTACTGACTGCATCAGCCATTTTCTTACTGCTTTGCTGTCCCATCCAATTTTCACCTCTGATCCTCTCTAAAGGGCTGGCCCCACTTAGGTGATTTTTTAAGCGACTGCCAGCGACTGTCATAGTAGAAGCTGGTCGATGAAAAACCAGCAACTGGACCCCCCTACGACAATGTCTACAACAAGCTACAACAACCTACCACCTAGTCGACGTCAAGCTGCGGCAAGCTACTGACAACTGGTGACCCACCTAGGACCATCTACGACAACGTATGGTCTTACAGGCAACAACCTGCGACAACCAAAGTCAAGCTACGATCCTGTCGGTGACAACTGAAGGCAACTGAAGACAATTCAGTCACCGGTACCCGTCGCCTGTTGACGTAGGTAGTCGCCAATGGAATTCATCGGTCAGCACTGGCGACAACCTATGTCACCTGGCAACAACCTACGACAGCACCTAAGTCAGGAGAAGTCAAGATTCAAGATTCAAGAGAGTTTATTGTCATGTGTCCCTGATAGGACAATGAAATTCTTGCTTTGCTTCAGCACAACAAAATATAGTAGGCATGAATACAGAACAGTTCAGTGAGACCATATACCATTACATAAATATATACACACATGAATAAATAAACTGATAAAGTGCAAATAAACAGGTAATGGGCTTTTAATGTTCAGAGTTTTGTTTGAGTTGAGTTTAATAGCCTGATGGCTGTGGGGAAGTAGCTATTCCTGAACCTGGACTTTGCAGTCTTCAGGCTCCTGTACCTTCTACCTGAAGTTAATGGGAGATGAGTGTGTGGCCTGGATGGTGTGGGTCCTTGATGATGCTGCCAGCCTTTTTGAGGCAGCGACTGCGGTAGATCCCCTCGATGGTCGGGAGGTCAGAGCCGATGATGGACTGGGCAGTGTTTACTACTTTTTGTAGTCTTTTCTGCTCCTTAGCGCTCAAGTTGCCGAACTAAGCCACGATGCAACCGGTCAGCATGCTCTCTACTGTGCACCTGTAGAAGTTAGAGAGAATCCTCCTTGACATACCGACTCTCCGTAATCTTCTAAGGAAGTTGAGGCGCTGATGTGCTTTCCTTATAATTCCATCAGTGTTCTCGGACCAGTGGAGATCTTCAGAGATGCGCATGCCCAGGAATTTGAAGCTCTTGACCCTTTCCACCATCGACCCGTTGATATGAACGGGACTCTGGGTCCCCATCCTACCCCTTCCAAAGTCCACAATCAGTTCCTTGGTTTTGCTGGTGTTGAGGGCCAGGTTATTGTGCTGGCACCATTTAATCAGTCGGTCGATCTCTCTTCTGTACTCTGATTCGTCCCCATCAGTTGATACGTCACACAACAGCGGTGTCGTCTGCGAATTTGATGGTGGAGTTCGCACTATGACCGGCTACGCAGTCATGAGTATAGAGTGAGTACAACAGGGGGCTGAACACGCAGCCTTGAGGTGCTCCCGTGCTGATTGTTATCGAGGCTGACACATTTCCACCAATACGAACAGACTGTGGTCTGTGAATGAGGAAGTCATGCTACGCTCATTGGCGTCAACCCACTGTCGTCGACTGTCGGTGAAAAAATGTGAACATTTTGAAAATCCAGCGGTGACCAGAGAGACGCTATAACTCTTTGGGTGACTGAGGAGACTACTCACGACCATACAGGCAACCATAGTTACCTGTAATCGTCTAAATGTAGCCTAATTGACACAGGCCCTTTAAGGTTTTTTATGTTGCAAAGAAGCCTTCAGTAGTCATTTCAAACATAAGACCCTTACAACTTCAGACCCATTCACTTTTCATAGAATATTACACACCAATCAGGTGAATTAAAATCAACATTTATTCAGATCTCCTGGACATAAATCTAAGAATCGAGTTTTTTCTCTTTGACACAAATCACCTTTACATGGCCCTGCTGTAAAAGACGGCTAAGGAAGCCGAGTGTCACATGGACAATGCGGTCTGCTGCAGTTCTACTCTCCTGGGATCCACAATACAGAGAGGCCTCTGACATATTGAGAAGCGAAGGCAAGTGTAACAAGCGGCAAGTCACCATGAAGCTGACGGAACATCCCGCAAGGCGAAGAAGCTCCAAATTTGTGGGTTCTGCTGTGGGTGATGAAGTCCATGTGGGACTTACAGACTCTCGCAGGTGAAGCATGAGATGGCTGATTGGATTTATGTGCAGCTTCTGAGTGAAATGTTCCTTCTAATTTACACTGGACCTTTATGTGCTGCCACAGAATGGAAATGAGGTTCACATTGTTCTCCTGAAAGCCCCTTCTCCATTTTTATGGGCCAGTGTCAGAGATTTCCATGAGTCATTGGGGATGTTTTGTATTTCCAAGGAGTTTATAAATTATTTTCTCTGTCCATCTAGTAAAGTCTTGTGGTGGCTTGGAATAAAATGTTTGCTTCTGGAAGCTCATGTCAATGATATCGCCTGCTTATTGGAATTGGCTGAGTGTAGCTGCAGTCTCAGTGTCAAAGATGTCAGCGTGGGAAAGGACAATGATTGTTAAAGCCCTGCGAACCAGCTTGGAGGATTTTGAGGAGATAAAGTGTTTAATGTAGTCTCCAATGGTCCTTCTTTTGTTTTTGGTGGCCCCCTCATGCCGGGTCCCTCTTTGTTCTCTAGGCAGCCCCCCTTCGCCGGGCCCCTCATTGTCAGCTGTCCTCGACTGACCTCCGGCACCCATCGCTGGCCTGTCCGACCTCCGGCACTCACGCAGCCAGAGTCCCAAAGTTCAAAGTTCAAAGTAACCTTTATTGTCAATTCAAATAAATTGGATTGAAATTGCGTTTCCCCATACTCCAAATGTGCAAGTAATATTTATAACACAGACAGACAATCTACCAATAAGATAGACAATAAACATTATTTAAAATATTCACAGTGTGCCAGAATGTAGTAAAATATGCAGACATTGAGTTAAAATTATTTTGACAGACAGTTGGTCTTTGTTTGTGTAATGTTCATGGACTTTTCTTGAGTGTGTTGAGTAGTCTGATGGCCTGAGGAAAAAAGCTGTTTTTGAATCTGCGGGCCATTGTCTCAGACAGTCACTGAATATGCTGTGCACTGAATGGGATAGTTAAGCAGTGATGTCTACCTTCACTGGTAAATGGCTCCCAGGTTATGGGAAGTAGTCCCATAATTGTCCCAGTTGCTTAAGCACCTTTATTGCTGCAGCAGGGGTATGATGGCAGCGGACTAGAGGACTTTTGTTTTATAAGTATTAAGAGTGCGGCCATTTTTCTTGGATGTTTTACTGTGTGTGATGAATTTGAATTGGATTAGACCTCTGAATATGTGCTCATGCTAACGTTGTCTGATTACTGGAACTTGATGCCTGCAGTTATGGATAATCTTACTTCACTAGTGGAAACAATGTAAAATGGACAATGTGCTCAAAGGAATTACAGATGCTGGTTTACACCAAAGATAGACACAAATTCAGTGGAACAGGCAGCATCTCTGAATAAAAGGAATCTGTAACATTTTGGGTCAAATGAAAGAAGAAGGGTTTCAACTCGAAATCACCTTTTCTCCAGAGATGCTGCCTGACCTGCTGAGTTACTCCAGCATTTTGTGTCTATCTAAATTTAACAATCTTCCTTTTCTCATTTAGACTAACCCAATTCCAATGGGAAACGGGTTATAGGTGGAGCGATAGAATAGGTTCTTGTGAGCAGTTTGTCCAAGGAGTAATGGTATCCCTGCCATTTCACATAGGGAAATATTTTGTTTAAAAATACCTGTTCAAATTTACGGGCAAGGAGAGTATTCAGATCGCAGGTGATATCCACAGCTAAATCCAAGCTTGGTAGTCAAGCCTCATAACCTTGCATTATGACATAGAAACATAGAAAAACAGGTGCAGGAGTAGGCCATTTGGCCCTTCGAGCCAGCACCACGATTCAATATAATCATGGCTGATCATCTAAAATCAGTACCCCATTCCTGCTTTTTCCCCATATCCCTTAATTACTTTAGCCCCAAGAGCTAAATTGAACTCTCTCTTGAAAACAGACATTCATTCTGCCGCTCACATCATGTTCCTGGTCTAATGAGTATTCCAGCATTGTTACAGTTTAAGGATAAGGGGGGTCACAGGGTCACAGTTTAAGGATAAGGGGGAAATCTTTTAGGACCGAGATGAGAAAAACATTTTTCCAACAGAAAGTGGTGAATCTCTGGAATTCTCTGCCACAGAAGGTAGTTGAGGCCAGTTCATTGGCTATATTTAAGAGGGAGTTAGATGTGGCCCTTGTGGCTAAAGGGATCAGGGGGGATGGAGAGAAGGCAGGTACAGGATACTGAGTTGGATGATCAGCCATGATCATATTGCAGGCACGAAGGGCCGAATGGCCTACTCCTGCACCTATTTTCTATGTTTCTATGTTTCAATGTTTTTTTTAAATTATTATTTCAGCATCCAAAGACTACATTATATCCAATTGTTTCAACACTTCCCAAGGCTCCACTTCTCTAACAGTGATTCCATATGCAGTGAAGAGGGATAACATTGTGGTGGCACTATTACCTTAATAAAGACCCAGTCTCAGAGAAACTACTGTCTAATGAATTTCATAACATTTGTTTGCATAGAGATATATTTGCATTTTATTCCTAATTACACTGAAATATGACAGGACAGAATGGGGCCATTCAGACCTATGGTCCCTACAGGGAATTTTTATTCATGCAATCAAAAATTAATTTCACAACTCTGGTCCCTTCCAATACCTGTTAGTTCAGGTACACGTTCACCTTTAAATAAAGCACTGGCTTCCACCTCATCAACTGATGTGTGACCTATTATTCTGTGCTGCCATTATCTCTTTCCTCAGTTATAATTTTAAACTATTATCTGATTACATTAATTATCCTTTCCCCATTAAACACTCACAAATCTAAAATTCACATTTATTCTTCTCATAACTTTCCTTGTTCCTACAAACAGAATTTCAACATTTTAAGACAATCTCCTCAAATATAATTTCCTAAATTTCGGTATTATCGTAGTGCACCACACATTATTTCGCACTTTTGATGAATTGCTTATAAAGGGTGCCAAAAACCTTGTGGAATATTATCTGAAAACATAATTTTATAAATATGACGATACAGGCATAAGTACATCGAAAATATTAAATTTGAGAACCATTTGACCACCTACAGCTTTTTAATCAAGAGAATTCTTCCTGGTGTATTATCCACATTTTTTTTACCTCAGATTTACCCACATGAAACAGTCTCTCACACCTTCTCCCACATTCTTCTTATCTTCCTTTTTGGCCAAATCTCATACTCTAATGACCAGTGGAATGTGAGATTGCCTCATCGCATGCCCAAATTCAAATGATCAAGTATCCACCAAAAACACAGCACATCCATAACGCTCTGCAGTAGTGGACCAAGCTTCTGATATTTTTCCAGTCCGAGTAACACCTAGGCTTTTAAACAAGCTACTGTATTTCACGACGTACAAAAGCTTTTATGTAAATGAAAGTTAACACTGCATTAATAATTTTTGGTCATTGCGTGCATGTTAATGGGATTCAAACTGGAGAAACAGTGCAATTATTTGTCTAAACTGAGCACTTATGACTCCATCACATCAACAGAGCCTGGGGTGGAAGAAAATGCAACAATGTTAGCGTTTTCAGGTCAATGTAAGTGACTGCCATTCAAACACTGATGTTTTAAGTAGTGATTGTACTTTGTCAGACTTGTTTCGTGGTTTATTGCAAACGTGCATCTTGTTGCAAAATAACAAATTTAACTATTTGATTTCCTGCTTACTCAACCAGTCTCTTTGCCAGGAAGAGGCGTTACTGATTCTTTGGACGTACATTATTCCAGAGTCCAATGCTATTGGGGGGGGGGGGGGGGGGGGGGGGGAGGGCAAAGCAGTATACCAAGTTATCACTGATCATCATCAAACTGGATCAGAAATAATATCCTGCCCTCTTGTGATTTTAGAAGAATAAGAGCAATCTCATTGAATCATACTAAATTCTTACAGGACTTGATGGGATAGATTACAGTTCTCTCAGTCGGGGGTGCCTGGAATCCAAGGTCACAGTCTCAAAATAATGGGATGTCTATTCAAGAATGGGACGAGATACATTTTCTTCACCCAGATAGTGGTGAATCTTTGGATTTTCTATCCGAAAGGGCTGCAGTGGTTCAGTCGCTGGGTGCATACAAGACAGAGACACAAGGAACTGCAGATGCTGGAAGGAATTTCCAAAACGCAGAGTGCTGGAGGAACTCAACAGGTTGCATATGTGGAGGGAATGGGCAGGAGACGTTTGATTTGGGATCCTTTTTCAGAGTGATTGTATTGGAGGGAGAAAGCTGTAAAGGGAGGAGGGGACAGGATGAAGCATGGCATTTGATAGGTGGACACCGGGGTTTGGCTGGCAGATGGGTGGAGTTAGTGACAAAGGATGGAGGTGAAAATAAAAATAAAGGGGTGTCAGATAAGGAGGAGACACCGAAGATAGACACAAAATGCTGGAGTAACTCAGCGAGTCAGGCGGTTAGTAGCCTACATTAAACAAACGATTGAGCCAACATGCTCAATGTAGTTCCAAATTTTGATTTAATTGAAATCCAGCAATTTTGGTTTTGTGCTGGAAAATGACTCAGAGGTAAAAGATCATGCTTGCAATGGCATAGGAGGTAGTGAGCCAACATACCAATGGCAGGTCGATGGTATTTATATTCTGTTAAATCAGTTGTCAGGATTAGCAAGTTAAAATCATTTAAAATCTGTTAAAACCATTTAGTCACGTTTCAGAAGGTTGCTGAAGTTTATTCTGCTGAAGCCCTATGCCATGAATTTTCAGTTTATTTTCCGATATGTTATGTGTTAGATGATAAGTGTGTAAAATGTGCTAAGACAAGGAGTGAATGAATGTAGGCAGAATCTCATCAAATCCTCATAAACACTGGAGCACAAATAAGACTAATGATTTATTGAGAGACTGGGGATAGTAAAAGTCCTCTCTTCCTCTTCCTCTCCCCCCCCCCCCCCCCCCCCCCCCCCCCCCCCTCGCCTCCCCTCTCCCCAGCATACTTGAAATAAATGCTTCCTGCACCTAGGTCTCTCCTGCCTCTGAACTGTTCTTTTCCAAAGCACCATAAGTCACATACCATCATCACCCAGAAATATATTGTTTCATATATTGATTCTGGATCTGAATCCAGGAACTCCCTTCCCCACAGCAATGTACCTTCACCAGAATGACTGCAGAGGTTCAAGGCAGTTATTCACATTTCTATTCTCTGAAGGACAATTTAGGAGACCTGCATTTTGAAAGATAAACAAATTGAAAACAAACCCAAGTAACCACATGCATTCAGAAGTGAAGCTTTCAGCTTGTGCTGGTCAGATTGAAGAAAACCACCACCAAGAGCTCTGTGCTTGATCATCCTACAAAACATTTAGGTAAGGTTGAAAAAGGTCATGTATTGTATGGTTGGTATTGCTTGCTGCATTGTTCTGGAAGTTGTTTCATGAGGAAAATAATCACATCTCGGCTGACATCACCTTGAGTTGATCATGATCGAGTTTCTGGTGTTTAATCTGCAATATCTGGCTCCTTTACCCTTTGACGACTAAACACATTCATACTCATGAAAGTTCTGAGGGTAAATAATGAGAGTCCCATTGCAAGTGTTAAATGATTATAAAAGGAAATAGACCATCACTGAAATAATGCATTAAAAAAACCTGAACATGTTGTTCATGGAGAATGATTGCAACATGAAATGTTTTAGCATGTGGTCAGTGAAGGAGAAAAAGAAATATAAAATGTAAAAGGACATTGCCAATGTACTTGAAAAGAATAACTATATATAGCAGTGGAAAGATGGAAGGGGCATTGGAGTGCCTTGCACTGATGTTAAAAGCTATAATAGTAACAGATATGACTGGCCTATTGGTTTTCAGTTGTGCTGTCATTTACACAATTGGCCTATGTTCCAGATAGAAACAAAAGAACAGGAATCAGTCACCCAGCTCCTCAAACCTGTTCCGCAAAACAATGTGTTTGTGACTGATCTGTGGTTGGACACTTTTTCCATGAGAATGTAGATGACACGATTAATAAGTCTGCAGATAACACCAAAATTGGTGGTTGTATCGTGGATAGTGATGAAAATTACAACGGGATCTAATTCATGGGTAAATAAGTAAGGGAATGACCAATGGAATTGAACTCAGACAAATGTGAAGTGAAGCGTTTATGAAAGTTAAACCAGACCAGTGAATGGCGGGACCCTGGTGAGTGTTATTGAACAGGGAGATCAGGGCATATGTACATAGTTCACTGAACATAGCAGCAAAGGTTGACAAAGTGGTGAAGAAGGCCTATAGTATGATTGCCGCCATCAGCTGAGGTATTGTGTATAGGAGTGGAACAGCATGTTATAGTTGTATAACTTATTGGTTAGGTAGCACTTAGAGTATTGTGTGCAATTCTGGTTGCTATTAAGCAAGCGAGAAGGCAGAAAAAATTCACAAGTTTACAAGTTATAGGAGTAGAATTAGGCCATTCGACCTATCGAGTTTATCCCGACATTCAATCATGGCTGACCTCCGCCTCCAAATCCAATTTTCCTGCCTTCTTCTCCGAACCCTTGACACTCATTTTAATCAAGAATTTGTCTATCTCTGCCTTAAAAGTATCCACTGATTTGGCCTCCACAGCCCTCTGTGGCAATGAGTTCCACAAATTTACTACCCTCTGACTAAAGAAGTTCCTCCTCATCACCTTTCTAAAAGAGTGCCCTTTAATTCCGAAGCTATACCCTCTGGTGCTAGACTCTCCTTTCCACCACTACTCTATTTATATCTTTCATTCACAGATTCACAGGAAATGTTACCTGGACTGGAGTGCTTGAGTTATGAGTGATTGGATAGACTGGGATGTTCTTCCCTGGCATGAAGGAGGTTGAGGGATGACCCTATAGAGCGGTTCATTAAATTATGATAGCATCGATAGGCTGGATAATCACAATCTTTTCCCGAGGATATGATAATCTAAAATTGGAGGGCATAGATTTAAGGTGAACGATTTAAAGGAGTCTAAAAGCAAAGGTTTCACAAAAGTTGATGGCTAAATGGAATGATCTGCCAGTGGAGGAGAGGAGGCAGGTATAATAACAACATTTATGACATTTGGACAGCTTCATGGTTTAGAAACATAGAAACATAGAAATTAGGTGCAGGAGTAGGCCATTCGGAAAGGTTTGGAGGGATAGGGGCAAAATTCAAGCAAATGGGATTAGCATAGGTAGGCAACTTGGTTGCATGGATGGGTTAGACTGAATAAGTGCCTATCTCTATGCTGTATGACTATTAATTAATAACTTAATGCCAGCTGCAGTTGCTCCCTACAGAAGGTGGCACTAGAACCTGGTGACTATATGGGAGATGGTCCTGGGAAAGGATCCATTATCATCCACTGCAATCGTTTCATGGTTTTAAATCTTCATTCCAGTTGTATATCTCTCAGGGTTTCTAATAATACTGACAATGCTTGAATCGTCTTTTAGGTCTGGTGACCCAACAACCTCCAGGAGGTCATGACTGACTCCTGGACTCAAACAGAGCCACCAAGCGGGTTCTACCACGATTAACAAGATTTGCAGCCTATCGGCCTTCTGAAGCTCCACCTAACAAAGTCAACGCACTCCTGGAGCTGTTGACCTCATGCCTGGACCAAGTCAAGTGTGTTTAATTGTCCTCTGTACCAACAACAGAACAATGACATTCTTACTTGCATCAGCATAACAGGCCGGTGCTCACAGAACATTTAGATAACATAATAAACAAAAATATTCAATAACTTAATAAACCCAAAACTAATGCAAAGTCCACAGTGCAACCAATACAGTGTAGTGTTCAACAGCTTGATAATTGATGGGTAGAAGCTGTTCTTGAACCTGGAGGTCACGGTTTTCAGACTCATATCTTGTTCCCGATGGGAGGAGTGGAATGAGAGTGTGGGTAGGATGAGTCAAGAGGGTTTTATTGTCATATGTAACAAAATGGAACAATTGGGTACTGATTGTGGATGATCAGCCATGATCACAGTGAATAGCGGTGCTGGCTCGAAGGGCTGAATGGCCTACTTCTGCACCTATTGTCTATTATCAAATTACATTCTTACTTGCTCGTTGATGATGCTGGCAGTTATTTTTAGGCTGCTCCTTTCTATCGACCCCTTCAATGACGAGGAGAACAGTACCGGTGATGTTTTGGATTGTCTACCACCTTATTTAATATCCTTCGCTCCTGGGATTCTAAGTTGCCAAACAAGGCTGTTTAGTTAATATAGTCTCTACCATACATCTGTCGAAGTTCAAGGGATTTTTAATCGCATACCGAATCTCCTCAATCCCTTGAGGAATTCAAAGTGTTAATGGGCTTTCTTTATGATTACTTCGATGTACAGGACAGATCATCAGAGATATGCATGCCCAAGAACGTGATGTGGTTGGCTCTCTACATGCCGTCTCAGTGATGAAGAGAGATTGTGGATCCTCGGATTTCCCCTTCTAAAGTCAACAGTAAACTCCCTGGTCTTGCTGATGTTGAGTGCAAGAGTGATTTCTGGCACTATTCAATTAGACTTTCAATCTCATCTCTATACTCCAGCTTATCATTACCTGTAATTCGTCTAACAATGGTGGTGTCTTTGGTGAATTTAAAAATGGCGTTGAGCGGAGTGTGGACCACCAGGCCCAATCTAGTGCATCTGGTGCATCTGACTGCGACTCTGGAACTGCTGTCGACAACTACAGGGGAGACCTGGTATTCACCGGCCTTTCAAAGGCCCATCCCAAACAACAGGACAACTCGACCTTGCAACCCGTTCACATCCCACCCCACCAGCCTGAACTAAGGATCTCCTTACTAATCAACTCCTTTTAGTGCAAGGGAGGTCGAAGGAAATCGAAGGAGGTCGTCTTCACTCTACACTATTCGGTGTCCAACTTTCCCGAAGTTAGTCGTAGCTAGTCGAAGCTGGTCTTCAACATAGTCGAAGGAGGACTTCTACATAGTCGAAGGAGGTCTTCAAAATGTCATTTTTCAAACTCTTCTATATTCGCCAATTAGGTTGCCCAAGTGGGACAGCCCCTGTGATCCTTGTGCAGGTGAACTGAACTTTGAAAGATGAGTCCAGCACATAGTTGGAGCAAAACAGCAATGTCACACTGGGGATTTCATTCATGTTTCTTTATTGATCTTCTGTAAGGTTTGTTCTTTGTCTCTTGGTGAATAACATGCAAAGGTTGGAGGTCATATTTTTACATTGTACAATACATTGGTAAATGTGGAAACAGATACTACGCTCTTGACAATGTCAGAAGGTGGGTGTCTGACACTGGGAAACTATCAGACATACTATCTATACATTGTAGTCATGTTCTTGGTCCAACCTCTGTTTGGGCATAATTTCACACAAAACCATAAGCATGATCATCCCTAAGTATAGGAGTATATTAGAGGGAGATCAATCACCTGACTGAATAGTGCCAGAATAATAACCTTACTCTCAACGTCAATAAAACCAAGCAACTGACTTGTTGACTTTGGAAGTGGAAAGCTGAGGATCAACAAACCTTTCTTCATTGATAGGTTAGTTTGGAGAGAGTCAACAACTTCAAGTTCCTGGGTGTGAATATCTCTGCGATATGGCCTGAACACAGTACATTGATGCAATCATAAATAAAGTCCATCAACCCCTCTACTTCTTTAGAGGATTGAGAATTGCTATATCGACCAATATTCTCTTGGATTTCTATAGGTGTACAGTAGAGAGAGCATATTGTCTGCTTACATCGTGGACTGGTTTGGCAACTTGAATGCCCAGGAATGAAGGAGATTAAAACCAGTTTGAACACTGCCCAGTGCATCGTGGGTCCTGACCTCCCCGCCATGAAAGGAATGTACAGGAGGTACTACTCAAAAGGCAGCCAGCATTACCAAGTACCCACACCATCGTGGCCACATTCTCATTTCACTCCCACCATCTAGAAGGTACAGGAGCTTGAAAACTGTAACATCCAGGTTCAGGGACAGCTTCTTCCCACCAACCATCAGGCTATTGAATGCTATGAATTCCAACTAACTGCAAACTAACTTGATTGCATTAGGGACTTTGGGGTCTGGTTTCCACAATATTGTTATTTTAAATCTATTGAACTTCTATTTTTATGTTTGCTTATTATATTAACTATTGAGTACTGTGTTTACAATTCTATTGTGCTGCTGCAAGTAAAAATGTAATTGTGTTGTTTCAGTACATATGACAATAAAACACTCTTGACTCTTGAATATAAATTAATTTTTATCTGCATTTTGTGCAGAAGAAAATCCAGGAGATGCATATTCTTGGTCAGATCTCAGAAATAGAAAAATCTAAAAAATGCCTTAACGCTGGAATCTATACTTTGTTAAAAAGAATTACAAAGAAATAAAATAAAAACAAACAAAAATGAAAATCATTAAAAACATAAAAATCACAAAATCGTTTTTTTTTTTTTAAACAGCTGAAATTAAGTTATATTGAACCTATCTTGTCCATTAGTTCACTGACAATGAACGTTCAGATGAATTCAGTCTCTGGTCCCGCGCCTAAATAGGGTCACTGTGCATTTGTGGTTGTGCAAAAGAATTTCACTGTGCTGTGCATACATGACAATAAAGAACCATTGAACCTGGGCTGGGACTGAGCTGGCTAAGAGTTGAATAACTAGGTTCCTTAGTGTAAAACTGTGCAATCCCTGTCTGAACTGGCTCTGCTGATGGATTCCACATGAAATGCTGTGACGGGGGGTAGAGGCTGATATGCCGGCACCCATCACTCAGCTCAGCACATCCTGCACTCACATCAGGACATGAGCCTCGGATGTCAATCGGTCTCAATGCCCAATGCATCTCAATGCAAGATATTCCACTTGAAACTCTTAGCCTGGTTCCATACCCCAAAGTCCTATACTTTTACTGAGACATTAAAACCTGATTAGATTTGCCTGGCAATCCTGATGCACAGTTTGATCTCGTAGCTCTATTATAATGAGTGAATAATGCTCCAGGATTTATAATCTAGTCATCCCAACATTTGGCTTGGCTTCATTAATTATCCTCTTGCATTAATGCAACCCCTTCAATGAGTAGTCTTATAATTACTGCCAAGGAGAAAGGACAAAACTAGCATTTAAATCGCAACTTATCACCACTTCAGGACAACCCAATGTGCTTCATAGTCATTGAAGAGCAGTCACTTTGGCCCATTAATGCATGACCTACCAGATCTAAACAGTCTTTGGGATAATTAATCATATAGCGAACGGGATCCTTTAATCATGCTGGATATAAATCATCGCCTCTACAGTATTCTTTGACCCACTGAAGAAAAAGGAAAAATTATTTGCATCTGGAACAGGATGGAGAAAATATATTGATATTGATACCTTTCCAAAGACTTCATCATGAAGAGAGATGAGTTACAGTTTCAGGGGCAAGGGATCCTGTTGAAATAAACTTGAGAAAATGACACAGTATGTTGTCTGGATAGTAAGCACAGCAGCCACTAATGGAGAGTGTTTTCCCTGAGTTCAGAGAGGGAAGAATTATTTCAGACTTCTGCTTGGGATCCCTCTCAAGCCTCCTGAAGGTAATTGTTGCTGTGTAATTGTTGCTGTGCAATTGAATAAGAGCGAGATACTCAAAAATATCCAACCACACCCCTCATCTTTTAGTCAGAATCCTTCTGTGACCTTGCAGTCATTCATATCCATCTCTTTATCACCTTTTCAACAGCCAACAATGGACCATTGGGAGCTCTGTCTTTTCTTGATCATCGATGCTGACTTTGCACCTTTTCATATCTCTGGTTTCCCTCTCCCCTGATTCTCAGTCCGAAGATAGGTCTCGACCCGAAACGTGACCCATTCCGTTTCTCCGGAGATGTGGTCTGTCCTTTCAGTTACTCCAGCGTTTTGCATCTGCCTCCGTAACTTGATACATTTCAAAATGCACGAGAGCCATTCTGAAGAATTTTTCAAAACCTTCCCTGCTTTCTCCTTTGCTTCTGTCAGATGTCCCAGGTGCCTGCTTTCATATTCAGCAATCTATTGTCTACCGTCAAGCCATTAACCTTCTTAATAATACTTCGACAAATGACTTGTCATTTACATATGCTCACTTGGTGGCCAGCTGTCCAATTTACTGGAAGAGACATGATTGCACAGTTGCCTTTTATGAAAGCGAACAAAAGTGAAAAGCGAACAGTCAGCTTGTCACTCTGTAACTAACTTCCTGCATTTGTCCTTGCAGACCTCACTGCCATTCTTCAATCATCAGCTCACCGTTGACACAAATATGCCCAAATCATTCTGATTCTCCAGAATAGAGCAATGTTTACAATCTAGGCTTTCGTTTTATAATTTTTAAATCCATAATTCACTGGATTCTAGAATTCTGACAAAGCTTTTGTTGCATGCTAACCATTCAGAGGAAAGACTATACATGTTTACAATTGAAAGTAATCATGACGAATGATTTGTAAAGGTATATGATAAAGGGAATAACGCTTGGTTATTCCCTTTGAATGTTGAAACAAAGAATTGCAGATGCTGGTTTATACCAAAGATAGACACAAAGTGCTGGAGTAACTCAGCGGGCCTCAAGTTCTTCACCTTCACCTCCCGACCCCCACCCTTCTACTTTCAGTCTGAAGATGGGTCCTGACCCAAAACGTCACCCATCTCTTTTCTCAAGAGATGTTGCCTGACCCACTGAGTTACTTCAGCACTTTGTGTCTACCTTTGGTAATCCTTTATTGTTTCTCGTTTATAAATCTGCATGTCTATCTCTAGTCTGAAGAAGGGTTTTGGCCCGAAACGTTGCTTATTTCCTTCGCTCCATAGATGCTGCTGCACCCGCTGAGTTTCTCCAGCATTTTTGTGTACCTGTCTATCTCTACATTGTGGTTAAACGTGGCAAAAGTGTTTTGTAAAACAGATACATGTTTGCAGCTATACTCACTTTATGTTGCAATCGAAACAATTGTGATTTTGTCACTGGAATAAGAACACAGATTTCCACATTAGTGGTCCGGAGACAGGAGTTCAAATTCCATCACCACGACTAGGGAATTTAACTAAATTAATCAAATAATTTGCAATTAAAACTCTAGAATCCGTAATGGTAAGCAAGAAAATAGCAGATTGTTGCAAAAAACTATCTGGTTCACGTGCCTTTGAGGATAGAAACTTTGCTATCCCGTCCATTACTGGACTATTTGTGATCGACTGTTCTGTGAAATGGCCTGGCTGCCCACACAATGTGAAGACAATTTGAGGTAGACAATCATGGCTGGCACTGTCAGTGATAGCCACATTATGAATTAATTTAAAAGCATTGAAATACATGCAAAAAGAAACTAGGAATGCTAACGGAATTTAGTTGTTTATTCTTGGGGGAAATTGTTGCAAAGGAAGGGAGAAAAGGCTTCAATTCCCTAGGGCATTGGTGAGATCTGGAGTCATCAATACGGGTGTAGTTGCGTATAATTGGCCCCCCTGGTGAGTCTTTTCTGTGGGATTTCAGGTGTCTGAAGAAGCTTATCCTCGAGTTCATAGCCTTTATTTTAGTGTGGGATGAATGTGTAGTTGGAACATCCCTCCAGATGGATGCCTTTTAATATAGGGAGACTAATGCATGGACATCAACCACATGGTCCTTGACAGAAACGCACATGAGTCCAACATCCAACAGACTTCAGGACTGGTCTCTCCCTGGTGCAGCCTTCTTCTGCCTTCTCAGCCTTTGTGGTGTTTCACCTGCTGGCCAGCTACTATCTTCCATTGTTTCACCATTGAGGCCTTCTTCTTGGCGTGCGCTTTGTCAGGAACCCTCTCAACCTACCCGTCACGGGTGACCCTGCCAGTAGCATAGCTCCTGAGGGTTTCATTCTCAGGATCTAAGGCACACACAAGCTTTTCTTCCACAACAAGATGGCGACCCTCAGAGTTTCATAATGCAATGCTGGTCTACTTATTTAAGCAAGGATGTTGGATGTATATTCAGAGAAGGTTTGGAGACACAAGGAACTGCAGAGGCAGGTTTACAAAAAAAGCACAAAGTGCTGGAGTAACTCAGCGGGTCCACTGAGTTGCTCCAACAATATGGGTCTTTATTTTATCAGAAAAGGTTCACTAGATTGATACCTTGAATGGAGGAAAGATTGGATAGGTTGTTCTCAAGAGAGAGTTAGGTATAGCTCTTAGAGCTAAAGGAATCAAGGGTTATGGGGAGAATGCAGGAACGGAGTACTGATTTTGGATGATCAGCCATGGTCATATTGAATGGCAGAGCTGGCTCGAAGGGCCGAATGACCTACTCCTGAACCTATTTTCTATGTTTATATGTTTCTTGTATTCAATGGAGTTTCAAAAAATGAGAAGGGTCTTGACTGAAACATATGACATCCTGATGGATCTTACAGGGTGTACATGCACAAGATATTTCCTCTTGGAGGTGAATCGGGTACTATGGGTCAATATGTAAACATAACTGTTTAACTGGATTTTTTCCTCCTGAAGGATGGTGAGTCTGGAAGGTGTTATCATTGATATCCTGGTGAGTTGCCATTGACAAGAAAGTCAACTGGAACCGAACATTTAAATAGTGTCGACAAGATCAGAAGCTGGATATCCAGCAGCGAGTAACTCACCTCTTGATGCCCTAAAGGTTTTTCACCATATTTATGTTAAGATCATGACCCTCCACTTGATTCGATTAATGTAGCTCGAGCACTTCAACAGCTTGGCCACATCTTGGACAATGCAACCTTCTTATTTTGTACACCATTCACCACTCTAAACTTTCAATCCCTCTACCACCAGCACACATTTACTGCAGCGCAAACCATCTACAAGACGCGCTGCAGTCACAACCTGGGCTACTCTGACAGCACCCACCAAACTTGCAACTTTCACCACCTAGAAAGTCAAGTGCATGGAAACATCTCTATCTGCAGGGACGCTGCAAGTCACCTACCACCCTAACCAGCATTTTCATGGGCTCCTACTCCTGGAACTCCCCTGAAGCACTGTTAAAAATGCTACACCAGAGGAACTACCGTGGTTCAATATGGTGGGTCACCACCACCTCAGAGGAAGTTCGGGGTGGCCAGCAAATGTTGGCTTTGCCAACAAAGCCCTATTCTCAAAAATGCATAAAATATCTCAATACCTCCAGCATTGTAACAAATCACTGACTCAAATGTTTTTTTTTTAATTTAATATTTACTTCCACCAGCTGACCTTTGAAAATAAACAGAACATCTAAGGATTATAAAAAAATGGTGCTTGGCATGGGCTTGGTGCTTTAGGGCCTGTTTTAATGCCATGTTTCTCCATAACATTCCGATATTGTCTATGTCAGCGCGATATAACTTGATTCTAATGTATTATTCTTCTGAAAAATGTAACATTAATCTCCAGGGTCCTGCTTTGCTACATACATACATTGCTACTCAAAGTTTCTGGGTTTACTAGTTATAACAGTAGCTTTGAAAAGAGACGGTCAATGCATCTTACTTTTTTTCTTATTTCCATTAAGCGCAAGATAACATTAATATGCAGTTCTGCCTGTGCTACTGATTTGGCTTAACACATTATTGGGGGAAAAATTGACTATGAGACTAGGGAACTCAATTAACATGATGTCAGTTTGCATTCCATATTTCACGTAGAAATGTGCTGCATTCAATCAAGAAACAGTGAATGGGAAATAAGTGTCTTTAGCAATTGCTGGCAAGATTCAACCAGCAGCTCGAGTACAATAATCCAGCAGGTCAGGGGGCATCTGTCTTTTAATGGATTATCTCTCTCTTCAGGAAGAAACCACATTTAGTACACTTTAACATAAGCCTCTTTGCTCAAAAGTGCTTCACGCTAACATTGCTATTATTTTTTTTTTCTCCTTCTTCTCAGGCAGTCCCTTAGGATTGTTTATCGACAATGATATTAAACCATTCCCTCCAGAGATGCTGCCTGGCCCACTGAGTTCTTCCAAAAACTTGCAGCCTCATTTAACAAAGAGCAAAGGGTCTGCCCAGAGATCTGGCTGATTTCTCCCTCAGCCGATATCCAATCAAAAGCAGACTATCACTTGGTGCATTGTGAGTTCCTGCTGCATACTGTTAAAGATCTTTCCAATTTAACATGGAACCGAGACTGCTGCCTCTCCCAGCTGACCAAAAGAGAAAAGTTAACGAAAAGCAGTACCGCAACCCTAGGGACTGGGCCAACATTTATCCTTCCATCTACATCAGCAAAACTCAGTCTATTTTCAGAGGGAAGACTTCCTGGGGGCTTATTTCTGGAGCAATTATGTGCTGAGATCCAACTCATGGTAAACTCAGCTCACAGTGGTAATGCAATTGCTGAAAGTGAGTGCAATTAGTGACTAGTGATCTCACTCACTCACACCCTCTCTTTCTTTCGCACACACACACACACGAAGATGCACACCAGCATGAGTGAGCAGAAATTAGCCTCCTCCATCTATCATTCTTCATAATCAGGGATGTTAATCAGCAAGATTATCTGCAAACTGAAGCTTGCAAGGTGGAACTTCAGAACTTGTCACTTTCACAAAGCAATTATCCACATTACTGCATTTGCACTCTTAATACAATATCATATTTATGATTCAATGATGGTTTTTCTCTTTGGGGAGAAACTAGATTAAGCATTCTTTAAAATAAGCCTCTTTGCTGGAAAGTGCTCGACACTAAAATCGCTACTTTTTTCTCTGCCTTCTTTTTACGCAGTCCATCAGGATCACTTAATAACAATAGAATCCGATGATTTTGAGGTGATAATATCCGTAACTATGATTCTGGTTGTTAGATAAAGGGTCAGTGATAATGGGCAGCAGCTAACATTAGCTGTGTAAGATATCTCAATGTTTCGTATCCTTATTTCACCCAGCTTTTCTGAAATGGTCTGAAATTTTGCTAAATTAGATACAGTGAGGAAGGAAGGCAGCAAACCACAGCAGAACTAAAAAGGTTTTAACATTCAGCAGAAATTATGTCCATAATTTGATGGAAGATGGTTGCTGAAACTACTGATAGAGAGAGAATTTCTTCCTTAAGTCAGTGACAGTGCAAGACAACCTGATCCTAGCCAGACCAGGTTTGCTAACTCATTTACCTGCTCAGCAAGGTTGGATTCCTAATATTTCACTCAAACCATCAATGGCAGGGGCTACCATTAAAGGTCACCTTCCACATTGTCCTATATTTGTTCAAAATGATTTAGACATGGACAGTGCAGATATGATGGGTCAAAGGACCTATTTCCATGCTGTATAACTCTATGACGATTGAATTACTTTTTTTTAGTTTAGAGATACAGTACAGAAACGGGCCATTCAGCCCACCGAGTCCACGTCGACCAGCGATCCCCGCTCTTTAACACTATCCTATACACACTAGAGACAATTTACATTTATACCAAGCCAATTAGCCTACAAACCTGTAGTCTTTTAATTGTGTGGGAGGAAACCAAATAAATCAGAGAAAACCACGCAGGTCAGTGGAAGAACATACAAACTCTGTGCAGGCAAACACCTGTAGTCAGGATTGAACCTGGATTCCTGGCGCTGTAAGGCAGCAACTCTACCACTGCAATTTGTGTTGCCCTTCTTCTGTATCTTCAAATCAACTGGCAGCCCATCATACATCCAAAGAATTGAAGGCTATTTTTCTTGTGTTAAAATTAAAATAACAGTTTAGTTTAAAGGGTTGATTTGCACTAAAGGCAATGGAATTATGTTAGAAAAAGAGAGAGGGGGGGAGAGGAGAGGAGGGGGGGGGGGGGGGGGGGGGAGGGGGGGAGAGGGGGGAGAGGAGGAGGGGCGGGGGGGGGGAGGGCGGGGGGGGAGGAGAGGGAAGGGGGGAGGAGAGGAGAGGGGGAGGAGAGAGGGGGGGAGAGGAGGGGGGGGGGAGGGAGGGGGGGAGGGGAGAGAGAGGGAGGGGAGGGGAGAGGGAGGGAGGGGGGAGGGGGGAGGGGAGGGGGAGGAGGGGAGAGGGGGGGGGAGGGAGGGGAGGGGGGAGAGGAGGGGGGGGCGAGGAGAAGGAGGGGTTGGTAGGGCGGAGGAGGGGGAGGGGGGTGAGAGGAGAGGGGGAGGAGGAGGGGGGGGGGGAGGAGGGGGGGGAGGAGGAGGAAGAGGAGGCAGAGGGAGAGGCGGAGGAAGAGGAGGCGGCAGAGGAAGAGGCGGGGGAGGAGGAGGAGGGGGAGGGAGGGGGAGAGGAGGGAGGGGGGGGGGGGAGAGGAGGAGGGAGGGGGAGGGGAGGGAGGGGGGGGGGGGAGAGGGCGGAGAGGGGGGGAGGAGGGGGGGGGAGAGGAGAGGGGGGGAGAAGGAGGAGGGGGGGGGAGAGAGGGGGAGAGGAGGAGGAGGGGGGGAGGTGAGGGGGGGAGGGAGGAGAGGGGGGGGGAGAGGGGGGGGGGAAGAGGAGAGGAGGGGGATCTTTTTTTTTTTTTTTTCCTTTTTGAGGGGAGGAGGGAGGGGGAGGGGGGGGGAGAGGAGGAGGGGGGGGAGGGAGGAGGGGGGGAGGGAGGAGAGGGGAGAGGGGGGAGAGGAGGGGGGGGAGGAGGGGGAGGAGAGGGGGGGGAGAGGAGGGGGGGGAGGAGAGGGAGGAGAGGGGGGAGAGGAGGAGGAGAGGAGAGGAGAGGGGAGAGGAGGGGGAGGGGGGGGGAGAGGAGGAGAGGGGGGAGAGGGGGGAGAGGAGGGAGGGGGGGAGAGGAGAGGGGGGGGGAGAGAGGAGGGGGGGGGAGAGGAGAGGGGGGGAGGAGGGGGGGAGGAGGGGGGGGAGAGGGGGGGAGGGAGGAGAGGGGGGGAGAGGAGAGGGGGGAGGGGGAGGAGAGGGGGGGAGGAGGAGGGGGGGGAGGGAGAGGGGGAGGGAGGGGGAGATAGGGGCAGGAGAGGGGGGGGGGGAGAGGGGGAGAGAGGGAGGGAGCGGGAGAGGGGGGGAGAGGATGGGGGGAGAGGAGAGAGGAGAGGGGAGGGGGGAGGGGGGGAGGAGAGGGGGGGAGAGGAGAGGAGAAGGATGGAGAGAAGGAGGGAGAGGGAGGGGGAGAGGGAGGGGAGAGGGAGGGGAGAGGGAGGGGAGAGGGAGGGGAGAGGGAGGGCAGGGGAGAGGGGAGGAGAAGATTGGGGAGTAGAAGAGGAGAGGGGGGGAGAGGAAGGAGGAGGGGAGGAGAGGAAAAATGAGGGGAGAGGGAGGAATTAAGATGGGAGAGGAGAGGGGAGGAGAGGGGAGGGGAGGAGAGGGGGAGAGGGAGGGGAGTGGGGGGGAGGCGAGAGGGGAGGAGAGGGGGGGGGAGGAGAGGGAGGGGAGTGGAGGGAGGCAGGGAGAAGGAGGGGGAGAGAGAGAGAGAGAGAGAGTGCCTTTTTACTTCAACCCAAACCCAAAGAACCATTTGCAGGCAGTGCTTTTTTTACCTCTAACCATATTTTCATTTTCAAACCAAATTAAGGGTACTCACAGTGCTGTAGACATTTGTCAGTGTCATTGGAGGCACACCACTTGCAGAGACTGATTGAGGTACACCACTTCCTGGTTTTATAGTCCCTCCCCCTCCCTCCAGCAGGGGCAGCAGAGAGAATGGGGAATTTTGTAAAAACATAGTATCTCTGTCAATTTTCATCGACGGGAAAAATCCTCGGCACACATGCGGCGGAGGGGGGCTCTGAGCAAGGTGGCCAAAAATGACGTCCGTAGGTGGCGGTGTACTCTTGGAAATCGGAGCACAGAAAGTCAAAACCGGTCAAGAACAGACTTTTAGTAATATAGATAGCATTACCTGTTTTGATTGGATAGCATGCAAACAGTACACCAGACAGTAATAATCTTAAATCATTTTTCTCATCTAATCATGTTGCTAGTATGATCATGCATTATAATAAAATAGACTGATTTGTCTGTAAATTTTTCTACAAGTATCAGATGTCTGAACTAATTTCATAACTCTGCGTGTGAAGAATGAGCACTGAAGGGGAAGCGTCACAGTGAGAAATGAGGGAATGATTCACAATGCACATTTACTGCATATAAACTTTTGCCTGTCAAAGCCACACCAAACTCAAACCACTTTAATGGCCAGTTCTTCTTTCAGTGCATCACATGGGAAAGTGCAGTTTTGAATTGGGTTTATAATGCTGATTAGCCAAGTCCTAACCTAAGGCATGGACATACTGTAACTCGATTCTGTTGAACTGCTTAAATTGTATGAGTTCAGACATCTACGTCATCCATACACAATCATGTCCTCAATTCTTAATGCATGAATAACCAATCTTGGCAATGGGATGTTACTGTTTTTATACTCCAGATATTTTTGTTTTTGCATTTCAGAGCGTTGTTTTAGAACTTAACGCACTGCCTATGTCCTGCGGTGTGTTTACACTTCCGAGGGGTAGGTAACTTTGATAACCTGTACCGAATCACCCATTTTCAGATTCCTTTAGCCTCTCGTTTTATTTTGTGCTTCCTTGTTTTTATGAAGGTGCAGGACACAATATGAAACTTACTTTGAGCTCCCAATGAATTGATAAAGAATGAATGAGCTAGCAAATTAGCAACACTGAGCTTTACTTTACATGTTCCTTATGTTTCATATTCATAAATTACATGGCAATAAACAGACTATTGATCAGTGTTAAATTACAGCGTCACCTTTACTTAGGAACTTTGTTCCTTTTCTCACTATGTTTAACTTTTGCTTATTGTCTTGCCTGGTCTCAGATAAATGGTCTCTGAAAATATATAGTAATTGATATAAAACTTCCAAGTTGATAAATACTTCTAGAAAATAATACAAAGGCATTTTGAATTTAATTTGTGGAGTTTATATATTATTTTCATTTGTTTATTGAAGTAATATACATTAAGGCTATTATTCTGGATCCTATTTTAAAAGGATTATATATGTTATATTTGAGATGTGGTGTGTTTGAGTCACCCAGCACAGTTATAAGACACTAACAGGTCACATCTAACAGAGTGAAACAGTGCATGGTCTGTCTTAACAATGTGCTTTAGACCAATGTCAGAAAAGCATACAATATTTTCATTTCCAATATCATCTATCCAAAGGTCACAAAGAGATTGATTGCCAATTGCCTCCAAATTAGATTCCTGTCAACCAGGAACCTAGATTAAGTCTACTCAAACTCATTTTGCAAAGACACATAACAGCCAATCAACAAATGGAAAACTTCATCACTATGGCCTGGATTTGAACCCAAGCCTAAGATAAATAGAGGTGCTAAATGCATCCCAGGACTCCTTTCCTCCATCCGCCAGCAGTTGAATAGCCCGTTCTCTCATTTTCTGACATTTTTAAAGCTGTGGCGGCACTTGCTACATGAACCCTCAGCAGTCGGGGGTAGGGTCACGAGACTGGGCAATGGCAGGGAGGAGTTGTTACTGGGTATAGGGGTGTGTCCTGGTATACATAACGAACCACGGGACAACCCACTCTCTCTCTGGCTTCGAGCTGACCAGCTCTCTTCTCTCTTTGGGTGAGTGTCCTCCCACCTCAGCAAGAGCTCAACTCAAGCCCACGAGGCTGCAGCCTTGCAGCAGCAACAACAACTTTGTGTTAGTGGACCAAAGTGCATGTATATCTACCTATAATGCCTGAATAAAGAAACCATTTATTCACGACGTTTGGTGCATCTTCACAGCTAACAATAAAAGTATTTAAAGAAGTGAAAAATAAGATTCTCTCTTAGAATACAAACAGCAATGCCAGGATTTAATTTTTGAAAGGGTAGTGACTCTGGTGAAAAGCTAATGTCCAAACTTCCCTTCACCTATTTCTGTCTTTGAGGGCAATTTCTCTTTTACTGTTGCTTGCAGCTTATTTAGGATGTTGTCTATGTTTTTTTGTAACTTCCTGTTGTCATAGTTTGTTTGCCTACAGAAGTTCACAAATTATAGGAGTAGAATTAGGCCAATAGTCTACTCCACCATTCAATCATGGCTGATCTCTGCCTCCTAATCCCATTTTCTTGCCTTCTCCTCATAACCCTTGACACCCGTTCTAATCAAGAATGTGTCTATCTCTGCCTTAAAAATAGCCACTGAATTGGCCTCCACAGCCCTCTGTGGCAATGAGTTCTACAGTTTAACTACCTTCTGACTAAAGAATTCCTCCTCACCTCCTTTTCTATAAGACCGCCCTTTAATACTGAGGGTATGACTTTTGGTGCTAGACTCTCCTACCAGTGGAAACACCCTTTCCACACCCACTCTATCTATGCCTTTCATTATTCTGTAAGTTTAAGGTCCCCCTTCAACAATATAAACTCTAGCGAGGGCAGGCCCAGTGCTCATCATATGCCAACCCACTCATTCATGGAATAATTCTCGGAAACCTTCTCTGGACCCTCTCCTTACTCAGATATGGGGCCCCAATTTGCTCACAGCACTCCAAATGTGGCCTGACTAGCGCCTTATAGAGCCTCAGCATTACATCTCTGAAGTGGGGTGGGAGATTGCAACCTTCACGTGGTCCACCCTGTTTTGACGAATGCAATCAATCTGGCGTGTACAGAAGATCAAACAGAACAAGTTGTCTTACAACTTTAGACTGTGCACGCTATGCGCAAGAAGAAGTTCTCTGAAGTACATGCAGTTAAAATGGTTTTGATGATACAATCTTACTATCCTTGTGACTGGATCTGAGGTTATTGCACTAAACTGCTGTATTATTAAGATTAATCTTCTTTCTCAGAATCACACGTCTGCAGGAAAGACATATGACTGATCAGCCGTTTGTTGGCCATTCACTACAAATTACCTTTCCAATTCACCAAGCCTCATTATTATGCCAAGTTCCTTATGCAAGCCCATTTCATATTCGACAGCTGTAAACTTTTACTACCCCAGAAATACTGTGAAAACCGCTCAAAAACAGCAGTAAAACCATGATTTCTCTTTCAGAAAGTGATTATACTGGACATTTGAATATGCTGCATCTATTCAATATAAGTAATAACTTTTATATTGTATTCTGGCTAAGCACACTGAAAAAAAGTGATTCAAAAATGCTGCAGTACCTCTGCAGGTCAGACAGCATCTGTAGAGAACATGGATAGGTGGTGTTTCAGGTCAGGGCCCTTCATCAGACTGATAGCAGGAGGGGGGAGAAAGCTGAAAGAGAGGTGGAGACAGGACAAATTTTGGCAAGTGATAGGCGGATACAGGTGAGGATAATTTTGAATGGCAGATGGGTGGACAAAGGCCAGGGATGGGAAGAAGCCAAAAGGTTGTGAGATAAGGAGCGAAGGAGAAGAACGCAAAATGTGAAATCAGAGGAAGGTGGAGGAGGATAAGGGGAAGAGAAAAGGGTTGGTGTTGTATAGTTCCCTAAAATTGGAGAATTCTGTATTTAAATCATTGCGTTGTCAGCTACCCGAGTGGAAGATGAGGTGCTGTTCCTCGAGTTTGGTGTGACCTCACTCTGGCAGTGGAGGAGGCCCAAGACCCAAAGTTCAGTAGGTTAATTGGAAGGAGAGTTAAAATGGTTAGCACTCAAGTGATCCAGTACGCCTTGGTGGACCGAGCACACGTGTTCAGCGAACAATCACCAAGTCTATGCTTGGGCTCACCGATGTTAAGGGGGCACATCAGGAGCATCAATAACAGTAGATGTTTTCGAGGTGCATATGAACCTTTGTCTCACCTCGAAGAACTGCCAGTGTCCCTGGTTGGATGTGAGGGAAGAGGTATAAGGGCAGGTGTTACATATCTTGTGGTTGCAGGACAACGTGTTTGGGGAGGGAATAATTTGGATGGGAAGGGATGAATGAACCATGGAGTTGTGGGGGAAGTGGTCTCTGTGGAAATCGGGAAGGGGTGGGGATGGTAAGATGTGATCGATGGCGGGATGACATTGGAGGTGGCAGAAATGTTGGAGAATGATGCCTTGAACGTTAGTGGCGTGAAAGGTAAGGACCAGGGGAACCCTATTCTTGTTCATCAGGAGGGAGGGGGAGTGAGAGCAGGACTACCCTATCTATACCTCTCATCTATCTATCTATATTACTAAAAGTCTGTTCTTGACCGGATTTCGCCATCTGTGCTGCGATTTCCGAGAGAACGCCGCCACCTACGGCCGTCATTTTTGGCCACCTTGCTCAGAGCCCCACTCCGCCGCATGTGTGCCTAGGATGTGGTGGAGGAAAAATGAGAGATATTGAGTTTTTACAAGATTCCCCATTCTCTCTGCTGCAAGTGGCGGCAGGGGGGGAGGGTAGCCTATAAAACCAGGGGAGTGGTGTGCCTCAAGGTGTCAGTCGATGTCTAACCTGGAGGAAGGCAGAGGGTCAGAAAGGGGAGAGAGGTGAATAAGATACTCCAACAAATGTCTACTCAAATGTGAAGTTAGTGGTTCTAAAATTGCTTGCAAAATGTGTCGATTGGTTCTAAAGCTTGCAAAAAAAGTGTCTATTGGTTCTAAAGCTTGCAAAAAATGTTTCTATTGGTTCTAAAGCTTGCAAAAATCGTCTCTATTGGTTCTAAAGCTTTCAAAAAATGTCTATTGGTTCTAAAGCTTGCAAAAAAGGCTGGGGCTCTGAGGTTCTAAAGTTTGCTAAAAGTGTCTCTATTATTGACAAAAGGTCGCAGTCAAAAATAGAATTGGTTCTAAAAGAGTTCCATACTAGGGCTCCAGAAAGCCCCTTTTGTCCCCTCCCTGGTGGCTTGGCTTGGGGCATCTTGAAATTGAAAGGCATTACTTACTGCAAATGGAGGCATGAGGTTGAAAAGCACTACTTACTGCAAATGGTGGCTTGGGAGCTTTGGCTTGAAGCTTGAAAGGCACTATTACTGCAAAAAACTTGGTAGCTTTGGCTTGTAGTGAAATTCACAACTTTTGAAAAATGGCTTGGTTGCTTTGGCATTAAGTTGAAAGGCACTACTTACTGCAAATGGTGGCTTGGGTGTGGCTTGAAGTTGGAAGACACCACGCTGCAAATGGTGGTTCGGGAGCTTTGAAGTTGAAAGACACTACTTACTGCAAATGGTGGCTTGGGAGCTTTGACTTGAAGTTGAAAGACACTACTGTAAATGCACTTACTTCCTGTTTGCACTTTATATTAATTTTATATAAAACGCTATCTCTTACGGCTGTGATTTTTGGACATCTTACTCAATACCTCCCTCCACTGAGCAGGTGCAGAGAATTCTTCCCATCAATGAAAAATAAAAGTGTTATTAGTTTTTTTTTAAATGTTGAGAATCTCTCTCCTGTCAATCAAACCATGAACGCCACACCTTTTTTAGACTTCACCCCCCCACCTTAAGTGGTTATGCCCGGAAGTGTGGGTGTGGCTCAGTCTTGCAAGATGGAGGAGGGAGAGGTCACGACTCCCTGTCTTTAGTAGCTTTACACCCTACTTCAAATGGTATGAAACTGCACGAATTTGGTGGCCTTGCACCCTGCTAGAAGTGGTAAGAAACTGCACTTGAATTTGGTGGCCTTATACCCTGCTTGAAATAGAATTTCAAGGATTAGCTGTGAGTCAACTACCAGCCCACCAGCCATGAGTGAGTGAGTTGCCAGCACAACAGGCTTGATTGACTGAGACGCCAGCCCAAGAATCCATTTGGCGCACAATTTGCATACTAGCCCTCTGGAAACCAGTCCCTTCAGCCCACAACACCCATACTAGCGCTGCAGAAAGCGCCCCCCCCCCCCCCCCCCCCCCCAACTGGCCACCAATATTAGAATTGGTGGAGAGGTGGAATATTGCATTGGATGACCAGCCCTCCTGTGTGATGCTGGGACCCAACGGGTCCCACTTAGTCTAGTAATTTATATAGTTCTGTCAGTACTCTCTTGCAACCTCCAGAGATCAGATCAAAAGTCTGCAACCATCATTTCCCACATAGTAAAACGGAGCAAGCTGGGAACCATGTGTGATTTAAAGGGTTCCCAGCCACAAAGTCTGTTTTATAATCATTGCACTGCCTCGGTGCAGACAGAGAATGACTGCAGCATCAGTGCACTGTTCACCTCAGTGAGAAGGCACAAACCTTCACCCCAATGATCGTTGTGTCAGTAGCTTGATCATGACGCAGGTGCTCCGAGAGTGAGAGGCTCCATCGCTAACCAATTACCCTCTCCACTGCACCAATTAACCCCTCACCTCCTTCAATCTTTACCATTTCTCCCTAATATTTCCCACATTCCTACACTTCCATTTAGCAGCCTTTCAGCACATGATACGATAGAACTCTATTTATCCCTGGAGGGAAGTTGATTTGGCAACAGTCATAAAAACACAAAATACATGAAACATAAAATTAAAGTGAGGGGGGAGGGGGGGAGTGGGGGGGGAGGGGGGGGGGGGGGTGGGACCAGACCTAAAGATGATGATGATTTTATTGTCGGGTCTCCATTGACCATCGTTGGGGCATGCAACGAGGAGCGGCCTCCACTTTAAGGAAGAGACCGGGGACTCTGGTGCCGAGCGAACTCACAGGATCACAGTCGCGGGGCGCATCACAGAGTCCGAGCCCGGTTTAATAGCCTGGATGGCTGGGGGAAGTAGCTATTTCTGAACCTGGTGCTGCTGCGGCCCTGTACCTTCTACGGAGATTCAGAGGAGTGTGAGGCCAGGAGGTCTGGGTGGATGGCGGCTAGCCGGGAGCCCGCGGGTCCCCTGGATGGAAGGAAGGTCCCTGATGATGAGCTGATGCTGGGCAGGGTTTACTCTCGCAAGTCGGCCCTCTCCAGGGCCCTCAAGTTGACGAACCAACTTCTCCAACCCCAGCATGAGTTGCGGTAGAAGTTAGAAGAGCTCCTGGAGCGGGGCTTGACATCACCGCCCCGTGCGGCTTGGAATGGCTGCGGGACTAATGCGAGCGCACGCCGGGGGCTCAGAACACCAAGACCACATGTGCGCACCTACGGTGCCACCCGGCGTGGCTTTAATCGGCCGCGGAACAACTCCATCGCCAGCCGGGGGCTTTTTCTTTGACTCTGACATCGGGGGGGGGGGGGGGGGGGGGCCAAAACTTGACCCGAAACGACCCACAGTGGAGGTCTGATAAGTTTTTTGGCCTTCCATCACAGCGATGGGATGGATGTTTATGTAAATTATGTTGTGTCTTGAGTCTATTTGTTTGTAATGTAATGTATGGCTGCAGAAACGGCATTTTGTTTGGACCTCAAGGGGTCCAAATGACAATTAAATTGTATCTTGTATCTTGTATCTTGTAATAGCACTGATGGCTGTGGGGGTGTAGCTATTTCTGAACGCTGGTCGTTGCAGTCTTCAGGCTACCTGTACTTCGACCTGAAGATAGCAGGGAGATGAGTGTGGAGGCCAGGATGGTGAATGTCGGGGTCTTTGATGATACTGCGCAGCCTTTTTAGGCAGCGACTGCGATAAATCCCCTACGATGGAAGGAAGGTCCGAGTTGATGATGGCCGCTGGGCAACGTTTACTACTTTTTGTAGTCTTTTCCTCTCCAGGGCCCTCAAGTTGATGAACCAAGCCATGATGCAACCGGCCAGCATGCTCTCTACTGTGCACCTGTATAAGTTAGAGAGAGTCCTCCTTGGCAAACCAACTCTCCGTAATCTTCTCAGGAAGTAGATGCTCTGATGTGTTTTCTTGATAATTGCATTAGTATTCTCAAAACATTTGAGTAAAAAAACATTTTAGAACCAAAAAAGACACATTCTGCAAGCATTGTAGTACCGAGAGACACTTTTTGCAAACATTTTAGAACCAATAAACACTTTTTGCAAACATTTTAGAACCAATAGACACATTCTGCAAGCGTTTTAGAACCACTAAGGACATTTATATTTGAGTAGACATGTGTTCAGTATTATTCACAACTCAGAGAAATGTGACCCTCTGCCTTCCTCCAGCTTGCAGACACTGATTGAGGCACACCCTGGTTTTATAGCCAGCAGGGGCAGCAGAGAGAATGGGGAATTTTGTAAAATCATTAATATCTCTGTCATTTTTCATCAACGGGAAAAATCCTCGGCACACACACGGCGGAGAGGGGCTCTGAGTAAGGTGGCCAAAAATGACGGCCGTAGGTGGCGGAGTTCTCTCAGAAATCGCAGCACAGATGGCCAAAACCGGTCAAGAACAGACTTTTAGTAATATAGATATGGACACACTGATCTGTTTTGTGGCAAATGCCTACTATGTTCTGTGTGCTGAAGCAAAGCAAGAATTTCATTGTCCTATCAGGGACACATGACAATAAACTCACTTGAACTTGAAAAGATACTCGTGCTGTAATATGAAACATACAATTAGAATACAATCGTGCGGTATAAGTATTTCTTCTGTCGAACTCTGAAGCGACTCTAAAAACTCAGCTCCCAATTATCAGTAAGCTAATGAAAAGTGTCCAGAGCAAGTCCAGAGAACTGCATTGCTAAGTACAGTCTATTCCTCCAGAGTGGTCCAAGCAGCAGAACCATTGATCTAGCATAGATTCATAGAAATAAATAACAAACCAACTCAACAATGGCGAGCAAATGCCTATATCATTGTTCCAGTTTGGGACATATGACAATAAAACAATCTTGACTCTCTCTTGACTATCAACACTAATCGAGTTTATCTGTGTTTGGCCTATTTCCCTCCAAAACTTTCATATTCACAAACCTCTCCAAATGACTTTTAAATGTTGTAATTGAACCTGCCACTGCCACCTCCTCAAGCAGCTCGTTCCATATTTCTACTACCCTCAGTGTGTAAAACCTACCTCTCAGACCCCCTTTAAGTCTTTTCCCTTTCACCATAAGCCTGTAGCTCTAGTAGTAGACTCTGCTACCTTGAGAAAAAGACTGCGACTATCTGAGGCGGCAGCGGTGAGGACTCACGACGATGGGGCCTCGGCGGTGAAGTCATGCGGCGGTGTTCGTGCCCCGCGGGTTGTCCCGCGATCGACGGTCGATGAGAGCGTGGAGGACCACCGTGAGGGGGGCGGGGAAGAACAATGGACAATGGGGGGGGGGGGGGACACACAAAGGAAATAGGGACCCGTTGTGGGGGAACTGCTGTGGTGGGGGGGAAGGGGGACAAAAGGGGGAGCCGGTGTGCTTTGTAACTTAGTCAACGCTGTAGGTGGCTGCTGTTTGTATACATTGTGTATGCAAGAAAAGAATCTCACTGTGCCTAGTAACATGTGACAATAAAGTATTCCTATTCCTATTCCTCCTTCCCTATCTGTGGTTCCTCAGATTTGTTTAAGCCTCTATGTCACTGCTCAAATTTCTTCACTCTAGGGAAATCCATCCAGCCTATCTAATCTCCCCTTATTACTCAAGTCCTCCATTCCAGGGAACAGGTCCTGTCCAGGATGGATGAGAAGTTCGATGCTGGTGACCTTGCTGTAAGCTCACCTAAAAGTTCTGAGCTCAGCTACAGAAAGCATCTCAACACACAGAAATGGAGTGGTGGCTGTAGGAGGCAGGAAGATGGTGTTTTCGCGGGTCATGGTGTTGGTCGAGTGGGCCGCTGGAGGTCCAACTGTAATCTGGGAAATTGTGGATCAGATGCCACTCTAGACCCGATAGAAGTTGGACGAGCAGCCAACAGCAATATGGCAGTAAAACGCACCGACAGCATCGCCAGGCCAGGATGACCCCTACACCACCCACCCAGTGCCACTGCCAGGACAACAGAATAGGAAATGGTTAGAGGGATTTGGGCTACACATGGGCAGGTGGGACTAATGTAGAGGGGCACCTTAGTTGGTGTGGGCAAGTTGGGTTAAGGGGCCTGTTTCCATGCCGTATGGCTCTATTTCTATAATACAATCAGGTAAGACCCAAGATAAGACTCAGTATTTTTAAGAACTTGATATTTGAAAGTTACAAGATAACGGCAGAAACATGGTGACATTTTGTGCACTGCCTCAGACTATATTTACATTACAATTGCACTCTTGTACTTATGTATGATTGTGCTTATGCATAGTATAATTGTACTGCATTGGATTCAAAGAAGCATTTTGCAGTAATTCGGTATATATATAACAATAAAGTACTGTGGATATTGAACAATCCTGTGAATCTTTTCTGCACAACAATAGTTTTTTTCAAAATATATTTCTCTTGCTTGTTATTGTTGCAATATTGTGGTTGATAGTTGTCTCCAAGTAATTAGCCATTATTACATTGCTTTATATGTGGCACCAGCATATATTTACAACTTCAGGCTCATTTCAGAATGTGTGTACTTTCAATGTCAGTGGATAGTGCTTTGAGGTTATCAGCCCTATCGTCAGTGAAGAATATACCCCCGTGCCAGATAGCCAGCAGGTCTAAATCAGATGGTCCAGAATAACAACATCACGGTAGCGCAGTTGTAGACCTGCTGCCTTACAGCGCCAGAGATCCGGGTTCGATCGGGTGCTTGTTTTTACGGAGTTTGTACGTTCTCCCAATGACCTGCATGGGTTTCGCCAAGATCTTCGGTCTCCTCCCACACTCCAAAGACGCGCAGGTCTGTAGGTAAATAGGCTTGGCATAAATGTGAATTATCCCTAGTGTGCAGGATAACGTCAATGTGTGGGGATCGCTGGTCGGTGCTGACTCGGTGGGCCGAAGGTTTCCGTGCTGTATCTCTAAACTAAACTAAACATCCTGACTGCAGGCAGGGTGCTGACGTCAACTTGCGTATACATCAACTGGCCATGTTGAGACCTGACGATTACAAGACAATGCGTGTGTAGCCTGCATGCTGTAGGACCAGCAATCCTACAGAAGTTGTGCATTTGCTCAGACATTGCCTTCCAGCAAATCAGAATATTTATATCTGCGTTTGACGGCACTGGACCTATACTCCCTGGAGTTTAGAAGAATGAGGGGGGACCTCATTGAAACGTACAGAATAGTGAAAGGCTTGGATAGAATGGATGCGGAGATGATGTTTCCACTACTGGGAGATTCTAGGACTAGAGATTATAGCCTCAGAATTAAAGGAAGTTATTTTCGGAAGAAGATAAGGAGAAATTTCTTTAGTCAGAGGGTGGTGAATCTATGGAATTGTTTTACCAATGAAGGCCATGGAGGCAAAGTTAGTGGATATTTTTAAGGCAGAGATAGATAAATTCTTGATTAGTACAGGTATCAGAGATTATGGGGAGAAGGCAAAAGAATGGGGTTAAGCAGGAGAGATAGATCAGCCATGATTTAATGGCAGAATAGACTTGATGGGCCAAAAGGCCTAATTCTACTCCTATCATTTATAATCTTACAAACTGCATTGGAAGGAAGCACATCATCAACTTATTTTTTGCAAGAGTGGGCAGAGACTATGAGATGTTGTGTCCAGTTATTATCTCCAGACCCTTCAGATCAATGGGAACCAGTGCATTTAACTTTGGCCCACTGAGTCTGCACCAACCAGCAATCCCTGCACATTAACGCTACCCAACACACAATAGGGATAATTTTACATTTATACATTTATAATAACCTAAAAAGCTGTACGTCTTTACAGTGTGGGAGGAAACCGAAGATCTCGGGGAAAACCCACACAGGTCACAGGTAGAACGTACAAACTTCATACAGACAGCACCCGCAGTCAGGCTCAAAGTCATGTCTCTGGGGCTGTAAAGCAGCAAGTCTACTGCTAGGACACCCTGTCGCCCTATACCTCATATTCTATTGAGGTGTATCCCAGGAAAGAGAGAAAACAAGTATTGTGCCTTCCGGGAGAGGGCTCTTAAAATAGCGGAGTTAGGGGATATGGGGAGAAGGCAGGAACGGGGTACTGATTGGGGATGATCAAGCATGATCACATTGAATGGCGCTGGCTCGAATGGGCAAAATGGCCAACTCCTGCACCTATTGTCTATTGTGGGAACAAAGTAAATCAGTGACTGTAGGCCAATCCACAGTCATCCTATGACTCGAGGATGATCAGTCGGACGGCAAAGTGGTGCAGTAGTAGAGTTGCTGCCTTACAGCGTCAGAGACCCGAGTTCAATCTTGACTTCAAGTGGTACCTGTATGGAGTTTGCACATTCTCCTGTGACTGCGTGGGTTTTCTCTGGCTGCTCCGGTTTTCTCCCGCACTCCAAAAGATGTACAAGTTTGTAATTTAATTGTAGGTTAATTTCTTCTGTAAAATCGTAAGTTGTCCCTAGTGTGTGGGATATTGCTAATATTGACAACAGCTGGTCGGTGCACATTCAGTGGGCCGAAGGACTTGGTTCCACACTATATCTCTAATGTAATGTCTAAAGTCACCTCTTTTATACAAGAGTAGACAGCAGATTACATGATATTGCAAAGGGCATAATAAGCAGACTTTGCCTCCACACCTGGAAGAGATTGTCATGTGCAGAGACATGGGATGGGACACCTCTTTCCACCTCTACCACAATGCTCCCTGTAGATCTTAAGCGACAATAGACAATAGACAATAGACAACAGGTGCAGGAGGAGGCCATTCGGCCCTTCGAGCCAGCACCGTCATTTAATGTGATCATGGCTGATCATCCCGAATCAGTACCCCGTTCCTGCCTTCTCCCCATATCCCCTGACTCTGCTATTTTTAAGAACCCTATCTAGCTCTCTCTTGAAAGCATCCAGAGAACCTGCCTCTTCCGCCCTCTGAGGCAGAGAATTCCACAGACTCACCTCTCTCTGTGGGAGAATGTGTTTCCTCGTCTCCGTTCTAAATGGCTTACTCCTTATTCTTAAACTGTGGCCCCTGGTTCTGGACTCCCCCAACATCGGGAACATGTTTCCTGCCTCTAGCGTGTGTCCAAATCCTTAACAATCTTATATGTTTCAATGAGATACCCTCTCATCCTTCTAAACTCCAGAGTGTACAAGCCCAGCTGCTCCATTCTCTCAGTATATGACAGTCCCGCTATCCCAGGAATTACTCTTGTAAACCTACGCTGCACTCCCTCAATAGCAAGAATTCCTTCCTCAAATTAGGGGACCAAAACTGCACACAATACTCCAGGCGTGGTCTCACTAGGGCTCTGTACAACTGCAGAAGGACCTCTTTGCTCCTATATTTGATTCCTCTTGTTGTAAAGGCGAACACGCCATTCGCTTTCTTCACTGCCTGCTGTACCTGCATGCTTACTTTCATAGACTGATGAACAAGGACCCCCAGGTCCCGTTGTACTTCCCCTTTTCACTACTTGACGTCAATTAGATAGTAATCTGCCTTCCTGTTTTTGCTACTAAAGTGGATAACCTCACGTTTATCCGCATTAAACTTCATCTGCCCACTCCTCCAACCTGTCCAAATCACCCTGCATTCTCTTGAAAGCATCCAGAGAATTGGCCTCCACTGCCTTCTTCAGCAGAGAATTCACAGAAGACAAGAACGCACAGAACAATTCTTTATGAGTTGCAACAACCAGTTAAGTGGTGATGGAGTGGGAAGTGGGAGTTCCCTTCTTACTCCTGACCAAAGCATCAACCGTTTTAAATGATGAGAATGCATTAGCAAGAGTGTGAGCTTCAAAACACCAGTATTGGTCTCATACTATTGCAGGTTGAACTGGCATCATGATCTGAAGACGAAAAATGCTGATGTCATTTGGCAGGTCAGGCAGCATCCATGCAGAACACAGATAGGTGATAATTTGAGACAGAATCTTTCTTCAGTTGGACGTTTTGGGTCGTGACCATTCTTCAGACTACCTGTTTGGCCTGTTTTCTTTCAGCAGGTGCTGATGGAAGGTGCTAACGGCCTCAGCTACGTGCATGCACCTATCACCTGTATAAGCATGTGTTGGATGCAAACAAGGCATAGTACTAAGTTTAGTTGTATTTCGTGATGTTCAATGGCCGGATGGTCGTTGGGAAGAAACTGTTCCTGAACCTTGACATGACTGTTTTCACACTCCTATACCTCCTTTCCGATAGCAGAAGTGAATTGAGAGCATGGCCAGGGTGATATGGGTCTCTGTTAAATGATGCTGCTGCCTTTTTGAGACAGCGCCTTCTAAAGATCCCTTCGATGGTGGGGAGGTCAGTACTTGTGAAAGACTGGGCAGTGTTCACCACTTCTGGCAATCTCCTTTGATCCTGGGGATTCGAGTTGTTGAACCAGGCCATGATGCAGCCAGTCAATGTGCATTCCACCGTACACCTGCAGAATTTCAAGACAGTATTCATCGACATACCGATTCTCCTCAGTCTTCCAAGTAGAGGCATTGATGGAAAGATTTAATAAGAACCTAAGGGGTAACTGTAATTACCTGACTCGCACCCAGGTAAAGGTGTAAGCATTTTTAATAGACATTCCAGTGTCAGATATGCAGTACATTGTACGTTCAATCTGCTGCATCTACTGAATATAGTAAAGTAAGTAAGTAAGTATGGTGCTCCACCCACAAGTAACAACATGACACACAGTGACAGTTAGGAATGACCCAGAAAACACTAAACATTAATAATAATAAAACATTAATGATAAAACACCATAAATCAAGCATGTGAACCAACAAAATACCAGATCAAAGGGAGGCTACAGATTTTTGGCAGTTGAGTATAACTACTTGTGGATAAAAACAGTTTTTACACTAGTTCTTGGGAGTCAGACAGTCCTTGTTGTACCAGGTGCAGATTTGTCCTTGAGGTAGCGTTCCCACGAGACCAACAACACATCGCAAAGTGATTAAGCTTCTTGCAGTTGTGACAAATTTTACCATGGGTTACGCAGAACTGGCGCTCTCTAGAGTGGAAATAGTTGAGGTTGGAGCATCTCGTGGTAGGCACATTAGAACTTTTCGGAGGCACATTTGAAACGTTGCAGTGAGAGTAGTTAGCAAGATTAACGTTGTGTTGCTGCTGCGGCTGGGAGGATCAAAGTCTGTGAGCGGGGCGACGATCCTCTGCCATGCGGCATGTATGAATAGCTTGATCTAAAGTCAGTTCGGCGTTTAGAAGTAGTTGAGCTCTTAGCTTGCGATCGCTCATTCCCCCCACAATCTTATCGCGTACTAACTCAGTAGTCAACTCACCAAAGCAGCACCGTGTAGCCATATGTCATAAGTCACTGATGAAGCTCTCGACAGGTCCTGCTGCTGACGGGTGAAAAACTTTGTTCTTTCAAGGATGCGGTTCGAGGGCAGGTCACACAGCTCTCTAAATTTTCTGAGTAAGACGGTTGGATTGTTGATAGTTTCTGCAGGCACTAGGACCTGGCCATTAGCGTTGTTGATTGCTGGAGTAAACTCAAAGTTGTCTGCATGAATCATTGCCTCTGGACCCGCTAGATTGAGCAGTAGTGATGCCTTCAGATCATCGGGGTCATTCCGGTGAACAATGCGAATATAGTGAACATAGTCACGGCTATGTCAGAGTCAAACACAAGGGGACTCGGCTTTCGACAGGAGTTGGTCATAATGTTGAAAAATTACAAAGTAAAATTGATAAAGAAAATAAACCACGGTAAAGAGGCGGGGTGGGATAGAACCAATTTTCATGTAATTGCCTGACTCGCACAAAGGTAAAGGTGTAAGCATCTTTAATACACATTCCAGTGTCTATTCCAGAGTCAGATATGCTTTACAGTGTACGTTCAGTCTGCTGCATGTACTGAATATAATAAACAAGTTTTTACACTATAAAGCATGCACTAGATGGAGTTATTACTACTAAGCATTCTGATTGGCTAACATGCAATAGCCAATCTACAATCATTTTTTCACATTGTAGATATATGGAACGAGCTGGAGGTGGTTGAGGCAGGTACTATAACAAGATTTAAAAAACATTTGGATAGGGATAGGAACGTTTAGGGGGATAGAAACATAGAAACATGTAGGTGCAGGAGTAGGCAGTCTGCCCTTGCATGTACCGCCATTCAATATGAATATAATAAACATACCTGCCTTCTTCCATACACCTGATAAAGCATGAACAACTAGGCGGGTTCCAGATTCACCACGTGTGTGAAATTACTACTAAGCATTCTGATTGGGACTAAAAATCATGCAATAGCCAAAGAATTTTGTAAGTTTTCATAAGATCCCCTCTCAATTTTAAATTCTAGATATAAACCAAGTCTATCCAGTCTTTCTTCATAAGACAGTCCTGACATCCCAGGAATCAGTCTGGTGGACCGTCTCTGCACTCCCTCTATGGCAATAATGTCCTTCCTCAGATTTGGAGACCAAAACTGTACGCAATACTCCAGATGTGGTCTCACCAAGACCCTGTACAACTGCAGTAGAACCTCCCTGCTCCTATACTCAAATCCTTTTGCAATGGATATAGGCCAAACGCGGGAAGGTGGGACTAGTATTGATGCGGCATCATGGTTGGCATTGGCAAGTTGGGCCGAAGGGCCTGTTTCCATGTAGTTTGACTATGACTTTAGGTACATGTGACAATCAACTACCATTGAACCACCACTAACCATTCTCCCTTCCATTTAAACAGAGTGCTCCTCTTACACAACCATCCAATGGAGTGTGCCTTTAAGTAGCGATGTTACAAAACAGCGGCGCTCCAGATCTGCCACTGGCTGATTGTGCGATCCTGGAGCCTTTGGGGGGGGCAAGGGGGCGGGATTAAAATGCAGGCTTGTATTGCTTGTCGGAGAGGGATTTCCTCGGGCTGATGAAGAAAAATCGATTGCTCTTCCATTCACGTTTTGTTTTTTTTAATTGCTGGACAATTTAATCGCTGGATTAAAGTAAAATGTGACTGAACGCTCTCAACACCTTCAACGTCAAGGATCGCAATATCAGGACGAAACAAAAGGTAAGTCGTGTATTTCACATATAATCTTGCTTCTTGGGGTGGCTTTAGTCTAATTTTACGATGCAAAAATGTTATTTAGGCCCCATACGAATTGGCCATGTCTTGCCTGCCAATATGGGCTTAAATTTTACGGCTACAGCAACGTTCCAATCGATCACACTCCAGAAATACCCACTCTCAAGATGATTAAAATTCTCTTTTTTTTGGACAATCATGTCATGAGCATCTAAATTGTCTATATTTTGTGTTATTGTCTATCCATAACCAATATTTTTATACTAAATATCTACAACAGTTTTAGTCACATGTATTGTGCAAAAAATAATAATTTTGATTATATTGAGAGTGGATGTTTCTAGATTAATTTATGGGAATTAAACATTAAATTCCTTCCATTTGGCATATGTTCATGACAGTGAGATTTAAAAATCATGTTAATTTGTGAATTCTTGTGTGAATGGGATCAGTTTGTTATTTGGATACTTAGGCTATGTAAAATTGTTAGCCTTTTCTTAAGAAATGGATAGATGTTTAGATCTAGCAATTGAATTTAGATGAATTTAATTGATTAGATTAATTTAATTGATTTGGTGAAACTGATGAATATGATTTTTTTGTTGGGTATTTACTATTTGTTTTAGCGATTAACGATCATTTCTACCTTTTTTCTAAAACTGCGATTAATAACTTGTTTCTGTTAATGCTGTTCAGTGATTTTTTTTCCTTTATATTTTAAACAGATGTCTCCGAAGAAGAAATGCCAATACCAATGTCAATTCAAATGTCAAAGCAATGTCAATCCAAAGAGACTGATTTAGACAGCATTCGCAGAGATTATCCAAAGTTGGACTACTCCAAATGTGATGATCTACAGGACATTCTTAGTGGGAAAGTAGTGGGCAGAAAAGCATGTCATGTATGGTTTGAAGAGCAAAAACCTGTAGTTTACAATGCCAAAATTGAAAAGTTGAGAAAAACAAGGTGTATTGAGTTGCTTATTGGTTACAATCTGAGGAGTATGATGATACTACTGATTATGATATGCCAATGTACCAACTAGCAAATGATCTTCTCCATAAAGACTTGGTCTATTGCTAGAAATTGTAATTTATTTACCTATCTGTTACAGACTTACAGCATATAATACAATAATATTAAAGTTCTCATCTTGAGAATATCACATTTTGAAATTTTCAAGGCAGTCTTGGTGTTTATTACTATTTCCGTCACAACGGTCAATTTTGTAAATAGCTATAATTAGGTAACAAACTAATTATATGCTTTAATTTCAGGTCATCCAAGTAAGATGTTTTATATTTGTTTCAGAATGCTTCAATCTATAATAATTGAACATTTTATTCAGTTCTATTAATTTTTAAGAAAGTTATGGGCTTTTGACTGTCCTCGATCACAGCTTTTGTGTTAAGTCAATGGAAAAGCAATAGGGAACAAGATACTAATTTCAGAGTATGAAAATGGCCATAACTTTTTTAATACTGAAGATATGAAAGTGAATTGTGTATCAAATTAAAGTTATTTTTATCCTTTATCTGGTCGGATAAATTACAGGCTTGATTTTTAACATCTCAACATTTTGTAACATTCCTACTTTAAGGACAGAAGCCCTTCTCTGATTGCCATCCAGGACAGTGATGGTAGTGCAATAGGTTGGGACCTCTCTCACTGGGACCATGGTAGGTCAAAGAGGAACACATCCATTTTAGGCGGGATGCAAGCAGAAGCCTCCACGTGGCGCATCCCAGGCAATGCTGACGACAGAAACTGTACCACAGTGACTGACTGAAGTAGCCAATTCTGCAACCACCGACCGTCAACTGTCATTGACCGACCGGAAAGACGTGATATGGAAGATGGCCGGACACGAGGAAGAAGAAGAATCCATTTTAGGCAAGCTAAAGGCCACCAGCAGTTGCACATCTATTTCCAGCCAATTTTATTGTATTTTTGCAGGGGACATGATTTACTGCCAGCCAAGCAACATTTTAATTCACCAGAAAAGCTGAACACCAATTTTTAAGCCCTTGATTTCTACCTGGGCTAAAACATCACAACAGTTCATTTTGCATGGAACAGCCAGATGTTTTGAACTACGTTAAATGCTGACTGAGCATTCCATTTCTTCGCCTTGGCGTGCTTACAGGAAGATTAATGGCTTTCTCAAACCTGCTGTTATGTTAATTTTTTATTTTGTCTTGCTATAATCCGTGACATTTATGGGAAATAAATAAATATCTGCTCAAAACACCAGATGCAAAGCAAAATAAAATGATTGGCTTTGAAGATGGCTTCTATCTGCTCACCCAGCTGATTACCCTGCTGCAGCTTTCACAAGGCACACACACAACATAAACCAAGGAGGAAACTATCAGTGAGACTGCTTAATTCTGCTGTGGTAACACTACCACATTTGGGACTGCCTCAGCTCGTCCATTGCTGAAATCCTTCTCCTTGCTTCTAGGCTTGGTTACTCCAATACATTTAACATCCGAATAATGCACTGAAATAGGCCACTCAGCCTGAGCTGTCCATGCTGAGCATCTATACTAATTCCATCCACCAGCATTTCGTCCATAGTCTTCTATACCATGGCAATTTAGGATCAGTAATTAGTGGTGGCACACTTGTGCAATGGTAGAGTTGCTGCCTCACAGCGCCAGAGACCCAGGTTCGATCTTTACTACAGGTGCCGTCTGAATGGAGTTTGCACGTTCTCCCTGTGACTGCATGGGGTTTCTCCGGGTGCTCCAGTTTTCTCCCACGCTCCAAAGACGTACAGGTTTGTAGGCTTTGGTAAAATTGTTAATTGCCCCTAGTGTATAGGATAGTGCGAGTGTACGGGGTAATCTCTGGTTGTCGTGGTTGTCGTGGACTCACTGGGCTGAAGAGCCTGTTTCCACGTGGCCTTTCCAAAGTTTAAAGTCCAATTCACGTGCTTGCCGAGACCTCTTAAATGTTATGAGAGTCGCGGCTTCTGCCATGCCCTCGGACAGTGAGTTATAAATTTCAACCATTCGTCAGGTGAATCAATTATTTCTTAGATCCCCTCCAAACGTCTTGTACTGACCACAAACTGTCTACTCTGGTCAAAAGGCCACTGCTACAGGGATAGGTTTCCTACCATCTAACAATCTCTTGAATATACTCAGTGACTTCCCATTCTGATCTGATTCCGATCCTCTGGCAGAAATCAATCATTCTATGAGTGAAAAAAAATTCTCCTCAAATCCTTTTAAATCTCCTTTGTCTCAAACTCATGGCCTCTTGTCCTATCAAAATGTTCAATATGCATGTATAATTTTATATACCTTTATCAAGCCACAATTCAGCCTCCTTCACTCGAGGTAAAACATTCACAGCCCATCTCTCCATAACTGCAATTCAGGTAATAACTTGGTGAAACTCCTCTGCACTCACTCAAGTGCAACCACATCACCCCTATAGTGAAGTGGCCAGAAATTGCCACAATACTCCACATGCTGTCTAAAACGTTTTTGTAAAGCTCCAACATAACCGTCCAGTGTTTATATTCTACACCCTGTTCAATAAAGGCAAACATACTATATATATGCTTTCTTCACCATCCAATTAGTTCCCAGTGCTGTTACTTACAGAAATAAACTATTAACTTGAACCTCCAAGGTCTCTCTGTACATTAATATTCCTTAATGTCCTCCCATTTACTTTATATGTCCTCGCTCTATCTGACATCTTAAATGCACCATCTGGAACTTGTTGGGATTAACATCCATCTGCTAATGTTCCATCGACTCTTGGTTGGCCTATATCCTGCTTCCTTCCTTGCTATTCACAATTCCACTCACGTCATCGGTGAACCTAATATTTATTAGTTTCCTATGTTAACATCCAAGTTGTTAATATGTATTACAAACAGCACTGATTCCTGTTACATACCACTGATCACAAATTTCCAATCAGCAAAACATCCATCCATCACCATTATCTTAGTTTAGTTTAGTGATATGGCGCGGAAACAGGTCCTTCAGTCCACTGAGTCTGCGCCAACCAGCGATCACCACACACTAACACTATCCTACGCACACTAGGGACAAATTTACAATTATACAAAGCCAATTAGCTGACAAACCTGTACTTGATCGCCTGAAGCCTGGATCGCCTCGGGGCAGAGGGAGAATAAGAAGGGAAGAGACAAAGACTTAAGACTTTTGCCTTCCATCACAGTGAGGAGGTGCCTGGTGAACTCACTGTGGTGGATGTTAATTTGTGTTTATTGTGTGTGTTGTTGTCATTTTTACTATATATAGGACTGCAAAGCATCGAAATTTCGTTCAGACCGCAAGGTCTGAATGACAATAAAGGCTACTTTGACTTTGACTTTGACTTCTTTGGAATGCGGAAGGAAACCAGTGATCCCGGAGAAAATCTTTGCAGTTCACGGGAAGAATGTACAAACTCTACACAGACAGCACCCGTAGTCAAGATCGAACCCGGGTCTCTGGCACTATAAGGCAACCTGCCTAATATCGCAAAGCCAATTTTGTCTCCAATTAGCGTACTCGTCTTGGGTCACATACGCCGAACCTCTGGACCGGTTTACCACATGGAACCTTGTCAATTGCCAATTCATGTTCATGTCAACAATGTCTGCTCCTCTGCCTTCATCAATCTTCTTAGTTACCTCAAAATTATAAGTAAATTTATATATGGTTATTAATAAATGTAGAAAGCCATAAACCATACCATAAACCATAAACCTAAAAAATAAATTCTACTGGGTTAAATAAAGGTATTTAAAGATGGTTGGGATTGAGTTCTAAATCAATAATGACAAGATGCATGATGTGATGTTGTCTGATTTACCTACCGCACAGGGTAAATATACAAACATACACCCACACACATCTACATGGATATATCTATATTACTAAAAGTCTGATCTTGACCGCTTTTGGCTTGCTGTGGTGTGATTTCCGAGAGAACGCCGCCACCTACGGCCGTCATTTTTGGCCACCTCGCTCAGAGCCCTCCTCCGCCTTCCGGGACTGGAGGATTTTTCCCATCGATGAAAAATCAGAGAGATATTAATGTTCTAAAAAAATTCTCCATTCTCTCTCCTGCCCCCGTTGGCAGCAGGGGGACGGGACCATAAAACCCGGAAGTGTAGTCCCTCACTCAGTCTCTGCCAGACCCAGGAAGCGAGAGGGTCATGGCTTTCTGAGCTGCGAATAACACTGAACGCACGTCTACTCCACGGTGAGTCCCCTCGATGCGGCTGTAAAGTGGCTGCTGCCCAATTGTTTGCCTTGCCTTTTTAACAAGTTTGTGTTCACAAAATGAATTTTTGTTGTCGGGTGGCTGCTGCCCAATTGTTTGCCTCACCTTTTTAAATAGTTTGTGTTCACAAAATGATTTTTTGTTGTCGGGTGGCTGCTGCCCAATTGTTTGCCTCGCCTTTTAAAAAGGTTTGTGTTCACAAAATGAATTTTAGTTGTCGGGTGGCTGCAGCCAAATTGCTTGCCTTGACTTGGCTTTTAAAATCGTTGCAACATTTGGCTGCCAGCCCAAGAATCCATTCGGCCCACAATGTCTATACTAGCCCTCTGGAAACCAGTACCTTTGGCCCGCAACACCCATACTGGCGCAACAAAAAGCCCCCCCCCCCCCACTGGCGAGCAATATTGGATTGGTGGAGAGGTGGAATATTGCGTTGATGACTAGCCCTCCCGTGTGATGCTGGGACCCAACGGGTCCCAATTAGTCTAGTATAAATATATAAATTTAATTATATGTGTATATATAGTATATATGTAAATATATACCAAGTCTATGCAGTTCAAAGCACAACTGACAAGCTCTCTGTAGAAATCAATGTAGAGTAGTCTAGATGTATTACGTAAAAACAGTGAATATTCATGGGAAAGTTTAAAAAGGACGAAGACTGAATCTGTACTGTATGAATGTGTGGGTTTCAGGCTATAGTACATGGTTCACAATGTCAGAGAGTAATGAATTAGCAAACTCTTGCTTGAAATGTGTTTTACGTGATGTTAATTTCGAAAATACTACACAAACAAGCCTTATTAATTATTAATAACTGTGCGACCCTAAATATGGATCAATACAGAGCCAGTGGCGATACAACCTACAAACAGGTCAATGCCAGGATATAAGTTATAAGCCAATAAATAATCTATTTGAGAATCTATCATTAAACAGCTCTTAGCGCCTCATGGCAAAATAGTTACCATAGTAACAGAGCAGCAGCAAACAGCTTCACCCAGTTTCTCCATTAATCCGTCACCAAGGCATGTAGGTTGCTTAAGAAAATAAATGGAATTATAGAATTTAATCCTCAAAACAACAATAAAATCCCCAGAATCTCACATTATATAAATGGAATTCCACTGATTTGGTCACAATGAATTAGTTCCACTTATTATCATATTTAGCACTCAAAATAGATATACGAGGGTTACTGGAATACAACCATCATACCCAACAAATCATTTTTCTATGGAATAGAGGATTAGAAAGAATCTAGATACCAATTCACGAAGCCTTCGACAGAAAACATGAGAAATTAGGTATGTTTTCCTTTATACGGAGAACATGGCATTTACGAGCAGGTAGATGTTGGAGCGGATGGCTTTGGAAGTAGACATAGAAACATAGAAACATAGAAATTAGGTGCAGGAGTAGGCCATTCGGCCCTTCGAGCCTGCACCGCCATTCAATATGATCATGGCTGATCATCCAACTCAGTATCCCGTACCTGCCTTCTCTCCATACCCCCTGATCCCCTTAGCCACAAGGGCCACATCTAACTCCCTCTTAAATAAAGCCAATGAAGTGGCCTCAACTACCCTCTGTGGCAGAGAGTTCCAGAGATTCACCACTCTCTGCGTGATAAAAGTTCTTCTCATCTCGGTTTTAAAGGATTTCCCCTTTATCCTTAAGCTGTGACCCCTTGTCCTGGACTTCCCTAACATTGGGAACAATCTTCCTGCATCTAGCCTGTCCAACCCCTTAAGAATTTTGTAAGTTTCTATAAGATCCCCTCTCAATCTTCTAAATTCTAGAGAGTATAAACCAAGTCTATCCAGTCTTTCTTCATAGACCTTCATGCAGATGGGAGACAAAAGGGATCAGAGGTATACAGTGGGCAGGGTCAGAAAATAAAGGAGACTAGGAGGCAATTTGTCTGGGATCTACATGAAAAGAGAGATCAGAATAGCTAAATGGTCTATTTCTATGCTCTACATCTATATTCCCATGTAATGGTGATTGGATTGATTAATGTTGAACGATCCCCATCTTCACATTCAATTTTCTCATTACTGACTTAAAAGCTTGCTCATTATTAGCCATCTCTTTTGTCTCCTGCCCTTCTCCCTATTACAATACCACCTCCACACTTCACAACAGAGAACTGCAGATTATAAGACTACCATTGTGGTAACCCACTACCGATTCAGGCCAGATTTCCTTACAAAATACCAGATACCCCACCAGTGTTTAAATGATTGCATGACTCTAAAATTACACTGCCTGGCTGAAAATAAAATTGGTGATTGGTGTTGACCTTATTCATAGCTTCACAGCCTATTTGACAGCTTGCTATGGCAAACTTCATCCAGGGTGTGGTTTCCTGCACCACGTTCTATTCTCAGAAAATGATATAAAAACAGGATCATGGACTAAAGAAGCAGACTTAATCCACCACCTAGTAAAACAATGGCTGATTCTTCCCGCACCACGTCCTTAACACTCCAGTCCTCAGCAATTCTAATTTACTCTAAAAAATCACCCAGATCCTGATAATTCTCTGATTGATGAAAATTCTCCTTAGCTTTCTTCTCCTGCAATTAATTAAAACATTTTCAACTGGTATTTATTAGCCCTCATACTTCAAGAAATATTTTAGTTTAGTTCAGAGATACAGTGTGGAAACAGGCCCTTCGGCCCACTAAGTCCGCACCGACCAGCGATGCCCACACATTAACACTACTCTACACACACACACACACGTGGGAGAATTTTACATTTATACCAAGCCAATGAACCTACAAGCCAGTACGTCTTTGGAGTGTGGTAGGAAACTGAAGATCTCGGAGAAAACCCACGCAAGTCATGAGAGGAAAGTATAAATTCTGTGCAGACAAGCAGCCGTAGTCAGGATCGAACCAGGTCTCTGGCGCTGTAAGGCATTAGCTCTACCGCTAAGCAACCATATATCATAATTCAGAATAGTTTGACTCTTTCTGGTATCAGTAAATGATAAAGGAAAGGGGGGGACGATGACAAAGAGATAGTAAGAAACTAGTGGCAGCTGGCATAAAGGGCAATCCAAGGACCTTTCATGGACACTTTAGCAACACAATAACTACAAGGGCGGCAAAAAGGGAGGAAGAAAACAAAGCTGATTGAGGTACTGAGGGAGGATTTTGCATGGTGCTTATTAAACTTATGTTGATCAAGGTATGCAGAATAGTGGCTGAAAATGCAGCAGATTAAGAGACAGTTAGAAAGCAGTACATAAAAATCACCTGCAAAATATTCCGGAAGCATCCAATCTTGTTTCTTTCAATAGACATAGAAATTAGAAACATAGAAATTAGCAGGAGTAGGCCATTCGGCCCTTTGAGCCTGCACGCCATTCAATATGAACATGGCTGATCATCCAACTCAGTCCCGTACCTGCCTCTTTCCATACCCCCTGATCCCCTTAGCCACAAGGGCCACATCTAACTCCCTCTTAAAGTAGCCCATGAACTGGCCCAACTACCCTCTGTGGCAGAGAGTTCCAGAGATTCAACTCTGTGTGAAAAAAGTTCTTCTCATCTCGGTTTTAAAGATTTCCCCTTTATCCTTAAGCTGTGATCCCTTGTCCTGGACTTCCCTAACATCGGGACCAATCTTCCTGCATCTAGCCTGTCCAACCCCTTAAGCCTGTCCAGCCCCTAAGACAATAGACAATAGGTGCAGGAGTAGGCCATTTGGCTCTTCGAGCCAGCACCGCCATTCAATGTGATCATGGCTGATCATCCCCAATCACCCCCGTCCTGCCTTCTATCTAGCTCTCTCTTGAAAGCATCCAGAGAACCTACCTCCACTGCCCTCTGAGGCAGAGACTTCCACAAACTCACAACTCTGTGTGAAAAAGTGTTTCCTCGCCTTCGTTCTAAATAGCTTGCTCCTTATTCTTAAACTGTGGCCCCTGGTTCTGGACTCCCCCAACATCGGGAACATGTTTCCTGCCTTTAGGGTGTCCAAGCCCTTAACAATCTTTCAGTAGTCTAAGACACATTAAATTTGGACCAGGTGACTTACAAACCTTGACTAAAACTAATAATTTTGGAAAATTTGTCTGCCTATTATTAATATAGTCATATTTCTCAGTACATTATATTATAATGCACCCAATATCCTGCCTGGGCTAAAATTTCTCAATAGAAGATAATTTAGCTGATTTCAGATAGTAAGAACATCTCAATTGTACCCCAGGTGTCAATACCTTAAGTAATGTAAGAAATTGGTCTCTGATTACATTATCATATGAAAAGCTCACAGAATTTTCCTTGATTACTGCAATTAAAGACAATGAGTAAACTCACTGATGTCACTTCTGCACATGAATATATTGGTTTAGACCTCTCACATCATTTTCCTAATGTTCCTTCGGTAAACAGTGCATCTTATTTACATTCAAATTCAAAGGATAAACCTTACATTCTGCAAGGGCATAACATGGATAGACAGGGAGCATATCATGAACACGACACCAATATTAGTGAGTGAAATATCTAGGAAATAGCACTGTCACATGCAAACCGTACAACACATAAGGTAGATACACAATGCTCAAGTAATTCAGCGGATCAGGCATCATATCTGGAGCAAAGGATTAGGTGATGTTTCGGGTCGAGACTCTTCTTCAACACATTTTTTTTTTTAAAGAGCATTCAGTATTTATTTTATGCATCTATGCTGTACTTCACATACATACTGAGAAGCATGCTATAAACAAAGTTACTCAACTAATCTTGAACTTTACCTCCACTTATATTTATTGCGTCCACTTTAAGGTTTACACCAGGTGATCGACTGTTTCCTGCATGAAGCCACACATGTTTTGTTGTGGAGCAGGACAGAATGAGCTAGTGGAAGTATGCTACAGCAAGGATGCTCTCCTTAATGCTTCTCTGGCTAATTGGAATCGCTATTTTCCAGTACTCTGGAAGGGAAACTTAGACATGGTTTCATATCTATTTTGGAATACAATCAACTGAGAAATTGCTTTCATTAAAAGGTACAAACAGATTACATTTATTGTAAATTATCTGTGGTAGTAAATCCCACTTTATTATTAATTTCTATGATAAGAAATTCCTCCTTAGTGCTTGTGTTATTTGTTCTGCTGAAGGTTACTTTATATTTCTACTGACCTGTGTTGGACCTACTGACCTGTGTTGGACCTACCCACAGATGGAGTTGGACCTACCCACAGATGGAATTGGACCTACCCACAGATAGGACCTACCCTCAGATGGAGTTGGACCTACCCACAGATGGAGTTGGAGCTACCCACAGATGGAGTTGGACCTACCCACAGATAGAGTTGGACCTACCCACAGATAGAGTTGGACCTACCCACAGATGGAGAAGGTTTGTGGACTTACTGAGGCAGAATCTTTGCCCACTGTCTCAGGAGTGATGCACCTGAATTGCAGGTGCATTTTACAAAAGCACGTTCATAAGTGATAGGAGCAGATTTAGGCCATTTGGCCCATCAAATCTACTCCACCATTCAATCATGGTTGATCTATCACTCCCTCTCGACCCCATTCTCCTGCCTTCACCCACTTAAACCCTGACACCCATACTAATCAATAATCCATCTATGCCTTAAAAAAACATTGACATCCTCCACAGCCTTCTGTGGCAATGAATTCCACAGATTCACCACCCTCTGACTAAAGAATTTCATTCATATCTCCTTCTAAAAGGAAATTCCTTTTATTGTGAGGCTATGACCTCTGGTCCTAGACTGTCCCACTAGTGGAAACATCGTCTCCACATTCACTCTATCCAAGATACAACACTTCCATGCATAACAACGTTGACTTTAGAGTCTCCTTGTTTTTCTTAAACACTTGCCCACTTTACATCCATATCAACGTGGACTTTAATCGCGGAGAACATCAATGCCCTGGAACAGCCGGACAGAAAGAGCAGGACTGAAAGACGTAGCGTTGAATGATACTGTTAAACCATGGAGGGTGATTGTCAGAGGCATGAAAGTTCAATACATCTCAAAATAACAGAAGATTTTGTTTTGTTGATGTTATCCTTTGGCAACCTGCTTAGCAATGAGTTTGTGTTATGAAATTATAGCAAAGTCTCAGGTATTTTAAACTGTCAGCAATAACTATTTGCCCAACTGCACCCTTCATCCCAATTTATAACATAACTGCAGTAATGTATTGTATGTGAAGGTGAAGTCGAGTATGCTCTGGGAAGATTTGCTGAATGAGTATGGCATTGAAGGTTATACATGTCATTTTGATCAATATGTGACCTTTCTTGCATACAAGCTCCGGCAACTTGATCTTCCCCGGGGAATGTTTTCCCCTCTAATTTACCAATTAATATGAGAAAAGCTGCCATTAACTCTTCGAAGTGTGCACTTCATAAATGCCATAATAGCTTAACAAGAGGCACTTAATGATTCTGTTTTTACAAAAATGCAACTCACTGTAAACATACTGTTTCTATTATCCTTCATAAATCACACCTACACAAGGCCACACAGAGCAGCAATCTGATTTTCATGCTGAATTCACAGCCAGATGGTTCCATGAAACCTTTTACACTTGAAAACCTGCATTTATTCCTCTCCACTAAACCACTTCAGAATTTGCTGGACCCTCTATTAAATGTTCTTCATGCGAGGAAGGGAGAATCAAACAAACTGTGCTTCCTCCACAACTTCTTTTTTGACAATTACATTTTGTAATCATTTGTGGAACGTGAAAATTTGCCACTAATAGCTTGGTCAACTCAAACATTACTCTACCTGTTTACACTTTCCACTTACATTTTTCAGCGCCCATGATTTATCTTTATACTATTCCACTAGGAACAATTTCTGACCAAATTACATTGATTGAACACAGAGATAATGCAGAGAGGTATTGGGGAAGAGGGATTGAGAGCCTTTGGAATAGATTTGGGATAGCTCAATATAGCAAGACTAAACACAATACCTCAATGGACAACTTATTTGCTTTCAGATTAAGAAATGCCCAATTTAGATGTTAAAAAGTGATTAATAAACACCAATAGGCAATCAAGTGTTTTCATTTTCTAGACTGCAAAGATACTAAATCAAATAAATCAGAGGCATAAAACATTTCCTTGAATATTCATATGCTGTGAAGTTAAAACATCTGTGTCAAAGAAAGTAATCATGGTGTGTTTTATTGTAAACCAAAGATCCAGAAATAAATGATAATCTGATTTGCTTTATCCTTATCAGGAATCAATTTTACTTTTAATAGCCAGACAGGATGAAATAATGTAAGGGCAATATTTTGACTGCACAATTCTGCAACTCGGTGCTTATAGGGAACAAAAAATCAATAATTACAAAAAACCAGAAGGCGATTGTTCAAAGAAAAATCTGTATTACTTACATTGAACGATGAGCTGCACAGCCGCTTCCCGCGGTTTCACGTTAAATCCATTGTACTGGCTCGTCTGGCATTTGTATATTCCATTCATATCCCTGGACACATTCACAATGCGCAGTAATCCATCATAAGTTTCCATTTGCATGGAGCCATCCGGCATCGGAAGCTCCTTTTCCTTTTCCTTATCATAGCGCGACCAAAGGATTATGGGCTTGGGCTTCCCGGAAACCAAACATTGGAGTTCCACTGTGTCGGCTTCCCGAGCAACCATTGGAGACCTTCCTTTTGGGACGGATAGCGTTGGTGGAACTTGTAAACAGAAAGAAAGATAACTCAGTTTCCCATTGCAGCAGTGTGTACTGTGCACATCATTTGGAATATCACAAGTTTCACATTGTTTCACATGCAAACAAATGATTTGGGGCAGGAAAAGGCAACTCGAGCCGCCTTCTTCTTTCGAGCCCATCTTGTAACTCGAGCCTTAAGGCCTTAAGACAGAAGAGCAGAATTAGGCCATTCAGCCCATCGCATCTACACTATTCAATCATGGTTGATCTTGAGTCAAGAGTGTTTAAGTGTCATATTTTCCAGATAGAACAATGAAATTCATACTTGCTGCAGCACAAAATAATATATAAACATAGCACTCTAAACAATATAATAGAAGAGAAAAAAAATCAGTGATATATATATATCTATATCACTAAAAGTCTGTTCTTGACCGGTTTTGGCCATCTGTGCTGCGATTTCCGAGAGAACGCTGCCACCTACGGCCGTAATTTTTGGCCACCTTGCTCAGAGCCCCCCTCCGCCGTATGTGTGCCGAGGATTTTTCCCGTCGATGAAAAATGACAGAGATATTAATGATTTTACAAAATTCCCCATTCTCTCTGCTGCCCCTGCTGGCGGCAGGGGGGAGGGACTATAAAACCAGGAAGTGGTGTGCCTCAATCAGTGTCTGCAAGCTGGAGGAAGGCAGAGGGTCACGTTTCTCTGAGCTGTGAATAACACTGAACACATGTCTACTCAAATGTAAGTGTCCTTAGTGGTTCTAAAATGTTTGCAAAAAGTGTTTATTGGTTCTAAAATGTTTGCAAAAAATGTCCCTTTTGGTTCCACAATGCTTGCAGAATGTGTCTTTTTTGGTTCTAAAATGTTTTTTAGGTTCTCCCCCCCCCCCCCCCCTTTCCCCCCCCCGCCTCCCCCCCCCCTCCCCCCTCTCCCTCCCCCTCTCCCCTCCCTCCTCTCTCCCCCCCGTTCTCCATCTCCCCCTCCCTCCTCTCTTCTCCCTCCCCCCCCCCCCCCCTCCCCACTCTCTTCTTCCCCCCTTTCCCCCTCTCCCCCCCCCTTTCCCCCCCCCTCCTTTCCTCCCTCCCTCTCCTTTCCCCTTCATCTCCCCCCCTCCCCCCCCTCCTCCCCTCTCCCCTCCCTCCTCTCCCCCCCCCCCCACCCCCCCCTCCCCCCTCTCCCCCTCCCCTCCCCCTCCCCTCCATCCCCTCCCTCCCCCCCTCCCTCCCTCCTCTAAACCCCCTCCCCTCCCCCCTCCCTCTTCCCCTCCACCCTCCGCCCCCTCCCTCCCCCTCCCTGCTCCCCACCTCACCCCCTCAGCACCCCCTCTCTCTCCCCCTCACTCTCTCTCCTCCCTCTCTCTCCCCCTCCTCCGCCACCTTTCCCCCCTCACCCACCCTCCCTCTTATCCTCTCTCTCTGCCTCTGCCCCTTCTCTCTCTGCCCTCACTCTCTCTGCTCTCACTCTGAAGGGTCTGTTCCTGTTCTGTACTGTTTTATTTACTATGTAAAATCTTTATTGCTGCAGGTATCAAATGCCTTCTGGAAATTTTGATTAGTATGGGTACCATTGATTAATATGGGTGTCAGGGGTTATGGAGAGAAGGCAGGTGAATGAGATTGTGCGGGGAAGACAGATCAGACACGAATGAATGGCGGAGTAGACATGATAGGCTCCGTGGCCTAACTCTGCTCTTATAAGATATGAACTTATGACCTTATGAACATGAAAGTATACTGCAACCTCCAGATTTCCTTTATCATCTTCAAAGAAATCTAATAAATTGGTCCAAGATGATTTTTCTTTCACAAAACCACGTAGATTTTTCTTTGGTGTACAATTTTAATAATAGCTTCAAACATTTTCTCTCAATTGCCAAACCAACTGTCCTATAATTGTCTACTTTCTGCTTCCCTTATTGAAAACAAAATGTCAACTTCGTTATTTTCCAGTCTAGCCCCCTCAAGGAAATTTCTCTGAATTAAGGGAATTATGTAAAAGTAAAACCAACACATCAGTACCTTGGTAGCCACTTATTTTAAGGTTCAAAGAAGAAGTCCCTCAGGACCAAAAATATGTATCAGACGACAGCTCCAATAAGATGAGCAGTGCCACTGCCCCAGTGAATGCCATTGCCCTGATTTCCTCCCATCCTTTCAATTTGCAATTTTAAACAATGTTGGAGACATTATTTGATTCAACCATTGTGAAAACTAATACAAAATACCTATTTAATTCATAAACCACCTCCTTGCTTTTGCATTATGAATTCCCTAGATTCAATCTCTGTAGGATTAGCACTCACTCTCTTCTTTTTTTTATTCTCTATAGATATTAACTGCTTATATATTTCCAGCTACCTTTACCGTGCATTTTTTTCCTTAAATTCTAATCTTTCAGACATTTGTTGCTTTTTTCTATATCCTCTGTTCAATCTTCTAACCAAGAATGTGCTTTTTCTTTAGTTGTGCTGCTACCTTTTCATTAACTACACGTGATGGTCGCAGAGACAAATAGCAAAGAAACAGATCCAACAGTAAATACAGAACGTCAAGCACCCATTTTTATTAAACCTATGCAAATTCCACAGTTCCATCAACTACCCTTCCCAGATTTAATATTCACCAGAAGATATTTACAGTATAGTGGCCAATTAACCTACCAACCCACAAGTCTATGGGAAGTGGGAAGAAACCAGAACTCCAGAGGAAACTAATCTCCAGAAGAAACCAGAACTCCAGAGGAAATCAACCAAACCAATTAGTGGGTGTCACGGTAGAGATGCTGCCTTACAGCGCATACAGCGTCGGAGGCCCAGGTTTGATCCTGCCTACGGATGCTTTCTATATGGAGTTTGTACGTTCTCCCCATAACCACGTGGGTTTTCTCCGAGATCTTCGGTTTCCTCGCATATTCCAAAGACGTACAGATTTGTAGGTTAATTGGCTTAGTATAAGTGTAAATTGTCCCTAATGTATGTAGGTAAGATTGTGTTAATGTTCGGGGATCGCTGGTCGATGCAGACTCAGTGGGCCTATGCGCCGATGGGCCTGTTTCCACGCTGTATCCCTAAACTAAACTAAACTCTCCCACGGAGATAAGCTGCAAACTCTGTACAGTCAACATCCAAATCCAAGATCAAACGCAGGTCACTGGATCTGTGAGGCATCAGCTCTACTAGATACACTGTGCTGCTCCATGTAATCTTCTCCTTGGGATTTTTCTTTCTTTCATTCTGTATATTCTGAAAGCTCCTCTTAAATCTCTGACACTGATTCCTTAGCTAAATTACCAGTTCATTTTAGCACGCACTGTTTTCATGCCCTTAAAGCTGAACTCTTACTTAAGTTTAAGGCACACGGCTTGGACCCATTTGTCTTTTCCTCAAGTGAATATAAAATTATCTACCAGTTAGAAAAGAGAAGAGAGAACGGGACCAAGACTCACATTTCAAAACTAAACCCACTATGTTAAAGTTCATGAATGTATTATTTCAACGTAATAATATATAGTTTATTTCAAACATTATCAGATCAGATTTATCTACACTATACAATGAATTGCCTATAATATTTATTTTGTCATCAGTTTTTTCCAAAATATACATATTTCATATATTTCTTGCAAGAATAGGAGATAATTTGCAAGAGTCTTTAGTGACTTTGTATACAGATAAACAGGTTCTTAATGTTAGACAAAAGTGCTGGTGAAACACAGCGGGTAAGGCAGCATCTATGGAGCGAAGGAAATAGGCAACGTTTTGGGTCAAAACCCTTCTTCAGACTGGGCAGTCTTCAGTCTTCAGACTTCAGTCGAAACCCTTCTTCAGACCTTCTTAAACAGGTTCTTAATGTTTCTAATTTCATCATTGCTATATTTATTACAAGGTTGAAAATGGAAAAAAAAATCCTTGATTGTTGGAAATTTGAAGGTCAGTAATTGTCAAATCAGTCAGGTTTTTATAGATAACAATGTGGTTTTAGTCAGAGTAGACGGATGGAGTTAACCATAGATTCAGGGCAGTGAGCTGTTCTATTATAAAGTTGATTCCTGGCGCACTGCTGTGTTTGAATGCACTTGACATTTAGACTGCTTGGGAAAATGCTTTGCCACCATCCTTTGTTTCAGCTTTAATCACTATGCACTAATATTGCATACTGTAGATATTCTTGACTAAAGGCTTTTGAATAATAGCAATATACAACTAGGAAATAGGCTCTTCAGCCCAAACTTGTCCATGTTGAGCAAGGTGGCTTTCTGAGATATTCCCATTTGCCTGAAATTGACACAAATCCCACAAAAGCTTTACTATCCATGTTCCAGCAGAAATGTCTTTGAAAAATTCCACCCACCTTTATAATTTCCACTGGCAACTCATTCCATATAACACCTCGGCCTCTCTGTGATAAACTTGCCGTACAGGTCTAACATCTTGTACAGCTCTTCTAGAGCTATAACATGAAATCCCAACACTTGTGCTCAGTGCCTTGACCGACCGAGAGAAAGAGAGCATTCCTGGCACATGGCTGTGGTTGAAATATGGGTTAAACCTGGTTAGTTTACTTGCCCGTTTCTCTCCTGCCCTAAATTCTGTTTCAAAGATGAATGATTTGGATTTACAAGGCATCGTTTCGTTGTTCTAAAGCACTTTGCAGGCAATTACTTATATTATGACATTTGATCATCTGCAATGCTCTATCTCAGCAAACATAGTGGCCAAGTTATGTGCTGCATGGTCACGCAAAAACAATTAATGACATGGAAATTTCTTCTTTGTGATATAGCTTGAGGAATAATTATTCGCAAAGACTTTGGTGTTAACTCAAATGCTTTCATGGAATCATTCACATCCACTTGATGTTAAAGGGCAACGCTTTAACTTTTGTCTGAAAGGTATCACATTTGACAGCTGAAGGGGCTAAATGCAGTGTGCGCAAACCCCTAGAGCACATCTTAAAGTCACTGCTTTTTGTATCAGCATCTCGAGCCATGGCCAAGAAATAAAATAGTTGTGTGCATTTATAATATCAGTTATTCTCTCATCAAAGGAGGTACAAAATTAGTGAGAAGGCAATTGCAATAATAATTATGTTTACCAATTGAGACATTGGCAATGACTGCAGGAAAATACGTGGTGAGATGTGTAAATTGTGATTATGAATTTGGAAAGCATAATGTGCACATAATGCTTCATTGACTGCAATCACAAGTCCAAGTCTATTACTTCAATCTCCCTTTCACTTTCCCTTGCTCCGCCGCCACAGTTATGCAACACTCTGTCAACTTTCCTTTTGCTTCTTCCCTCTCAGGCACTTTTTCACCACTTCTGCCCCCTTATCACCATCCCATGCTCAATTATTTCTTGGAAAGGTCTGTGGCTTTTCCCTCTGCCTTTTTGGCATTTTCTGAAGGCAATTCCTCAGGAGACGCAATCCCATTTTTCCCTCACGGTCGCTGTAAATGTCAGGAACTCTTGAATGAACTCATACAGTGTGACAGGGGCTTTAAGGCAGCAACTCTACACGGGTCGGTGGAAGATCCCGCGGCCAGCCGCGCCGGGCCGGGCGATGAAAAGCCCCTCGAACAGGCTGATTCAAGCTCCGCTCCATGATCTTTGCTCCACTAGGACGCCTCCCTCCTACAATCACCGTGCTCTATCCACAGTCCCACCCCACCACTTCCGCCTCTGACCGAAACCTCCCTCCTCCAATCATCTTCCACCGAGATGAGAAAAACTTTTTTTCACGCAGAGAGTTCGTGAATCTCTGGAACTCTCTGCCAAAGAGGGTAGTTGAGGCGACTTCATTGGCTATATTTATGAGGGAGGCAGATGTGGCCCTTGTGGCTAAGGGGCATCAGGGGGTATGGAGAGAAGGCAGGTACGGGATACTGAGTTGGATGATGAAAAGCCCCTGATCATATTGAATGGTGTTGCAGGCTCGAAGGGCCGAATGGCCAACTCCCTGCACCTAATTTCTATGTTTTCTATGTTTCTATCACGCTGAATCATCATGGCCACCTCCCCCACTGCCTGCTGACTGACGTCTCTCTCATCCAATCGGTGCCCTCTATCGTCAGTACTACCCCCATTGTCTCGCGGAAAGTGGAGATTTTCTTACAGCTTTAAGCTTTTAGCTTTTTTTTCCACAGCTTTAAAATACGGATTACAAAACATACCCCCCCCCCCCCCCCCCCCCCCGGGATTTCCGCCCCTGCTTAATGTGGAAATGATTGCGGTTATATTATGCTGTCGAAGGCTCTATAAAAATGCAAGTTGTATCACGTAGCCGAGAAGGTGCAACATGACAATTACATGACATGACTCAAAACTGCCCTGATTGCAAAAGGGAGTTTGGGCTTTGTTTTTTTTTACATTATATATATTTTTTTTAATTATTGAACATCTTCTTCTTGTTTATTATGATATCTACTGGGTACTATGTTTACATACCTGTTGCGCTGCAGCAAGTATGAATTTTATTGTTCTGTTTTGGAATTTATGACAGTAAAACACTCTGGACACTCTTCTGGAGTCTACACTGGAAATCACCAAGTCATTGAGCCTGTTATCCAAATATCCTGCACAGACCCATCCATCTTTCCAGTCAGCCAGAGGCCACCAGCTCACCTCTAAAGCAGTAGTCCATCACCAGTTTGGCCTCTACAGCCTACAATGATGGCAGTAGAGGCACTGCAAAGTGACGGTACAATGCAGGTAAAAGGACAATTCCAGGATAAACCAGTTATCGCAAATCTTGCTCAAGTGCTCACCTGTACTGCTGGAGATATTCACATCAATACTGATGTCAGGTACAACCTTGCTGTTCAGCGAGGCTACACAAGTGTACGTCCCAAAGTCTGTGAACCGCAGGTCGATGATGTCCAGGCTGGTTGTGCCAGGCGAGACATCGAGATCCGTTGTGGAAATAACCATCCTTTCCGAGCTCCGAAGCGGACGTCCATTCTTGAACCAGGAGAATGCCAGCTCATCCGGGGGAATGGCCTCCACCTGACAGGAGATTTTGACCTCCCGGCCAATCTGAATGTTATCATCATCGTGGTACGGATCCGGGGTAATCCAAAAACGCCCCTTTTTCAACGCTAGGATAAAGAAAAGAGTTGATGTTCAATTTTTCTGCATAAAAAATAAAGAATAGACAAAGCAAACATATCTCATTGTGACGAGGCCCCTATGAATAGTGCAATGTGTATGCATGACATACAACAATGTGTAATAAGGACAAAAATAGACCACTCACCCCTCAAAAATATCCTGCCGTTAAATAAAGTCAACACTGATCTGATTGTAATCTCAACTCTTCATTCTCATCCACATAATAATCTTAATCTAGCATCTGCAGCTTCTTGTGTCTCCACAATAATCGTGCACCATTCGCTAATTAAGATTCATTCAACTTCTGCATGACCCTTGGAGAGAATTTTTTTTTCTCCATCTCTGTCAAAGGTGCAGGATATTTGGTCACTAATTCTAAAGCAGTGACCCTTAATTACAGTGTCTCCCACAATCAGAAACATCCTCTCCATATTTATCATTAAGATCTTAAATCTTTCAATCAAATTTCATCTAATTCTTCCAGGCCCAGTGAATTCAAGCTCAGTCTGTCGAAACTTCTGTCAGTAGATAACCTGCTCACTCCACGCATTAGGTTAGTCAAGCTTTACTGAACTGCTTCCTCACTTAAGGAAGAAGAGAAATAGTGAAGCGAGCGTTCCATTAAGTTGGAATAAGTTGAACTTATATAAGCCACCAGATCAGCTACAAGCATCAGGTGGGTGTTCATTTCTCATCATTACTTAGAATGGTAGGAACTAACAATGTTCAATGTACTAAATGTAATCATAACTTATTAGTTAATTTTGTTGATCCTTTGAGATTGAACTGTAATGATGGTATAACTGTTGATTCATTGGGCTGTGGTGAAAATAAAAATAAAATGTGGTAAGGATCAAACATGTAAAGAAGATTGGTATTTGTCTAGTCGCTACAGGTGTTGGTTCTAATTATCTAGTCCCAACCAGGACAAATGGCCACTGTGGCACTAGCTCCTATCCCTTCTGGAGAGAAACTTTAACATTAGAAAGACACAAAATGCTGGAGTAACTCAGCGGGACAGGGAGCATCTCTGGAGAGAAGGAATGGGTGACGTTTCAGGTCGAGACCCTTCTTCAGACTGATGAAGTCTCACCTGTCCTGCTGAGTTACTCCAGCATTTTGTGTCTATCTTCGGTTTAAACCAGCATCTCCAGTTCCTTCCTACATAACCTTAGCATGAGCCCAGGGTGCAGAATAACTCACAGGTCACATTTTATGGACACATACATCACACAGACCACGCTCTTCATTTTAAGAGTAACTCACTGTGAACCACCTTTCATTCATTTGATATTTGTAAAAACATTTCATTCTGTAGAAGGGTCTAGACTCGAAATGTCATCTATTCATTCCCTCCACAAATACTGCCTGACCCACTGAGTATTGTTTTTTTCTAGTTAATCTCACTCCCCAGCTCTTAACCAGGAATTTTAAGATTATAGTTGGTCTAGGTATTCTTTAATTGTTCCATTAATCTGAGGTCTCCTCTGCTCCCTCAGGTTAATGTTCTGAAGACATTGATAACATGTATTCTTGTCAATACTTATCCATAACTACATGCCTAAAACAGTAAATGTGGTCAGTGCCACATTGCAGCTAGTAGGGCCTTGCTTTAGGCATATTATCCATGGTGATTCCGACACTGACCATACTTCAAATTCACTTCATTGGATGGAAGGTGTTTAGAAAGGTGCAGAAAGAGATGCAGAAGGTGCTTTCTATTTTCAAGGTGGTCAATTTGCAGGTTAACTGGGCTTACAGGAGGTTAATAACTAGGCATTATGCAATCAGTAGAAAAATCAGAGGTTAATAACTAGGCATTATGCAATCAGTAGAAAAATCAGAGGGTGGTAAAGGGGTAAGAAAATGACACGAGGGTGGCGTAAACCTTCATTAATTGAACCTGCAGAGGGTAGAGGTGACAGCAAGGTGTCGCACATGCAAAGAATGTTGTCAACACAATCAGTACAGATTAAATTGCAAAATTAGTAATAAAACTGTAGCAGTGAGAATGTTTTAACTCTTTCACCTCTGGCAAAGAGATATAAACTGAGAGGTGGAGAGGCATCTCCCATATAGCAATGTGGAGATGGAAAGTAACTGCTCCCTCTCTTTCTCCCTCTCTCTCTCTCTCTTTCTCCCTCTCTTTCTCTCTCTATGTCTCTCTCTGGAGGAGAGGTGAACAAATTCATTAAGAGAGAAGGAATGGGTGACGTTTTGGGTCGAGAACCTTCTTCAAAAGAAACTCTTCCTGAAGAAGTGTCTCAACCTGAAACGTCACCCATTCCTTCTCCCAGAGATACTGCCTGTCCTGCTGAGTTACTGCAGCATTTTGTTTCTATCTTCAGTGTATAACCAGCATCTGCAGATCCTTCGTACACAAATTCATTAGGAGACTGGGCCTTGATACAGCATCAATGAATAAAAAACTGCGCAGAGGACAGGGAGTAAGAAGATTTAAAAAAAAGACCCAGCCGAGATGACAGAAGATGGCCATATTAGGTTAAAACTACAGGAGGTTGGTAGAGCCTTCAACAGAAAAATAGTACGAGGCACTTTGCAGAGATGTAATAAATGATAGTGGATGTCATCCAAACATATAATGACTAAATGCTATCATAAATTAAATAATAGCAAACAAGGATAGACAGAGGGTTTTAATTATGAAATTCCAGTGTGGGTGCACTTTGAACATGGTAAAGGTATTAGAGCAAAGTTTATTTGGACAGTTGGTTGTCATGAAAGATATTCCCTAAAGCATGTGGATGAAAAAAAGTCATGATTGTCCTTGGGGGATTTTCAAAGCAATGGTGCAAGCACATTGCAAAAGCACATCCCCCCTGGATGAAAAGCACTGGTCATGGTCAAATGATAAGGATTCAAGTGAGAATAGTCTCCGTGTGCTGAACAAATGGGCAGAAGCATTGCACTGAGACACATGCAGAAAGTATGCTGTAAAATGTGAAACACCCTCAGGACCTTCAACCTCCTCCACTACACTCCATTGCAGTCCCTAGTCCATGACTGTCATCATCACCCAATTGTACAATAGTCTGCAGATTTCTGAAAACGGATACATACATTTATAAATGCTGTTCATTTTAAAATGTTGCCTGGTTGTTAAGATCGATTCCCCAATCAGTTGCTCTGGACATGTGGCGCAATGACAGACTTCACCACCAGTCAATTCTAAACACACAACCTTCAATTTATTTTGAGTACCTTATCTTCCTAATTCCACCTTAGCATTTCAAGGTTTTGTTCAGTTAACCTCTCTCCGTGCAATAATTCAAATAATTACAATTACATGTCCAAAATGTAATCAACATCCACTGACCTCTACACTTGACACATGCAAACAGAAAGTATCTGTCAATGGTTTATGCTAATGCACAGCATTCAGCAGAGTTCACATTTATAACATTAACAATTCACAGCACCAATTATTAGATTGTTAGTCCAGATCCCTGGCCAACTAATTGATGTTTTAACAATTGCAACCCTACATTTAAAGATGTGTCTGTCTTGGCTAGTTTTGTTTTATTCATTTCATTGAGTGGATTATTCTGAGGTAAAAAGAACTGATAGTTTGGTAAATCAGTTTGTAAATGGAACTGGTTGAAAAATTCAGGTCAAAATTAAAACTATTCTCCACCAATCCTCATCCATGTATTTTTCATACAACAAACCAGTACACACAATGCGACAGAAATGCAGTTGAAACACATCTAGCTATTTACAAGCTGGGCTTTTGCAGCTATTCGGTGCACTCACAAGATCAGCTAAAATAATATGTTTCATAGAGAAGTTTACTGATGGCAATGAGAACATCTCAATCCAAGCAGAGCAGCCCAAATAGCCAAGGGAACTATTTATCTTTTGTCATTTTCCGCATCAGGCTTGGGTTTAATAGAACCAAGCAAACGGTTGAGGGATGGTAATTGACACGGTGTGAGGTAAACAGCAAGGTAAAGTAGCTGAGAGGAGAGATGGGTCCATCACAAGATGGGGGTCAAGAAGGGGTTATCGTGAACAACTAAGAGAACAGTGGATGTGGAGATCACTTATGGTGAACATCGACATGTCAGAATTGAGAGTGCGATAAGGATCAGAAGTGCAGGTGTGAGATGGAGGGGCATGTGGGTGCAAGATTTATGGGTGGCTTTGCAGGAATGATTTCCGGCGTTGGGAGGGAAATCAAGTCCTGTTTGTGCCCAGGGAGAAGTGCAGGGTTTACTTTGCTGGGGTCTTATTCCAGCACAAAGTTGTAAAGATGTTGTAAAGAAACTCCTAATGATAATAACTCCTAAACAATCCAGTTTAATTACCCTGCTTCTTAAGGAGTGATGTAGGGAAAATCTCCTCATCTCACCAACAACAGATGCAGAAATCACATCAGGCTTGCACTGGTGAATATTGATTGGAAAACCTCAGTTGAATGTCTAGAGTGGAGAGGTTCATCCTGAAGAAGGCTGTAATCACACTCTGCCCAGAAACATAAGTCCCTTTCCTTCCTGGTTTTCCTTCCACAATTCTTCCCTCCTTGCACCTCGATTCTTTGCTCCGGCCGCTGGGCCTCTCTCCTCACCAATCTCCAGGACCAAGCATCAGTTCCAGGTTGAAGGTCTTTAACCCGCAATGCTGTCAGGCAATGGGAGGGGAACCAACCTCAGTGAGCTTTAGGTAGGACAGACATTTGCAGCGTTGAGCACTAAACCAAAGCAGTCACTGGTACATCTCTGCTGCAGCCATTTAATCATTCAATTGGGTGTACTGGAATTCCTCAGTCACTATATTTAACAATATATTTATTTTTAAAAGTGCTAAATCAAAATATCAAAAGTGGAGATGTTGCTTGCCTTGTGACTTGCACCATCTTTCCAGCAATTATTTTTCCCTCATCCTTCCAAGTTAGTCAGTCACATCCACAACTGGTGATCTGACAGCACTTCCATTGGAGAGTACCTGTGGTAGAAGGTGAGGGGTAGTCCTCGACATACCAGTCAATAATGCATGGACTGCACTAACCATTTTGCATGCTATTTTCTTCAATTATGACTAGATCCCCTTTCAATGTACCGGATATAAGTTAGATCGGGAGAATATGATAAACTGTGCTGACCTTTGTCAGAAACCCGTTCCTGTGGGAACTCACGTTTTGCAAGAACTGACCTTGGAGATACACTGGCCTGTTCTGAGGGGATGCATGACCCAGATTTCAGATGGCAAACTTTTTGCTTCATTGTCTGGTATTCAATAGAATGACCCAGGTGTGACTAGCAAATTAGCAGAACATCGTGGTTGTTTAGTTTTCAATGAGACCTGGAGTCGTTAAGCTACACACTGCCCACACTGACCAGCTAACCGTACCAAGATAATCCTCCCTGTCTGTATCTGGCCCATATTCCTAGAAACTTTTCCTACTCATGTACGTGTCCAAGTGCCTTAAGGGCCTGTCACGCAGGTGGCGCGCAAAGATTTTGTGAATCCCAAAATCCTGGGGCGCCGCGCGCGACTACACGTCACTGCCTACGCCACTACATTCACCACGTGCCATGCGCGCATCATGTGCGCGTCACGATGCGTGCGTCGTGACGCGTAAATGACGCGCAAATGACACCCAAGTGGGACAGCCCTTTAACAATCACCTCCTCTTGCAGTTCATTCCATATAATCACCACCATATAAGCAATATTTCATCTTTGGAGTAATCAATTTTGGTGCAGGGATAGATTCACCCATCTGTTGTCTGTGATCAGAATTAAATGCCTGCTCAATGGAAACAACTGTGATCAAGCAACGCCCCAAAGAAGGTTAACTTAGGCTTGTTTCTCAAGCATGGACAATTGCTTCTTCTTGGACTGCAGCTGCACAAAGCATGCACAATTAGCAGCTGATTGCCTAATGGACCAGGAAGGACTGCTTCTCTGCATAGCTAATACACCGACTGCTTCTCAAGAGATGTGCAGCATGCCGCAAAAGGGGACTGATCATGGTGGCCAAATCTAGTTAACAACGTTGAGTAATATTGAAGCACTGCCTAAGAAAGAGCAATAGTCAGCTATCCAGATCTAATGCTGGCCACCTCTCAGATGGACGTTTGCCTTCTTGCAAACAATTTCCAAAGCTCAAATAAACAGCTTTAAGTTTGACTATTCAATTTCAGCTGTGCATTGTGATGTTACAATCTACCTAGGTCTTCCCAGGTCTTCAAAGCCTCCTCACCTCTTCAGGATTGCCTTAAACTCACAGAGCAAGTTATTGTAGAATACAACACCCAGTGCATACAAGGCAAGGGATCTACATTGAAACTAACTGTAAACTGTAAACTGCAGTGCCAAAGCATGAGGCAGGTACAGCTTATGACCCAGAACCTGTCTACTCTGCAAATAAATCTACTGTGGCAGGCACATGTTTCTACTCATCGTCAGCAGCCCAGAGCAGGGTGACCTTGTAGCCCCTTGCATAATTGTACCATCTGGTCTATTTTGGGAACCACCACTGATGGAGCTAAAAACTTTGGATCCTAATCAATCGCTCATATTTTCCTGACATGTGCAGCTCCTCCACTGCTGTAGTTGAAGGGTGGAGACAAATGGTCTCTGCCAACAATAAATAGACCAGCTTTCCATAGATCTCTGCCCAGCCAGGAGGCAGTACCAGTAGCCAGCTTTACTCACCAAAATCAACGATCCTGTTCAACGATTGAACACACTTCACAGAAGAGTGTTGGAATAAAATGTCCCTTCAAAACTCCTACTATACCCCCATCGAAGACTACTGCCCTGTTTCATACCACTTGCCTGTACATTTCTCTAGCATTATTAGTAGTGTTATCTTAATTTTTTGACGCATGGTCAATTCCTATCCTACCCCAAGATCACGGCAAAGACCTCCCACAAATAAAGCTGATCAATACGACTTTTCTGTCTTGCCAACAAATATGCCATGTCAATTGCCTCTAATCGTTCTGGGTGTCCCCAGACAACATTTGTCCCCTGTCCACCCCATGATTTCTGCCCATGTAACTATGTATCTCAAATCCGACCACACAGTTATTAAAAGCGTCTCAGCACGCAATCTTTTACTTCAAACACCGAAGCCAACCTGTGAACTATAAATGCAAATCACAGTGGCTTGCTTGCTTCGGTGGGAGGAAAGATGATGGAGAGAAGTTAGGGTGGTCAGACTTGCACTGGAAAATATTTGGCCCCAAAGGACAAAAGATCTCAGGACTGACTCAAAGTTTCTGGTGGCCACGGGAGGCGACAGGACAAGGTGGTACTCCCTCGACTGCAACATCGCAGGAAAAATGGGAACTTGAATGTCAACAGAAGAATACCGGAAGGAAATTGCCAGTCGCCAGTGAAGTCACAAACACTGCATAAACATAAAATCCCAGGGACTGGAGCCACAAGTATAATGTCAGTCTTAGATTATGCAGAATTAAACAGAATATGCAGCAAAGAATATCATGCTGTCCAATCCACCATGCTGGTGTTAATTCCACTCCACTCTCACCAACTGTTTTCCTTCATCATCTCGTCATCTTTATCATCATCTATTCCATTCCTCTTCACTTGCTTTTCAAGCCTCTCATTTTTACTTCCGCTACTTCCGTGACATTGAATCCACAACCTCAGCATTCCTTGGGTAAGAATTTTTCTAGGTAATCTATTTATGGACTCAGAGTTATACATGACAGAAACCGGCCCTTTGGCCCAACTCGTCCATGTCAAACAAGATCCCACATCTAAGCAAGTGTTATTTGCCCTTGTTTTGCCCATATCCTTCTCAAACCTTCCTATGTATGTACCTGTCCAAATGTCGCTTATTGTTATTGTCATTGTATCTGCCTCAATTACTTCCTCTGGCAGCTTGTTTTATATACCTACCATCCTCATTGTGGAATGGTCGATTTTCAGGTTCCTATTCAATCTTTCCCCTCTCACCTTAAACTGATGCCCTCTAGATCGTTTATTCTTCTACCCGAGGAAAAAGACAATGGGCATTCACCTCATATCTATTCCTCTCATGATTTCATTCATCTCTAAAAGATCACCCCTTAGACTCCTGTGCTCCAAAGAATAAAGTCCTAGCTGGCCCACACTCACCCGATAGTTCAGGCACTCATGCTAGAATTAATCTTATAAAATCCTTTTAATTTTGATTCCTTGGTGGCTATGTTACAATGAAGTCCTCTGATTTTGATCTTCCGTTTTATTAAATGTAAATGCATTCACAGACTTCGATGTGCTACCATTAGTTTGAAGAGAAATCAGAAAAATCCAGGGCCCTTGGACAACCGTCCTGGGATTCCTTTTAATTAATTTGCTTCATTCCAGTTTCCTCTCCAGTCCGAGGCCAGACTCAGTGAAAGATAGGATCCCTTTTTGTGGAACTTGGCCACTAAATCCTATTTGAAAACAGAAAAATGAAACATTTGCTTATCCAATAGTTGCACGGTGACGCAATGGTAATGTTGCTGCCTTACTGCGCCAGAGACCTGGGTCTGTACGGAATTTATATGTTCTTCCCGTGACCTGCGTAGGATTGCTCCGGAATTTCCGGTTACCTCCCACACTCCAATTTGTAGGTTAATTGGCTCGGTATAATTGAAAATTATAATAATAATAATAATCTTATTTATATAGCACATTTTTAGTCAACTTGCATTGACCCCAAAGTGCTTCACATAATTACATTACATTTTACACACAGGCAAAGGTGGGTGAAGTGTCTTGCCCCAAGGACACAACGACAGTATGCACTCCAAGCGGGATTCGAACCGGCTACCTTCCGGTTGTCAGCCGAACACTTAGCCCATTGCGCCATCTGTTGTCCCTAGTGTGTGTAGGATAGTGTTAGTGTGCAGAGATCGCTCGTCGGCGCGGACTTGTTGGGCCGAAGGGCTTGTTTCTGCGCTGTATCTCTAGACTAAACTGAACATTCTCCATCATCTCTGTTAAACCACTGTTGGCTAAGAGCTACCTTTCACAGAACTGTGCCCTCTCTCGCTCTCAAATTATTTATAATTTCTAAGTGTTCACTTATTCTGTCCCCGATGATGAACTCCAGCTGCGTTTCCATTATTGATGATAACTTCACTGGCCTGGAAATACCTAAGCCATTTGTTCAATCGCCTAATGTCAAATCCTGCATGATTTCTAAGACCATACATCACCCATTACCAAAAGTTAATCGATTTGTGTTCTAATAAAAATGGTCATTGTGGCCGGGCTCCAGTTCCTGCCTCAGATCTCTATACAGGCTATACATAAATGTTTCATCCAGCTGGCTATCCACACCTGCATTGCTGAAAGTCCAGACTGTAAATCAAACTACCCGTCCGTGCTCTCGCATGGGCTCAGTTTCAAAACTAGACACCGGCAATTGTGTGAGCATTGGTCATATTATAGTTTAACTTATGGTCATGTGTACCGAGGTACAGTGAAAAGCTTTTTGTTGCATGGTAACCCAATCAGTGGAAAGACTGTACATGATTACAATCGAACCATCCACAGTGCACAGATACATAATAAAGGAATAACATTTAGTGCAAGATAAAGTCCAGTAAAGTCTGATTAGACAGTGAAGTCCAGTTAAATCCTTTGCCCTCTCTGAACGGTGACATTCGTGGATTATACCCAAACCTGTCATCTCTCCATTTAGCAGCAGCAGTGACAATCAAAAGGTTGCATTCCTAGCCAAACTTCTCCCTCAAGACTCTCCTGTTGCCACTCATATATCCATCCCTCCTATCAGCCATGATCATATTGAATGGCAGTGCAGGCTCAAAGGGCCGAATGGCCTACTCCTGCACCTATTTTCTATGTCTATGTTTCCCAGGAATGTATTATAGATTCTCCACCACATTGTGTGATTGTTTACCAAGTCTATTGCTCATCAATTGTTTGATGCCACCTTTCTTCCATCTTCCTTCACCTGGTTTCCCTTTCCTCTCCTCGTTTCATTGCTTTATTACCTCTCCTGCTGATCACCCACCTATCCATGTATTTTCTTGAACTCTCCTCTCAAGGTCCTTTGCTTGATAACACCTCAATTTTTGTTTTCTCTGGATTTTCGCAATTTTCCAACAAATTTCTACCAACTCTGATTGCCTACTCTTGGCTTCTGCATCAGATTGCTGGGCAGTTACAGTTAGGCATTGTTTTGAACTACATGTGGCCACTTAAATGGGTTCACTAATTGCCACACTTATTTTATCTAGGACCCTTGCAATCAGCAAGACCGTTTACTTGCCTGTGAGGAATCTAGATTAAAACCAAGTTCCAACAGGATAGATTGAGCGTTAAAATTAATAAACTACCTTTATCTCCATTTTGAAGTATTTTTGAGTCTTTCAAAAATATACTCTTGCTTCTAGTCTTAAATCTTCAAATAAACTATCATTAATTTTGCCAAATTGAGGTCCAAATCTGTGGATCTCAGTAGGTGAAACTATTCATTAATCCTTCCATAGATACATTTCTTTTAGATAATACTGTAATTTAATTTCTAGAATAATTCCACTGTTGGCCTGTAGACATTTCAACTGATAACATGTTCTGCCTATTCCTCCCTCATCCTTTGAAAGTTAATCTTAATTAAATTCAAGACCTTCGTTCTCTCCTTCAAGGCTGATTGAATTCATCATCATATTAAGACGACTGCTCCCTGGATATGGTCTTACTACTAGATTATTAACTATTTCCAGTTCATTACTTCTACCTAAATCAAGTATCACCTGTTCCCTTGTTGGAACAAAACCATAATGGTTGGGGAAGCTAACTGCAAAATCAATCTACATCCTTTTTCATTTCTGTTGTTAGCTATCTTCACACGAGTGAAGATTTTCTCCTTACTGCCTGTGTGTCTGATGTGGCTTTTGCCTGAATATTCACTCTTTAACAGGTAATATTGGAATTTCTTAGCAGGTCAGGCAGCATCTGCAGAGAAAGAAAGAGGTTAACAATTTCAGGCCCTTTGTCAGAACTGGAACAAGTCTCAAAGGAGAACAAGTGTTACTGTAAGCTGCAGAGAAAGCCGAGAGCAAACAAATGGGAAGATCTGTGACAGGGTGGGGATGCGGAGTGATGGAGTGTCACAAGTGATGGTGTTGGCGGAAATGAGACCAGCCCACCCGGAGAAGACGAGTGAATTGGAATCTGAATTACCATGAGTGAACCAAGAAAAAGTGCATTATCAGAATAAATATGAAATAACGCACTCCTCGGGTATTGGTTTTTATTCTTTGTAAGTCTGATGTCTGAGCACCGTGATGCGTCTTAATCTCCCACTAAATGCTATACCGTAGTAAGAGCCTTGATATTCCACATCTGAAATTCATTGCATCTGATCATTGAGCTGGAAACCGTGCAAAGAATATTAATGAGAATGTTGCCAGGACTTAAGGACCTGAGCTATTGAGGGACATTGAGCAGGCAAGGACTTTATTCCTTCGAGCACAGGAGGCTGAAGGGTGATCTTATGGAGATGCATCAAATAAAAGTGGGAATAGACTGCACAGCATCTTTTCCCCAAGGTAGGGGAATCACAAACCAGAGGACATAGGTTTAAGGTGATGATCAAGGTTTAATAGGAGAAGGGGCAATGTTTTCATTGATGATAGTGGGGATATGGAACGAGGTGTCAGAGGAGATAGTTGAGGCAGGTTCCACAACAGCAGAAAGGTGGCGCAGCAGTAGATTTGCGACCTTACAGCACCGGAGACCCGGGTTCAATCCCGACTACAGGTGCTGCCTGTACAGAGTTAGTACGTTCTCCCCGTGACCATGTGGGTTTTCTCCGAGATCTTTGGTTTCCTCCCACACTCCAAAGATGTACAGGTATGTAGGTAAATTGGCTCGGTAAATGTAAAAGTTGTCCCTGACTGGTTGCATTGTGGCCTGGTTCGGCAACTTAAACGTCCAGGAGTAAAAATGACTACAAAAAGTTGTGACCACTGCCCAGACCATCACCGGCTTTGACCTCCTCACCGTTGAAGGGATCTATCTTAGTCGGTGCCTCAAAAAGGCAGCCAAAATCATTACGGACCCACACCATCCTGGCCAAACACTCATCTCACCATTGCAATCGGGAAGAAGGTACCGGAGCCTGAAAACTGTAATGTCCAGGTTCCGGAACAGCTTCTTCCCTACAGCCATCAGGCAATTATGCGGGTTACACAAAACCGAATGGTCTACTCCTGCACCTATTGTCTATTAAACACAACAATGAATAAGCTCTGAGCTCTGAACTGCAAAAGACTATATTATCATTGCATTATATTTGTTATTTTCTTTTCTTTCTCTTCCCCCATTATGTGCTGTTTACATATTCACATATTCTGTTGTGCTGCAGCAAGTACGAATTTCATTGTCCCATCCAGGACATATGACAATAAAGCACTCTTGTCTTGTCTCTAGTGTGTAGGATAGTGTTAATATGCGGGGATCACTGGTCGGCGTGGATGTGATCGGCTGAAGGGCTTGTTTCCGCGTCGTATCTCTAAATTAAACCAAACCGCAATTAAAAGACACTTGGACAGTTACATGGATAAGATAGGTTGAGACGAATATGGTTTAAATATGGTCAAATGGGACTGGTTTAGATACGACATCAAGGTCGGCATGATTGATATGGGCTGAAGGGCCTGTTTGTGTGATCTATGGCCCTATGTCTGTGCTGAGGAAGCACAATCGGTTTATCAGAGATAGACTAATTTTGCTTCGGATTTTGTAGAAATGGAGTTGGGAAGAGCAACATGAAGTTTAACACTATTGCAGAAATCATCGCTGTAATGCTTGAGAGAGCTTGGTTTGTGCAAATTAACTATCATGCGTACTGCATAATAGATTACACTTCAAAAATACTACATGCTGTAAGGTTCTCGGGATATCTTTAGGTGAAAGTTGTAAGTTTTTACTGTTAAGCATCCTGGCCTGGACTCGACAACCTGGACTCGTGGCTCAGAGGAAGAAATGGAGCAATCGTTATTTCATTATCATTTCTTGTGGTGATGAATCAAAGCAAAGCTAATTGTATCTCACCACTGCTGAAAGAGAGATGCATTTATTGTCAGAACACACGATCCATAAAAAAAGTGTTCTAACTAAGTATAATGTGAAAAGTTTAAATTTAGAACTGTAATGCTATATGCACTTTTTTAGTGCCCTTAGGACTGCAAAGAAGGCATATTATTTATTACTTCAATAATTATTTCAGTATCATGCTTGGTCAAAGTAGCAAGGGTCATGGATGTAATCTTAATGGATTATAGATTTCTTATCTCCTTTGATCTCACATGCTTAGTTATAATTGTTGCCAAAGGATACAGCATAATTTTCCTCAAGTAAAATGTGAAAAGAAATCCATGTAAAGATTATATGTTTGTAATAATTGAAAAGTAAAAGGTTAGACAGGCATTAGCGAAGCAATAAATAGGGTTAAAGTTATTGGAAGCTTTGACTTCTGAGTATAATGTTGAAATGGGAACTATAAAGAAAAGTGTAGAAATCAATATTCTACTGTCAGGTCACTTAACAAAAATATGTAAGCAGTATCTGGTCCAGAGATGATCCCCCACCATTCCAGTCAGGACTGGGGAACCATCTGATCCCCTTGTTCTCACCTACACACATGAATTTTATTACTAACAATATGGGGTAATCAATTGTCTGCTTTATCCAGAGCTTCAATAGAAACGAAGAACTGAAAATGGTAATACACACAAGGACACAAAATGCTGGAGTAACTCAGCAGCATCCCTTGGAGAACATGCATAGGTGAGGTTTTGGATCGAGCCCCTCTTCAGTATTTAGTCAATAAACCATAGTTAGAACATCAAGGCTCAAAATCACTGGTGATTGAAGATAGCACGGAGATTCATCAGCACATGCACATTTGATAAAGGTCTTAAACATCCAAGTATAAAGGGCCTGTCCCACTTAAGCAATTTTTTTGGCGACTGTCACAGTCGTACCAGGTCACCGAAAAAGCGACGACTGGACCCCCCATACGACAAGCTACGACAACCTACCACCTAATCGACGTCAAGCTACGGCAAGCTACCGACAGCCGGTGACCCATGAGGACGTCCAACGGGACAACCTCCACCTGGGACAACCTACGACCACACTGGTGGCGAGAACCTACGACAACCAAAGTCAACCTACGTCCACCCGCGACAAGCTACGACAAGAAATGATCCTGTCGGCGACAACTGAAGACAATTCAGTCGCCGGTACCTGTCGCCGGTTGACGTAGGTTGACGTAGGTAGTCGCCAATGGAATTCACCTAAGTCAGCACCCGACGACAACCAACGTAACCTGGCAACAACCAACATCACCTGGCGACAATCTACGAACGGCACACTACGACAGGAGAAGCAAGCTATGTCAAGCACACAGTCGCCAAAAAAATCCAATTTCAAAATCCAGCGGCGACCAGAAAAACGTTACAACTCTTTTGTTGACTTGAGAAGACTACTCACGACCATACATGCATCACCACTCAACCTTATGAAAACAGCCTAGTTGCCGAAAAAAATTACCTAAGTGGAACAGGTGCTTAACATAGCTAAGGCATAGCAAGAACTTTTTGTCCGGCACTGTGTGTCCATCTTTCTAAAGCTTCCCTTGAGCTCACAAACACTCCTGGTCCTACCCAAAAAACATGCAATTAGCTAGTTTCTCCCGTCATGCCCTCTGTCAATGAGACTCGCTTCCTATTGCTTTAATCTCTGCTCTTCACCTCTGCTCTGAGAGTGATCTGATTATTCCCTTGGATAACCATTCTATTTGGACTCTGAAATCCTGTGCTATTTTCTTGCCTAATTCAATCACCGAGTTAATTGAATTATTCAACCATAGCATAGCAGCACTATTGACTGTTTAAGGTACCACATAAGCAGAGTGCATTTTATGAACATAGTGAACATTCAACAATGTTTTAACAGTTTAACAAAGATTTCAATAATGATACAAAATTCTAGTCAATAAACCGTAGTTACCGTAGAACAATTTTTTTTCTTCGGTATTCACCCAGGAGAAGGATATTGAATTATGTGAGGTAAGGGAAAATAGTAGAGTAGCTATGGATACTATGAGGTTCAAAGTAAAAGAAGTACTGACACTTTTGAAAAATATAAAAGTGGATAAGTCTCCAGGTCCTGACAGGATATTCCCTAGGACATTGAGGGAAGTTAGTGTAGAAATAGCCGGGGCTATGACAGAAATATTTCAAATGTCATTAGAAACGGGAATAGTCCCCGAGGATTGGCGTACTGCGCATGTTGTTCCATTGTTTAAAAAAGGGTTCTAAGAGTAAACCTAGCAATTATAGACCTGTTAGTTTAACTTCAGTGGTGGGCAAATTAATGGAAAAGATACTTAGAGATAGTATATATAAGCATCTGGATAAACAGGGTCTGATTAGGAACGGTCAACATGGATTTGTGCCTGGAAGGTCATGTTTGACTAATCTTCGTGAATTTTTTGAAGAGCTTTCTAGGGAAATTGACGAGGGTAAAGCAGTGGGTGTTGTCTATATGGACTTTAGTAAGGCCTTTGACAAGGTTCCTCATGGAAGGTTGGTTAAGAAGGTTCAACTGTTGGGTATAAATGCAGGAATAGCAAGATGGATTCAACAGTGGCTGAAGGGTAATGGTGGATGGCTGTTTATCGGGTTGGAGGCAGGTGACTAGTGGGGTGCCTCAGGAATCTGTGTTGGGTCCTTTGTTGTTTGTCATGTACATCAATGATCTGGATGAAGGTGTGGTAAATTGGATTAGTAAGTATGCAGATGATACCAAGATAGGGGGTGTTGTGGATAATGAAGAGGATTTCCAAAGTCTACAGAGTGATTTAGGCCATTTGGAAAAATGGGCTGAAAGATGGCAGATGGAGTTTAATGCTGATAAATGTGAGGTGCTACACCTTGGCAGGACAAATCAAAATAGGACGTACATGGTAAATGGTAGGGCATTGAAGAATACAGTTAAACAGAGGGATCTGGGAATAACCGTGCATAGTTCCTTGAAGGTGGAATCTCATATAGATAGGGTGGTAAAGAAAGCTTTTGGTATGCTAGCCTTTATACATCAGAGCATTGAGTATAGAAGCTGGGATGTAATGTTAAAATTGTACAAGGCATTGGTGAGACCAAATCTGGAGTATGGTGTACAATTTTGGTAGCCCAATTATAGGAAGGATGTCAACAAAATAGAGAGAGTACAGAGGAGATTTACTAGAATGTTGCCTGGGTTTCAACAACTAAGTTACAGAGACGGGTTGAATAAGTTAGGTCTTTATTCTCTGGAGCGCAGAAGGTTAAGGGGGGACTTGATGGAGGTCTTTAAAATGATGAGAGGGATAGACAGAGTTGATGTGGACAAGCTTTTCCCTTTGAAAATAGGGAAGATTCAAACAAGAGGACATGACTTCAGAATTAAGGGACAGAAGTTTAGGGGTAATATGAGGGGGAACTTCTTTACTCAGAGAGTGGTAGCGGTGTGGAATGAGCTTCCAGTGGAAGTGGTGGAGGCAGGTTCGTTGGTATCATTTAAAAATAAATTGGATAGGCATATCGATGAGAAAGGAATGGGGGGTTATGGTATGAGTGCAGGCAGGTGGGACTTAGGGAACAAAAGTTGTTCGGCACGGACTTGTAGGACCGAGATGGCCTGTTTCCATGCTGTAATTATTATATGGTTATATGGTTGCTTTCCCCTGCAAGCACAGGAGATGCAATGCCTGTCCCTAAACCTCCTCCCTCAACTCTGTCCAGGGACCTTGACAGTCCTTTCCGATGTGGCTGAGTTTCACTTGCACAGGGCTCCAAATTAGCGGTTGCCCAGGTGCCACTGACCACTCAAAGCGCCGCCGGGCAACCTAAACACCGAGTCATTTTGCCCGGCTTGGCAACCAGATACTGGTTTGTGCCGAAGATAAACACAAAAAACTGGAGTAACTCCGCAGGTCAGGCAGCATCTCTGGAGAAAAGGAACGCGACGTTTTGTGTCGGCGGTGACGGCTGTATTGTGTGAAAAAGATACTAGGTGCGGGGTGAGGAAGGGTCCGAGCGAATCTGAATGCAGCTGCACAAAAGATACTATCCTCCTCTCCCTCCTCTTGGAGCTGCACCGCTCTGGTAGCAGCCGCTGCATTGCTGTTGCGTTAACGGCGCTTTCAATACAAGGGCACGCCGAGGCAGGGAGAGGAAAACCAAGGGTTTGTAAGGAAAGCGCCGTTGCGCCGAAGCAGAGGTCCTGATCAGGCCATACCTCTCTCTCTCTCTCTCTGGGGGTGGGGGTTCCGGGAGGAGAAGGTCCTGGAGCCGCTGTCTCAACCGCTCGCGTGACCCGTCATTCACTCCGACCCTTCTGAAGCAGCAGCACCAACGATCTCTAGCTGTAGGATCTTGGAGCTGCACTGCTCGGCCCCGCACCTCTCTGTTGGCTGGCGGAGGAGGGAGGTGGTGGCGAGGAAATCCCAACTGCCAAGGCAGCTGTTGTCCGAGGAGCACTCCTTCCTCCTCCATCTCTCACACCACTTCTCTCTCTCTCTCTCTCTCTCTCTCTCTCTCTCGCCTCCACCACCCCCCCCCCCCCCCCCCTTACCCTGGGACCGCTCCTCTCCATCCTGCACTTATCCTCATTCCCGCCTCTATTCAGTCTTCACTGACTTCCCCTTTGCTCCCTTCCCCATCTCCCCCCCCCCCCAAATCTATTCATCCTGCATTGATCACCCTACCACCTCGCATTGATTCTCCTGCCACCCCCCCCCCCCCCCCCCCTCCCCCATCCATCCTACACTGGTCCCCCAATTCATCCTGTACTTACCCTTTTGCCATCCATCCTGCACTTCTCCTCCCATCCATCCTGTACTAATCCACGCATTCATCCCGTACTGACCCACCCTCCATTTACCCTGCACCCCCTCATTCATTAGGTAGTGATCCCCCATTCATCCTGCACAGACCCTCCGATCCACACTGTACTGACCCACCCCCCCACCATTCATCCTGCTCTAATCTCCCCCTCCCCATCCACCCTGTACTGATCCTCCCATTCAAGAAGAATGGGGGGGGGGGGGGGGGGAACTGTCTGAAGAAGGGTCTCGACCCAAACCATTGCCTATTTCCTTCGCTCCATAGATGCTGCCTTACCGCTGAGTATCTCCAGCACTTTTGTCTACCCCCATCCACCCCGTACTGAACCCCCCATTCAACACCACTGACATCACCCGTGCTCTCCCCTCAATTTTACCAACTCCAACCAACACGTACTAATTCACCTGCCTCAATCCATCCATTGTGCACCGACTGCCTTCTAACTCCCCTCCTCCCCCACCCCCCCCCACCCCCATCTATCCACCCCGCATTGATTCACACCTCAGCTCAGTCCGCCTTGGGCTATACAATCTCCCGGTTGCCAAACATTTTTACTCCACCTCCCATTCCCACATTGCCCTTTCCGTCCTGGATCTCCTCCACTGTCAGAGTGAGGCCAAAAGCAAATTAGATGAACAGCTTCTCATATTTCGCTTGGGCAACCCAGTGATATGAATATTGATTTCTCTAACTTCCAGTAACCCTTGCATCCCCTCTCTCTTCCTTCCCTCACCCTAGCCATTGTATTAGTTTCACTGCTGTCTTGCTGAGTTTCACTGTTCATATCACACATTATCAGCTTCTCCACAGCCAACAATGGACCATTGTGGGCTCACCGTTCCTTGATCATTGTTGCTGGCTTTGATTTGTCTTTTTGCTTACCTTTCAGTCATTCGTTCAATGTACCTTTTTCATATCTTTTGCTTCCCTCTCCCCTGACTCTCTGTCTGAAGATGGGTCTCAACATGAAACATCACCTATTCCTTTGCTCCAGAGATGTTGCCTGAGCCCATTTAGCTTTTGTGTCTATCGTTGGTTAAAGCTATATCTCTGGCAGTCAAAACAAGTTTTGAAGACATTATAGAGATCCATCAGCAGAATGCAGACATACATCCAATAAAGGCTGTATATATCCGATTATAACATGGATAAGACATAGCCAGGTCAGAATCTAAGACCGATGAGTGACCTAAATAAGTCAGTAAAATGGAGACACAAAGAACTGCTGATGTTGGAATCTTGAGTGAAACACAAAGTGCTAGAGTAACTGAATGGGTCTGGGAGTATCTCTGGAATGTATGGTTCCCAACCACAGATGCTACCCGACTTGCTGAGTTACTCCCTCCAGCACTGTGTGTTTACATAATGATTTTTAAAATGGTTTAACTCATCCAGTAGTTATAATTGATTTTCTTTGTGCTTTTCAATGTCAGAAGTATTTAGAACCTTTGACAAATTCAATAGCGAGCTGGCTGGGGGAGTATTTAGCCAGGTGAGTCTTTTCTCAGCTGTTTTGGGGGTCTGATTTGTTCTTTCAGCTGTCCGTGAACTCAATTTCTTTGCTGAAGCATTGTGGCAGTGGAGCTTCATTATGAGCAGATTCATCTGTGGATCGCATGGGTGTCAGGGGTTATGGGGAGAAGGCAAGAGAATGGGGTTGAGAGAGAAATCTGTGGAGTCTGTGAAAAGCACCAAGTTCCTGGGAGTGCACATCACAGATGATCAGACATGGTCCACCAACACCATCTCCCTAGTTAAGAAGGCACAGCAACGCCTCCACTTCCTTCGACGGATGAGGAGAGCTGACCTCCCCCCCTCTGCCCTCACGACCTTTTACAGGGGTGCCATTGAGAGCATTCTTACCAGCAGTCTCAGTCTGGTATGGCAGTTGCTCTGCTGCTGACCATAAGGCCCTACAGAGAGTGGTGAGGACAGCTGAGAAGATCACCAAATTACCCCATCCAGCAATCCAGGACCTATACCCTTCTTGCTGTCGCAAGAGAGCAAGCAATATTATCAAAGACACCACTCACCCAGCACACAAACTGTTCACCCTCCTACCTTCCGGTAAGCGCTACCGCAGCATGCTGAGCAAAACCACCAGATTCAAAAACAGCTTTTTTCCTCAGGCCATCAGACTACTCAACACACTTAAGTAAATTCCATGAACAGTACCCAAACAAAGACAACAAACTGTGAAAATAACTTTGGCTCAATGTCTCCAGTACGGAATTTGCACTTTTTCTATATTGCACCTTTCATTGTTGCACCCTGTTTAAAATACCTCAAAGGTTTTGCTACATTTTGGCATACTGTGAATATTTTAATATTTTAAATAATGTATGTCTATTGTCTATTTTTATTGATATGTTGTCTGTCTGTGTTTTTAATATTACTTGCACATTTGGAGTATGGGGAAACGTAATTTCGATCCTATGTGTAACTACTGTTGCATAATTGAATTGACAATAAAGTTACTTTGAGTCTGAAGAAGGGTTTCGGCCCGAAACGTTGCCTATTTCCTTCGCTCCATAGATGCTGCTGCACCCGCTGAGGTTCTCCAGCTTTTTTGTGTATACTTTGACTTTGACTTTGATTTGAAATGATTGAATAGCAGAGTAGACTTGGTGGGCCGAATAGTCTAATTCTGCTCCTATACCTTATGAATTTATGAACAAGTTGTGCTGGGCAGAAGCACACAAGTATGAATTTTGTTCAGAGACCAGCAATGAGTGTGAGAGGTATATTGTGCCTCTTTTAATCCTATATGTTTACGGTGGAAGATTATTTATGTAGTTAGCTCTTGGTCATTTTTACCTCGTCGTAATTAAAAAGAGCTAAGGAATAAATATAAACCATTTTATGCCTACATTTTAGGTAGTTTAAAGGGTTAAGTTAACAGGACAAGTTATAAAACCTAACTGACAAACAAAGTTTAGGTAACTGAGAGGTGATCAAACTGCACAGTTTAAAAATAAATCAAGGGATTTAATTGGCTACGTACTGTGAAACTACAATTTAAGGTAGGGAATTAAGATTAAGGGGAAACTGTTAAAATTATAAATATGTAATTCAGGAAACTATGTAGGTTTCTTCACTGGATGCATTCATAAGAGAGTTAGATGGAGCTCTTAGGGCTAGCGGAATCAAGGGGTATGGGGAGAAGGCAGGAACGGGGTAATGATTGTGGATGATCAGCCATGAATGGCCTACACCTGCACCTATAGTCTATGTATCAATGTATCTTCAGCACAGGATAATGCCACAGCTGATATTTTCTTCACCAAGAGTCTGTGAATTAAGGGTCAATTGAAATTTCAGGTTCAACATTTTGAAAAGGCACGAATTTCACCGAATATAGATCAAAGGCTGTCGAATAGAAGTGAAGCATAGATCAGTCTCATCCCCATTAATCCATTAAATAAATGGCGAGCGGTCCAAATAGCTGAAAAGCATATCCTTGTTTCTATAGTTATATGGTCTCAAGCAACATAATATGCTAATATTCATTCAATTGTTGACTATTCCATTTCAGCAGAGACACAAAGATAATAGAAAACTGAGGAGAGCAGTTAACAAGAGAGGCCATGTTTGCAACAGTGAAAGCTGCCTCTCTTGGAACGGCACTAGAATATAAAGTGGGGTTTGAAGATGTAACGCTCTGACTCAGCAAAGACAATACCATCAATTGAATTAAGTTCAGATTGTTACAATAAATAATTGCCTGATTAAAATACAATAATTCTTGTCTGCACTCAAAACCTTTGGAAAAGTTTTCATGAGTTAGTGAAAAGTCATAATACATTTTACAAAGGCAAAGAACTGAGGAGCATGTTGTTGTGGAAAGTGGGAAACAAACAACTGCAGATGTGGAAAATCTGAAATAGAATACAGAAAATGTTTTTAAAAATGTGCTCAAAAGATAAGGCATTAAGCACAAGAGAGAAACAGAGCTAATATTTCAGAACAATTACATTTTATGGAATGGAATGGAATACTTTATTGCCACATGTGACGAGGCAGTCCCAATGTATGCAAATAGTTGCCACATATGCTGCACTGACAAAGTTACAAAGTACCTCCGCCATTGTTCTAACCCCCTCCCCTCACGGCATTCCCCCGACGCCGGATTCTCCTTTGTTCTCCACCCCATCCCCATCCCTCAGGACGGTCCTCCCATGCCAGATCTCCCTTTGTTCATTGTTCTCCACCCCCCACCTCCCTCAGGGGGGGGGGGTGTTGTTGTTCCCCAACCCCCGCCTATCTGCTGCTGAAAGACTCGGCTGAGTGCTTCTGACAATGTCTGAATTGGCTGAATGCTGCACCACTTTGGTCCGCATATTTATTGTCAAGTTCATCAAAGCGGCAACATTTCACTCGCCTTTATTCTTTTTTTTATATTCACCAAGTACATGAACTGACTATTGTGCCTCCCCTTGGGTACATATTCATTACATTTCAGCTTCCACTGTTCAAGCTATTTGCATATCTTGTCTAATTTATTTAGCAATTTCTGCATTGCCACCAATTGTCTATTCCTCTCACCCAGCTCCCTCTCATTAAGTTTCTGAATGCTGGTTGTTAGAGTAAATTAAAAATGGTGGTACCAAATTCAGAGGCACCCAATTCAATTTCTTTCTTCATTGTGTTCATAGTTTCTGCACAATTCATTGGTTTGCCCAACTCCCCAAAGCCTGAGTTTAGATAACTTTTACAGGAAACATTTCCAAACACCCTCGCATACTTCAGATTATCATTGATGTACAGGTCTACCACCGATTTTCCAGCAACTGATGATCTGGCACTCCCTTTAATCTAGACAAAATTACAAGAGTGCATTTAAAAACCCCCCGGAAGTCTCCCCGAAAATGTGGTGCCTTCGGCTGAGTGAGGCGGCCAATCTCAAACACACAGGGACTTCTGTGGCCGATCGGTGGGTTGAATTTGTCTCCTGCAGCCAGGGCTCTGGAACTCCGGCCCAGCTGGAGCTGGCAGAACCGTTACCACAGCTGACCTCCAAGGCCAAATTTGCGGGCCGGTATCTCGGCCTCCCCGCCAGCCTAGACAAACCGTCCAGTGGCATTTGACCCCTCTCAGAGGCCCATATAGGACGGTGGGGGCAGAGGGCACGCCGGCCCCACCTCGTTTTTGGCAGATTTGGCAAATTTTGGGTCGCCGGGAGTTGACCCAATAGTCCTGCTGCGAACACGGCGTCATGGCCCCACGGGCAGTGGTGACCCAACTCGCATCAGAACATCTGAGGGCACATCAGTAAATATTTATAAGTAGTGGGTCAGAGGTGTATTGTATCATTAATACGTGATCTCTGTTGGTCCGGCAAAATAGATAATCCGGCAAGGCTCTGGAACCAGGTACCAGAAAATCGGTGGTGTACCTGTCCTTGGTGTAAGGCCTAATGGGCCCTGTCCCATTTAGGTGATTTTTCAGGCAACTACCGGAGACTGTCAAGTTGCCGGCAGCCGCTTGAAAAACTGGCAACTGTCAGAGGGGAACACACACACATATACAAACACATCGCTTTCTTCACCATCCCGTTATGCAGGCAGGGGACAGGGCAAGTGGGGGGACCACTGTCTGAGTGAAATTCACACGATGGAAAGCCAAGATGATACAGACACACACCACAATGAACAGGAAGGTTGGCGCTGTAATTAAGACCGCTAAAGCACAGTGTACGATAAGTCCTTTAAAAGAGAGGGGGAGAGGGGTGGGGGGGGCAGTAGAGAAGAAGTGGAGACAACTTTTAAGAAGCCAGAGATACACGGCTTTGAAGCTCGGCGGACATTTAACATTACCGGTCGGTTATCTTTGGTTCTGATAACTACTGCTAACGTTTCTTTTCCCCAATGAGCCAATGAAATTCACCGGTCAGCATCGGCTGTGGAACCTTCGACCTCCTGGCAACCCACTAGGACTTCCTGGTGACCCACCTACTGCATGAGAATTCTCGCTACTCTCCAAGCGGCTTCATTCTAGTCATCGCTAATTTTTCAACATGTAAAAAAATTTGCGGCGACCATAATGCGGCTGCAGCTAGTTCCCAGAATGCGGGAACTCCTCACCACCATGAAGGCGACTCCCCGGCAACCACCCGCAAACATGTGGCGACTGCATAATCTCCTGCAGTCGCCTAAAATGTCGCCTAAGTGGGACAGGCCCATCAGGGGTCCATGCACAGATTAAATAGTTTATTTTTAACCAAGAGCTTTTTGAATTTTATATAATGTTGTCATTTGGTCTTGCAATCAGAGGCATTGGTGGAACTAATTAAAAGTGTTTTTGCTCCCAATTATTGAGGTCATTTCAATGCGACTGCTGATGCTCCGTGTCAATGGATTTATTTTTATTAAGTCAGTACCACAAATGAGCAAAATAAAAAAGGTAAAAAAGCCTGGAGTAAAAAAAGAGTGTCAGGCTGGTCAAATTCGACTGTCCGTGCAGTAAAGATTCAGGAATTCAACAGGATGCTAATACTCACACTGCTTCAAAATGGTTCCAACTATAATTTCAATTTCTCTTTGAAGTAATTAATTAGAGTAGTGCACTAAGTTGAATTAAACGTAGCAACCTAACAGCAGCAATGAAATGGAAACCTATATGTATGACCTTTTTACCAAATCCCATTTGGCAAACCTAAGAAGCACAATAATTGTAGAAGAAAATTGTTTTTGGAATGCAACTTGATAAATTTTAGTCACAAAGGTTTTAGGATTTGAGGCATTCTGGATGGTCCAAATTATCCATGTATGATAGGCCTTTAAACTACATAACTGCAACATTGACCACATTGGGAATAGACCAATTGAAATCATAACCAAATCCTCTTCTTTGTTCCCAGTACACAGTAATTCAATACTTGAAGATGATTAACACATTCTTCATGTTCTGCATAATGCATCTGACAGCCTGGATTGAGAGGTCAAAAAAATTAACCGGTGGAGGAATTGAGCAGGTTGAGCAGTAACCATGAGGGGAAAGGAACTGTTGACATTTCAGGTCAAGATCCCTTTGTCAGAACCTGATGCAGGGTTCTGACCTAAAACATGGGCAATTCCTTCTCTCTCCGCCCCTCCGCCCCACCGCTTCCCCCCACCCATCGATGACGTTTGACTCGCCAGGTTTCTTCAGTGTTTGTTTTTTGCTCTAGATTCCACCATCTGCAGTCTCATGTTTCCTCCCTAAATTGAAGGGACCATAGATACAATGGATGCCCTTCTTCTGCTATTATTAGTGCCAATGCTCAGAGCATCTATCATATCATATCATATCATATATCTATTAAAAGTGTGTGTGTGTGTGAGTGTGTGTGTGTGTGTGTGTGTGTGTGTGTTTGTGTGTGTGTGTGTGTGTGTGTGTGTGTGTGTGTGTGTGTGTGTGTGTGTGTGTGTGTGTGTGTGTGTGTGTGTGTGTGTGTGTGTGTGTGTGTGTGTGTGTGTGTGTGTGTGTGTGTGTCATTTTGCATGTGAAATGTATCTCCTCGAAAATCAGATGCCGAAACGGGAAAATGTTTACATATTTCAGTAGAGATTTTCCTTGCGAGTTTAGAAATCCACACCTCTGTACCTTTGGTACATTATTTTCCTGACTTTTTTATTTAAATTGTTGACCAATCTGACCTTTAATTTAAATCTGACCGTTGCCCAGCTGGTGACGTTACAATAACAAAGACATTTTTACATCTTCAGTTAGAAAATTTCCTTATGATTTCAAAAATCCAATCCTCTATAAATATGGTCAATTATTTCCCGAGATATTTACTAAAAGTTATCACCAAACTGACATTTAAAAAAAATATTAATGTTGCCCAGCTGCTGACCTCACAATGCCTTTGCACCTGGCCCAACGGCAGCTATCAAATGCTGCAGGCGTCGCGAGGCCGAGTTACGTCAACACCCCCCCCCCCCCCCCCCCCCCCCCCCCCCCCCCCCGACGCGCTGGCATTTGGCTCTACCTCTCCCCCTATCCTGCTCGCTGTCCCTCTGTCTTTCTGTTCTGTGTGCCCCTCTGTGAACGACCAGGTTCTGCAGATCCGGAGGTCACCGGGGACAGGTGAGATCCTGGAGAGGTGAAGTGTAGTGGGGGGCTTGAGGGAGAGGAGGGAGGGAGGGGATGGAATGTGGGAGTGAGGATGGACAGTGTGGGTATAGAGGGAGAGGAGTGGGGGGTGATATGGAGTGGGGAATTGATGGACTGCCCCTACCCCTCCCTCCCCCTCTCCCCCTCCCCCCCCCCCACATCTCCCTCCCCTCTCCACCACCCCTCTCCCCCTCCACCCCTGCCCCCCTCTCCATCTCCCTCTCCTCACCCCTCTCCTCCCCTCTCCCTCTCCTCCCCCTGCCCCTCCTACCCGCTATCTCTCCCCCCACCCACCTCTCTTCCTACCCCTCTCCCCCCCCTCCCCACCACATTCTTCCCCCTCCTCCCTCCTCCCTCCCCTCCCCTCCCTCCCCCCTTCCTCTCTCAAACCTCTCTCTCCCCCCCTCCCCCACCCCTCTCTCACCCCTCACCCACCCCTCTCCTCCTCCCCTTCCACCTCTCTCCCCCCCCCTCTCCCTCCCTCCCCTCTCTCACCCGTCCCCACTCCCTCTCCTCCCCCCCACCCCCTCTCTCACCCCTCCCCCACCCCTCTCCTCCTCCCCCCACCCCCTCACTCCCTCTCCCCATGCCCCCCCCTCTGCTCCCCCTCCCTCCCCTCACTCCCCTCTTCCACAATGCCCTCCCTACTCCTCTCCCCCCCCTCCCCTCCTTTCTCCCTCTCCCCCCCTCCCTCCCCTCTCCCCACCCCTCTCCACCTTCCCCCACCACCCTTCTCCCTTCCCCCATTCCCCACCCCCCTCCCCCTGCCCCTCCCTCCACCTCCCCTCCCCCACCCCTTCTTCCCCCTCTCCCACCCACTACCCCCCTTCCCCCCTCCTTCGTCCCAATCCCCCATCCCTCTCTCTCCCCACCCCCCTTCCCCCTACCCCTCCCTTTTGCACCACTCCCCCTGCTACCTCTCCCTCCTCCCTCCCCACTCTTCCGCTCTCCCCCCCCCTCCCCTCTCCCCTCCCTCCCCTCTCCCCACCCCCATCTCCCCCTCCCTCTCTTCCCCCACATGTGTGTTTGGGGGGTGGTTAGTGTGTGTGTGACTCCCTAGGCCCCCTCACCCCCTCCCCCCGCTGCAACCGTGCGTTGGGGAACAGACCAAACGGGTCTGCACTTGGTCTAGTACATATTAATACTTGTCACTGAGGAGGTCAAAATAGAACTAAATACTCTGCAACTACCTTATTAGCTGTGACAGGAGACATGATGACAATGTAGCAGATAGAAATTTAGCATTAGCAGCTAACATTGAAATGATGCAGGAGTATTGACCATTTGTAATCCATACACTCACCACAAATAATTAGTCCACTAATTTAAATGGAAGTACCTGTAGAGAGTGGAAAACAATGGGCTGTTGCTATTCTTTTAGCCTGTATGTGCTAATGCTCAAAACCTAATTCTCCCTGCTCTAATTTTCTCCTTGTTCATGATACCTCAATACTTGTCATCTGACTGAAAACATTCATAAATATTGCATGAGGTTCAAAAACCTATAAACAAATCTTCAGTGCGTCAATTGTGGCATCCACTAAAACAACGATCTTAAAAAAAAAAGCTTGAAAGCAAGTAGTCAGAATAAAATTCCCCAAAGATATTAGTACCCACTAACTTTGCTCTTGAGCTCTAAGAGAATCAACAGTGACATTTTAAATAAGTAGCTGTCTGGATAGCAATGTGGACATGCAGGGAATGGAGGGATTTGGATTAGGTGCAGGCAGATAGATTTGGTCTTGGCATTATGTTCAGCACAACCAATGTGGGCTGAAGGGCCTGTTACTGTACTGAAACGTTCTATGTTCTTTTTAAGTCACAGATGAAAGAGACTATCTGTTGGTGCATGAGCAATGTTTCCCAGTGAGAGGTCACACAGTTAAAGGCCATTCTCACGTTGCGAGTTGACACAAGAGGTAACCCGAGTTAAACCTCGTGGTAATAACGTACGATTAGCGTACGGCATTCGTGGACGCAACGTAGTGCATCGTGGCGCTAACGGCAGGTACTCGTGTAACTTGTCTACTCATGCCAAAAATCAAACATGTTTGAAATTTTCCACGAGTCAATTTTACTCTTGTGGTTAAGAATTGAAACATTTTAATAACGTAGTGGCCCGTGCGTTAACCTTAATGACTCTTGAGTCTACCGTGCAAAATCCTGGGCATGGTGAACCCCGGCAGCTGGACAGAGGGAAAAAAAAGGTGAGTAAAAAAAGGCGGTTTCAATATCACCACGTGACCTGGGTCCATCGAGGGCGTTTCACCTCATTGCTGGAGAATCTTTTTAAGAGGAAGACTTGTAGAGATGGCTCCAAGAAAAGTCCAAACAAAGGTAACAAAACATGCCAATAAGGCTTTTGTCATGCAGGAGGAGGAGGAGACGCAGCAGCAGAGGCAGCAGGAGATGCCACAGGAGAAGTCAACACTGCCTGTGGGCTCCTTGGAGCAGGGAAAAGGTGATCAAGGAAATCTGCAGATTGCCTCCCCGGTAGCTCAGGTGAAATTCTGACAACATTTTTAAAAGCAGATTTATCCTCTTCGCACAGCACATTAAGCAGCTTTTCATATTGTCCAAATAGAGATCTCCTTTGAAAGATGGGCTTCACCCAGTGGGACTTCCTCTTAATTCTCCTTTTAATTAATCTCACCCTTCTGCCTTCACGCAAGCATCCTCGCATCACACAAATGGCTGCTGCATACAGCACTTGAATAAAAAACACCATCATCCTGGACTCGAAAAGCCTTATTGCAGACATGTCTCCAAATGAGCCAATTCAACCAAGGGAGGATTTTCTAGTGTGTGAAGAAAATATGTCACATCATTTGTACCACGTGATGATTTTACAACACGTCAGTAGACAATGTTCGCTCAAGATTAACGGGGCAGGAACTGGTTAACTCGGGAGATCGCAGAATCGATCAGATCGCAAAAATGACAAGTAAACGGGAAACTGCCGTCCACCCGTGGGAACTCGGTTAACCTCTTGATCTTTCACTTGGTATATTGTACACAACCACGAGCCCTTAACTCGGGTTACCTCTTGTGTCAACTCGCAACGTGAGAATGGCCTATTAAGGGGGTAGAAAAGGGAAATGGGTAGAGAAAGATGCAAGGGGAAAAAAAGACCACAAAAAGAAGGATGCATTGCTGGAATCTATGAGGATCCAAAATCTTAAAAAACAAATCGCAACAGAATATGGCAAACCAGATATTGGAAGCTGCATTTTAAAAAGTTATTCAGATTTCAAAATGAGAAATCCCAAAGCCTATCTTTCAATTAACATGTTATCAAGATTAATGGCAAATCGTACCTTACATGTGTAGATCAGACAGTGGAAAAGAGCAAAAAAAACAGTGCCGAATATCGTGTTATGGCTACAGAGAAAGTACAGATAAATTAAAGTGCAAGGGCTGCAATGTGGTAGATTGGAAGATCGGGAATTCATCCCTAGCATATGAGATGTCCGGTCAGCGGGGACGAAGACTCCTTGAATCTGATGGAATGTAATTTCAAGCCTTTATATCTTCTGCTCAATGTGAGAGAAAACAAGAGCGAATGACCATGGTGAAAATGGTCCTTGATTATGCTGGTCACTGTCCTGAGGCAGAAATGTGTGGATGGTGACAGTGGGTGGAGAATTGGTCTCTTTGATGTCCACAACTTTCTGTGGCTTGGGCATAGCTATTGCCATACCAGACTGTGGTGCATTCAAGGAGAAGATATTTTCTACGGTACACCTGTTGAAATAGGTAAGGCTCATTGGAGATTTCCAGGTAGTTCATAAGGAGGAAGGAATGGGACTTGAAGGGCAATTCTGTAGAGAGCCAATGTAAACAAGTACCTCCTTCTGTGCTGTGGCAAGTTCACTTCAAGTGGTGGTAATGAGCCACTTTCATGAGCCACCACAGTTCTTCTGGTGAAGGACCTTCCACAGTGTTGCCTGGTCAGAATTCTAGGACTTCAACGTGAGACTTGGATGGGAACCTCTGGGTACTTCTTCTTTTTCTTTTTTTGTGATAAATATCACAGGGGTAGAAAACACTACTGAAGTAGCGGTGCAAACAACCGTGGTGCCTGTACCCTGCAGCCACTGTGTGTCATGATGAGGGGAATTTAGAGTTGGGTTGGATGCTCATCAATGCTCAGCCTATTTTCCCTGAATGGTGTTGAGCTTCTCGAGTTGCTGGGACGACACTCTTTCAAGCAAGTATTCCTTCGCATTCCTGACTTGGCCTTCATGTTATTGAATGTCGGCATAGTGGTGCAGTGGTAGAGTTGCTATCTTACAGCGCCAGAGACCCAGGTTCAATCCTGGCTACGGGTGCTGTCTGTCGGGAGTTTGTACGTTCTCCCTGTGACCACTTGGGTTTTCTCCGGATGCTCCGGTTTCCCCCCACATTCCAAAGACGTGCAGGTTTGTAGGTTAATTGGCTTCTGTAAATTGTCCCAAGTGTGTAAGATAGAACTAATATATGGGTGATCGTTGGTCAGCGTGGACTCAATGGGCCAAAGGGCCTATTTCCACGATGTATCTCTAAACTAAACTAAAACATTACTTGGAGTAATTAGAAATCACCATACTTGGAGAATGAACAAACCACTTTTTTCACTAATTATGCTTGTTATTTTTGGAACTAGCGCATCCTTTTCACCGTCATGTCTTGAACAAACATATTGAATTACCGAGCCAGTCATTCCATGTTTCCTAAAATTGAGCTCAATATAAAAAACCATCAGTATTTGATTTTTTTGGAGTCTTTATCTGGTTTGACAAAGCTTTGACAGATGATGTGTTTAAACAGCCAGACATATCGAGAGCTCTCTTCTGTTATTGAGCATTATCTCCACAACAACCCTCATTCTTCATCACAAGATTCTTCTCCCATCAAAAAGCCAGTCATTTTGACAGAAATATTTTGCCCGCAAAGCAGTAATTTACAGATGCACAGCACTGCTCATCTTTATTGTTGCATTTACTCTCATCTGATTCTTTATATAACACTGCTGGGTGCAAATGCACTCGGCTTGAATCAAAATACAGAAAAGACTTCTGATAAATATAATGACCTAAATCTTCTCTGAACAGTAAGTAACCCACGTTAACCCATGAATTAAACTTCCCTCTGAGTCTATGCTTACCTGGAGTAGTCTGGTCCCCTGGCACATTTTTCTCCAGGAAACTGATTGGCGAGGCCCAGTACAGTGCCTTTATGATCAAAGCTGGCCAAAACGGCACTGAGAAACGGTCGCGCCATGCCACCAGCTTACTGGCCATGAGAAACTCTCAACAACAGAAAGATGTGATTGAATTTTGTAAATTAGTAATTTAAAGATATATATTCATTGGCAATTTGAAACACATAAAAGCAAAGCCACGCAGAGCACAGAAAATGGCAGCACAGGAACAAACTGCCAGAGGAGGTAGTTTGACGCAGGGACTATCATAACGTTTAAGAAGAAATTAGACAGGTACATGGATGGGACAGGTTTAGAGGGATATAGGCCAAACACAGGCAAATGGGACAAATGTAAATAGGACATGTTGGTCGGTGTGGGCAGGTTGGGCTGAAGGGCCTGCTTCCATACTTCTAAGCCCTACTGCCCACAATGTCCATGCCAAAGATGAAACCAATCTCCTTTGCCTGAATGGGATCCATGTCTCTCCCATTCCCAACATTTCCTTGTGCCCATCTAAAAGCCTCTTAAATACCTCATCTAAATTAAAGTAAGGCATGACTTTTTATTTATACTTCTGTCCACAGTTCTTTCATCCAAATGAAATCCATGTGATTGCTGGGCTTGGATAGATCAAGGTATTGGAGCTTCAATGGGCAGATAGACTATCCAAATGCTTGGGAAGCCAGCCCAGCCCCATTGATTGCGCAGTGTATAATGGCAGAGCATAGACATGTCAAAAGAATGTATGGGAAAGAACTGCAGATGCTGGTTTATAGCGAAGATAGACATAAAGTGCTGGAGTAAATCAGGCACCTCAGGAGAAAAGGGATGGGTGACAGGGGAAAAGGGATATATGTCAAGATAACTGTACCTGCCTTCTTCAGCCAATGAGTAAAAGTCAGCATACAAAGCAAACTTGTAGGCGTTTCAGCAGAAAATCAGGGCTAACGCATTATTGTATCAACTGAAATTTAGATCTGGAATTAAGCTTCTTGATTTTGAGTTTCTTGAATGGTGTCAGGTTAATGCACAACAGCAATTACTTCCTCTAATCAATTACAAATAGTGAATTGTGTGTAAATTAAATTAAACTACATTTAAATTCAGCCATAAACTAAGTAGATCAGTTCAAGTGATGTATTAGAATTCCGAATCCTTGCTAATGATCTGGAAATACAAGTTTTAATTACACCCTGCCATCTGGGGATTCTAAACTAAAGTCCTTAAATAATTCTGGAATCTAAACATTTGTATCGGTACTGATGACCATGAGATTTGTTCTAAAAACCAATTTGCTTCCCAACATCCTTCAGGATAGAACATCTGCTAATCTTAGCTGAGTTGGCCTAGATATGATTCTGGACCACCAATGTGTTTCATTCTTAACTCCACCCTTAGTTCCACAGCAACTTGGGATCGCCTTGCTGGAGATATTCACTTCATAGAACATAGAATACAGCAAAGGAGCAGGCCCTTCAGCTCATCGTGTCTGCACCAACAATCATGCCAACTCAAACATATCCCAAAGATAGACACAAAGTACTAGAGTAAGTCAGTGGGTCTGGCAATATCTCTGAACAAAAAGGTTGGGTGACGTTTCAGGTTGGGGCCCTTCTCCACAATGAAAGGAAGGTTCCGACCCGAAACATTTTTTTCTCCAGAGATGCTGTCTGACCTGCTGAGTTACTCGAGAACTTAGTGTCTATCTTTGGTATGTACCAACATCTGCAGTTCCTTCCTACAACCAAATTCAATCTGCCTGCATATCCTACTATTCACTGCCTGTTCATGCACTTTAAATATTGCTATCTCGTCCACTATTAGCTCATATCTTGGCAGTGGTACCTACCAGACCATGTAAAAATACACAACTTGCAAATCTCCTTCAAACTTTCCCTTCTCACTTTTAACCTATACCCACAAGTATTTGACATTTCCAGCCGAGGGAAAAAAAGATTCTGACTAACTTTCCCATCTATGCATCTCATAACTTTATATACTCATATCAGTTCACCCCTCAGACTGCAGTGCTCCAGAGAATACAATCCAACTTTATCTAACCATTCCTTATACCTAGTTCCAAACCAAGCAACATCCAGGTGAACCTCTTCTAAACCCTCTCCAAAACCTGCACATCCTTCCTGCACATGCTTCCTGCCCAACCATAGTTTTATATGGCTACAACATAATTTGTCATCTTTCATACTTAATGCCCTGATAGATAAAAGTAAATATGCCATTCGCCCTTTTTTTTAACCACCCCATCCATTTGTTTTGTCAATTTCACGGTAGCTATGTCTTCAGGTCCTGCACCTAGGATCCCCCTGTACACCATCACTCCCGACAGTTGTGCCATTTACTGTAGTACTTTCCTTTTGCATTTGACATCCCAAAATGCAACATTTCACACTGGTCCGGGTTAAACTGCACCTGCCGTGTCTCTGCCCGAATCTCCTGATCTATATACAGCTGTATCATTTGAAAACCTTCCTTCCTATCAACAACTCCAACCAATTTCTGTGTTATCTGCAAACATTGATACGAAGAAACAGTGTGAGATTGCATCGCCACTATCCATTCAATATTCTGAATAAAATAGAACAATTTCACTTGGAAACATGATTCACCTGAGATGTGAGTAACCAGTACTAAAGATTTTGGAATTACAAGTGTAAGTTACATTAAAACAAAACAAAGTGCTCAGTAACTCCTGCACTTTGTGGGGTTTTTTTGTAAACCAACATCTGCAGTTCTTTCAAAATTACATCTAGCAGAGTAATTCAGTTTCTGAGATATTTGGAAAACAGCTCCATTCAAATTAAATGACCATTTTCCAAAATTAATTTAATCAACAATGCAAATTTTAATTAATTCTGCTTGTTTTGGAGCCATTGAGGAAGGTTTTTAAATAATATTTGGATTCAAGAATCACGAATAGGTTTGTTTTAAAAGCTCCAAAATATTGCTTTCCTTTAAAAATAATGACTTCTTGTCACACAACAAAAGATAAGGATGTGGTTCTTTGTAGTTTTTATTCGAGTAATAATCAGATTTATTTTTAAAAAACAGTTGCTTTTTTAATAAAATTATTTCACATGTTGTAATTAAAATGCAATTTATAAGCATTCAAATACTATAATGAATTTTTATATGTTTCAAAAAAAAGATAATCAAATTAATTTTAAAATGGTGCCTGGAGCATTGTGTATTTCCCCACAGAGTTTATCTTTGCCAATGCACAACTACCTCAGCAACATACTGCTATGGACTTTTCATAGATTGTAGCTATTGTGGCTTACACTGTTATGATTTGTTGGCCTAGTAAAACTGAGAATGTATTGTTTATTGGATATTTATCTGTTGTATAGGATAGCAGGATAGTAAAAGCTTCTTTAGGTATGTGAAGAGGAAAAAACTAGTTAAGACCAAAGTTGAACCCTTGAAGACTGAAAAAGGTGAATTTATTATGGGGAACAAGAAAATGGCAGAGGAGTTGAACAGGTACTTTGGATCTGTCTTCACTAAGGAGGACACAAACAATCTTCCTGATATAGTAGTGGCCAGAGGATCTGGGGTGACGGAGGAACTGAAGGAAATCCACATTAGGCAAGAAATGGTGTTGGATAGACCGATGGGACTGAAGGCTGATAAATCCCCAGGCCTGATGGTCTGCATCCCAGGGTACTTAAGGAAGTGGCTCTAGAAATTGTGGATGCGTTGGTGATAATTTTCCATTGTTCTATAGACTCAGGATCAGTTCCTGTGGTTTGGAGGGTAGCTAATGTTATCCCACTTTTTAAGAAAGGCGGGAGAGAGAAAACGGAGAGATTATAGACCAGTTAGCCTGACATCGGTGGTGAGTAAGATGCTGGAGTCAATTATAACAGATGACATTTGGATACCAATAACAGGATCGGTCCATCAGCATGGATTTACAAAGGGGAAATCATGCTTCACTAATCTTCTGGAATTTTTTGAAGATGTAACTAGGAAAATGAACAAGTGAGCCAGTGGATGTAGCGTACCTGGACTTTCGGAAAGCATTTGATAAGGTCCCACATAGGAGATTAGTGGGCAAGATTAGGGCACATGGTATTGGCGGTAGTGTGCTGACATGGATAGGGAAGTAGTTGGCAGACAAAGAGTAGGGATTAACGGGACCTTTTCAGAATAGCAGGCAGTGACTAGTGGGGTACCGCAAGGCTCAGTGCTGGGACCACAGCTATTTACAATATACATCAATGATTTGGATGAAGGGATTCAAAGTAACATTAGCAAATTTTCAGATGACACAAAGCGGGGTGGCAGTGTGAACTGTGAGGAGGATGCTAAGAGAATGCAGGGTGACTTGGACAGGTGGGGGAGTGGGCAGATGCATTGCAGATGAAGTTTAATGCGGATAAATGTGAGGTTATCCACTTTGGTAGCAAAAACAGGAAGGCAGATTATTATCTAAATGCGGTCAAGTTGGGAAAAGGGGAAGTGCAACGGGATCTGTGGGTCCTTGTACATCAGTCTATGAAAGTAAGCATGCAGGTACAGCAGGCAGTGAAGAAAGCAAAAGAGGAATCAAATATAGGAGCAAAGAGGTCCTTCTGCAGTTGTACAGAGCCCTAGTGAGACCACACCTGGAGTATTGTGTGCAGTTTTAGTCCCCTAATTTGAGGAAGGACATTCCCAGCATCTACTCCACCACCTACCAAGGCCCCTCCTTTCAACATCTCCACTGACCTCCTTACCCCTCCTCCACACGGCTTCGTCTCTCAGTTTGACCTGGTCACCCCTATTGAAATCTCCAAACTCATCAGCTCTTCCAAACCCACTACCTGCTCCCTCGACCCTCTCCCCACTCCCCTGCTGAAGTCCTGCCTCCCCGTTCTCTGCCCCAACCTCACTAATCTCTTCACCTCCTCATTGTCCCAAGGAATTGTCCACTCCGCTTTTAAAACTGCTGCTGTTACACCAATCTTAAAGAAACTTGGTCTTGATCCCTCCTCTCTCATTAACTACCGCCCAATCTCAAACCTCCCCTTTCTTTCAAAAACCCGGGAGTGTATCGTTGCGTCGCAACTTCATTCCCACCTCCTTGCATATAACCTACTTGAACCCCTCCAATCTGGCTTTCGCCCCCTCCATAGCACAGAAACTGCTCTCCTCAAAGTCCTCAACGACCTCCTCACCTCTGCTGACACTGGTTCCCTCAATATCCTCATCCTCCTCGACCTGAGCGCAGCCTTCAATAGAGTGAACCATAACATCCTGCTCACCAGACTCAAAGACCTCGGCATTGAAGGCTCTGCACTCAGCTGGCTCCGTTCCTACCTTTCCAACAGATCCCACTTCATCTCTCTCCACAACCACACCTCTGCTACAGCCACAGTCACTCAAGGCATTCCCCAAGGCTCCGTACTCGGCCCTCTCCTCTTCATCATCTACATCCTCCACCTTGGTCAGATACTCCGCCACTTCAACCTGGACTTCCACTGTTACGCTGATGACACCCAGATCTACCTCGGCACCAAATCCCCCCACAACCCACCCCTCTCCCATATCAACTCCTGTTTGTCAGCTATAAAAACCTGGATGCAACATAATTTCCTCAAACTCAACAGCGATAAGACAGAATTCCTCCTCATAGGCTCCAAAGCCACACTCAGCAAAATCAATAACCCCACTCTCACCATCGACGGCACCACTGTCTCCCCATCTCCCCAGGCCCGCAACCTTGGCATGATCTTTGATTCCACCCTCTCCCTTGAGCCTCACATCCGCCATGTCATTAAAACCTCCTTCTTTCATCTCCGCAACATCGCCAAACTCAGACCCTCTCTCACACCTCCCGCTGCCGAAAGACTCATCCATGCCTTCATCTCCTCCCGACTGGACTACTGCAACTCACTTCTCCTTGGCATCAGCTCCACCAACATCAACCGACTCCAACTGGTCCAGAACGCAGCCGCCCGACTCATCACCGATACCAAATCCTGGCATCACATCACTCCAGTCCTCAAACAACTTCACTGGCTTCCCATCTCCCACCGGATCAACTACAAAATCCTGATCCTCACCTAGAAAGCCCTCCACCATCTGCCCCCCCCCCCCCCCCCCCCCATATATCGCACTGACCTCCTCTCCCCCTACCAACCCTCACGGTCCCTCAGATCCACATCAGCCGGTCTCCTCTCCATCCACGTCCAACCTCTGCAGTTTTGGGGACAGAGCCTTCTCCAGGGCAGCTCCCAGGCTCTGGAACACCCTCCCCCAACTGATCCGCAATTCCGTGTTCCTCACCATCTTCCAGTCCCGTCTCAAGACCCATCTCTTCACCTCTGCCTATCCTTAGCCCCACGTCCCCCTCCCTTTTCATCTGTGCATTAATTGCCTCATATTGTATTTTGTATTGAATTCTGTCTTTACTTTTTTGTACTAGTCATGTCTCTACTATTTATTTCAGTCCCCTTACATGTTTTTCCTCTACCTGCTAATTTTTTGTAAGGTGTCCTTGAGACTCTAGAAAGGCGCCCATAAATAAAATTTATTATTATTATTATTATTCTTGCTATTGAGGGAGTGCAGCACAGGTTTACCAGGTTAATTCCCGGGATGGCGGGGCCATCATAGGCTGAGAGAATGGAGCAGCTGGGCTTGTACACTCTGGAGTTTAGAAGGATGAGAGGATATCGCATTGAAACATATAAGATTGTTAAGGGCTTGGACACGCTAGAGGCAGGAAACATGTTCCCGATGTTGGGGGAGTCCAGAACCAGGGGCCACAGTTTAAGAATGTGGAGTAAGCCATTTAGAACAGAGATGAGGAAACACTTTTTCTCACAGAGAGTGGCGAGTCTGGAATTCTCTGCCTCAGAGGGCAGTGGAGGCAGGTTCTCTGGATGCTTTCAAGAGAGAGCTGGATAGGGCTTAAAAATAGCGGTGTCAGGGGATATGGGGAGAAGGCAGGAACGGGGTACTGATTCGGGATGATCAGCCATGATCACATTGAATGGCGGTGCTGGCTCGAAGGGCCGAATGGCCTACTCCTGCACCTATTGTCTATTGTGCTATTGCATTTGTGTGGCTATAAAGCTACAGCATGTAAGAATGTTATTGTTCTGTTCTCAGTACATATGATAATTATGCACTCTTGACTGATATAAGCTTGAGCAGAAATTCAAGCACCCAAACATGTATCTAAAAGTTACCACCATCTAGGTCAGTTGAACACAAAGTATAAATGCTTCCCATTTCTCCGATGTGAAATTGTAAAATGATTGCTCTTCACCGTCTCTCCCCAACTAACCACTAAACCTATGACAGTATATTTCTTCAGTGCTTACGACTAATATGCTTATGTATCACACTCAGCTTTTTACATGAAACTTTTTGATTCTAATTGTGCCTGTCTATTTACACTCTCCCATCCAGGATCCTGCTGCTGCGGCTATCAAGGTCACATCTCCTGAATCCTGGGTTAATGCTGAGCAGTCCAGAACATCAAATAATGACCCATATATTTCATTGTTTGATCATTACTCCATCCAGTCAAACTTGTCTATAATGTCAGGACTGTACGTGGAACTAACTGTAAGCCAGACAATGAAGTTCATAAGCATACATTTTAGACATAATCCCATCCTGCTTAATCCCCTTTTCTATGAAGACTAGTTGTGATCTTGGATCTGTGGATAGTTTCCACTATCACCACTTGGGCAGTGCACTGGTAGATTACTAAACTTACCAGTCCTGTTCCCCATTTTAATTTTTAAGCCAATAAAACCTTCTCTTATTTAGAATAACACAGGTGATCAAGTAATATGAATTTATATGCAACATGACTTCTCAGCACACTTTACACCTTGTCAAATGTATGTAA